>NC_134949.1:117985793-120385793 GCF_965638725.1 Aptenodytes patagonicus | reverse complement strand
GTATAATATGAGGGTTGCTTGAACAGCTCATCAGAGGTTTGCCTGTTCAGGATTCACCTGAATATTTTCCCATGATACCTATGGGCAGCACAACTGACTATGTGGTACTGACCCCAGGCTGCTCTGCACTGCTCTTCAAGCAGATAAATTACTTTTGCATTGGTCCATGATGGGTGACATTTTGTAGAACAATAGTTGTTTGCTAGCTTACGGAAACCTCTTTTAGCAAAATGTGTTTAACAATCATGTTGTTATGTATCTTACACAGTGACATGCTTAGGAGTTGTGTTCAACCAAAAGACTTGAGTGGGGTCTTTTTCTACTAGGTCTGCTGGTACAGTAGAAAATTCTGAATTATCCTATTTCAGGACAAAGAGTTACAGTCCTAAAAATAATGACAATGAATGCTATGAGATATATCAGATATATGACTTAGCACATTCTTTAATTTGAAAGTATTTATTTGCTATAAAGTTAAACAATTATGAGTACTTAAGTAAATTGGAAAAACTTTGCAATAGTCTTATGAAAGTTTAATGAACATTTTATTCCATTAAATTACTTTGAATAGCTACATACCGGGTACCGGGTTGTCTTGTGGACTGCTTCCCCCATCTCTTCCCCTTCTCCAGCAGTCTGTGCATGTGATCCATGACTGACTATCATTGAACACAGGGGAAGAGTAGAGCTGGGTGAAAAGAGTAAAAACTATTAAAAAAATCCATTAAAAGAGGGTGTCTCAGCCACAAAATGTGTGCACTTTAGAGCATTAGTAGTGGCTCATTTAAGTTACTGTTTCACACTTGATGGCAGATATAAAAAAGATATTTAATGCAACAGACAATCCCTACATTTTCAAATCTTTTCTGGATTCAAAACACCTTTGAAAACTTTCTGCTAGTGTTTTGTAGGTAAAGTCCCCTGTTTTCATTCTTCTCCTTGCATTTCAACTGGGAGGTGAGAAGAGTGGTGTTAACAGGACTGTGTTCATCCGGCAGTCTGTTCTCAGATGCTTGTCATGAAAGGATTAAAATATACTGTGGAATTCAAGCACTGCTTTCATACAATAAAAACTTTACCGCAGTTACCTGAAGACATGAATTATCTTTCCCTGTTGGCAGAGTGTAAGATGATGGTGATGACAGTTGCACACATGGTAGTCTAACATGTGAAAATGCTATCTAACTGTATAGATGTATGTACTAACTGTAAAAAGAAAAAAATCGCTTTACCTTTACCTGGTTTGAGACAGAAACAGCATGAAGCAAAATATAATGCATGTGGCTCTCTAAGCTACCACTGCAGCTACTGCTGTGTTTACCGAACACTTCAACAGGGGTTTAAGTCCTCAGTGGAGCTACTCCTACTTCTACCAGGTGGCCCAGTCTAATGCAGTAAATTTAATATTTTATGAGTTCTGAAGAAGAATAAAATGTAGAAATACCAGCATAATTGATGTAAAACTAGAAAGCAACACAAAAACTGAATAGTGCAGCCTACATAGAAAGGCCGGAAGTTGTTGGAACAGTAAGGATAAGGTTTGGAAGAGTTTTCCAACAGGAGACATAGAGACAGTCCCCTCAATTAGGGATGTAATTTTGTACCAGGTGCAGGTGCCCAGGTGCTGGCAGCAGGGGGCTGCAGGGCGGCCTCTGTGAGGAGAGGCCGGGGCTGCCCTGTGCCGGACACAGCTGGTTCCAGCCGGCTCTAACGGACCCACCGCAGGGCACGGCCGAGCCCCACAGCCATGATGGTGGCGCCTCGGGGAAAACCTGGGTAAGAAAGGACAAAACGCTGCCTGGCAGTGAGGGGTGAGGGGAAAAGTGTGAGAAACAGCCCTGCGAGCACCCAGGGGAGAGGGGGAGGAGGGGAAGAAGGTGCTCCAGGTGCCCCAGCAGGGATCCCCTGCAGCCCCTGGAGAAGACCATGGTGGAGCAGGTGGATAAGCCCTGAAGGAACTGAGGGCATGGAGGACCCATGCTAGAGCAGGATTACCTTGAAGGACTGCAGCCCGTGGGAAAGACCCACACTGGAGCAGGGGAAGAGTGTGAGGAGGAAGAAGCGGCAGAGAGGAGCTGTTACGGACTGTCCACAATCCCCTATTCCCCATCCTCTTGTGCCGCTTGGGGCGGGGAACGAGGTAAAGGAGTTGGGAGTGAAGGAATGAAGTTGAAAGCCTGGGAGAAAGGGCTGGGGGGAAGGTGGTATTTCAATTTGTCTTGGTTTCTCACTATCCAAACCTATTTTACTTGGCAATAAATTAAATTAATTTTCCCCAAGTTGAGTCTGTTTTGCCTGTGATGGTAACTGGCAAGTGATCTCTCTGTCCTTATCTCGACCCAAGAGCTTTTTCATCTTATTTTCTCCCCCTGTCATAGAGGAGGAAGGGGGGAGTGAGAGAGCGGCTGGGTGGGCATCTGGCAGCCAGCCAAGGTCAACCCACCACAAACTTTACCAGCTTGTTATGTGACATAGCAGTCAGAGGAATGTACACTGGCCGGAAGGACTGGTCCCTTCTGAGTTCTGAGCCCTTCTTTTGATGATGTAGAAATGCAGACTTGTAAGACAGAGCATTCTTCATCATATTTTTTAAAGTTTGGTTTTTTAGATATGCTATAGCATGTTAGTTCTTGATGGGACAAATGAAAGAAAGAAGACTGGTTGGAGGCTTTTTTGTTGTTTGATTGTTTCAGGGCTATTGGATCAGAGAATTAATTTTCAGTTCTTTTTATCTGTCAGCTGAAGTACAGAGCCTGTCATGGCAACTGAAGGTGATCACAGTTAGTAGCGATGTCACTGCAAACTGCATAGGAAAGAAAAATGCTCTAACGTCCCAACAAATTCCTGATGCAAAGTCTTTTGCTGCCTTGCCATTTTCACCTTCCATGTGTTCCAAGGAAATATCTGCATCAAGGTAAGAAATTTTGAAAGGGCTCATTGTAGGCCCCACAAGGTGTTTTCCAGATTGTAATATATTCTTTCACAGCTGACTTGGAAGTTTAGAAATTACCTCTCACTGAAAGCCAGTAGGATATAACTTAAAAGATATTTTGATGCCTGTCTTGCATGATTTTAATGAAAAGTAAGCTACTGTACACCCAAAATGTATTAAAATGTGAACTATGCTTCTGAAAGTTTTCTTTCACTCTTCTACGTTAACCTTTATATATTTAGTTTAAGAAGTTAATGCTTCTGATAGAAATCGTCATCTTCTCCCTGGTTCCCTTAAGAAGCATTAACTTGGAAGCAGTCCACCTGAGAAAGCAAGCCATCTCTGTGCCAAAAATTCTTTTGGCACTGACAAGGCTGATTGACTCCTCTCTTGCAACATTTCCCTTCTAAATGCCAGTTGTAGACTGTCATGGGGCTTGTGCAGTTCTATATCAAGGGACCTTCTGTGATGCTTTTGTTGTAAGCAGTGCTCTCATTCAGGTTCTCTTGTGCATTGTTATCACCCTGGGACATTGGAAAGATGACTGAAGCACAGTTGTCCTCTTGTCAAAGCTATAGATGAACCTGACTGAATTATGCACTGAATTCTGAGCCTATTATGTCACATTTGCTGCTGCTTTGAAAGAGGCCTCAAGTTTAGAGACGTTAGGGAGAACATCAGTGTTCATAAAGCCTCAGCAAAAGACCAAATTGTGTCTTGATGCGTAGGTATGTTCTCTGTCCTTATGAGTCTGTTGTTCTGAGATGAACAGCATTAAGTACACCTGTAATAATAAGATGAAGACAAATAGCAGGAAAAACTGCTGGAAAATTGAGTATCTCAGACCATACGATGGTGTGCAAACAAAAGGAGCAGAGAAGGCCTGCATATCATGTTTTCAACCTCCTCTGAGAGCCTAGTTCTTCATCTTTTTTGTCCTTGTTTTCTTTCCCAAGTTACAAGGTCTCTGTACCTACCTAATTGTGGATCTAGGTCTTCTACCTGCCGCAAAGAAAGGAGTTGTTCTTAACCTAATGTAGTTGTGATTAAGTACAGGTCGGCCAGACACAGTCCTCTCCCTTGGTGCCACTTTTATCTGGTATGTACAATTCTGTGTTACATGGCGTGGTTGTGAGCCAGCAGCTGTGCAGCCCTTGCATCACATCACTTCTGTGTTTGCTCCTTGTTCTTCCATCTCCCCTACCCTTGAATCTGTGAAGGCTGGGGCCCCCTCTGTCTATGGCTGAGCCAAAAAACCTTGGAAAGTGAGATATTATGATTGATTCATCAAGAACACCACCACAAACAACAACAAAAAATAGTTGAATTTCATGCATGATCAGGTAAAGAATGCTTGCATGTAACATCAAAACCTTGATGTTACCCAACTTTATACAGTTTCTTAGCTAAGGTACACATTGTATTTGGAGAAAGAAGAGGGCAAGGTGGTTTGCAAGACATCCAGAGGTGAAGTTTAAATAATTCTTGGAAAAAGCACACAATAGACAATAGATAGAGAAAAATAACACTGATGGCTGAATAAGATTAGTAATTGTTAAACACATGTAAGTGGCATATCATAGAACAAGATTAAGGTATAAAATGATAACAAAAACCCTTTTAGCTGACTTCATACCATTCAGTTAAATTTTTTCACATCTAAAAAAAATTTCTTCTAACTCTGGTGGCTTTGGAGATGATTAGAAGTGTTAAAATACTTCAGAAACATGCTGTGTGTATGAAAACAGTAGTTCCAGTCCTGTCCTAAACAGTAGGATTGAAAACCATATCAGAAAGTCTGTTTTTCTTAATATCTCCAGACCTTCTTTGCAGAGCAACAATATGTTTATATGCCTTAGTTAGGATAAGATTCAGATAAGAACCCATTTTGAGATATTTCTTCTAACAGAACTGACATATTTTGCAACTTGCCTGTTGCTGAAATGCTTTCTATGATCAAAAAAGAAAGCTTTTTTGTGTATAGATGTAATGTTTCTGTGTAAATATTTCTGGCTTTTTTCTTACGTAAAATGATTTTTTTAAAATATAATTTCTAGAACTCTCTTCTGAATGAACCAAAAGCTATTGTCTTTTTTTAATGTTTCTAAAATGAAAGGCAAGCCAGGCTGTTACACTGGCTCTACGTTTGCACTCTGTTTATAAACAGTGTTGAGGATAATCCATTATTTGTCCTGAACTTCAAAATGACGACATCTGGACTACATCCTCACAATGGTGTAGCACTGACACTTCAAACAAACTCAGAAAATGGTAAAAAAAAAAAAGCACTACTTACAACCATCCCACGAGCATAATCATCTGTGTGCAAACAAAAGACTAAAAGACTCATTTTTGCTGGAAACATTTGAAGTTTCTTCACACACCCCCCCCCCCCCCCCCCCTTTTCCTGGCTTTAACTTATTGAACTTTTTAGTTAAGGCAGCCTGAAGGCACTAAATTACAGATGGTGCTCACTCATACTAAAATTGAAACCTTCCTCTTTCAAAAGGTAATTGTTTCCAGTTGATACATGCAACGTGAAGTGGATAAGTCAATCATTTATAGAATGAAAATAGCTCCTATATTCCTGAGAAGGGAAACTCCCTGAAAAGGTCTCTCTGTCCTAAGAGATTGCATGTTCTTTCCTTCACATATGATCTAACTTTAAGCGTCAAACCCACCCACAGTAACTTTGGCAGAAACAAGTAAAAGTAGCAAGTGTTCCTTGTAATTTATAGTCTATGAATGCAAAAATAAAAATGGAAAAAAGCAGACTATATGTGTGAAAACATAAATGTTACCTCTTAATGTTTTAAAACTTCCTTGTAAAGATCTAGATCCTGTAGCCTTTTTGAAACTGGGAGTATTTTGAACAACAGATCATGTAGTAACTGCAAGAATATGTAAACAGAATATACCGTTTTACAGTGTGCCTGGTTATATATCTAACCCACATTGGGAAAAAAAATCCTGAATAATAGTATCTATTTAAATAAACACTATTAAGGTCAGAAGAAATATAAGAAAGTTAGGTTCACTCTATAACTTTTGATAAGCTTCTTGAAGGCATGCACACTAATAGGGATTTTCTAATTATTTAGCAGCTCCAGACCTAGAGTAGGAAAATCTGCTTTTTATCTTTACTGCTCAACACAGATGTGAGCACAGACCTTAAAGGGAAATGAACCGTGCCTTTTCTCACTGAGTTTCCTAAATATACGCTGATAGTAAAGGCATGCTGAGCTTCAGGAGTCCTGCATCGTATTTCAGCTCTGAAGAAAATGTGCTTTAGGGTTACAAATTCTTCTCCCTCTGAACAACCCCTCGTTCAGTTTCCTGCTCTCATTGGCTTCTTCTCCCAGCCTCTTATCTCTGTCCCCTATCCTGATCTTCTAGTTTCTTGTCCCTGTTTGCCCTCTTGTAAACAAAAAAAAAAGGATTAACACCTTATATTCATGTCTTTAAAATCATGTCTTTGAGCTATTTCAGAGCTCTCTTCTTACAAGTAGAAAAGCTGCCATGAATGCATACTTGCAAGTAATATAAGTAGCGTTGCACGCAAGCTCTCAGAATAGTTTCTGCCTGTGTTTCTGTAACTGAGATACGAACATCAAGGCCTGAACGCCTGGTGCTTAATTTGAATCATCCGAGTGAGCTGGGCTCAATCAATAGCTGTGTTTGCTTTATTCAGGAACAAACATACTCCAGCTTATTCCTGCTCCAATGAAAACAAAGCTATTTCCTACTGTCCGTTTGCACCTTTATTTACTTTAGCTAAATCAGATAAGAGTTACAGTTTTAGACATGTGAAATTAGCAACAGCTCCCTAAAATTTTTGTTCCACGTGGATGGCTTGCCTCTCTCAGGGAAGCAATGTTGGCCTGATGCTCATATGTCCCACTGAAGACTCATTTTTTCAAGGCGGGCAAGGAGGAATGAGTTATTCGAAGCACACAGACTGGCCCCACACAGACTACACTTTGTAAAATTATTATAAAATGTTCAGGGTAAGGCATAAGATCTATCTTTCCAGTGTGAGGGGGAAAAAAACCCTTGTCATTGTAAAAAAAAAAAAAAGAAGAAGGAACGTTGAATATGTGCAGCCAGGCAGGCATTCCTTAAGAAAGCTTAGCCCCTGGGCAGCACAAGGCCTTGGTGCTCCCTGTTGTTTTCTTACCGACCTTCCTGGCAGCTCGCTGCCCGCTGCAGAACCTGCTCCCAGAACGCGGGAGAAGGACTGTGGCTGCTGCTGCTGCACACACAAAAACCCCAAGCTCATAGAACATCCTTGGGCTCCTGAGGTACTACATGATCTTTCAGACGTTCTAAATGCTTGACTCAATGAAACTCAACTGAACAATTCCTTTTACTTTGCAAGACTCCTGCTCTTGTTTCAGAATTGAAGAAGGGCTTGCATGTTGAAAAACTTGTTCATTTTTTTTCTCCAGCTGTGCCAGCTGGTCTAGAAAAAGCTATTATCTCCTGCAAATCTTGCTCCTCAGAAAGAACAAGGCATGTATGTTGTTTGTTTGTTTGTTTGTTTTTTCCACTTTCAGGACAGATTCACACAAGTCAAAACCTGGTTTCTGTTTTAACTGAACTCTAAGGCACATAAAAACATTTGTAAATCTCTCTCCTTTCTGAAAAATAAACTAAGGACTGACTGAAAGTTAAGGTAGAAGAGGCCACTTTAAAAAAAAAAAAAAGAAAAAGCACAGCATGCGCCTAAGTATTTTGCTGACTATGATGAAATTAAGCATATGCTTAAATGAAAAAGGGTGATAACATCCTCTTTCCCCGGGCTGGAAGGTCCCTGTTCTTGGCGGGGGTGGGGGTGCCGAGGGAAGGTTTTTAAACAAAGCCATGTTAAGTGAGTAACACCAGTTCCCAGGCACAATCTGTTTATCAGGCAGGGAGCCTGGCCCATATTAGTCATACTGCAGATGAACTCTTCTGAATTCTTTCATACTTCCATTGCCAACTTTATGAAGAATATCAATTAAAACCATGTGTTAAGAAATTATATGGAGCTGTCACTGTATATCTTCCTAAGATAATTAAAAGTATTCTTATCTCTTAATGAAGGCTTCTTGCTGCTGAAACTAAAAACATAATGCTTAACCTAATTTAAATCAAAGTTGAAGACAACAATAAATGTGAAGAGTGCTTAACTAAGCGTTTTGACCGGGGTGGTGATGGTCAATAAGCCTGGGCTTACGGTCTGCTATAATCATGGATGCGTTATGTGGTGTTTAATAGACTATTAGCACTTCTAAAGTCTATCCTTTAAAAAAGTGTTCACTGAAATTTTGCTTTCTCTGCTCTGTCTATAGTTAAAGACAGAATAAGCGGAACTGCATTAACTGAGAACGTATTGTTTGGTCTTTGTGGAAATTGGTGGTTTCAAATGAATACAGGTAGTAGCTAGGTAGCGTAATTAGGCAGTATATAGAAATTAGGCAGTATATAGAAAATTTGCCCATGATTTACAAAATATTTGTAAGGAGATTGACAGTCAGTTTCAAACAAACCAATTTAAAAAACTGTGGTAATGAAGATACCTTGGCACTTAGCATCTGTGGAAGGTAGATTTTTCTCACACATTTTTTTCTCCCACATTTGCTTTATGAAAAAATTGCTTAGAGAAAAGCAAAAAAGCAATTACACCTCCTTTCTGCAATTTTTTTTTTTTAACTTCCAAGGTACATCCAAAAAAAGCTAATCATTTGGCAAGACACAAAAATTAAAAGCTTTTTAAAAACGTAGCTCTATTTAGTCATTAGTTCTTATGCTGAGAAAGAGTCCTGAGAAAATTTCTTATAAAAATGGTAATAGAAATCAGTCTGGTAGCTTAAAAAAGCAGCCCAATTCAAGGCATTGGGGGTGGTGAAGGGGAAGAAGAGAAGGCGATCTCTTTAATAAAACAAAGCATGGAGTGTCTATAAAGAAGGATCTATTATGTTGGGAATCAAGTGAAGGATGCACTTGAAAGGAAAAGGTGCAGCTTGGATATTTGACCGTAGTTCTTTGAGACAAAGCTTGATTAAAAAATTGAGAGAACAGTCAATCCTCCATAAATGCATAATTGTATACTGCTGCTTCCCATACAATGGTTCCTTTATGGGCTGCCTCCTGTCCTCTGCTCTGTACTAAGCACCAGCTCTGACAGTACAGGTATGACTTGGAGTCTTGAAGATTTTGAACGTTAAGGGTTTTTTTTAAGCAGACCTCAGATCTTCTGAGCAACACAAAGGCTTAGCTTGTTCTGAACCTAGGATTTTAAAATTCCTCTCAAGTATAAAGAGGAAAAATTAGTACTTTACTACCTGAAATATAAATAAAGCATCCTTTGACTACAATTATTGAACTCTAGCAAAATATTATTTTAAGCTGGGTAAACTGATGCTAGTTCCGTGCTAAACAGCACTCAAGTCCTACAATAGTAATGTGGAAACTCACTGGCTGAAGGGGTGCGTGTGAGAGGGAATTACTACTCATGATAAAAGCAAAGGAATGCAGCGAAGCAGCAAGTAAGGAAAGCATGAAATTAATCGATTTCTCTTGTTGTTTTGATGAAGTCTCTTTATTGTGGAAGAAGAAATGACTTCAGATTAGGAAATCTCATGTCTGGTTTAGGAAAAGACCTCCATCATATCTACCAACTTTTCCCAGAATATGTTGTTATATATAAAGGAAAAACTGTAATTTTCCTTTTGCTTGAATGCTTCTCTTCTACTACTAAAGGACTGCTGTCTTAAGTGAAAAAATAATAAGAGATTTCAATGACAGGAAGAAAAAGTTTGCTTAGAGAAGTTTTACTGTTACTGTGAATTAGTAGCTTTAGTGTCTGCCAGACACTTGAGCAAGATAACTGGTGTTGTCTTAACACCTGATGCCTGCACTTGCAGTGTGTCTCTCTTAGTCTCTCCCTGCAGAGATCTGGTAGAAGTCCCTCCTCAGCTGAAGTCACCAGTTCTCCATGCTAATGCAAGAGGGAGCATCTTTGCTTATGGAGTGGGAGCTATGCTTGCTGTGCATCTAATGAAAATTGCCCTTTGTGCATTTTGTAGAAGCAGTCGAGTCAGCTCTAAGTATAAAGTGCTTGTGAGTTTTCTCATCCAGTATTAGATCTCACTCAATGAATAATGAATCATGGGTGTGTTTTGTTTCCATCCCTTTTCACCTTTACCACTTACTAATTTTGGAACTTGAAATTTATGACAGCGCTGAGCCAGGGCTCTTGGCTTAGGAGATGAGAATGTTTTAAAGGGAAGCTTAATAGCTGCATCTTGGTTGAATACACCATTAAGAGTTTAGTCTGACTTACATTAAAAACTTAGAAAACCTTTCATTCTGCAAATGAATAGAGGGCCCTAACACTGAGAAAAAGCACATGTTAATTTCTCTCTAAAACACTATGATTCACAGAAATAAAAATGGAAGTGTTATTGTGGGACTTACCATTACTTGTTTCAGCATGTTATGTGGCAGTGCAGTTTGTCAGAGTGTTTGCTTCAGTGCCTAGTACAGTAACCTTCTGTAGATTGGACTAAGCAGACAATTTGATTCGTCCTAGCACATCTCCTGAATGCCACTAAATTAAAGACCACTTCTAGATTATATGTTAAATTACTTGCTAAGTAATATAGGTAAAAGAACAGCTGATTAAATTATTAATAAAGTTTGTCAAGAGATTTTTCTGATGCTGCATCAGATAGTTCCATCTTTTAAGCAGATATGGGACTCTTGCAGTCTGAATAAACTGTAAAGATATGTATTTAGAGTGCTGGTGGTATATAAAATGCACATACATGATTTTTTTAATTAGTGTTATTAACTATGACTTTGTTTTCTCAAATATTAGAGTTAAAATTAGAAAGGAAATTGTCATCCAAGATGCTCATTATGATATAATGTGCAAATATCTTGTCTTTTTTGTGTGCTCCAAGAAGGAGGAGGTCAGGAATTCAGAGAATAAAATTTTGTCTGTCATGTATAATTTGCTTATTACATAAACCTTAAGCCTAAACTGTCATTGGAATTATTTATATAACAATTTTTATACACATACACACTCACACACACATGCTTCTTTCCTTCTCTGCTGTAAAGCATATAGGGGAATAGTCTCACTTAAGTGAACGACTAGTTTATATTTTATGATCCAATTTTTATAAGCCCCATAAAATGTATTTTCTTATTTGAATTATGTTGCTACTGCACTGATAGTAGTCAGCCAAGCTTCAGATTGCTGTCCTGCTTCCACATGCAGCGTCTCAAAAGTTATTTGTGTAAAAGCTGGATCTCAAAGGGAGAAGCTGGAGTGCTTAGGGGTTGCAAAATTGTTAGCTGGCAAGGTGCAGAGCTAACGGTCATCTCTAAATGGCTCAGGTCACACTGCTGAAGCCAATAAAACCCTGTGTGAATCTCACAGGCTACTTGCAATATCTGACCGTCTGTTAGTTTGCTTCCTGACTGTATTTGGCGTTAAGTACTGAAGAGAAAAGACGTCAGTTTTGATCAAGGAATAAGCTTTTTCATAAAGAACTGTCTTCAAGCAGGTTTTAAGCCTTCATTTTCTTTCATTGGCTTGCAAATTGTTGTGCTGCAGCCATTAGTTCAACAAGTGGCAACACTAGTGGCACAAGCTAGGAAAGGTCAGTCAAAGCATTGCTCAGATTTAAAAAGAAAAAAAAAAAGACAGACTTGATTTTAATTTTCAACTAACTAAACCCCCATGTATTAATAATTGGCATTCTGTAACAACAACTGAGGAGGAATTATTCATGCAGATTAGGGTTTTTTGGTTTTACTTGTTTGTTTTGGTGGGGTCTCTGAGGCTGGGCTGAGAATCCAGCACTCTAGCAAAAACAAACAAGCTGACAAAGAGAGGAATTCTCTGACATGATCATCTTTCCTGGCATTAATATTAAAGGGTCACACCAGGTTTTACAGTCACGATGTCCGGATTTGGAGGAATATATTCATAAGCAAGAGAAAGGATGACGTTGCTGCCAGGAAATGTATAAGATTTCCCAGTTTCTAAATATACATTTTGAACACAGAAGTCCAGTTTCCAAATGCACAGTGATGAAGTTTCAGGCAGTTTAAACTTACTGCAAGCACAAATCTACTTATATTTTGTAAGATATTCCTCAAGCCTGTGTCAGGACAGCAGCTTCTTCCTCCACGTGAGAAAGCCCAAGAAGTATCACTGTGCAGTGCTTTTTCTGTCTCATTTATTTCTAGTATCTTGTGTGATCAAATTCCTGTGTACTAGCGCTGTTCCCTTTATACCAGGAGAGTCTCCTCCTCCTGGTATCTGCCAGTGTGTTTGTTTTTCTGGTTATGTTAGAAATGATCAGCGCAAAATTTAGTAGACTTTTTTTCAGTAGGTCAAAGTCTGAGAGATGAAGGTCTGACTTTCCAAGTCCAAACACTGAAACTGTGTGCTGAGCTCTCCTCCTCTCATTGGCAGGGTGCCCTGACTGCAAACTAGAATTAAAGATGAGGAATAGAGACACTGTAAAAGCAAATGCACTGGGGTTTCGAAGGTTGGATCAAAGTTAAGCTGTTTAAAGCCAGGCAAGTGCACTCTGAGCCAAACAAAAAAGTCTCCCCCTCCCTTCCTCTCTATCCCTTTCGAGATAAATTTCCTTTATTTATGGCAACCCTGTTTGGAAGGATGCAGCACTGTGTGAACACCTTTTTTTTTTTTTTTACACAGAAGTTCTCTGATAGCATTTCAAACCCAGGTCAATTAAGTCAGAAATAAGGTAAGCTCAGTTCCTTAAAACAATGCAAGTCTTTGTGCCTAAATAAAAAGGGCTACATCTAAATCCCTATGTTTTATGTTTGATCCACTTTCAGATCTTTGGCATGATATGTTCTGTTTACGGCACATACCTTCAATGCTGCATCATTTAAAGAAGAAATGTTGTTTTTCATATCTATCAGTGGAAAACTCTACATGTTACAATTATAGTAGGCCACAGTGAGTAAAGCAAGATGGCTTTTTAATATCTGATGTGTGCACATGTGCCAGAGACTTGGGAGATGCAACCTGGAATATGTACAGGTCTTCTTTCTCCTGTTCTTGGACCTAGAGTTGAATCCTCAAGCCGCCGACATTTTTGGTTTACAGTTGCCCCGCAGATCTGACTGGAAAAATGAATTATTAAAGACCCTTAGTCTACAATCAGATCTGAGCAGACATAACTTTATGCTTCACAGAGTTCTAGCCAGGCTTGGGGGGAAAGGAGCTGTCTGTGTAAATATAAAACCAGCACTGAGGCCACAGCCATCCTTTCTAAAGAAGGCTTTTGGCAAACTGAAGACCTTACCAACTCAGTCTGATGTCATCTGACAGACAGCAGTTTTAGTGAAAGGACTGCTGATGTAGTTAACTTATGTTTAGGGCTATGAAGCAGACTTGATTCTGTGTTTTCCTATGAATTATTCAAAGATGAACAAGACTAAATTAATCATATTCAGACTCGATGCCATTTCACAGCCATAAAACAGATATGCTTAGTGAGATTTATTAAGAACTGCCCATTAATTTTCTCAAGATTAAGGATCTGTTTGGAAAACTTTCTTTCAAAACTTTGAGGTACTTGCTAACATAATGTGTTTAGTTTGAGATAATATAGCACATATAAATAAAAACTCTTAGAACAGTGTTCACTTTGGACACAGAAGCATAATACAAAAATAGCACACTACAAAACATTTACATATGTTAAATATCACTTTGAAACATGGAGTGTGTCGGGGAATGATTTGTGAGTTCAGCATGAAAATGATGACCTTATCACTTCAGTAAATTCCATTATCTTCAGAAATTATTATATTTTCACAATGTTTTAGTGGATGCAGCCCAAGCGACAAGAAGCATCAGAGCAACTCCAGCAGGCACTATAAAGAAAAGCATATTTGTTGCCATGTTTAAGTGCATTCCATAACACACCCAGGCTGTTTTTCTTAAAGCTACATCTTCATCCTAGAGGATGACCAAAATAAAAAACCAAATCTGTGAACTTTCTGTACTGTTGTTTAGATTTGTAGTTGGTGTTTGTGCCATATTACAAGGGAAGTAAGGAGTGCCAGTACTGGTATAAAACTAAAAATTGTTTTAAAATCAGGTTGGGGTTTGTTGGAACTCATCTGAGAAGCAATGGACTGCAACCAACTGATGACAAAAGTGTTTGGGTAGATCCAGCCAAATTCCACATGGTACAAAATGTGAGATGGGAGGACAAAACTGACGGAACACTACCTTCAACATCCTGGCATACTCTACCCCAGCATACCTTGGTATAGGCTCAGGCCTGCTTCAATTTACATCCAGCTGCATGAGCTCTCCTTTAGGCCATTTTAATAACTGAACCTCTAGAACAGCACTCGAGGTACATTTTTTTCACTTAGCTGTACCTTAAAAACAGCTTGCGAACTGCAAATACGGGGGTAAAGCTGGAGAGATGCTTGTTTGCCCAGGGTACCAGTGTTTTAATAGCCAGAGACTCTTTCAAAATGTGGGAAATTTCATTTCAAAGACACGTTCTTTGAAGTGTCTTTGTACTTGCAGCCTGGCACAGAGAAGCCTCCATGAAGGAAGCCAAGATTCGAGTCTTTTCTTTCTGGTGTGCATGTACATTGGAAATAAGAGCACGCTGTTTACTTCAATCACTGCTGATGCCCTTAGGGAGAATTAAATAAAGAAAGTGCCAGAGCTGGTGAGTTCCACATAAAACAGCAGGGAAAGGATGGGAGGTTGCAGAGGAAGTGCCAATTGGAAGTGGGATGGCCCAAACCAGCTGAGATAATACTTCCTGAGGTGTAATCACTGGGTGATACGCAAAGGCATGAGCACTCCACCTCTTATTTCCTTGACAAGAATACATTTTTTGCACTAATGGGCTAGTAAATCCCATTAACTCTTTCAAGCTTAAAAGGAGTTTTTCTTACTTTTAAGCCTTCTAAAATCTATGACACCTTTCCTAGTTAAAAAACACTACCTTATCTGTCTTAATTTGTTAGTGGATACTATTTATGACTCTTTTGGAGGCTGTTGGGGGCTGACCTTACAACACAGCAGTTAACATGAAATCCAAGTAGGTTCTGTTTTACATCCAGAAAGTCTGGATGCTCCAGGCTTCTGTTCTATTCTTTATTTAAATTATAAATTGGTGGGGAGAGACAAAAGGAAAACAAAGTTTCTGAACGGGATAAGCCTTTAAAAGTAGATTCTGTTCTGGTTTATGACTGTTTTAATGATCCTCATGAACTGAACTTGCACTTGGGGTCAAATTTTTGCTAGGGTATCTAAGTCCAATTGGCACACATTAAAGCTGATATTAGTCCTGCAATGCAAAGGGATGCTGGTGGCTGTATGGGCAGGGGGAGTGGAATGAATTAGTTTCACTTCAGACTCTTGCATTTCTTGGCCTGATTTACAATGTTAAGATACTGAATGGGCGTACCCAGCCCAGTTACCTGTTTCTCATTTCAGCAGCACTGAAGGGAAACCAGTGGTTTAGGCAGCGAAATAACAATTGCTCTGTATTTGTAACGTATACTTAAGTAGCAAACCTTATTTCAGTGTCATTTGAGTTACTAGAATTCTGTCACTTGTTGACTGAAGGATATTTTTGAGTCATGAACTTTGAGAAGGTATTAATTGGACTGTGGATGTCTGTATAAATGAGATGAATAGCATCACATTTATGGCTAATTCGTATAACTAATTTTCCTTAGAAAATGTTCAAACACATTGGAAAGCAAAGTGACTACATGGAACGTATTTGTATATAAGGACAGAGAGTTAGCTGGGTGTGTAGCCTAAAGAGGGAATGGTTTATCAAACAAAGAAAAAAGGTAGGAGAAAACCTTGAGAGTATTTGAATGTGTTTTCATCTTACAAACAAAAAGAAAGTAAAAAAGTCATGAAAATTAAATAGAGGTTACCTAGGCAAGATAACTTATATGATCTTTGCTTATTATGATTTTTTTGAGAGTACTAACTGATTTTTGACAACACTAAACAGTCTCATAGACTTTATTCAGCAGGTGATTAAAACATGTGAACGATCAGTTCCTAGTGTTTTTTCATATGCTTTCTAGGTTAAAACAATAAGAGCTCTGAGCAGCAGTCTGTCAGCTTGAACGTTTCCCAGCTGTAAAGATATGTGTTGTTTTTAAAAATTTTATTTTATAACCAAGATAAATAAGCATTTGGTTTTCCAGTTTCAAATTTCTAGACTTTTTCTGTATAACATATGATTAAAATGGTGAATTATTCCTTATAAGTTTTTTCAGGGGGAATCAGCACATGTTTCCAAAGCCAGACTATGACTGTATCATAAGACATGTCTGCACAGCTGCATGTTTGAGTGCCAGCCTGGGTACTTTTATTTGTATCGTATACTAAGATTCCTCCTTCTGAGAAGTAAAATTAATATATTAATTTTAATGTATTCATAGAAGGCACCTTAGGATAGTAAATTAGATTACTCTATACTTAGGCTGGGGAAACACATAATTTAATTGCCTTTCTGGGAATACTGCTTTCCTATTTGTATGACGGAGGAAACGTGTGATAGAATATTTATCAGCAAAAACAAATGCCCTGTAATTAACCTACAGGTGAGTAGGAGTCTGTGGCTGACAAAAGGCACATTGGCATTTATATACCTGAGTAGTCCACCATTACATGTTTATTTTCAGTGTGTATTTAGTGGGATTGCTTGTCTGGGTAGTGACAGGGCAACACATTTTCCCGCCTACTCATCTCATGGTCCCTATTTGCTTTTCTTGTGTACCATTCAGCTAATTCTGATGGGCAGGGTCGCTGACAGCATTAACAAATGCCCACTCTGTGGAGAAAATAAGGAATGTCTCTAAAGTTAAGAGAGACTGACACATTTTTTCCTTGTTTCTGGTACAGAGGTAATAGGGGAATCAGAAACCACAATAACAGTATGGAAAAAAAATGCATCAATTTAGGAATGAAAAAATTTTAGAAGAGTTAAAAACTGTGTAGAAAGAGTGTTCCATGACTATCCCACATTTCTTTTAGTAACAGCTGGAGCAATGTGGTTGTTTCCAAGCTGTTACACTTTAAGGTGTAAACTTTCCTATAATTTGTTAGTATTCTGCATTTTCTGTACAGGAGTATTCTTGTAAAATGTGGATAATGGAAACTAAAGTAATGCACAATTCTGAACAAATTTTCATTTATTTATTTACTACTTCTGTGTATTGATGTGGTTCCCCCCAGCAAAAAAAACCAAAAACCAAAAAACCCCAAAACCCCCACTTCCCTCTTTTACAAAAAAGAAAGGAAAACCCTGACAAAAAGTGTGCGAAATGGGATATTCTCTCAAATGGGATTTACACCTCTAAGTTGATGAAATTTACACCTGTGCTGAATGCCGATATGAGACTTGTACACTTTTTAAGGACTATTTAAGACTTTCTGTGAGGAATCTCTGGAGAGAGATAACTCTCAGCCTAATAGCTAGAATTAGATCCAAATTTTCTATAAAAGTTCATGCAAAATATCTTTTTTTAAAACGCCTTGCACTACATTTTAATTATTTTTTATGATAACATAACTTTCTTTATAGTTCTCTTAAGAAAAAATAATCCTCAGTTTCTTTATTTGTTTCATCATGACCTTTGTAGTATTGATTTTTTTTCCCCTTTTTCAACTTTAGGCAATATCTTGCATAATATACAGACCCAGTATTTCAAATGAGGGTGTCAGGGTCTGGTTGTACAGTTCAAAAGAGATATCTGTGATCATCCAATATTCTTTTTTGCTGTTTGGAATGCAATTTGACCACTTGGACATGAGATTTAAGAAATGTAGCTAAGCAAAGATATTCTGGGAAATGTAGGTAAGGAAGTAAATGAAGGATCATCAAATTTTACACGTAAAGAATAATGGTCTTTGCATGTGTAGGTTGCTTTTTCTTTAGATAGCTATTACTACATTGATGTTATGTATCATTACAAATACTGATAATAAGAACAGTCAATCAATCAAGCAGTCCTAATGCATGTTGCTGCATACTGTATTTTCATTGCTTACATCTTCTTATCTGTAAAAAAAGTCATCATTTTCTGCTTCTCGCCTAAAGCTTGCAACTCAGCAGCATTGTTGTACTTCAGAAAAAGAAAAGAAGTTTATGCCAGAGCTCCCTTCCTTCAAGAGCTTCCAGAAGCATTTAATCACCCTTTTTCTGCTTCTTGTTCTCCAGGAGACCCATATGCATATGACTTTCCGTTCCTCTAAAGGCAAGGTGTCTTAGCCAAGAGGTGGGGAATTTCTCAGGTCTACAGCTGCCTCCAGACGGGGGAAAGGGAAGACAATGGTGGGTTATCTGAGGACTTATTTTCATCAAGAAAACAAAAAAGACTTTAAAGGAGTAGAGGATTCTCTGAGATGCAGATTGTGGGTATGGAAATATGGAACAATGAAATATTCCCTAGGATTTTAATTATTGAAGTTATTAAATAGCGAACTCAGGAAGAATATGTAGCATTGCACATACTAATGAAGAGTATGTAGTAAGTAATGTACTCAGAAAGAGTATGTAGTATGTCGTACTTCTGGGAATTCTTCTGAAAAGGAGGACAGCTGTCTTTGGACAGGAAGTGTAGCTTTTTGCCGCTATGGATATAAAGTTTTTCCATTGCTGTCAAGTTCCAATTAATTTGAGACTGTAGAATTTTACCTAAAGATAATTTGACATCTGGCAATTATCAAATGATGATGGACAATCCTGACATAAGCAAAGGAGCAGAGAGCGAACAGAACAATATAAGGAGGTAAGGGGAGGGAGCTGTATGCTGCTTATTTCTTGAGATCAGGTTTGAAATGCTGACTGAGATGGCAGTGGTCAGGACCCACACCAGCCTCAGTCATTGCAGCAAACAGGAAGGAAGAAGAAGAAGAAAAGATTTTGGTAGCTGAATTCTCCAAGAGGACTTTCAGAACCGACAATTTGCTGGTTTCTCCTTGTCCAAGCATAGTTACAGACCCAGTTATCTCCTTCAAAGGGGGAGAAAGCTTCATTTTAAGTTTTTCTTTTTTTCCTCATAATAATGCTGCAGATTACTTGATTAGCAGGAAAAGTTAGTTACAAAGCTTGATGTCTTAGATTGATGCTTTCCAAGGATCTGTGTCAACTCTCTTGTGGCTGTCCATTATTTCAGTAGGGTTCACAGAGAATGCCATTAACAAAGCCTACCGTCATTATTCTGGCTTTTATCTTGGATATCTGTTGAACCTCCCACCATGAGATGAGATCAGAGTTTCCCGTAATATCACTCATGGACAAGCGCTTGCCAAATGTATGCTACTGGATCTGTATAAGTGCTTGGGGCAAACACAGCAATGCAAGGTGCTTCTAATTTTCCTTGTAAACACCTCATCAGATATTCCAGAAAAATAATATTCAACTATGCAGCTGTCCTGAAATGCCCTGACGATGGAGATAATAGTTTTATCAGAGGTAGGACATGGTTCCATCTGCTTGTGTCAGGCTGATTTACAGAACTGGAAATGTTTCTGTTCTTTCATTTTTCCTCCCAGAGACCACCACACCTATTAATGAAATGTACATTTCTGGGCATTTTTTCCCCATTGTTCAAGGTTAATGAAACAGCCTGAAAGCATGGTTACTCTTTTAAATTTCAAGCACATTCTGAACATTCATTGCTCTGAAAAGAAGACATTACCTTTTTCTTTTTCCATAAGCAGGCAAAGGCTGAGATTCGTCATATCCCTCTGACACATAGTAACAAGACAAGAGTTACCAGAAAGAAATTTCAAAAAATAAAACAATGAATGCAGGAGAGAACTCTGTTTCCTTAGTAGGACTTAGTTCCTTATTAAACAGATTCTAAAAGTGTTCTAAAAGTTCTAAAAGTGTTTCAGTCAACTTAGTCATGATGGCAAAATACTGTTAAAAATTGTTATGTGATCCTGGGGAATGGGAGTTTAGAATTTTTTATAGAAAAAGAAATCAGAAATTATGAGAACATAAAACCAAACACAAAATAGGTATAATCTTAGGATATTGGATGGTAGATCTGAAGATATATAATATATTTTGCACAGTCATTCACAGAACTTGACTTTTGAAGATCCAGAGACACTTAAAATAGACGCCTGTGTTTGAGACTTACTTAATGGCAAGTGCTACTTCGAGAGAAAGAAACACTCAGTGGCAGCCAATATTCCCTGTTACAAAAGGCTGGTTCCAGGAATCAGATAAAGGCAGGTTGTTGAATAGAATTGCTGCCCCAATTAAAAATATAATATAGACATGTAAACTGGCATTCTTTTCTTATTCTTATCTAACCAGTCATTACAATAGTTGTAACAATTTCAGAGTGCCTGGGGATGTGAAAAAAGACTGTATATCTAGGAACCATACTTTTATTTTCTTTTACTGTTCTGTTGTAATTTAGCAAATTTCTTCTAAATTTGGCATAGTCTGAAGTGTATATATGAAGTTATTAACATTTTTACAATGTATGCTATAAAACTGTAAGAACACAGTTCCTTATTCTTCGTCTTGGCTATCATCACCTCTGGAAGAATTGTCTTGCTTCCATCTCCTGGTTTAACTTTTGGATCTCAGACTTTTTTTTTCTTTTTTTTTTTTTTCTTTTTTTTCCTTTCATGAATAGGTTTGTGTAACTTCTTTGGGTCTCATTTGACACTGTCCCACACAACATCCTTGTCTCTAAATTGGAGAGACATGGATTTGATGGATGGACCACTTGGTGGATAAGGAATTGACTGGATGGTTGCACTCAAAGAGTTGTGGTCAACGGCTCGATGTCCAAGTGGAGAACTGTGACAAGTGGCATTCCTCAGGGGTCAGTATTGGGACTGGCACTGTTTAACATCTTTGTCGGTGACATGGACAGTGGGATTTAGCGCACCCTCAGCACCTTTGCCAACAACACCAAGCTGTGTGGTGTGGTCGACAGGCTGCAGGGACAGGATGCCATCCAGAAGAATCTTGACAGGCTTGAGAAGTGGGCCTGTGTGAACCTCATGAAGTTCAACAGGGCCAAGTGCAAGGTCCTGCACATGGGTCAGGGCAATCCCAAACACAAATACAGGCTGGGCAGAGAATGGATTGAGAGCAGCCCTGAGGAGAAAGACTTGGGGGTGTTGGTTGATGAGAAGCTCAACATGACCCAGCAATGTGTGCTTGCAGCCCAGAAAGCCAACCGTATCCTGGGCTGCATCCAAAGAAGCGTGGCCAGCAGGTCGAAGGAGGTGATTCTCCCCCTCTACTCTGCTCTCATGAGACCCCACCTGGACTACTGTGTTCAGCTCTGGGACCCCCAACATAAGAAGGACATGGACCTGTTGGAGCAAGTCCAGAGGAGGGCCATGAAGATGATGAGAGGGCTGGAGCACCTCTCCTATGAAGACAGGCTGAGAGAGTTGGGGTTGTTCAGCCTGGAGAAGAGAAGGCTCCAGGGACACGTTATAACAGCCTTCCAGTAACTGAAGGGAGCCTACAAGAAAGATGGAGAAGGACTTTTTACAAGGGCATGTAGTGATAGGACAAGGGGTAATGGCTTTAAACTGAAAGAAGGTAGATTTAGACTAGTCATAAGGAAGAAAGTCTTCACTATGAGAGTGGTGAGGCACTGGAACAGGTTGCCCAGAGAAGTTGTGGATGCTCCATCCCTGGAAGCATTCAAGGCCAGGTTGGATGGGGCTTTGAGCAACCTGGTCTAGTGGAAGGTGTTCCTGCCCATGGCAAAGTGGTTGGAACTAGATGATCTTTAAAGTCCCTTCCAACCCAAACCATTCTATGATTCCTGGTTAAGGGGGGAGGTCCCGGACAACTGGAGGCTTGCCAATGTGACGCCCATCTACAAGAAGGGCCGGAAGGAGGATCCGGGGAACTACAGGCCTGTCAGCCTGACCTCGGTACCAGGGAAGATTATGGAGCGGTTCATCTTGAGGGCGCTCACAAGGCATGAGCGGGACAACCAGGGGATCCGGCCCAGCCAGCACGGGTTCATGAGAGGCAGGTCCTGCTTGACCAACCTGATCTCCTTCTGTGACCAGGTGACCCGCCTAGTGGATGAGGGAAAGGCTGTGGATGTGGTCTACCTGGACTTCAGTAAGGCCTTTGACACTGTCTCCCACAGCATTCTCCTAGAGAAGCTGGCGGCTCACGGCTTAGACAGGTGGACTCTTTGCTGGGTAAAAAACTGGCTGGACGGCCGGGCCCAGAGAGTTGTGGTGAATGGAGTTCAATCCAGTTGGTGGCCAGTCACGAGCGGTGTTCCCCAGGGCTCAGTACTGGGGCCGGCCTTGTTCGATATCTTTATCAATGATCTGGATGAGGGGATCGAGTGCTCCCTCAGTAAGTTTGCAGATGACACCAAGTTGGGCAGGAGTGTTGATCTGCTCGAGGGTAGGAAGGCTCTGCAGAGGGACCTGGACAGGCTGGATCGATGGGCCGAGGCCAACTGTATGAGGTTCAACAAGGCCAAGTGCCGGGTCCTGCACTTCGGCCACAACAACCCCATGCAGTGCTACAGGCTTGGGGAAGAGTGGCTGGAAAGCTGCCTGTCAGAAAAGGACCTGGGGGTGTTGGTTGACAGCCAGCTGAACATGAGCCGGCAGTGTGCCCAGGCGGCCAAGAAGGCCAATGGCATCCTGGCCTGTATCAGAAATCGTGTGGCCAGCAGGAGTAGGGAAGTGATCGTGGCCCCTGTACTCGGCACTGGTGAGGCTGCACCTTGAATACTGTGTTCAGTTTTGGGCCCCTCACTACAAGAAGGACGTTGAGGTGCTGGAGCGTGTCCAGAGAAGGGCAACGAGGCTGGTGAGGGGTCTGGAGAACAAGTCTTATGAGGAGCGGCTGAGGGAACTGGGACTGTTCAGCCTGGAGAAAAGGAGGCTGAGGGGAGACCTCATCGCTCTCTGCAACTACCTGAAAGGAGGTTGTAGCGAGGTGGGTGTCGGTCTCTTCTCCCAAGTAACTAGCGATAGGACGAGAGGAAATGGCCTCAAGTTGTGCCAGGGGAGGTTTAGACTGGACGTGAGGAAAAATTTCTTTACTGAAAGAGTGGTGAAACATTGGAAGAGGCTGCCCAGGGAAGTGGTTGAGTCCCCATCCCTGGAGGTATTTAAAAGACGTGTAGATGAGGCGCTTAGGGACATGGTTTAGTGGGCATGGTGGTGTTGGGTTGACGGTTGGACTCGATGATCTTAGAGGTCTTTTCCAACCTTAATGATTCTATGATTCTATGATGATTTTATGATTCATTTTTCCTGCTTCATATAGGCTTAGGTTGGCCAAGCAAATCCACCTATAAAACATTAGATAAGTACAAAGTTAACTGTCAAATTCAGAATTCTGAGTAGGCATCGTCTGTCATCTGGTTTTCATGTTCTGCTAAATCTCTTCTGAAATCTATGAATGCAAACTTTTAATACAAAACATGCAATTCTTTCAAAGCATGTATTTTTGAATGATAAAGCTGAGGTGTGGTTCAAAGTACATGCTTCTCTTTTCTTACAGAGATATTTACAGGTCCTTTATATTCATTTCTTTCATGTTTCCTGAGGTAGAAATTAGCTGAGGTTAATGCAACATTTGCAAAAACAAAATTTTGCAATTTTGCAATTTGCAAGGTGGTCCTTGTGCTCTTCAGTGGTAATTACTGTTCATTAATGTCCCTGTTAAAATATGACAGATTTTAGAAATCAAAGGAAACCACTTATTCTATAAGGACTTAAGTTACTAAAGTAGACCCAGCACCTTGTTTAGGAAGTGTATGTGTCTTTGGTTATGGCCACTCTACCTAAACCACTGCAATTTCAGTGGAACTGTGGCTCATCTAGATTTCTGTGAACATATTGTTATATAGACAGATATATTTTCACCAGTTATTCACCAAAGTCAATGATCATGTTAAAATAAAATATGTACACACAGTGTTGATCTGCTCGAGGGTAGGAAGGCTCTGCAGAGGGACCTGGACAGGCTGGATGGATGGGCCCAGGCCAACTGTATGAGGTTCAACAAGGACAAGTGCCGGGTCCTGCACTTTGGCCACAACAACCCCATGCAGCGCTACAGGCTTGGGGAAGAGTGGCTGGAAAGCTGCCCAGCAGAGAAGGACCTGGGGGTGTTGGTTGACAGCCGGCTGAACATGAGCCGGCAGTGTGCCCAGGCGGCCAAGAAGGCCAATGGCATCCTGGCCTGTATCAGAAATCGTGTGGCCAGCAGGAGTAGGGAAGTGATCGTGCCCCTGTACTCGGCACTGGTGAGGCCGCACCTCGAATACTGTGTTCAGTTTTGGGCCCCTCACTACAAGAAGGACGTTGAGGTGCTGGAGCGTGTCCAGAGAAGGGCAACGAGGCTGGTGAGGGGTCTGGAGAACAAGTCTTATGAGGAGCGGCTGAGGGAACTGGGACTGTTCAGCCTGGAGAAAAGGAGGCTGAGGGGAGACCTCATCGCTCTCTACAACTACCTGAAAGGAGGTTGTAGCGAGGTGGGTGTCGGTCTTTTCTCCGAAGTAACAAGCGATAGGACGAGAGGAAATGGCCTCAAGTTGCGGCAGGGGAGGTTTAGATTGGATGTAAGGAAAAATTTCTTTACTGAAAGAGTGGTGAAACATTGGAACAGGCTGCCCAGGGAAGTGGTGGAGTCCCCATCCCTGGAGGTATTTAAAAGACGTGTAGATGAGGCGCTTAGGGACATGGTTTAGTGGGCATGGTGGTGTTGGGTTGACGGTTGGACTCAATGATCTTAGAGGTCTTTTCCAACCTCAATGATTCTATGATTCTATGATTCTATATATATGTGATCACATCTGAATTGGAGAGTCCAATAACACTGTCTTTACTAGTGTTTTTCACTAGTATCTTTACTACCAGAATTTTCTTACAATGTACCATATGGTCACGTCCTTATTACTGCCTGTTCACATGCTATCTCCCTGGGAATGTCTTTAGAAGAATGGGCTGTCATGCCCTTAATTAAGTCTATCTGTGTGGACAGAAAATACGCCTTGGTGGAGAAAGAATGCTGTACGTGGAAAGGTATTCCAGCCATGTGGAGGGAAATTAAAACATACTTACACTGTTTGCTATCCTCTTCAATATTCACGTGGTGGGACCATTTTCCAAGACAGGAAAATAGTACAGAGTTTGGCTTTTGCAGTGAAACTTCAGGCTGATGCATAATGTATATTTATCAACAGGACCATTCAGTTTTCTACAGTAAAGTTCTGAGACACATCTATGATTGGTTGCTTTTCTCCTTTTCTGTGAAGCATCCAGCGAGGTTTGCTGTTGGAAAAATGATTTGGATGTGACGGGCAACAACTATGTTTCATTAGAGACTGTGTTCCGTAATGGGAGGTTACTCTGTAACGGGAGATTACTCTGCAATGGGATGCCAGTTGTGAACTCACGTGCATCAGAGTCTCTCTGCTAGCTGGGAATGGCATTCAAATAAAAATAACTCTCCTTTGCCCATTCCCACCCCCCCATTTCAGTACTCCTTGAGTAGCTCTCTAGGGATATCCATATTTCACTATGTTAAAGAAGCATTTAATCAGCCCTCTTTTGAGGATTGATTATACCAAAATTTAATGGGAGAGACAGAAAGGACAGGTAACACTGTAATTAAAAAAAAAAAAAAAAGTACTAATGTGACAAGCAGCCCTCACAGTTCCTCATTTGCTTTGCCTTTGCTTGGCTATTATCTGTTCTGTCAAAGGTAGATCTTATGCAAGATGAAATTATGGGGAGGTGAACCCAACTTTTTGAAGGTTGTGAAGAAAAAAATCACATTTCCGGCATCAGCAAGCAGGGCATAGTTAGTCACGCCTTATGCTATACCCACTTAAGTATTCTCTGCTTCAGTCTAGTTTGAAAGATGTATATAAACTACCATTCAACAATCATCCCAGTAAGTCTTCAGATGATGTCATCTTCTTACAAACTAAGTAAGGGAATCTAAAAATTCAGTATCAGCAGTATTCTTTTGGATATTAAACTTGCAGTTGGTTACAGTCCACTTAACTTCCCTGAAATAATTCAGGCTGCTTCCAAGCCTATTTATAAGCCAACTGTTTCACATATTAGGTGGAACAGCTTTTCTTCGCTTACTTTCAGCTGGCATAGTTGTTTTTTATTTAAAAAAAAAAACCCCAAGAAAACCTTAAAGCACAACTCTACTGCTCTCTTCGGTTTTATAAAGGATTGCTGTTGTAAGAGACATCAGGTTCAAAAAGGCAAAGAGATTGTTTTTCATCAGCATCATGACAGTTGGTAGGAAAAAAAAAATCCAGAGGAAAGACTTATGGAAAAGAAGAAAAGGACAATTTTATCACTGAATTTTGTTTACAAGCTGATAAACAGAACTGTTATCTGGCCATTGGAATCTCTCACTGTGTTTAGTGGAGAATGAGCACACTTCCAGTCTCTGCTGCAGATATTGAAGGTCTGCACATAAACGGGGTCACGTACACAAGAAAGCACTCCTGCTTTTTTCTCTTTGTAATGGATACTGAAGTTGACACAGATGGTAGTAATAAGAAGGCAAACTCCAAGGCTGCCAACTGCGTCAGTCCTAGGTCTTTCAACACACCTCATATGAAACGATAACTATAATTCCTCTTCCATTGTGTAGTACCACTGTGCCACACATCTTTTAAAAATATTAAGAAAATTATTCAGAGGACTTACTCTACTGAAACGTTGTTGGAAAAAAAACCCTATATGTAGTATTCAAACTTCTTTTTTAATTGGGGTTGTCTTAGAGTTTTAATGCTTCCCAGCAATGATCTCTTTTCAAAGCTGAATTAAAAGTTGCACTCAGGTTTATATCTTAGCTGATTCTCCCCCTGTGGCTTGTATTATCTAAGTATCAGCTGTTCAGCCCTTCAATGAGGTATAGCAACAGAAAAGGCAGGAGTGAGTGATATGTTCCAGGTGTATACTCTCTGGATAAGAGTAAATGGGAATCTGCTCAGTGTAGAGAAATTACTCCCTTTCAGGTTTTAAATTGAAACATGTTAAATAAGCATAAAATTAACTGGAAAAAAAGGCTTTGGGGTATGACTTTTTAGGTACCCTCAGAGATTTTAATATAACTGTGACTGGGTAAAAGTATTTTAAAATGTTTTGCATTTGAAAAGCCTTTGCATCATTAGGCGTGCATAGAGAAACCATCAGCAGAATGAAAATTGGACTCTTCCTTTAGTGTCAACAGCAGCCACTTGCAACATTTTCATTAACGCCAGGATTGTACTGACTAAGTGCATACTTGGTGTCACTGGTTTAAATCACTTCTGTGCTTTATGTTATATTTTTTCTTTGTTTTTTATCTTATGTTTTGCTGGGACTAATGAGAACCACGTCTTTAGAGCTAGTGTGTAAGTACTGTTTACAGCGGTGGAAGAAATCCTTAATCCTTATTTTTTTCAAATGTCTTTTTAACCCTGTTCACTAAGATGCCTTTCCGATCCCTCCAAAAAAGGTCACTTCTCAGTCTTTTCTCTTCTCCCCCTCATATGTAACAAGTGTTGCATATGCATATTTATAAATACATAAATATATATATATGAATACACAACCCCCAAAATAAGCTGTGAATCAGCCGTGACTGTGATTGATTCACACCAAATACATGAACTGCCCTGGAGCTGGAGCCAGCACAACGAATTCCTCCCTGCCTCCCAGAGTCCCCTGCTGGGATGTTGTCTTGGAGAGCGGGTGGCAAAGGTTGAAACCCCCCCTTTGGGGGGAAGCGGGGTCTGATGTCTCACTTTGGGGGTGCAACTTTCTTTGCTGTATATAAAAGGCAAAGGCAGGGCAGCCCGATACTACTATATTTTCTGCTAACTGTGGTTAAGAGAAGGTGATGGCTGCACAAGGAGACCTGCTCTGGTGGGAGATGTACGTGTTAGGAGTGTTTTGAAGGTACTCACCTGGTTGATTCTCTGGGCTGGAGAAGTGCCCTGCTGGGGTCTGGTTAGGCTGACACACCAAGCAGGTCCCAAGGGTCTCAGCCCGATGGAGGCCAAACACACCTGGATCTGTAAGGGGCAGTGGAGCATATTGTCCGGATCTGAATTTTAGACACTGGCACCTCAGTTCTATTCAAGACGCACGATAGGTACTTCATTATATTTTAGATTTAGGCTCTTGTCCTTTATGAAACATTTAGTACACATTGGGGAAAATCAAAATAAATCTCATTATTTTCTTTATGGTTACCTCAGTGAACTCTATTAATTCAGGACACAATGTACTGAACTTCAATAAGCTGAGAAAACATGCTGTCTTCAATGGAATAACATCCTATCACTAACTTCCACTTTCGTAGTATTCACTTCTAATCTTGCACCTGATCATGAAAGGATTACTGAAGAAGCAAGCAAATCAAGAGCTCTCACTCATGTCTGCTTTGTATGAAGTATGTAAAAAACCCTTCAAACGCTTTTTAATTTCCCTGTGCAATTATTTATCTTTCTCCTTCTCTGTTCTGTTTCTTTTCTGATGAAGGCTAACTCATAACGGTGCTTAAGCCTGAGCTCAGATTTAAATTTGTGGATATTCCCAATCACTATGTAAAGTATGTATTTGCTAAATTGAAGCTCGGATGACAAGAGTTTTATTATTTCATTACCCAAAATGCATCAACAGCAATGTGCACTGTGCAGTAAGAATCTGCTTACAGAGAATTAAGATGTGTGAACTGTTTGTGAAATAGATTTAACCAACAACAAAATAATGTACTTTGTTTGTTACATGTTTCCTAATGTGTTATTGTCCTTACCAGTGTAACTTTTATTTATTTTTTATTATTTAAGAGCAAGTGACCAAATGTTGGAAATTGTTTTTCTTTGGATCTACATGTACCTTGAAACTGTTCTTCACCTTGCACATCTCCCCCGTTTTTTTTTTTTTTTAATTTATTTTCCAGTATGTAAGGAATTACTTCACTAAAATAATACTTTCTGCTTATATCTAGAAATAGAATTAATACCGTTACAAACATAACCATAAAATGCAAAAGCAAGATTTTAGGTGTCAGTCTTACAGAAAACAGAGGAGTGTGGTGGTTAGGAAGTGTGCCTTTTATTGGGGCTTTAAACGAGAGCCCTATACCTGATGCACTGAAAAGTTTCCCAATAAAAAGAATCCAAATCAGAGCACTTTGCAGTAGAACAAGATGAATAACCTTGCGGACACCAGTGTTGAATATAAAGAGCATGTGCTGTAGGAATTAAATGATCACATGCGTTAGATTCCTGCAGTTGCAAGCAACAATTTAGCAGAAACCACCAGTGGTTATTTTTGTCCTTGATTTTTATTTCCAGCAGGTGTCCCCTTCTGGTAATGATGAGGGACTCCTAAAAGACAGAGTGGAAATAGTGAGTGTATAAATACTCCCCCAGGTCTTTTAAAATTAAATGGACATTCCTGAAGCTTAAAATATCCTTTAAGTGTACACTTACAATTTTATTTAAAGGTAGAGGCTGCTTGTCAGGAACTCCATTTGCTACGATTAGATTGGCAGACTAAAACTGCTAACTATTGATGGTTTGAGGCCTAATCAACAGACTGTCCTTGAGGAAGATAGGTATTACAACTAACATAATTTTGTAAAATATTTGTTTGATAGCCTACCACATATGATGGGTATGTATTTTCCACAACACCTTCAGATAAGGCATTTTCCTTTGGAGGGTGCAGTGTGTCCCATTAAAAAATGAACAAACAAACAAAAAAACCCACAAAAAAACAGAAAAACCTCAACCATGAAAACATTAAGCCTGATCTGACCCTAAATGTCAGCCCCATGCAAAGTCCAGGGCAAGCATATGGAAGAGAACCAATGTAAGACAAAGGACATCCAGAGACTTCAAGGGAGGTCATGGGAAATGTCGCCTACCTTGAACTTGATTATAATCAGTTGTAATTGTTACAAGGCTCATGTTGTTTTTAAAGAATGCAATAATAAAATTTCAGCTTCCTGGAACTTGAACCAAATGTTGCATTTAATATGAGAAGAGTCTTTCCTTGGAGATTGTGTTGATTGCATAGTAAATATGACTTGTTATCTTTAGTTTCAAATAGCTGTCTGCACTAAACATTACTGGAATGCTTGATATTGTTACTAAAAAGAAGATAAAAGTAACTTTCTGTTTAGGCAAAAGAAATAAATTATAGTTGATTATATAATAGGTTTCAATTTTTTAGAAAATAATTTTCTTTTTCTTTGTTACTTTACATGATCATTATTATTAATATTATTATTTTTTACAAGTTCAAGCACTAAATATGCATTTTAATGGTTGCAGCTTTCAGCTCAGAACAGCTATATGGTATGCGACAGCCAGCAGGAACTCTTCCAAACGTGCTGCACTTGGTATACTGGGCCAAATTCTGAGCACCAATAAATTCCTTTGAGACACTCAAAATGCCCATGAATGCTGTTCTTCTGAACTAGGTTCTTAACTTTTCTTTCTGCAGTCCACCCCAGTGTATTGGGCAGTAAGGGGGGGTATATGGGTTTGCAGAATCCTATATAAGAAGTAGGGTTCAGAAAATCTGCATATTTTTTAAATCCTCCTAAAATTAAAGCTTATACAGAATTATGCATCTCTACTATAGAATTTATAACTAGACTTTAAATACCCTAGAAGGGTAATCAATCCCTCATAGCTTCTATATGTGCTTTTTTTCACAAGGAGGTATATTCAGGATTTTTTTTCCACAGGCAGAATGCACCTATGACTTTTTCTGTTCCTCATTATGTTCCCAACAGGATGGAAGACTAGTGATCAGTGGTCAAAATACCATTTGCAACAAAGCATACGGTTGGACTTGATGATCTTAAAGGTCTTTTCCAACCTAAATGACTCTATGATTCTATGATTCTGTAACTCACTCAAACAATCGTTTAAGAGAAACTGTAAATGGCAAACTAGGGATTCTCCAAGGCCTATCTTTTCTGGATCTGAGTAGGCCTATGGAGATAGGCTATTCTTCCAGAGCAAATGCATCTCTTTCTGTCACTGTCTCACACTCTTCATAATCATCCCCAGACAACTTCTCAAGGGTAATTGTCTTCTCCTTTTGAGAAACTTTAATACATCATTATTGAACTTTGTTCTGCAAATCCAGAGCCTGGCAGAACACACTTGTGTCTTTGAAAGCAGGATGCATGGTTCCTGAAGCTCCTGAAGCTCATGGATCTGTTCATTGTCCTTCAAGTACAGTTGGATATCTTGTTCAGGGATCCTCTTTCTTGTTTCTTTTCTTTTTTTTTCATTTGCTTTTGTGTGTGTGTGTTGGGTTTTTGTTTGGTTGTTTAGTTTGGTTTGGTTTGTGGGGTTTAGGTTGGTTTGTTTGGTTGTTTGGTTGGTTTTTCCATGGTATGGTAAGACAGTACTGTCATTTTTGGAACTTTTATAAATGTTTCCATTTAAAAATAACGTCTCCATTGTAGCACCTGTGATGGCTAGTTTCACACTAGTCCAAGTAACTCTGTGTGATCTACAATCAGAGCACTCACTGTAGAGATAAACATGAGGTCTTAGTAGCTTTTATTGCAACTAAATATTAGCGCTGTTGAGTATCAGCACAATCTGAGTGTTGACACAAGGGGTTTTTTTTTTAAATGCCATGGAATACACTTCTTGAGCCCTACTGCAACTGAGTTACATGTATCAGAGTCCCCTCCCACCTCCCCTTTTATTCACTCTTTGATTAAAAAAATGGGTGTTGAGCATTTCTGGGGTGAGATGAAATGGAAATGTTGTTATTGATTTATCCATATAGTCTTAATTTTCATGGCTGTTGTAAATTTAATAGTTGTTTATTTGTCCCTGGGTTCCATTGATCAGCATTCCCCTTTCTCACATCCATGGAGGGCCCCGTGCCTGCAAAGCCCTTGTTTTTACTTTGTGCACCTGAGGAGGCCATTAATTCATGGTTTGTAATTCTGTCCAGAATGAAGGCCAAAGTTCAACTGCCATTTGCATTTGGGTAATCTGGTCACTTGACAAAACCAAACAGTTGCATTTTCTGTATTTTTATAATGGTAACCATCTGTCTCTACTTTTCAATATATACCTTAGAACTAATAGTATTCAGGCTGCTGATGGTGACTGCAGGAAAGAATAACACTGACAACTTTTTACCTGTTAGAAATGGCCTGGAAGAGGGGAATCTGTCAAGGAAAAATTATTGTTCATCTGAAAAGCCATGAGCTGATGAGACCAATTTGCAATATGGCAAATACATAGGTTGGCATGAAAATCATGGTCTTGCCCATTTTTTTGCCAGTTTGCCTCTTACCCTGGTTACCTTGCTTTTGCACACTGTGCTCATCTGAGGGCTCAAGCTGCATGTGGCAGAGGAACTCTTGACCTCCTGAGTGCTCTGGTTTGTTCCTGCTTTAAAGCAGCCTGTTAAAATCAGCTCAAAGGAGTGGCAGTCAGATTGAGAGATGCATCAGGGAGGAGTCACATCTGCTGCCAAAATATTTCCAGGAACTGAAGATGAAAACCGGATGGCAAAGGGCTTCTACAGCTGGAGAAGATGATTTTAACTTTAGATATATTTGTTATGGCTCATAAGAGTGGGATCAGTGTTGAGAATCTGCTACTGGCAAGGAGGAGGCAGGGGGAGAAGATTTTAATTATAAAATTTAACAACGAGTGCAGAGACATGATAGGGAGAAAGAGAGTTTTCATTTTTAACACGTGCATTATTAATCATGAATGATACTAGGGTTACAAATGGGAATCTGCCTGGAGGCAGAGGGCAGAAGAGATGATTTTGATTAAACATATTGAGCCAATTTCTGTCCTCTGACATATGCACACAGTTTCCATTGAACTCCATGGGAGGCCTACACTTGCATTGCAGGGCATAATTGTACTCTGCATGTTCCATACATATTAATCATAATTAAAAATAAAGTTCAAGGCAGGGCTGAGGGATATCTGGTTGAGGCAGGGTTAGGGCCAAGGTAATCTACTTTATCAATATACATTTCCTAAGGTGCCTTGTATCTTGGCAGGCGATAAAAAAAAGATGTAATTCATATGATATGAATATACACTGGTACATGTTGTGTAATATTTCCTGTTATAACACCAGTTACAATCCTTTTTGTTGCTTTTACAAGATTTTTAAAGGATGGTTAAAACTAAAAAGCTAAAACCAAAAGTTTAAAACTCCTGGGAACACCATGAGTGTTCCAGCATGATGCTTACTGAAATGCAAAGATATCCCCTAATGTAACAAAATTAATCAATGAAATGAAACTGTAGTGATTAGTATTATCATTGCATTTCTATCTGAAGTGTTAAGTTGTAGCCCTGTTTTATATTATGTCTTTTGGATTGGGAATGTTTCTCTGCATTCTAGAGGAATCTTATTTCCATGCTGTGAGATTGAGTTGTCCTTTGTAATTTTCTGTAAGTGAATTTTACACAGTTTTACTAACTTCATGGATTCAGTTGTTGTATTTATGCCTGAATATTTTCTAATTTGCTTGCCATCTGTCAAGTTATTTTGCTATATACTTTGTGTATCTTATTTTAGACCTTGTGGTCTAGTCCATCATCTTGAGAAGTGGGCCTTCTTCCCAGCTCTTCTCTGCCTCTCATCACGCCACTGCCGTCTTCACAGTCATATTTGAATGCTCAGACTCTGTTTTCATCTATGTCCAGTGCTTGCTAAACTCAGGCCTCTCCTTTTTTGATACTTCTACTCAAATTAGAGAGCTTTGAACACCTCATGGCCCTGAGCCGAGTGCTTTAAACTGTCTCCTTTAAGTAACTTTCAAGACTCTTGAGTAACTTGCACTGGTGATCCACAGATTATGAGATCTGTCAGACAGAAAGTTGCTTTTTATCTTAAGCCACTCCTGCTGATAGGTTTGGAAGACTTCACTCTGTCCTTGTTTGTCAGCTAAGAAAGCTATCAGATTTACTTAATTACTTTCTCTTTTGAGGACTGCATATTTCAGTCTAACTATTCTGACCAAGACATTAATGCAAAGATAGTTTCCTCCTTATTCAGTCTGTCTATTCTTCTTCCTTTCTGTGTGTAGTTAAATATTAACGTGAAGTGATCGAAGGAAACATTGGCCACTCCTTTTTTTGCCCACCTCTTTCAGGAAACCAGTGAGATCCCAGGCATCAGGTAAGGAAATTTGTTCTAAGTCGTGGGCAACCTTCTGTCGCCCTTCCCATGAGTGGCTTTGTTTCAGAGGATGTTTGGGTCTCCATGTAGTGCCCCATGAATCTGTGTGAAGTACTTAGAGATAAGAGTGAAATCATGTCCTTCCCATAGACTTCAGTGAGACATAATGTTTTGCTTCGTCTGAAAAGAGAGGGAATATCTAGCCAGTGTGGGAAGAGAAAAGGACCTTCTTCCCTGAGAAAGCAGATAAGAGGGTCAAGACAGCAACCTCCTCTTCCTAAATGCCTCCTGCACCTGGTCATATATGTCATCTAGGAGAGTTTCAGGTGAAAGGAACTACTCTGTGGTTTTCTTCAGGATGCAGGAGTTGAGACTTTAGTAGAATGATGTGGGTTATGATACCTTTTCTGCAGTTCAATTCAGATCCTAAAGCTACTCGTTTTAAAAGTATTCCTTTGCAGAAAAACCTTAGAATTTTCATCGTGTTCTGGCTGGAGATCCAGCCACACATCTTCACCAAGGCAGTTTCTGGATTGCCACAAGTTCTGAAGCCTGATGGAAATTTTTCATTCAGGTCAAAGATGCCAAATGAGGTTACTTTAATAGATGTTATATACGTATGTATGCATATATATTTCCAAATACCTTGTTTAAACAAATTAAGTTCAAAACAGACAGAACTGAGAAATATCTTACATAGTTATTCTGTGAAGAATTTACTAAGCTTGCTTAAAGTTAGGTAGAAAAAACTCAGATTCCAGGGAAGTAAGAATAAAAGCATTAGCTATTTTATAAACTACTGATGCATGTTATAGACAAAGCGAAGTAGCCAAAAAAGAATTGAAACCAAAACATCAGGAGATGCCATTGACCTGAGACTATGCATCGTATCTGTATTGGATAGTGACTTTAATAAAGCTACTAATTTTTCTGAGGGGGCAAATTAAACATGCAGAGAAAGAGAAATCAGAAACTGACATGATATTTTCCTTCAACGCCTGATCCTCACTCACTAAACAATTTCTGCCCATGTTACAAACCTTCCTAGATGGTACTAACTTGTAAAATGCAGGTAAAACCATAGCTCTCTTTGATGTCTACATCAGTAAGAATTATTTGTTAATTTCTAATTAGCAAAGATTGCAGATGCTGCATCATGTGACATAAAAGACATGTCAAAATAGAGGCACATTTTTTTTCCCTTGTAGGAAAAATAATAGGAAATATACTTTATTTTAATGAAGACACTAAAATATTTTAAAGGATGATTTATTTGCCCTTTAACAATAACTGTATTTATGCAAATGACACTTAAAATACTAATTTAACTCTATAAACCTGTATTTTTAGGTCTTGTTATGGTGACTTGACCGGAGAGCACAAAGTGGTCATGGAAGTCTCTCATCTGTTTTTCCTCTGCCCCCTCCTCCCCGTATGTTTTAGGATCAATTATTTAGGGGCAATTTCTGACTCTGTGTGTATGCAATACATAATCTGAATGGTTTGACTTCCCTTGCATTCTTACATGCATGTTTATCATTATTCCATAACTGTATTTAGCCTAAGTTTGGTCATAAGGTATCTAGTTGCTTTTTAAGGCTCCGTCCCTCCCACTCTTAGGCTTACCCTTAATTTTCTAGCAATTAGGCTGACACCACTCTTCCTTCTGCTGCTTTTCCTTTTTTTGACTCTTTTGGTCCTGGCTGCCAAACAGCTCACGCAGGTGACCTGAGTGTGGGGCTAGTGTGCTTACTGCAGCGGGTGAGAGGTGGGTTGAAGCCCCTAGACGGCAGGGAGCTGACAGCCTTTCTTAACATCTGCAGGCATTACTTGGTGGAAGAGCAATACTCCTGTTGTCACCGCTGCAGTGGCTGTTCGGCTGGCTGGTGCACTGAATTGCCAGGAAGAAGAACACAGACTACTGGTGTAGTCAGTGAAGAGGGCTTCAGGGTTGTGGCTGCGTGGCTTATGAGACAATAAGGGAATGCAGTCATGTTATCTAAGAAGTCTGGATCATGCTAAAAGGAGAGGGGCTTGGTTTTTAGAACTTTCTTTGGATATCCAGTGCAGTGTTTTATGACTATTTCATTCAACATGAACAGATTTTCTTCCTAAGCAAAGTTTTCAGCTAATGAAGATTACAAGTGACTGGTACAGTTCCTCACAAAATACTGAATAATGTGAGTTCAGCTTGAATCAAGTTTTCTGCCTTCTGTTTCTGGATCCATAATAACTTTTAGTATAGAGGTAGTCCAGTGGTGAAGTCAGGGGAACTGTGTGTGTTTAAACAAGGGTATCTGCAGGGTTCAGATCTGTAATCTAGCATGTTGAAAAGTTACGAATGTTTTTTTGGAAGATGATGAGTAGCTGAACACCTTGGTAATGCTATCTGAAGATAATTTGGTAAGCATACTCAGATGCTTATTTAATTAATAGATAATGCCATACTATGTAAAAATTTTATTTAACAATCATTTAAATAAAGGTCATTAGAGAAAATAGCTAAAAGCAACTGAAGGTCATTTACCTAGGTCTTTCAAAATGCACTTTTTAATCATACAGAACATAGGAAAATAGCACATATTATCTGGATTGTACTTGCACTTAAATTGTTTTCCCACTTTCTGTAATGTTCTTTCAGGACGTTAAAAAGAAGGTTAAACTATATTAACTCATTCACCCAGTTGATATTAGAGGTACTTACCCAGAATGCTTTTGAGTTGTCTTTGGCATGAAATTCAGTTTTCTTCAAAGTCACTCTCAGGTTGCAACTGAAATCCTCCATGTGTAAACAACTTGAAATTCTTATGCTAGATTGAAAATCCGTACTTTACCAAAGTACTTGTTCACTGACTAAGAGGATTTCAATACTTCCTGGAGATTAACTCAAATGCTTTATGAATTAGAAATGAGAAATGATTCACTTTTTAAAATTCAAATTTACCCAAATGATTTGACATTTGTAAGGAGTTATCAAAAATGTTATTTTGTTTTAACTGTTAGGCATTAGAAATAAGATGAAGTTGCAACAATAAAAAATTACAAAGTGTTCAATTTAAATATTGTTAACCACTAACTGTAAGGGTAATATGAACAGCTTCAACCCAAATTCTGAAGTGTTTGACAGCTGCAACTGAAATCCATTTAGAAACCTTAAATATGTTTATTTTAAACCTTTTGTACAGCTGCAATGATGAGTTCATCATTTCAAGTGACAGCATTTTTGATGATAGGGATACAATATGGCTGAGTCATCTATCAGATTTCAGAAGTAGTAGAAGCTCTTCATAATGTTTCACTGAGCAAATATCAGGAGACGGTCATGCTAGTGTATATAGGATGTTTGGAATGTGGCACTGTCTATGTTTGCCTTATCTTCATAGGTTCATAAATCTAAAAGACAGAAGTATTTATGATAATTTGTTCTGAACATTGGAACCAGTTAGATTTTCACATGAAGACCTGGAGAATAGTCCCTAACTGTTAGAAGAAAGATGAATTTATGACTCGCCATATAGAAAGGAGACTAGAATTATTTGATCTAAATTCTCTTTAAAGCAAAGATTTAGATGGGATTACAACAGGCAGTTAAAAAACCTGTATTGACATTGGAGAATATCGGACATCATCACCAACTGAGGCAGTCATCTTTAACCTAGCCTGACTCAAGTTTGACTGCCAGCTCCATGTGTATCTAAACACATAATTAACACCCATATGATTATTCCAGAAAGTTTTAATTTTGAAGCAGAAGGGGATGCACAGTTATGTGAAGCAGATACTTGTTTATGTATTTGAATGTTAAAAATTTTGGGGTTTGATGCTGCAAATATGTATGCTCATTGTTAACTTCATTGATCTGTATTCATGTTGTGCTCAGCAAGCCTGGATATTTAAAGCTAGACATACGCATGCTTGTGCGGTGAGCAGGGTCCAAGCAATGCAAAGTTAGAAACATAGTGCATGCATAAAATGGATAATGTGCTTTGGGAACTACTGATGACTAAATGAAGAAAGAGGAGACTGTTTTAAGAAGCAGACATTAAGAAAGAAGTAGATAGAGGAAAGGGGCATTTGCTGGGTAAGAACAGAGAGGTACCTGACCATAAGAGCATTAAAGGGGGACAGAGAGACTGGGAGACAGAGAAGTGGAGATGAGAGGGAAGAGGTATACTCTGTGTCATCTGCACACACGTTTGCAATAACTCCCTACCTTTCCTTTTCTATTTCCAAACCAATATATCTACCAGACACTTCATAAACTTGCAGGAATCAGCTCATTTTCAGGAACTCCCTATATGATATTAATATCTGCAGAATTTAACACAGGTTTATTTCAAATCTCATCTATAACTGTATTCCACATAAATGATATAATGGTGATTAGTTGTTTAGATAAGGCTGTCACAAAACTTGTTATATTCAACAGGAGGGTAAAAGAAAATTGAATCAGTTTTCAAATCTCAGCCCTTCAGGTTTTCATGCTCATATCTTACCATTCTGTCTAAAAATCATGGTGATATGCTTTCCATCCCAACTGCAGTATTTAGTTGTTACAGTAAAATCAAGGGGTTGGATATATACAGGGAAAAAGTTAATGGGCTAGTTTATTTTTCAAGTAATTCACTGCAAAGTGAAAAATTCTATGTTAGATGGGATGAGAGAGAGAAGCAGTAAAGTTTTTCAGTTGAAATCTATTGTCATAAGAATCCTGCCCCCAGCAGTTCTGCTATTACATAGAGAATTAGTAAACAGATTTAAAAAATTAATAGGGACAATAGGTAATAGTTTGTAAGCCTCACAACTGATGTAATACTGCAGTATCATTTTCTTATTCTGCCCTAGACAGTTATGGGATATGGGCTAAAATCCTGGCTTCATTGAAGTCAATTCCAAAGCTCCAACTGTTAGTCTTGTGATGTGGAGATTTATATGAAATACAGCATTTTCAAGTGACCAAAAGTCTTCATTTGGACTATTTGTACGAATCTAAAGTGGCACAGAAGAAATTGTTGCCATTCTTGCAACTTTTTCAACTTAAGGTGGTGGCTTTTAGTTTCAACTTCTATATGCCTGCATTTTTTATACCACATTTTGAGAAAGAATATTTGAATCTGAGGTAAGGAAAAACCAAATAGGCATAACAGTAAAACAAAGACAGTCTGATTATTAATGCTGTTAGAAGGTTTTTTTTAACTAAAATAAAGTGATGTTTTTATCAAGGTTTTCTGCTGTTCCTGTGTCATATGTTTTCACTTCCTCTTTGAATTTTAATTTCACACTTCTGAGCAAGATGAATGATCACACTGAAAATACTGTCTGATTGTATGAAACTATTCCCAAATGCAGATGGGAAGCAGACATCAATCTCTTAAGATTTGAAATAAAAGCTAGAATTAAAAAATTCTATCATTAAGTAGAATTATTTCAAGCTATTTATACTAAAAGAAGAAAAGCTCTGGCATTGTTCAGTCCAAATTGCTGAAGGGCATTTTCTGTGCCTTAGATGACCTACTTTTAAAACCACAAGCCTTGAAAATGTCAGAATTAATAAATTTATCTGTCTTAGTATTTTATACTATTGAGGCAATGCAGAAGATTAAAATCTCCTCTATTTGCACTAACTTATCCCAAAACCAAATATACAGAATAGACAAAGCAATGTAAAAGTATAATTTCTAAAAGCTGTTGTTCCTAAACTTTATATATAGGATGTTGTAAAATAATTCTGTAATACAATTAGTCTGCAGTATAATTAATCTTCTATCTTCCTATGTTAAGACTAGTTTTGGACACCTGTTACCATAGAAGAATCTGATCTTTAGGAAAGAACTTGAATTACAAAGTATGGACTGGTAGCAGCACGCCACTCTCTCATATGCACAGCAGCATCTCTTTTCAGAGTCAGTTTAAAGTGAAGTTTTAACCTCTGTGCAGTGTAAGAAGACAAAATATGTCTTCAATTTTATGGATAGAGGCTGTGAATAAGAATGTAACTGTTGGTCTATCTTAAAATAAATCTTTTCCATATTTTCTGTCAAAAAATAGGATCTTTAAGACATACCTTTTTTCCTGAGCCTTCTATTTATTTTTCAAATGTTGCATATAATTAAAAATCCCTCTTAGGACAGGGTCATTTTTGGAGAAACATTTGAAGAGTGAAGGGTTGATGCGTCTTCCCTGCCTGTTTTGTGGAACTGGAACAACTGCCTTTCCTTTGCTATTGCCATTTCATGAAACCTCGTCATGTGAAAGGTAACTGCAGTCTTCCATAGCTCTCAGTAACTGGAGCCCTAATAGAAATCCACTAGGATTTCTGTACAGCCTTTGTTTCTAAGGTTTGCCAGAAATCAACAGAAAATATTAAAATGCATGAAAAATAATTGAAATGTGGCATATTTTAGTCTTGGGAGATTAAAAAGATATTGTAAAAGTATTTTCATGTTCTGCACCCCTGAGAAGGAAGTCTGAAGAAATGGAAACACTATAATGCACAAGGATAATACTCTGAGTATATTACCTGTATTACCAGCAACTTGGAACTCAATGCACTCAATATCTCAGCACAAATCTCCATCACTTGAGGTAATGAAGAGAAATCTAACTTTTGGTAAGCGGCTACTAGACAGGAATGTCATGCACATAACTGTTTTCAAATAGCAGTACCTTCTTAAAGAATCAAACCACTTCTTTCTTTCCGAGACCCTCACTTAAAGAGCTGTTCTATTGTTAAGACAGTGTTAGAGGCAGGATACCTACACATAACTGTTTCACACATGTTTCTGCCTGAATGACATTTGGGTCTACAAGCTGGGAGCTGTGGATCCCCATCAGAACTGAGTCCTAGAACAGAAAGCTGAGAGCAAAGTGCACGGTGCCGGAGGAGAGCAGGAGAGATGGCATCCTTGATCAGCCTCCTTGATCACACAACTGAGGACGTGTTCTCAAGTAGTGGCTACATTATACTTGATATTACTAAGAAGGAAAAAAAAAGTAATGTTTGCTTTGACGATCTCTGCTGCCCCTTCTACATTTCTGTTAAGTTGCAAGCTTGAGAAGATAGTCTCCTCTGCTAGTTCAGTTGTGTAAAACTGTACTTTTTTTTTTAAGAACAAGCTATGCAAACAAAATTTCCTGCACAAACATAATTCCTTAAACCTTTTTTTCTGAAGTCAGAATCTATCTGTGAATGGTGATAAATCCCAGTGGTATGGAAAAGCCTGGAAAAATCTGGCCTGAAGACTCAAAGTGAGAAATTTCCTGAAAGACAATTAAGATTCTGTGAGATTTATTTGTTACATGGAAATGACTGGTTCTTTCTCAAAGTTTTGTTCAGTTACTCATTATTCTTTGTGTAAATGGTTCCCAAAAATAAAAATGAGAGGGCATCAAAGATGTATAAATGGTAGGTGAGTAACACTGAGACTGAAATAAGTTTCTCAAAATTAAGGATATATGAAGTATGCGTCATTGACTGTATAACACTGTGAATGAGGTACTTGTCACGGTTTTAGTATAATAGCAGAACACTGATTCCATTGAAATACATTTTCTTCTGTAAAATTGGCCATATTCTTACATGTGCCATTGCAGAAAATAATGACAAGGTTCCAAATAACTGTGTGCATTACAGGACTGTATATACTCCTGCTAGGAATTCACACAAATTATATAGTTCTGATGCACTAGAGAATAGTTATCTCAATGAAACAATTGTCCTCATCCAAAACCAAAATGTAATTAGGGGTGTGAGCCAAAGTAAACAATAATAACATCATAGCTTTAAATATCCAGAAGGATTAGAGCATATAATATTCAGTTCAAAGAGTATAATAGACTAGGAGGCTAAGTAAAGTTGTGCAGTTTCTTTTCTTTTCTTTTTTTTCCTTTTTTTTCTTTTTCTCTTTGGATTTGATTATTCAAAGTGGATCAGAAGCTTCAGCATAAGTGCAGCTTTGCTTTTCTGTCTCTCTTTCTCTCTCTTTCGCACCCTTTGATAAGTCTGGATTTTTTCCAGAGGTGTAACTGAAGGTCATGCCAGCATTAGCTTTAACAGCCTTTCTGTGATACTTAAGGCACAATGATCACAATAGCACAGGCCTTATTTTTGTCTGCACATGTCCAGCTGGGAGGAAGCTATTCAGTGAATGAAACCCATATCGTTTCTGCATCTATACAGCTGTAAGTATTTGGGTCAGGTGGTTCAACCCTAGTTTAAGCATGCTTATAGGATCCGCAATCATTTACCTGGATTGTAAGGTAAATGCATCGGACAATGCCATCTTCTGATATTCCTCTTGAATACGTCTCATACCAGTATAGAAGAAACACCACAGAGTCCCTGTCCTCTAATCTGCCTTGTTACTATATATAGTGGCCTGATAAAATCATTAGTGTATAACTAGACAAATCAAAATAATCCTCGTTTTGGTAAATTTATGGACACAGCAAATCTGAGGAAATCACAGCTGTTGGCCAGCACATCTGCAGCAAAGCAAGGCTGTTTGCAGCTTCATGCAAGCTTGAGCTGAAGCCTGTGCAGCTTGGTTTATTTCACAGATGTGGGAAGCTGTGGATGCAATGGTATGCAAGAAGACACAGTAAACTGGAACAGACATAATAAAAACCAGAACCTATAGATCTCATTCCTCAGCTTTAACTGCTAAATAACAATCTTCTCTACCAAGCAACCAAAGCTTTGAGAAGGTGAATGTGTAATGGAATTATCTAGGAATTTACCTACTAAATCCTCTTCTACCACAAAGGACTACAATGCTGGCGATGCTCTTGATCCTCCTTGATCCTCCCTGCTCATTCCCGTGACATGCGACTCTGGTGGCTGTTGATCTTCTGGTCAGATAAGTGTGTTACCTGATGTTGAAAAGTATTCTGGGTCCTGTGCTGAGAGGATATTAATGGAGCAAGTAGTCTGGTCTCGACAATCTCTACAGAGCAGAATAAGGGTCTCCGGCCTATAACAACAGCGTTTGTGAGCAGATGAACCCTCTCAAGTTTATGTTCAGGTGAAATGGGGGGAAAAATGCATATACACAATAGTGAAAAATGGCCCTCACTGTAAAATACAAGTCTGGATTTCAGTTGCCATGAAAATCCAAGTTGACTGCAAAATAATTAAAAAAAAAATCTTTAAGCTAACCCATCCTACCTATAAGCTTTTAGTTGATTTGAGTCAGAGTTTTAGAGGTGTGTAGAATTGCAATGACTTGTATATAAAACAGAAAACATACCTACAGAGATTTTATAGCCCAGGTTAATGTCCCAGATTCTAGAGTCCTGTTTTCTTTTCCTGGGCTAAGTTAGCTGATGATTTGTTTGTACTGTGTATGAGTTTTTGTTTTGTTGTGCTGAAAAAATACTTTATTTTCAGACTGTGTAAATTTTCAGATTTTTTTTACTCTTAATAAAGAAAAAAAGTTTTCTATTACCTTTCTGTAAAAATGGTGTTTCAAATTTGACTGTAAGTCATTAATAAAATGGTCTTCCTACCCCAAAACCAAGAAAAAACCCCATATCGTTTTTCCCAGAAAAAAGCAATAGTCCAAAACCTGCTTCATACTTTGTCTGAAATGTTCATGACTTAAGCTGAAAGAATGAAGGGTTATTCTTTTTCTGCATCAGCAGTTTGTTTTAGTTTGATAAAATCCTTTTCCTACCATAAGGTGAGCCAGACCTCAACAATGCAGATCAGCTTTTTATTACTGTCTGTGGATAACAAAACTTGAAGCTAATCATTAGCTGAATTATAAACTCTACCCATATCGTGACACAAATCCTAGTGGGACCAGGGCCTGTAATCCCATAATTGCTGTAACAAGATGAAATGCATACACAGAGCACGTAGGGTACTGGCTTTATGTTTTCTGACTTTGTCTTTCTACTCTTCATTAATGTACAGATTCTTTTTTCCTGGACTACAGAGCAAAATATGCTATATCAGCAACCAATAAAAGCTTCAAACAGGAATGTTTCCAAGGAGACTCTACTGGCTTGGCTCTGGCATGACTTTTATTCTTATGAAAGCTAATCCCCTGTACTGAATAAATGAACTTTTTCAAAGTGTAACTTATAATTGCAGTTAAAGATTTTCCATATGTTAATAAAAATTGCTAAAATATTTAAAATAATGGAGAATATTCTTGTCATTCTGTGGCTCAGCTCTGCAGTTTCTCACATTCTCACTGGGACCCCTGGTGCGAGAACTATGATTTAAAAAGCCTCCCCCTCTCCTGGAATTTGAGGGGGATGATGGTAACTCAGGCCAATGCCAGCTGCAGTGACCAGGGATGAGAGCTAAATTTTAACTGCACCACAAGCAAACTTCACCTGCATAAGGAGCCTCTCTTAACTTTGTTCTTGGATCTCTTTTTAATTTCTGAGGCTGTCTGACAGCATAATCATAAGGAAGCAAGTGGAAGTAGCCTCTTTAGTGGAACTGGGTTGTATATACTGATGGGGAACAAAGGTAGGGTAACAAAAAGGTAGCGGAGGGGGAGGGCTTCCTCCCATTTTTGCTCTCTTTTCATAATCTCTTTATATCCATGGCTAAAACAACCTTTTATTCTCATGCACTCAAAGTGATTTGTTATCCAGTCCATTGCCAGCACATTGCTGCTGAGGGAGCCTTCAACTCTTTCTCATCCTCTACTCTCTTTGCTTGTCTTGGGAAATGCTTTCTTGGTTGGTGTCACAAAATGGAGAGCTACAGAGAGGCACCAAGAAGAAAGCGTTTCTGGAGGCTGGAGAGGAAGAAGGCAGAGACCAGGATTTCCCAGGACATGCAGGCACAGGGGGGCATGGATACAAAGGAAAATATATGCAAGAAGATAGTTGAGAGAGTTGCTGTGAGGAAATGGCTTGTCTCTAGCACGGTCTTCATGTTACCCTCAGATTATTTCTGTATTCAGAATAAGCATGAAAGGCAGAATATGGGCATAGTATGGGTAGTAATTTTTAATACATTATTGTATCAATATTTTGTTACTGCATGGATCTGCATAATAGGAGTTGGACTATTTTTTAGTTGAATGCGACAGGCTGAAATGGAATTAAAACAGACTTTTTTTTAATTAGATAATTTAATCATAATAACTAAAATGGGCAAAATTGCATTTAAAATGTTTATTTTTTACTCAGAGAACAATATGCAGATAAGATAAAATCAGTGGCCACGGGAAACTTCTTTGGCTGTAGATACTCTGTAAGGGCAATATAAACTACTGGACTAAAATGTTGTTGACTTAGCACTTGCAACATAAAGTGTGAAAATCCACAGTTAAACTCAAAACAAAAAGAAACCTCAAGGAATTATTTTTAAAACAATGTTATTTTTAACAGCATCTATGAATTATACCTCACTGACTTGTGGTTCTTTGTTTCAAAAGTGAAAGGTGTTTCATTTTGTTTTTAATATATTGATTAACTATCCCCCTCTTCCCAAGCTAGTTAGTAAAAAAAAAAAAAAGGCCTGTTTTCTGTGGGAACCAAGAATATTAAATTCCAAAGGAAGAAAGGTTAAAGATTAAGAAAGGGACAACTGAGGCCAGTGATTTGCCATGCTTTGCTGGTGTCTGGGAAGCGTTATTTTTGCCCTCAGCTGGTCTCCAAGCATCTTGAAAGTAAGTGCTGACTCACCACCCTAATATTTGTTAATCACATCAGACTGCATTTGTCAACAAATATTAGGTACCTTATTACAGACTGACATTGTGAGACAATGTTTTCTTTGTTAACTTTGGTTTTTGAAACTTGGCTTTGTATTGCATCTGAAAAAAATCCAACAACAACTGTTTTTGTGTTAAATTGTTTCATGGCCTTTTCTGCCTCAACTGCAGTCTCGACCATGTCTTTTGCATGTCCAAAGTACCTTTCATGTTGCCAGTCCATAGAAGCTTCACCTTCCCAGAGATCACAATAATGCGATTTTACTTTCAGTGGGCTAATGGATTGCTAACGGAGTGCTAGTATTCAACTTCCACAAACCACAGTGAAATACATTAATTTTATCAGCATAGGTATGAACACCACACATTTAAGTCTGTTTACAATTGTTGCTCTACTTATCTAGAGAAAACAAAATAAGGCAAAAATCTATGACTATATTGTTACATGTATCTTAAGTTGCATAGAGAGAGGACTGAGGTTCTTAGACAAGTCCTAGAAATTACTTCAAGGTACCAAGTGCTGTAAAAAACACACTTGAAAAATAGTTCTTTATCCCATAAAGTTTTAGGTCACAAATGATTTCTTATTTATATATACTTTATTTTTATATACCTATATGTTTTATAATGTATACAAAACCCAGTATCGTGTTCTATTTGGCTCACAAATATTAAGATGGCAAAAACCTAAGCAGCAAGCCATTTGTCTTCCATAGTGGCATTCTATTTCTTCTTTCCTTCTATGAGGCTATATTGCTCTTACACTCTTCATTAACTTTAGAAACAAAGGTGTCAGATGTGGGACATGTGCCAAACTGCTAGTATTATATTAGTTTGTTTTCTCCCCAGTACAATTACTTTTTTGGTGAAAAACAGACTTCTGGATGGAAGAACCATTATGTGTTATATTATAGGTTATAGAGAACGAAAGAAAAAAATCAGGTTTGTGACAAAAATCTGGGTAATTTTTTTTCTTACTTTTTAGAATGAGGCAGATTTTATACTAGGAAGTCTCAATAAACAGTAGTGGGGTTTTTTTTCCTGGATTCGTTTCAAAAGGTAAGGGGTGTGGTGCTCTCACTTGAAGTTTCCATTGACTGAGTTCAGTACTCTCTGGGATCATAAACTCTGTGCGAGTTAAAACTGGATTTATTTGTACTTAGGAATCTTAATTTTATATCTATAGCTGTTAGTTCAGCGTGGTTTGGCCTCTGTTTGGTATCTTTATTTTTTTCTTTGCTTTCCTATTTCTACGAATGGTTTTGTTTTAAATTATTACTTGCTTATTTTGAAAATCTACTCTGAGGCCAAACTAAATCAAAAGCCATATCTGTGAAAGTTTTGACCCAAAAGAAAAAAAAAAAAAAGCTTATTTCCCAGAGTTCTGTATTTCATTTCCCAAAATCTGCACAAAATAAAACAGAATTACATAGTACAAATATTTGTTTGAATGTCTTCTGAAGATGCCTCTTAGGGTTGGCTTTATCTTTCCTCATTCTCATACTTTCTCATGTAAAAAAATGCCTTACCCAGAGATAGAGTTACCATTGATAAACAGGATTTCATTTCTCAATGTACGCTGTTCTTTTGACTATCTAGAAAAGACTAAAATAAGATAGCCATGTCTCTCACTGTCATAAACCTTTGGTCAGTTGCGGTCAGCTGTCCTGTCTGTGTCCCCTCCCAGCTTCTTGTGCACCCCCAGCCTACTCGCTGGTGGGGTGGGGTGAGAAGCAGAAAAGGCCTGGACTTTGTGTAGGCACTGCTCAGCAATAGCTAAAACATCAGTGTGCAGTGTGTTATCAATGCTGTTTTGGTCACAAATCCAAAACATAGCACCATACAAGCTACTTTGAGGAAAATTAACTCTATCCCAGCTGAAACCAGTACACTATCTCCCTAGTTTGTTTCATACCTTTGAAATATTTTCCTCAAGTTATTCCATGAATTTAATATCTTTTCTTTCACACCTCTCGGAAATGTAAGAATACAGCTAAGTAAGCATGTGGATTATCTTAAACAGTTCTGTGAGCAGTACTTTTCAGGAACTAGCTGGTAGGACAATGCTTTGTAAGAGTTTTATCATTTATATCTTTCTCAAATAGAGAGAACAGGACCAAAAAGGTAAAAGAATTAAAAAAAAAAAAAAAAAATTCAAACTGATATATCAAGATTCCTGACTTTAGATGTAAAGGAACATTTTAAAAAAAATAAAATCCTGCATTGATAAGAGGAAAAATGGAGAGTCAAGTCAAAAAAGGGGGAAAAGCCAGGAGAAAGTGACAAGAGCCAAAAGGCTTGAAATCTTGTGCTAAAATGATAAATCTTCATCTAAAACGTCACATTTGACAGTATTAAAAAAGTCCAACTTACCTAGCAGTCTAGACCTGTTGTTCAGGAATTCCTTTCTTTTCATTAATGAACCCTCACCCAATCATTCTTCCTCTGCATCCTTTATCTCTAATTTTTTTTTTTCTAAATCATAATAAAAATTTAATAGAAAAGTAACAAAAGCAATCTGTGTGGGATCTTAAGTTAATTTTTGGTACAGTGATAATTCCTTATTTATAATTAGAATTTTGAAAGCAAATACATAACCACTTGTAATTACCTTTGAAACTTGGACTTGAGTACCCTTAGTTAGAAACAGAAATGTTTTTCTTGTATTTGCAGAATACTTGAATTCCATTTTGTCTAAATAGAATTTTATTCAGCCTCCTCTGTGCAAACCAAACCCCTACATGCTCATTAAGAAAGAAGATATGATGTAACTGGCTCAGAAATTAAAATAAAACCAACAAACAACCCCAACCCCCAGTCTTACGTTAATAAAATATATATTAACGAATATATATCGTTAATATATTATTAACGATACAGTTTATGCACCTTTTGAACAGGAGGCAGTAGGAAAGCCATCAAAAATTTATAAAAGCCTTTTTTAAATCAGTGAGAACTATTGTTAATCAGTCAAGAGTAGAAAGACTATATTGATAATTCAACAAAACCTTACCTACACATGAAAGAATCAGGAAGGACCACAGTCACAATCCATCAGGAAGAGGACATGATAAAATGATGATGTGATTAGAATGTAATGTAAACTGTATTCAGTTTTGAAAACAAAGCAGTGATAATCAAGGACTAGAGACTCTACAACTATCATTGCATATAGGACTCAGGATTAATGAGTCCTATCAAGTCTTTCTGATGGTATGTGGAATACCCTACGCCTCAGTCATCATAGTCAGTCTGGGATTATCACAAAACTCCTCCCCAATGATCCACAGTTCTCGTTGCCACTTGAACATACAGTGAAGAATCATCTTTCCACTGTGGTTATATCAGTTGGTCTACAGCTGGCAAATGACACAGCAGATGGCTTGCTCTGCATTTTTGTATTTTCAAGCAATTAATTCTTCATTAAAGATTTAAAGTTTAAAAGGTGGCTTAGAATGGTTTCTCATTCTGTATTTTGGAAGGAGAGGGAATCGCTCCCTCACCGTACTTTCTAAGAACTTTCTGTTCCAGGTCAAACGGGAGCATTTTTCCATTCCTTCACAAGCAATTACTTCACAGTAACAGCAGTTCCTTTGACTGCCTTCTTTTTTTAAAGAAAAGCAACTATGACTGAATTTTGTCCTGAATCCTGTTGGCATAACTTAGACACGTTCTAAGAATACCTACAAGGCTGAAGCCTTTGGAAGAGAAATACCCAGTCTCCGGAGCCTGTTTGTGCTTAGATACGATCTATGCCCTGGGTTGTTCACAAACGGCTTTGCAGCTGAGATGCCGAAATGTTAGTAGGATGTTCCAGTGGCTGGAGGATTTTAAAGATGCCAGCTGAGGCACCTTGGGAATTTGCTTCCCAAGTAAGGCAGTAACTAAGCTAACTAATTCAACTTTGGATTTAAATTCATGTCGCCCTCCAAGTGCCTAAAACCCACTCTGGATCTACCTCCTGGTCACTAACGTTGTACTCTGTAGTGATCACTCAGCTGTTAGTGGAGAGCACTACTCCAGAGAAGCCGTTGAGGAGCTGAGCATACAATGAAACCCTGCTCTTGTTCAAACCAGCGTAGAGTTTTGACCACGGTTTCAGTAAGACTTTGATCTCACTCCATGTTCATCAGTTTTTCTTGACAGATGGAATTAAGCTATAAATTCATCCTGGTAAGCAACATATGGCTTGCCCCAAGTATCATCACATTAAAGTCCATGTGTAAAGACTTTTTTTATAAGCTTTCTGCAGACCAATTAATAATGTTTTCACATTTTAAAAGAAAATATGCATAACATACTCCCTGTTTAATTGAGATGGGGATGAAAAATGAAGTTTTTCATACAGATAATTGATATATATCCGTGTTTTCTAGAAGCTTACTAGTTCATAATAAAATCCTGTACAGAGCAAAATAAAAAACTTAAATTCTTCTTTTTTCCCCTCTGTGGCAAGGTATAAACCGTCATTCCATTATATTCAGCTTTTTCTCTTACAAAGGCAGAAAATTTGATGGTTCCCCTCACTACTTCTCTGCTGATGGAATTTCCTCAGTGTCTTATTTTTAGTTCCAGGAATACTCTTTGAAATATTGTGGTGACCTATACTTACAAGGGCAGACTTTCTCTTTTTATTATTTATATTTTTCAGGTGTGTAGAAGATGCATGAATAACGATTCACAAATTTTCTTCCTAGTGTCTACAACTAGTCGTAAGGAAAAAAAAGTCCATGAGAAACTACAAGTGTACAAAGAGAGATAAAAAACAACTGGTACTACAGTCCAGGAAAAACTAGAACCATCTGCCAATTGCTCAGTTTTTCTCCAGGTGTTCTACTGCATCTCTTTAACTGCTGAAAAAAAAGCCTTGATATTTTATATTTTCCACATAGGGAAACAATAATTCCAGGAGTTTTAAGATCTGTTTCGGCTTTTGATTGTGCAAAGAGCTTTCAACATGAATCCTTGAGGTCTTCAGGGTAAAATTAGAAGATTAACAAAGATTTATCTGTTTTTTAATTTACATATTAAATTATTGAAGACAGCTTTATACAATATAATAGCATTTAATGAGTTTATTATAATACAGTGCACAAGTGCTTGTGTGTAATTCTTTGATCCTCACAGCTATTCAAATGGAATGAAATCATAACTCTGATAGGTATATGCTACTCTCATAAATGTAGATAAGGCCAACTCTTCCATATAAATATCTCACCTTTTTTCTGTACAGATAGACTACTACAACATGAGGCAAATGGGCTTGATATTGTCAACCTTTGTCCAAGTGTAGTACTTTACACCTTTGTGATAAGCTTTACAAATTGACCAAGCTACTTGTAAGACTAAAATTTGTGATGATAATTCATTATGTACTTTTGCAAATTCAAGCCAAAAACTATTGACAGGGAATTGCTGATATTGCGGTAGTACTTTTTGCAATGGTGAAATAAGTTCACATTGTTCTCTTTCTAATGTGCTAGTGAATACTTAAATAAATTCTTTGTTTTGTGTATCAATTTATATTGTCCTTAATATACGTATGTTTTCATAAAGCATGAGCAAATCCTTCTGAGGAAGTAAAATTATTAATTTTTTTCCAGCAAAATAAGTTCAAATTGTGGAACAGCATGACAAGAGGGCTTACCTTTAAGAACTATATAGGTAGAGCTAAAGTTTTATTTGGTTAATTTTATGGCTTGTAGCACACAAAAATATCCTTTGTAGAAATATTGATAGCTCTGTAATATTTAGCTTCCTTCTGTAGATGAGATCGGACAACAGCTAGAGCTGAGGCTGAGAACCAAGTCTATACCTGACTGAAACAGCTGCTTCCTAACCAATGCTGTGAGAACATGCATTAAATCATATTTTGGAGGCACTTGTCCCTTATTTAAAAGAAACAAACATATAACTCAAGCGACAAGCACTTATTTACAAAAAAACAAACCAAACCAAACCAAAACAATAACCACAGTCATGTTGAATGGAACTTCTAGAGGAGGAACATCTAGAAAGTGTGGCAGAAAAAAACCCTTCTATCTATTCAGTAAAACTCCTCTTGAGTCATGGATCTGAACACCACAAGTCCATCACCATGATTTGATTTGCTGTTGATACAATGCACTATTGGGAAAGCAGAGTGAACTATCAGAGATTAACAGCACCTTTCCTCACTTGAGTCAGCCTACTAGCTTCAGACTGGATAAATGGAGGTGGAGCCCATGCTGGTTTTGAAAAGTCTCTCATTTCTGTTGATTACCATAGTCTAATTCCGTTGTAAAAAATATTTTATATAATAATGTAAAGATAAATTATGAACAGAATTTTTTAAAAATGGGCAAAAAATGCTGAGTGGGCAGTAAACCATCACTGCTTAGTTTCCTGTTATGCAGTTACTTCAATTCATAAGAACTGTGCAATAAGTCTAGACAAAACTCTATTTAATTTTAGAGTATTACTAATTTTCAGCTTGGGCCAGATAGTACACATTGAATTTTGAGACAGCCTGGTCACATTTTAAGAGAACCTGGCCAATCTATTGTTTTAGGTGGTGATAGCAGGAATCCTTAGCGGGCTTGATTTACAGCTGCATAAAATTTTGGCAGTCTTTGTTATGTTTCACTGTGAGTCTTGGGGCTTATTCAACCCAGAACTCAAATTTAAACACAGAGCTCATGAATTTTTATGAAAACAAACTGAGAAAACATCAGAGAAGATCCCAGTGCATTGGGATAGCACGTAAGAGATAGCAAGTCTCATTACTCGTTTCCTTTTGTCTTCTCTCCATTCTACACTCAGTGCAAACACCCCATGAGATAGCTGCAGTAAATCTTCTCAAGTTTTGCATAATGAAGAGAGTTCAGTCAAAGTTTTATGTTGCTTGAGCTACTCATATAACTGATTAAAAAAAAAACCAAAAACCTTCTAAAACCCAGCTATTTCCATGTCTTAGTTATTTCTCCTTTCCCATTTCTATCTTCTTTTACTTTTTTCTCCTCCCTTCCCTTTTTGTCACTATTAAAGAAAGGAAGGAGAGGAAAAGAGGAAGGCACACAAGCCATCAAATCTAGCAATTCCAGTAAAAGAAGTATTTCTTTGCAACAGTTTCAGTCAGCTTCAGGCTTTTTGGGAGTCAACTTGAAATTTCAACAATGTTTTCAATTGTCAAATAATTGTCAAATCTCTTCAAGGGCTGGCAAACACATGGGAATAGGGCTTTAAGGATAAGGGTTTTTTTAAAAGAACAATGTAAGAAAGAGTTTATAGTGAACCTACGGTATGACGGAGACATGGTGACATAAATCTTAAGCCAAACAAAAGAAAATAAAATATATATGGTAGGTTCCCAAAACATAATAGAACTGTTCCTCTCTTTGACAAAATTCATGCATAGACGGCCTTAAAGAATAGACCAACTTGAAATACAGGAGTTGAAAATATACGTATTTTTCAGTGTTTTTCTTGGTTGCAGTTAGAAAAGGTGGTAAATTGAATGACAATGAGCGGATTTCTCTTCTCAATAACTTTCCTCGGTTTCTTGGTGTTGAAATAAAACGGCGTCAGGATAAAATTAGGCTACCAGCTGAATCTCTGGCAGATGCCAAAAGTGCAAGGTCTGAGAACCATGTTTTTGCAGGCTTTCCACCAAGGAATTTTTCAGAGTCTCAGCTTTTCTGAAGAGGTGTATGGATGGCCCGTGCTGTGGCACTTGCTCCTGGGCACCTCACTGCTCCTACTGCTGCATGATCCAGGTGGGGTTTGAAAGCAGGTCTTAGCACTAGGGTAAGAGGGGAGCTTCCACAAGACCGTGGCAGGCTCTGCTTGAGATAAAATGATTCATTGAGGCTCATATAGCTCTGACATCACAGCCCAGGCCTGACCTGACAATCCTGGTTTTCCATCGGTTGTGGCTAAAATACTGGCCTACAGAGCACACTTGGGCCTCACACTCTGAACTCCCTTTTCATAGCACATTACGCACCGTGCTCAAACAGCCAGCAGGTCTTCGCCCCAGAGAGCGCAGCCAGTATAAACACTCGCACACCTTTGATGAATAGTGAGGAAGCCTTCCTGACTGTGCTCTGAATAGAAGTTATTATGAAGAGGCAGCGCTCTGGTCAGTTTTATAGGTCTCCACAGGGAGTCCCTGCTAAATACCTGACTGCTAACTAACACCTGAACTGAGGAGATTTCACACAAATCACTTCGCTGGTGAACTGTGAGCCTGAACTAATAACGTAGAGTAGTACAGAAAGGAGAGCTTAACTATTTCAAGAATGAAATAGCCTGTGTGTTTTGCAGTGTGAAGCTGTAAAGGACATTCTTGTCTCTCTTGGTGAATGGCTTTTTCAGACATGAGGGTCAGAAGATGCATATCAAAGCATGCAATGGGATGCTATGTAGAGCTAGTTACTGTTTGAGTGGTAATGTTTGTCCATGCGTTGCTAAAAAGCTGGTATGTCCACAGATTTGTCAGAAGTAGCGTAATTACATTTTGTAATGAAAATGTTTGGTTATACACAGAGGGAGTGCTCTTCTGGGTGATAAAATACTATAGACAGAGAAAGTGAGTCTAATTCTGGTTGATAGAATATTACTTCTATGCAAATGTTGCCCCTAGTTTTGCAGCCTAATGCTTTAAAACAATTTGCACAGATAAAAAGAACTGTCATGACATGCCAAATATTACTCATCACTTTTCAAAGTTACTCCTTTCAAATGCATTCAGCAGGTCAATCTCTGCTGCGTAGAAATAGTTACATGCAAATAAAAAAGTGTTGTTAAGTTTCTACTCCTTGACACTCCTACTCTTTTGGAGACCATGGTCGGCCCTTCTGCAGAAGGGGAATCCTGAAACTGCGCAATCCCCTGGAGATCATCAGAATGCACCAAAATAACAGTACCACACAAAATGATCCTTGATTCTCAGTTATACTGTTACTCAAACCACTGCAGGCCTCTAAAGTCTATTCACTTCCTCTCCCTCTTATTGCTGAAGGTATTGCCACTCTGTTTTCTTAAAATGTTCCAGAGTTGGAAAGCCAACTCTACTGATCAAGTGTACAGAGTCCTTTATTACAAAACATAATTTCCATATTGATCAACCATATGTTGCACAAACTTTATTTCCTCTTAAGATAATTTATTATTAATTTTTAACTCAGAACATATTGATGTTCTTTGAGGATTGGTTTTGACTCTGGTTCCTAAGAAAGAATCTCTTGCCTATCTCAAGAATAAATAAGCATGCTCTGTTAGTTGCTGCTACTTTGCCATTATTTCTTGATAGCTTGTCATTCCATCCTTTATTGGATGCAGGGGGGAACATTGTCACCGAGGATGAGGAGAAGGCTGAGGTACTCAATGCCTTCTTTGCCTCAGTCTTTAATAGGCAGACCAGTTATCCTCAGGGTACTCGGCCCCCCGAGCTGGAAGACAGGGACGGCGAGCAGGATAAACCCCCCATAATCCAAGAGGAAGCAGTCAATGACCTGCTACGCCACCTGGATGCTCACAAGTCTATGGGGCCGGATGGGATCCACCTGAGAGTGCTGAGGGAGCTGGCGGAGGTGCTCGCCAAGCCGCTTTCCATCATTTATCAGCGGTCCTGGTTGACGGGGGAGGTCCCAGACGACTGGAGGCTTGCCAATGTGATGCCCATCTACAAGAAGGGCCGGAAGGAGGATCCGGGGAACTACAGGCCTGTCAGCCTGACCTCGGTGCCAGGGAAGATTATGGAGCGGTTCATCTTGAGGGCGCTCACAAGGCATGTGCGGAACAACCAGGGGATCCGGCCCAGCCAGCACGGGTTCATGAGAGGCAGGACCTGCTTGACCAACCTGATCTCCTTCTATGACCAGGTGACCCACCTAGTGGATGAGGGAAAGGCTGTGGATGTGGTCTACCTGGACTTCAGTAAGGCCTTTGACACCGTCTCCCACAGCATTCTCTTAGAGAAGCTGGCGGCTCACGGCTTAGACAGGTGTACTCTGCGCTGGGTCAAAAACTGGCTGGACAGCCGGGCCCAGAGAGTTGTGGTGAATGGAGTCAAATCCAGTTGGCGGCCGGTCATGAGTGGTGTTCCCCAGGGCTCAGTACTGGGGCCGGTCTTGTTTAATATCTTTATCGATGATCTGGATGAGGGGATTGAGTGCACCCTCAGTAAGTTGGCAGACAACACCAAGTTGGGCAGGAGCGTTGATCTGCTCGAGGGTAGGAAGGCTCCGCAGAGGGACCTGGACAGGCTGGATCGATGGGCCGAGGCCAACTGTATGAGGTTCAACAAGGCCAAGTGCTGGGTCCTGCACTTCGGCCACAACAACCCCATGCAGCGCTACAGGCTTGGGGAAGAGTGGCTGGAAAGCTGCCTGTCAGAAAAGGACCTGGGGGTGCTGGTCGACAGCCAGCTGAACATGAGCCGGCAGTGTGCCTAGGCGGCCAAGAAGGCCAATGGCATCCTGGCCTGTATCAGAAATCGTGTGGCCAGCAGGAGTAGGGAAGTGATCGTGCCCCTGTACTCGGCACTGGTGAGGCCGCACCTCGAATACTGTGTTCAGTTTTGGGCCCCTCACTACAAGAAGGACGTTGAGGTGCTGGAGCGTGTCCAGAGAAGGGCAACGAGGCTGGTGAGGGGTCTGGAGAACAAGTCTTATGAGGAGCGGCTGAGGGAACTGGGACTGTTCAGCCTGGAGAAAAGGAGGCTGAGGGGAGACCTCATCGCTCTCTACAACTACCTGAAAGGAGGTTGTAGCGAGGTGGGTGTTGGTCTCTTCTCCCAAGTAACAAGCGATAGGACGAGAGGAAATGGCCTCAAGTTGTGCCAGGGGAGGTTTAGATTGGATGTAAGGAAAAATTTCTTTACTGAAAGAGTGGTTAAACATTGGAAGAGGCTGCCCAGGGAAGTGGTGGAGTCCCCATCCCTGGAAGTATTTAAAAGATGAGTAGATGAGGCACTTAGGGACATGGTTTAGTGGGCATGGTGGTGTTGGGTTGACGGTTGGACTCGATGATCTTAGAGGTCTTTTCCAACCTTAATGATTCTATGATTCTATGATTATTCTTGCTGGTGACCCTTGGTTTATGCAAACTAGGATTACAACATAAGGAAGTACTTTTCTTCTGAAAAAGCAGAAGTATCTTGCTGAACAAACTGCTTTTAAAACAACTTCTATGTACTTGTGCCAGTATACAGAAAATAATTCTGCTGGTGCCAAGCAGAAGATGCGCATCTGTTATGAAATAAATTGCACTTACAGGTAACCTTGGCATTGCAAAACATTTCTTACTCCCTTCAGAGGTCTTGGTCAGTGTTCTTCAATAATCAGAAATTTGTAATGAAGTGTATTTTTTTTTTCTCAAATTAAATGTAATTTGGAGTACTGTTAATGAAACCACATAAGCTACCTATACTTTCTTGACGAGGTAGGTGATGACGCTAGTCTCTGCTGTCATCCAGGTTTCCAAATACTTTCCTCTATTAGACTGTTTGCAATTACATGCAGTTTGGCGAGGCTATTCGAGCTGATATTACCCATCTCCTTTCTGGAGCAAAATTTCAGTTAAAAAGCCCAACTATTTCTGTGAAAAAGCAATGGAAAATAAAATATTTTATGGTATTAAATGAATTCTGTTAATCTGTGTTTGGACAGCTCAGTCCTGTGCGAACAGAAAAAGTTTGAAATTTGTCTGGAACGAGTCCTTTGTGTGAAGGACATAGTCTTCCTCTTTACAGGATTTGTAAAGGACCCAGCCAGGAGTTGTAACGTGTAATGTGTTCATGTGAGCATCAAGCAACATGTACAAGGTCAGCTACCTGTGAGCAGTATTTGTTTGAGGCACGGTGGACTGACTGATGAAAGTAACAGGCACTGAAAAGTTTATTGAGATTCAACCTGGATAAATCACGGCATTTCACTTTCTGTGGGAGGCAATCACTGTAAAAGAACATTTGTCTCAAGCCTACAAGCTGCTTTGTTTTAGGCATCTAGAGATCTTTTGTGGCTATCTTGGTCCTTTCATTCATCCCATTGGCAATTACAAATGACCATAGTTTTCCTGTTTTTACTTCTTGTTTGTATTCTCTCGTTTGCCATAAAGTTAAGTTAAAGGATATTCTTGAAACTTTCTCATGGGAAGCTAAAATCCTTGATGTATTTTTAAATATGTAATGCTATTATCAAGAAATTAGTAATTACAAATTTAAACACAACATTCTCATTTTACCACACCTGTAACAAATTGAGGCCTTTTGAAGGTAAGGAAAATATAGTGAGGAAAGCAATAAGTTTACTGATTAAGGTTTAAAATGCTCCTTTTCTACACTCTTCATTTTGATGCTTCATTTTCATTGCTTAAATTCCTCATACGTATGGCAAAGGTATTAGTGAAATTAGAGAGTAACTATAACAAAAGGCTTTGCAGTGTTCTTGGTATTACAACAGAGAAGGTGATAAAAAGTCTGAGATAAATAGAAAAAATACACATATTTGCTTGATATTGGGAAATAAATCCGAGGCCTTCCTTTTCTATCCAGTTACTAATACAAAATCCATTGTACTAACAACCTTACTACCTGGATTTTATTATGACAGAGACATCAATATGGGTGGAGGTTGTATAAGAAAAGCAAAATCAAGCATGCAATATCTGTATCAGTCACTGCCATTAGAAACAGGTCTCTACTCTTGTCTTCCCTGAGATATGGAAGGATGACTTTTGGCAAATTTTCCATAATTACTTCTTGTTGTGGTTTAACCTCAGTCGGCAGGTACTGAGTACCACAGAGCCGCTCGCTCACTCCCCCCCACCCCCGGTGGGATGGGGGAGAGAATTGGAAGAGTAGAAGTGAGAAAAACTCGTGGGTTGAGATAAAAACAGTTTAATAATTGAAATAAAATAATAATAACTAATATAATATAACAACAACAACAACAACAATAATAATAATACACAAAGCAAGTGATGCACAGTGCAATTGCTCACCACCTGCCAACCGATAGCCAGCCAGCGCCTGAGCAGTGGCCCCCCCCGGCCAGCTTTCCCCCAGTTTATGTACTGAGCATGACGTCACATGGTATGGAATGTCCCTTTGGCCAGTTTGGCTGTGCCCCCTCCCAGCCTCTTGTGCACCTCCAGCCTTCTCAGTCAGTAGAGCATGGGAAGCTGAAAAGTCCTTGGCTAGTGTAAGCACTGCTCAGCAACAACTAAAACATCGGTGTGTTATCAACTTTGTTCTCATCCTAAATCCAAACCACAGCACTGTACCAGCTACTAGGAAGAAAATTAACTCTATCCCTGCCGAAACCAGGACACTTCTAGATTTTAATATTGTTGTCCTAGAATACATCATTCCAAAAAAGCACTTATTTACTACTTTAGTTCTTACAGACAAGAAGTACCTTTCTCTGGTATTTCAGTGTTTTTCAGTGCTATTACAGCACATTTAATCTTCTATTTTAATCCATGGTCTTTATGTCAGCAGTACTACATATGCATAACCGTCGTCTGCTTTTACACATAAAGGGGCTAGATTCTTATTTTGACTACAGTAGTATTTGTTCACTGTAACTCTTGATTGCAGTGAGTAGAAATTAAATCACTTTGGCCACCAATTCCTGAAGTATCACAACAAATCTTTTCTTGGGCTCTCTCAATGGAAGGTATGAGTAGAATAAGATTCTTTATGGCATGAGACTGCAATCTGACTCTGAACGGATCTGAATCAGCAAACCATGTGCTAAATTCCTTTAATTTGGTAAATGCAAAGTAAGTTCATATAAGTTCATAATTTCTCCTAGTAGTCTCAGTAAGTCTTTTACTTTTGTTTTTTTTTTTTTTAAATGCTTTACATCTAAGTATTTGTAGAAAAACACATTTTTAAAAACAAGGCTTTCTGCTTGAATACATTTCTGTTCTTTTCTCTGATTTAAGTTTGGATTATATTTCTAGTATCTCACACTTCATTATCCACAGAGGTGTACATCTTGTAAAATGCAGTTAGAAACATTATAGCACAGTAAGTTTAGATTATCATTGAAAAGCTCAGACTACTTGTATGTCTGTATCTTGACAGAAATAAACAAGCAAGCAATTGGTAATACTATCATTATATTCTCTATTTAAACATACAAAGAGAAAACCTTGATCTCTGCTCATGTTATTCTGCTTCTTTCTTTTTTCTCTGTTGTGTACCAGCTGATAGGAAGAGTATCCATTAAAAACTGTAATAAAAATAACTGTTACTTGCAAGTGCTTTCAGCAGTTAATATCCTTATTTTGCAATTCATTTGCTTAAAGATTATCAATGCAGGATAATGCATATGCATATATAACCAGCTTAGCAATTCCTTTATCAAGTTTTCCTTGCTTAACTTGTTAAATCCTTTTTTTTTTTTGGCCTCTTTATGAGAACACCTTTCCCCAGAAACCTAAGTACGCCATTTCATTTAGTTTACCACACTGATCATGCAGGGTGTTATGGAGAAATTATTTCAGAATTCTTTCACCAGAGTGGAGCCTGACTTCTGACTTGTTCTGCGGAATACAGGCACTGGGCCAGCAACACAGCTTCTGTGAGAATGAACCCTTATCAACTTTCAGTAGCTGAAATCCAATTTTGTGCAGACCTCTTCTCTTTTTTAAATAAAAAAACCCCTAAAGGTAAAAAAAAATGTGCCAATTGTTATCAGCTAGTGTTTATTACCAAATAGTATTAATTCTAAAGGCGATGGTTATTTATATTAAGGTTAGGTGTTAGGTCATGACACTAGTGAAAATCATGGCCTGGTTGTTCTGGGCCCAAACATGTACTGCAAATCAGTCCCTGCTGTGAAGAAGTTCAAATGATGCTACGTGACAAGTTTTACTAACCTTTGTCTGCCTTCTGTTCAAATCACAATTCTACAAAAGCACACACGTGCACTTAACCCCCAGCACTGTGATCACTTCTGCTCAAAATCAGTAAGGGTGGGAGAGGAATCAAGGGAAATTACTTGTCCTGTGCCTTAAAGCTGATTAATGTTGACGTGGAAATGCATTCGAGCATTTCTGAGTTCTCTTCCACTTTAATGTTCTGGCCGCTAAAGGATGTTGCTTTGACAAATGTCATTGATCAATTGTTATCGTACAATCTTTCTTTTAGTATAATAGCTTTTCTAATATTTTATATATGCTTTTCAATTTTGTTTTGCTCACTCTCATTTTGAAATGCTGGGCAAATATATTTCTTTTGAGCCTAATCCTTCAAGATGCTGAGAGAGCATAATTCCTATTGATATCAATAATGTCTCCTCCAAATCCAGCAAGGTCTTTGATTCCTTTCACTGATCCTCTTCATTTTGATCGTTTTCCCTGAACTTATCTACAATCATTTTACTTTGTCAGGTATTCATAAATGTGTTTGGAACATATTTGTGTTTGTGCCAAATGCTTTCTTCTTGAAAAAAAATCTAAGAACTCACAGTTGAGATTTGGTATGCACTAAGACTTCTTTATTATTTGATTTTTAAGCAGCTCTGGAATAGTCTGTGCACTCTTAGGAAAATAATTCAGTTGTCTTTATGGGGACAACTCACTAGCAACCTTCCCCCAAATTATAATACTCCAATTAGCTCTCAGTGTCCTGCATTTAACTATAGTTCTCAAATGTAAGCAATCACCACAGTCAGATAATGACAGTAACAAAATGGTGGTTTGGTTACTAAACTGCTTCTCCAGCAGCTTCAAGCTTGAGGTTCACCACAGTCTTCCCATTTTATAGGAACACTCAAATTCTAGTGGCACTGCTATGAAAGGACCTTTATGCTACCAGCAGTACCTTTAAATCAGGCAGCCACTTCCTAAGGTGTTATTCAAATGTTATTAAATAAACAAACTTCCAGCTATGGAACACAATGTTACCATGAAGAATGTATAAACCATTATATTACACACAGCCTGTCTAAAGAAATGTGATAAACTGAAATACACCTTTTATAAAAAGCAAACAGTAAAGCAAACAAACAACCCCAGGATGACTTCTGCAACATGGGTAAGACCTCCATGTTTCAGGATTTCTCTAGGGCTCCCCAAAATCTAAAAAGGAATTAGCTGATGAAGATCTTCCAACAGAAAGAACACTGAGTTGTTATTGCATCATGTCTTGGAGCAATTAGAGGGAACGGTGTCCTTCTCACATCTCTATAATAAGGCTGGATATAGATTTCTGTATTCAGACTTGGGAGACTTCAACACCAGATAGATTCACTAGATGAGTGGCTTGAGAGGCTGGGTAGAAAAATAAAAATATGATTAGGACTCTGGTTATGATATACTAAAATAATTAATAATGAAACAAAAGTTAATTCATAGAAATGGTGACAAAGAGATTTTTGATTGACTTTTCCTGAATGTATTTAAACCTTGTATGAGAAGGCATAAGGAAATGTTGACAGAGGTCTACCTGTACTAAAACTCACAGCAAAGTATTTATTTAACCTCACTTTAATTTATGGGAGAGGGAGGGAGGGCAGGAAAAGGAAGAGAGCAGACTTGACACCTTGGGTCAATTTTTGTTTCTCCAGGGGTGGCCCAACAAAGCAATAAATGTTGACATTTTCAGTGGAAAAAAAAATAGTCTTCTGTGTAAGTGGAAGACAAGTAGGAGGAAACGAAAGCTAAAAAAAAAAGTACTTGGAATACCCTCATGGGACTGAACAAATTGAAAGAAGCCATTCAGATGGTTAGGGATGTGAATTTAGACGAGCTCTGTTCTGTTTGTGAACTCTAATATGGCTACAAACATGCTGAAGAAAACAAAATAAAAATGAATATTAAACATTAATATAGGTTGAAACATAATAGGTACATCCACAAGCAATGTCAGCTTTTACAGACCAAAAAGGATTATGCAGTACAAATAGCTTACACATCTGACAACTAGTGGGAAAGCATTGCTCCCTACCATTGATCTTCTGAGAGGGATGTGCCTATTCAGCCCCAAAATGCAAAACCACCTATTTAATTTTCAGAAATATTTTGGTATAATAAAAATGCATTCATCACCTGTCTATCCCCAGATTTCCAATTCCATCCATTCCAATTAAATAAGAAAGAAAAAAATGAACCAAAAAACCCAAACCCTAATATTTTACTTTATCACTTGATGTGGACTGGAACAGTTTTGTCACGTACATTATGAACACTAATAAATTTGTCAAGATGTCATGTCAGTATTTCTTACATTCTGTCCTTTTACATGTGTAGTTGCAACATGTTAAGCTCCAGGATCATATGTATTTCTGACCTAACTCCTCAGTCATCAGTGAGGTTAAAGCAAAGGTGTACGCTACCCAAGGACTTCAAGGTCTAACAGTGGACAGAGGTGTGGTCTGTGTTTTACTGTGTGAAGAAAAAATTCACCTCAGTGCCTAAATTCACCTGTTTGAATCCTACCTATTAAAAAAAGAAAGATAGGTTTCACCTCAAAGGAGAGTACTTGTGCACTAATTAGCTTGTCTAATGTAAGTTAGGAGGAGTAATCTTGGAGGTTGGGTACTGAATTTGGAATCTGGAGATTTGAACCTAGCTTCTTGCTCAATTGTGTAATTCTTTGGGTGTGGAATCCTTTCACAGATCTCCTGATCTATTCCATGCTTACTATTCTAGGCCTGAAGCATAGTTAGGAGCTCAAGGAAGGCAAGAGAGAAGATAAGCTGGATAAATATAGTCACAAATATTTCTGAGTGGAGAAAGTTAATGGAGATTCACATGATGTATGGATGAGCTGGAAGAATTGTCTCAGACCAAAATGTCATTTGAACAGGACTGACTGAAAAAGTAGTAGATGATGCATATAGTAAGGAGTGAACAGAAACAAATGATTTTCAGCCAAACAGACTAAAAGTAATCAACAGCAAAAATGCCAATCTATTTTGTAGTATAACTTGTCATTTCAGTTTGTCTGAGAAGCAAAAAAGTGGCAAATGGTAAAAGTGATTTTTAAAAAAACCCCAAAGATAAAATAAATTGTGAAATTTGTATGGGGCAAATTACTAGAAATGCTTAAAAAACAGTAGATGTGATTAAGTAGGATATAATGGGGACAGTCAAAATAACATTGTAGGTGGAAGGAATGCCTCAGGAATCTCACAGGGAGCTCTCCGAAGAAGTCAGTAAACATGCTAATCATGACAATGCCCTCATGAGAGGCTTATATATAAAATATATAAAATAGGTTGTGCTGAGGTAAAACAGAAGGTGCATCAGGAGATAGCTCCACAATGGAAAGATTTTCCAGTAGTCTTTGGGGTCTGTGCCAGCACTTTCACCAATCAGCATGTTCACAGATAGTCTGGGAAAGGAGAGGAAATAGAACAAAACAAGACAAAAAAGTTGTTATGAAATAAGATTTTTCCACTGTATGAAACCCAGATCATGCCTACATCCTGTTAAATACAGGCAGCTCCTTTTGCAAAGGATAGTAAACCTAGGAAATGCAAGAGAGGTGCCAACAAGAATGAAAAATCTGTGTAATAGTTTCTGTTGGAGAAAAGTGCAATTGATTAAAGCTCTCCCACCCATGGAAAACATGACTGAGAAGAATACATAAAGTTATAAGGAACTAAATACATTGAGGGGGTAGATCAGGAACAAGTATTCACTATTGCTTATATCAAAAAACGCACGTTAGGCAGGAGTGTTAAAAAAAAGTGAAAGAATTACTTTTTTACACAGCATGTAATTTATTTACAGAAGTCCCTGGCCCGGGATGTTGAGGGTGCTGGAAGTAAAGAGTGGTTCACAAAGGAAGTAAACTACTCTGGGGCTCCTGTGAACAGAGATGCAATCTTCCAGAATAACGGAGGTCTTACCCAGGCGGGAGTCTTTCCTTACATGCTTTCCCTGAGCACCTGCTCCTGGCCGCTGTTGAAAGAGACCCTGCTGAAACAGCCTCTGGTCAGAGCCAGCACAGGGGGGTTATTAGCTGTGTACTTACAGTTACAGGGGAAGATTAATGATTGGTAAATTGTTCTGCAAAATGTTTCGGTTTTAATAAATGACAAAGCAAAATGAGAGCACTCTTCAGTGACATTAGGCAGTCTCCTAGGAGTAAATTTTGAGGTAAGACACACCGAATTGTGCAGAGGAGCTCTACTTACAATTCAGAAGCAAATAGTACATCTTACATGCAAACTCACCATAAGAAATTGTACATCTTACTACCTTGTACTTCATGATAATTTATACTAGAACACAAAAATATTTGTATGAAATGCTGTGGTTTGGCCTGTTTTGTGTTCACTTACCTTTGTCGTATTTGTAACTTGTACAGTTATAGTCTTTACTTTAGCCCTTCAGAATCATGAGATATTAGATAAAACATTAAAGTTTCTGAGGTTTTGACTTTCTGTAATCTCGGCCTTCTAGATTCACATCTCCATCTCTTCTCCAGATCTGTAGGATTTTAAAAAACCCCAACTTTAAAATATACATATTTAGTCCAGAATTGGACCAATTTGGGGATGGGGACCCCCACCCCCAGAAAAGTGAGAATTGCTTTATAGACAGGAAAATTGTGAAACCTACCAGCAGCATTAAACTACAAATGTGTATAATAGCTATCCAGGTCTCTACAGAACAGTATGCTTGGAACAAAGATGCAGGTAGAAGTATGATAAGCTTACATCTTTTTCATGAGTCATTTCCCCTCTTAGTAAGTGAGCCTTTTCCCTAGAAAGACAAAAACGTTCTTGCTGAAAATGTCTATAATAAGGGTACCTTTTCTATGTGTAGTTATTTTCTAGTGTTAATCATATTATCATGATCAGTGATGCTGAACATAGCCTGAATCTTTCCTCTGTCTTTCTGTAGCTCACCGTAGTTTTGGGTTTTGCTTTTCTAATACAAATCATAAGTTTATTAGACATACTCTGACTGCTGGTGGCTGGAATAGATATACTGTAGGACTTTCCAGAGTTCATATGGGTTGCACGGTTGGTAGCTACTCCTGGCATTTGACTTGTCACCAGCGACGGTTTCTTCTGGTTTCTTGTTTCTAAATCTCAGCAGAAATGGGATTTATAGCATAGGAATCTGTTGCATAGATTAGGGAAGCCTTTTACTTCATTTCAGGTTAATATAGAATTGGAAGTATGTGAGGTTATATTTTATGGAAAAATAGGCATTCTTTCACATGTCGTGTGAAAGAGTGTCATCTTGGGACATGCATTATATTACCTCATTATTATGTTGTATAGGAGAAGAACTAACTCCCAAATAATTAATCACACAAGCAGTAAAAAAACCTGCTGTAGTTAGACTAAACTTACGGATTCATGAGAATTCTGTGCTGATAATATACTCTCCTAGTGTTGTCCATTAAACCTTCAAAGATATTCCTTGCCTCTTCTTGTGTGCATGGAGTAGAACACCTGATAGAGAGAACTTTTTTAAAAAAAATTGTGTACAGCACCCATGACAGTGGGATTTCAGTGCATGGTCATTGTTCCTGAGTAACTCCTGACCATCTGCCCAATGGCTATCTTAATACAGAAAAATGCATGGATAATGCCTATGATAGAAAACATAAATAGGGACAGTTTGTTCACAGTGAATGGGGCTAGTGGGATGGAAGGGTGCAATAAAAGAGGAGTCTAATTTTGTTTGGCTTAGTCTTACAGTGGGTCCCTCTAGGTAACAAAAAACTGCTTTTGTTTTTTTAAATAGTTTTTCACTCTTAATGTCTATAGTTGAATGCTAATACTTAAAAGAATGGTTCATACCAAAAACAGTTTGCAGCAAATGAGAAGTTAGCTGTGGTAGATCTATGACTTGCTAAGACTAGGCAGGCATCATTTGCTGTAGAAAATAAACACTTTTTCTCTCCAGCGACTATATACCAAACTGCTGAAAACGTGTGTTAGTGAGAAATGCCACTGGCTGCAACGAGGTGTTGAACTTTCTGGTGCAAATTAATATATGGGAATTTTATATATTTTTTCAAAGGAAGGCATTCTACACTATAGGTGTTTTAGCTTTACGTGTATATGAAACAAGCAAATACAAACAAGAAGATACACCACTGTTTTAATTATGTTTATGCAGAATATGACTACAAGGCCTGAAGAGATACTTCCTATATGAAGAAAAAACCCCACTTCATTCAACGTTGCTTTGAAATGAGAAGTTTTTCAGTTAAGACTCAACAGTGCAGTAACCTTTTTTTGCATGACCGAACCTAAATTTCTACAACACAGTAACATCAAATGAGATCAAGGATACCCTGAATGAGCAACCAGCTTTGCTGTCATTTGCATCCCTCCCAGCAGCAGTCTCATTTAGGGCTTGTCAGAACTGCTTTGTCACGATGCCGAGAGTGGTGGGCACCATCCTCTTCTCACACCACTGAAACGGTACTGCTAGTTTCATGTCACTCTTTAGCAGGCTGAAATGATTGCTCAAGAAGCCGGTGCAGCTAATGGAGGTTTAAGCAGGTGCTGACACATCTTATTTGAGTGCACTTGTTAATTAAAAGTGAAATGAAAGCACACATTGCAGCAATAATCTGACAGAAGACATGGCATTAAGCACTCTGCCAACTCCTGATCAGAAGAATGATAGGCCTGAAATTATAAGGAAAATATTAGATTTCAAAGACAAATTTTAAACTCTACTCCTAAAGAACATACATTTCCATGAAGATATTATTTTATACATGTAATATTGAAGACCATTTCTCCCTTTCCTCCATTTCTGTATCTCTGGAACAAACAAGATCAGATGAAGTTTGTGGTGGAGAGACGACAGGTTTGAAGCCTAATCTGCCTCTAGGGCATTAGTGGTTATTGATATCATGACAGGCCTTCTCCTTTTGCTGTGTTGCATTTCACGACTCATCTGTCATTAATGATTGCAATGTTTAGCCATATGTGCCCATTCAGTCTCGCTGCTAAACTGACAACAGGGAAGGCCCTCTATTCTGATCTTGCACCATCCTTTAGGGAACAGAACTGAGGCCCTACCAGGGATCCCAGTTGCTGGTTCTCTGACGCATATGACTTAAGTTGCATCGCCTGAGACGCGGGGCTCTGAATGGGTGGCTTGAGTCAATATTGTCTGCAGTCAACAGAAGAATCTCACCAATTTTAATAGCACACTGGAACTGTTCCTTAGCCCACAGTTTGGGCTTTGAAACGAGTAAACGGAGTTGGAAGACTGGATTTCTTTTAAGCTGTAAAATTGGTGTTAAATATATTTGAGGTTAACCATATGTTAATGACATTAAATGAAAGATTGAGTAAGTCAAATAAATGTAAATGATAGCTCTTGGAAGGATTTAACCTGTCTTTAACCATGACAAGAAAGTGAAAATTCTCAAGACCATTTTTGGTTTCTGCATATAAATTAGTTGACTTTAATTGAAAACCTTCAGAACTTGACTTTAGCATAATTCACTGCTTTTACCTTCAGTTTATTAAATTTTTATGTCTTCCATATTCTATGCATTTAATTTTCCAGTAAATGACCACAGTACAGTAGTTTCCCAGCAGTGATGTAATACTACAGAAATAGTCCAAGCTGAGTTCACTTCAAAGTGTTACATTTTTGCCTTTGTTTCTTGCCCTTCATTTGTTTTTTCCTGCAGAAAAGGGTTCCGGGCTGTTTAAAGTTTTTGTAATAGGAAACGTATACAGAATATTGCTGTTTATAAACAGCAGTAACTGTGCAACTGATCCAATGCCTTACTCATTGGGTGTGAGTGTAGAAGCATCAGTATTCCTGCAGACTTATAATATAATCAGGCTTTTCGACTAAGATGGTCTTTTTTTCTGGTCTTCATTTTAAGTGAAGGCCTAGATAAAAGCTAATTGCCTGAAACTCCCTGATAAGACAAAAGGCAACACACTGATATCTTTCTCAACAAGAAATGAATACACTGAGGAAGCTCAAGCCTTTGTGTCTGCTTGGAAACTGGCAGAAAACACTTGTGGTATTACTTAGTGCAGGACTGTGTGGATAAATTAAACTAGAGGAATAACACATCTTTATTTTGCCAGAATTCTAGTTTGCTTTCTGTTGGACTCTGATTAAAGGACAGCAGTTATCAGCATTTATATATCAGTACAACAGAATTATCTCAGTATTTTAAGGAGAAGTCACATTCACTGCTTCTTTTCAGTCACAACCTGTCCTTCTCTAAAGCACCCCCTCACATTGCACCTGGCCTGTATACTATATATATATATTCTATCGGACACTAATTTTTTCTTTTTTTTTTACAAAGGATTGAGTAAATAGTTAATGCATTTATTGTGTAAAATTATAAATAAATGTAGAACTGAGCCCTGTTTATTGCAACACTTTCTCTGGGACGGGCAGAGACAGTCATACCTAATGCCAAGAAAATGCCTGCTTTGGCTCAAGACTTTATTGTAAGCCATTCTCGAGCCAAGGACATTTTGAGGACTAGATCCAAGTCAGTATGGAGATGGCAGTGTATCATATTTTGTCAAAGATGGAAACTTAACAGTTGAATTCACTTTATAATTATTTAGCGCATATACCTTGTTAATGTATTAGGCTTCATTTTCATTTTAAAAGTACCCCAACAGAAGAGCGAGGGAAGAAAGTATCAGACATATTGCGACTGACCTTAAATTCTGTTCCTGAAAAAATATTTGTGATGCCAGTTACCAGCTTGTGCCATTTTTATTATAATTCTTGTTTGCCCAGCCCACCTCTCATTTTCCAAATGCATTTGCACCAAAAAGAATGCCAAATTTTACAAAAAATAAGTAAAATATCTCTTTGCTGAGTCCACTGGTAATGAAACATCATGCTGTAGAATAACTCTCATGTAGTTTTAATTTTTTTAATTATTTCTTGAAATAAATTATTTAGAATGCAGGTGGACTTGTTTAGTTTTTATATGTTCTTTTTTAATGGGAAAACCAAATATAGGTAGCTAAGAACAGAGCTGACATGCAAATCTCAGTATTAGGTGAGTCTCTTGGGGTTAAGTGGAAAGATTTTAATAATTGCTCTTTTGCAGTGCTGTCTTTTCTGTATTGCTGTGAGTTTAGATTCATGCTAAATTTTGGCCATTGTAGCATGAATTGGGATAAAGTTCCATGCTTGTTTCTCGCTGGGAATCAAACGACAGTCTTGGTTTTGTTGTGCCTAATCCAAAGCAGAAGTGAAAAAGACGACTTCTGGTTTGAGCTTATTTGCTAAGACCACTGACATGGATTCAGATCTGGAAATCTGATACTGATTCATCTAATCCATCTGCCTTTTTATCTGTAGAAATACAGATTGGTACAGTTCTAACACACTGAATGAAGGAAGTATTTCTATCTGCAAACATAAACCTTATATACATTATGTGTCATTCCCAGGCCTCCTTTTCATGCCTTCTGTTTTTTTTGGGGGATGTCAGGTGTTTGCTTTCTTGTGTTTGAATCTGGTAATCTCACAATCTGGACATTTCTGTAAGTGTTCCAATAGATTTTGTATTCTTATTAATCAAATGCACTTGGGAAGTGCATCCACTTATCATGTATAAGTGGCCCTAAAGAATGGAAACCATATTTGTCATATGACAACAATTACAAAATCTTAAAATATTCCCTGACTGTTTTTGAGATAAACACTACGCATATTTCCAAAAGCTGTTTATGGAATGAAAGTAATATCACCTCCATACGGAACCCTACTATCCTTTCCATTGTATATGGTGTGTCTTAACTAGTTTCTGACCATCTCAGCAGCATGTATGTTACTTTTCTGAGGTATCCTAACATCTGTCCTAAAGGCTGTTTATGCAGTTGAATACCTTATTGTGGAAGGGACTCAACACTGGCAGTATGAAGAATAGCAAGACACTGGGTGTCTGCTGCACAGTCTTAATTCATTTCTTGAAGCCAAACAGTTTTCTCTGGTTGCTTTACATTAGCAACCACTAGCTGGTTGTAGTGTTCATAAAATTATTTATATGTATTTATGACACTATTTTGTCCTGTCTTCCTAAAACGTGACTCTCTACCTGCATGAACATCCTTTTATGCCACTTCTAAAATATCTCCTGGAAGACAGATGCAGATAGAAATCCTGATTCTAGGATCGTGTTTTATATGAAATAACAGAACATGTTATAAAATTCCACATGCTTTATCCACTAAAATAACCCCAGCATATGTTTCATTAACTAATTGTGCTTTGTATCAAATTATTGAATTATAGTTAATGAAGTGCTAACATGTGCTAGCTGCAATTAAGCATGTAAGCACTGGCAACTCATTAGTATCTTTTTAAATACTTCTCCTTTTAGGTTAATTATGCTATCTTTAGGACTTTAAAAATCATGGGAGTGACCTGTTCTACAGTATTGTTTGTATCCCTTTCCCATTTGTATCCAGAAATGAAAGAACACAGCAACATGCTGTTTTGTAAGTTATCTAACTGGCTTTAAAGTTCCTCGTTATGTTTTCTTCTAGACCTCTGGAAAGTTTTTAACTCATTAGCATAATAAAATAAGTACTCCGTTACAATATTAAAAAAAAATAAATAAAACATTTATAGTTTCTTTAGCAGGATCTATCCTAACCATTGGGAAATAATTTAAGATCATGAGAAGTTAACATTTAGCTGAGTGCAGAATCATGTGAAACATCTTTCAGTAGATTGGTCAATTGATCTTTGCTAGAATTACAAGGACTCTCTTTGTGCTCTATTTGTCTTTCATATATAAAGCTTCAGTGACCTGCCCTTGGATATTGAACTTAATATAAAATATACTTGCCAGTTCTTTTATATACAGAGATAGATAAAGATATTAATATTCAAAAAGAGTTTTGTCCTTCAACCCAGTTGAGCTGGGCTGAAGTCCAGCTTCAATTACCTGAAGTTGAGCATAATGACAATGGTCCGTGGTTTATGCAAACCACTGGTGTGAAGCCGATGTTAACTCAATAGAACAAGTCATGTTTTTCATATTCTGTTAGCATTTCCTAGCCCTTTACTTTCTGGTTGGAAAGAAAGTTTACATAGTAAGTCATGGTCAGTCTGCTTTATTTCCTCTTTTCACCAATTAGGTTGGAATATTACTTTTTAAATATCCAAATCAATATTTTCTAAAAATAACCTGATTGCTATTTGAATTTTCCTGTTATGTACACAGGATGTATCGGGGACATCGCAAGAGGTGCATTTTTGCTCTCATACTAAGGGGAAAAAAAGATAATAGTATTCTAAGAGGATTTTCAGTTCAGCTCCCTTCATCTTAAATTGGTTTGCACAATTCTAATTTCAGTTGAAAGCAAAATTTGAACAAAACCAGAACTTTTGAAATCCGAGAACTAGAGCACATCACTGAAACAAATGTATTCCTATATTGCATTTTATCATGAATATGGGCACAACTTAACCATTGTCAGTTTGATAGTCCATAAGGTGAAGACTCTACCAGAACACTTGTTCAAGCACTTGGAAATATTTATGCACTATTGTATTTCAATGAACTATCTACAAATTAATAAGCATTAATGTGGTGTAACTTTAACAGAAAAGGATGTATTCTTACCAGAAGATCTCAAACTATTTTGTTTGTAATTTCATTCTTTCTGCAGAGAATTTATAAATGAGTTATTTGACTGCATACTAAATAAAGAGGGAGAGAGTACTTTTGTTTCATGACATTTAGGTAGGACATCTAGAAGTTCATGCTAACCTTGTTACTGTTTGTACCTTGCTATGGCTAGCAGAGTCTATGCTCTCAGAAATAGAAATTGAGCTATATCACCAGCACTCAACAAACAGAAGTAGCATTATCCTTGGCTCCAAAAAGTACCTCTCTGTGAATGGGAGGGTTTCTTACTCAAATGTTGGTGATGACCAGGAACCACAAAACGAAGAGCCAAATCTCCAGCAAATCCACAGGACACCCTCTAATACAAACAGAAGCAACCGCAATTAGAAGGGTAAATAACACATATTAGAGAGCACACAGTAGCATGATTTCAACACCCAGCTTTATGTTTAATGTCTTGCTGTGACATATGTTTCAGCTGGTAGAAAACCATTTATAAACAACAGAAATACGTTCTAATGCAATATATAAAAAGGCAAAGTGGGTTCTCAACTATGAAACTGCCAAATAAAAACAATTATAATAAATCACCTGAGAAAAAATCCTGGAATGAACTCCTGGCCCTGGTCTCAGACAGTGGCAGGACTCCCATTGACGTCAGCGGAGGATGATTTTACCTCTGCTGTTTGGCCTGCCTGATGGGAGGAGCATCACCAGATGCAACTTTCAGTTGTCATGTCAGATGTCACTTAAAACTTCTGTAGCAAGTGCTGTTTTCTGTGTGACTCATTTCAAAGAAGATCTGATGTGGAGTACTCAGAGGTCTCCTCTCACCCGGTACGGGTTTCCCTTTGGTGAGAGATTTCTTTCTTGGGGAGTGCTGAAACACTTCACATTTGCTGGAAGAAATTCCTGTCCCCAAATTATTTCATTCACATTCCAGTCCTTTTGCCAAACTTATAATTTATTTGGGATTTGTGGAAGCAGGAATCCTGAGGAATTTTAGAGCTACTGCCTCACAGTCAAATCTCCCACTCACCTTCCTGGACTCAGGCAACCATTGCCTCCTGCACACAATACTTTATTTCTTCCAAGATTTCTGGAAGCACAGAAAGCCAGACAAAGCAGGCAGCTGCCAACCACAAGAACACGCTGACACCTTTCCATGAGGAAAGCAGTTTTTTAAAGGAGATGCCAAGACAGTTTATGTAAAGGATTCTGGGAAGATCTTTTGCATACTCCCTCTTTAACTGGTCTCCTCTCTTTTTTCCTTTTGATTCACAAACTTTGCATTCATAGACCTTCTTTTCCTAGCACTATTTTTCATACTACTCATTGTATTATTTTGCATTTACCTTTACCTTTTTAATACATTTGTTCCTTTTTTCTGACTTCTTTTTGCTTTGCGGTTGACCTCTATCAGGCCAGTGACAGTCATACTGAAAGCCCAGGAAAGCTTCAGTCTTCAAATAAGGAAACTGAAATAAGTCAGAAATAAAACATCTTTATTTTCTTTTGATGTTCAACTCCTTCAACCTGTCAACTTTAAGAACAGGAATTTTATCTAAAAAGTAGAAAGAATTCTTTTTATAGCTACAAGCAAAAAAAAAAAAAAAAAAGATTTCCTTACGGAAGTAGGATATGCATATTGGGACAATGTCTGATTTTAATAAGGACTTCAAAAGGGAATGTGATTATTTTAAATCATGATTTATGCCTTTGATGTCAAAATGAAAGACAATTACATTTTATTCTGCAAAAGCAAACTTTACAAAGATTTATTTTTACTTACCTTTTATGTCTGTGATAATGCTGTATGTCTTAACTGAACTGTTTTGGCATGTGAAGGATTTATTCACACTCTTAGTGGATCTGTTTTGTTCTCATTACATTAATTTAATCATTAGGTTTTACAGGATACTATATCCCAGTGTCCAGGTATCTCCCTTTTCGCAGCCTGGAAAGTCAACCATCCTCACATACTAGGGTGGCTGATCTTCTTTGTTGGTTCATCCAGAGGACCCTTTCAAAAGGAATAGCTTGAGAAAAACCTTGTGTAGATATCCAGCCAGTCAAAGGATGAAGAAACTGTGGTTTTGTTTAACTAGGCTCTTGCTTGTTTCTGAAGATGTCCAGCCAATCTCTTCATTCAAAATCAAGGTGCCTTTTACAGAATATAAAGAAGCCCCATAACAAGGCTTTCTTGTAGTCTAGTAAGCTCAGTTAGCTTGCTTCTCCTTGATCATTTATTTCTAGTGGTTTTGAGGAAGATTTTGCACTGATTTTTCAAATCATCAAGTGTTGAAAGATAAAACCCCAGGACCAACTTTTTGTTAAGAACACCAGTTATTTGGAAAGAGATGACACAGCTAGTATTCCCCAGCTCTTAAACTACGGGTTACATTATGCATGAAAATCTCCCACACAGGCAATGCATGATCCAGTAGAATAAGGTCAAAGCACAAGATTGTTTTAATTATCAAGTTGCTTGATATGATTGAATAAAATGTATGCTAAATAGGGATCACAACATACCAAAAATACTTTCTGTTTTTAAGGGAAAAAAATCCCGAACAAACAAACCACTAAAAGATCTGTAACAGAAAACATCTTTTCCAACTTCCCTTATAGTTCATTTTCAAATGAAGGCTTCACCTTCAGCAGTTTCATGTGTTGGCAGTCACAGCTCTAACAGTACCTCCCTTCAAAGGATGCCCATTTCAGGACTGAACAAAAATACATGGATTTTCTCAATGCATAGGTGTTTAGCTTTAGCTTTTGTGTGTGTGTTGGGCTATGAAACAGTCCCTGCGATTCACAGGGTTCAGAAATGAGACCCAGTCACTTAGCACATGCTAGAAGAGATTGCAAAGTTATTGCTATATACTGTAAGGTATGCTCTCCCTGATGCCTGAAGCATAAGCTCTCTACATGGCATGGGCAGCTGAAATGGGAACTGTGCTATTATGCTCAGGAGACAGTGGAAGGGGTGCTGGAGAGCAAGGGCAAACTCTCATAGTTTCACTACATCCCCAGATTAGGAAGAGAATCATAGAGTCACTCAGGTGGGAAAAGACCCCAGGAGGTCTGTAGTCCAACCTCCTGCCCAAATAAAAGCTAACTCTGGGATCAAACAGCAGACCAGACGGTTCAGGGCTTTCTCTAGTCAGGTCTTGAAAACAAACCTTCAAGGACAGAGTCTGTGCAACGTTTACGGGCAACCTATTCCATTACTTCACTATCCTGATTCGGATGGTTTTTTTTCCTCATATCCAAGCTATATAACACTTTGTTGTTATCCAGGTAGCTTAAAATAATGCTTGAGTAAAAACAAGTAAAATAAAGTGGAAAAAAGAGCAATTATTCATAATGCCGCAAATGTTTACAACAAATACTGGCAGGACTCTGTCAAAAAATCCATTCATTAGAGACCATCCATTGCAATTCTCAGGAATGAACCTACTACTGCAACTTCTGATGGCTGCCTTTCTTTAGGAGGATGTGGTACTTCATACAATCTCTCTCCACTTTAAAGTCTCACAACATGTTTAGAATTTGCAACTAATTCAATTTTATTAAAATAAGGATTTGGGTTTTTTTGTCTCTTCATTAGTCTCTGGACTTGCTAGTGAGCAGCTAGCTTCTTGATTCAGTGGTCCTCTGATTCATTGGCAAGCTTCAGTATTGGACTTTATTCTGTTATCAACCTGTGTTTTGGTAAATATTTGATGTAAACAGCCAAGTAGGAGAAATGGATTTTTCCCAGCCTTTTGCCTGAGATCGGACATAATGGTAACTCAGCTCTTTAGAGTAACTGTTTTGCAGTCCCTTTCTCCAGTATGTATTATAATAAAAACAATAGCTTTCAAAGAAGTGCTGAGGATGTGGTATTTCTGCAATTGGTAATAAACCATAGTTAATATGCTTAGTAATGTATTAATTCATATTTCACAGGTATAAATGAATAGGGACCCATTTGTAGAAAAGAGCTCACATCAGTAAATACGCTTCCACCGGTTTGTATCCAGACTATCTAAACTTCAAATACAAGTCCATGAGTATAAAACATAGAAATAGTGTTATTGTTAAAGTCATGTTATTTTATTCAGTGAAAAATATTTTATTTCTGGAAAAACTTACCATAAAAAGAACTGTATTTCACACCAGAAAAATAACTGGCAAGGAGAAAATTACATGATGACATTTAAAGAGTTTGTGTGAGTTCAGAAAAACATAACAAAACCGATTTTCATAAAGATGCCAAACTGTCAAAAAAATCAGTAGTTATGCTAAAATACTATTCTGTCAGCATTTCCATTATAAAATTTTCTTTCTAGGTTTTATAGGTCATACATAAAGACTAACTGACAGTTAAACTGAGTTTAGGCTCTTTATCACATGACTGTAATGAAACGGTATTGTCTTTGGTTTTGGCAGCTTTAAGGCATCATACCCTAGATATAGCTTCATGTTTAAAATGAATCCCAAGGGAGATCTGTTATGTGACTTTGCAAATCAAAAGTTTCTTGTTAATTTTTTTGTAGGGATTTCATCTCTGAAATCTGTTACTCCAGACCTAAATACATACAGGACTGAAAAATTACATTCATAGGCTTTTCACAAGTGTAGCTGTATTATATATGTGGATCCTCTCCTTCCCCTGGAAGTTAGTTTCTGAGGAAGATTTTGAGGGTTTTTTTTCTTGATCAGCTTTACAGCTGGTTACTGGCAGATATGGGACTTTTCTTGTTGAACATACGAGCATTTCTGCTCTTTGGGAAATCTGACATGCTGAAAAAATGATATTTGCTCTGTCTCACAACAATGGGCATAATCTGTCAAACAGGTAAATCTGGAGAAATATAATTTTTCAAAAATGGAAACATTTTGTTTGGTCTAAGACAAACCTAGAAGTTTGAGCTCGGTGGCTTCCAGCTCTTCATGAGTCTGTGTGATGGAGAGACCAGAGCCTAGAAGTCCCAAAAGTCAAGCTGAGCTTGGAGCTTTGGAGCTTCAGAGCTTCAGGCTGGTAGTCCCATTATCTTAAATGCAGACTTGGGAGTTCTGGGAAAATATCAGGCTCTAAGTAGGCTCTCAAGTGCTGGTCTCCAGGGAAGAAAGCCTAAATCCCAAGTTCTTCCTAGCCCATAGGGAAATTCGCAGCCTTCTCTCTGGGTGATTCAAAACCAAATTCTAGAGAAAGTGTGTTCTTCTTTATCCTAGAAGTTCCCAAAGTGTTTTCCAAGACTATATCCCATTTCTGCAAAATAAAAGGAAAATTCCCTATAGCCCAATGCTGGATAATGACTGCAAGAAATGGCATTGAAATTGATGGAAATATTCACGCTGGCAAAATTCAGCGAGTCTGAGTGGTATTATTAGGATCGTGGTAGCATTTCATTTTTGGAAAAAGATAAATTTTTAAGAAATACTTACATTAAACAGTTTTTCCACCTTCAGTTAGGTTTAAGTTTAATATCCTAAAATAATGAAAGTTCATTTAAAGTAATCTCTAAAGCAGATTGGTCACCTTTTAAATTAGCCACACTACACAGCTCCACTGACAGTAATATAGTAGCTTCAGTTTTACACACATGTAAACTTAAACTTGGCTTTTTAAAATTTTTTTTAATATGCGTTGACAAATTCTATAATCCACAGGGGAAAAAAAAATGCAAGTAATGGATATTTTTGCCACTATAGTTTTGGTATCTTATTCGTAGGTAAAATATGTGCCTTTTTTCACATTATATTTAGGTATTACCTTTTCCTATAATGTCTAAATTTCTATGGCTAGCAGACCCCAAATGTGAAATCATTACTGTTTTCTTGCCTCTCAGGAAGACAGAAAACCCAGAAAAAAACACATTCTTAGAGTCATGGTTTTTGTCCCAAAGGCAGCAAACGCCTCTGACACCTCCTTCCACTCTTATTGCCAGCTCAGCTCTGGAGAGCAAGCTGTGAGGATGGAATTGACAAAGCTCCAGCTATTTTATGCATACAGTAGTTTGGTCCTTTAAAATCTGAATTATGGACCACATTGCTTTCTCCTGGAAAATCTCTCAGCAAGGGAGAAGGTATTCCAATGACAACATGAGTGTGAATTTATGTGGAGGATAAGAGGACCCAAAAATATTCATTTAGATTTTATTATCAGAGCTATCTGTAGGGAACTAACCATTTCATTAGTATGCCCCTGAATCTTGGCACCTAGGGTGAAGAGCTGAAGTTTCATTCTTCATCCTCTTTTGGACATCATGTTACTCACTTCGCTCTCTCATCATTGCTTAACACAGGTTTAACTCCTCCCAAACAGATTCAAAGCAGTTACTTAGTCTGAGCAACACCTTATTCTATAGGTGGTCTTCCACTAAAATCAATACACTAGCTATGGAGTAAAAAATATGTAGAGAGATTAATACCAGAGTTTGTCCAAGAAAATGTCTAAACCACAGAGGAAGAATTAATGCAGCAGTATTTCCATTAATATTGTGGTCAATTTGCCGATTCCACTGTCTACTCAGCATTTGGTCTCTTCCTCTCCTAGACCTAACTTGCATCAACAAACTCTTTTAGAGTGCCAAACCAGTGATGGTTGCTACAGTTGTTTTCTCATCTGCTCCTGTTCAGAGGTTGGAGGCCTTTGTATGCAATTGTCCCTTCCTTTATTCCTCTTCCAGAACTAGCAGAGAGGGTTGCCTATGCAGATCTGAAATAAAGCCTAGGGCAGAAGAGGACAATTCTCCAATTACTGGTATAAATGTAAGGGAGGAACTGAATAACTGGTTAAATAGTAATTTGCTAGCTTCAGAATCATCAAAGAATTCTGATTGCAGTGATGAAGAGAGCAACCAAGTACATCTGGCTTTCAGGAGAGTGGAAAGTCTACTTTTATGCCAAAGCTAGCCCATAAATGTCTGGCTCAGATCCCAGCTTTGTTGGCCCATTATAAGCACTTTTATTTGACCTTTTTATTAATGTCAGTGTTGTTCCGAGTACACACATGTCTTAGATTCTCAAACAGCAAGAAAATTAAAAAAGATGGTTTTATAAGAATTAAATATACATTAGGTAGCACTGTCCTAAAGTACTAGCCTGTCTGAAACTAGTGAGAAGAGAGGTCAGTTTGTGTGTTAAGTGTGGATCTTGTGGCTTAGGTGCCAAACAGACAATGAATAGATAAAAAAGGTTGTGGCCAGTTTAAAGTGATTATAAGAAATCACAGCATATGATGTAAATACAAAATCTTACTTTAGGATTATTTACATCTGTATTTTAGTCTTCTTTAAACAGGAAGTTTTGTTGTTTCTGGTAGTACTATGTCTTTCTTATGTCTCTCTTAGTTTACAAAAACAAGCCTATTGTGTTTCTTGGAAATTATTACACAGAGGATTCAGTGGTCTGTTGAATAAACACGAATATAGTGACATTTAAAATTGAGGTGTTTATGTCATAGAAATATTGAAATTAATATCTTTAAAAAAAATTAGCTCTTTTAGGAGGGTTTTTATGTGCATGAAGAGGCATTGAGCTATAAAGGTTAATATTCAGATGTATGTCAGACAAGCAGATAAATTCAGTTTGGAATTTCTTGACACCTGGGGAGGAGCCAACATGAAATGAATTATGTAGTGTGCATGGATTAAATGAACATTGTGACACATAAAACTTTCTATTTGTTTAATTTTTCATCCATAGGTCCAAGTCTTCAATAGATGGACAAGCAAAAAGGATGTCCGTCTTGGAAATTTTTTTACTGCAGAACAGGGTGACTCAGGGATTTGTAGTGGATAGAGTTCAAGCCATTTTTTTGAATCTGGACCAAGCTGGTGGTGATCGCAAGTCAGTACTGGCTGCTGTGTGTGTGTTTGGGGGGCATGCATGTGTATGTGATAGGACTTGGCAGTCGGATGCCAGCTGCTAGTGGACACCGACCTGTATAATGTAAATTAACCTCACACAACCCGCTCCTCGGCAGTCTCAGCCAAAAGGCCAAACATAGAACGGGCACCGAGACAGAGCTAAACTTTCCACCCCGTGTAGCAGTTGCTTAAAACACACATTTCAGTAGGGCGGGTAGTGAGAACACCACTTTATTGCCACCGTCCGCGTTGTACCGAGTCTGTGGAAAAACTGAAGAATGGAGCTTCCAGCAGGGCAGCCTGGTACTTCTCATAAACTTCTTTTATGTTCCACCATTGTACTTGTGTTCAGCTGGAAAATGTTAATCACCACTATCAGCTTGCACCTTCACCACGGCTGACAGGGGTTTCTCATCTGAACACAGCTTTGCAATCTACTTTCCTTGGGACCCCGTCAGAGCTAGAGTTAAATGCTGCTCGGTATGAGATGCCACTGTTCAGAGGAGAGATTAAATCAACATCATTTTATTCAATGCCTTTTAACTTATCTGTTAAATGCCCAGCTAAAAGTGATTGTCAAGGACTCAGGGCTGGAGAGGGGCCAGCAGACCTGTGTCCTCCCTCCCAGACCAGCCCCATCCCTCAGTCCTCAGCAAGGCAGGCTGGGATGGGCCAAGGACAGTGATGGGAGTCAGTCACAGCCCAGCCATTGCAAGGCACCACTGCAGACCCCAGGCCTGGCCATGAAGGCAGCCCCTGGGGCAAGGACAGGGTCAGGTCCACAGATGGTAACCAATATCATCCAGACTCACCTGGAAGTCAGCCCGTGGACCAAGGTCCTGGTCTGGGTTGGTGAGGCACAGAGCCAAGCAGGGGCAAGCCTGCAGGGTGGCTGCAGCTGCAGCTTGGGCAGGGACCAGGAGTGAGAGCAGGAGCCTCAGCTCAGCAGCAGCCCTGGGTGAAGAAGGGGAAGCCCCTTGCTTCTGGCTTTTTATTTCAAGGCCACCAGCTGCACTGTTTCTAAGTTGACCCTCAGCCCAGGAAGCCAAACCTTGGCTGCTTGGAGATACTCAAGGTCCTGTCAGTGCTGTGGGATCTTAGTGAAACAAACAACTTGGAGCACTGAAACAGGTTTGCTTTTGGCTTTTTGTGTTTAGTGGATGTAAGTGTTACAAGCACTGAGGTCATCTTAAAAGGACTTGTAACTTCTTCAGATGTTCCCAGAAGGAAACTCTACTCCACAAACAATGCTGCTATACATGTGAATTAAGGATGTAGGATGTAGAAAAGCATTTTGATTTCCTAAACATTTGGTACTAGCCAGCATAACCCATGGCATTTCTTGGTAAACAGCAATCTATGGTTTACACCTTCAGTAGTATAATCCTTGGGACTGTTGCAAGACACAAATTCCCTTGGCCCAGAGGTTCTGCGGTATATAATGCTCTGGTCAAAATCGTGATCGAAATGGGAAAAGCTTTGTTATGTATTTCAGAACTCAGTGATCCAGATGGAGATAGTTAGGAAACAGTATTACTGAGACTTTGGTCTGCATAATATATGCAGAACAGTGGCAACTTTTCAGGCAGACTGGTATAGATTTCTTCTTTTTTTTTTTTTATTTTTTATTAAAGGGATTCTGTCCCAACATGCAGAACACAGACTGGTCAATCATGCCTTTAGCAAAATTGCTGTTTTCCTATTGACTGTAACGTCTAACTTCAAAATGTAAAAGAAATGTCCCAAAGTTACCAAGGAACACTGCAAATTAAGCCTGCTAGTCAGTTGACTTTATCTTCAGACACCAACACTATGCTCCTTCTTCAGTGGCCTCCTGTTCCCCTTGAATTTTCCCATATGAGGTTTTTCTCTCCTTCCATATATTTCAGGAAGAAGATTTTTATGTATTTCTTCTTCTGAACTGACCCTATAAGAATAATAAACAGTTTCATTTAAAGGTGTTAAAGTGTAACTGATGTCTAGCATGCATAGCTTCTTATTTTTTCTAACATTTGCATTGGTTTTCATCAAAAAACAGCAAAGAAATTACATGACAAACAGGAAGTAGCGAAAGAGTTACACAATACTGAAGAAGAACACAACATGGTAGTGATAGTTAAGCCTCAAAGTATGCAAAGTTTAATTTGGCTTAGATTAGCACCCCAAAGTTCTGGTCCCTATTAAAAGCTGCATTTTAGACAAGAAATTGGACCACGTATCTTTCAATAACAGACTGTCTGGTTAGAATTACAGAATGTCCTGGTTCTTGTCACACTGAAAATGTCACAGGATTAGTTTTCCGCATGGAGAATTTCTCCTTCCAGCTCCAGTGTGATCTTTGTAGGATAACAGAATGCTGACTGAGATTGCATGTCAGTGGATGTGTATGCACAGGACAGGCAAGTGTACAGAACGTGAATAAAAGGGGTTCATCATCAGGGAATGAACAACAGAAAAGTAAATCTAAGTGCCATGAATTTATACCATTGCACACCCTGACAAAAGAGTTCATCTCATCATTTCCAGGCAAAGGATAAGTAGTGGTCCAGGAGTGGTAAAACGCTGATGTAAAACCAAGCTTAGCATTCTGTAAAAATGTTTTGAGAGAATGTGTAAGATCTAACTTTCAGATGTCACACAGACATCACAATGTAATTGGAATAGCTTTTTGAAACTAAACCTACCTGAAAATATAGATACATAGAATAATTTAGGCTGGAAGAGACCTCCAGAGGTTTTCAGTTTGTCAATGAAGTGGTTACCATAATTATTGATTAACTGCTATAACTGAATAGCTGGGGATAGAAATATGTTACATGATGTTAGTCTTACTGACTGGTAGATATCTCATGCTTAGGAATTACTCCAAGGTCAAAGTACTGATACTGAATTTATGCAGATTTCTTTCTGAGGATGCCAAGTCTTTCCCACGCCTTGCTGAGTCCAAACCTCTGGGCCAACCCTATTCCCCACAAGGGTTACCAGTTTCTGAGGAACTGCTCAGCTATCTAAGCTACCTCAAGCCACCTTGTATCTCCAACACAAGTCCCAGACATGCATCCAGGTAGCCCATGGACCCTTCACCCCATCACTCTTTGGTCACCTCCATGCTAACCAAGGCCTCCATGGCAGCCTTTCCTGAACCAGCCTGGGCAAGGAAGCTGCTGTGGTTGTTCTGCCCCTTCCTTGGCCTCAGACCTCACTCCTCCCCTTCTGCTGAAAAGCTGTGAGTTTAAAATAAGAATAGCCAGGGCTGCCAGCATCTCTCTGAACCCAGAGGACAGCCTGTGGAGCTCTCTCCTCCTTCTCCTCTCCAATTCTGGCCTTTTCTGACCTGCTCTCAATTGTCTGTGCGGGAGGGAGAAAAATTGTCTTGTGATGCTTCCCAGGCTACTGTCACCACTCCTCTCCATCGCTGCCAGAGTGGGAGAGAGAGACAGAGCAATCTCCCAGGCACCGGGGTTGTTTCTGCTCTCTGTTAACCCACATCTCCATCCGCATCAGCCTGTTACACATGACTCAGTCTCTTTGCCTTGCCACTTGCAAGCTGGAGTTCTGCCCACGGGGCTACAGTGGCAGGGGCTTGCTGAAGAACATCCTCCTTGCCAGCAGAGCTGCAAACCCAATGCATCGCAGCCCAGCTGGGGCTGACAGACGCTTCTCTGTCCAGGTTGCACAGCTTCATCCTCGACGTTTGCAGGTGTTATTTGACCTTCAGAGCAAGACTGCCCTGGGAGCTGCTCATTCCCAGCCTTGGCCTGGCACTTCTGCAGATGCTGGGCTGGCTGTCCTACCCCCTGCCTGAGGCCACGGTGCCAAGCAGCACCTGGTCCTCACAAGGCATGGCAGAGAGTATCAAGCTACTCAGTTCTCTTGGCCCTCCAGTGAAAATACCCATCCCTGACAACCCCAGACCTCATGGCCATGCCACATCTTGCCTCTTTCCACATTTTCCTGTGTCCACCCCCCCCACCCCCACTCTGCCATTCTGGAGCAAGTATGGGAGAGGAAGCTTCACAAGGGTATCTACTTCTTCTCCTTCTCTTACTCATCCCTGGCAGGGATATATGGGGAAACTGTGGTGTTGACAAATGAAGACTTACAGGTATGTGACTTGGCCAAACAAATGTTTCTGCCCTCCCTGCAAGGCAGAGAACATGAAGGGTATTTGCCTCCTCCTCCTGCACCTCTGCCCTGCCCAGTCCTTATTGCCTCAGTGGGTACTACAGGAGAGGAAAAGAGCCAGGTGATTCTTGCCAAAAAATCCCCATGTCTCTCCCTTGCCACTGTCCTGGCCACTGAAACAGGATATGCCAAAATATCCAGCACCTCAGATGAACAGAAGAAGTGCTTTTTATTACTGAGTGGCCCAGGGCAGTAGGCCATGCCCTTCCTTGAGCTGTAACCCCAGTTCACCACAGCCGATGTCCTCCTCACCATGAAGGCAACCATGGAAAAGGGGCCCTCTGCATAGCCAAGCAGCTGCATAACCTGTGAAAGCCCAGGCATAAAGCTTATCCCTATTTCAAGTGAGACCAACGAGCCTGAGCTTCATGCCTTTTTGGGAGACAGCCACCTGCTTCAGCAGCTAAAACTGGAATTTCCCTGGCAGGACAAGTAGTCCCACTGAGAAGATGAGCCAAGGCAAGTGAAAGCATGGCTGAGCCATCTAAAAAGCTAGCATGAGTCTTTCGTGGTGCATGGGGGAGCAGGGAGTGAACCCCACTGCTGCCAAGGAAGGAGCTTTGAGATAACCAGTGGCTCTCTTTGACTTCTTTCCCAATTAAAGGTTTCCTTGATGTACATGAGTACAATTTGTAATCTCAAACCATTTAAATTCGTAATACAATAGAATTTATGCTGCAGCAGACATGAGTTGATTTTAGCCATAATCCACTTTTACCATTAAAACTCTAAAATGATGGTAAGTGTTCCAGAAGTTAGCATAAAGCTATTTTTACTTTGCAAATATTTTTTTAATTTTTTTTTTTCTTTCACACACAGTTTTGCTCTTGATTTGATCCCTGAGGATCTTTGCTCATCTCAGGTATCATGGTGAAAGCTATAAAGAGCTGTCAAATATTTCCTGCTTTTGCTGCAATAATTTAGACTCAAAAGCCTGCATCATTTTCTCTTGGATGTCTAGCAACATGCAATCATAACAGGATTTAGGCTCCCAAATACATGCGACTCTTATGGAGTTTCCATTTTCTTTTGTATAACTCAAACACTTTTAATTGTATCATGTTAATTTGTGTTGCTAGGTGAATTCTTTAACAGAAGGGGAAACACAGTAAATGTTTATAGTCTCAGGTCATGGAAATGGCAAGAGATTGGACTCATCAGATCTGAACAAGGTTGTAGTTCACATTATTTGTGTATTAATTTAGACACAATAGGCTTAATTTAGTTGCCTGATGATAAGCATTGCGTATCTTTTTGAAATACTCCATTGTATTCTTCCTGTCCTTCAAATGTTACTCCAGAAAGGATGAAATAGCTTCTGTAGCTTCTGTGTTTTACCTGTAGCCTCCTGACTTATGCTAGAAACATAAGTTTTATGTCTGTATGTCTACATGTAGGCAACTGACTGAGGTTCCATATGTCCACCGGTTTTCAGTCAGCAGGTATCAAGCTGTACTATTAGGTACATGAAAAACTGAAATTGCCTTCAAATACATGTTGTATGTAAAGACTGAGAAAGCATATCAAATGATTTTTCATTCTTTATTAAACAGTGAGAAATGGAAGCTACTCATGTATTGAAAGAAAGAGAAAATGTGGTACGTATATGTAAAATTCAAGGGAAGGAAAGAGGAATCCCCAAAACTCAGCTAAATCTCTTGTGTTTGTTTTTTTGTTTTGTTTTGTTTTGTTTTTTAAAATCAAGTGTATGTCATATTACCAAGGTTATCCATGAAAAATGAGTCATACAATAACATCTGATTTGTCTTAGGAAGGTGGGGTCTTCCTGTTGGAACTGTGAACTTCCTACTACTCAAACAAAAGGGAGTGGAGTATCCTGAGCCAAAAAGCAAGACAGGAAGGGTCTGCCGAGATAGGATGAAACCGTAAATAGAAGATAACCTAGAGCCTGACAGAAGAGGTATTATTATGTAGGCTTTTACAAAGAAATGCAAAGTGTTTGGAAGATTTTAGTAAGCTTCAGATTTGTTCAACTTTTTTTATAAGCATTCAGCTTTTAAAATGTTTGATGAACTATATGTCAGTTGTAAATGATTAAAAGTGTTATATTTCTTTTTCTTGAATGTACCTTGTAGTACATCAGATCAAAATATATCTACTACCTTTGGAATTCAGCTGTAAATTTCTCCAAGGAGATATAAATCCATTATTTCTCTCATATAGTGACCACTTCATACATGATTTCAGGGTTGATGGAAGTTATCAAAACTAATTTGTTGACAAAAAGTAAAAAATCCTATTTTTTAAGTCTGCCTTTGTTTCAGAGCTCTTCATAACCTGCTTTTCAAGTCTTTCTACTTTATATCAGAATAAGGAAGCTTTTCTACACTCTTTTGTTGAGGAAGAAGATTTCACTGATATAAAACAAATAAAAAGCAACTCTAAACCATGACATATTTTTTTGCTGTATCTAAGAGCAATCAGTAAATAGTGTTCAGCCAATATTTGAAATAATGCAGTCTAGCTGTCCTGTAGTAAAAATTATAAATTTCATAACACATGACACTGTTCATATCCCACCTTATCTGTGGACACACGTTTCAGTCCAAGAGTTCCTTCCTTGCCAGGTAAACTTCAAACATATCATTGTTTAGGGCCCTTTCTACTTTCAGAGGAATGTGGATTGGGAAATGTTGCGAGAGAAAGAAAGATTAGGCAAGCAGAAAGTTCTAGGTTGATTAAATGAATCCTCTTTTCCTAAAACAAATTAAAAATATGGAATAGATAAGTCTACCCTTCCATATTTTCAGTGAAAAAGACATGTTCTTAAATCATCTTGGAAACACTTGTGCTGATCCATGCCCTTACACATTTACAGAAGGAACAATTTATAAAGGGCTATCCTGAACTATAACAAAAACAGTATTTAAGACTGACTTTCTGTATCAGTCCTTTCCAACAGCGAAGTCCAGGGCTGTTCAGTTTGTAGCCCACAGGCTGGACCTAACCACTGATACTCAGTAAAACTTATAAACCCCTTCTGGCTTCACAGGAAGAGGAGCACTGCACAAGATGCAGGCCTGGAGCTGTGTGTAGACTTGAACTGAAAGGTAAATTGAGCAGCGCATACAGCAAATACTGCTGGTGGATAAAAGTGGCCTTGTAGGATACAAATGCATGGTCTGAGTTTGAGTCACCCTTGTAGCTGATTAGAGGCTGGTGAGGTGGTTACCTATTAAGGGGGGGAGGGGCAGTTAGGAAGGGGAGGATAATTCTTGGTAAACCCGATAGGAAGGATATAAATCACTGCTGTTAGAAAGAAAAAGGTTTGAAGTTCAGAAACAGAGCTTTTTCCTCTAGCTCCTTTTCTTTGCTAATTGCTGCCACAGGACTTCCCTACTAATTTCCTTTTACTTCATCTGTGAGTAGCGCAGCTCTGTCTGGCTAGCACGCCTTTGGGAATGAAGGCAATGAGAAACGAGGATATTATTTATCTTTATGGGCTGCCTGGGTCCCAAACCATCGTTTTTTCTGTCCCCCACTTCCTTTTTTCACAATGGGCTTCTGTGAGGAGAAAGCAAGAGCCTTTGGTGGTCCAAACTCCTCTCCGGGTTTCTCTCCATGCCCTAGCCTGCAGCAACACCATAGCTCTTGCTCAAGGAAGAATGCTGGATGCGTGCACACAACCCTTCTCTCCCACTTGTGCTCTGGGTAGCCTTTTTGCCCCCACGGCCAATAACACCTCCTCTTCTTGGACTGGGCAATTTAGCGTGGAGGATGCAGGGATAGAACCCTTGGGAACTACCTGCAAAAGAGGACAGGGGTAGGCAGGGCTGCCTTTCTCTTGCCCAGTCCCTGGGATGGTGTGGCTGTGTGGGCGAGAGGCATGCCCAGCAGCCCTAGTCTCAGTGGGGCGTGCTGGGCACAGGGGCTGTGGCGGTGCCTGTGGCAGCCAGGGAAGCGAGACAAAGAAGCCACAAGAAGTGTCCCAAGTCCTATTTCTGATCTATTGTGAAATATTTAACTGTTAAATACTATGAGAATGTAAATAATGGTGATATTACCTACTTATTCAGTACAAGTGGAAAGTTATATTTGTTATATTTTGGAGTGAGAGGTGTTCACATGACAGGAGCACTTAGAAATCCAGCTCTCAAACTCAACAGGAGTTGAGTTTGCCTAATTGTGCTTCAGGCCAATGAACAAAACCCTCTAAACATTTGTGACTTACTAAATTATTCTGGTCTTTGAGATGGCAGAACTAGGGATACAACACAAGCACTCTTGTAGCTATAGAGAAATTTCTACTGTTCCTACAGCACCTCCCTTCAAACAGATCCAACAAAACGGTGGAAAATGTTTACTAAGGAGCTGTACAATTTATTTTGTGTAAATTCATCTTCTGAAGTGCTAAAGACACTCGTACTGAAATAATATTTTTATTCTGAGAAATGGAGATCTGCAGTTGAGGAAAATAATTTGCAAGATATGGATGGATGAACGGTGTATGATTAGTTTGATTGTTTTTCCTCAATTGTTGCAATTCGCAGCCTGGCACAGAAACTTGTATAGACAGTTGCAAGCTGTTCATGTTAATACCCTGAGCAGTGAAGTGAGATGGCTGAAGAGCAAGCACATCTCTCCCTTTGCTCCAGGATGACAGTGACCTCTGGCAGAAATGTGAGGTAGCTGCATTAATCACTTCATCAAGAAGTGCCAAAGTTCATCTGTTAGTGCCTGAGGGCCCGTCTTCAGTTTGGGTATCATATGTCACATAATTTACAAACACAGAAAAACAGACAGCCTCTGTCTTGAATAGATTATGAATTTAAATAGATGGGACAGAAAGCAAGGAGAAGAAATATTACATGCAAGCACAACAATAGCAGTAATTTTATTTTAGAGTCTTTGCTGGGGAGGGGGGGAATGAAGAAATCGAGAGACACGTAGGAGGGGTTAGAGCAAGCAATCAACCAGCACAAGGGAGATAACATCTAACTAAACCTGTACGAAATGCTGATGAAAACATTGTTCTCCAAATGTCTCTCCTTTGGCTGCCTCAACTTGAATCCCTGTCTGGCTCCACTGCAAAATTACTGAACACAGTTCTTTGAAGAGTATGAAGGAAAATTTGAATTTAAAAATATTTCTTCCAGATAAGTCTTTTGCAAACTCCATTTCAAAACCCTATCACTTTTTTGGTGTATATTTTAAGCTGTGTCTGCAGCAGAGAGCCAGACCACATGTGACTGAGCTGGTTACAAGTTTGGACTAGCAGTTAAAGCACTCATCATTTATTTGGGAGACCCAAAGCAGGTTCCCGGTTCTACTATAATCCCTTTGGGTGAGCTTTAAGAAATCACTCCCCCTCACCATGCCTTCATTACAGATAAGGAAAACTGGGTTTTTCAAAGCACCTTGGGATGTAAAAATTAAACTGCCAGAAAGGAGGTAAATAGTGTTGGTAATTAAAACCATGAATGAACAGTGGGAAAGGCAGTTCCTCAGTTGCTGGACTGTTCTGTGCATCCCCACCAGCTGTTCTGACTATAGCTACACTGCTGGTGGGAGCGTTTTCTGATACAAATACAATACATATGCCCGTGTTGCCTAATTAGGGGACATGTAATTTGGTGCTGTGACTGTTGTAATCTGAGGACAGCCAGGGTCTAAGCTTCCAACAAATCTCATCAGCTCATCATGTAATGGCCCCAGAAAAGGTGTCTGTCACATCATGAGAAGGGAAAACACAACATATGGAGGCAGACCTCAAGCTCGGATCTGCCTAACTCGCTTTACGGTCACTTGGCTTTTTGAGACGTGATCATTTATTGAGGTACAAGTCTTCTCCTTCCTTAAGGTAACAGAGCTAAACCTTTAGTTCAAGCAGTGGCATGTGCTTTTGGAGCCACAGGTCCCAGATTGCATGTTTAAAGCTGATGAAGTCAGCTTGTGAGCATGTAGGTAGGTCTTGGTCTAGATAGGAAAAAAAAGTATTTTTAGGAAATCAGTGAGAAAATATTAAAGATTTCATATGCAGAGTTTGCAAGATTGAGGGGTGTGGGGAGGCAGAAATCACTGGCAGACACTTAATCCTCAAGTGGTTTGCTGCTACAATATCATTATTTCCAGTTATGTCAGCGGAAATATGGTTGGGAATCATAGCAACATTACAACACTTCAGCTAGAATCAGAGCATGTTATAGATGGAGAAGTTAAAGTTTTAAAGAATAAATAATTTTGAAAACATTAAAAGTTTGAAAATAGAGGAAAAGGATTCTAGTTCTTTAGAATTATTCTGAAACACCTAACTGCTGATAAGCACAGATCCTGTGTCCTTTTTTTAGTTAAAAGTTTACCAGTTACACTGGAAGCGTATAAAAAAAAAAAGAAGAAATGGAGTAGACCACATTAGTTGTGATCACAGTTGTGAACTTTGTTGTCACACAAATCCAACTGTGAAAATATATATATATAAATAAGGGTTGTAATCATTGCATGATGGCAGTACATAATAATAGGTCATTCTGTTCAGGTATCTTGACATATCTGCATGTTTTCAGTAAGGCCTCCTACAGCAAAAGTTGATCTGCCAGATTAAGAGGCGCAACACGCTCACAAATGAATCTTGAGAGATCATGGCAGTGTTCATTTCTATCTGACTATCCCAGCTTTTCCTGACTCACTTTCCCTGTAGTTAAAACAGAGTTAGTGTTTATCATTAGCAGCACGTTAACGAGAGTGTTACAGGAAAGCCCGGAGCTGTGGTGGAGGCGGGGGTTGCCAGGGTGCTGCACGGTGGAGACACACAGCCCACCCTTGTTCTGAAGGTGCCTTTTCTGTATTAAATGCCTTGAGATGTAGGGACGGAAAAGGTAGCATCGTAATGCTGTGGAGTCCTTAAACTGGTTTGGTGTCACAGCTCTGCAGAAAAGCGGTGACAAAGAGCTTAGGAAAGCAACTATATAGCAATTACAAATATTTGTCTGATGTGCTTGTGTTGCCTCTACTTGCTTTCCGAACAAATAAGAAGGCTGTACACGAGCACTGGAAAAGAGCAGGTTTTTTATTCTCCCCCCCCTTCTGAGGTACAGCGTCAGGCTTTCTCTCTCCACCAAAAGGACCATGTGGTAAAGCGCTTGCTTTAGAGACACTGGCCTTTTCTTCTTGTGGAAAAAAGGAGCTCCTGTTTTATGGTGGCCTGGAGGCTGAAGAACCGCCTGCTGCCAGGGCTGCTACTCTAATGGTTTCAGCAATCAGCCTGGCTCCAGCTGAGAGGCAAAGTGGTCAAGCCTCTGCTTACCCTCTGTTTACTCTGTAACCGGGAGCAGCTCCTTTCCCCCTCTCCCACCCGCCCCTCGCTCCGGGCTTGCGCTCATAAACCCGAGCACAGCATCAGCACAAAAATCATTAGAAAGAACCGGCCATCTGCCTGCGCAAAACGATGTGCTGAGTTTCTCTCTTGAAGAATGAGCCTTTGCTTCACTGTTCTTTCCAGCTGCTGGGAAAATGTCAAGATTAGATGAGTCACACGGCAGATCAGATCTGAGTAAGAGCTTTTTTCACTTGTTGTTTGAGACTGTAGGAACAAGTTTAGTGCTGACCCCAATGTTTAACCAGAAAGAGGTTTTAATGTTTCTGCAGATTTTGGAGAATTAATTGCTGACATCTGGAATATTGCAGAAACTGTTAATAGAAGTTTTTTAATTTCTTTTTTTTTATGTTCTATAGCAAAACCAAACAAACAAAACCCCACAAGACAGACTGAGTTTCCTGGCTACTTTGGTTACTTATTTGTATTTTCTTAACCTTTTTTTTTGCCATCGGGCACTGAAACACTTGAAAAGATATTTGACAAGATGAGCCTTGTAGGCCATTTTAGGAAGTGAGTGCCAGGTAGGCCTTAAGGATTTGCTTATCAGTTTTTACCAGCAACTGTTACTTTGCTATTGTGCCTGCTAAACTTATAGAAAAGCGTATCGCTGCCAGGCTGTCATGTCTCGGCAACAGAACATTGCACCAAGCTGCTGCTAAACCTGTCATGTTCACTTTTGTACCACACCCTGCTGAAAGATAGTTTCACATTAAGGCCAAATGTTCAAGCACAAGTGAACGAACACTGATGCACTGACTCGTTTGCTCTTCTGTAATCAGAAGCTGACATTCGCCGACCGATTCACATCAGGAGTTTCCGCCTTGTTTTATATATGGGTATTTTATCTCTTTGCAAGCCAGGTAAAATTGTGGAGAGTCATGGCTGTTTTGCTTAAGGGTCCTGGTCTCTACAATTATAATGAGAGACTAACGTGTAGGACTTATAAAGGTGGGATTTGCAAAAAGGTTGTAAAACTCGCTTTCCATTTCCATCCAAAGATTCTTGCTTAATAGTGACATGAGCGGGTTTAGAAATCTCCTCTCTAGCTACCTGAAACGAAAATCAAACCAGGCAGCTGTTTCTGAAATGTATAGCACGTTCTGTCCTTGGTCTTGACAATTTTCTTCTGTGAGTCGACTGAAAGCTATTCTATGTCTATCACTTGTTAAGCTGGGAAGTACCATGCTGGCAGACCTGAACTGCTCTACTGTGAGGAGAGCGAAATGTTTTTAAGTAGCTGCATGTGTTATTTTTCACATACACTGAAGGCCTTTTTATTTGCAAGGCCTCCCCAAAATTAAATATCATTCAATTCCCTATTCAAGCTTCCATGTAGTACTTGAGGACTCATTATTGGTCACCTACACGGTATGGACAGGCTCCATTTATTCAGGCTGGGTTTTTAGCTGTTTTCTAGTTTCAGGAGCATATGTGTCACATACAAGAAAATGGCCTGAGAAGGCAGCAAGGAGAGGTCAAACTCTAAAAGCTATGCCAAATATGGAAAGCTATCAACTGCATAAAACCTTTTATTCCTGTCTGCAGCACAAAACCCTGGCCCAAAGAATCATGCTGAAGAAAGGATTTTAGCAAAATATTTTGGCTAGTTACAAAAATGAGACAAATTTTCTTGGTCCTTTTCTTGTCTTCTTGTGTTGTAATGTTGAACGCCAGCACAGTCTAAATCGCCAAGGATGCAGTCAGTTCTGCATGCTACTACCTGAGTGTGCTAGGATTGGTAAAATGGTTTAAAACAAATTCTGACAACCATATGAAGATGCCCCTGATTCACTGCTAGAGCTGTGGTCAACATTGCAGATCAGGGCTTTCCCCTCCAGCACAGTATACCCTCTATCTGCAGTTCTTTTCCAACAAAATTATTCAGTTTTGCAAAAACGAGATGTCCCATTTTTACTTGTCATATTTTCATTTTGATCCTTGTCTTTCCCTCTCTCCTTAATGCCAATATGAAAAGGTGGGGTAAAAATCAGGCCTCAAAGAGAGCAGGTGCCATTCAGAAGCTTTAAAACTGGAAATGCTTTTCTCATGAACACTGAGAAATGAAGGGGTTCATATTTTTAATTGAACTTTTTTCAATAGATTTTTTTTTTCTTCCTGAAAGTTTCCCAAAACAAATTAGCTGTTTTCCAACTAGTTCTTATATTTATGTCCTATTCAATCAAGACAGAGAGCAGAAACCATTTTTATCCCCTCCTCCTCCTCCCCTCTAAAAGGGAGGATTAAGTTGGCAGGTTTCCATGCAAATTAGATGACTTTTTTCTCCAGTGTTTCTCATTTGGGCACTTATGATTCAAATGTGTATATTTCCCTGCTTTCTTCTGTACCAGATTCTGTTGTTGTCAACTGTCCTGAATTTGTGTCCCGTTGCTTCTGTGCATTAATGCTTGTGCCTCTGCTACGTGATGAAGTCTGGACATTGGCTGGTTTAATGCCCTGTTAACCTGGAGGAATTGACTGGAAGTTATTGCCTTAGGTTAATCCCTCTGCTTTTCACCTTCCTTTTTGGATAATAGGCATTGCACCGTGTGAAATACATGCCTGATTCAGTAGCGGTTACGTTAACAACAGTGGGGTTCTTCTTGGGGACATGGCTGAGGATGTAATGCTCTTGTAGCTCCAGATATTTTGTTTTGGTAATTGTGCATATACTTTCTGCCTGCTGTTTTGATCCTGCTGTTGCTATTGTTTGCTGGAGACTCATGCTGCTGCGTCCTGCCTCCCTGCCCAGCCTAAATTCCATTTACCCACCCCACGGGTCTTTTGTGTAATGCCAAGCTAGCAAAAATCCTGGCATCAGACTCTTTTGTTGCCCGAGGGAGGTATGTGGGAAAGGCAGCTCACCACGCTCACTCAGGACGGCGACTTGGCACACACTGCACAGCAGTTTCCACTAGATGTCTCTTGGGCTGAGAGACGATTTTGCTTCAGGTGCACACACATCCACTTTCTGTGTTTGCAATTGACTTTTATTTGCCAGAACAGCAAAGGAATGCAGCTGTTAGGATTTTATACTATGGTTTTCACACTCCAAGCAGCATGTAGTACTAATGCATTATTTGTATTACAGTAGTCCCTGCAGGCCTTCCCCCACATCTGAATCCCATTGTTCTCGCAGTATAAAAAGACATAGTCAGAAACAGACCCCAGCACAGAAAAACTTATAGCGATTTACAGTGACTAAAGGAGGATTTAGGAGGACCTTAGTGTCCAAGTCTCTGAGAATGACTGAGACCACCCCATTTTCAAGCACCAACCTACTCCTGAAAGGACATGGACCAGACAGAAGTCACAAAGGGTCATCTAAAGTAAACAAAAACCACCCCATGCCTAACCCAAGGCTCCTCCACAGGCTCAAAAGTACCCTGAATAAAGAAGCAAGAGAAAGCCAGACAAAGCTTTTCGGTGATTCAGAAACAGGCACCTTAAGTAGCCCGCCCCGTTAGTCATGGTGTGACCACAGCTTGCTGTGGCAGAAGGTGCGCGGGTCCAGTGGTGCTCACCTCCTCAGCATGCATCTCCTGACATAATTCCCACCCCGACTCTGGGAGTTATACCAGGTACAGCCCTCCGTGGCAGCAAGGGACACATTCGTTTTCAGGGCAGGTGCTCTGGTATCGTAGCATGCAAGGAGAGGCAGGGTTTGCTTCCTATTTCGGTGGCTGCAAATACACTTGACATGAGGCAAACACTGGACAAAACCAGAACTAAGCCAGAGAGAAAAGACTGCAACTTCAGCCACAACCCGCCGGGCTAGGAGGGGTCTCTGGCTGGAGACGACAGAAAGCTGTAAATACCACAGACATACAAGATTTTATGTATTTTGAGATGAGTGCTGTGTTCAGAGCAAAGCAAAAAAAAGTTCTTCATGCCCCCACTGTATGTCCGAGGCAGACAAGCATTCAGGTCCGACACAGGCAGGAACAGCTAAAAAGGAGAGCAAAATAGCTGCGCGGGAGTAGGGGACTGGAAAGGAAAAAGTTGTTGGTTCTGGTCGCAGTCACATGTGCTGTGAGTCAGTATGCATCCCTGCTGAAGAGGTTTTCTTCTCAAGCTGCTTGTTATCACTTCTCCTCCTCAAAGGTTGCAGTCCTTTCTGGGCTGCCGGTATAACTGTTAGTGCAATTGTGCCCAAAGCCATTTCATTCAAAATGGGGTGGGCTGGCAAAGAGCTGCTTCTTGGGCTGTTCAAGGCAACCCAGTTTGCTTTTGCTGAAACAGGTTGGGGGGTGCTCGCATGAGGAGCAGAGATGGCAGATCAAATAGGGTGGTAGTTTCTGGCACGCTCAAAGACTGTAAATTTCAAATGTCTTCACTGTGAATGTTTTGTGTTACTCTCCTCATGACTATTAATATCAAGGACATTTTTCTGTGTGATGGTTTCTCTTCCTGACTCACACAAAAGAAGGCAGGCCACACAGGATGACTTCAGTCTGAGATTTTACTATTTCGTTGCCTTCTTTCCCTTCCTTCTGTTTTCTTTCCCGGTTTTTATTTTTCATTTTTAGCAGGCCATTAAAGGGTGATGATTCCTTTCTAAAGAACAGGTATTAAATCGCCAAAGGCTTCTCATAAGTGCAGGACTAGGTCCTTCAGATACCAGCTGCTGTGCTCGTAGTCTTGGTTCCTGCCTTTCTGACCCATACGTCTGTTAGCGAATCTCTGTGGAGCTCTGAGTCCTTCCATTTTTCACTTGGGATGTTGTCACACTGTTGTCAAATGGAAAAATAGAGTTCTGTTTCCATGCTTTGATTTAGGGAGATTAAAAACGGGGCACAGCCCTATTCAGAGTTCATTTTCTTTCCCATCTGTGGATTTTAAGAGCCTTGAGACAGCCGCCTGGTCTGGCCAATGTGAAACCAAGTCTGTCACATAGCTGGAAGGCAAAAATGGGTTCCCTTGACTTTGGAATAATAGTCTTGTTTTGGTTTTCTGTTATGTTACTTTTTGCATAAGTTTCTCTCAAGTCAATATTTACTGCTGAACTATGTTGTCCATTAAGTCCTGATAGGGGGAGGACTGCAGCTTGGAGCCTGCTGACAAGATCCGCAGCTCAGGAACATTCTGTTGGCATCAGGGATACTCGAGCTTTGCCAAAATGAAACGCAAGAAGGAGACTCTATCTGAGATAGGTCACACACTGTGTTTTGGATTTGATTCCTTCCATCTGTTTGCCATAACTATCCATTCCTGGTCCAGGAAAAAGCTTTTCTGGAGCATGTCATCTTTCTCTACTCTTCTAGTCAAATGCTTAGATTCATCCTGCAATCTCTGTGCTGTTCGTTGGTCAGCGCAGCAGCAGTTGCTAAGGCTAAGTGATGAGGTCACTACTGCGGAAAGGGTAGTAACATATTCCAAAACAAATCAAAGAAGTTAAGACGTATAAAATGTTCACATACAGCTGCCTGTGTTGAGACTTGTGAATGTCGAGTTTTGAGGTGTTCTTTTTTTGCCTTTTTGCCCTTGATTATTTTTTTTTAAGGTGTTCTCTTTCTTTAGCTGAAATGTCTTAATTTTAGGGAAAGGATATTGCATAACACCTTCATCCTTCAATGTCAATGGCCTATTTGGGCCCTAGTTGGGACCTTTTTTTCTTCTCCCCAAGCAAGATATATTTCTGGTCTTTTGTGTGAAGTTACTGACATCACCAATTTTTTTCAGGTATCCTCATGTGCTATTCTAGCAAGAGCAGCGAAAAGATAGAAATACTGACTGTACAGAGGTCAGATCTACAGAACAGAATATGGATGTGACTGGAGTGGAACCAAGATTTGTATAACTGAAGGTAAACAAAATCATCCAGGAGGTAAGAATTTAAGAGGAGTTTGAAGGAGTAAATTAGAGCCTTGTCTGCAATGAATGCTCAGCTAGATAAAAGTTTTTTCATCTGTTTTACCATGACATAAATTCAAATAGTTCAATAAAATTCAAACAGTTCAATAAAATCTGTCAAGGAAAAATATGTGGAACCCTATTTTTGTGCTACAAGGTACCTTCTTATTAGCACTACTTGAGGGCAGATGACAGTGGAATGATACTATTGAGGAAAAAGCCTAGCAACAACATAGGAAATTACATGGGTTGATCCTGATCTCATCTGTGTAATTTTATGCTGATTTCAGATGTGGGTCTCTTCTGGGCAGTGAAGGTCTGTATATGATCTAGGTCTCATACCCTACCTGAAGATTCAAAATGGTCTGAAGAGCAGGGATTGCTCCTTAAACTCTAGAACAACCTGCTCCCTGGCAGAATCCAGGGGAATAGAGTTGTAGGGACTGTTTATTTTTGTTTTATTCTAAGGCATAGTAATTACTTGGCTTCCTTTTATAAGACACCTGCATACATTGTGCTGCCTTACTGATCCAAGGCTGGGGTCTCTAAAGTGGCTTTTCTTGCCTGCTTATATTTCCATTTCCCTGGGCATGTAGGAATTATACAACAATACATTGTTGTATTTTTTCCTCTATTGATTGTTTTTCCACTAGTTTCTCTGCTTTTACTTTTACAGAGCTGAATACCCAAAGTTTATGTAGTCTAGAAGAATAGACTTCTAAGTTAGTGCTTACTTTATAATAGTTTGCTGTCTTATGTTTCTTTTTTTTCTCTCCACATTTGGCAATGCTTCAAAGTCCGTATGCCAAACATTGTATAAATAGGAGTAGCCATGATGGTGCCCTAAGCAGCTTACAGTTTAATTAAAGACAGGAAGACAAGAACTAATTGTAAAACAATAGGAAAGAGACTGAGGGCAAAAGTAAAAATGTCATGTATTTAAATAGGCTCAATGTGCACAGTTTGTGCACAGCTCCAAATCAGAAGTCCAATGGCTTTGACACATGCTTTCCATGAAATCATGTGGCTCCTCAACATTTTGTCTGTCTTCCATTTTTCCCTTTGCCACTCATGGAGAAGCTGTTCTGCTGTCTGCCTGCACCATGCTCTGTCCCTCCTTCTGCGCTCTCTAACTGCTCTGCCACCTGGAAATGTTAGGGTCCACATGGCACTGCTATCCAGAGAGTATATATGCAGATTAGAGTACATGGAGAAACTATACCAGCTGCACTCAGGAGGGAATTTCCCAAGGTATTGACCCCTCCTCAAGTCTGTTTTTTCGAGTAAAGAGTATTCTCAGCTCGTATATCCCCTGCTACCCAGCTCAAGCTACCTGCACTGAGAGGTGCCATCGCCTTCTGACTGGAGAAGGGAAGCCTGAGGGCCCCATTATCTTGCTGTTAAGCCATCTTTCCCTTTGAGCTCCAGGTTGGCACTGGGCCACGGTTCATCTTCTCTCCCCACCTGAATTCACTGGTGATTTCTGCTCTGTAGGGTTCTGATGCTGGTGCAAAGCTGTGCCACCTACCAGCTTGATCACCAAGTCAGCTGCTTCCACTTCCAGACACATACCTAAAGGCTGGTGTCCCAGCCCCAGAGGGCAGCCTGGAAGTTGGGGTTTTGTGCTTGCTGCAGCAAAGAGAAAACACCGCAAGCATTGGGTAGACTGAGGGTCCAGCCCCATCTTAGTATTTATTTTCTGTGCAGCTACAGCACATCTTATTTCAAAGAACCCATCTGTATTGTCTATTTTGTGTAGGTAACATTACTGTGAGTGCCTGGTAACCTTCCATGCAATGATTGTCTTGGGAGGGAGGTGACTGCTGTTTTTCTTCCTTTACAGATGAGTAGGCAGAAGCTCCGGTGCTCAAGATGTCCTAGCATGGCATCTCTGCAGTGCACAAGGCCATACTGTAATGGCTTAGCAGTCTTCTGACAAGTTAACGCTCCTCTTCACTCGGCTGCCACCCTTGGAGATGCTACAGGGATCTTCCTTCTCATTTCATTTGAAGAGATATTAAGACTTCCCAGCTTGACTCATCTGCTGACGCCCCACTACCTATCTTAATCTGGCCAGATAGAGGTATAAACAGAAGGTGTTATTATTTCAGCAAGAGATTAGTGCCTGCATGAGGGGTACTGGGGAGCAGGGGAAGAGGAGAGGAAGGCAAGACAGAGGCAATACTGTTTGGAGGAGGAAAATAATTGGAAAGGCTATGTGAGACACTGTCTGTGTTTGTCGGTAGTGCAAATCCCTAAGGCAGTGCCTGACTTGGTGCTCACAAGACTTTTCACAAAGATCCGTTTCACAGCAGCCTTCTAGGCGAGGAAGTCCCCTCTCATCCATAAAGGATGCTCCAGCTGAGGGTCACTGGAGAGTGATGCACGCTGTGTGCACTCCCTTCGTTGGGATGAGCGTGTTAGCCTGCACTGCACCGGCTTCTGCTGCCAGCGCCGGGACAAGAACAATAGAGGCATCCAGGGTGGGATGTGTCACCAGGGTGGTGAGCTGGCTAATACGAGACCATGGGGCTGGGCTTTGCCTTCTCATTATCTCTTGAAAGAGCACTCTGCACTGAAGTTAGGGAAGGGAAAGATGAAAACCATGACAACTAAATTTAAAAAATGTTCCCGTTTAAAGAAGGGCCTTTATATCTCAGCAGCAGTTTTCCTTCCAAGGAAATTTATATTTGATCACTTCTCTGATCTCTTTTTTTAATTAGTTTCAGATACATATTGTGTCTTTAGTAGTTCTTTGCCTGAGGTGGTGATGGTCTTTTTTTCCAAATTGCATTGAAACTGATTTCAAATGTGGCGTATTTTCCATTGTCGTGCGGTACTTCCCCTCTAAATGTTCCTCCCTTCTTTCTTAACCAAAACAATCTTATGTATTTTAATATATATGAGAAGTAGTTCCCCTATGAAGAACAGGGGCCTGAGCTATTTTGCAGATTGTAATGGAGAAAATAAAAAACTGAAGGAAAATAATTTTTTATTACTATCCTTAGAAGTGTGTTCGTTTTCACCATTTTAAGAGCTAGACTAAATGCCATAGGCTTTGTTTCAATAATAACTGCAAGATATGCTCAGGTCCTTGCACAGATCCTTTTGCTTACAGTGGTAATCAAAACATTTTTATTTCTTTCCTCTGCTTAGTGAACATGTTTGACAGTTCTAGCACATTGTTCCCCTTCCTCATATGCTGCAGCATATGAGAATGTCCATCACTGAAGTCTTAGAGAACAACCTGCTGAATTTAAAGGTTTCCTTAGTTCTCTATGAAACCTAATTACCTAAAATTTCTAATTTAAAATATTTAAAATGTCTTTAATAAAATGTCTCAATAATGTCTTACTGATAGGAAAAAAGTGTGAGATTTTAAAAGATGATCAGGTTGTTCTGTGCAAGTGTCAAAGGTGTCTATAGTGTCATTGTAAACTCTGGCAAAATAGGGGTGAGTTCTGACAGTGCTGGAGCCACGGAAACATCCAACTTTTTGGTCTGGTCCTACACAAATAGAATCTGTGGATCAAAATGGAAACTTTGATTTTGCACTATGTAAAGGTGTTTGTACTTGTCATGAACCATGTAAATATAATTCAAATTAAAGTAAAAGTTATGAAGGCTGAAGTTGGCAATTTGTTTCTTTTTGTAAGAGAACCATCACGTCTTCTATTTTTTTTATATCCAATGTAGGAAACGAGTCACAACACTAACATAACATGAGGCAAAAGCCTAAGGAAGATTCTGGAAACAAGAAACATAAATGCACTCATTTTTTGTTTGCGTCCTTTTGAAACAATGCCTTCAGTCCTGGTTAGTACCTTGTTTAAAAACTTTAAATTGCTAACTAATTCCTCTCAGAATAACCTTTCCTAGCCAGTTTTAGGATCGTTCCATGTGAATCTGAATTTAAATGCTTCTGTTGCAGTATGCTTGATGTTCCAAAGAGAAGCAGAGAAGGAAATCTTGCATTACGGGTGGGGACATATTGCCTAGCAGGTAGATGGAGCTCAAGATATATGGAAAAATACTTCAGGAAAGAAAAAGAAAACATCTTTTCAGTGCAGTGTTTGTCAGTCTATATTTATGCAAGTGCTTTCTGTGCCTTTATTATTATTGGTAAAGTTGATGATGACTTTCAGTCCCACCATTGTCCACGTAGAGTGTGACTTTGAAGCAGTTACTGCTGCAAGGAAAGGAATAGGCCTTGCTTCCCTTTACATGGTGGTGCATACATTTTTACTATGGTTCATATAGGCGTGTATTTTCAAGTGAGACCAAAGTAAGCAATACCAATGTATATTTTCTACATGGTTCAAGTATTGTAGTGTCAGTTCTTATAATCATAGTTGTGGTGAAGGATGATAACACTGGCACAGAGAGGAGTAAATGAGACTGAGCAGATGCAGGTTACCATAGGCAGCTCAGAACATTAACTTCATTTTGTCACAAGATTCATACCACTGTATTTTCTTACATGCTTTCACTCTACTGCAGCTCAAAAAGGCTTATTAATTGCCTTACTTTGCCATTTCATTGCTCCAAATTTGCAACAGACTACACTGAAAACATGCCTTTGGGTATCCTTGAAGTGCTTTCCTGGACACTCATGCTTTTTCGTGCTGCCCTCCATCTCACCACAGGGGAGTTGCTTGAACATACGCATTGCAAGACAGAGAACTTTTAAAGTAGGGTGCAAGATACCTTTAGTATTAACAGTCTTTAAGAGAGTGGGAAAGACAGATAGTGGATAGTAGGAAAGCCAATATGATGAGAATAAGGTGGTTGTGCTGAGATTGCATGGTGTGCATATTGGTTTGGGACACATACGCTACTACTGCTCCCTGTTTAAAAGGTTATTACTTATGAAGTCCACAGCCTATTTACACACAACTTTAGTACGTGACCATAAAAACATATATTCAGATGACCGTCAAAGACAAACTGCACAAATAGTCGTATGACCATCTACAGTCCTTATTGATGGAACCCTCTATCTTGTCTATCAGTTTTCCTAGGCATAGGAAAGTGATTTTTACTTGTAATTGGACATAGAGCTGGAGGTTTTTTTACTATTGGTAAGGCTACATTTTTATACAGAATCATTAGTTCATGAAAATGATTTAGGTAGCATGAAATAGTACCAAACTGGATCATTAGAGGCAATCACTGTCTGACAGAAAAGCCTGAACAGAACAGTAAAAGATGTATTGACTTCCAAGACTGCTAAACATCATGCCAGTGTTGTTCATTAATTCTTGCATAACTGAAGCAATTTCAATCAGAAAGACAATTTAAAAAAAATAATTTTTACATATTCTAGTTTCTCCAGAATGGATCTTTCAAGCCCTGATCTTATTTTTGACACCTGACAGATTTGTTGTCTCAACATTAAGATCCTAAAGAAAATAATTAAGTGTAACCATCCCAAAGCGCATTATCAAAAGTACAAAATGTTGCATGATATTCAGGCATTTGCAATTTTCTTATTTAGCCTAAGTAAAACACTGCATTATGTAGATACATTAAAAGTTTCCATGTTAATAAAGTGGCATGAATATTGCACTGGCTTCTTGAATCTTGAAAGCCGCCTTGCAAGATATTTAATTCCAGTGACCAAAGTCACTGATACAAATGAAACTTCTAAGGTGATTATGTTGACATATGGTGAACAAACTATGACGTAATACATAAGAAAATACAGCTCTGTTGCAGAAAACTTGCAGTAAAATATATCCAAAGACAGACAAATTCTGTTCTTTGTGATGCAGCTACTCTGTTAAGGCCAGCTGATTTCCAGCAGTATACGTCTGGAATAATTGTAAGAAGATTTTCACCATTAGAATGAATTTTGCTTTGTATTGGGTACTATAGTTTTGTTTGAATACTTTGACATTTTTATGGATCTCAATTTCTTTTTTCCTTATTAATTTTTATAGCACTGTTCCATAGGAGTATATCATTAAACTGTTGAAAAATGGAATCATTCAAAAATCTGAATAAAAGCTAACAGATACAATAACTTACTGCCCCTGAAATCTTCCTCCACACTACTGTGATTTTTTTTACTGTAGTTATCTTACCCCAAGAGCTGATTTATTTTCGAAAGCTATACTGAAAATGTTATTTATATTTGCATTCATAAATACATTTTCTTGAAGTAGTGATGCATGGTATTTGATGACGTTTTGAAGTACTGAAGTAAAGTGCTAAATTATTTTGTTTTTTCTTCAGGAAGGGGAAAAAAAAAGCCATCTATGTATGAGAAATGAACTGTTTAATCTGTGCTTGCCTTGACTAGAGTTTAGACTATTATTTATGTATTCTTCTATGCTCTTTTTTTATTTCTGCCTTTCTTTCCAACTGCAGGAACACTGGTGCACATATCTGACATCTGAATTAAAAAAAGGTTTGCAGGCCAATATATTGTCTCATAAACCTTTACTACCTCTACTAATAGGATTAATATTTTCATTTTTGTAAAACTAAAGAAATAAGGTTCACTCATAGAACACAGATTAAGTTTCCTGAAAGGACATATAGATATGAAAAAGTAAAAACAAGTGTGTATATGGAGAGTGTCTCTTAAAGAACATAGATGTCAATGAAATGTTGACAGTAAATAAATGAACGTGGAAACCACATAAATCTCATTCTTCCTGAGTATGAAATAAAGTCCAGTTCTATGAAAATATTCAAGAAAGAGAATCCGAGCTAATATTCTCAGAAAATCTGCTCTGATATTTGTATGAAATCACACTAATTTCAGTTTCCTGTTTCTTCATGTCTACTTTTGACTTGATTGAGGTGAACTCAAGCATACTTACTGCTCATTGTTTGATATTTGGGGCTCATGTCAGCTCTCAACCTGCCTGTCAAAGGGAGGACTACTGTTCAAGTACTGTTGTCAAAGTACAACTACTGAAACAGACCTGGATCATTTGCTATGGAAAATGACACTTGAAGTGACGTGTCAGGACTGAAATAGTGCAAAGGGCTTACCTACAGTTTTTTAATCTATTTTCAATAGCTTTCGAAAAGAGAAGCATAGAAGTGCCATATTATTCTCCATTTTAATGGGTAGCAAAATGCAGCGTGATGTGTCTAAATAACATCTCATTTGGGTAATTAGGGTCAAAGTAGAGATAGACAATAGAGAAGTCTGGCTCAATAATTAGTCTCAATTGTTCCTGGTGATGAAAAGATGGATGAAGAGAGAGGACAATCCAAGTGACAATATTTGTTTAAAGCAGTCAAGAAGTCGAGCAATTACCAAGTGTTGTAAACAGCTAAACCGAACTATGCTCACCCTTTCTGACTGATGTGAATTTTTCTGGCTGGAGAGTGGAGAAAAAGCAAATCCCTGGATTAGGACAGATAGTTTTCTTATCATACTTTTTCACAGCTTTTTCAGGAGCAAAAAGACAGCAGAGTAAATACTTCATTTTTTGCAAGTCTGAAAGTTTTTGAAATGGGAACCAGTTCGCTTCATAACACCCTTGTACAACTCATAGCTTGACAGAGCAAGTGATAATTATACAGACATGCAAATCAGAATTAAGAATTATAATTCCAGTTTCACAAGTGCCTGTCTCAGATTTTACTATGGATTTAGAATTAATTGATTTAATGAACTTAGTAATAACCTAGATTCTGTTTCAGGATTTAATTCAATTTATTTAATACATCCAAAATATAGTTTGTCTTGCCTAGCATTTTTAGAAGATAAATACTTCATTTGCTAGGGTGGATTATTAGTCAATTCAAACCTTAAATCCCAGTTTACCTAAAGACATAAAGTTCATGACTAATTACAAGATTACAGAATCATGGCCTATATATTGTAATCAAATATCTCCATAAAAAGAAAACAAAGAAATAAGATTCTAATATTATTGGGGCAGTAGTGAGATAACTACCTCTTTCTCAGCTCTACTGTGGTGCGCTCGTATGGATTACAGAATGAAACCTCTGTCATCAGATTTGCATTTTTCTTTTAAGTTAGTGCTGCCTCCTGGTTAGTTTTTTTTTAGCTCAATGATACATGTGCTTTTTATCTTCAAAATAAATTTAACAAAAATTTGCAGTTAAGAGAGAATACTTCATTCATTTACTAACATCGGCTGTCATGAAAAATGTTTTCTTAGGAAGTAATAATCGCAGTCGCTCAACATTTTTCTGAAAATCTCTTTTTCTTTCTGTTTAACTGTAGGTGCTTTTAGCACATTTCATATCAGTTTGAGAATGCCTACTTATGCAATTATATGTATAATATAGAACTACTTGTATAGAAATTTTATTTTATAATATCTAGAAATAAAAGAAGATTTGGTGGCTGATATAAAATCCATTAAAGCTAAGGAACTGCTTCTGATTAGCTTCTGATTAGCCTTTGATTAAAATCTTAATAACTAGAAAAAAAGCATTAAAATAAATGTGTAAGAAGTTCTTCAAGGACCTAAAAAATTTGAAGTTGTATTTTCAAAAATAAAAAAAATGCAAACATATACGATGGACAATAATTTTTTCTATAATTTGTATGGTTAGATGAATTAGTTTTGGGTTTTATTAACCAGTTTTATTATTTTTTATAATCTTTCTTGGAAAAGAAAGATTTATTTTATATTTTTCACTGGTATTGGAATTATGGAAAACTTATAAAAAATGAGACAAATCGACAGTAATATAGCCCAAGAATTTGTGTCACTTTCAAAAGCAAAAGCAGCATAAATCTTACTTCTCAGAAAAATTGATCTGTTCACAGAAATATAGTAAAAATGTTTTCAACTTTTTCTGCTTATGTTACAGTCTGATGCCTTCCATTCTTCTCAAAGTAGGCGATAGGTCATTTCACTGTGGTAAACAGGGCAACTGTGGGGAAAATTGTTCATCAATGTACAGAAAGGACTTACCATCTTTTAAAAAATAAATATTAAAAATTAAAACTATTTACAATCTTATCTATTTGTTTTCCAGAGCAGAGAATAATGGGGAACTCAGTAAAATGCAGGCCGAATGGCCTTAAAAGCATCTCATACGGAGAAATGACTTTCTCCATTCTCTTGGCTTTCTCTGTTTGAAAGTAACCAACTGTCCTCTAAACAGCTTTTTCCTTGTCTCCTCTTGCTACCAAGGTTTATTACAGAGATAAGGCGGAGGTCTAGACACCAAAAAATCTGACTTTTGTTCCCAGTTCAACCACAGCCTTTTATATGATCATGGACAAGTCATTTATCTCAACTTCAAAGGCACTAGGGAGGATAAAATTAATCACTGTGGTGCCCTCAGATGTTATAATGGAAGGGTTACTCTATGCTAATAACTACATTTAGTAGCATACTAACTATTTTTTTGGGGGGAAAAACAGACTAGAACTATGGGGACATAAGTAAAAATTTTGGTTATTCCCTAGTTTGTCCTGCCTCTGCTAAAGCACAGCAACTACGTTGATTTATAAAATCTTTTCAATTAAAGATGTTACTAGATTTTAGTGATCTAGGAGAATGACCTCTTCCTGGAAATCCTGATTGCAGAGGTTCTTCAATACTATAAAAAAATAGAAGTCACATTTTCCATAAGAATGTGCCTGTATTTCATCTGTTTGTTCTGTGTGTGCTTTACCTAGCTGTGTCACTGCGCAAGCTCCAGCTACTACTCTCAGAATGAAATACTATTCTCAGAATATCACCTCAATTTTTCATTGGCAGCTTTCCTCAAACACATAGCAGAGAAAGTGCACCTTTATCTAAACCATACTTGGATCTTACAAAAGCAAGACGTTATTATGTAAGACATCTGTGTAGCTCTATCTCTGTAATACAGCCTTTTAGTGGAAAAATAAAAAAATAAAGGTATTTTCAAAGTCTCTTGGAGACAGATTTCTATTAAACCCAGACCTGTTCTGAAAAACAGAACAGATTCCAGGGTAATGTTTGGCCTTGCTGGGTAATGATGTCAACGGGAAAAAGAGGAACAAGAACCTAGCAGGGTACTAAAATCCACAACAAAGTCACTTCGCATCAGCTGATCTGTGGTAACCAGGTGCGTATGAATGTATCTCATGCCAACGCAGAGTACTGTAGTACAGATTTCCATCCTTTCCATGCCCAGTTAAGCAAAATCCAGTTGTATCTGCTACTGACTAAGGCGAGTCACACAGCCATTAAAGGCAACTGTGATACATAAAAACTTGCCCAGAGAGCTCCTTCCTAGACTCTGCTCTCCTTCTACTATTGTAAATCTGGATTAATCCCTCTGAGGTCAAGTGAACTTTAGTGGAATTTCTTTCCAGCTAGTGTAACTTTTTTAGTTGAGAGGAAAATGAACCCTTTTCTTTTTTTCTGTTGAGCACCATCTCTGACTTACCTAAATTAAACAACTTCCTAAAAGAGACATTTAGTTCAACACTCTCAGTATGAAGAACTGCTGAATTTCTGTGGTCTGCGTTTTGCAAGAAGGGCTTGCTAAATCAAGGACCCCATGACCTCAAAATCTCCAAAGCTGTATTTATGAAATCTGCAGCTTTTTATGGTTTATTGTGAATAGAATGGGAGGCAGAAATGCGTTTTGTGGTATGCCACAAGTGAAGTGTCATGGAGGGAGAGGGGAGCGGAAATTGAGCCTGTAATTACTGTTCTATGGGATTTTTTCTGAACTGTATGAACAGGGCCTTTTGAGTGCTCTTACCTGACTTCAAATACTTTGTAAAAAGCCTAGCAGTCCATTAGCATGGATGTTTGTTCACTGACTTTGAATATCAAGGTATCCTTTGTGAGTGCAAACCCACCACCCATCTCTATGCTATACCCAGTTGAGAAACTGGAGGTTAACAGAGGTGAGATACAGTTTTCATTTCCTTTTCTGGAGCCCTGGAACGAAAGGGAGCAGTAAGGAGAGAGCTGTCGTTGTGGGGGTACCCGATGGCCACCTTTGGCGGTGTGATGGAGTGACTACACTGCATGCACTGGAGTGCAATCGCCACGAGAGAAATTACTTTCAGGCAGAAAATGACACAGATACTCCTTTGCTGATCAGTGTGAGAGGAATTTTAGAGCTCAGAGAGCAGAAGTCTGTGTGCCAGTGCTAACAGGGGTATTTTATGCTCCCCTGCCTCTATATTGATTTTGCTGACTCAGACCATCCCAGATTCTGTTGATCTTTTCCATTGAAAAGGGATGACTGATTTTTTAATACTCTGATGAAATTGTGCAAAAGTATACCAAAACTACTTGATTGATTAGATGGCTTGTTGTCTGAGACTTCACATTTTGGTGAGGATGCCTGTCTCGGTCTCTGCCAAGAGAGAGATCAGTTGCTTCCCGACTCTTGCTGCTCATCTCTGCCCTGTCTGTCAAATGTTTTGCTAGCAGAAAATTTTTTGCTCTTACTTAATTGAGGCTTCTCATTTTTTAAATCTGATATTTCGGGCATTTTCTGTGAACATAATTACAAAGCTCTTTGGTGAATGTGATGAGCACTAGCAAGCTCCTAAAATTCACGTTATGGCAGGGTTTACAATGTCGTCTCTTGACAGTAGTTTTGTTACTGATTCCTAGGTTTTTGACCTATTAAAAGACTTGCTATGGAAAATTTGTCTTAGGTTCATGGGTTTAAAATGATTTCGATAAATAAAAAATGGACTGATATATGCACTGATCAGAGATGCAAAATGCTATTTTAACTCTGTTGTTAGAGCTTTTGCACATTGAATGTAATGGGGGTCCAAGCTGTTAAACAATATATTTAAATTTATGAGTTTACAAGACGAAGTTATAAATATTCAGCAAAGTTCTATGGCAATGCCAATCGTTAAAAACTTTATTATTTTGTGACATCTAAAAATTATGTACAAAAGCACTAAGAACCTCACTCAGAGAAAGTGTACCCAAGAGAAAGTGTCTATGAAAGCCCCTTTCCACTTTAGAGAGGACCTAAAAAAGGATCCAATATAGTGTTTCATTATGTTTAACTCCTAGAAATAAAAATCAAAAGAAATTACAGAAGTTAGTTGTCTGAAGAGATGTCGGCATTAGCCAGACACCAATATTATAGAATCATAGAATCATAGAATAGTTTGGGCTGGAAGGGACCTCTAAAGGTCATCTAGTCCAACCCCCCTGCCATGGGCAGGGACATCTTCAACTAGATCAGGTCCCTCAGAGCCCCGTCCAACCTGACCTTGAACGTTTCCAGGGATGGGGCATCCACCACCTCTCTGGGCAACCTGTGCCAGTGTTTCACCACCCTCAGCGTAAAAAATTACACCATCTTGATTAAGTTGAAGCTACACAGATCTTTGATTCAGTGTTTTCTTTAAACCTTTTTTTCCTCATTGCTTAAAACTCCCGTCTCTGATATTCATCTAATGCTTGCATGCATGAAGTGTTTGCAATGTTTATTTTAATCCCTTATAGAACACAACATTTCTAAAAGACTATTTATGTTGCTCCTTCAATGCTCCGTGGGGCTATCGTCTTGACTTTTCAAGCAATGAAACATGGTCAAAAAGGATTTAAAGAAATACAGTTACCTTTTAATAGTATAGTAGAGAATATGTTCACACCAGCATGTGACTATGGAATGGACCCAGTAACCCCACGGTTTGTGTGTTTATAAGCATCAACTTTAATGGTCCGTTGTGATAAATGATAGATATTAAAAATCTTACTGCCAGTACTCCCACCTGCCTGCATAGTCATTTACAGTCAGCAGAGGGCTAAAAGTTAAAGGTCAGGCCTAGGAGAGTTAGAATATGTGCCGTTCTGCTAAGCAGACTCTGAACGCAGGGAATGGGCTGCTCTGGGGACCGGAGGCCACGGCTGATTTTCTGCTGTTGTTGTTGCTCCTGGCCCGGGGTAAGTTTATGCACAACCCAAAGCATTCAGAATAAAATATTCTCCTTTCTTCATGTCAAAATAAATGTGCACATGATCTGCTAGAGGGTTTCTTAAGTTGCATATATTTCCCCGTGTTGTTTTACCTGGTATGTTTACTAGAGAAAGAGGCTTTTTGTGTTTGATCAGCCCTTTCCAGGCAGGCTGTTAAATCTAAGGGAAGGATTTCCAGCCAACTGGTTACTTACCAATGTGCTGAAGCTCCTGTTACTGCAAAATACATTTTAGCATCTGGGTACTGCCAGTGCCAAGCATGTGCTGCTGCCTTTGGGGATCAGCTTGGGTGTTGGCTCTGGTAACTGGAGCATATCAAAAGTAAGGACCAAAAAAGAGCACTGTCAGCAAGGCCAGTGGCAGAATTACTGATGAGTGAATATTCACACTGCAGAGAAGACAAGTGTCCATTTTATTTTTTGGTTCCCTGAATGAAGCTATGTCTCTAAATCCAATCTGTTTCTTTAATCAGTGGAAGTCCAGAAGTAGCTTATACGTAAGCATGAAGAAGATCCCGGTTCTTCTTTCCCGACACCCTGATGCAAAGGTGGAGATGGTGGATGTAAATTAAGGTTGCTTGAAGCCACTTTTACATACTTTGTCATGGGATCTGGCTCAGCCTCAAGTAACTCCCAGTGTAAGTGTCACCAGAGTGGTTCCTCCTGTGACATACCTAATGCTTTCTGTATCTCTCTGCCCCTCTTTCTCATTGATTTCTCTCTGATGGCTGAAAATGAGGGAAGAGCACGACTTTCTCTGGTTCCACTGCTGATATACCCTTCCTGTGAGAGCTGGGGAAGACTGCTGAGACATCCCTTTCCATTACTTATATCTTTTTCAGAGAAGCCAGGGAGCTGATTACATCCTTTTAAGGTTTCTTTAGTCTCGTGGGATGGCACATAGAAACCCTGGAATAGCTGGGAATAGAGCCGAAGAGCAGGAAGCCACAAGAATAACTACTGACTGAATTTTTGCTCATGCCTTCAAAGATACTGCCTCTGTTCCAGAGTATCCTTTGTGAACGAGGGACAGAAAAGCCTTTTTATGTGTTCTTTAATCATATTCAAATGTTTAGATTAGCACAAACACAGAACTGTAATATTGGTGATATGTTTGCTCTTCTAAATTATGCACAAGGTGGTTCCTGCTTTTGTGTGAAGCAGCTAGGCATTTTTGGCACCAGGCTTCTGCTGGTTGTGAAACTCAGAGGGAAGCAGCCCCAGCCACTGCCTTACATAAACTCTGCGCCTGGTACAATGGACTGTTGCCACTGCTGTGTTTGTAGTAGCGAGATTTCCTTTGTGACCTACTTTTCTGCTGTATGCATTGGGCCAGGCCCCCTGGAGCATTAGATCATTTTCTATCATTCCCGTGCCACAAAGCTGCCCTGACACCATCTCGAGCAGCCAAAGAAGGATCCTGTCAGCCTAGAGGGATCCACAAATGACTTATAACTACTTAACAGCTTTGTTGTCTTTTTTTCTCACTGTAGCCAACACAGCAGATGTACTTAGTGTGCTCTAAAACAGACAGCAGCTCCTTAGGTGTATAGTCATTCTTTAGGCTGCTTCACGTGGGGCAATGATCTAGCACACAAGACTAGGAATATGAGTATAATACTCACAGATACACAGGTCTATGCTGACACATCTTGGCCATAGTTGCCCTGTATAAATATATATGAAGGGAAGTAATACTTATAGAGACAGCTTGGGCAGATATTGAAGGAATAACCTTGGAGATAATGAAACAAAATGAAACTTCATAAACCTTTAAATAATTGTATCATATGAAATGTGCAGCATTTGATTGCACAAAAGTCTTTATAAGAGCTGGGTACAACTCTGTTAAAAACAAGATCTGTGTCCGTGAAGATTTTCTTGGAGGAAGAGAGGGTAAAGATGGGAAAGACCCAGTTGTAGATTTGTATCTGACTCCAGGCAGGTATCTAGGGCGACGAAGGTCTGTGATCAAGCCTTGCCTTCCCCCTTTCAGAACTGTGAAGTCAGTGTCTCTTTCTGTCTCCCTCTTTGAGCTGTTCCAGACAGCACAGATACCAATATCTGAGTCGTCTTAATCGTATTTAATAGAAAACATCAATTCTGTACCATAGAGAGCATAATTTCCTACCTATAGCTTCTGCTCTATAATATTTTTTTTACAATCATCATGTTAAATTACCATCATATATACTAGAGCCAAAATTTCATGCTGTTACGCTTAATTCCTTGCAGGATGGCTGATAGAGCCTATTAAACAAATATGCCACCATATTGTAACATAAGATGAGATACAAGAGACGTTTAATTCTTTCATAGGAGAGTCAGAGTCTAATTGGCATGCTGCAAGTAGGTTGCTGGGGTTGCTGGGGATGAGGATGATACGTGTTTGCCAAGTTTTTGTCCTGCTTGCTCCCTTCCTCGGTGAAATGCATAATCCCCTGGATTACCCTGCAGACCCCTACCACGATATCCTCAGGCTTTGTACACCCAGCCTGGTGAGAACCCTGTCAACCTCTTTACAGCTGAGACTTCTAGTTATTGCAATTGCAATTTGCACTGTAATTTGTGTGTAGCAAGTGATGCATGTGTTGCCCACCCTGCCTGGGCCAAACACAAGTTGTCGGCTCGGGAGGACTGTGCCATAGATGCTCAGAGAGCAGGACGCTGATGGCGATGGCTCGGTGGGAAAAGTAGTTTCAGCAGGCTCCTCCGCACAGAGGAGTGAGCAGAGAACGGGAACTCTCCCAGCAGAGCAACAGAGGGACACGGTTTCCTTGCCGAGGGATTCCTGTTTGACTGAGAGGAAGAAAACAACAGCAGGGGAGAGGCTCTCAGCCAAAGGCGGACTTGAGGGCAGCTGATCTTAAGCACATCCTGCGGTGACGAGAGAAATAAGGCAAGGAAAGCGTGCAGGTGATCGATCATGTTTTGCCTACATCTCCTTCACAAGTGCTATTTAGCTTAAAGAGTGCCTGGGTTAAGAAAACCTCCTGTAACACTCACCATATGTGCTTATGTATGTCCTGAGCTGTTGACAAGTGTCCAAAAAGCTGGAACTTGGCAAAAAGAGGCAGTCTCTTCAGGTGGCTGAGCAGGATTTTGCTGCCCAGAGTGATCTGTTATCCCATTTCTGAAAAATGCCCTCAAGAGTCTGTGCCTTAGGAGTCAAAGAAAGAGGCGGTTTTGCAATGTACCCAGATTATGGAAGTTTAAAGAGTTCACAGACCCAATGCGGTATGACCTAAACATAAGGCCTCACAGCTAGATACTTACCAGGCTGTTATCTTGGCCATGGAAGCTACTTGGCTCGGGTATTTTTATCCTGGCACATCTACGCAAGCCTGGGTCTGATTTAGACATTATGGTCAGACAGATTTCAGACAGAAATAAAAGTTAAGGAGTTAAAATCAGACATGCAAGACACCCACGAAAAAAGTTAACAAGATGTTTCATGTACCTGAAAGTTTGAAAACTTTGACATTTCTGACAAATTATTATTTTTCTTTCTGTGACTCTGTAGCTGATCAGAACGCCAAGGGATATTTTATTTTGCCTATGTAACATTTTTTCACACATACATGAACAGTCTGTACCTCAGAACATCATAACTTTCATATCCAGGACTGTCTTCAGATTTTCTGGTCACGATTTTGACATTGTTAATTTGAAAAGCCACATATATTCTGCTGATGTTATCCTATGTGTCAAAAGTAGCCACTTTCTATGCCTCCTTGGGAGCCCTGCTGAAAGTAACCCCAAAGACCCCCAAATCACTGGGCCCACATGCAGGCATATGGTGCTCCAAGGAATATGCCTATTGCCTGACATAAATGGTGGGTGTGATTATATGGACCTTTTGCCAGCTGCAAGGTTAAGCCTGGCTGCCTGTGTCAGATCCTGCAGCATAGTTTACCACTCACTTGTTTGTGGGGATGCAGTGCAAACCAATTCACTGAAATTATCGGAACTGGAAAAAAGAAAGCAACCTGCTCTCTGTTTCCCAATTTATTTTTTTCCCCAAGTTAGGTGTGTATGCACGTGTGGGTTTTTTCCTTCCCTCAAAGTTGAATCATTTCAGCAATCTGGATGACAGTATGACCTCAAATGTTAGGAGGGGCTATTAAAGTTCAGGAGGGCAGGAATAAGCAGATGCTGGAGGGGAGGGGAAAGGAAACTTTATAAATTGCTTTTGCCAAGAGAATAATATTCATGTGACAGCCTTTCCATGATTTCTATGAGTAAGTGTCTGCTAACAGAGGGTGCCCTGTTCAGCAAGGTTGAGGACAACCATGGTTACGGATGACCAGAGCATTAAATGTTTCTAAACCCTGAAGTCTGTTTCCCCTCCAGCACCAAACTTTCTGGTGCCAGAAAACAAAACCACAGGCTTACCTTGTGCTGTTTGTCAAGCAATCTACTTCCACTGTTCAAACCAGCAAAGAATGGTATTGTATGGAAGCAGGACAAGCTGGGTGCCCCATGGCTAGGTGATGATTAGACTGGCTGCATAATCACTGGAATACAAAGGGCTATGAGAACCACTCAGGGGTACTGAGTACTTTTTGTTTCCCAATTCCTTTCAAATTTGCTTGTAAAGACAATATTGCCCATCCACTTATAACCTGGATGCTTACTTAATCACAAATACCATTAAAAGGAAAGGACTTAAGGGAGTAAAGTTGACAACATTTGTCCATAAATACTGGTGTTTTTGACAGCTGAATAGAGTTCGCATTACTTGTTGGATTTGTCAAAGAATATGTATGAACTTGAATCTTGGATATTGAATGGCAATGTGATGGTGTTATATAAAGATAACTCACTGTTACGTATTTATACATATGGTGCCAGTCCTGTATCAGGTGTACTTGTGACAACTTAAATACTGTTCAGGACAAGCTTAGGTAACCCAAAGAAAGTTTCATAATCATATGTGTTTCTCCCTTTCCCCTTTATCCCGAGTTGAACCCTATGGTTGTCTCCTATTCCATTTCAATTATTTCCCTGTTTTTCTGACTGTGAACCCTTTCTGTATGGATTTCATGACCTCATGGAAGACTTCAGAGTGGTCAAGGTCAATAAGTCTCTCTGCAGATCTTGTTGAATGCATGGCTTTGCTGACAGGCTGTAAGGTGTCAGCACAGGGGTTGCTTAGGCCACCAGCAAAAAACCCTGTAGTGAGAGAGCTGGGAGGGCACTCAAATGGTCCTGGGGAGTAAACTCCCACAAAAAAGAAATACAAAGCATTTCCCTACATTGTACATTTCTCACCTTCACTCTTATTTGCAATATACTTACTGACATGGCCTTTGAATCTATACCTGAGAAAACTGGCTTTACAAATAAAATTGGTGGGAACTGTGCAGTTCAATTTGGAAAGCAGAGGCATTATAGCCCTCTCAGTAAAATGCATATTGTCATCTACGTGGACTTCTGTAAGGCCTTTGATATGGTCTCCCACAACTTTCTTGCTGCTAAATTGGAGAGATATGAGTTTGATGGATGGACTGTTAGATGGATAAGAAGTTATCTGCATGGCCATGTCCAAAGAGTTACAGTCAAACAGCTCAACATCCAAGTGAAACCAGTAACAAGTGGTGTTCCTCAAGGGTCCATACTGGGACCAATGCTATTTAATATCTTCATCAGTGACAATGAATCCCCAATATCAATAAAGACTGGGGGATGAATGAATTGAAAGCAGCCCTGAGGAGAAGGACTTGGGGATACTGGTGGATGAAAAATTGGACGTGAGCTGGCAATGTGGGCTTGTAGCCCAGAAAGCAAATCATATCCTGGGCTACATAAAAAGAAGTGTGGCCAGCAAGTCAGGGGAGATGATTCTCCCTCTCTACTCCACTCTTGTGAGACCCTACCCGGGGTACTGCATCCACCTCTGGGGTCCCCAGTACAAAAAAACGTGAATCTGTTAGAGCATGTCCAGAGGAGGGCCACGAAAATGATCAGAGGGCTGGAATACCGCTCCTATCAAGAAAAGCTGAGAGAGTTGGTGTTGTTCAGCCTGGAGAAGAGAAGGCTCTGGGGAGACCTTATTGTGGCCTTTCAATATACAAAGAGGGCTTATAAGACAGACAGAGAGAGACTTTTTGCCAGGGCCTGTAGTGGCAGGATACGGGGCAACGGTTTTAAACTAAAAGAGGGTAGATTTAGATGGGATATAAGGAAGAATTTTTTTATGATGACGGTGGTGAGACACTGGAACAAGTTTCCCAGAGAAGTTGTGGATGCCCCTGGAAGTGTTCAAATTCAGGTTGGACAGGGCTTTGAACAACTTGACCTAGTTAAAGATGTCCCTGCCCATGGCAGGGTGGTTGGACTAGATGATCTTTAGAGGTCCCTTCCAACCCAAACCATTCTATGATTTGATTATATTGGCACTATCATTAGATCAGTATAAGATTTCAGATGATTTAAGAGTCTTCTCTCTCTTCCTGTTGTTTTTTCCTGTACCTTAGTTAGCCCTTATTGCGTATCTGTTTCCTTTGTGAACTAGACAACACAAAATAATGCTCTAATTGAAAACTTTAAGTACTCTTATCTCCCATCAGGTATGCAAATATAAATAATAAAAAAGCAATACCTTTTTGAAAGACAGAATGAAGAGAAAAACACAGCAGTGAACCAACCACAAGTTCCTGGTGATTGCTGCATTCAGCTCATATTATTAAGGCAAATCAAATACTTTTCATACTGTCCCACCTAGTCTAGCTCATAAGCCTGTCGGGAGCATTAAAAGGCAAATAAAAGTGATATAGCCTTGAATGGAGACACAACCTGAATGATTTTGTCTTAAAAAAGTCTGCTTTACTTTTTTTTTTTAACTGTATTTTTTACTTTTTATCATACTGTTTTTTCATTCATCTGGCTGTTTTTTTGCCAGTTAACAGATCTTTATGAAGGTTGGAACTTTGGGCTACCAAGTGCAGCAGAGATTGGTGTTGTAGACTGTGCCACCAACCTCAGATAGCCCATTTCATCTCCTTTGCATGTATTTCTTTTTCTAGATATTGATTATTTGGATGGTAATGACTTTAGGAGAACCAATTGCTCTCCTTATTCATACACAGCTCCTGATGTGTTCTCAGTTGGAGAGCTAAAGACTAACCGTAAGTTCAAGTACAGTATCAAGTATCAGTAGTGCTAAGATTGTACATAGCTCACTTGCATCCGAGAAGTTACTGTGATAAATTTCAAGGTCCCTGGGGAAAACAGTGCATATCTTCATCTATATATTATTTTGAGCATGATATTTACCCTGAGAAGCACGCATTTATCTCTAAATGACTCCCCTTTACTTACAGATCTGACAAGGAATACAAAATGGATGTATTTTTTCGTCTGAATGTTATTTGTATGTTGAACAAAGTGATGTTTTCATCACACAAATTAGCACTGCAGAGTGCTGTTTTTTAAATTGGGAATGCTCATGATGAAAGCCACTAACTCATGCACTTGGCTGAAGTGAAAAGTCCATAGAAAATTCATATCTTTTTGAGCTGAGTAAAATGTTCTTAAAATTGGCTAAAACTGTAATATGGTCTTATGAAAATAAACAAATAAGCAAATTTCTTGCTGCAGTGCTGTGGAAAAAAAGAAATTGAAGGAGCAAACGGAAGCTAGGACTCTAGAGCAAGAGGAAAACTGGAGAGCACTTCACCTTTGCTTGTTGAGTTGCTTTTTAGTGTTTTGGCGTGGTTTTTTGAGCATTGCATCTGAGCTTTTGTGAAATAATTACACTGATGGTTCTGGTTTCTAACGTACAGCACATAAATCTGCAAAAGCTATGTGCAAATTCTGCTCTTTCACCTCAGATCAGCAGCCCTCAGATCATTAATCATGCATTATAAGCTGTAATAGACTAAGCATTTTAAAGACATCTACTGAGTCTCAAAGGATAGAGTGCAGACCGTGCATTTCAGAGATTTCTATATTAGAGCAGTAATAATGTTGGGAGAAAAAAGACTCAACAAAAACGCTTTGCCTCTCCCTTCGGTTCCAGAGAGACCTGCCGTGCTGCAAGAGAGGACGATCACACAAGTTATTTATAATTGGAGGCTGAGGAAGTTAAGCTCACCATGTATTAATGTGTCTTCTTAGATACAGTGATTGTCACCATCATTACTTGCTGAGGCAGCAAGCATATAAAGAAATATCTGGTTTGCATGAATTGAGTATGTGAATAAAACAGTTTAGTCCTGAACAACATGTCACACATGCCTGAAAATCACTGTAGGTAACTGACCTTTTGCTTATTTAGTTTGTCTGATTCAGTCACTCAAACACATAGTTTGGTGAAGGCTGTTGTTGCATGTCTTGCACAAAAGAGATAAAATTAGTTAACTTTTTCTCACATTTTAAGGAGGTACTATGCCAGTCTTGGAAGCTAATTCTGACTTACATTAGTGAGTCATAAATATTGGTCTGTAAATACACCTTTGCACTTGTTACCTGTTCACTTATAGTTATTTTTTCCACCGGATACTTTACTGTGGGGTAGCAGCTTCTCAGATTGTACAAGGAAACACTTTCACAGTGGAAAGGGAGCACAGAGGTGAGAAGGGAGCACAGAGGTGGAAAGGGAGCATGAGGGCATGCAGGCTCTTGGTTATGGCTACAGGTTTATTTCCAAACAGACAGCAACGGGGAATGGCAGGCTACAGAGTCGTGGGATGCTTTTGCCCACATCGTGTCATGGATGAACCCTCCCTGGCAGTGACAGTGCTTGAGCTAAACGTTTGTCCTCTGACTCCTGTATTTACTCCTTAGCACAGAGGGTGCAGTCAGGAAGTTCAGAACTTGATGTGCCCTGGTGCAACTATATCTTAGATGTTTGAAAGTGCTTTACCTAAAATGTGTGAAATCGGGATGAATTCTGTCTTCTCCCACACTTTCTTAGGAAGCACCCCAATTACCAGGCTATGTAGTGTGACTGCAATGTGAGTTGTCTTTCCATTTCTAAAAATAGCAAAGCAGCAGCTGAAAGCTGGGTGTCCTTGCCATTAAGTTGAGGAGTCGCTTTCCTACTGTCCAGGTGATATTTAAGAGGGTCATCAAGGGTGGAGGCAGCTGGAGAGCCACCTTGGAAAACCCTCCAGCCTGGGGTAGTGGGCTAAGATGCCGACCCGCGAGGTGGGAGACCCAGCTGTAACTCTACTGTCTGCTGACTCAGGGCAGTGACTGGTGATATAAACTTTTCCCATGCTGATTGGAAACTGGTGGGACTTGGTACTCAGCCCCCGAAGTCCTTGTTACTGGAGCAATCCCAGGTCTATGATTCTTTACTGCTGGAAAGCAGAGAAGAAGGGCTCTGTAGCATGGTGGGTCAGGTGCATGGGTGTGAGATGTCACTGGTGCCCTCAGGCAGAAGCGGGGCTTGGACCTGGTAGTCCCATGTGAGTGCTCTAGTATGTGGGCACGGGGAAAATGTCAGCTGCAGGGTTGCTGCTCATTTCCTATGTTTTTCTTACAATACTTGAACAAAATGTCTCATGCTGAGTCAAATTTTTCATATGAGATGATTTTTCTTCCTGGATTTTTGCATTGGTTAGGAAAAAAGGTAATAAAATAAATACTAAAAAAAAATTGCACGTAAACCAGGCTGATTTCCCCTTTCCTCCCCTCCCTGCATTTCTCAATTTGGTATTGAAGCCATCGATTACTCTTCCAGCCCTTTGAGGCCTGGACTAAAGCCAAGAAAATGAATGAAAAGGTAAACAGAGGCAAAGAAAAGTAGAGATACATGATCAGGGACACAAAGCAGGTTCCCGGCAGAATGTGGAACTGAGTCCTCTCGATTTCTGCAGGATCCAAGCTTTCCTTAAAAGGGAAACTGAAGGAAATAGGTCAACTCAAATAACTTTAAATCATGCTGTATGAAAATGTATCCCCCCCATCTCTAAGCTGTGAGATGACACACAGTTTTTCAGCCTAATTTTACTGATGAGTATCTGTGATGTGTGAGGAGGGTCTCTGGGATCTGAACAGTGTTCCCTGCTTGGTGTGACAGTTTTTCTAACACCTTTCTCACTATATCTGCTCTCAGCTGTTCTGTAACTTTTTTTTTTTTAAAGGAAATTTGAGTCTTTGCCACTTTTTATCCTCTCTTCACTGCTTTAATGGCATCTTACTTCTCTTCCTGCTTTTTTGCCTCTTTCCATTTCATGAGAATTTTATTCTCCTCTTCATATAGTTCCAATGCTTTCTCACCTTCTCTCTTGCAAGTAAAGAAAATGAAAGCCTTATGCTATAGCATTCTGAAATGAAACTCTAGTGTAACACTCCTGTTTCAAATTGCTCCTGGGGAAAGAGGAAGGCAGCTTTATTTTCTTTTATTTTTTTTTTCCATAGGTGGTTTACAGTCCTGCTCTTGAGTCCAGAGTTCTGACATCATACAGGGTACCCTAGAAAAATATTTCTCTCAAATTCTTTGCTAAATATTTAATAAACAGCAAATGCGTTTCCTAATGGACTTCATGCAACAACGTCTTTTACAGGAGGAGCCCTGGGAAAGGTGGTAGAGATCAGGCTGAATGACAGAAAGGTGAGAGGGAATTGAATTTGTTCTTAGAGAAATGATCAAGAAAGGGAGCTGTGAGATGGAAAGAAATGCTACTATTTTCTTTCTGAAACTAGTCTGTAGATAGATATGTTACAGACTCTCAAAACAAAAACTGGTTTCAGTGCAGGCAGCAAAATTGCTCCAGATGAAAAGTGAATTTTTCCATTTCTTCTAGGCTACTTTGTCCATTTATGACCTGAAGTAGGTCAGAGAGTGCTATTAACAAAGTAATAGAAAATGGAAAATAGCACTGAACATTCCTAGAAATCTGAAATTGAGATGCCTGTTTAAAGCTGAATCTTAGACCTACTATAATATAATATTACCTGTTACTAATTACCGTGCTGTTAAGCTTTCAGCATTAGTTTAGTTTGCATTACACTAGTATTGCCACACCTGCTAAGGACAAATACCGTTGCTCTAAAGTTTTACACAGCTGATAAATCCAGGTCCGATTTGGCCTTCCCTAAATGCAGTGATTTGGAGGGAGGCCTGGACCAGAAGATGACCCTTAATTTCTCCAAGGTTTAACACAAGGGAGTTGAGTCCGTATTTCCTGTCTGTTGTGCTTCCTGGAAGCAGCTTTTGTGTTTGGCTATTTCTTGCATGTTCCCATAGTCCTCAGCTCCTTTAGCCCCCATCTCCCATTCCCTCTACCTCCCCAATGCTGGGCACCCAGCTGAGTACCCTGCTGCCCCGTGCACTGTAGCGGGAGCGTGGTCTGCTGCTGGCACCAGAGAAGGCGGAGCAGGACGGATGCAAAGGGGAACAGCGTTATGACTGATGGCCCTTTGTTTCCTTGATAAATTGGGTCTGGGGTCCCTGGCTGTGGAACACGGGTGTGTCTGAAAGAGGAATAATTAGCGATAAACATCCTGTGCTGCTCTCTGTCCCCAGAGGGAAAGGTGCCCTCAGAGGGCGGACAGAAGCACTGTGAGAGTGCCAGTACCCACAACTGTAAAACTGTGTTAAGTCCATCAGTCAATCTTTGATGTAGCCCAGTAAGACTGATGGTAATCTATAGTCAGAAAAACAGATTTCAAAGAGAAGCGGTAGCAGTAATAACAGAATCTGATCTGCCTCTGCGAAATAATACTAGCATAGACAGTGGAGATTTTTCCAGGTAAAATTATAGAGAATATGGTTTGGATCTCAGGAGTGAGGAACCCTGCAATTCTTTCAGGCTCATGGGAGATTTTATTGTCCTATTCTGAGAGCGCTTTTAAAATTTTATGCTGAGTCCCTCGTTGAATGAAGGCCTGTTTGATGTCTGCTCTACGAAAATTGCCATTCCTCTTATGTTTCCGTGGTAGGAGGTAGTGAGGTAAACTGTCCATACGGGGTAAAGTTTCCTTAAATGTGTATTATAATTTTTCTTATGAGCTGGCAATTCTAACGTGCAATTGCACGTTGAACTCTGCAATAAGTTTTCTTCCCTGGCATTGATTAACAGAGTACTTTCCAGTTAATGTTATGTGCTGGTTAAATTTATTGAAATTCCAGTTCTGAAAAGCGTTCAAAGAGGGCGCTGGTATGATGCGATTTGAGACTCTGGCTCCGGCAGCAGGAAAATGGTCACCAGGTGGCACTCACGGACCGCGCAAAACCCCCGTCTTGCTGCACCCCTCCGAAGGCGAGATGTGTCGCTTAAAACTCGTTGTCACTTGGTTTAACCACTCAAGCGCAGTTACCTTTCCTCTGTAACACGTTCAGTGTTTGGAACAAAACAAACGGTATTTATCCTCGCTATCAGCATTTGCACCATAACATATGCCCACAAATCTTGCCTACTCGCTTAACAGCTATGTTAACACTTCGTCCTTCAGTATGGTACATAGATTAACAAGTCGAAGCTATGCCTGCTTTTTTATGTCTTCCCCGCTAGCAAACAATGGAGTGGAAAAACAATTATAGTGGAAGTGTGTTTCAGAGGCATCCAGCTTGCCCAACCACCTTCCCCTCACCTTTGAAAAAAAAAAAACCCAAAACTCCCAAACTGGGGAGGAATGCTACACCTCTGGCTTGTTTTGAGAAATACATTCTGGAAATGAAAAGTTAAGGGAGCCAGCTTGTTCCCCAATTGCCACACAATCCTTCCTCATTCACAGTCTGTCTTAATCCCACTCACATCACTTCCTTAGCTTGGATTTTTTTTTTTTTTTTTTTTTTTTTTGTCCTGCAGCAGAAATAACTTGTTGGGTATATACAGATAATTTTATGTACTGTTTTGCTAATGTTAGTAAAGATTTTAAAAGGAGTATAGTCCCAACATACATTCTGCTATGTCAGAGTTTTCTAAGCTTTCTCACAGTGTGTTGGTGGCCTACAGAATATCTTTATGAAAAAAATAGGCTTTGACTGGTGGAATTAAATGTGCACTAATGTGTACCTTTAAATGTGTACTGAGGCTTTTCATCAATGATTTGTACAACTAACCCCAGTAACAACAGTTTTTAGTAGTTAATATTCTCAGGTTATTTCACTGTTAGGTTTGGGAAGAGATTTTCCTAGGCAGTAAAAATATTATCATTATTATTATCTGTATATTACCGTCTCTCAGGTACAATTTTTGAACCAGTAGAATTCGAGAGTGGTTGGGAGGGTCACCAAGCCTTCTGCTTCTTCACCTTTGGGTTCCTGCCATGACAGGACAGTGGGGCCGGCAGCAGCACGATGTTCGCTCCTGCCAGTTTGGGTGTTGGGCTCGGGCAGCAGCGCGGCTCTGCAGTTGCAGTGCCGGGCACACACCTACCCATGTCCCACTCTTTGGTCTTTACCACTGAGCATATTTCCAGCCAGATGTTGGCACTGGCTGCCGATCTGATCAGCCCATGGTGGTACCACGGTACACCTGTCCAGCAGTTTCAGGTACTGTTGTCTTGTTCACTGTTGATGCACGGCCTGTGCCAAGGCTTATCATGCCCTGTTCTTGTCTGCATTGTCGAGTTTGCCGTGGCTCACCATGCTCAACCCTGTTGCCATGATGCTCCCATGTCACCAGGCCAATGAAACAGAATAGGTTTTGAAGCAGTAAGTCACATCACATCTGAGATTAGAAAACATGTTCTAACATTGAAGTACTTCAGGTACATCAATAACATTTTTTTTTTGGAGGTATTAAATTTTTTAAAAGAATATATTTTTTTCTGTGCTGATGTATGGACTATGACTTACAATGTATGTGGAAAAGAGGGGAAGATCCATTTCACTAGAAAGGCGTTTGTATAGGTGTACATTTAGCAGGGGAACCTTTGTTGCAAGAGAGAAAGAGTGAAGGTTAGCTTACCCATTCATACTAGGATGTCATTTAGCCTGGGAAGAAGGACTAAGCAACAGGGCAGCACTGTAAAAAAAAAAAAAAAAATTAGCCTTAATATGAATGCAAAACTTAAATCATAGCTAATGTTATTCCTTTTCTTCTCCTTTTGCCGTCTTTCGTCAAGTTTTTGAGAAGGCAACATATGAGTGTTTTTGCTGAACATATCACTTGGCTCTTCAGCTCTACTCCTGAATTCTTTCTCACAACATATTTGCATTCTTGGCCCATGCTCATGATATTAATCCTCAACAGTCATAAAGATCTCATTCAACAGGTATGGTATGAATTTGGGACTTTATTTACGAATTTGTTAATTCTGATACATGGAAAATGTTACATGTTACGATTTCTTGATATTGTTTTGATAGTCAGGAAGAAGGTTGTACTCCTGGCTGTTCCGTAACACAGTTCAGATAGGGTACGACATTTTTTCATCATGGCCATATGCAGGCAGTGGCACTGAATCCCCAGATTGCTAACTTAGGTCTGACAGTTGTTGAGATTAATGTGGATGCTATTTGCTTATATTCTTCAAGACTGGATTATTTATTAGGGTTTTTGCTTTCAAATGTTCAGTGTGTTGTATTTTGTTTATATTAAGAAATGGTAAGCAAACATTTTTGTGTCTAGTAAACCTATTTGTTGCTGGGAAATACCTAATTTACTAGCAGACAGGAGACAGACATTTATCTGGTTTCATGGTTACATTGTCATAATCTCTGAGTGTATTTGAGGTGGTCAAGCTTAAATTTGGATCAGGGATTGAAACACCCTAAGCAGTTTCGTCATGTCCTTAGGAAGACAACAACATGTCTTGTGACATTACATCCTTGTGTACTGGTGAGAGGATGTGGCTTGCTCTGTGTAATTTGGGAGAGATTGCAAGAAAATTGGGAAGAAGAGTTACTCATTCAGAGCAGGGAAGACTACTTCAGTTTCTGTCTCCTCAGGGTTTTTCCAGCAGAACACCTCCTGATCTACTTAATCTAGACATGGTTTATGAAACACACAAGCATCATGAATGAAGTAACATAAAAACTGAGGTTAGCTCCCTTTATGACTCAACAACAGTTCAACTTAGAATAGCAAAATGCTCAGCATAGGAGACTGTGAGACTTAGCTAGTCTCGTAGAAGCACTCTACTGGAGTAGAAGGCTCACTGTGCTTCCCCTCTAGTGGGTGCTTATAGATCACGAGCTGAAAACACATGGTAACAGCAGCACATCTTCTTCCTTTGTGCAGGCTGGAGGTACCTTTGGTGGTGCAGACTTCCTTGGGCTAGATCTGATCCCTGAAGTGGATTAGAGGGCAGACAGGGGTCGTGCCATCCAGGAACAGACATTCTGAGCAACTGATTTCCCTCTTTGTTAGAAATTCTGAAAATTACAAATGATAAAAGAGAAAACATTCCTGTTCAATCAAAAATCCCTAGCTGTAAACATTTGCCTTCAGAAGGTCATTGTTAAATTTGGTTTCTGTGTGACCCTTTTCTCTCAATGTATCAAAACAGTCCTTACTCCATTTCTTTGTGCCTTTTTTTCCTCTCCCTGGTTCCCTCCGTCCTTTCATTAATCATTCCTCTGAACAACTCCTTCTAACTGAACCACCATCATTCTGACTTATTTATGATTTCTCCTCTGACCCAAGGCCGTTGTGCTTCTTATTCCTTTTGCTTTCCAGTACTCAGATTCCAGTCCTCCTTGCCTTTGCTCCTACTCTCCTCCTGCCATCCTTTGCTTGTATTAAAGGCCCACTGAGAGATTTTGTGGATTCAGGCTGTCTTGAGTGTGCCATTCTTTTTCCTTCATTCAGCTTTGGATTGATGGTTACTAATGATTATTAATGTCTATGCAGAGTAAGTATTAATAAAGAGCACATAGTAGGAAAAAAAATTAGAAACTTCCACTTAACCCCCTAAAAAACTTTTATCTTTTGCCATACTGGGACAAAAGTGATACTTTGCAAAAAAAGGCTTTATTTTAATTAAATATTTTTTTTCAAAATGTTGCTTCTGATTCCTGACAGTCTTCCATGTAGATAAACTAACTAGATTATTCTGTGCTTTTTTTTTCCCCCCTTAAGTTATTGTCCTGGTTTCAGCTGGGATAGAGTTAGTTTTCTTCCTAGTAGCTGGTGCAGTGCTGTGTTTTGGATTTAGTATGAGAATAATGTTGGTAACACACCGATGTTTTAGTTGTTGCTGAGCAGTGCTGACACTAGCCAAGGACTTTTCAGCTTCCCATGCTCTACCGACTGAGAAGGCTGGAGGTGCACAAGAAGCCGGGAGGGGGCACAGCCAAACTGGCCAAAGGGACATTCCATACCATGTGTCGTCATGCTCAGTATACAAACTGGGGGGAGTTGGCCGGGAGGCAGTGACCACTGCTCAGGGACTGGCTGGGCATTGGTCGGCAGGTAGTGAGCAATTGCATTGTGCGTCACTTATTCTGTATATTATTATTTTTTATTATTATTATTATTATTAAATCATAGAATAATAGAATCATTAAGGTTGGAAAAGACCTCTAAGGTCATTGAGTCCAACCGTCAACCCAACACCACCATGCCCACTAAACCATGTCCCTAAGCGCCGCATCTGCACGTCTTTTAAACACGTCCAGGGATGAGGACTCAACCACTTCCCTGGGCAGCCTGTTCCAATGTTTAACCACTCTTTCAGTAAAGAAATTTTTCCTCATGTCCAATCTAAACCTCCCCTGACGCAACTTGAGGCCATTTCCTCTCGTCCTAAATAATAAATAAATAATTATTTTTATTTTCCCTTCCTTTTCTGTCCTATTAAACTGTCTTTATCTCAACCCACAAGTTTTACTCTTTTTTTTCTTTTTCTGATTCTCTCCACCATCCGACTCAGGGAGGGGAGTGAGTGAACAGCTGTGTGGTGTTTAGCTGCCTGCCGGGTAAAACCACAACAGTTACACATAATAGAAAATTAATAGCAAAGTCTCAGATTAGGAAAGCATAACTATGTGACTTCTGGAAACCTAGAGCACAGGCCAGTGCTGTGTAAGGATCCACAAAGGTTTAGGTGGCAGCAACTTAATCCAGTATATTGAAATGCTTAGATAAGCCCTTCAAGGTGCCTTGAGGTTGCCTTGGTCATGAGAGGTACAAAGCATGTTTGAAAGTGATGAAATCAGTGTCTGGGACTTGGGGAGAGAAGAAGGAAAGAATGTGACATAGGCTTAATTAAGTCATTCCACAGTAAGATAGGGTTTGACAATATTTGGCCAGATGACTTGTTCTTAGCAGTGATTCTCGGAATGGAGTTCTTCTGAATGCAAACTTCTTCCACTGATGTTGACACACCTTATTTATGAAGCACGACTTTTGCATCCTTGTCCCGTTTTCTTCTCACTGTATGTCCTATGCCATGGAAATATCTTTAGAACATGGAAGTAAAACATGGCTGTGCTTTACAGGATGACAACCACATTTGCAGAAGAGATGGAAGTGGGTGCAAGCAGGTTCTGTATAATCTATATAATTCTCTACAGTTTGTGTATGTTGGGATGAGTGTGGAAGAGAGCTGTGGTTCTGACTATCAGCCTGCTCTCCATCCTGGAGAATGCAGTGTGGCTGCAAAACTGTCGTCTACTTTGCCCATGCATAGGGACTATTTAATTCCTGATGCCACCTTCCAAGATAGACTCTACATGGGGATTTGTTGGGTAATAAATGTGCTCATTGAATTTGATATTTAGCTGTGTGTGACATTGTCTTATTTTTGTGCTTCATAACTATGTAACTTCAACTGTTAAATCAAGATCTTAGGGGAATCATTGAATGTGAACACATTTAAAGCCAATTTAAGGTTGTGAGATTTATACTCGGCAAAGCTTGCTTTAAGCTAACTGTCCGTGGTAGTGCCAGGGATAGAAAGTTGAATCAAGATACCAAGTAATTTATTTTACTGTAGATAATATTATAAAACAAGGGGAGACTATAAGGCTGCCAAGATGTAAAAGGGCCAAGAATTAAAACATATACCTTTGCACATTTTTGGGGTGTCAGGGAAAGAAGTTGGTTTTCTTTTTCCTTAAAGTGAGATATAACTCTGTGGAGGTGATAATTCAGTCATTTAAAAAATAAGGGCTTACTGTATGAACCTTTAATCTACAACAGGCTTCAAGGAAGCCAAATAATTTAAGTTTTTCAGCAGTAAATAAAATGGGAGGAAATACTGTTTGCTTGTGAAATGGTTCTAGAGGCTTTTCTTCTGCAAAGATGACAAATAAGCATGTTGTTTGTGGAAACAAGCAGCAGTTTCCAGGAGAGTTACCAATGTGGAGAAACAAAAAAGGGCTTGCTAAAAGTTCCTGGAATATGCATAGCGCCTTATTTAGGCAAATTCCGGTTAGTCAATCATGCCTTGACTGAATAAAGTATGAATAAAAGTGTGCATCCCTTACCTGACGTAAGGAAAAAGGCATATATACCAGACAAGATTTATTCAGTTCCGGCTTCCACTTTTAATTAGCACATAACTATTTTTTTCCGCAGTGGGATGTACATATTTTTTTCATGAGTCATTGGAGGATTCACCTTTTCAAAAACACTATGTCTGTATCAAAGCTTAAAGGCCATTATAACAGTTTCAGAAGACTGACTTTTAAAACTATTTAAGCTAATACAGATGTATAATAAAAATTTTGTGCCTTTACTCAAAGGTGCACAAACCGGTTTACAGTATTATCATCAGCGAATCAACATCTATTTAGAATTTCTTCTGTCTACTGAGTTTTTTGGTTCTAATTAGAATGAAGAGTTTGCTACAGAATACACCTGAGTCATCGTGAATGTGTTTGAAAAACCAAAATTTGAAAGAACTATGTGATATGATAACAATTTAATGCTTTGAATATTTCCTCTTTCAGGTGAGATATACTGCTATGTTCAAAATAAGGAAGCAAAAAAATTTACAGGGCAAATTAATAACAACTTTGTATGACTTGGCACTGGTCATAGGCATTCATTTGCTCTTTGAAGTCATGCAAGCAGGTTTCTCGGTCCTCCTCGGGACTTTGTATGAGTTTTTGTATGAGTTTAAAGAGTTGATTCATGAAGCCAGTGAAAATCGTGATTTAAAAAAAATTAACGAGTCTCTGATATAGTCCTTAGCCTTTACCAGAGCCACATCCTAAAGAAGAGGACAAAGTGTTTTTGTAGAAGCTAGAACATTTGTTTTTGAGGCACCCAGGATCATGATTTCCACATTGCAAAGTCCTTGTCTTCATTCCCAGGTGTTTCAACCTACATTTGGGTAACAAATCCCAGCTGTTGCAGTGGTTAGAGAAGGTAGGCCTAACTTGTGTTGTCAGCTCTCTCAGCTGGTTTTGTAGCTCTTGCTGATTTAAGTGGATTTGTTTTCAGGCTCAGAAAGGTATTACACAGAGTCAGATGAAGGACTAAGACTGTCATGGGTATAGCCAAACAGTGCATGCTGTAGTGTTAAGTCTCTTCCGAACCCTGTTTTTCACTAGCTGCAGATGTGTGCAAATGCTTCATCGCACAGGTTGCTGGCAGCTCTGGCAAAAAGAAAAATTGTTTACTTCTTCTGAAGCTTTCTTAGTGAATTCACAAAATTTAAGTATTTTACCAAAATGACATCTGAGCATTTTCTGAGACCTTGTATTTGAAACTAAGTTATATGGGTATTTCAAAATGAACAGCTGTTTCAAAATGAACAGCTGTTTCAAATAATATCAGAGGATTTAAACTTGAAGATTTGATGGATGCAAATTGGTGAAACACATCAATTAAAAGTTTTGGTTCCATTTCATCTTATTTAGTTATTGTCTGGAACAGATTTAACCAAAAAATTCCTGTCAGCTTGAAATACCATTGTCCCATTTTGGCAGCAGCTTTTTGCTATGCCAAAGCAAGAAACTAGACTTTATAATTCATTTTCTTGAGGGAAGAGAAATCAGTGAAATGACGTCTGCATCTATCTCAGTTGTAACCTCTTTTATTTAACTGCATATTACTTTTCTGCTATAGGTAATCAAGCAGCATTTAGAATGTTCCTGGTATCCTATACTTTCAGAAGTCTCACCCAGACACTGTTGCCTCTTGACTCAGAGTGAAGCTAAGAGCAAATTTCTTGCAGTTGTTCTTCTACTATATTGCTATAAAACCATGCACCAAGAAAACCTACTGAAGAAGCACTGTCTTTGCTACAGTGAATAATTACAAATTAAAAAAATGATTTTTTACCTGTTGTATTGTTATCCTTTCTTGTTTTTTTTTCTGGCTGCTTACATTGCTATCCCTCATATTCCTTTTACAATTAAGTAATTAAACTTGAAATAGTGATTTCTGTAGGTGTATAAATTACCCCATCTGATACCGATAATAGGCTGTTGTTGCTTATATTACTCATTTCACACTCGTGCGTCTTTACTGATAGACAAGTAATACTGCAATTTCTATGTGTGGAAAAGTCTAAATCAGATATTTTTTTTTGCAAAGCAAATTTGCAGACTTTTAACAACGGAGGAGCATATTTTCCTCTAGTGCTGCAAGAATTTTCTTACAATGCAACAGGCTGCGGATTGGGATCTGAAAACTTGTGAAAGGAAATATGTTGTGTTTAAGGCCAAAATACTTTTTCATGTTGAAAAATCTGCAGATAAACCTGGACACAATTTGTATGTGTGTTTGTATATATACTTATAAATCAGATCCACCAATTGATGCCATAGCAACGTATCAAGAAATAAATGAATTACAAAAAAACCCCAGTTAATCACCACAGTTCTTAAGTATAAATTATTAATTCCCATTTATAAGAAACTACCTACTAGAGCTACCGAAAAAACCACAGTGTTCATTTTCATTCTTCATAAAACTCAAAGGGAATTCCCTGCCAGTTTATTAGAAGAAGGTCAATCCCTTCCCAAATGGGATCACAAGAAAAATTCTTAAGACAAGTTTGTTTTCAGATGTGTTCTTTCCCAGGGAATTATATTGGTTTAAATACAGGAAAGATTCCTTGGAAGTTTCCAAGTCTCAGCTAACACTGTGAGTCAGACCTCTGCAGGTTGTGTTTTGCCAGATTTGACGTCAAACGATAATCCAATGGGGTTTTCCATTAGCCTTCATAATGGAGATTCAATGGGATCTTACTGCATAAAATAACCAGATTTTGTCTGAATCACCAAGATTAGCATTAAAAATACGATTTTGTTACCTGGTTTGTTAAAATGCATTTTTAAAGGCTCAAAATGTTGCAAAAAAGGAAGATACTAAGCCTGAGTATACAGCAATATTAATTCTGAAATGTTTCACAACTTAATAAAATGTTAGTGCAGCACAGACAAAGTCACTCTTATGGTTAGTCTGGACTAGTCTTTGTGGTGATGGCAAACACCGATTACTCCTCTCTTTAAAGCTGAGTACGTCTGCTCTCCAAGACTGAGGCATGCTGTTGCAAGTATGGTTGTTATTGCTGGTTGGAAATTTACTGAGGAAGCAAGGAAGCGTTGCCTTACGGCTGGGTTTGGCAGTTCCTCCCTGCAGTTGGGGGCACGGGGAAGTCTACGGCCTTGGCTGTGGGAGACCTGTTAACAAGTCTACCCTAGGACCAGCATCCTTGGGTGACCCCTGCAGCTGTTACATGAAACTTGTATTTTTGTCAGTTTTACTGAGTTGCTAAAAGATTCAGGGAGCTCCCAGCTCTTGAGGATTTTGGGGTTTGTTGTATTTATTTTTTCTTTAGATTTTTGTCCTATTTGGGCTGAAACCAATTTTAAGAACTCCCATTTTCCCACAGACTGGGAATCCAGCTTCGTTGGCTAGCCACAGTTGTTCTCTAACCTGTCTCCCATAGTACCGTACATTCTTGAGCAGAGCTGTTGTCTTCAGCTGAAAGTGAAGAAATGAAGGTGTAAATGCAAGAATTTGGCTTTGGCACATTCCCCTTTTTGCCTATTCTTCAGTAAATAATAATTTCAAATACACAGAATGAAGCTCATGCTTGCAAGGTTATTAAGTGCCATCCCAGAAGTCTGTGCCAGCTTGCCCCTAACCCTTCTGCTCCATGTCCTGGGAGGGACTAGATTTTGAAGTTTCTGGTTACTAGGTTATGCAAGCAGTAGGCTTCTTAGGGAAAGCGGAAAGCACATGACTTCTGTGCCTAAGTAAGACCTCCCCAGAAGGGCTCACTAGAATATGAAGACAGACTTTGGCCTGTATTCAGGGAACAAGTCAAACGGTCTCTAGCTGGGAAATGGCTACAGCAAGTCCAACAGGTCTTCATCTGCCTGTCCATTCTAGGCTAAGATTGGCCAGTGTAGATGAGACCAAGGAAAGAAAGCACTATGAGGACCTGAAAGATAATGATAGAGGAGCAGCTCAGGAAGAGTCAAGAATACTGCAAGTCCATAGTTAGGTGAAACGGTAAAAGCCGTAAGTCCATTATTCAAAGACCTTTTTAGGGCAGGCTTGGAAATTTGTCCAAAGAGGAAGAAATGCAGGAGTAGATATCAAAATAGTAGCTGAATAATTGAGAAATGCTAAATGTAGCCCAATCTTGTGGGAAACAGCAGAGTAATGGGAATATGGATTTTTAACTGATGGTTAATATAATGTTACCCGTATAATGTGGAGCTTGATTTTACATGAGGGGAGTAGATTTCTTCTCAGTTGGGAGCCAGGGAAAAGTTATAGTTGCTGCCTTTGCCACAGTGTTCTGAAAAATCATCTCAGACAGCTTCTATTAAATGATGCTCTCTGGTTTACAGGGACAAATCTGTGGTAGATTGCAGTGACTGGCCTCTTAGCTCTGCCCATCTATGGCTCTCTGCCATGCCCAGACGGGAAAAGGAGTATTGCATATGTTACTAACAACTCCTTTTTTCCAGGCAAGGAAAAGTCACCCAACTTTTCCCTGCATTCTTGGCAGCTGGTAGTTGAGAATTTTTCATAAAAAGAAAATGAAAATGGTCCTGGGGATTACTGGGTGGAGAAATTTCCAATGTCTGCCTTAGCAACTCACCGGCTACCTCCTTTTCTCGATAAGCCTCTCAATTATAAACAATATAAATAGATCCTTTGTCTCGTAGCACCCACAGTTGCAAGCTAAACATAGAGAAACACAAAAGTGAGGTGAAGTCAGTGAGATTCTTCACGGCATGAATCATGTTGAATTTGGCTTGCCCCCAAAAGTACATATTAGCAGAGAAGTCTGTCACCTGAATGAGGTTAAATCGTGCTGGAATATGCGGTAGCAAGAGAAGCAGTGTAGCAGCAGTACGTTGTACATGAAGTGTATTTTCATGTGGTTATGGTTTGTTTTGGTGTGAGTCAAATTGTCACTGATCTTACTAGGTAATCTGCTGGGGAACAGTGATACGTGGAGCTGCTCTCTCCTGCCATGCTCCCACTTGAGCAATCGCCGAGTGAGAGACGGGCATGGTGCAAATTGATGGGGCTGCTTACAGAGTTATGTTCCTAGAAAGGAACAGTGTGGGCACCAGCAGGCAGGATGGGTACAGATCCAGTTTATGTGTGCATCAGTTGCCCAAAAGCAACATCAGATGCAGACACTGATAACATGTACATTTAGGAAAATGAGGACAGTTACACTAATCCAGGAGTACTGGTGTTCACCCAGCTCTTACTCCTGTGCTCTGCAGGTGCCCGTGCATCTGCCTGTCTCATTGCTCCACTATCAGAGTGTGTGGATGGATAACAGCTTTCATGTGACTGGGGGACCAAGACACTGGAGAATACCATAGTACATCCCAGAACAAAAATAATCTCTGTCACAGGCTTCCTGAGTTCACTGGGTTGCCTGTTATAGTTCAGACTTGGTTCCCCCTGCAAAATGCAGGTTGACAGAACAGCTCTGCTTCAGAGGGTTACATGAGGATAAACGCACTCAAGGTTTATGAGCCACACAGATGGCATGGTATGGAAAGCCATGCAGTTGCCATTGCTAAACTCAAAGCAAAAATTCTTAAAGAAAATGGCCTTTTATACACACACAAAAATGCACACACACGTATGTTTACATATGAATACATATTTATTTATATTTATATATAAGTTTAACATAAGGAGGACGAAAAAGAAAACATTTAAAACATTAAATTTAATTAAAATTCCATTAAAATCCCATAGATTCTCTTGGCTTTATACACTGAAAGATTTAAGAAGGTGTTTCTGACGTAATAAAATTTATGTCAGAAAGCACTAAACAAAATTGCAGCAGTTATCCCCTTGGATCCTGAATGTATCAGGAAACAGCTTGCAGAGTTATATGTTCTATTACAGTTTTATGGTAAGTCATAATACTTAAGTAGAAAGATGGTGTCTGCAGAAACCTCTACAGTTGCTGCCTCTTCTGCCATGTTTTGGACCCATGTTTTAATTATGTACCAGGGTGCTCCACTAGCTGGTACAAGAAAAGTTTTAGGAAATAGAAAAACTACCCATTGCAGTTCTTCTGTTTTGTTTCCACATCTTAAATGTTATTCTTAAAGGGAAGAAAATGGAAATTCTACTACATTCCTGGGATTATATAAATTGTTGCCATGTACTTAGTCTTGCCTTGTTTATTGAGACAGAGGAAATGGGCACACAGCATGGCTGCATGAGTCACAAACATCTGTCTTTGCGTGTGTCCTATTTGATTAATAGAAGTTTACAGCCACTTTGGCCTTTCTTAGGCCCTTACTAGGGCCCCCAAACAGCATGAGTAATTTTGTACTTCATAGGATGCCTGGAGGTGACAAATTTTCCCCCCTTTTGCTGTATTTGAAAGTGTTTATCTTTAAGGCATGAAATTCAGAATGTGATTTTTTTTTTTTTTTTTTTTTGGCTTACTGATATAATTAAAGTCTGCCTCTTGCTGATGGTAAACTCAGTCTTAAAGAAACCATGAGGATAATAGAAGCAAGGGATAAAATCTCTGTCTTTAGCTTGACACTTTTTCCACATGGTTTAGTGGAATTTGCAGCCATTCTCTACTTGGATGACTGAAAATCAGTAGCAGAAGCCTTTAATTCTTCCGTGTTCCAGGTAATAGAACTTTTCAAGGAATGGCTTCACTTGGTTGAAAGACAAAGATTGTTCCCGATGTGCCAGACTGTAAGTGTCAAGCCTGGGCAGGGTCGTGATTGCTCTGTTGTGTCCTCTGTCATCAGTGTAAAATGAATAAGGATGCTTTTGACTCTTGTTGTAGCTCTGCTTAGATAAAGAGTTTTATCTGTTTATTTTGCCTTTTTAAATCATATCCATCTATTATAGCACAGACAAGGGTCAGTTTACTGCTGAAAGCCCCTCCAGTGTTTTATTCCCTGAACTTACCTCCCTCTGCCTCCTGTGCTCTGTGGCCAGCACACACCGCCGGTAAAATGTTGCTATCTGGGTATAAGCTCTTCTTCCCAGAGAGAAACCTCTAATTATCTGTAAATCAGCTCTTATGCCATTTATGTTTCTGGTGCAGTGTGAAGGTAAAAGTAAAGTGGAGGCCAGAAGCTAGTCTTTTTGGTAGGGGAGGAAGTATTGTATATTCCTTGCTTCATAGAGTAAGTCCCAGAGAGGGAGCAGAAAGCACAGCAGGAATGTGAAGGGCAGATCTCTATCACTGAGCAGTTCCTGCATAACCTTCTTTTTTTTCTGAAGGAGACAGTGGGATTGAAATTAGGAAGCGTAATTGTGTCCCTGAAAAGGGAATGGGTCTTGTGCAGCTTCTTGTAGAATAATGATTTCTATAAATGAAGTCTGAAAGTGTGTCTTGTGTTACAGTGGTACTTGTGAATTTTTTTCCCTCTATTAAGATGGGAAAAAAATTGTACTGCCTACCCACAAATCAAGGAGTTTTGAATTCCTACATCAATAATACATATTAAATGTCAAAGATTTGCCAATTCTGTCAATTGCTTTACAGAATGTTTCCAGAATGGGTAACTTAACACCACCAAATATCCTGTGTTCTCCTTTACTTGGAAGTAGGACAACTAAAATACAAAGGCAAGTTTATTTGCACAGAGAAACCTGTTAATGACTGTCACAATTACTCACCTGATGTAGAGGGAGTTGGTATGGGAAGAGAAACCAAATATAATGGGGAATGAGATGTTTCCAGCCATTTACACAGGTGGCCTAAGTCTTAAGTACTTGTAAATACATGTTTCATTGCACTCTGTTCGTACTTAGTCTCAAATTTTACTTTTTGCTTCCTATACATTAGCACAACACGGCAAGGAAACATTTGTTTTAATACACCTCTGTTTCAGTCATGCTAGATCCTGACTAGTGAAAACTAGAACTATAGCCCTGTTTTCTATTGAGCTATAGTGATTGGTACCGTATGCAGCCTTGTCTACCTGACTTCTACTCTTTAGTTTTGTGAGAACTCTCTTACTGAGTTTTTCAAGATTTCTTTAAAACCATAATTCCAGGCTTAAACAGGAAAGGAGGTGAAAGGAAGACAATGGCAGTGTCTCTGTGGTGCGGGTGACTGTGTGAAGCTGTCAAACCCCTGAAACAAGGTCTAGACACATCAGTTGAGGCTCATATTGTAGGGTAACGAGGAAACCCAATGCGAACCTGCTATACCTCAAGAGGTTTCTGTTCTGCAAAATTGTACATGTGCACGTGTACACACTCATACAACCCCGGAATAAACATAAAATCAGAGCAGCAATTATTTCCAGTTCCACTCTCAAGACTAATTGAAAATAATTTGTTAATGGGCCTCTCAAATAATGTCTGGGAAATGTTGAGAATTATCACTTTCTTTTCCAAAGTGTTAACTGCTTCTTCAGCAGTGTTCTGTCAATGGCAAAGGTCTAATCCTTCAAATCTTCTCAGTGACCATCTGTAATTTTCTGAAAAATAAACATTTTAACTCTTAGGTAAGAATTAACATTTGGCCATTGATCCAACGGTGTGACTAGGGTCATAACCAAGCAGTGAAATGAGCATGTGCTCCCAGCAAGAAAGTACTATTTTAGAGAACACAGACCAATGGCTGTTTGCTTGAGATAACATAGGAGCCTCTAATTTCTCCAGGCATCAAAGCTAGAAAATAAGGACTGTTACTTTAGGTACTTTAGTTGTGTTTGCTCCAAATCATCAACAGGAAATTCACTGGGCTCCTGAAGACCTGTAGTAGACATCCAGTCTGTTACCAGTGATGATATCCACAGGGTGAATTGTGCCAAAATGGCTTGCTAGAAAGCAGTTTCTGTAAATCACTTGAAGGTGAAGGAATTTTTTCCCTCTCCCCTTTATGAAAATGTTAGTATTTATTTAATAACTTTCCATTTCTTTCAACTTCTCCTGCTTTGTTTGATTTATTACAAAATTTAACAAAACATGGTTCTGAAGCAAATAAATTGTCATAATTAGAAAAATAGGGTGGCAAAATGAATGAAAAGAAAAACTACATTTTTTAAATCATTCATGTTTAAAGAACAATAAAAATGGCAGCTGTGTCAAAGCTATTTCTTAATTGGTCTACATTTACAAAAAAGCTTACTTTTGGTAGTGGGAAACATACAATATATTTATATCCTCCTTTTTTCCCCAAATCTGAATTGGAAAATCTTGTATCAAGTGAAAGTACCATCTTCACTGGATGCATGCTATCTTATATTTAGAGGTACAGAGTTTGCTGAAAATCAGTCGTTTTGACTCCATGTGGGTATCCAAAAAGCAGGACCTCAGATCTCACTACCTCCTTCTGAAGGTATTGAAAGTCAGTGGTTTTAGAGAAATATTACTTAAAATATAAAAAATGCAAAGCCTTTCAGTCTGAAAGTGGTTAGTTCCAATTTTTTTTGCTTTGTCAAATTAAATGAACACTTAGACTGACAGCTCTGTTGGCTGGACAAATCTCCCAGTATCTTTGGCAGATCCTGGACTTGGCTTTCTCTGTGAAGTGCCTTGTTTCTCTCTCTGCTGCCAGGACACACACAGGCATTCACACGTTCTCTGCCTGGCTGCATGTCATTCGCCCTCCCTTCAGCACTCCTACCTTAAACTTAGAGTTATAGAACCATAGAATCATAGAATAGTTTGGGCTGGAAGGGACCTCTAAAGGTCATCTAGTCCAACCCCCCTGCCATGGACAGGGACATCTTCAACTAGATCAGGTTGCTCAGAGCCCCATCCAGCCTGACCTTGAATGTTTCCAGGGATGGGGCATCCACCACCTCTCTGGGCAACCTGTGCCAGTGTTTCACCACCCTCAGCATAAAAAATTTCTTCCTTACATCTAGTCTCAATCTACCCTCTTTTAGTTTAAAACCATTACCCCTTGTCCTGGCGCAACAGGCCCCGCTAAAAAGTTTGCTGCCATGTTTCTTATAAGCCCCCTTTAAGTATTGAAAGGCCACAATTAGGTCTCCCTGGAGCCTTCTCTTGTCCAGGCTGAACAACCCCAACTCTCTCAGCCTTTCTTCATAGGAGAGCTGTTCCATCCCCCTGATCATTTTTGTGGCCCTCCTCTGGACCCACTCCAACAGGTCCGTGTCTTTCTTATGCTGAGGACTCCAGAGCTGGACGCAGTACTCCAGGTGGGGTCTCACCAGAGCAGAGTAGAGGGGCAGAATCACCTCCCTTGACCTGCTGGCCACGCTGCTTTGGATGCAGCCCAGGATACAGTTGGCTTTCTGAGCTGCGAGTGCACATTGCCGACTCATCCACCAGTACCCCCAAGTCCTTCTTGGCAGGGCTGCTCTCAATCCCTTCATCCCCCAGCCTGTATTGATACCGGGGGTTGCCCTGACCCATGTGCAGGACCTTGCACTTGGCCTTGTTAAACCTCATGAGGTTCACATGGGCCCACTTCTTGAGCTTGTCCAGGTCCCTCTGGATGGCATCCCGTCCCTGAGGCATGTCGACTGCACCACTCAGCTTGGTGTCGTCTTGCTCCTCTTTTTTTCTCTGTCTGCTGGCAAGATGTATGTTTGAAAGACAGGTGCCCTGCCTTTCCCCTGTGAAAAAAGAAAGGCACTCTTGATGCTTGGGTACCGTAAAGGCCACAGCACAGAGACTTAGGCAGCTGCAGATCCCCTTCCTCTCCTATCCTTTTTCAGCTGCACTGAGTGTCCTTACATCTAGAGGTATTTGAAATACATATCCTGTGAGAGATTTTTCAGATTTTTTTTGGTGCCTTTAACAGGACTGACCCTAGCTGATCTTTGCATTCAGAGTATGTTTATTATTATGTCAATATTAATATGCTCTACAGATAGAAACCTGCTAAAAATTCTTGTAGCCATATAGACCTCTCTAAAGAGGTTGATGTTCAGTCCACAGGATCAATGAGGGCACAATTTATTCACAGCATTTGCATATACACTTTGCCAAGTCTACTCATCTCCTGAGAGTCCCCTGTTATTCTTTCCCTGATATAGAAGAGTAAAGACAAGGATATTCAAGAAATGTAGGGTTTTAAGAGGGTTCCTGTCTCTTTGTTTTCTGTGTTCTGATTCTTTTGGTGCATTTTGCTTCCTTTAGGCATCAGCTGCACTGCCTGGGACAGTAGGTTTTCCACCTGACCCAGCAGCCCTGCTGGCATCGGGGGGTCCGGGTGGGCTGGCAGTGCTGGGCCGGCTGCTCTCACTGAGGATTTGGGTTGGGGGTGAGGGCAGAGACCAACTGTGAGCCTGAGAAGGATTTGGGTGAGCTGCTAGAAGAAACAGAAAGGATTGTAGATGATATACCTATTGGGAGTTGCCTTGCTAGCCACATCACGAAAATGCTTGTCTCCCCTCCTGCAAAAGGGGGAGACACTGGCTGCACTAGAAACTGCATCCAATATGGGAGTGGGCCAGAATTTAAAAAAGATTGAGTGAGAAAGCAGTACAAATGGAGAAAACAAAATGAGTCCCTGAACTTAAGATTTTTGTAAGTTTTCTGACATCTCCCAGCCAAAGATTCAGTGTATCCAAGTACATACTTGATTATTGAAATGATGTAGACATAACTGAAAAATCAGAAAAATTGTTATTTGAAATTTCATATGAACTGAAGTCTGAAAGTTAATAACTTTGTCATGGGATTGGATGTAAAGCTTTGGATTACTTTTCATTTCTGTGGTCTGTGTTGATATCATTACATTTGGTTGTGAACATTAATTATACACTTCTAATGAAAAATATGCATTTTTCCATGGCATTAGAGGAAAGAAGGTGGTATCTGATCATTAAATGTCTTACAGGAAAAACTGGCATATCCAATAAACTGCAGATATCCTAGTTATAAGGTTTCCAGTGGACTGGCTAGAAGAATAAGTGGGTAAAATAAATAGGACAGAGTAAAGGAATCTAGTTTTTCCCTTCTCTGGCCAATATTCTTGAAGCAGTTTCCATTTCAGAGATGCAACCTCACGTGCAAAACTCTCACTTTAGAGGTACATTACTTGATGGTCTAGACAGACTATATCCTGTGTCTGTAACTAGAATCAAAGTCACATTTTTTGCTATTGTGTATTTGGACACCACAGACATGCAAGTTAATTACAGTAAGCACACCATTTATTTAAAAAATTGAATGAATTTCATATGTGAATGCAGTGGCTAGTCTATGACTATGAAAATGAAGAGAAAAAAAGAAAAAAAAATCTTTAGGAACATTACCTCTGGCCTGTGTGGTAGCACAGAAACATAACTATAATCTGGTGAACCTTTACATTATTACTAGCATCTCAACTCCTTTTCAGTGGAACAATTGGCTCTGACATTGGCTTACACTGTATATGTATGTGCATCATTCCTTATCCTCTTTATGTGTCCAGGCAAGCTGTCAGTTTGCTTCGGGGTGCCATGCAGAAATCTTCATCTCTGAAACCAAAAGCGTATGGCAGTTAATATTAGACATACTAACCTCAAATGCATTAGCTCATCTGGAGTACTTATACCAACTAACGTCTGCTTGTTTGGACTTTTAAAAATCTTCCTGAGGAAGAAAATGTCCAGTCTGCTGTAATTTTAGATGACAAAGAAATAAACAAAATGAAATTCTGGAAGTGGGAAATTTATCAATGAGATATACATATATTTTTAAATTTACAGACAGTGTCTCTGCATTGTATCCCTGACTACAATGCAACTTGCAGTGTGTAATCTATTGCCATTCTGGCTGTACTGGCGTCAATGTGAACATTATTATTCCTCTTATTATTTTTTGGCTTTCCTTGAGAGTTTTCATTTTCAAAAAGAGCATTTTGTGCTTTGCTCATTCTTAAACAGTATGCCAGTTCCAAACTCCCCTCCTGTTGAGAAATGAAATGAAATATTGCGCTCCCTGGCTTCAATTATCATGTTCTTAATTACCCATTTGGAGACAAATTTTTGATATGTGGGGGTAGCAATACGACAATCAGAATGTTTCAGAACATTACAGGTGGGTTTTATTTGTGTTATTAAAAGCTATGCCCGAGTCCTCTTCTGGCTTTTGTCCTTGTAGAAAGCCTGGCCCTCCTCCAGAGACCGTTTTTGCTCGAGAGACTGGAAAGAGACTCATAAAAAACTTGTTCTGAGTTTGGAAAGTGAGCAGAAAAGGAGTGCTCATTAATTTCAATTGCCTGCATTGTGAAGCTAAGAATATAACTTCAAAAGGGTAACAGAGAATGGGAAATGGGGATTAAGAGAATGTAGGCTAAAAATGGCTCTTTGATGCCTGAATAAAGCAGTAGATAATAATAAACTTATTAATGCTACTAAATGCTAAGGATAAGTCCTAGCACACACATAACTCACTGAGAGATTAGCAAATAGCTGGGCTGAAGAAGCTACCAAAGGAAGACTTCTTATCTATGGAAAAAGTCACAATTCCCTACCAGAAAGTAACTGATATAATGCCGGGCATTTGAATGTGAATGAACTATCACATGCATGCTTATGAGACACTATTTAAATAATTGTATCTAATGGAACTACTTATCCGTGTTAAAAAACATGTAAAAGTATTAATGTTGTAGTATTGTTAATAACATTAAAAGAATGAGTGGCAATCATTGCTTCAGTTTGTAAATGTCACTGTAGTGCAACATGGTGATTGTGACGGAGAGTTACTCTCTGGGTGACCAGTGGGGAACAACCGTGGCATGTCTGAATCAAAATATTTTTATTTGAAACAAAAGTTTGTCCAGTTTTTGACTGAATTCCTTGGGCTTAGGTTTTCAAATGGTATATAACCAATCATTCCTCAGAAAATCACTCCCCAGTTAATAAATACTGGTATTTGCAGAAATGGGTAACGTGAATGATTCATTTGGGGATCTGTGCAGAGGCAGCCAAAGTGCTACTGAAATCCCCTCTCCACTTCTGTGGCTGTGGCTTAAAAAATAACGCCGGGCCTCTATATGTGCTAAAAGTCATTTTCACCACGTTGTGGATAAAACTACCGTACACTTCTTACTGCAAGCATTAATAACTTCTTGAGAAATAACGACCTCTGCTTTAATGAAACAATGAACAGTGTTAATGATCAAAGAGCCAGATGTATGGCATTTTGCCTCTTTGAAATACTAAACAAGCTGTTCAGGAGAGTTAAGTTACTTGGAATTAACTTTGTGAAATGCTCTCTTTGCTTCCTCACACTATGTATTTGCAAAAATAGTCCCTGTTCTCCTTTTTATTTAATTATTTTTGGTGTGTCTTTTCCCTGATTGTAACCAAAAGTTAGTACTTTAAGAAAAACATTGCACAATTCACATTCTGCCTGGAAATTCAGGAAACTTCCAAGAAGATGCCTGATAGCTGAGAGATGGCGTTTTTTCTAGTTACAGGTAACCTTAGAACTGATTTTCTGTGACACTGGCGTTTCTTTATCTTATCTTCTGTCTGAAAGGGACCATTTACAATTTTGAAATAATTCCTGGAAGAAAAAAATTTCGTCACTGAACTCAAGAGAGCAACTCGAGCTAAATCCACTCTTGGTCCCCAGCAGAAAGACGGGAGAGTCCCGCAGCAATAGGAATAAGGCAGGTTTAGTGGGCTTTTTTCCAGCTGCTTCCAGCTTCCTGGGGATGCAATGGATAAACAGGGTACAAGTGTAAACCAGTGCTGTTTTGTGACTACTTTAATTTACGCTTGATATCAGGGTGGCTTCTGGCTGGAAAGCTTCAGCTCATTAACGCAGCAGAATTGAGAAACAGTTTCCCTCCTCCCGTTAGGATTTCAGAGCAGCAACGCAAGCTGAGCATTTCCTTTGGAGGGGGTCAGTCCAAACCCACAGACTGAGAACGGGAAAGAGTTCTTATTCGTTCTGGAAGGAAAAAAATATTTGACTAAAAAACATAGGCCAATGTAGACTCTAAAGGTTCCAAATAGTCGTAACTTTATGATGCCTTGACCACTTCCACATTTTTACTTTTCTCCAAGATAACAGACTGACAGAATTCCCAGTTCTCATTTTTATTTCTTTTTTTTTCTTCTTCTGACGTGCACGTTCATTAGCCATTTCCCAGAATACAGTTGTTGATTTCTCTTTCACCACAATATTTTCAATTATCTTTTAATTCAGTCCAATGCTGACTATTGGCAATATGAATAATCTTTTTGCTGTTCCAGAAATCATAAACTCCAGAAAAATACAGTCTTGAGACTGTTCAGGAAAATAAAATCCAATCTGCAAATACAGCATTTGGCCCGTATTGTGGGGCTGGACACCGGGCATCCTGCTGAAGACTTGTGGCAGCGGTTGTCTCTCAGTGATCTCCGAACAGCTGTGAAGCTGATGCCTGCTTCGCACGTTTCCAGTCACTTCATCAAACTGGGCTTAAGGAAGGAGAGGAACAGGGGAGCAGAGGGAGAGCCAAAGCACTCACCACCCATCCTCAGCCCTCCCACATTCTCTACCCTACTTGTTGCACACAGGTAAATGATGCAAAAGAACCCTTCAGAAGGGTTGAGCATCTCTTCTAGCAGTCTCTCTTTCCACCTCACTCTTTTCCCCTAACCTCCACCCACACAATACAAAAGGGTGCTTTAATGATCAGGTCTGGGGCACGCACACGTTTTTTGTCCCACAGAGCGTGAGTGGATTTCCATAAAAATTGTCCACAAGACCAGACTAACCAAAAATTTTCCATCACAAATATTTTTAGGTGTTTTGTATCTTTTAATTTGGTTTTATTTTTTCTGTTTAGTTTATTTTGTTTTTACTGCATTAAAAACTGTGTTGCTAGTAGCACTAGTTATTTTCCCGAATAGATATTAAAAGAGTGAGAGAGGTTAGGCAGAGCTGTTTTACAAAGAGGGAACTACCACAGTTTCGGAAAGTCAAGCCAATGACCATTTTTCCTCAGAACTTGCTACCCCTTTCTCAGGTTCTGTTGGCCTCCTTGGGGATGGTAGTCCAAGAAAAGCAGCAATATTTCTGCTACCTGGCCCTTACCCAAGCCCTAAAATGCAATAAACTTGAATTGGCAATGCTGGTACTCCTTTCCTCTTTACAAATATTTTTGAAATTTTGCATAGTTTGCAACCAAGTGTAGACTACTAAAACACTTTGTGAAGCGGAATTAACATTTCCATCCAGCTCCTATAAATAATTTATATCAGTGCTTTTTCATGTCTGTTCAGTGGCCAATCTTTCATCGGAATGTTCTTTAATATGGGAAATAACTGTTTCCATCTTCCTTCTCTCCAATTAACTGCGTTTCTGTAGTTGCTATTTATTTTTGTAACCATAGTGATGAAATCTATTTATTGGCTGCAGTCATAATAATTCTAAAGAGGTATTTATGTTTATTTCATGTCCACAAACCTGAACACTACATTAACATGATTATAATTTAAGTTTGAGGAATATATCCTTGAAATACTCTTATATCTGTTTCCTTGTGATGCATCAAATATTTTTAAGTCTGGGACACTTCAGGAAGTTATGATGTGCTCTGTAGCATTTCTGCAGTAAATTTCATGCAATACTGAAAAGCAATATCTAAGATCTCCCTGAATTTTTTTGATATCTAGCTTCAGATAGCTTATAGAGACCAGTACAGTCCCTGCTAGCTGTGGTTGGTGTGGCATAGTTACTAAAATTCCTGAAGACCCATCCAGAGCATGTCTTGCTTCCCGCTTTTGCTTCATTTTTTGTGGCATCCAAAAAGCAGTGGTCAGACCCATTCCAGCTCAGACATGGAGGTCCCCCAAGGCAGAAGGCACAGCACCTGACAGCTCTTTGCCCTTGCCATGACCCAAAGATTGGTTGATATTCAAAGGACCATAGGTACCTGATTGAAACTTAACATGGTAGAAAGCACCTATATCAAAAAGCTTGCCAGTATCTGTCTGGCAGTGCTAATATTGATGTCCTCCGACCTTTCATTAGATTTCAAATGAAGTAATGCAGAAGTAGCTATTATTGCTCAAGTGCCTAGAAGCCCTAATCCCTAATTATTAGTTTCTGCTAGTGCTGTACAAATACAAGGGGAAAACAAACACCAAACAAAAAACCCCTGTGTCCCATGAAAGTTTTCAAATCAGTTATACAAATGGTTATAGTCAAATACAGTGAGACAAGGGTGTAGAAGGAGGTTAATGATCACTGGTGCATCGACAACCAAGATAGGGTCAAATTTTTGTAGGCAGTGGATTCTGCATGAACTTCTGAGGAATACTTGGGCAATTTTTTTAAAGTTTGGAGAAAATGCTTCCCAATCACAAGGGGCAATGCGGGAAGAAGCATGAAGGTGTTTATTGAATATGTAACACACTGAGCATGGAGTCTAGAAGCAACTTTGACAGAGTTATCCTTTAATGGGTATGGAGTATTGAAAAGCATTCTGACAGTAACCGTTATTTTTTTGTGCAGGCAAATGTTACCTGAGTATTTCTTTTCCTCATCTTGAATTTGAAGGATTTCTCCCATCACACCCAAAGCAGTTGCAAAATTAAAAACTATAGCTGCCTTAAAATTATTGATTAAAATAAACTTTGTTTAATTTCCTTAGACACACAAATGCCTCTCTATCTTGGTAGTTATTTGCAGGCCCTCAGAGGAATCCTGCTTAAATATTGTAAAAAGTACATTTATCAATATACAGATCAATATAGAATATAATGACCATTGCAAAAAGCACTTTACAATGAAATGTGGTAACCCCCATTTTTGGGTTACTTAAGTGGGGTGGGGAAAGAATAGTTTTACCCCTACAACATTGCTAATTAGCCAGTTGAGTATAGGAGATGGTAGTTGGTCTGACAGAGTGATAATTTGCATAGATGAGGAAACGAAGGAAAGCTTATTGTAATTAGGAAAACAGCTCAGCTTGCATAAAAGGAAACAGAATGATTTCCAGGGAAAAATTCAACTCTGTCTGAATCCTCTAGAGAAAAATCAATTAAAGGCATGAATACGCTCCACCCAGATGAGAGGTTCTTTGATAGTTTTTTTAATGAGTTCAATCTGAGGAGGAAGGTATATATGAAAACGGAATGTTTGATATCTGCCTTGTCAAGATGGCAAATGAGGTGGACAAGAGACATTCCCAGTACAATTCAGCGTAAGTTGATTAAGCTTGTTTTTCTCTTACTCTTTTCACTTGACTATTATAAATTATTATAAGTGTATGTAGGCATTCTTTGTACGGAAATGGGTTTTATTTGTATTTTACCTTGACATGGGCTGAATTAAGTGTGATTCAAGGTGACTGGATCTCCAGCTACCTTCTTATGATTAGGCATTCCTAATTTACAGGTCTGAGTAATCTGTGGATTTATAGGATCTTGGGGCACCTTCAGAGGTGCTTTACCTTCTGCAGCACATTCTCTAAAGTATGCAAAGGGAAGTTGCACGTTACCTATGTGGAGAACTGGCATCACAGTTATAGAGAGATGTGTCCTGTAGGGACATGTGGTAACCAAGAAGGCTCTTTGGCATGCAGCTAGTTATTGAAGTCTATGCTTAAATCCTAAGGCTCTTTGGGAAACAAGTAACAAGCATACAAAGCGATAATATACAGTTCCTGCTGGAGAGCTTCCAGAGTGAGACTTAGACAATCTGAATTGCCCACAAAAAAAGGTTTCTGATAATCAGGTGCATTTGTAATTGCAATATCAGCATTAGCAAGATTAATAGCATGCTAGCTAAACTGGGAGAAGGCTGAAGAAGTTTCCAATGTTTAACGAATGTGAAGAGAAGCTGTATGAACAGCTGTATTAACTGTTACGAATTGGGAAAAACTGTGTCCATACCAGCGTTAGAAAAGGAAGCAATTGTCAGTTCATTTTCTTTTCTAGAGCACAGCTGTTCTCCATAGCATAAATTATCTTGAAAAAACACCTAAGAATAAATTTCAAGCAACAAGGTAATCAGAATTTCTCCAGCGTTATTGCAGTCTCTTAGTTTCCCAGTTAAGATGTGTTTTAAATGGTTTCTTTGCTTTATTTGCTGTGTATGTTGTGAGCTACAGCACTCACGTACTTCTCCTTTTCCATACTGCACTGTGCCTCTCTCACCAGTTACTTAATGCTTTGCCTTCTTTCCCCAGCAAACACAACAGCAAAGTGCAGTAGCACGATGCTGCAGAAAGCTAAATGCTTTAGGATGCCCAGTTCTGCCCAGTTGGGATCCTGACCTTTCAGAGTTGGTATCCTAATGACTATTTCCCTTCCCCTGCTTTGTTCTTACATCTTCCCCAGTTATGGATTACTTCAGCCGCTCTACGGGCAGCTTTTATTCTAATGTCAATTACTTCTCTGACGTGTGTGTGTCAGGGCAGACGTGATACAGGGATCACACAGTTTAATAATCCTCAGCTAGTCTGGTCTTTGGAGGCGGTCTCTTACATGCCAAGTTTAGCAGAGGTTACCTGAAAGAGTAGGGACTTTCTGAGCCTTTGATCAGATTCAATCACTGAAGCAGATACAAATGTGAATCCATCCTCTATCTTTTTAGTAGCATACTGTGCACAACTTCAGGGTCTAGTTTAGCAATGCCAGTGTCACAGGGTTCATGAGCCCCGCCTGGGAAGAAACAGCTGACATCAACGACATCACAGGGAAGGAAAAAGCAGGAAGAAACAAGGGCAGTCCCCCCTAAACAAACACCATCCGAGCCAGGAGACGTGGGGCTTTAGTGGAGGGTGGAGGAGTAGCTGGAAGCTGAACACAGGCCTGGGAAACTGGGAAGGGCTGGTGCCCGTCAACTCCAGGAGCAACACAGGGGCAGAGACTGTGCTGCCTTGAGGTGTTCCCAGACAGGGAAGGCTTGCCAGACGGTGCTGCTCCCACGTGAGGTGAGCCACTCATGATCAGTAGGTCCATATCCTAACTCCTGCATACATGTGTAGTCTTACTGTTGGAGAGTGACTGCATTTTATGGCTTTCTTAGGGAAACAGTTATGGTCTTTGCTGCATGAGAAGCTTAGTGAGTTGGCCCTATTTCTTCTTCTTAAGGAGTACCAGGAGTGTGAATGCACAGTCCTTCCACCCAGGCTGCCATCGTGAGGTAATGGCCACACGTGGTTGCGAAGAGCTGAATTTGGAAATTGCACGAATATGATCTGTCTTTTCTGTTGATGTTCATGCAGCTTTCCAAAGATGTTGTGAGGATGGTTTCTAAGACAAAAAAGACTGCGGCATGTAAAAATCAGGGTTAAGCTGCATGGCTCAAAGTAAGTTTCTTTCCTATTCAAGGTTGTATTCGAAGGAATTTTCCTACTGGATTGTTCCTACCTTTGTAATGTATTTTGCTAACTCTTCCTGATCACAGTATGATGCATTCTTGATACATCTCAGTTTATCACTGAAAACATTAAAATGAAAATTATTAAATGGAGTAAAACTAATCTGTCCAGGCATGGATTTTATTACAAGTACTTTCATCACTGCATATGAAAGTATTAGGACAGAGTTTAACAGTTTTCAGAATTTAGCAGTTTTCAGTTTAACAGAATTCAGGGTTTTTTTGACTTCTTGTTCTGAATATCACATCTCTTTTAATGGAGGTTGTATTCTAATGATGTTTCCAAATTCTTACAGTTCTTCAAATATATACTCTTCAAGATTTTATTGTGCCATGATAAGGAGAACCTGGAAATGGCAAAATCTAGCAGGCATCACCTCTCTTCTCCACTTTCTTAGTGTGCATTTTTGCCTGTCGCTTCTCTACCTCATGCATTCAGCCACTAGAATCTTTTTATAAAATGAAGGGAAGAGCCTAATGCCATGCATGAGTTTTGAAACTATCAGGAAATAATAAAACTCATCACAAAAAATAAAAATCAGGGCAATTTGTTTTAGGTATTTGCATATGGCAAATTTCACAAGTTGAAATTTTTTACCCTCCTCAGAGGACAATAAAGCTGTACATGTCCATACAAAAATATATATATTTTTTTTTTCTCACATACTTTTCTAAAACAAGTTATGGGTGGATGATGTGGGAATCAAAATAATGAAGACATGTACTTTCCATGTAGACATTTTGTGTGTAGAACTGCCATAGGTTTTTATTGAAGCAGGGCAGAATTTGGAGCATTTATTAACTGTAATTTAAAAGGTCTTATGAGAGAATTTAAGCATATTTTTTGAATGATGCATGCAGTTCCCTTCTTTTTATTTCCAACAAATAAAGCTATTTGGATAGCATCTGCTTCTCTTGCTGCCTTGAAGTCAATCAAGTCTTCTTTGCAAGAGGTTATGAATATAAACCTCACAGCAAGAATGTGACAGTTCAGTAGATGGTGGCTGAGAGAGAAGATGGAAACCTAATGCAAAATCTCATTTTAGGTTGAGTTTCTTTTTTGTGAGATGTTGAAATTGTGCTCTGGTAAATACTTCGAAAGAAGATATCACAAATAAACTTTAATTTTTGTTAAGCTTTTCTTTATTAGTGGCAGTTAAGGCACACCATGGACTAAGTATTCCTAAAAGAGAATGATTTTAAATTATAAAAATTAATGAAACTCTTGGCAAAATAAATTAACTATATTGGGAATTAAGATAGTCTGAAGAGAAATTATGTAGTTAATAATCATGAAAGAGTTAGTAAGTAATTATGGCTAAATTTCATTGGTATGATTTTTCATTGGTATGATTTTTCTGTATTTTGCTTCTGCAAGAGATTGTCATCTGAAGGGATTATTTTTTTTCTTCCCTCTCTTATTTTTACATCTTGTTTTCAATTTTTTTTTTTTTAAAGATGATGTACTGTATGGATATTAAAAGATAAAAATTATGGCTAGTTTAGGAGATAAAAATTGGAGTGGAAAAACATAACAGGTTATTAAACTTCTTAATCATTAATACATGCAACACGAAGATTGATATATGCTGTTGTTTTGAAATGTAGAATTATAACCACTCTGATTAGATGATTACTGAATTCTAGCTCAGAGTAACTTCTGTAGATGAACAGTTGAAGAGTAGTGTTGGTTCTTTGACCTAGGCCGCCTTTAATCAGAGCAGTGATTAAAGCTAACTGTATATTTAGTGGTATAATTGTGCATCATCTTTTTAATTTTTATTTCATTCACACAACCAAACAAGTAACTTCCAGTCATGGCCACTGAGGTTAATGGGAGACTCTTCTTTCTTTCTTTTTTTTTTTTTTTAACTTTGTTGGAAGTAAGACATTGGTCTTACTGGTTCAATACTTACCTATAGAATCTCTGCATCGAGTTTCATGGATGCATATAGATTTCTATTATTTGTGAGCTGCCATCAGACAAGAATAGGCAAAGCAGATCTGAAAGCATTTTACTGAGCCAATTTATAGTTTAAAGAAAGACCACAAATGAAATGCTGCCTTCACAGCAGACATTAGAACCAAAATTTCCATGACTGCAAAGAAAGAGGTAAAAGATATATGGAGATTGAATTCTTCATACTGTTCCATTCCTGCTCTGAAATTGTTAAAGAGCTCTAAATAGTAAGAAGTCTAGCTAGCAAAGAATTGCAGAGATATCCAGTGTCAGCCTAATAGGATCTGATCAGCCCTGGCAGGTGCTCAGTGCTCCCTGGTGGAATCTTGAAAAACTAGCCTGTGAAGACTGAGAATAACAATCATCATTCCCCTTTATCAAAATCTAGCTCTTTCATCATCCTCTCCTCACTTCCTACTTAGAGTTTCAGATATGCAGCTAAAAACCATGCCTAACATGGCTTTGGATTCACAGTGGCATGAGAGAACGCATATTTGGGGGAACAAGTCAATCAGTCTATAGGAAGTTTTGGCTGTAGCTATGCTGGGGTTACAAAGTAGGAGATGAAGAATGTCCAGAAAAATCCCTTGGGAAGAGTGTCTGATGGAAAAAACAAAGCAGCTCTGTCCTCAGGTGTTTAGCTGTGGAACTTGAGTTGGTCTTTGCATGCCAAAAAAAGAAAAGTGTTCTATTCATTCCATGCACTCTACTGAAATGTTAAACCGAATACATTATTCTAGCTTACAAATGGCCAACTTTATTTTGGCATATGTTTAATCATTTAGAAAAGTGTCCCATTCGAGAAAGCCTGTAAGTACCTACTTAAAACAAAGTAGATGTTCAAGGACCTCCTTGAATGAGGGCCAGAGTGCTTAAAATTAGGAGGTGCACATCTTTTTAGTGTAAAAACAAAACAAAACAAAACAAAACCTAACTAAAAAATTGAAGCAGAGCTTCCTTTATTAATACTAAGTGGTAACAAGCTCTACAGCCATGAAGACTCCAAAATAGCAATTATTTCCCATGAGAAATTCAAGGAGCTTTTCTGAAGTTTATAAATGTTTAATTTTAAAAAGATAATAAACCAAAATGCCCTTTACATGTTTACAATAGATATGAGAGCATTCAAGGCCAACCTGTATGCTAGTGTTGTTCTAACTGGTTTTCTGGAAACTTTTTAAAACGTAACTCCTGGAGAGGCTGAAGCACTGAAACACGTCCTTACACAATGTCCTTTATTTGCTAGTAGCTAAAAGGATAAAACTGTGGAAATACCTGATGGCCAGAGGTCTTTCTTGTTTTGCCTCTGTATTTATGTTTTGGAAAGATGATTGTCTCTGCTGAACTGTTACCGAGAAAGAGAAGAAAATGAGATAACAGATTAGCTAGGAAACTGGAGTTTTAATTCTGGATTTAGAATACAGACTCTGTGAGGGAACTATATATAGGTAAGGATTTTAAAGTGGCATAGGAGAGACATGCACTGTCAAAATCAGCCCTAATATTCTACAGAGTTCATATCTGTGGTCCCTAGTGGAAACCCTCCAGTTATCTAGCCTTGATGGCAATATGGAATGTTTTTCTCTCTGTAGAAAGCAAACTAAGTTAACAACTGTATATACTGAGAAGTAAAAGCACCTAAGTGCAACAATGAATTATGGAAAAGCATGACTTAAACTTCAGCATCTATATAATTAAAACACTTCCTATATAGACTGAGTATACCAGAAACTGTACAGACTGATGAGAAGAACTCTTATTCACCAGTATTTATCTTAGTCATGCGAAAACTCCCACTGAGAAAAGGGGAATTTTGTTGGAGGTGTACAAACAGGGTGCCTATAATCTCAGAACAGAGTAAAACTCTGGGAAGCAGTAGAAAAATATTTCAAACAATTGTTGTCCATCATTAATAAGAGAAGTGAAAGCGGTTGAATTCTTTTTAGATATAAATCATCAAAAGCAAGAAGGGGGTTCTTTAAACACAGTTATTAAAGGAAAATGATAAATATTCATCACTGTAGCCAAGACTGATCATCAGCGAATTATTCAGCTGCTCCAGACTACACCCTATTTTTCTATAGATAAAAGCATATTTTGCCTACACTTGCAAGTTGAGAATTGAACATCGGGATCCTGATGAAGAAAGGAATAAGAATGTTTATGTACTAAATTAAGACTCTTTTTGTGATTCTCCCTTTGAGCATCAGTGATCCAGTCAAGACCGTCGGTTCCACAGGTATACAAAGAATAGCAATAACCTTATCAGAAATAGGAACTGCTGTCAACAGAATTATTTTCATGGTGAAAAGAATTATGTTTCTCCCAGTGCAGAGCTTTTCGTAGACTACAGTAAAATGTCAGGTACAGTATGACTCATCTGGAGTGCTGTGTTCAGTTCTGGGCTCCCCAGGACAAGAAAGACATGGACTTAATGGAGCAAGCCTAGCAAAGAGCCACAAAGATGATTAAGGGAGTGGAGCATCTTTCTTAAGAGGAGAAGCTATGAGAGCTGTGAGTGTTCAGCCTGGAGCAGAGAAGGCTCAGGGGGATATTATGCATATGTATAAACACTTAGTGGTAGGGAAAGAAGATGAGGGAATCAGACTTCTCAGTAGTGCCAGAGACAGGACAAGAGGCAATGGATACAAATTAAAGCACATGAAATTCCTTCTGAACACAAACACCTTTTTACTGTGTGGGTTGACAAACACTGGAAGACGTTGCCCAGGGAGATAGTGGGAGTCTGCATTCATGGAGATATTCAAAACCAAACTGAACATGGCCCTGGGCAACCTGCTCTGGCTGACCCTGCTTGAGCAGGGTGATGGGACAAGATGACCTCCAGAGGTGCCTTTCAACATCAACCCTTCCGAAATTCTGTGGAAGAAGGGAAGAAAAACTGAAAAGCCTTCAAAAGAGGCTAATCCGTTTACTAATACCAATTCAATACCAAATGGATAATAGGCATAAAATAAAACTGAATTCTCTACATGAAATCTAGGTCAAGATTTTTAACAGCATGTTCCTGAATTAGTGACCTGATGTTTCAAAAAGGCTGTGTCATTTAGACTTCAATAAGAGCTACTGTGCATCCAAGGATATGTAATATGAATACCTATAATATGAATGCAAAGCTATGAGTGAAACCATAAGGTTTTGATTTTGTGATCTGTACATTTGAAGACACTACGAATCAGTTAATAAATTCTTTCAGTATTCAAATGTCCAATTCAATTGCTATTCAATCTTCAAATTAAGTCTTTTGTTTTTATGGTTATATTGATTTGTCTGTTGAAGGGGATTAGTTTAGCCATAAAAATAGCAGACTGGAAATAATAAATATCTGCAGTTGAGCCTGTATGGAAGTTTGAAAGAAAAGGGAATAAAGTAGCGTTAGTATTTAGTCAGAATTCATGTATACTACAGGTACAAACCAACAAGTGTATTATATCCATAAATTTAGATATACAAATGTCAAACTTTGCATGGATGACAATAGGGAAAATCTTTAAGACAGCAATCTTAACACAGCATTTTCTTTAAAAAACCAATTATGCTATCAGCTCCCAAGTCTGTGTTTGGCCCACAGGAAGTCTATTCAACAATACAAGTAACATCAAAAGGTGTCATCTCTGCATTTTCCATCACTTCATGGCTTGCAGCCAGGAGTAATAAGTCACAGCTACAGCAGAAACCAAAATAAAAGTCCAAACAGTTGGATATAATAGCAGTGATGGAACCATAAGGGCATCTAAAATCAAACATACGTGGGAGGGGACCAAAATAGAGCATTGCAATTCTGTAGCCCAGCAAACTAGCTCCCAACTGTAAACTGGGGAGACACAAGTCTTAACTATGGCAATAAAAAGATCATTGGCTTATGAATGTGGTTCCTGCATCCATCTGGTTTGAGATATAATTTTTCGCTGTGAGAGGTGCATTGTACTTTCCAGTTTTCACCTTATAAATCTGTTTGTCCATAGAGTTCTTGGAAGAGGTTCCTGGATTTATCTAATATTATATAAGTGGACATTTTATATAAACCCTTATTTTTTAAATTCAAGCGAGATGAATAACAAATGTTCTGTCCATATTTACAAGCTATCTAATGGCAATAGTTTAAGTAAATATTGCTTAGCATAATATTATATGAGGAAGACAACAGGAAACATAAAAAATTCAATTAAGAAAGAGCTATTAAAATTAACCAGTTAAAAACTCCAGAATTAGTTGGAGTATCATAAAAATAGCCAATGCTATTTTAAATATTAATTTAGAGGAGTCTTTCATCCCAACAAAACTATCGCCAGAAATAGCAGAATCAATAATCCACCAGGAGACTCACAGGCTGTTACAATTGTGAAACGAGGGACTAGAGCACCAGAAGTGTTAGGGGAACTCAACTTTGAATGATGTGAAGTAAAATCCCACAACTGTCTTGTACTGATATGACTAAATTTTGAGCAGTGCAGAAACCTGGATAATAAAGGCTTAGATACTGAAATACAATGTACTCTGATAGAAAATGATAGATCATCTGATAAGAATGCTAGAGGATTAATCAAGTAATAAACTATAAAATTTAACTGTAACTGTGAGACTCTCATCTTATAAAGCAGTTGTCATTATCAAGATGTGATAGCCATGATGTTATTCACCAGCTGTTAACTTAAATAGAGTCAGCATCCTCTAAAATCCACAGGAATTTTATTCTCAATTTAAATACATATTTTACTTCTGTGTTGAGGAAGAGGGAGAGAGGGACTCTCAGAGCACATATCTTCCGAGATTGGAAAGGGTAGCGCTAGTAAAACCTGGGGGGAAAATTGAGAAGGGAAATTAAGAAAAATATGTTCCTCTCCCTTATTCTCTAGCCTACCTCTCTGTAGAAACCACTTTGACTCATTCATAAAACTATATACTGTGCTATATGTTTGAGCAGGACTTTTCTTTTTGCATAGTTTTAGGACACAAATGGCTTGTGTGTTTGAGTTTATGCATTATGTCTCCCTGTGGTTAATGTTAGTCTTGTCATGAAGGGAGTGTTTTGTATGCATATCTGTGTCAAACTGTCTGGCACCAATTCCTTTTGATCAAATGAAGTGTTAAGTGGCCTCGTTGGTCCTTCACTTTGAATTTACATTTTTCAGTCTTTTGGAAAGGCTTAAAATTTCTTTAAGTTGTCTTTGCTGTTCAGAAATAAACCTCACATGCCTGGTAAATTTGGCAGATCTGTCCATTAGCTAATTAAAGCTCAACATGCCTGCTACATATCTGTTGTTATGCACAATTTTCAACAAGTGTACTCTGTTACCTCTGCTGAGATACTGAATTATAACCTGAAATTATTAAGATTCAAAACTAAAGTTATCAGGAAAGATAGATGGCCATAGGATTAACGCATTTCATTGGGATGTAGCAATCTTGATGTGTAGGCATGGTCCTAGCACTGCTCCTAGGCAGTTTCAATAGCAATTTACCGTGAAATTGTAGTATATACTAGGACTTGCCTAGGCATTTTTCCCAATATATGTGGAATTAGGATTGTAAACACTGAATCCTGAGATGTACTGGCTTTATACATTCTTGTACAAAGGATAGCTTTCCTAACATTCCTAACTTGCTAAAGAAGCAACCAAACTTAAAATACTGTGCCTTATGTGATCCCAAAGCTGAATGAAGCTCAGCTTGCTGTTCTGCAAGTCCGTTCCTAGGAGTAGGTACTGCATAGGGGTGTGCTTTTGTACAGCTCCCTATATAAATACAGTTGATAGCAAATTTATATTACCCCATTAATTCCTCCTCTTGATGCCAATACAGATTTCCTTAGAAAGAAAGATCCGGATCTCCAAAGCCAGGAGATTAGTGTTCAGTTAAGGAAAAAACCTCTCATGTTCTACGTGGTCTCCCTAACTCACTATAAATTGCCATTGTCTGAAAGTTCGGGAATGCTGAATAGTCTGTTGCACGTTTTTATAGGCATCCATCATTAACCTTTGTCTTTTGTAGAGCTGAGATAATCTGAGAGATATTATACTTTGCTAAACCTGCATTTTTCTTTTCCATTATATGAAAGTAGGACATCTGGTATGTGCTGGGACAATATTTCAAACATCATCTCCTGCTGAGCTGTGCACAGCTTTCAACAGATGAACAAAGTATTTATTCAATTATTATTGTTATTTGCCTTAACTGTACTAAAACAAATATCTTTACTGCCATTCCTAGGAGAGTTATCTAAATAGCCTGTGTTCTGATTCCCATTATACATTAGTATAATCAAACAGAAAAAAAGTATTTTTCAAAAGCACACCTCGATATTTTTTACTAGAATTGTCTCATTTCATTTGTTTATAGTGACGTCAGAGCCTGTGCATGTTATAAACTTCTACACAGCATATAGGCTGTTCCACTGAAGGGAAGGAAGGATGGCCCACTGACGACAGTGCCAGTAAAGGACTCAGGAGATCTGTGTTCAATAACCTTTTCCATCAGTTTCCTTCCTGTATAGTCTTGGCAAGTCTGTTAGATTTACAAGGCTATTTCAGTGCTGAAATGCTTTCTGATAATCTGGCTTTTAGATTATCAATTTCCCATCTGTTATATGAAGATGATAATACTGGATTTACATTCATGGGGATATTTGAACTAAACATGAAATTGCAGAAGGGAATAAAGAAGTTCTTAGATGGCTACTCAGACCTCAGCTTCATATACTTTATTCCATCCTGTCTTTTCTGAAATGGAAAAAGCTGATTTCTTTGAGCCTTCAAACTGGGGTGGCTGCATGTGCCCTGCCTAAGCCATGCCCAGGAGCCATTTGGGAGAGTGCTAGATGCCATAGGCTGAAAGCCAGTGACTTCCCTTGTGGTTTATGTACACAATCACATTACCAGTGCCTAGGAATATGCCCTGGCATGGTTTAATTTCCTAGTGTAGGTGTAGCCTTTTCCCACTCTGGGATTTTGTATGAATAGAGGGTGTCGTATGTAGGTACAGCATAACAAGGACTCTCAGGGTTGAAAGGATGTTCCTTTTCCTGAGATAGAACAAAAGTTCCTTGGGAAAATCTGCATGACCTTCACCAATTTTTAGAAGCTCAACTTCTATTAGGAGGTGTTGTCAATTCCAGCATGTCCCAATGAGCTGTATCACTGCACATCTCAAATGAAAACCCAGGGGTCAAGGGCTGCTCAACTATTTTCTTAGGAGCTAATCAAAAATCTTTAGTGTTTTCATTGATTTCCCCCCCACCTAGTTTTTTTGAACCCCAGCCCTCCTATTCTCTTGCAGGATCATGCATAAAGGATGTCATGGCAATGCTCATGACTAGGTGACTCTTCACCTAGAGGTCACTGTTTACTCAGTTTTGCCTTGAAGCGTGTGAATGAAGGTCATCAATAAGAAAGTCAGCAGTTTTCCGTGTGAACCGGATTCAGATGGACTTGCACAGCTGTAACCGCTATTGTGGGTATTTCCATACTTAGCTCCACAGTGTAATTGCCTACAAAGTCTTTTAGGAAAAAGATGCTCAGCCAAAAGCTTTTAACAAGTACCAGTTCTATTTTTACAATTTGTGTCACGATCCCGTGTTTGAAAACCACATTTTTATTTTATGTGACTTACAACGCAACCTGGAGATGTCTGCACTGTTAAGCGCAATGTTTCAGTGAGGAGTACGAACACAAGCAGGACAGGTGGAGAAGGAAGGTAGAGCCTCTTCTTTCCCGTAGCACCTGTTTGTGAGCTCAGCCTCTATGAAAGCTGTTCTGTGCCAGTCTGGGGGATAACCTGCTTCCTTTTCTTGGAGGAAATTGCTCTTTATTGTAGAAATATCCGGCTGGGTTACTAAGTTACTGCATAAGCCTTTCAGAAATAGGCTGTCTTACTTTCCCAGCTGAAGTACTGACTCTTGTATAAGTCACCTGCATATCCAACACAGTTCTTTCCTTCTCTCTCACAGGTACAGGAATCGCTGGAGGCATGACAGTAAAAGAATCACAAAGCTGGCAACAATTTAGAAATGTTTTAATAAGGGAATTATTCATCAGCACAATGATTCATGCTCACCAGTTTTCCAGAGGAGATGGTCACAGCATTTTTTTCCACTGGGAGGAGGGGGACAAGGGGCAGACAGGCAAAGCCGATTCCCAAGGCTTGGCTCCACGCTCAAGAGGAATGGATGTGAATTTTCTCATCTTTCCTTCAGTATTTTCTCAGCTCCTGGATGTGTGGGAGGAAAAGGAAGTTATTCAAAATCAATTATGACTTTCCACTACGTTGCTGCATTTTGGATTACTGTTTGTCTTATGTCTACAACCCATTGTCTCTCGCATGAACTGATTCCTACCTCCCTGTTCTGTTATGTCTCAATCGCGACAGTGTGAAACCAGTTTCAAGGCAACTGAAATTACCTGTAAATTATACTCGAGTATGCTTTTCAGGCCTGGTTAAAAATCCCTTTAAATGCATAGAAAAATTTCCAAAGATTAAAGCGGGCTTTGGTTTGGGCCTATGGTATCAAAACCATATTTGGGAAATCTCTGGGTATTAAGCGCTGATATCCATTCAGGAGCCATAATATATGACTAATAAGAGCCAGCCTTATTCAGAAAATTTAGGAAAGAGCAAATGAGAACTGTGACCCTGCTTGGGAGGAGGAAAAATACCCACATAATTTTCAAAATCCCAGTTTGAATTTAGTGTAGTTTCTTGGGGATCCTCCAGAAACAATGTCCTGATGGTGCCTCATATTTTTAAAGCTTTTAATCTTCTCACGTTATTGATACAGAGGGAATTCCCCTGGCCCCTAAACTCAGTACATAACAAGAAAGATGTGTTCTATTAATAAAGTTAGATTGTTAAAAGCATTTCCTATTCTATATGACTTGTTTCAAGCTCTTTACTTAAAGAAATAGGACTTTTTTTTACAGAATGGAAAACTAAATGTTTATTAATCTTTTCCAGGTGTGTAAGAGCAAACAAAAAGGCCACAATTTAAGCTATGTTTAACATTTAAAAAAGAATCTTACTGCAGATAAATGAATGCTCTGATGCTGACCATTAAATGATCCATTTTCAAGGTGTGTGGCCTTATTAAGTTTGGAAATTTGTATACAGCTCACACATACGTGCCTCTGTTTCTAGTAGCGAGGGTATTTTGATATGTACCAAACACCACAGCTTGGAACTGACATCATTCTTTGGCAAACACGTGAATATTTTGTATTGTAATTGCTGGCTTGCATGTCAGTACACTCCCGCTGTCTATTAAACAGAACGATATACTTGTGCTCGGGGTGTTTTGCCAATCCTTTCTATTGGCTAAGCAAATAAAGGTTTTCTCACCAGCTAAAGGGCTTAGCTTATATGTACAGTTTTGTTATGTGCAACACAAAGGTGGCTAGGTCTCTGTATTTAAGCTGGAAAAACATCTCCAAAAGTTATATGAACATTCACTTGAACATTATATTTTTACTTCCTCATTTAAGTGCTTTCAGTGAACATTCCTAGTGAACTGTTTCTCAAGCTAGGGTCTACTGGGGGTCATAAACAGGGTCAAAAATACCCTCTAAAGCTATAACTCTTCCTCTATAGCTAAATTTGAGGGGGGTGGTGGTGGTGTCCCAGACACTTTCTGTTGTAAAATAAGGTCATAAACATGGAAAAATGTTGACAATCATTGCTGTAGAGGGCAAAGGTTTTGGCAGCATTATTAAAACATTTTCATTTCAATATTTAGAAAACATTTAGATAAAGTGAAATTTTATTCCTACAAATGAACAGAAATCTCAGTCTTACCCTAGAATTTACTTTTTAATAGAAAGAGCTGCAAAAGTACTCTATAAAGAGGATGAACAATACTTGCATTTTGTGCTATGATTGCAATACATATTATTGAGCCAGATTAATAGATACATGGCTTAGAAGCAGCTTAATTGAAAAAAGCTGAATCTTTTCAGCAATCAGAAACAAACTAATTTTGCTGGAGAAATAATTTTCTTTGATTCACCCAGATTCACTCAGCATTGATGTAGATGTGTAAATCACTATATGAAAATATTGTTGAGGGATGCTTTAATTCTTGTTTGTCTAGAATTCCCTCAATCCATCTTGTAATTTGATATTAATATTTCTACTCTGGTTTCTAGAAACTGCTGTTTACTGGTAAAATATGTCAATACTGAAGTGTTCACTGGAATTTTCCCAGTTGTGCAAATCAAAATGCAACTAATAAGCAACATCACATGTAAAAATAATATTTCTGGACATATGGTAGTCATAAGAAATACTCCCCCCACCCTCCAAAAAAAGTAGATTGATACTGAGTGCAAATTAAAGTCCTAGGCATCTTAAATTGTTTGACATTTTATTTCATATGTTCAGCAAAAAACAAAAATACAATCAGGAGGCTTATAAAGTTAGTACCACTGGTAAAGAGCAAGCTTTCAGTATCAAATAGGGAAGGAACAAGTAAAAGAACACTTAGATAAATCTGCTGATTCAAAGTTGATTGAGCCTTATAGTCTTCCTCTTGAGAATTTACAGGCTCAGTAGCCAATGTCTCCAATCCCATTTTTGTGGAGAATAGTGGAGGAACTGAAAAACAGGAAGAGGACAAGTCTAACAGTTGATGGAGAATGTTCTTATTAAAACTGCAAGTAGGACCAAACTGGGAGAGGCTGCTAGTACATCGGACAACATAAACAGAGCTCAAAATTGCTCTTAAAAATTTCAGGCAATGTCCTGGAGAAGAAAAGGCCATTATTCATTAGAAATAAATACAACGTTCTACACAGAGAAAGGAATAATCAGCAAGTTGCCTGATGCTTTTGTGGCCACGTAGTATTTCTACAGAAAGAATCTAGAAGTTATAGTGAATCATTAGCTTATCCGCAAAAAGGATGTCATGTTGTTCCAAAGAAGTAAACCGGGTTGAGGTGTGAACAGAAATACGGACAAGAAGAGGTGTGTGTGGCGTACAATATAGTACAGTCCTGAAGGATGGGACACCAAAAGCTGTTGTGCGAACCATTTCCTTTCACTGAGGCAGAAGCAGCTTTATCTAAGCAATTCCTGACATGGCTGGAAGTCTTTAAACTCAAATTAAACAAATTAAGGTTGCTCCAAAACTGCTGCCCCAGGTAATTTAAACCTGTGACTTTTGCCCTAGCATCCTACGACATGGAAAACAGACTGTCATCTTGTTCCTTGCAGCGCTCTTTGAAAAACTGGTGTCCTGTTTCTTCTCAGTCTCTGTCTTTTCAGACAAATAATGTAAATTTTTTCCATTTTCTCTTGCACGCCATATTCTGTGATTCTTGTTGTAAATCTTCTAATTCCTGTTGGTCCCTAAGTTTCTTGCAGTACAGCACCTGTCACCCCCAGACTGATTCCTGTTTTCCAACCTGAGCATTTCAGTGCTAAGCAGAAAGAAAGTCTTAGGGAGGGACCCAATAGTATCTGATTCTGTGCTGAAATCTGAGTGAAAAGGAGTCAGGAGCTCCTGAGCTATTGCTATTAGTTTTGGGAGATGACCCATATAACTCAATGTGATATAATAAAAATCACTTCAAAATGCTAAAGGTGCTAATATTTTTTTTTCTTCCTACAAACCATTCATTCTTTCAAAACATAAGTCCCAGAGGTAGATTCCAAGGTTTCTCAGAAGAGTGACAACTGTGCTTTGGTGCTTCCCACATCCATTGACTTTATTCTGTTTTCTTCAAAGCTCACCTCAAAATGCAGGCTAAAAAAATTCCCCAAGCTGTTATCTAGAGGGAGCTCTTGCCTTTGAATGGAAGCTGTGTGTTTCATCATAGAAAAGTGTATAAACTTGTTTGAAAACTGTATTATTCCTTGTTTTAGATGTTTAAATGAAATTGTCATTTGGAGGAATACTGTAAATTATTAGGTATAATCCGATCGGATATGTCTCATATATACACATATATATGTATATATGCATGTATGCATATATATATATATATATATCAAGCTGAGAGTCTCCAACCTTTCTAAAGTGTGAAAGTATTGGATACCCAGTCCCTCAACAGATATTGCTTATATAAAAGTAGCTCTTGTCTTTAAAATAACAGCTAGATATGAATAAAAACTCAATTAAACATCTTTGAAAGACATTATGTAATATATCACTGTCATTATTCATAATCTATTTTAAGTACATATTATGTATGTAACTTCAAATGCATTGACATCTATGAGCATCCATATGCACATATGCATTATTTTTTTTCCTTTATTCAGATTCTGTTAGTTCTACATGGTGTTGGGCCTTGTGGTGGGAGCTTATGCAGGAATTGATGCACAGTGGCCTAATAAGCTTGCAGAGCCCTACTGAAGTTGTGTAAGAAATGTGAGGGCGCTGGGACTCAGGGAGAGAAGAGATGTTAGTTCTTTTCTAGAACTAGAGAAAATCTCCTGTACAGGGGGAAAAAAGCCAGTAGCAAGAATTTACTTGCTCTGTATTCACAATCCTCAGCTCATACATGGAATAATCAGATGAAACGTCCTTGACCACGCTGTGATCCAGCTGCATCAGTGAGGGCAGGCTGTATGAAGCAGAGGAGTGGTGCTTGGCTGTAGTTGTGCTCTCAGGCAGCTTGCTATCAATTTTACAACTCTGTCAGCTCTCAGCTCCACAGGGTGATTATACACAGAAACTTAAAACATTTTATATTGCTATTATTAAAATGATAAGAGCCAGAGTTATATTATAATGTTTAAGGATTCTATGTGCATCTTACAGTGAGCTCCCATAGTTTCATGAAATCAAAGTTTTCTTCATTAAATCAATTTCTGAGATAAAATTTTAACTAAGTTTTCCTGAGCTGAAATCAGTATTATATATATAAGAATGTTTTCAATTAAAAAAAAAATCAGATCACTTGACAGGTTCTTTCTTTTTTTAGTTGAACTGAAACAGTTCTTGATTGCCAAGTTGAAATGTGCCTGTCAGCCTGGACCAAATAAGAATATGTTGTTCAGATACTAAAAATGGAAATAATCAATTATCAGTTGAAAAACTTCAGCTTCAAAGTTGGTTTGAAGGGACAATTTATTTATTTTAGTGATGGGAGACCCTATGCTGTCTCATCAGCCCCATGCTACTGTCTCTGTGTCTGGACGCACCGGATCAGACCAGATTTCAAAATACAGGTGAGCAGAGCATGAGCAGTTCTGGGATTTCTCATTTTGGACAGTCTTCAAGCCCAGATAGGCCCCACTCCAGTCCTTTTTATCAACTTTTTCTTCATATTCATAAAGGCAAAACATTTTCTACGATGCTGAATGATAGCTAATACTCTGGGCTCTTCGTGCTACCTCCATGGCTGGTGCCTGTGCCATGTCTTTGGGCTTGCGGTGGACAACAAGGTCAGGGCTCTACAGTTTCTCAGGGGCACACAGACTTCCATGAACTTTCCAGGATGACAGTATTTGAATGAAAGAAAACTCATACTCGCTCTCTATCCTTCCTGGAGCAAATTCCTGAACAAAGGGAAAATGGAGCGGGTGCCACCAAGGCTGGCGCCCCATGCAGAGCCAGCCTGGGCTGCAGGGCTCCCCGGACTGCACAGGGCTACAGGCTACAGCCACCCTCTTGGACACCTCCTTCTGTTTGGAGAGGTCCTGGCCTGTGCCAGCTGAACGGGACTCCATACCAAGATCGAGGATGGTCACATTGCCATAGGCAGGAAGCTCCAGTGCCATGTTTCTACAGAGAGAGTGCTCTCCCAGGCTTGTCAGCTCCATCCTGCACCCTTGTCTGGCCGAGCAAGAGGGCAAAGACCAGTTCTGTCCCATAAAATTGATCTTGGACAAGATCTGGATCACATCAAGAGCAAAACAAATAGGATGAGTTCTCACTCTGGTTTAAATAACTGGGCATGTTTCTGTTTGCTTAGATTCAGCCGGGATCTCTAAAATGTTCCCCGGGCATTAGAGCTCAGGGTAAATAGCAAGCCCTGCCTTTGCAATGCCTTCAGGCCTTCCCCAAGGTCTCGGTGGGGGAGCGGAATACAAATGTATGTGCCATTAATAAATCTTTCCAGTGTCGGTTGTGGGGTTCATCATGGTAATTGTCTCCCTTCTCCTCCCCCTTCATGTTCAATACCCCGTGGTGTACTGTTATGTAAATTCTATCCCGCTCTTCCTAGACTTGTGCGGCTGGGGGCTGAATGATGCTGCGTTTGATCTTAATCTGCTTGCCAGTTGTCTGCTGCTTCATATGGTCTCAGCTGTTCACATCTGCGATTGATACCCTCTTTATACCTTTAATGCATGATACTGGTTGTACATGCATTCTGTGTAACTTCGGGATTTCACTCACATTACTATATTTCCATGCGGTTTGTAGTTAACTAAGTAATAATATAAAGGACAGAATTGACAACTAGATATGGGGCCCAAACTGCTTCTTCCTGTGGTTTCTGTTAGCTAGACTGGATTTAGTTTCTCTGCGTTAATGATTTTGTGTCAAACGGCAGACGTTAATTTTTTTTTACATTTTTTAGTTGACCCGTAATGCTTTGGTGATATTCTGAAAAATATGCCTAATTTTACTCACTGATACGGTTTTCTTGTTTCCCTGAGGGGACTACTGTGCAAAAAGTTAGGTGTGCTGGCATGCAGGCAGATGAATCATGGCTAGGTATGGCTGATAATCCTTAAGTTGAAGATGTTTTATTATTTATTTACCAGGAGAACTCAAAGTCTATGCTTTTAGAAAAATAATATTTTTGAAACTTGAATTGTCAGATTTCCTTTTTTATTCTGAACTTTGACAGAAAAACGAGCTTCAGATTTTAATGTTAGCTAGCAAATTTCAGCCCATTTTTTGTATAAAAACTTATTATATTGAGCTAAGAATAATATACAAACAACATGAATCAACTGTACAGCCAATACATAGGTGTCCTATCTCATCAAGGAGAGGAAAATTTTAGAATGGAGCTTGCTCCAATGTCTTAAACTTCTGATGTACATTTGACCACTTTCTGTTTAGTTCTTATTATTTTTTTCAGCTTTTGATAGCTTGTGTAAACCAGAACAGTTCTTATTATCAACATGATTTTAAGAAGGAGTTTCTCCAGGTTTCTTTAAAAAAAAAAAATAAAAGCACCTACTGATACAATCTCATCATTATTACTTCCTCAGTCACACCATATTCACCCTCATGTTTGTAAAATCCAGTTTTTCCCATATTCTAGTCAAAGCTTCCTAACGGTACATGAACAATACAGTTCAGACTGTACTGACAGCTGCTTCTGATGGATGTGAAAGTATGTGGTAATGTGATGCTTGTCATATAAACTAAAGCTATCTTAGAGCAGTTGAGAATTTGGGTCCGCTTTAGTAGAAAATATTTATGGTATTTTAGACAAGCATACCGTGAAGGACAACAGCTTCTGGTTTTGTGGCAGGATTAACTATCGGAAAGCACGATCAACTGTAGCAAGTCAAAATGCAGAAGATGTAGGCTCAGAAAGGAAGTGTGTTATAAATATGAGCCATTTCCCTCCATAGCTTTGTATGTGTATAGGACCAGGTGCAATAGCATTGTGAATGGAAGGATCCGGGCAGCCATTTCTTTACTACCATGTGCCTTTGGGGTGTGTACCGCGATGGGTAGGTTAATGAGGGCAAGGGCTAAAGTTCTTCTGCCCACATATGTTTATTTGAACTGTATTTATGTACCACTTCCTTTCCTTACAATGTCTATGTAAAAGTCACGTAGTAAGACCTTTGCCGTGGAGAAGAGAATGATGATGTCAATTGCCTGAAATGCACTTTATCAAGATTGCTGTGAAGCTGATGCTCTTACTGAGGATGCAGGGTAAGGATGCTTTTCCTGAGTTTGAAGTCAGTTCAGCTGAGCATCCTCTTCCTTTCTTTGCTTGCTTTAGAAAAATCTTTCCTTTTGGTATTGCCTATCTGAAGACAAATCTATGGCTGTCCTCTTGGCTCACTAGTTCCAGTCAGTCAACAATATCTTCCTTCTTCTTTAGGGAAACAAAGTTGGAAAGGGTACTCCAAAATCAGCTAGTTTCTTTGTATTGTTCCCTGCCTGGCTGTTGTGAACTAGCTGGATTCCAAGCTGCATGGAGGTCACTAGCAAGCAATTTGATTTCTGAGTGAGTTCTAGGGTTTTATTTTCTCTCCATGAATGTTTCCTTAGAAAGACAGAGTTTTGATGCACAACTATTGAGCTGCAGGGATCCTGGCTTTTTTGCAATTGCTAATACTATTGTGATATTAAGTGGCAAGTAGGTTCCAGATGTTAGGCTTATTTCTGTTTCCCATTGCCTGTTTTTTGGAGAATATGTGTGGTCAAAACATCAGTCAACAGAATTATTATTTAGTATATGTGGTGATCAGCCACTTGCAGAGGTTACAAGTCCTATTTAGTCCTGTTTATTTGAGACAAAGAAAGGCTTAAGCCAAAATATTATTTAAGTGCTTCAAATAGGAGTGTGCATGGACTTCAGTATTGTGGAAGTCTTGACCAGTCCTCTGCAAAACAATGAGTATTGCTCAGAAAACACTTAGAATATCTAAGGGTTGAGTTTACTCAGGGTCCTGATGTGCTGCTTCTTTAACTTCAACCTAGCTCAGTTAAAGTGCTGCATCAACTTCACAGCTGGGTATTCATTGATAAAGACATTTTGTAGATTTTTAAATGGAAAAGGCTATAAAAGGAAATGGAAATACTTTTAAGAGTGGATTATTGCTATTTTTGTGTTCTATCAATTACACGAATACAATCCTGACATGTCTCTTATGCTCATAAATGACCTGCGTATTTGAAGTATTCGGGGTCATGGAAAAGAAATGTGATTGTATGATACCGTTAAATCCGATAAGCCTGGCTAACAAAATAAATGAAAGTTGTGACATATATTCTGATCCCAGTTTTCAGAAATAGTTCTGTAATCATCTACTATGCAAACTCAATGTCTGATGTCTCTTTTCTCTTGCTAGGAAACAAGGTGGCTTGCTAAAGAAGGTTGCTACTCAACAGTTTTGGATAATTTATTTCTCCCCTCAGTGTTGAGGGTAGACCATTTTATTATTATATGTGCGAGGCAAAAAGCAGAAAAGTTCAGAATATTGACTATTACTTTACATAATTGCTGACTGGTTTTAGTCTTGGATGATGACGTTCAACAGTAAAAGGAAGTGTCCTCACTAAGACTCTTAAAAAATAATCTGCTAAAATATCCATAACACTATGGCATCTTTATGCCTTCCAGAAGTGCATTATGCAATGCAAATTAACAGTTCCCTTCTCTTTCTGCTCCAGGAGGAAGAATTACACATGCAAGCAGAGGGTTTGTTTGCACAGAATTGATAGTGCAGTCCTCCACACACTGGGCTATCTTATGCTGCAATGAATGCTGGCAGGCCTTTTGCTTCAGAGGACAGAGAGGTTTTTAGAGGCATTGGCAATTTCTTTCTGCAATTTCAGATCAGCTATTGAAGAAGCTCTGTCTCCTGCAGAGGTCTGCTACATTGTGGTGTTGTTCCTAGGAAACCTGGCCTTGGCAGAAGATCAAACTGTATGGAAAGAGATTTACCCTTAAAGAAGAAAGTACTGCTGTGACTGAGGAATGTTATTCGCTGTGCATGTAACTAAGCACAAGTCATTTTTCAATGTGCAGCAGAGCATGCTCTTCAACTGGAAAGGGTAGAAAATGGTATGTGTGACACTAAGCGTTTAGTATCAACAAGCTATCCAAAAGTACTTTTAAACTATGAAATTCAGTTTACAAAAGGTGGTTATATGTCTTCAGTTATTGTCTGCACCATGACTGTAAACTTTCCAAAGCTGTTTTCTACCAGCTGCCTTCCTCACGTTTAGCTTTGTCTGGTATCTTAGTTCCTCATCTGGACTGTTCCAGGCATGCAATAGTTCTGGAGCCCACGTTATGGGCTGTTTAATCTGCATATTTTTTCTTGTTTCTTTCCGGATAATTTGCAAATTACCTGCAAGTAGATTTTTGAATAAGACCAGAAAAAAGAGGCATTCCTTTTCTAGTAGCCTAACAAGAACATTTTAGCACATTTCCCTAGATTTTTGCCCCTTGGATGCTTAAAAAAACTGATTTTTCTTGCCACTGAACATTTCACTGAGTGGTAAGAGTGTTTCTAGCATGTGTTTGCAGTGTGGTTTGATCTTTCAAAAAACATTTTATAGATAGATCTGGTTAAATGATTTGAAAATCAGACCAAACTGAGATTCCAGAGACGACTTCTCAGTTGTCTTGTTATCTCTACTAGCCATGGCTCTGATTAAGTACACCTTTGGAGACTCAGCAGGAAAAAGAAAGGGAACTGGTCTCTAGCAATGTAGTTCTGTACAACACAACCATGCAACTGTGGGGCCAGGATCAAACTTTGAAACCCAACAGAGAACTGTTACTATGTCTCAACTTTTTTTTCCTCATTCAAGTTTGTGATGTACAATGTTCTGTGAGAAGTATTAACGCAGGATGCGGTGGTAAGAAAATTTATGGGTCCAAGTTGTCTTTTCTGCTGTGTATCTAATTGGCTCCCTAAACATACTCACTCTGTATAACACACTGGTGCTTTAATATTAATATTAGTTTCTGACAAGTTGAGTTCTAAGTTGCATCCTAAAACATTGCTTATAGCAACAAAGTTTTGCAGAATCAATTGTATCTAGATATCAAGGCCTAGATCTGTTTTGGTGACTAGATCCTAAATTTTTGTTTCTTTACCAAATAACACACTGTTATTTGAAGAATTTGTCATATGATTCAGTTCCATAAAGTAGAGCAAATGTGGTAACAGTCATAAAACCTTGTTAAGAGTGTAGCACTGACAGGCTGGAGTACTTTTACTAACTACAGTTTTCCAGACCCCTACTCTTACTTTTTTTCAAGATAGAGGAAATATGTGCCAAATTTATTAGACCCATATCTCCCAGATGCATTCATTAGCCAAGATCCTTCCTGTCTGGAAGGGTGTTCCCAGTAAATGTAGTTTGGCTTGCAGTTGCTGTGACCTGATTCAGAACAGGAAACTTCAGAATATTATCCCCTCCTCTGACGGCATTTGAACTGTTCTGGAACAGAGATGATTATGAAGTAATCATTAATGACCTCTAATTCTTTACTTGTATGCCATGCAGTTTTAGAATACTGAATTATTGCTGTGGTTTCTGTAAGTCCAACTTTTATTAAAAAGTTGAATAATCAATGCAAGAGTCCATCTTAGCTTTTTATTTTTAATTTTGAAGGAAAGTATGATTAGCCATGAGTTAATAGCTATAGACATCCCTCACATGATTCATAATATCAATACATGAGGCAAGGATGAGATAAATTCTCAACCACTGCACTTTTCTTTAGCAGTTTGGAGTACGTCTTAAAAAAAAAAAAAAAAAAAAATTAAAGGCCTAGACTTCTACTAGAAAATACTGTGTGGAAAGGGCTTTTTAAAAGGAACTTTTGACAGGGGACTGACAAAACTAACTGTGATTAGATGGGGCAGGGAAGTAAAATCGATGTGTATTAATACTGATAAAGTCACTGGCTCAGGACTAAGGCCAGTGATTCCACAGCCACGCAAATGGGTAGAACCAACTTCCAAATCCCCAAACCTGCAACACAAACATTGAGGAACACAATAGTTTCTAGACACGATGAATTTAGCATCCTAGCAGAAATCATGAAGAAGAATAAATAATTAATTGGGCAAATGGTTAATCTTTGATCACTCTGTGAGGGGTCAAACACTGGAACAGGTTGCTCAAGAGTTATGGAGTCTTGGAGAGATTCAAAACATTAATGTTCTAGTTGGCCTTGCTCTGAACAGGGTGGGGCTCAACTACGTGGTTTCCAGAAGTCCCTTCCAATCTCATGCATACTCTGTTCCTGGGATAATCAAAAAAGAGGAAAAAATGACAGTGAATGCATAAGGATTCATTACAGAAGTAGCATCACTTACCATGGCAGGAACATCTCACCCTGTTCTGCAACAAGCTTTCATATCATTTTCCTACAGCTGGGGAAGTACAATCCCATGCACCAATATATGCTGGGGGCCACGCAGCAGGAAAAGCTTGGTAGAAAAAGCTCTGGAGGTCCTGGTGGGCACCAAATTGAACATGAGCCAGCAATGTGCCCTTGCTGCAAAGAAGGCTAATGGTATCCTGGGCTGCATTAGACGAAGTATTGCCAGAAGGTCGAGGAGGTGATCCTTCCCTGTCATCCAGTTCTGGTGAGGCCACACCTAGAGTGTTGTGTCCAATTCTGGGCTCCTCAGTACAAAAGAGACATGGACACTGGAGAGTTTTCAGCGAAAGGCCACAAAGATGATGAAGGGACTGGAGCACCTCTCCTGTGAGGAAAGGCTGAGAGAGCTGGGACTGTTCAGCCTGGAGAAGAAAAAGCTCGGGGGAATCTTACCAACGTGTATAATACCTGAACGGAGAGCGGACGCAGCCAGGCTCTTTTCAGTGGTGCCCAGTGGCAGGACCAGAGGCAATGGGCACAAACTGAAACACGGGAGGTTTCATCTGAACATCAGGAAAGACTTTTTTACTGTGAGGGTGACCAAGTACTGGCACAGGTTGCTCAGGGAGGTTGTGGAGTCTCCGCCCCTGGAGACACTAAAAAAAACATCTAGGCACAGTCCTGGGCAACTGGCTTTAGGTAGCCCTGCTTGAGCAGGGGGGTTGGACAAGATGACCTCCAGAGGTCCCTTCCTATCTCAACCATTCTGTGATTCTGTGATTAAAGCTATCAAGGAATGTTAGAATGACAGCAGAGTATAAGCAAAATACTAGTAAGAAATTATCCTGAAGGGATTCAGTGAGGCCCTTTTGACACACACAAAAAAATGAACTGTAGATGCTTAAAAGCATCTACAATTAACTGAAAGAGATGCATAGGCAAGCTAGCTTTTCATAAACAGGAGTGGGTATGAGAGATATGAATGGCAATTTCTTTCTTACCTTCCTAGAGTAACAATAGGGATATCATATATTCTCCTGAGACAACCGAATACTGATATTTGCTCAGTGCCTGCTTTTGATCTGATTTTATTCTGTTTCTTCTTTCTGCAGAATGTCTCTTTTGGGCTAAAAGGTCCTAGAGAATCAGCTGATTGAAACGGTATTTTATACTACCGTTTGGCCATATACAGCTTGCCCAGAGACGGGAATAGGGAAGAATTGTTTTGTAACACCTTCTTAATAACTTAAGAATCTGAAAAGAAAGAGCAGAAGAACTAGGCTGAATGAAAAGCCTTTTAATGCTCTTTATGGTCTTGCCGGTAGATCCTGCAACGCACAGGAAAATAGCCCATGACTGACAGTTCTCGTGAGCAACCCAAGTTCTCATTCTAGAAGGCTGGATGCTTCCAATGCAGGGAATGGGGACCAGTTGTCTCCTGAGCTATGTTAGCTGCTGATCTCAGCTCAGCACCAGCTGTGTGGAATTCCACATTCTTGTTAAGTTTATTAAAGCACATTTGTCAAGTGAGCAGGGGTCTGCACATGGACATGTAGCAGTGCTATTCATAATGCAGTGCCATTTTGGTAGTAAGGTGTCCAAAGCAGAATGATTCATCTTGATAAGTTTTCAACATCATTTATCAAAACATTGCAGAAGCATGACACAACCAAAGGCTTCAATGTGCTCAAATAGACACAGGTGCTTTAACCAGAAGAATACATGCAGCTCTTCAGACACTGCGGATCCAGCCCAACTATTTTCATTGAGACTGCTTCAGTGTTTCAAGGTCAGGGATTTTCAAGAGTTCTGAAGATCATTTAGTTTGATTTCCAGCCTAGCACAGGACCTGAAATATTATGGGCCATGTATCAAAAGATTAACTGTTTTGCTGCTCTAAGGGCTACTTGAAAAATCTACCTTGTACCAAGAGTCCAGATAAGTTGTATCTCAGTCAACAGACACGGGATTTTTTTGTCATGCAGGAATATTTAGAGGTAATTAACATGACATTTGTTTTGCTAATTGCCCTGAAGGAAAATAAACTTATCTCATTTCCTACTATAACTCACTCAATTTTGCTGCTTTCCTCCCCAACAAAGAGTGTAATAGAATAATCTTAACAATAGGAATAATCCTCATTAGTTTTGGAGGCTTTGATGGTGCATCCCTAGTTTGTTTACAAAGTCAACAGACCTCAGTGGAGCAGTTGTGTGCACATACATACCTCACCTTTGTATGTTTGTGCAGAGTTAGTAAGAACTATGACGTGGAACTCAACCACCTTGTTCGTTGCCATGTTTGTCATGTTTGGAATAGAGCAAAAACGTGACTAAGCAAAGGTTTGGTCTTCAGCTCTGCTCTTCTATCAAATCATCTTCTGTGATGCTAAAAGGTATACATAAAGCATTTATACATAAAGTAATATAAATCTTTGCTGGATTTTATACACACACACACTCTCACACACACAAACAGATATACACATATATATGTTTGCACACAGAGTAATCAATACAGAATTTAAAAAGACACAATACATCCTTATTTCATCCTACCTTGGCCCTGTGTAGCTTTGTTTATTCTTTGGTTGCCTAGTGACTGCTACGTTTGAATTAAATCTCTTTCCTTCCCCTGCAACCCTCACTTACTTGAGAAGGTGGCCAAAAGGAATACTGGTCTTGTTATGTATGTTTCCAGCTCAGAAGTAAAAATAAAGTGTCTTGGCCCGGGACAAGAAAACATTGCATTCATAGAAATGGACAGTGCCACCCTTTCCTCATTCCCACCAGGGGTCAATGAAATTCAAATAAATATCATGACTCATTCCTTGCTCAAAATTTCTTCTTTCAGTAAATCATAGATTGATTTACTGAGTGACGTAGTAAAGAAGGCTTGGAACATAGTGAAATACATATGCAGGTGCACAATGGGAGCCGAGTTTAACCAAAGCTGATTTACTAACATCTTACAATTTAATGGCTTCACATTTTTTTTCCACAGAAGTGTGTGTTCTTATGTCAATATGTGTTTTTAACACTAGAAGGACTGTAGCCACTAAATTTTTATACATCCTCTGTGTACCCTTTTCACTTTAAAATCAGGATTTATGAGCTGAAAATGAATTGCGTACTTCATCTGTACCTTGTTTTTTATTTTAATCCAATCCCTACAACGCCATCATGGTTTCCTTAGCTTCATCCAAGCTTCATGAGCCTCATTCTCACGGATGGACTCAAATGCATAGGAGTAGAAGGAAGTTTTATTTTGTGTTTTTATGAGTACATTGCATTTCACTGGATAAGGACAGTTGAAAAGATGAAGGGGTGAATACACTTTCTGTCACTTCTTTCATACATCAGATGGCTACTAAAGAATGTGTCATTGGTATATCTTATGCAGGAACATGGAGATGAAAAAAAAAAATTTAAAGCTGAATTCAAAATAGTATTTGTGTCTGTGTGCTCAATAATCTACCACAAACATCAGCCCTCTGCTTCCAAGGCCAGGGTGGGAGGTGGGGGGTGTGTTTTCCAGCTTCCGTCTATATTAGGGATCTTTCTGCACCCAACTACATCACTGTCAGTTCATATCACAAGTGTGCTTTTAAGGTGACTCTCCAGATCATCTTCACTTAATGTGCTTTGGTTTGTATCATGGAGCAGTCTCAAGTACATGAGCAGGATGCCTTTTAGATAAAATTAGGCTGAAAGGGTACCTGGTGCATTCCAGATGTAGAAAGGTACGCAGTACATGCAGTCAGATTTGAGCTAATCCAAACCATAAACCGCTGAAGCGTGCATAGTGTGGATGTCAGCTCCTCAGCACCAGCTCTTTCACTTTACAGATCCGTTCTTTGTGAATGCAGACATAGACCAGCAGTCAAAAAATGTCACTCTGTGGTAGACTGGATATATTTTGAACCTGAATGGAGGAGGAGGATTCTGATGTTCAGCAACTTCTACCATTTAGAAACTTTCAAATGGCACCAGAGACTGAGTGCATTACACACAGGAACCCTGATATCCTGACATGACATACCTCTGCAGGTAGACCCCTGGTCTGTCTTCAGGTCCCTCCTCTGCTGATTCACTCTGAATCGGGCAGAAATCAACTTCAGAAACTTAGATGTCTTTTGAAAAAATGCAGCTGAAACCAATACATTTCAAAGGAAACTTAAGTTTGCAGAAAATGTTACAGCTGGTTCTTCAGGGCTTCTGAAGGAATGGAAGATTTAGGGCTCAGATCTATGAGAATTTCAACACAGGAATGTTTCTATTCACAGGGGTGACTTTGATAGCTAAGGAGTTTCCTTTCCTTAACGAGTGTTTCAGTCTTGATCTTCTTCACCACACTGAGAACTGGATTTAAGAAGAATTGTGATGTGGAGAGAACGATTGCTTTTTGTTTTATAACCATTTTATAAATGTAAATGAAAATAAACATGCAATCAATCAACAATGTGGCTGGAAAGGCTGAAAAACCCAAAAGAAAGAATAAGCAATGATTAGCTCAGATGAAATCCTCTGTTGATACTACCTGGTGTTCTTCTCAAAGAGCTCTGAAGGCTGAAAGAAATAGAGGAACAGGCATGGAAACACTGAAAATTTGTATTGTTGACTGTCAAGGCTTTAAGGGCCCTAGTGGGTTTTAATTGCCCTGACTGGCCTGACCTGGGACCCGTACCTAGGCTTACTCTGCTGATAACCCAGGAGTTCCACTTAAGCTGAGGCCCAGGCACCTAGTCTTGCCTAGGCTGTACTGTAGGTAGCTGGTCTGCTGGCTCTGACTCCTGGGTGGCCTTTGCACCTACGTTGTCTCCAGTCCTGTGTCCTGAGCCACTTCCTTGCTCTGTCTGGACTTATGGAACTGTCTGCTGCCACCACCCAAGGGTCCTGTGTGTGGTCCCTGCTGGCTTGGTCTCTTTGTGGAGCCCTGCTCTCACTGCTCCCTTGCAGCTGACTATGCTAAAATCCATTTTCAGCCTCCCCATCTCCTTGAAAAGCATCTCCCAAACCTCTCCTGCGTTCTTCACTGTCACACTGAAAGCTGAATGGTGAGATAAGGTCTAGATAGAGGATATGATGGGCATCTGTAATTTGCAATGGAGTCAGTCAGAATTGCAGTGTATAAAATAAAGAATACATATATCCTTGAGTCATTGAAAATCATGACTCTATGATAACACACTGGAGTTCTGAGGTATATGATGAAATCTGCCTTAACAAAGCAGTAGGGACCTTTTAACTTAACAAGCTTATCCCTCGAGGGAAGGGACATGGATGTTTGGTGATACATTCTATTTCCTTGTGCTCTGTATTTCTTCTTTATGAAGAGTGAGGTCTTGGCCTTGATTGTACCTCTGAACTCCTGAAGCTGGGCGAAGACCAGCTGTGCAAACAAAGCAGAAATGATGTCAACTACTGGCACACAGAAGAAAATACAGTAAAGAATTCTGGGTATGTAGGTACACTTTGAGATTTGACATTTTTATAAGGAAAGCGAATGTGCAGGACATCCTAAAATCCTTCCTATTAAAAGAATCTTGGTAAGAAATGAAGTACTGTGATAGAAATGTTTGGCTGGGTTTGTACTTTAAAATGAGGTTACCATAACACTTGATTAATGCTGTTTGAGTCATACTGCAGTTGCAGTACATATACAAACTGTTCTAAGATTTATTGTGCAGTAAAAAAGTCTCATTAGAGAGATGTGTGGATATTCAGTGCCATGTTAGTCTCCTTTTAGCTCCAAGCTAGCTTTAAAAACCTATTCTGTACTTTTTTTGGAAAGTTGGAAATCCAGATACTTGCTTCTGACAGAATTTAAGACAATTAGATACTAATGGTCAATTTAACATCCTTTTTTGGTTTAAGGAAATAGCATTTTAATGCTCTTAAAATTAGAAAAATGAAAAAAAAAAGCTTTAAAGTTCCTGATTTTTAGCACCTTTTACCGTTCAGTTATGTTGTTCATGAAGAAGGTTTTTTGTGTTCTTTTCTGAAATGTTTTAATGTATCTCAGTGCAAATTGGCTATCAGAATTTTTTTACCGGAAAGATGATGGATATATTTTCCTCCATCTTTCTTGGGAAGTAAAGGGAGATACTCTGTATCAATACGGATTCTGGTTTGAATGTTTTAATCTAAACTTTGCCACAGGGCTAAGGCCAAATTCAGATCACTTGCTAAACAAATTAATTGTAATCGATTGTAGTAATATTGGTTTCTCCACGACTCATCTTTTATAGAGTATGCAGGTTTCTACATCTTTTGAAGCAGAGCTTGTTGGCAATTATATAGATTTTACACTTTATGGTGGATGTCATGTCTCCTTCTTATCCCCACACCTCCTATGACAAGCCTTCTCCAATGTCAGATGAGTCCTCATCTTCAAGGAAGTTGGATGAGCTACAACCCTCGTGGACCAATTTGTAACAGAGGCTTCTGATCACCATTTCCTATAGAGCAATCACTCAAATTTAAGCCCAGGGGGCTTGCAGCTTGGTATAGCTTTCCATATTTTACCATCTGCTGAGAGTAGACAGCATCAGCATCTAGTGAGCTACGCAAAATTATTTCATGACAAAGCTGATGTTTTGAGTAAGGGGGTCCTCAGATTAGTTAGTTTTGAAGTCCCCTAATAACTGTGGAATAGTTTGTTATTGGGGGAAAAAGTAAATATTTAGTTAACTTGTAAAGAAGGCGTGTTACATCTGATCAGACTATATGGCAAAAAAGCTGTTAGACCTGCTTTAAGAAAAACAAACAAAAAACCCCCATTGAAATAATTTCTAAAGGAAAAATGAGTTTTTAGGAACACATTGTTGCCCTGGTCACCTGTGAGAAAAAAAGGATTGTGTAAGCATGTGTCTGTTTCCTCTGCCTGAACCAACTTGCTGATTTTAACTAAATTTGTTAGATGAGTGATATTCACAAAGACAGTTCAAGTCCTAAAAGTTTCTTGAAAACAAGAAGCCAGGTAGAGAACAGGTGTAATATGCTATGGACTATGGATACTGGAGTGTTCACCTATCTTCTAAATATCTTCTATCTATCACCATATCTTCTAAATATGGGAAAAATTTTGACTGGACTTCACACATTCTTGGCTACCAGCCACCAAACTTGCATTAATAGGGAAACAAGGTTTTACTTTCTCTTCTTTTATGGATTTACTTGGTGGTGGTTTCCAGGCTTTGCTTTATCTACAAGTAGATCTAATTTCTAAAGAAAATGTCTAAATGCTCACAACACTGTCCTAAATTTGACCAAGAAAGGAAAAGTTTCCTTGAATATTTTTAGATCGATGATAGAAGACATTTTCCATGAAGACTCCTCCCTTCTCTTTCCCACCTTTTTTCTTATACTGTGCCTACTAGAGTTGAAAAAGAGATTTGTGGAAAGGGATAATTTGGTGAAGTGCAGGGGTCAGGGAAGTTTAACTGAGAGGCATTGAGTGGGAGAAGAAAATGGCACAAGGCTAATCTCCACCTTTTCAAGGAAAATAATTTCTCCAAGTTCACTCCCATCTCTTGTTCTTTCAAACTTTGGAGCCATATATGCGGCTTTCTCCAAGACCTTTCTCCGATGCCTCCAAGGTTAATATAAACCAAATGTTGTGCTATACCTATGTGACAGACGGTGCCTGCTGCTGTCAACAGAAGTGAGTAGTTTGTGCTGGCCTGATATCAGGGCCTTTTTGTGGCATATTAACCTCTTCAGACCTGACTGCCACCAATAAGCAGGCATCCCCTTGAAACCAGAGCAGCAGGTGAGGTGTATGTGTCAGAGCTTGCTGCGATATCCTCCCCACCACTTTGTTGACATTTACAACTGAATTGAACACGTAACTAAAGCAGAAAATCACATTGCTTATTCTTGGAACCAGTATTTCAGTTTCTTGAAGAACAGTCAGACAAGATGCATTTCTTATTCTCTGTATTAGCTTTACTTAAGTGTCACAGCCAACTGTAAAGTGGTTGTAAAAACAAAAAGTCCCTAACCAGTGAGCCTAAGGATGACAGTGTATAGAGTCTCTGGTGTACTCATCTGCTGCCGGGAGCACTTCCCTCCAAGTTTGTTTATGTACTCCCTCTGGTTTTGTCTGTAGAGTTAATACACATGAAATGTTTCCTGGAAATAACAATACACTGTAAAGCTTTTGTAGTTATAGTATTCTTTTTTTTTTTTTTTCTCCCCCTTGGCAATGGGTTTAGGGACTTTTCTGCTTTGAAATGCTAAATAAAACACTTTTCTTTAAATGATATTAATCTACATCCTGAAGTCAATTATTTTTTTTCCTAAGTAAAAAGTAAAATGAATTAAAATACATGACTTAAGAGAAAAAAGTCTACCTTTCTCCTGTGCAGCTTTCCCCATGCCACACACACCACACTCCCCCATTTATGACAAAAACGTTAATTTTCCTATCTGTACAGGTCATCTTTAAACTTTTTTTTCCAACATGTGCTTAGACTTACACAAGAAAATATTTACATACTAATGTAAAGAGAAATCAGCAGTGTCCTGGTTAGTTATTTTATCACAGTACTAGCAGCACTCTAGAACAAATGTCGTGGTTTAACCTCAGTCGGCAACTCAGCACCACACAGCCACTCGCTCACTCCCCCCTGGTGGGGTGGCAGAGAGGATCAGAAGAGTAAAAATGAGAAAACTCATGGGTTGAGATCAAGACAGTTTAATAGGCAAAGCAAAAGCCGCGCGCACAAGCAAAGCAAAACAAGGAATTCATTCACTGCTTCCCATCGACAGGCAGGTGTTCAGCCATCTCCAGGAAAGCAGGGCTCCATCACGCGTAACGGTGACTTGGGAAGGCAGACACCATCACTCCGAACATCCCCCACCCCTTCCTTGTTCTTCCCCCAGCTTTATATGCTGAGCATGATGTCACATGGTGTGGAATATCCCTCTGGTCAGTTGGGGTCAGCTGTCCCGGCTGTGTCCCCTCCCAACTCCTTGTGCACCCCCAGCCTACTTGCTGGTGGGGTGGGGTGAGAAGCAGAAAAGGCCTTGACTCTGTGTAAGCCCTGCTCAGCAATAACGAAAACATCCCTCTGTTATCAACACTGTTTTCAGCACAAATCCAAAACATAGCCTCATACTAGCTATTATGAAGAAAATTAACTCTATCCCAGCCAAAACCAGCACATTCTCCACCCTTTATTTCATACCATTTACATCATGCTCAGGTCTCACACTTTCCAATACATTCTCATTAACCACCACCACCCTTTCCATCCTTTGATATAATACACAGATATCATTCCCTTTTGGACCTGGACAAGCTCAAGAAGTGGGCCTGTGTGAACCTCATGAGGTTTAACAAGGCCAAGTGCAAGGTCCTGCACTCGGGTCGGGGCAACCCCCGGTATCAATACAGGCTGGGGGATGAAGGGATTGAGAGCAGCCCTGCCAAGAAGGACTTGGGGGTACTGGTGGATGAAAAGCTGGACATGAGCCAGCAATGTGCGCTCACAGCCCAGAAGACCAACCATATCCTGGGCTGCATCAAAAGCAGCGTGGCCAGCAGGTCAAGGGAGGTGATTCTGCCCCTCTGCTCTGCTCTGGTGAGACCCCACCTGGAGGACTGCATCCAGCTCTGGAGCCCTCAGCATAAGAAAGACATGGACCTGTTGGAGCGGGTCCAGAGGAGGGCCACGAAAATGATCAGGGGGATGGAACAGCTCTGCTATGAAGAAAGGCAGAGAGAGTCGGGGTTGTTCAGCCTGGAGAAGAGAAGGCTTTGGGGAGACCTTATTGCAGCCTTTCAGTACTTAAAGGGGGCTTCTAAAAAAGATGGCGGCAAACTTTTAGCAGGGCCTGTTGCGACAGGACAAGGGGCAATGGTTTTAAACTAAGGGGGTGTAGATTTAGACTAGATATAAGGAAGACATTTTTTACGCTGAGGGTGGTGAAACACTGGCACAGGTTACCCAGAGAGGTGGTGGATGCCCCATCCCTGGAAACATTCAAGGTCAGGTTGGACAGGGCTCTGAGCAACCTGATCTAGTTGAAGATGCCCCTGTCCATGGCAGGGGGGTTGGACTAGATGACCTTTAGAGGTCCCTTCCAACCCAAACCATTCTATGATTCTATGATCTGGTGTTTACTGTATAAAAGCAAGACTGCACACTACACAGCAGTGTTCTACCTGTCTTTTCTATGTCTTTGGAAAAGTGGATTTGTACTGCAATATTGAAACACTTCAATAATTGATTTTCTTAAATCATAAGAATATTTGAAGTACTTCTTAAAAAGGAAGAGAACTTACTATTGTATATTGGCATTTTAAAGCAAAAACGATCAGTTGATTCCCAATTAAGATTTGTGAATTTTTGAGAAGTTCCTGCCTACAGTGAAGGTCATCCACCTGATGCCTATAACCATTTTGAATAGAGCTTCACAATATTGTCTGATGGAAAAGCAGCAATACTAGGCCAGGTGAAATAATTGAAAATGACTGGATATTCTGCAGACTTTGTGACTAATATCGGCTGTCCCTTGCCATACCTAAGTCCTTTGATACCAAAAAAAGCACCAAGTATTTTTAGTGCTGATCGGTCCCCTTGTTTCCAAATCTCAGGAATAAGCTGCACTACAAAGTGGCCTTCACAATAGTCATTGCAATAAACCAGGGCTCTGGGAATTTTCTCACACCAGTACAGTTCTCAGTGGCCTTGCCTGGTAATGACCAGTGTTAGTGTATAATATGAGACTCATGTGTTAGCATTTTCAGAGGAATTTCCCAGCCTGCCTTGCTGGTATTTACCATAGTGCCGTGGAGTGGGGCATTAAGGAGGAGGGGGCAGGGGAAAGAGCATTCTACAATTTCCTTTCAGCACATTTACAGCTATTTTTTCAAGCTCAGCATGTGTGTTTTAGAGACAAGAGAAGGCCAGGGCACTTGGATTGTTGTCTTAAATGAAATTCCAATCAGTCTAAAGGCTGGCTCTCTAGACAGCCATTAACTTGCAGGTGTGCCGGCCTAAAATGTGCAATGTGGTTAAAAAAATGAAAGCCAGGCTATGAACACGCAGCCTTGAAATGTTTCTTAATATGAGAAGGACAACCAAAGATATCTATGCAAGCATATTTTGATGTACATACATAAAATTAAAAGAGAAATGATGAGGCTTTTGGCCAAAGCAGTTTCAAATCTGAAATACCTACTGTACTTAAATGAACATGTATTGGGAGACCTTATTTAGGGAGCAGAATCTTACATTCACAGAAACTTTGCCTGTAAAAACCCTGTAAAGTACCATGTTTGCCACTACCCATTCATAACATCCCACCAGTAGAACATTAATTTAGAACTGATTTCATCTCCTGGCTTTGTTTCTTTGCTAGCCCTAAATTTTAATTATTCTGAACTGATGTTCATTTCTGAGAATTCTTGAATCTGTTTAGCATTGTGTAGTAAGTGGGCCTGAGTGGCTGACATTGAGTACAAAATCTCAAAACACCTATGTGCTTTCAAAAAAACAAAGAGATCCGTTAAGGGTACAGAAGCTTTTACTTATTAGGAGTACATTTCCCGGCCTAGGACAACATTACTAATCCCAGAGCTGGAGCTCAGTCCTGAGATCACCTGCAGCAATATGCAACACACAGCTGGCCTGCTGCTGAAGATAAGAACAGTTTGCTGACGTAATACTCATTACAGGACATCTTTCTCTTGTTTTTGTTTGCCATCTATTTACAAATGGTTGTATTTTCTCAATGCATGTGTTATTTCAAGTATTTGCCAGAAGAATTCTAATTCTTAGCTTATTGCCATATGTTGTTTCTGTCTGCTGTCTGATTAAAAGTCATAAACCAAGCAGTTTGGTTCAGTTTCCATATTAGATGGGATGTCCATAATCAGCACAAGACTTACAGGAATTTGAGAAGAATTTCTTAAAAACTTAACATAAACAATGCTAAAAGTAAGCACATTCCGCATGGTGATGAGACCAGGAATACTACTTTTCATCTGGGGGTGTGTGTGTGATGCCTACAACTATAAGTAAAGCTATTCTGGCAAAATCACAGTAAAATGAAGATTACCTCCATTTTTCAGATGAAGAAACTGAGATAAATTTTGTGAACTGCACAATTTCATGCAGGAGGTATGCAGCAGAGCCAAGAACTGAACAAGAAACTGAGTTTCAGACAAGTGCCTCAGTCACAAGCACATCATTAATCGGAACAGTCTGTTCTGAAGACCCTTTGTATTTGTTTCTGTCCTTCCCATCAGTCTGCTTGTCATCAAAAACAAACCAAAGAAGGAACTGAATGCAAAAGAAAATACTGACGTGGATTTGTTACAGTAAATTCAAATGTCTTTAGTCTGTAATAGATAAAACAGTATAGCTTAGCTTACTAGAGGAATGAAATGGTTACATCAAACTGAACTGATTTTAACCTACAGTGTAGCAAGTGGATGTTTTGGTACACTCTTGCCAGTTCTCATGTATTTTGGATGGAAAATGAGGTCAACACAAGATGTTCTTAAATATCATTTTGTTTTTAACTACAGGTCAGCCAACTGACACATTGGATTTCCTCCTCTACACTATGGTTGACTGGTCTTTTCCCGCAATCAGGAAAAACATTACTTTCCCATCAGACTTTTAAGTAAGCATACATGAGGTACATATTTACTTTACTAGCTACACAGATTTGGAACTAAAATGAATACTCTCAGTCTATGCGATAGCTGATAGCAAAAGCTTTTGTGGTGGTTCTTTGTGTTTGCTCCCCAGACAGAAGTTTGGGAAGACGTATTATCCACCCAGGAAATATATTTTTCAAAGCCAGCACTAAAACCTAGATTTATAATTAGCAAGTAGCAGCTGGACATATCATTTTAAAGTAGAATGTTTATAATCCCTTGATAATATTCAGCAAAAGTTTAGCCAAATGGAAATTTTTGATTTGGTTCAAACACTGAACCGATGCAACACCTTTTCCGGAACAACATCTGTGAGTAAGAGACTCTCTGACCTTTTCTTGGGATTCGAGTAATTTGCATTTAGACCCATTCTCTGTGGCCAGACTGTGGCTTCAAACCATTGCACACGTCAGAGTAGAAGAGTCCATCATGGAGAAACTTCGCAATAGCAGCTCCTGGAGGTGAAAGCCTCAGTCTCCTTTCAGTGTACCACCCTTAATCACTGACAGCTGTGCAGTGGGGATGTGCAGCCTCCTTTCTGGCACGTTAAATCATCAGGCTGGGGGCAGTGTTGACTAATGGTTGGAGCCACATGGCCAAGCTCACACTCTGGCTCTACCTGTTGCTGGTTTTGCGACCTTAAGAAAGTGCTTCCCTTCTGCTTAACTTTCCTTTTCTTCATGTAATGCTTGCATTTTCAGCTTTTGCTGTGAGGTTTATGGGATCACCCTGTGGACCAATTCTAAATAATTGGTCTGGAGTTTTGCTTTTTAAAAAAAAAAAACAAACAGGAAATAATGGCTATCAATATTAGGATTCCTCTTTTACAGACCACATGGTAGAAACCCATAGTTTATATTTACTTATGGAAAGCACACCAGAGGTTGCCTGATGAGGCAGGAACTTAATGCAGAACCTCATGACCCAGTCTAGTTCCTCAGAGAAAATCTTTCAAAAAGGAATACTGCTGGCTTTCATCTCTTATCAGTTCATCTTCTCTCATCTGACTCCTCTGGCATGCTTCTTTCCCAATCAGGTTGTCCTTTGCAATCTCAACAACACTTTAGAGGTTTATTGGGGGGCAAGTGGCAGGGGAGCTTAGTTCGCTGGTCTGCTTGTCCTACAGTTTTGAGGTACAGTTCTTCCTGTATGTGACAACTGGAACAGAGAGCGGATAGAATCTGGATCTATGCAGAGAAGAGACTTAAAACTCTTACCATAACGCATTTCAGTTCTAATATTTGAACCATTTTTTCCTTTTCTTATCAAATTTGTAATGTAAAAGAATCCAGACCATGTAAAGATTGGAAACAGAGCAAAGGCTAGGGGGAAAAGATAATACAGACACTATGTGAGGAAGCATGTGGAATATAAGAGAAGGAGGAGACTGAGGCATTGTTCTGGTCTGTCCTAGAAATGAGACCTATTGCTGAAAGAGGGCATGAGCCACTTTATTCTACCTGGTTGTATCTAAACAAGCACTATGAGTAAATAGGCACATGTTCAAATCTATAAAGTGAAGGAGTAGGTAAAAAGTTTCACTTTTCTTACACAGTTATAACAAGTGAGTGAAAATAAAGAGACCTGGGAAACAAAGATAAAAGGTAATCTTCCAAAATCAGGACAAAGGAATTATGATCCAGAAGCAATGTCTTAGGAAGCAGAATATTCAAAATTCAACTGGTGTTTGACATCCTGTGCATCTAGGAGCTGTTAATCCAAGATATTTTTCCACTGGGTTTTACTTCAAGAACTACATGGCCCCAGCTGGAAACAAACATTTCTCATTGTACTTAGTGTAATTTCCCATGAAGAACTTCTTATTAGTCAGAGCAATTTTGGTTTCTTAATGTGTTTCTAGAAAATGCTGGTCAGCTGTTTTGAAAACTTTAGTGTATGCTAGATTACTGATCCTCATCTATTTTTTCAAGATGCAGTGGAAAAGTTGTTCATGTTTTTTATTTCCTCACAGTAAATCTAATGTCATCTCTAAATGGCAGTGGAGCACAGATCCATGGCCCTCTGTATCTCAAATGTGTTGTTTTCTCCATATATTTGCATCCAAGACTTCTGAGTGATTCCAACAGTACAAAGTCTTGTCATTTTCTAAGTGTTTTCTTCTTATTAAAAATTGTCAGGTACTTCATGACAGGTGCTTTCGAGAACAAACTATTCTTTCAAGGACTTTAAAAATATTTCTTGAAAGTGGAAATAGTGGTTTGGTTTTCCAGATTGTGAGGGATTTAGATGACTAAGTTTTGTTTACTTCATTTTCTCATTGTACATCTATGTCTTCCTCAAATGCAGAAAAATTAAGGTGAAGGGAGTTCAGTCTGGAACCACAATACATTTTCTTGTCACCACTTAATATTAAAACAATTGTCAGTATTAAAAAAAAGTGCCAGCATAGTATTTCTCTCCTATTCATCTTTCAGTATGAATAAGAAAGGCAGTGTGGTAGAGTGCATTAGCATTACACTTGAACTCAAGATTGATTACTGTTTCTGACCCAGCATGGCTTTGGAGTGTGAAGCCAGTTAACTCATTTCATCTGCTTCTGTTCTACCTCCCACTACATATCTGTCTTATGTCTTTGAATCATAAGCTCCTTGAGACATAGGTAGTTTCTTACTAGCTGCCTGGAGCCTACTACAATGTGCCCACATGTGAACTGGAACTCTCCTATCTTTATAGTGGTTCAAATAATAATGCCAGCAGAGTTCTTGTCTGCTGTTCCGCAGGAGCACAGTTGTCATTGTTTACATAACTATTTTGGCTATGTCCACAAATCTTTAGGCAGCCATCTCCCTTGCCTGAACCTAGACTTTTATCTGTCTCTCCCTAGAGAGACTCTTTCCATTTTTTCCTTTCTGGTGAACCTATAATAGCTTTGCAGAAAGGATCCTGTTTCTGCCCTTCAGAGCTTGCATGACACTTGAAATAAAGATTTTTGTCATGAGCCCTGCAGCTTCCTCTGTTTTCAGCTGCCCTTCCTAATGTTGGGTGGTTGCTTGGTGAGGACCAGCCAAGAAAGTAAAGCAGCATGTATTGGCCCTGTGGTTTGATCACAGGCCGTCTAATTTCAGCTTGACCTTAGCTCTGTTCAAACTGCTTTGCAAAATAATGTTGGAAATTGGAAACAGGGATAAAAGGTGGTGTTCCATATTTGTCCCCTGCAATTCTATACCATTTGCTGGTACTAATCTTCCACCTGATGGTGATCTTTAGTGTGAACTCGTGCAACTTTAACGATCCATGTAGAAGGGTTAGTTCATTCTATGTAATGTATTCAATCCTGCAAGGTGTGCATCTTGTTTTTTCAGTGGTCTTTTACTGACATTTTTGGAGTTGTTAACAAAATGCTCAAAATCACCTAGAATGAATAATAGGGAGTATTTAGGGCACCTCTGTGGGGAACAACAGCTCGAGTTCCTGAAGAGAGGTCTATAAACTAGTTACCTCAGGTAATTAATAAGAGCAAAACAAGTTTGGTGCAGACTATGCTATCTTGTTTCTTAGTAGATGAGACTACCAAAAGACTGTAGACTTTTCCTCAGTCTCTTGGGTTCAAAATGTTATGTCTGAAAACATGATATGTTTATTGATGCAGAAAAACACTAATAATATGACCTAGGGAGATTTGGGTTTGAGAGTCTTGCCTTTGCCTCTTGTTGGAGAATTACATGAGCAACCTGATGTAATACTACAAGCTTTGGGTCACTGAGGGGTGCAGAAGACTTTTATCCTTTACTGTTCTTACCTTTCTGGTACCTTCCAGTTCCAAGGGATCTTTTTTTGAACATGTTGCAAAATAATATCAGATGGGAGGAGAGAGAAAGTGATTTAAAATATTTTCATGCAATGGGAAAATCATTTCCTACTTGTATCTAGGCAAGAAGCAGATTTCTCACAGATGCCTTCATTGCATACATGAATAACAAGATAGAAAAGCAGCAGTGAATGTTGCGTTTGTCTTATTTCCTCCACCTGTGCTGAATAACCACACTTTATAATACTGAATAAATCAGGAAAGAGATTGCTGGGAAAGTGGTGTAATCTTATATACACATCATTATGGAGCGAGTTAAGATACTGGACTTCAAATCACTTTACAGCCTAGGGGGAAAAGTAAACTTTGTCTTCTGGGTTAGCAATCGCATGAAATGTAGCTGTTTTGTGCAGCTTTTTTTTCCTCCTAAAAGATTTCTTCTTTGTTTCTTTTTCATAAATCCCAGATGAGACTTTCAAATCCAAGTTAGTTTGAAGCCACTGAACTTTCGTAAGATTTGCTCAAGCAGCTTATTTGCATGGAACACAGAAGTCTGAGGCAAGAATGACTGCAGACTAGAATGTACCGTAGGTCTACGCCAGAAGCTTTGAACTCAGGTACAAATCATTTCCAAGTAATCTGGCCCACACAATGGAATATTTCCTGTCTGGATGAATTACATGCTGCCTGGGTGGGCTTGTGAATGGTGAGAAAAAAACCCAAAGATTAAAAAATCACTACTCCACTTAAACCAGGGAAGCAACCCAGTGAGGATGTCTAAAATTCTAAGGACTGATGTAAATATTTCAGGTTTGGCCTGCCATGGGCTGATCAAAGTGTATGTGAAAGACTGCAGCACGTTTTGCTTTAGCAAACACCCTCATTATCTCCTATTGTCTACCAGATATATCATAGCAATCATTTTGCCTTGTCCTGCCAGTGTCTACATGGTAGATTGAAAACAAAGAAAAAAGTATACTCTTTTAAGGTTTTACTATTGAAGTGTGTCATTTGAATGTCTGCAACCATTAGGTGGAGGTTGGAGAGGGGAACCAAAAACTTGTGGCGGCTTAAAATCTTCATGTTTCTGGACCTAGGGTAATTGCCACCTGACGAAAGTTAGAAAGAAGTTTCCCTGGAGTCAGTTCTCCAGGTGCCAACCCCTGTTGGGTGTGCGATGTTGGGCCTCAACTAGCCACCGTGTTCAGCAGGGCAACCTCTTGCTGTAGAGCATATTCAAACTGTTCTGTCATACAGCCTGGAACCTTCCATGTGGGAAGAACCATCTAAGAAGTGATTCAGCCCATCAGGCAGATTTCTGGAAGTATGGCTGCAGGAGGAGAAGCTTTGTTTTGCATAAAAGGCAACGTGTCTTCCTTAGTGCTAGAAGTGAATTACTTTTCATGACTCAATTTCAGAGTGTTTGCTCTGGTGAAAAGCTAAGTTTCTTAGCAAACTGTTGCCACCAGAGCAAGACTAGTTTATTCCTAATACTGTGCAAGCTAATGATGGGCAACCATCATACCCTACAGCATATATATAAGCACTCAGAAACCTGTATGTCTCATTCAGACAGCTGTTCTATCACCTTCCTGCGATAAGTGCCTCCTCCTTCCCAAAAGAACCAGATAAGGTTTGGATGACCTTCCCACAGTGGGGACCAGTCTCTAAAGTCAGTCATCACTGAGAGAACAGGAACATGCAGTGGAGAGTTCCACTGCACCATTGTTTCCAAGGGAATAGGCTGAAGTCAATTTGTTAATTTCTATGAACCAAGCTTACAGATAAGCTCATGATGTCCTTGAGGAATCAGGCCTGTGGGCCCCAAGGCTCCAAGCCATAATGTTATCCTTCTCCATTTATTATTTTTGAGCTAAAATTTAATGTAACTGAACAGTTTTATCCAAGATTAACAAAAACCAATCCCTCATGTTACCCTATTAAATTCGCTGGAGTTGCACAAAGCATGACTTTGTGCATGGTCCATTATGTTTTCTCTGAAGATGTGAATCATCTCTAACACAACTTCACTGATTTAACATTTTGGACAACAGGTTGATGCAAGCAATTCTATGAAACCTCAGAAGCCATCCTCAAAAATTTCCATAACCACTTTTTTCAAAACCACATAAATGTCTTGCAATTGTGCAGCATGAAACATTAGGCCACAGAACTTATATAGCAAATTCATAAAATCTGATTTTAAGGCATCACTTAGCCCTGAAGTTTCTGGCAGTAGCTTTCCTCTGAAATAAGAAGGCTCTTGTTCCTAGGTCTTACTATTGTGACTTTGAATGTGATCTGTCAGGTCCTCTGTCTAAATCATTCTCCTTCTGTACAGTTTTGGTACTGAATGTGATCTACACTGTGTATAGGACCTTGTTTAGTATCATTTCCCAGAAGATACAGGCTGCAGTTAAAATGTAAAATCTGTGCTACCGCATAAATTCCTTTTTCTGGTGATAGAAATTTGCAATATTTTTGTTCTAATGCATCAGTCAGGTTTTCTGAGTCTAAACAGATTTCCAGTTGTTTTCTTACAGCTATGTCAAAATGCTTGAATTCAGCTTTCATTGACAGTGATCTCATCATCAGGTTTTATTCTGATATGTGAATATATATAATAAGGTGGCTGTGTTTATTGTAAATATTTAATTATTACCTAAACTAAAATTACTTGTATTGCATTTGGAAATTTGGAAATTAACCAGGACAGTAACACAGTCCTTGATTTGCTGAGGGGGTTGTGCTCAGGTTAGGCCTCTCAACACTGATTCTGTGCTAAAGTTGGAAGGGCAATTACCCACCAAAATCTTGAGAACTTTCTTTTAGTAACGCTGAAATATATGCCTGTTTCATTATAATTCCCCCCTAAATATAGAGGCAACATATTTAATACAAATGCATGTAGTATTCTCTACTTTTGAGTCCAATAACTGCAATTTATCAAATTAACTGACAATTTGACCAAATTGGTCAATTTCAGTCTTTCATTGTAGTATTAATCTATTAAGTTTATTTTTTCAAAATTTAGTTGCTGAATGTCTATAAAAGCCCTTATACAGGCAAGAATGACTTGTTTTGTATATTTTTCTAACAAGACAAGCATTTAAAGAATGGAAAGCTGAATCAGTTGCAGTACATACATAGAAGAAATTTTACCACTGGCTGTAAATATATTTAGATACCTAATTCATAAGAATGTCTGGGCTCCAGTCCTGATGAGTTTCTGACTTCATCTATATAACGGTGATATGTAGCTTTTCTCTGCTCTTTTTTACTGACCTATTTTGATTTCAAGCTGTCTATTGCCTGAGATTATTCCTTGTTTTAAGAATGAACAACATCTAGCTTAAATGGGTTTCTAAATATTTCTAAGTACCAAAAATAGTATATTAACAAAATGATAACTTACCAAAAGATACTCATTATAACTTGAACTCATCAACATATATGTTAGAGAAGATTTTTAGACTGAGTTTTCTAATGTTGAATATCTTTGGCAAAAGGAAATCTTTTATCTTAGGTGTTAAAGTGATGGGCATGATAAAAGAATATGAAAAATAAAACATTTCATTTCTTTTAGGACAATATTTAATAGAAGCACACTGGGAAACAAATGTTTTAAAACCAAAGAGATCTCCATAGCAAAGTGGTTTGAAAAATGACATAAATTATTTGGAAAACCCCTAGGGGAATTAGAATTTTTTTACAGAAAGAAGAACTATTTATCCATGGAGCTGACTGAAAATTCACCATCCTTGGCTCCTTGAAAAGTTCATCTCTTCTTCTTGATATAGCAATGAAAATTATAGCAAATAGCTGTATACACAGCAAAGTACATTTTGCCATGATGAAAGAAAAAAAAAACAAGGGATGTTGATTTTCAGACAAAGCTACTAATTGGAGGAAGAAAAAAAAATGGTAGCCCTATGTCTCCCTTCCTCTTTTACTTTGAAGATCCAGTGAATAAAATATACTTTTAACTGGTATCAGGTTGTCCCAACAGCACTACAACTCTGCTGTCAGAAATTTTGCACAGATCTAGACGCTTTTTGTCCTTATGAGGCATTTTGTATGAGTAGAAAGTCTAATATGTTTCTCCTTGTTTCCAGAGGAAAATATGATTTTTTTACCTACAATTAGAGCTGGCCAGTAAAATAGTTCATTAAATCACAGTTTAGTTATGCAAGGATCATTTCCCTTTGAAGGAAAGTCCTTAATTTAGAAGAAGACTGATTTAATATGTCCCAGAAACTTCTCTCTGAAGGGGAAATCTTTCTTTTTTCGTAATATTCATGTACTTGAAACTCTTCTTGTATACGTATCTTTGTTCCTGTAATGAAAGAGGAATTCATTCAGCACTCCTTATTCAGTCTTTCAGTATCTGTGGTGAGTCACAGTTAAAAACATTGGAGAAGATATTTATGAGAAAAGGGTAGTATTGGGAGTATTTGAGCCATTCACCATAAATTTAGGATGAATTACAATAAATACAATTTATGTCAGTTCCTATTCAGGCACTGAAGTCAGTTCGTTAAAAAAGGATGAATGACTAAGGAACCCTGATGCACTTCTGCAAAACAGAGGGTGAGAAACAGTACCCTTATCTCACAGATGAAATCAGTGAGAATTTATATTCTCAGGTGAAATTTGCCCTGTACAGTCTCCTCGGTACTAAAAGTAATTTTAATTTAAATTTAAAAAAATGTTTACATGCCATGTGTCATTATATAACCATGTCACAGTATAATCACCATAAACTTTAAAACTTTTATTTTTATGGTTCAAAAGTACCATTAAGGATGGTTTGGGTTTGGGGTTGGTTTTTTTTTCTAGAATAGCCCCCCTCACCTGCACCAAAAAACTCACAGATTTGAAAACAGCAAAACTAATTTGAGCCTGTATGTTTAGGTTATCTAACACTGTACTCTATTCTTTTCTAACCCTTTCCCTGAGGCATCTTTTAACATCCACTATATGATGATATTCCCATTGAATGACATGGATTTACCTACATACCTTTTCTTAGTCTCATACAATTCTGTTTAAGTTTTGCTGAATTTTAGCAAAAATGTCTCTCACTCTCTTCCTTGGAAGAACACTGTTAACAAACCATAATAACTTGGAAACTGAAGTGTCAACCTCATCCAGTACCCATGGTAACAGTCTTTATATTGTGCATAGATGCTAATAAAGGGGTTTTTTTAAGCAGTTCATTTTTACCAGCTGTCATTCTGCCTCATTCACCATAAGAAACATAGCACAAGACATATATTCAGAAATACAATTGTATAGAAAGGGTAAAACCAGTTTTTATTAAGCGTTAGCCTGCCTGACTTTAAAATTCAAGTGCTACTGTTTAGATGTATCCCATGATGATGATGATGATTCCAAATAGTATATTAGGGTTGCAAGTCAAAGATTCAGTAATCACTAAACCCAAGATTAATTACATGAGCCTGCTTCAACTTTCCTTCCTTTTCATTTTTCACCTTCCAGCCTCCTCTCCCCAGTGATTCCTTTTCTCAGTATCCTCCTTCCAGCAAAATAAACTTAGGTATCTCCTTGGCCCCTCCACTTTCTACTCCTTCTTTTGCTAAATTGATTAGGAACCAACAAGGAAGCATCTGTAGCAGAGGATATTCCTGCTTATGTTCTCAGTTTGTGTACCTCTGATGTTACAGTGTCTCACACAGCTGGGGGACAATTCCAAGAGATTCAGCAAAAGAAGACTTCGAAAATGTATCAAACAAATTAACAAGTTTTTACTAACTTACCTGAGAACAGGTACTTCCTAGGTTTAAAATGTACCAACACCTGGGATAGACTTTTATGGGAACAAGAGCAAGCATATCTGACTTGTTGGTGGTGTCATGACCAGTGCCAAGAGCTTCCTCCAAAGTGAAAGTAGTGGAGCTTTTGCATAATTTGAGAATTGGAGGTAGTGAAAAAACTGTTATCTGAAGAAGTGCTGGACCATTAATTGTAAGACATGTTAGCTCAAAAGTATTGTCTGCATCCATTCAATTAAGGTCTTTTTTTCTAGACCCAGTAAAGCTACAATTGCAAAGCTAGTTCTGCTCAGTTTTAGCTAAAGGAAAATGATGATTATTTAAATATTTGTAATGAAGCCAGTCAGTTAAAAACCTATGGTTTTGGCTGGTGTTTATTAGTCATAACTTATTAATTATGGATATGATTTCCCCACTCTTTCACTATAAGCACACATAGAAGCATTTCTCTATAGAGGTATATATTTGGGGGAACATGAGGCATTGCAGTTTTCTCAGTGTGACTTCTTCAATTAAAGTTTTTTAGCAAATAGACTATTTTTAGCAAATAAGCAGAACAGAACTGCCTCCCCATTCTTTCCTGTTTTGCTGGAAGGATGGAATATGAGCCCTCTTTTTCAGGTCTTCAAGTCTGCAGCACATCCTTTGAGGTCTGTAGCTTCAGATACCCCCTTCCAGCTGCATTCTTTATTCAGCAAAGGTTTCTATTTGATGCCTGCATTTCCGTGGCCTGAGGCATATGCTGGCCTAGTCTCTGGATGCCTGGGTGAGCTGAATGCCAAGGTGTGTTACGGTGCCTACTGCCAATCTAGGTGCCATCTTGAGGCTCTTCAGAGCTCTTTGAGGAGTCATCACTGAGATGAACCCACACAGATAAGGAGATTGCACTTGTCATAGTCATGTTTGTTACACCAGAGGGTGGGAAGAAGAGTGGGATGCACACTTGCTCTTTTCATCCACTTGCATTAGTAGAATGGAGCATACTGGGGAGACCACAGTCCTTGCTAGCAGCCAGCGAGTGTTGCTACCTCATTAGACATGGAAGCTGGTGGATCTTCTTGAAGTATGATTACAGCCACAACTTTTACTTGTAACAGTTCACAGAAGCCTAGACCCAACCCTCTGTGTAACCTTTCTGGGATGCAAATGTGATGGGAATTTCTGAACTTCAATAATGCCTCAAAAACATGAAGATAGGTGGTAATGCATAACTGGGGTCCACTGAGAAACATTTGACTGCTTTTGCTCGATTAAGTGAAAACAGAACTGTCTTGCGGGGCCCATTATAATGATATCCATCAGATGTTAGAGACATTAGATCAGAAGGGAAGAGGGTGGTAACACTAGCACTCAACGCGTTGCCAGTCCAACTGGATTCACAACAGCTGCAAGCTAAACATTATTCACACCGTTCAGGCCTTGAAGCACTTTTCAGATATGTCAAGTTTTCCAGTCCTTAAAAGCCAGTTCTTCTGTCATTTTGTTCCTGGTTTACACTGGAGACAGTTTGACTCATCACTAAATTATCTTCAGGCTGTAACACTGAGGGGATTATAAATAACTCCCTTTATAACTATTAATGCCATTACATATTGTGTTATTTCTCTTTCTCAAATATATATATATATTACTGTTTGAAAAAAAAATAGATCAGTAGAAAAATATATATGGATATCAAAACAGACGTATACTGTACTTATGGACAGCTCCATGGATCTTGTAAGTCAGCATAATTGTAAATAAATCATTTGAGTTAGAACTCATTCCTATTTTACTAGACAGAATGCAGTTTTCGATCTGATAGATCCATCTGGATTAATCTTAAATCCCCCTGATACTGTAATTTTTAACCATTTAATTCTAATATGATGGTACTCAGATACTCAGAGAGGAGTTTTTCTTCTTCCTCAGGTTTCTGCAACTGTGCTGAAGTTTGATAACATTAGTTGAATAAGTTGTATGCTAAAGGAAACATGGTCTGACAGAAGACTGGGTTTATTTGATCTATTGGTGTTTCAGGATCTTGCAATAGCTTACAGCTTAATGTTATTTTGTATATTGACTTGAAAATGTGAATTTTGCACAACCGTATTTATCCAGCACTTTACACTGCGAGGGTTTTTACAATGCACTTGCAGGTAATTGGCCATCTTAAATAAATCTCAAACTTCTGTCTTGGTGATGATCTGTTTCAATCTAAAAGAACTATGAAAGCTAAATTAAAAGAAGGTAATGCACAACAGAACAAAAGACACTTATCATGATGGTCTTGAAATTTAGTTACATTATTAATTTTGGATATCCTAAATGATATAATTTATTTTCTGTCTTTTTCCAACACTTCTGTACACTGCAACCTTGCTTGTACTTCATGAAGAATTACATGGTGGATGGTTATTTTGTTGTTTAGGTTTATTGAACAAAAGCTCTCTCTGACACATGCATAAAAAAGGAACAAATCAATTAAAAATTCCCATGACATTAAATAATACTAGGTAGCTAGATCACCTGCAAGTAAATCAATAGGCCATCAGGCTGCAGCAAGGAAGACTTGCCCTTGGTGGAGAAGGATGACATTAGGAAACAAACAGAATGAACATGCATGAGTCCATGCGGCCTGACAAGCTGTACCCACAAGTGCTGAGGGAGCTGGCTGATGTCACTAGGCGGCCATTCTCAACAGTCTTCGAAAGGTCACGGTGATCAGGAGAGGTTCCTAAACACTGGAAGAAAGTAAATATCACCTCTATCTTCAAAAAGGGCCAGAATGGAGATCCAGGGAACCACAGCCTGGTCAGCCTGTACTCAGTCCCTAAGAAGGTGATGGAGCGAGTAATCCTGGAGCCCATTTCCAAATACATGAAGGACAAGGAGGTGATCAGGAGTAGTCAGAATGGATTTACAGTGGGGAAATCATGCTTTTCCAACCTGATAGCCTTCTACAATGAGCTGACTAGCTTGATGGATAAGAGAAGAGCATTAGATGTTGTTCATCTTGACTTCAGTAAGGTTTTTGACACTGTTTCCAATGTCATCCTCATAAACAAGCTGACAAAATACAGGTTAGGTAAGTGCACATTCCGATGGACTCAGAACTGGCTGAATGGCTGGGCCCAAGGGGTTGCCATCAGTGGCACAAAGACCAATTGGAGACCAGTCATTAGCGGTGCACCCTAGGGATTGATACTGACTTGGGGGATGGACAGAGTGCACCCTCAGCAATTTTGCTGATGATATAAAACTGGGAGAAGTGACCGATACACCTGATGGGTATACTGCCATTCAGAGGGACCTCAACAGGCTGGAGAAATGGTCTGACAGCAATCTCATGAAATTCAACAAAGGGAAGTGCTCAGTCTGTCCTTGGGGAAGAATAACCCCATGTTCCAGTACAGGCTCTGGACTCACCGTCTGGAAAGCGGTTCTGCAGAGGTGGACCTTGGTGTCCTGGCAGACAACAGACTGATAATGAACCAGCAATATGCCATCACAGCAAAGAAGGCCAGCAGCATTCTGGGCAATGCTCCCTCAAGCATTGCCAGAAGCTTGAGGGAGGTGCACTGGTGAGACACATCTGGAGTGCTGAGTCCAGTGCTGGGCTCCCCAGTATAAGAGAGACAGGTACATACTGGATTGAGTCTAGCAAAGGGCCATGAAGGTGATTAAGGAACTGAAACATCTGTCCTATGAGGAGAGCCTGAGAGAGCTGGGACTGTTCATCCTGGAGTGGAGAAGGCTCAGCTGGATCTTATCTATGTGTATGAAAACCTGATGGGGGAAAATGAAGATGAGGGAGCCAGTCTTTTCTCAAGGGTGCCCCGTAATAGGACAAGAGGCAATGGGCACAAATTAAAATACATGAAATTCCATCTGAACACAAGAATTTTTTTTTTTTTTTTTTTTTTTTTTTTACTGTGAGGGTGATCAAACACTGGAACAGGTTGTCCAGAGAGATTGTGGAGTCTGCATTCATGAAGATATTTAAAACTAGACTGAACGTGGTCCTGGGCAATCTGCTCTATCTCACCCTGCTTTAGTAGGCAGGGGTTGGACTAGTCAATCTCAAGAGGTCCTTTTCAACATCAGCAACTCTGTGATTCTGTCATTTTTTCCCTATATATTGCCAATACTCTACTTAGGCATTTAATGTTTTCTAAACACCGATTCAAGAATTTGTACTGAATGTACCCTTGAAATTGAGCCAGAGAAAGAGGAAATAGATAATAGCAACTATAAAATACCTTGGAGGCATAAAAGTTCAGGAATGAAAAATGATGCATGGTCTTATTAGATATCCCATTATCTGGGGACAAAACCAGCCTATTGTGTAGCTGTCCAATGTAGATAGTTATATTCTGACAAACATCAAAATTACCTAGTTTGGGGATTGATAAAATGTTCATTTTCTTTCAGCTGTATACATGGATCTCAGCAATACAAAATGTTGGGAACTGAATTTGTTTCCCCTCTCCAAATTTTCATATGTAAGCTGTGAACATCTAAGCTAGTATTAAGAGTTTCCTATAGGGGGTAATATCTATATTTATATGCACCATAGACTGGACAGCTGAGCTATATGACTTCCAGAAAGCATCAATCAAATGAGAATAGTAGTTTAAAACTCTGTACAGTTTTAAAAGGAATGAAAGATCTAAATACGTGATATGCTGGTCACATTGGCAATAAGCATTCTTTTAATAATAAAAGCAATTTCTTTTTTATCAAACCTAGGTTCTGTACCTGCCCCTGTATGTCATTTGCTTTGGTCATGTACTGCCAACTTAGTCCGGTGATGTACATACTGCCCCATTTTGAAACCTGTGAGCAATAGATTTCCATATGAAAGAAGGGAGCTATTTTTCCACAAAAGGAAACAGACTACACTCAACTGGAGTTATAAGAAAACAGAAAGAAACAGCTTTAAGGGAACAGAAATTATTGATAAGAGAGCAATTTCGCACAGTAATAGTAAAATAGTAGTACCTTAAGCAGTATCATGAGAACAGATGCTGAAGTTTCCGATTTGTTTTCATAATGATGTAAATTTACTAAAGAAGTAGGGGAGAAAAGGTGGAGAGCAATACAAAAAATAATCATGCAAGTAGTAACATCAGTCTAAATAATTTTCCAAGCTGATCAATTTCAAATGTTAAAAATGCTTTTTATATGCTTAGGTACAGCCTGTACTACCCCAAGCACAATGTTTAAATCCATACAGTTTTTGTACTATTACCTATTTCTAAAAGTGCAATTATAGGCCACGTTATTCTGCCTCCTGACCAACTTTCTTTACTATTGAGTTGGCAGGATGTCTTATGGTTGAGGCACAAGACTGAAAACTGATAAATGGAGGAGGTTTTTCAGTTTGGCAAAGGCTTTCTCTCTGGCTTTTCTCAGTCATTTGGACTGAGAACACCAGCAGATTAAACTAGCTGTTTGCAGAATAGTTTGGGCCCAGATATGGAAAAACTGCAAGCGTACAGCATGGGACTCAAACTAAGCAAGCTGAGCAAATATGGTAGGCAGGAAGCAAAGTTTCTTAACTTACAGTGCAACTCTGTAAATGATGCCATGACTGTTCATTATCTGACCTGAGGTCACCAACACCTTGCTGTAGCAGCCAGCCTCACTAGCTCAAGTTGCCATCAGGCAAAGGTCTCTTCATCTACCTCCACTGTACAGTTTTTATCTCCTCAAACCTCAAGTGTCAATATAGGAAGTAGGAATAACTGCAGAGATCTTTTAACTAGCAAAATACAAAATATTTAAAGGAAGGATCGTGCAATTTTCCAATCTTAATTTGCATCACAGGTGGATAGCAATTTCAATTTATGACCGCAAGTGATTTGAGAAGTAAAATAATATTTTTAATAATGCAAGAATTATGATAGCAATATAGGCATTGATAAGCAAGCTAAAAAAAGCTGAGCCATTGAAAACAGAGGAAAGCATTTCATTCTGCCAACAAAGAACAGTTTCATTGGGTCTACTAATTTATACGTGCATAACTACATTTAAATTATCTGAACAAGTGCTGGTATTTTCTACTGATATTTCCATTTTCTCTGGGAGTTAGCTTCTCAGTCTTTGAAAGCATCTAGTTTTATAGCTTTCTACTTTGCAAACTGAAATGTTATAAATGAGAGTTTCGTCCTCAGATCTTGTCTCAATATAAATCCAGAATATTTTAAATCTTTTGAGTGTGCACATTCTAAAACAGACAAAATGATTCACTCCTTCCTTCATTAAATGGATAGTTTGTCTTCATTCAGAAGATAAGGTCAAGTATGAAGTAATCCACTAACTATTGCATACTGACCAGAAAGGTTTTGGGTTTTTTTAACTTTGAGTATTTTATGGTACTAGGTTGTAAATCACAGGAACAATAAGCAGCGGAAGTAACATTGCCCTTTAATTGGGGGGTAAATCGTTCTAATTATTAAATCTGAATCAGACAGTGGATGAATGGAATTATTATCCATTGCTCCTAGTGAGCAACTTCCAATTTCACATTGCATTGCATGGAGGTTTGGGAGGGTTGGTTGGGGGAAAGTAGTATTCACTGAGACAAAGCACGCACTGTTAGGTCCAGCTGACATAATCTGTTCTCTCACACAGTCATGAAACGGTTACCTCTTTGACTGAAGACAAGAGCAATTTGTGATTATTAAGTGAGACATTCTTGTACTGTTCTGCTCCAAAAGACTAACAATAATTCTTGGATTTATAAGAACTACAGAATGTCCATAGATGAGGTTGATTACCAAACAATAGATTAAATCATGCCTGTCACAAAGCTCGATGTTGCCACATTGGTGCATTGATTAATGATATTTGGCAACTCTCTGAATGGCCATTTGCCATTCATTCATGGGTGCCCTCTGGAGTACAATATGAGAGTGACCTGTTGGGAAAAGGGTGGGTTGTTTTTTTTTTTCATCTGTTCATTGTTTCTACTGTAGTAACAGAGAAACACTGGGGGTGGGTGAAGTCAAGACTTTGAGTTAGCTATTTCTTAGTGCATATAAATTGAGAAGGGGGGGAGACTAAGGAAAAATCAGTTGCAATCAAGACAGTACAAGGTGATAGTTTAAATCATGATTCTAGATGACCCAGTTGTTTCTTCCACAGCACTGTAAATGTCATATGATTAAAAATAATTGGGGCATTGATGATTTCTTTTGATACAGTTACGTAAATTTCTGATGGAAATTTTTTCACAACACTTTGCTGTTCTATTTCAATCTTTCATTCAGAACCCTAGAGGTCTATGGGAAAGATTACATCAGTTCATGTCACAGCTTAGAGTGGTTGGGAGAAATACTGTCTGCCTCTCCTTCCCCCGACTCCTCTCAGCAGCAAGCGTGGCCATCTTTCAGACATGGTCTGGGCGGGATGTAGAGGTTTTCTTTGCCCTCAGGTCTCTGCCCTAATGAGTAGTGAAGGATGGAGCAGAGAGAACCCAAGTGTTTTTGCTCAGATGAACAGCTTGAGTCTATTGGGCTTTCCTCCTATATTGCATGCTCTTACAGTGAGTTTGGATGAACTTTCACGGGCAGAGAATTATTGATTCAATAATATATCAAGTTTTAAAGGAAAATTGATATATCTTGACCTGGAAAAATCATTTTATCTCTGGAATAAGACAGACCTCATTTTACATTTATTCATTTTTTCAAGCTTAATGCAAGCTTCTGCCTTAAATCAAAAATTGCACTCTAGCTGAGATCTGAGACTGAATATCACTTATTTGAGTTGTGTTGAGCTGACCTTCAGATGACATTTCATACACTTCTATGTTTTTCAAGGAGCTGGAGATAAACACCCAAGCCAGTTGGAATCACAATTCCTTAGAAATCCATATCAAACACTGAAGAATCTTGTCATCATATGAGCACTTTGAAGGATGAGAAAGGAGGATTATTTAATGGCATTATTTCTTCTTATCCCCTGCAATTCTCCTGCGCTTCCGTTCTCATTTTGTTGCTGGTTACACTATTATTCTATTCATTCATTTAGTAGCAATGTCCATAGAGATTTCACTTATTAATTCTCACTTTCTGTACTTCCCTGGGCTAGTTATTATTCTTCCAAGGCATGCTTAAGCCAACATAAATCTAACAATTAGGGTCACCTGACTGAGATGCTGAAATGGAGAAGTAACACTTACTCCGGGCCTCCAGTGTTGAGGCATAATGGAGGGTTACTTTTCAGTAACCTACTGAAAGTTAATTACCTCAGTTACTTAAGTCAGTTACTTACTGACTGGAGGAAGTCACAGAATAGCTTTTTCCCTCAGCCCCTAGAACTTCTGTTTTGCTCTCCTGATGGTGCTTCTTCAGATGGCATCCACATTTGTTTCTCTCTGTCTTAACTTAAGGTGCGGCGCTTCTTATTCTTAACGGTGTTCTAGTAAGCCGATAAAAAAAAGAGGTGAACAGATCAACCCATAGATTTTTAATTATAACTAATGTATCTATTTGATATACTTAGGTAAAATACTGAGTGGATCAGGGAATGTAAGCGGGTACTGCTGAAGGCATTGCCAGTGATATACTCAGAAAGACTGAATAATCATGTAATTAATGATTTAGGTTTGAAGGCCTACATATAAAATGGATGCAGAAACAGCATGTACAAATTGCCTGCTGGGCTAGGAAAGAATTGAAAAACTAATCTTAAAATACTTTCCAGCTATCCGGCACAATAAATACATGAATGTCCCTGTTTACTTTTACCCATGTACTTCTTCAGGAGGAAAGTAGCTACACAGGACTTGTTGAGGATAGAAGCTGTAGTCTGGACACAGACTGGGCTCCACTGTCTCTTCTGAGTAGGCTGACAATATTTCTTGGCGAGGCAGTATTTCCTGTGCACCACTTAGGAAGTCAAGCCCAATGAGTTTTCCAAAGTCATCTACAAATCTTTACACTGTTGTCTCAAAGGTACTTTTAACACACTTCTTTTTCTTGTTGATAAACACTTTTTTCTCATTCAAAACACAATGATTTATGTTGAATGGTGTCTACTATATCCTTCTTAATGTCTTTCCTTTATTGTGTTTCTTACTAAGAAATTTTGGCAAAGTCCATACAGGACTTGTTTAGTTTGCAGATTATCACCATGGGCTTTTCATATAATATGCCTTTTCAAAGCAGTTCCATACTTGTTAGTTTTATGAAAAGCTGATTTATACTTCATGGATTCTAAGTGGTCATGGTACAACTGTCGCTGCTTTTGAAGGGCATCAGAATCCGCACATTTTGGCTATAGTGTATTAGAGCTATATGTTAATGAGAAGTGCATTTGAAAATACAAGTGTATTTTGAAATGTTTTCTTGATCAATCTAAACATCCCCTGTTTTCTCAGAATCTAAACGTCCCTTTTTTTTTTTTTTTATTAACCTGATTTATTTTTTTTTAATCACAAGAAATCTGGAATTCATATCCAAGAAAAAACAATTCCACTTTAGAGGTGGACTTTTCATCTGAACGTATTGGCACTTGAAGTGAAAGCTGCAAACTTACTACAACCTGTAGCCACTTTCATATGCATCATACCTTGAATATTGTGGTGCAGCCGCCCAGAACTTCCACTACTGTTGTGGTTAACTCTTCCACTGAGGTCTGAGAGATCCTATGGTTTAGCTGGTTTGGGAGAATTTACTGGGAAAAAATAATTTTCTTTACCTCCTGAAATTAATGACATTTGATGGGAACTCCTTGACTTTGGTGGAACCAGAATTTCCCTCACATTTGTGTGTCTGAGTGCGGGCATTTTATTAATGAATCCATGCTTGAAGAATCTCACACTTAATTTTGAAATATAAGAGTTTTACAAAATGTCAAAAGGTTGATTGGGAGCTTTTATGAACTGCTGGTCCCAATTTATTATCTAAAACAATAAAATGCTCCTGTCATACCTTCAAATACACTTTATTTATTAATTTAATTTGAATATGTTTGCAATGAAAAATTTAAGTATCTCTTTCTGCTGTAGACAGTCTTTGGGACAAAGTGGGTTTCCAGGAGACTGCATGCATGTGTAGTATCAGATAAGCTATTCTTTGTGGATACGGTATTGAAGTAAATGAATTGGTTATCTGAACTATGCTTTCCTCAGACAGCAACTGTGGAGCCTCATTGAGATAAATGTTTCCCATAACTTTTTTTCCTTTCCTCTTCTGTAACTTCTAGTTACTGTGTAAAGTCGTAAAAATTAAAATGTAAAAAGTTATTTCCACATAGATCCATGCCATGGGGACTCCTAAAAATTATCTTTAATGATGTTCTCCATTCATACCTTTTCAGAACACACCAGAAGCTCAGCAATAGACATTAGGATTGTCTTGTTTTTTAATGATGCAGTATTAGTAGTGCCACTTACACCTATTCATTCCTTCATCTCAAGGGAATGCAGGCAACATGCAGATTTTGCCATATTTGGAATTGCTTGCCTTTCTCCTATGTCAGTTAAAAACCTGCTGTTCCACAAAGATCATCACGTGCTTCTAATGGAAGTACCTTGAAATTTAAAAAATGTGAAAATGCAGGAGCCAAAGGATCACACAGGAACTTTTTGATTATTTTTTTTTTTTAATGAATACTTGCAGGAGTATTAGTGAATAGTAAAGGTCTACTCATGTTTTGCAGCCTTAAGCATTCAGCTGGACATGTTTTTTGAAGGGCCTTCCAGAGAACTTTGAGACCTGAGAGAATAGTGTGTTGATATATTTAATAAAATCAGCATGAGCTGAAAATATGAAGGCTCTTAAGTAGTGTCCACACGAATATTTTTAGCCAGATGGTGTTAAAGCCTGCAGTGTTCCTGAGTTGAAATCTGCTAGGGATGTAGAGATGAGAAAAGATAGCTTCAACCCAAGTTTATCTTCTGGAATGTCTGAGGTGAGCTCTTAAAGTGATGGGGGCAACCCTGGTTTCCTGAGGAAGCTGATCGGTAGCCTACCTATTCCTTGAGCAATGTAAGTGTCCTATCCTTGCTACCCTTCTGTGAAGTGGTGGCAGTGTGTATGGGGCCATGGCAAGGTTTTGGTAGTGGGGGGGGGCTACAGGTATGGCTTCTGTGAGAAGCTGCTAGAAGCTTCCCCCATGTCCAACAGAGACGATGCCAGCTGGCTCCAAGACAGACCCGCCACTGGCCAGGGCTGAGCCCATCAGCAACAGTGGTAGCGCCTCTGTGATAACGTATTTAAGAAGGGGGGAAAAAAACCTGTGCAGAACAACAACAGTGGAGAGACGAGTGAGAAGATGCGAGAGAAACAGCCCTGCAGCCACCAAGGTCAGTGAAGAAGGAGGGTGAGGAGGTGCTCCAGGTACCAGAGCAGAGATTCCCCTGCAGCCCGTGGTGAAGACCACGGTGAGGCAGGCTGTCCCCCTGCAGCCCATGGAGGTTAACGGTGGAGCAGATATCCACCTGCAGCCCATGGAGGACCCCACGATGGAGCAGGTGGATGCCCGAAGGAGGCTGTGACCCCATGGGAAGCCTGTGCTGGAGCAGGCTCCTGGCAGGACCTGTGAACCCGTGGAGAGAGGAGCCCACGCGGGAGCAGGTTTGCTGGCAGGACTTGTGACCCCATGGGGGACCCACGTTGGAGCAGTCTGTTCCTGAAGAACTGCACCCAGTGGAAAGGACCCACGCTGGAGCAGTTTGTGAAGAACTGCAGCCTGTGGGAAGGACCCACGTTGGAGAAGTTTGTGGAGAACTGTCTCCCATGGGAGGGACCCCACACTGGAGCAGGGGAAGAGTGTGAGGAGTCGTCCCTCTGAGGAGGAAGGAGCAGCAGAGACAACGTGTGATGAACTGACCACAACCCCCATTCCCTGTCCCCCTGTGCCGCTGGCGGGGAGGAGGTAGAGAAAATTGGGAGTGAAGTTGAGCCTGGGAAGAAGGGATGGGTGGGGGGAAGGTGTTTTAAGATTCAGGTTTTATTTCTCATTACCCTACTCTGATTTGATTGGTAATAAATTAAACTAATTTCCCCAAGATGAGTCTGTTTTGCCTGTGACAGTAGTTGGTGAATGATCTCTCCCTGCCCTTATCTCGACCCATGATAATAAAATATAAAATTTGTTATATTTTCTCTCCCCTGTCCAGCTGAGGAGGGGAGTGACAGAGTGGCTTTGGTGGGCACCTGGCATCCAGCCAGGGTCAACCCACCACACAGTGCTCACTAAGAAGGATACGGTTTATCTTCCTGAGGACAAATATCACCTCATTGGTGACATGCTGCCAGAGTGAGCTCCCAAGAATTTAAAATATAAAGTGTTGGGGGAAAAAAAAAGGGAAAGAAAGAAAAAATCCCACAGCTTCACAAATTACTCTCTTAAAGCTAACATTTCACTTGTTAATAATTTGCTGACAGTCTTGTGCAACTGATAGGAAATGGAAAGATATCCAGATTGTCAATAACAGTTATATCTTGCAGATTTAGAGAAAAAGAAATTAAGACACATGGTCTTCAAAGCAATCTCTGCTGACTTACTCTGAGATCTGCACCAAGATTTTTTTAGTTTACTCTGATTCCTCTGGGATACAGCTGCCCACTGACATGAATTGTTTTACAAGATCTGGACACAAAAACTGGAGCCAGTACAAAGTAGTAATGAAAAAATGAAATATCTTAAGAGCCAATTAACCTAAGAAATATGCAGCTGAGATAACTATACCCCAACTTTTGTTAGCATGATGGTGCAACTCACATCTCCCAAAAGGGATGTAGGCCTGGGAATCTGTCAGCCACAGGATGTCTGATGGAAAGTGTGGCATTTAGGATGAGAGAACTAACTGGCCTGGACCAAAACTGTCTTCTAACAATTTAACCATATTGATGAGAAGGCTCCAGAACGGACTATTCATGGCAGTCTCTGATTTATCAGTACAGATGTAACTATAGTGTCCACTGGAAGGTTATTGTCAAGGTGGTGATACAATAATATTGGGCCAGTACACTGGTAAGCTTCCTCTGGTGAATAGGTTATCTATCCCAGTTTCACCACCAGTACAATGAGGGCACATAGTTTCTCCTACGTGAGCTGTCAAAATTAACAATTTTGTAGAACATTTAAATACAAATAAAAAAAGAACAGAAAGTATTATCTTCCAAGTAGCAAGAGCATGCATACTCTCATAGGTTGCATCATCAAATAAATACAGGTGTTAAAAATATAGTATTTCTGATGACTGAATTATGTTTTCAAATTTGAATAGCATGAAGAATGGAGAAGAAGAATGTTGCTTGGTGTGAAGCTCTTGTTATCATTTATAAAGAAAATGTTTCTCTTTTTCAGGAAGCACATGTACTCCTGCTATAAGTATTTCATGTTCCTCTAAACTTTCAGAGGAATAGTTCTATGGGCTATTTTTCATCTGTAAAATTCCTCTAATGCTGGCCATATTTTTCATATGACCTGTTCCTAAGACTCTGCAGGGAAATCTGTGGCTTCCGCTGTTTGGAAATTTCTTTGGAGCGTGTGATCTGTAGATACTTCTAGAAGTCAAGAGACCTATACTAAATTATTAGCTGTGTTATGGATGTAGGCAATCATCTAGGACTTTATCCAAATCCCTCTGAAGTCAATTCACAAACAAAATAAAGATGGTGATGATAAGTATCTTTTCCTCATCATCTGTTCATGTAGTCTGCAAACCATGAGGCCAGGAGTGTCTGTTACATTCTCAGTACACAGAATGTATTGTAGTGGGACACTGATTGTGGCTGGAGACTGTAGGAGATGCAGTAATAAGAAATATTTTATCCCATGAAAACCAAATGGATGCTATTAGAAACCTGCTCTATCTATGGAAGCATGCAGAGTTATAACATGAATTCTGTAAAGTTCAGCTATTTTCATGGGATATAGTCCCAGAAAGCATTCCGTCTTCTTAAAAGATAACAATATTGAAGCATTTAAGATGTGCACCTCTCTGCTAAGTAGATTTTTATTTTACGGTTTCCAGGTCTGGCTGTATCCCAGTTCATTTATTTCCAACTGGGTTCAATTTCCAGGGGAAGGCAACTTCCTATGATACTTTTTGTCCAATAAAGGTGAAAATAATGTTCTCCAAACAGCACTATTTAGACTGGCATGCACATGTGGCTAAACAGTTTAATTCAATTTAAATAAAAATGTACACTGGCTGGAAATACTATGAAAACTGGTATTCCAAATGGGGTAAAATGTTCAGTGTTAAGTGAAATGTAGGTTCTAAATTGTCCTTATTATCAAGCATCTTTTCCAGTTCATATTTTTTGCGTAAGTGTGCATATTTTCAAGTATGAATTAAGAACAGAAATATGAATTCATAGCCTCAGTTCAGAGAAGAGTTTACCATGTTGTTACATTGATTACCCAATATAATCTCATCTTGCCAGTTCTGAAGTGTTGTGCTCCATCTTTTCATTCTCACTATCTAGCCATAATTTTTATATAGCTTATATTGCTACAACATGACTGACGGACCAGTTTTGAAGACTTTAAAATACTTACATGCTTGACACCACTGTGGGACAGGGAAGCAGCATTCCCTTCTCTTATTTATAAATGAGAAACTGAACCACAGATGCATTTGTCTGAGTTCACAGGGACTTTCAAGTCATAGCAAGTCTCCCTGAGTAAAAATGCTTGCCTCAGACTGCCTTGGAAATGAATCTACACTGACTCTAACTTACTCAGAAATGTAATCTCATGTCAAAGTGAGGCACCTTTCACAGGGAATAGGATAAACTCTCTGTACAGAATTCCCACATTCTGTCTATGGAGTGAGGACCTCAGAATTTAATTAGTCGACTTTGTGTTAACATTTATTCTGAAAGAAGTGAGGGACAATTTAAATCCGTACTTAAGGAATAAAGCAGGCTCTTTCCTCAGAGCAGACTCTCACTGAAATAAAAAACTCAATCATCCTAATCTTGAGCATAATAAAAGCATTATTTTTTTGACTGGAGAACAAATCATATGCATCAAATCTAAGGATCTCATTATTCTTTCTCTTGTCCTGATTTAAATCATTTAGTTCCATAACCCTGACAGCCTACCTTGCTTACATAGTGGTAGGCAGGAAAAGAAAAAAAATAGCTGAAGAAAAGCAAGTTTTCCAAACACATTATGTCATTGGAAAGGACCCTAGATGAGATTTACATGGAAAAAATAAGTACCTAATGTCCTCAAATGAGAAATAATGAAAACAGGAGAAAGTTGCTAAACTGGCAAAAAATAAAATACATTTCTCTTAAGATGTTGGTGTGCCACTCATAGTACCTAAGCCCTTCTGATATTGATTATGGTGGCTTAAACATAAAAAGCAGTTTTTCCCTTGTTCTGGATGGAGTGAGGTCTGTTTGGCACAGCTGGGAGGAGGTAGAGTGCAGTTGTTATAAATCACTGCAAGTTTATTTCTTGTAGAGGGTCTTTATGAAGCACCTCTGTTGGTAATGGGAATCATCAGCTCCATAAGGTAAAAGCAAGTTGCAGTATGTCTCTCACTTAGTCTTCCTGGAGTATCCTGCTTTATGTAAGTGAATTTCTCTTCAGAGACATACTATTCTTTAAAACGAAACATCATCCTTCTCTTCTGTGTTAATATATAAGATGGTTCTAGATTACCTTCATACTGAATAACCATGTGGACTTGGCCATTTTGGTTGTACTTTGTGGGGTTAGAAGCTCTGAGGAAAAAAGCCCTCTAGTATTCAGTTATTGTGGCTTGAGATCCTCTCAGATTCGTCCACTGGCCAAATGGATCAAAATGTTCTTTGTCACACTTCTCTGGATGATGCATGAAAAGATAGGAAATGCTTTCCCATTTAATTATAATGTTTTGTAAATTAACACTTCAATGTAAAAAAAAATTAAGCGTTGAAATTTCTCCTATGTGTTAACAAATATATGTATAGTTTTCATTCAGAGGAAATTGATTTATCCCTCCTTTTTACAATAGACAGCATACAAATTTTGTTTGAGGAAAAGTATAGAGATTTTCATATCCCATATTACTGCTCTATGTCTTTTGATTAGTCCTATGACACAGTCCTCTGTGACCTACCAGTTTCTAGATCTCGGCATTAGGATTAAAAGATAGTAAAATAAAGTTTGATGGCTGCTGAAAAAGAAGGACTTGGTTTAATTGTTGTGAAATCTTTACCAGCTCTTTCTTTGTGCTAGCAATCAGTTAATGTTACGTAGCACTGCAAGACACTGATCCTTTTGACCTTTCTCATTTTGAAGCAGGAAATATTTAGATTTTTATTGCATTTCCAGTTCAAATAATGGCTGTCCATTTTATTTAATTGTATTATTTCAGACTACACTGCTGTGTACATTTGTATATTTAATGTGGTGTCCTTGAATCATCCATGACCAAGAATTGTGAGGTCAGTTGTTATAAAAATATTTGGCTTGAACCAAGCTTGCAGCTAGGGAAATCTTTGCCTGTGTTTTATTTGCTATTTAAGTAGTTTCTGTTTATTTTCTGTGCTTAATGGATACTGTACTTGACCTCATTGTTGATAATACCATGCAACCTGGCACAGCCATATTTGCAGTGATACCATTTTCATTCAATTTGTCCATGTATTTAAAAGGCTTTTTTTCTCTTCAAATACAAACAGTATTGTTAAGTTCTATACAGACTGTACTCAATTGTTCAAAACACTGCTCTAAAGGCTCATTCTCTGTGTAGGTGAGATGCTACTTGTGAAATGTACAACAGTGTTGGAATCCACCACCACCACTCCCCATATATATACATTCATATTGACTGACTGAGGGTACTATTTATCCAGAACATCCAAAGAAGTTTTGCTTTAAAGGCAAAAATTATCACTCTCTAAAATGAAAGGAGGAACAGTAGTCTTCACTACTTCTGATGTGAAGCATTTGAACCCAGCACAGAGAATTGGAAAGATTTATTTATTTTCTTTTTTTTTTTTTTTTTAAACTCTAGTAGTTGGTGAATGAATCAAGTCTGCCCAATTTTCTCCGATATAGCCATGTTTCATCAGGACAAATATAACATTGTAGTTCAAGCTCTAGAAATTTCCAAACAAGATCAGAAAGCCACTTGCCTGGGATAGAAATAACTTCATATTTCACACAGCAGGCCAATCTTGGTAGTACTGAAGTCGATGAAAAAAATTCCCATAAACTTCTCTGGGGACAACATTTCAAACAGAGGAACTGTCTACAGCTTCTTGTCCTTCCAATAACAGTTTGTATTTAGAGTTCCTGTCACTTTTGTTTGCAGAAGTAACTTAGGGAATCAATCTAGTTCCAAAAAATACATTTAAGTTCATGCATCACAAGGATATTGAATGCTACATGTGCTGTAGTCTTTGAAAAACATCACTGTAGAAGAAGCTTTTGTATTTCCATTGAACACTAATCAGCTTAGAAATATCAGAAGCTACCCACTGTAAGAGTCCTAGCACTTTGGCAGTGCATGTCATTGGCCTCTGCAAAATACATGGGTTTTGTTCCAGCTGCCCCTTCAGGGAATTTTTTAAAGTGCTGCCCAGAAAGTGTTGACAGTTTCTGCTGTCGGTGGCAGTGAGCTTAGGAACTGGCCATAGTATGAGAAATACAAGCGCATTACAGGAAGATTTGCCCCCCTTGTCTTAGTCTGCAGCACAGTTTCCCCTGAGTGTGATGGACTTGGAAAGGATTGAAAAGTAGTCATTGAAGAGAGGGTGAAAGAGGATACATAGTACTGTCTGCACAGTGTATTAATTCTATGGGTAATGTTAAAGCTGTTTTATCTATAAGGCTGTTTATCTGGAACCCTTTATTAAACTAAAACCAAACAAAACTTTTCAAAATTTATGGGGCCTAATACGTATTTTTTTCCCTCAATCGCATGCAAAACACTTTGCAAGGCTAATGTAATTCTTATATAAACTTGCATGTACAATTGCATCTTCCACCCAGTCGCCAAACCACACCATTTTTAAATGAGCATCCTAGTAGTATATAATGCTATAGTATAACATAGGGAGCTGTCATTAGTCCATATTTTCACACTTTGATATGCAGAAACTCCTCCAGCAGGGAATGAGAACTTCACAAAATGTTATCTTGTAAACAAAACTAAATCAAGAACAGATTTAGAAATAATGTGAAAAAATTTGAGGTTTGTCTCTCACCCAGTACTTGGCAGATTGCAAATTAGGATTTTGTTACAAACTGTACAGAATATTATATATAAATTTGCTGGTTGAGAATGATTCCAGCTCCTCCAAAGTTAAGAATCATTGAAGAAAAATGTTCAGTATCCTTTACTGGCATACATGTATTTGTCTATCATCACCTCTTCAAATATCTAAATTGCCAACAGTTTTGTTTTTCAACCCCTGTTTAGTAACCAATTTTCCCCAATTCTGGCAGTGAATTTTGTAGCCAAACTGAGATCACTGGCAATGTAAAAAGTAAAGAATTATTAAAAAGCTTGGCCTCTACCTTTAACTGGACACAGCCTCATAAACTTATGATTAGGTGTCCTTTTGGTAGGATACGGAGTAGTACCCTTGAAACTGGGGGCAATTTACAGTAGCTGTACTGAACCATACCAGTGAGGATTCGGTCTTAATTCCATGTGTTCCTCATCTTATGTCGATAAGACCGTTGTGCAAACCTTCCTTAGAACTGTCTGAACTTAAGAAAAAGTAAAACACAAAATGCATCCAGCAGTTAGAAACATTAATGGCCAGCTGCTGCATGTTGACACTCAGAGACTCGGAGCACATCAGAAATGTCTGCGAAAATGCCAGACTTGGAGCTAGTGTCTATAGGACAACTCCTTTAAAAGATCAATGGCAACCTCTGAATATCTTTGTGGCATTTGTGCCACTTTGAGGACCTACAATGAGCAAAAAGTCTCAAGCTTGTGTGTGATGGGGCACCAGGTGCTGGAGAAGTTCCCCAGCCTCCTGGTATAAGGGACTGAGTAGGCTGTGTTTCTGCAGAGGTCGTCTAGCGATTACCTCCTGAGAAGTCCTGTACTAGCAATGCTGTACGGTCTCTGCAGTTTCTTAGAAAAACCTTTGTCTTTTTGGCACTACAGCAAAACTTCTACCAAGTAAGTTCAATGCCAGAGTGTCAATTTTACACCTTGACTTTTAGTAGTAACACTGGGGGAATTAGTGATGCTGCTGGCTACACCCTGACTCCACATCAGGGTGTGGATCCCTGGCCCATCCCATTCAGTGTATCTGTTTTCCTAGCACATAACCTTACTGCAAATGGGTAAGTTGCCAATCTGAGTAAGAGCTTATGGCCGAGCTGTTATATCCTTCTGCATGCTATTTCAGATATAGTCTATATGACCACAGATCTTTTTCTGTGGAGACTGTAGCATCAGTTGTTATATCAGAAGGTTCTTGCAGCAGCTGCAGCAAAATATGGAAAGTCTTGCAAGAACATATGCTGTGCTTGTCTCCTTTTTTACTGAGATGAATCTGTACTTCAGCAAAATATAAGTATAGCATGTAGTAACTGGAATGGGAGTCAGAGAAAGTTTTAAGAGTGTTCGTATCTGGTGTTCTGTTTCAGGCATAACACAAATTTTCTTTTAAAATGTTTATGTGACTGCAGTTGGTATCAGATGACATGGTAAATATAACCCATAGTTTAAAAATAATATTTATTAAGGGACTGAAAGAAATAACTAAGTGAAACAGGATTGTAAATACACCAACCAAAAACTGAAACACTTTTTCAAGTATTACCCGTGGCAAGATTAATTGATGCTAAAGCTCTAAATTATGTCATTCTCTCGCTGTCATGTGTCCAGAAAGTACAGAATGTAAAATCTTCAATGTATCCTAGAAATTGTCTGTGTTGTAAGAATTGCAATAAATGCTTAAAGATAACCAGATGGTGGCAGATTCACTAATTCACACGGAAACTATCACATTTACCTTCAGAATACCTTGGCCTATTACTGGTGTTTTGTGAAAAGCAGTACTTCCAGTACAGTTTGTACAATATTTTAAATATAGGGTCTTGATAAGAGCTGGGGGTGCATAATGGTTGGAGGGTGGAGTAGAACTTATCTTGCCTTGAGTTAAATTTTTTGGGCTAAAGCTAACAACAGAGACATATTTTTTCTATTTACTCATTGGCTGGTGCAGTGAAAAGGTCATTAACCGAATGAGCCTGTAGTGTCTGTACACAGTTGCATGATCCAAGCCTTTCTGAGCAGTTGCTGAAGGAAAAGAGACGGCAGAAATGGCGAGACTTGAAAACCATTATCTAAATTATTTTGCTTTTGTTTTTCTAGACACGGAGACAAACATCATCTCCAGTGCAGCAGGAGAGTAGGATTCTTTTTACTGTGACTACGCTCTCACTCAAAATCAGGGGTAAAATTGTTGTAGGCTTCCTCTTCTCTAAAAAGACCCTAGGGAAGAAAGAGTAAGAGTAGTTTTGCCACTTCCTTTGCCTTTGGTCACTCAGGGAAAGCATAGGAAATGCTGGCCAAAATATTTATGAGCAAAATAATTGCTCACTTAAATGGTCCTGTAGGCTGTGTTTCAGCTACAGCCCTTGCGGTGAACTTGTTGAGGGGTTGCAATGTCCAGTCAAATTCAGATTCTGAGCCACAGCATGGGACCATGAGGAAAGAGATCCATGCCAGCGTACAGTGTCAGTGATCATGCAACTGCTAGAAGTGATGGGTAATACTGTAACCTCCGTTTTCTTCCCATCTTTCCTACTTGTAGATTGTAAACTGTGAATAACAGGAAGCTCATATACACTTGTAGGTACTACAGGAACACTCCTGTGTCAAAGGGTACATTTATTTATTCATTTTTTATTTATCCATCTGTATTAAAATGGAAGGAAAATCCAACGCATGTTAGTATGTGAGGAGAATTTTACTTTATATAATACTATTTGGAACTGTTTATATCCACTTGTTCTGGGATCTGTGACCTGATCCATTTGTATACAATTCATCTCTATTTACCTTGGACAAAGTACGAGTGTGAAACTTCTTGCAGGCTGCATATAATCATGACATCATCCAAGATTTCATTTTGGGTCGGATGCAGCATTGCTGCGTCCTCTCTGGAGCCAGGGCAGGTTGAATGCAATTCACTATATATGACTGAATGTCTACTACTTAATGCCGCAAGACTTGTCCCATGGTAGCACTACTGATGATCTGAATGTTCCATTCTCTTCCCTGATCTGGCAAGAACAGCAATGCAGACCTTATCTAGTCCAAGCAATGACACATGCTTTGCTAGGGAATAGTGAATCCAATTTCATTTGTGCATAATTATGAGGACACAGCATATTAAAAGTGAAGCAATAAATTCTTTTACCAGCTCTGACAATATGTCAAGAACAAAACTAAAGAAGCAGATTTTTTATTCATGTGACTTAGTCTGTACGAGGTATTGTTGTGGCAATCAACCTCCATGATGGATGGATATTATTTTTTAAAATCTGATATGATTTATATTTATATAAGCAAAATGTGCAATGTGGACTCTAATAAGCACATGTAACTTTTCTGAACACACAGTATCAATGCTATTTTTGTACTCTCATTTGTTGTCCGTAACACCTTTACCACATGCCTTTGCTACTGATATCCTGCACAGAGGCCATACAGTGGCTCTAGTTTTGAAGTGGTAGCACACCATATAAACACTTAACTTGGAAAGGTCGTCCCTACTGCTCTGTATTCACCAGCATGGAAAGAGAAAAATAGACGGGTTAATTGGGTTCAAATACCTAAGGGTAGAACGATTTGTGCCAACTGTAAAAAGTTCCGAGAAGATGCTTCAGAAGCCAGCATGTTCACAGTCTTCCCTAGCTGCTATGCCTCCTTTGACAACAACAGTCAATTAATGATGTAGGAGGTGTGTGCTGGTTCTCAGTGACAGTCTGTTCTGCTGGAGAAGTCCTCACATGCTGGGTACACCAGCATAGTTTAGTCTCAGTGTAACTGAGAATGAGCCAGAGTTACTGCTTTTGTTGCTATAAACAAATCTGTTCCAGAATATCTTATTCTATCAACGATCTTCAGAAATTAAATTATTTGCATAAGAAATGGTATTGTTAAAGGAGAGGTTAGGACTTAGCTGTTGGCTAGGATTTTAAAAAATGGGTAGTGAAAGAAGTTCTTCCTCCAAAGAGCGTCCAGCTGGAGACCGTAGGGAGGACTGTACTGTGAAAAAGTTTCTCAGAGTTTTAGAAAAACGGGGGTTTATTACTTGTCTTCATTGCAAACTTGAAACAAGGGCACTCAAAACCAGGAAGTAACATATTAGAAATTTTTGTTCCTCTTAATGAAATAATTTTAATACCTGAGGGTATGAACATTCCAGTTTGACAACAAAAACAGTAAATATAGTAATTCACACCATAGAATCTGTGAGTTCAGAATATTGTGTGAATTGTGATTTCTGATAACTACATTCTGCAGTTCTAGATAATTTTTAGCAAATGCTCAGTCAGACATTTATGTGGATTTGAGGGAATCCTCTCAGATCCAGTAAGTGGTTCTTACAGCTTTTTATCAGTTTAATTTTTATTTACATCTTTTTTAAAAAAATTTGTTACTTTTTAAATTTGTTTTGGAAGGAATTAGATTTCTGAACAAGGATATATTTGATATTCATAATTAGGGCCAAATAAAAGTGAATTTCTGATGTCTGCACTTAACATATGCACATCATGAGAGGGTCGGCTCTCCAACTATGGAAACGAACTGAGGTTCTGAACCAACAAGCAGCTTGACTTGATACATACGAGGATTCAACCGACTTCAGTGTGATGGGGATTGTGCTGAGCTGTTTGCTGACCAGGATTATGACAATACATGATACAAGGACCTAAAATACCACCTTGTATATCAAACTATTATCTATGAGAATGAAAAAATGGAAAACAAAATTGCACACCCCCCCGGAAATTGGAGTTTCACACACAAAACCCCAGATGGCCAGAAAAAAAATCACTATTACAAAGTAAGTGCTTGCCAATTTCTACTTTACATTAACCTAAAAGCAATGGCTTCCGGCAAAAATTATGATAGATCTCATTCAGTCTTCACCCCCAAACCATGTGCATATTTCCAGAAATAAGCATTTGTTTATTGTAATGACATATGATTGCATCACAGTATAATTTAAATCTGTGCCATTGTTTCCATTATAACCTCTTATTTGTGGGAACTTTCAAATGCAGATGTAAAAATTTAACTCTGAGTTGAAATTTGCTGAAGAGTTACTGGTCCAAAAAAGGCACTTTTCCCTACAGGAACATTTTTTAAAGTTGTTGATGTTGTTGTTTTAAATATCATGCTCTAGTTCTGCAGCACTTTTGCTCAAATGAATTTTGATGCCCTGGGTAACTCTGATGCCTTTTCTGCTCTACTCCTCAACTTCCCTGGATACCGATTCCGGTCTTGAATCCTGTCATTGAATTTCCCGTACTAGAAGGACAGTGTAAAAGTATGTGCAGCCTAATCTTCTACTGTGTGCTTAAATATGACACAGTTTGTGTGCTTCCACTTTACATGGGTAAATTTCACCTAAAGCAAGTAAGGATTTTAATGGTGCTGATATACATTGTGAGCATGTGGCAATTACAGAATTTTCCATAAAAGCATCAAGCAGCTTCCGTACTTCATGTGACCACACAAGCCCCATAAACCCATTGTTGGGGGTCTTGCCTAGCAGGCATCCACAGCGCACGGCCTCATTGCAGTTTCCCCTATTAAACTGCTGCTTTCTGTAATTGCTTGCCCATAGCATGTATATTTGCTAATGACATAAGTGGAGAAAACATGCGATGTTTTATATGAAGAACAAACCAACAAACAAAAAGTAGTGATTCCTGCTGTGAAAACTAAACCAGGGAGGTGTAAGTTGGTGAGACAATGACACACACACACACGTACAAGAGCAGGAGACAGAAAACTGAAGAATGAAGTCATCTGACTGGGATTCCTTTGTAACAACTGTGCTGCTGCATGTGGCTATAGCCCAGCAGTCCTTTACAAAGGCATTCTCACCTTCTTCTCCAACAGCTCTGATGCTTTGTATAGGCTTTACTATTTTACTGTGTGAAAGGATATATGTGTTCCACATCCTGCCTCTGTAGCTCCAGACTGTCTTTTTTGTGTTGGGCATAATCTGTGCAAAGATAAAGTGACAGTCACAATCCTAACACGCTCGGGAGCTTAGGGAGTCTGTCCCTTGCACCAGTTGCACTTTCTTGGTTTCCCAAAACTTGGTTAGGAGGTGGTGGTAGATGGCGACCAGTGCACACTCCTAAATCTGGCAGGTGTATCTGAGAGGCTGATCACACCACATTAACAGATGATGATGTTCATTTCTTTCATCTGGGTGTAAGGGAAGGCTGTGTTTGGATAGTCAGTTCCCATCTAAGTGCCAGGAGAGCCCTCTGCGTGATGAAGTGAACTGACTCCACATTTGCCTTTAAAGACAGCCCTGGCACACTGCATCTGGAGCTGGTGGGGCAGACGGGCTGTTGCTGGGAGACCCTGGTTTCCTTGCCTGCCTTTGGAGCTTCAGGGGCAGAGTCCCATGGAGGTTGCAAACCAGAGCCAAGGTGGGAAGGAAAGAGGTGTTCCTCTGTGTTGGACTTGGATACCACTATGGAAATTAAATCTGGAAGTTGTATTATTTCCCTCTGTGTCCCATTAATGATTGTTACTCGACAGCTGCAGTGGGACCCAGCCAGTGTGGAGGCAGTTCCCACAGAAACCCCACATGACTTTTAAACTGGGCCATATGTAATCTGTTAGTATTAGAGGGGGGAAAAAGGCTCCTAACTGAAGGCAACCATGCTGAACTCCAGCTGGATCTGTGGTTTTGCTCAGAGCTGATGGAGACTTTAATGGGAATATTGACAGATGTTTTATTTAAACTGGGGTAATCAAGAGCTACTGGAGCACATGGACAGGCATACCACAGCACTTCAGATGGGTAAAAAATAACACGGGCTATAAAATCCCATGCTTTGTCTTAGCGTTTGCAAGTTGTCATTCTCATACACTTCGAAATCTCTATACCTTGAGATCTTTGTACGTAAGGGTCTTAAATAGGGAAAAAGTTACATTAGTACCCACAGTAATCCCATCCTTCAATTTGGAGCAGTTTCAAGAAAGTTGTAAAAAAAAAATAAATTTTTGTCCATTAATGGTCTTTACAGTTTAAATGGATATTAAAATGGCTTATTCACCATCTCATCTCTCTTCCACGTTGTTGCTCAGTAGTGATTATTTCAGGGTATTTTATTGTTATTACCCTTTTAAACAAATGTATCAAACCAAACAATCTGAAATACAGTCTTTGCCGATAGCTACCCACTTGTTATTTTTCTACAGATTCTCAGACAGCTGCTAACACTATATTCTTTTGGAGGAACAAGTATTCATGCCACCATTTACATCCCTTTTGGCTCTGAGACTTGTTTTCTTTCACTATATCCTGCAGGGAAGATCATTGTGAATTCCTCTGTGAAACTGCTCTACAAAACACATCTCTCTGCCTGCAAGCCAAAGAAAGCAGTTTGCCCACTGGATTCCCAGCTATATGCAGAGTTACTACATTTTTGTTTGGCTATTCTAACTATTTGAGCTAATTTTGCACTTTTGGACATGATGAAACAGCTGCTACCTGCTAGGAAAGTAGAGGAGATCCATAGTAGACCTAACAGCCTCACTAGCCTCAAAACTTTAGCGGGAAGCTAAAAGCAATGTGATTCCTTAATTCTGTGTCTGGTGGATGGGGAGAAATTTGAATCCATTTTCTCTTTAGTATCACTTATTGGCCTGCTTAGGTGTCCTTTCTTAACTGTGGATCCCATTTCACAGCACCTAGTTCTCCTCACTCATTCTTTATTAAACATTAAGGTGCCTGAAAGGGCTTTATGAAATCCACACTAGAAACATGGGTCCCAGAGGCAAAAATCCTCTCATTTAGATGGTCTACCCATTCTCCTAGTTCCTGAAACACCACTGTTTTTTGTTGCATAACTTGCATTAGGTGTGGGCAGGGCAAAGATGCTGCTTGTGATTTTGAAGGTTATTCCCACTCTTTTACTGCATTTCTGTGTCATCTGAATTCTCTGATTGGATGTAAAAGGACAGGAAAAATTGAAGAAACTATCCATGACTGGGGGTACCCCAGGTAAAATGTTTGACTTGAGCAATAAGAACACTGTGAAATTTATATTTCATGCTTTCTGCTGGTTAATACTTGTGATAATTCTATCTTTTGATATTCTATATTGGCTGCTTTATAGGCCTACTTGTGATAACTGCACTCTGCTTCTGGTATATCACAATACTCCGCTACTGACTAAGTAAGTAGTTAAGAGAATTTCCAGCTCTGAGAAGACCAGAAAAACAACTGAAATCGGAAAGCTTGTTGTGAAATACATTTCTAATTAGCAAGCTAAAACAGCAAGGAAGAAATTAATTAAGCAGCTCTGTATATATTGATTTTTACAAACAAAGTACAAGTCCTGAAAAAGTAAGACTTAACTGTGTGCGTGTGCATATATATGTATATTAGCATTCAGTTATGATTCATTTGCTGTGTCTGTCATTAATTTTTTAGATGTACCTTTCCATTAAGACGCATTTATCTTTGAACTGTTTTCTCCCTCTCTCCCATCCCTCATTTCCAGGTTAGTCTCCCTCAAAGAGAGAAGGAGGGATGATTTTCCCCATTATTTTCATTAGATCACTTTTTAGTGTATTGATTAGGGAAGCGTCTGTCATATGTGAGAAATGCATTTAATCTGAAAGATTTCTTTATCATAATAGCATTAGTTGTGATGGCAATGAGCTGTGAGATGGAATAAAGTTGACACCATATGTATCACTGTATGTTGAGGGGAGTATCCTAGCACCACAGTGTTAAAAAGCATGGTTCTTGGGGACTATAACAGATCTAGGCATTCATTAATAACAACATCTGTGGCTTGTAGTCAATACCAAAGCCAAAGTAAATTTAAAATGTGTGACTCTAGATGCTATGGGTAAGACTTTAAATAAGTTTTGCTCTAATTGTCAGTGAGGAGTTTTACCATATTCTTGGCTCAATAACTGCATATGCCATATTTTTAGTGTATTGGTCTACTTCCACCTTGCTTTACTTCAGCTGGAAACACTGGCTTCATGTTAACTGCAACGACATGCTTTTGTTAGCCTTCTCCCCCCACCCCACCGCAAAAAAAAAGTTAAAAGGATGTTCACAACCTTAGAGATACTGTGATCTGCAAGAGAGACTTCCATATATAATTAATCCTTTGTATGGTAATTAATCTGTTTGCATATATATACACAGTCTTGTTTTAAAGGTAGGGATAGTAAAGTGACATGTGATGCCTGTGAATAGTGATGCACTCAGCTGTTCTTGCTCCTGAACCAGAAAAGATTCCTACTACCTCATAGAAGGTTTTCCATGAGTAGGTAGAACAGCATGTGCAAAAGCTGGCAGAGCTGAGGAGAAAATGAAGGAGTAACAAAAAATAAGCAAGTCCTGGTAAACATAAAATTGTGGCTGCATAAATAGTAACTAATGTAGAAGAAAAATGTAAAATTACTGTGATGCAATCCTTAGCTGCCATCATAGTTTGGTTTTCTATAAATATATTATGTGTCAACTCTGTACCCAGCACTGCTGGTATGAATAAAATGAGGAGGCATGGAAACATGGACCATCTTTCTGGATAAAATGTTATTTTAAATATGTTGTTTTACCTGTTTAAAAACCTTATGACCAGAATATTCATAGAACAAGCTACAGAATGAATACACTATAATAGTCACAGTAGTTTAGTCTATAAAGCAGAATTGATGGTATCTTATATTTCAGAACATACGGTATTTGGATGTGAGGGTACATGCACCATGGTGCAAAGAAAGCCCAGCATGAACTTTTGCTGAAGGCTCTGTTCTGAATATTCTAACACAACAGCAAAAAGAGAAAAATAAACAAATCATTGTCTTAGCTTAACTAAAAAAAAAAACCCAAACCGTGTTTGCTCACATCTGCATTTCATGGTTTGGATCCAGAGTGGAAGCAAAAGTGTTGAAATACCATGCAAGTGGCTGTCAGTTAGAAGGAGAAAGGCTCATTTCCAGTACATCTGGGTCCTTGGGCTAAACCCAATGCTATTGAGTTCCTCTCTGCCTGGTATGGCTCTGCGTGTCAGACTAGACAGCTCTCTTTGGTTACTGTTCCGCCAAGAGAGCTGATGTTTGTCAGAGAATACTGGTCTGCAACATTATGAACTGTAGCAGATGCAAGGTGACAGCCTTGCTGATATCAGTAGGGAAACTAATTTAACCTCTGGGTTTGCAAACAGCTTGAGCTTCATTCATTTTCATTCTGCTGTTTCATTTACTATGTACAGCTGTGGCAGGCAAAGCAACAACAGCAGCAAAAAGTTCTTTGCTTTTGGAAATCCCCTTATGAAAACACATGTGTGACGAAGAGTGACATATCCTTCAGAAAGGGTGTGTGCCTGCACTTAATTTTCTCCACAATCTGTAGGTCAACACGTGTCAGGTTCTGCCCTGAGGGGCTTTGGGATGCTGTGATTTATGCTAGGGATGAGTCTAGTCTTCACAAAATGCACCAAGATGTACAAGTGCCCATCAAGCAGCATGAGCACGTCTAAGCGTTCAGGTACCAAGCCAAAGCTAGTCTGATTGCAGTAAAAGTATCTTTTCCAGTTCAACTTCTAACCTGCATGATACAGCTAGCAAGGATAACAGAGAACTGGCAGTGAGGACTATTGCATGTTTAGTTAAATGGTTCTGCATTACATAGTTTATTAAAAGTAGATAAAGCCCGGATATGGAAATAGTAGTGTTATGTAACTGTTCATCTATTTTCTATTGGCAGTGGTTCCTCATTTTTATGATTTATTCTTTTGTTTTCCTGCCACTTATGCTTCTGCTGTGAAAATGACTATGTATGATAGAGAAAGAGAAGTTGTAAGTATTTCCTCTTTCAGTTTCAATGTCAATACTTAAAACTTAAGCCCCTTGTTTCCAGGAAGTGCATGCAAGGGGAGCCCTGGCACTTTCACAGAGGTCCTTTACTACAACAAAGGCCTGAGAGTATAATCCTCTTTGCAGAGTCAGGTCTGTACTTTCAATGGAGAAGTTAAAGTCTGCAGAAAAGATACTGGAATGAGGGAGGAAAGACAGTGGAATGCTTCTTACACACATCGAGGCAATCTGGCATCAGAGTTAATTATACAGCCATCTGTCTCTTTGGAATGAATGTACATGTTTAATTACATAGCTTGGAGCTGCATAAAATTGATAATACTGCTGCAATGGTTACTAACTTCAGTAAAGCAGAGATCTTGGGCACACAACTTTCTTTCAAGAAAAGCTGCAAATTCTAATGTAAAACCTCCCATTGCATTCCTTCCTGGCCAGTTTTGTATCCTAAACGCATCAGAAGCATTGTGAAATTGAATTAACTGAAGCAGATATAGCACTGGTAAGTAAAAGAATCAATTTCAAAATAAGAGAAAGAATCCTACCTTTAAAATATGGAAACTTTTATTGAGTTTTCTTAATTGATGGAAAGAGTAACTTGACCTGTTTGGTTGCTTGAGGAAGAATTATGTACATAACTGGGGATCATTTGGAGTGTGTAGGTGGTTCCCCTCAGAGCTGACACTTAAAGGCAGAGAGAAGAGTTCTCCGGATATAAATGGGAGGCAGAGGACATGAAGGTTACCAAAGTAAGGCCTCTTGTCCTTACTGAGTCAGGTCTCACATAAAGCGGGCCAGCTGCTCCCTTAACTGTATTAGCCACCTATAGCCAACCATATTCTACCGTCAGTATGGTAGAAACTAGAGAAAGGAACGCAATGAATGCTAAAATCCTGTGTTGTGAACAGCTTTACTTACCAGTTTGAGTCTGTGGTGGAAGAACAATGAAAATCAGGTCTATTTGACATTATTCACTGTTTTCTTTTTGTACATGTTTCGTTATAGTATTTCTTATGTCTCAGATTTGAGTTTTTAATGTTTCATTGTTTTGGTTTCGAATGCTCAAAGGATATATATTTTTTTGAAATTTAATTTAACTGTTTTCTTTGGACTTCAGTGGAGTCCCGTGAAATCATTTCCACTAGTGTTTGATTCGATTAAGGCTTATTTCTTTGGAAAATTAAACATCTGACAAATTTAAATTAACAGTGTTCATTTGGTACATACCCAAAAATATCTTAGCTTTGCATTGTTGCCTCTTTGTGCAAATTATGGACATGCTAATTCTCCAGTATATCATCACGTTTCAGAAATGCTCTGCTGTTGTCCTATATGAGCTTGCTCTTCTCCCAGTGTATAAGATAAAACGAGAGAATAAAAAATATGCTGAAGCAGCACTGGCTGCATGTATGTCACCGTACAACTTACCTCACCAGGGAGCGGGAAGGCAGTCAGAAGTACCCCTTTCTATGCAATGCCTTTCTGCACTCAGAAGTCTCCCATATGCTATATGGCCCCTCAGTAGAACTGGAGTATGGACAGCATGAAGCAGCTAAAACACTAACATGAGCATTTAGAAGCGTCTCTGTGGTTTCCTCCTCTTCTTGATAAGTATTCAGCTCACATTTTCACAGGGCCCATAGGGCTTACAAGATAAGAAGGGCTCATTTTACTACTCACCCTCACCCAGCTCAGCATCATAAAATACCTTTCCAAAAGCACCAGACTGCTCAGATGGAGGCTGGAGCCCTCACGAGAATTAATAATGTATGCTCACAGGTATATAAAGAAAGAGCATGGCTGCAGGGTGAGAACTAGGACACAGTGCTGTGGGACTGCCGCAGGCAGACATCCTGTCATCAAGGCCTACGCATCCAGTTTATATTCCAAATTCAGGGTACAAGTGAGCAGGCTTCGAATTGAGTTGGGTGCTTGGACTTTACATCTGAAAGTTTTAGAGCGCTTCCAGGCATTGGTGGAAGAGCTGCCAGCAGACAAATTAGGAGAATTATGAGTATGAACTTTAGGTGTATTTTATAGTTAATCATATAGAAGAGTATAAGAAACAGTCTAAGTTACTATCAAAACTTTTTGGAGTAGGAGAGATGACAGCTGGGCAGGGGCGTTTATTGGGTTTTTTTCTGTATAATTCACAGATAAATGCAAAATATTCACATTCATTCGAATGGAAAAGAAACATATTTGAAATTTACAACTTTCAACACGTGCTTTTGAAGAAAAAGTAACAACTTCTCAAAAATTTAGATCCAGATTAATGCAATACCTGTGATCGTAGCTTAATAAGTTTTCAGAGATTTTTTTTTTTTTAATGTTGATTATTGGTAGAGGATTACTGTGAACCTTCCCATGTACATCACTGGTTCTTCTCAGGCAGCCTCCATGGCTTCTCTGCATCTTACCTAAGGGAAACCTTTGGATCTTTGGTAGCTTTTTCCCTTCCGACCCTCTTAGGCAGGAATAAGATGCAACTTGCATCAACCTTCATAAGTCACAGGACGATCTTGGATCACAACCACTTTTTTCTGTCATGCACACTTGAGTGAAAAACATCTGGCTGATAAGTATGTTTAAACACAAACACACCCCTATATACATATGTAAATACACAAATACAGAAGAGTCTTTCACAACAGATGTATGCAAGTAATATGGACCTTATTCAAATGTGAACAATCTAGTGTTGCTTCTAGTGATATCTACCACACATGACCTATCTGGATAGTAGTATTACTTCTCTCTCAAGCAGAAACACATGTCCATGAACTTGCAATTTGTCTTCCTAGGTCACAAAAATAATCAATGGAGAGTACAGATACTTTTTAAGTATAGCTTCCTTTATGTGCTCACATGGCAATCTTACCATGAAATTGTTAAAGAGGCTTTAAGGGCATCCCACTTTTCTAAGAATCTTAGCCCAACCAGAGCCTTCTTTCCATACAGTAGCTGAGTCTCCAGTTCTGACCTCTGCAAAAGAACAAAGCTGAGCTAGCCATCATTGTTCCCCAAACATTTTGTAACCAACACTGAATACCACTGCAAGCATTTTTTTCCAGGCTTAAATTTATTCCCAGGCTGAGGGAACAAAGCAATACAAAACAAAAAGCTATAAAAAAGCATAATACCCCCTAGCGTCACCCACAACAGCAGGTAGAACTTGGTAGACTTGTCTGCAATTAAGGTTACATGAAATTTCCATCATAAACTCTATTCCTTTTTACTTTGCCAGATTTCACTGGTTGGGCTGAATTTTCCACACACTTGCTCTTCACTTCAAGTGAAATTTTTGGGGGAAATTTCAGTGAAAACCACCCTGCCATTTCCAAGAGGGAGATTAGAGAAAAATGGGCTGATTTCCCAACATTAAAATGTATTTCTTTGAAGAGCTGTAGTACCTCCATGCGTTATAGCACCAACTGGCTCTGTCATCTGAGTGAGAATCTACTCATGGTCAGCCAAGCTGCAAAACTTTGCAAATTGTTGTTTTAATACCCTCAGTAAAGTTTCAGCAAGGCTTCCAGCTACGTTTTCTGATAGCTCCCAAAAAGTTCACCTCATCCTAGTCCCAGTAAGCTTACTGCACTGCAGACTTATAGACTCAGAGAACAAAACACCAATAATAACATTAAATTCCCTTTTCGCCTGAAAGTAAGGCGTGTCCATGCGTTTTCCCTTAGCTCTTTCTTTAGTTGGGTTTCAGTTTGTGGACAACGTGATTTATTTTTATATTCCCCTTCTGACATTTTCTAATAGGATGAATTTAATTTCATCTAACTTTAAATGTGTAAGCATTGGTGTATCATATAGCTGTCCAGTCTTCTCTTGTAGTCTGTAGTGACAGACAGGTACAACATTGAAAGGCCTTTCTTGTCATCAGTCATAGGTACATAACATAGGTTTGAAAAAAGATGTTCCCTGGTATCTTTCTTTTCTTCCATTGACTACACGGGAAGAATGACAACTAGCTGAGGTAAATTGCCCAGACTTTAGCTGGCAAAATTAGACCAAATTAATCCCGCTCAAACTGAAGACCAGCAACAGAGGCTGAGGGGGTTGAGGGAATGGAAGGGGAAAGGACTAGGAGACCACATAGTCACAGCTAGCAGTGACAGTATTTAGCCATTAGAAAGCCTAACAACAGACATGGTAGATGGCCTGTGACCTAATACCTTTCAAAGAGGAATAACTTACAAATATTCTGGAATTCAAATAGGAGCAACTGATACAATGCAAAACCACACAAGATGAGGACCCAGGGGCCATAGTATGTGGACAGCCCAATCAAATGATCACAGCATTACTTTGCAGCTTTTGAATCTCAGTTCATAATCCTTTCCTGTGACAAGATCAGAGGCTCTTGACACTTCTAATTTGACTACAATGCCAAAGGAAGACTGGAGATCCCGCTGACTGTGGCAGAATTATGTCAACTCTGTGGCAGCGGTTCCAGAACATATAAGCCACAAGGAACAAGTTCAAGCAACTTCAAAGTCACATAATACACCTGACTGTGGAAGGGATACAGTTCCAAAAAGTGCTTATATGACTACAAACTATTTCAACAATCAGATAATTTATTTGAATTTTATCTCGCATTTTATGTCTGTCTTTGCTTTGATCAATCAGCCTTATGTACTACAACAATTAATTTTTTTAATGCTTCTACTCTTCTGTCCACCTCTGCATTGAACAAATGCCCCAGCATAAGTCTTTTGTGAAAAGTGAGGTCCAGGCTATTCAACATTAAAGAATCCCCAACACTTTGGTAAGATGAAAAAATGTTGTTCTGATTGGTTTGGGTAATTGTCTTCTGCATACAGTTTTTCTCCTGCAGTTTCTAAATGTGTGTACTATTATACCTGTTTTCTTTTTCAAAATTACTGCCTTTTCCTTTGTACCATTTGGCAACTGTGTTCTTGAAAGTAGCTGCAGATTCCTAAAGAAATAGATATAGATATAGTAAGCATATATCTATGTAAAAAAAAATTAAAAAATATATCTACTTATATATAGATAAGTAGATAAAGACAGATGTGTCAAACCTGGCCTAGTCTATACTGGCTCATTCAGCAAAGTCTTAAAAAATGAAATAATATGGCAAATAAGCTATCACATCATCTGGAGGAATTGGTCCCCTCAGACCAGTGGTAAGACAGTACAGTGTGAGAAAAATGGCAGCACAGATTGTCCCAGGTCTACCTGCTGAGAGAACATAAGGCTGCAGCCTCTGACACTTTGTCTGCGTCCTTTCACCACAGCTAAAACTGAGACAGAAGAATGAGAATGAGAAATTAACTTTTATTCAAACAGAATTTATACTATTTTTTCTTTCATGAAACATTTATGTAAGTGAAAATAGTATATATGGAGATACCTGAATTCAAGATGACCAAAGGATTCTGTTTCCCAGAAAAATCCACCTACTTTCTGTTAAAATCAGCACATCTATTAAAAAAACAAAACCGAAACAACAACAAAACCCCAAACCAAATCACTTCCTTTTCTTGTACTAGTGATGGTGGCCACAAATCAAAAAACCACACTTCCTTTCAGCAGCAGCTGAAAGGAGTTCATTTGGAAAAAATTCTAAGCCCTGCTGAGTTCTGAGGTAACGTTTGCAGTTTTTAATATAATTATTTTTTGGCATTTATGAGAAATACTGCCAGCATTACTTACTGGACAGTGTCTTTCAGCAAGGAAGCTTTAGAAACCTTGAAATTTCCCAGTGGTCTGTTGAAGTAACATGTAATGTTTTGTTTTGTTTTGTTTCTTATTCTTCTGAAGAAATGGAAGTCACACTGAGTTTGGGATCCAAATATAACAAATCTACATTACTCAGAAAGAAAAAACAAAATATAATTATTAAATCCAGGAAATAAGAATTTCTCCCCATCAGGGAGAAATATTTTGAAATATTTGTGCATGAATTTGTTTTCAGTGATGAACAGTTCATATTATGATTAATTGACCACATAGGTTTAATGTAGGTTTAAACCTCACTGGGGTTTTTTATTAGTTTCAGTAACATCCTGTGCTTGTGCCAGTCTTCCTTCCTGTGTAACACACTTCACAGTCTCAGGGTTTAGATATCCATGTGGTGGTACATTTGCTTCTGCTTGCAAGCAGAAGAAAGTTTGTGGTTTCAGTTTGTTGATTGATGTGGTGAACTTCTGTACCATTCAGACACACCTTGACCAATTGGTATTTATCAATTCTGATGAGTGATTTTGATTTCATTTAAACCAAGTTAAACTTCACTAATCTCATAATCATTAATCTCATAGTACCCTTAGAGTAAAATGGTGGCCCCACTGAATTCAGTGGCAAAACTGCAAGTGAAACCAATAGTTGAAACAGCTGAAAGAAGCAAAACATCTCATTAACTGGAAACATTTAACATTTGTTTCCAGCCTGAATGTGCTCCAGGGAAATCCCGCAGTGCTGGCTAGTTAACCAAGCGTCTGGAAATGCTGGGGTCACCAGCCTGCTTTCCAAGCACTGTGTCAGAGCTCTGTAGCAGGGAGAGTTGGGGCTCCCACAGCTCTCTGGCAGTGACAATGGGCACCCTGGAGCAACTGGGTTGCTGTGGAGCCATAGGCCTTGGAAAACCCATGGAACCACTCCAGAACTGGATATCCCACAAGTTCTCACAGTGATGCATAAGGAACCCCAGCAGCTTTCCATGAACGTATACAAAGCTTCATGGACACCATTCTTCTCATTTACTTAATGCTTGCACTTCAGACAGCAAGTCAGCATTTTTCAACATAATCCTGTTTCACTGAACAGTAAGGCCAGGTCCTATGCTAGCAAGCACCTCAAGCGAAGGTCCCTGATGGTCTTCTTACAACAGTCAAAGTAGAGCATATGAAACCCTGATATCTTTCATAGTTTAATGAAAGCCAGCTACTGATACGTTCATCTTCTAATTTCAAAAATATCTTAAAAATATATTATTTTTTTCTAATTTGAGACAATTTGATTGTGATGATATACGCATCCAAAATTTGTTGCAGGTTGCATTATTGGAGTTCAAATACTGGAGTCTAGTTTTGAGAAAGGATATGGAGTTTTAGTTTAGACCAGTCTACCACAGATGTGAAGTCACTGAACAGGAAACAATCTGGGTTTCAGTGTGTCTAGATTGCGCTCAGTACTTTATCAGGTCGTTTAAGCCCCGGTTCAGTGATGAGGACATTACATTGCAGTTACATTGTCTGAAACCTGGTTAGAGAGAGGCTTTCATATTCTGTTTTGTATAAACCCATCACTGTAGGGTAATGACTCACTCTTGGGACTCCTAAGAACTATTACAATACAAGTAATAACACTTCCCACAGAGCATCAAGCATCTCATATTCTCAGTAGTTTAACTACTTTTGATACAGCTCAAAATCTGTTTATATTGCTTCCTGCCAGTCAATACTTCAAGCAGCATTTACTTCTATAACATTTAAAGACTTTTCACTGGAAATAGAACCAAAATGCTTATGGTACAATTGCCAGTGAAGAGCAATGGCACATTATAAATATTTTATAATTCGTTATTCAATTAACACATCATGAAAACTGATTCCTTTCTTTAAAAGTTCAAATTAAATTCAACTTGTAATTTTTTTTTTCTTTTAATTTGAAAAAGCACTCTCTTTTTTTTTCTTTCTTTCTTTATTTGCATTTGCCTCAGGCCTGGTATGGAAATGAAAACTGGATACTTCATCCAAATTCAGCTGCTAACAGGAAGCACTTGAAATTTTGTGAAGGTTTGCTCTGGTGAGATGTGACATTGCACAGGAAAAAATTAAGACACAGATATTAGTGTAAAGGAATTTTTTTGTACTTGTACCCATTTAAACAAACGTGAGGGTGTGTTCCTCAACAGGATAAAACAGTTCACCTCTTAGTCAGATAAGACTGTTTCATTTCTCAGTCATAATGGCTGGAGATATTGAAAGAAGCCAAGAAAATAAAAAGACTTGAACACTCAACTTGGAAGAAAGTTTAGAACTCAGGTCAGTGCCACAAATATTTCTGAGCAATGCAGTGTACTAAATAGCTTTTGTATTGACTTGAAGAGACAGCTCATGCATTTTTAAAAAGTCAATAAAGTATGTAACATCATGCGATACATATGCCAATGAAGCACTAAAGGTATCGGTATTCTCTTCAGCTTTTTCTTCCTACTGCATCCAGGCTAAAGGTATACTCTATACCTAAGTAAAATCTCATTTTCATTCCTGATTCCATCTGCTTTGAAGACAAGGAGGATTAGACAATTTATGTGCCTTCAAAGCAAATAGAGGATATTTCTCTTAGAATCCATTATGGCAATAGATAAAATATCTGGATAATTTAGCACACCACAAAAGCAAAGAGAAAGAGAGGCAAGATTATCATAACCAAACCAATTTATCAAGATACAGCTTTTGTCTCACCTTGTGTAGTTAACTGGGACACTAACAGAGAAGTACGTGACTTTTTCTGAGTTACTCACAGCCCTGTGCCAGCTCACTTTCTGCTGTCACTGCAAAGAAAGAGACCAGACTTTGGTGAGAATCAGGAGGGAATCATACTGAACTCAGCCTTCCCAAAAGACATTCTTCTGGAAATCTATGGGCATCAGGGAAAGCATTTGGACTCTGGAGCAAATGTTGCGAACACTGAGTTGAATTGTCAGAACATAACCACAGTTGAATGAAGAGCAGAAAGCAGAATATAGTATGTCCAATTACGTGTATTCTTCTCGAAGAACTGTGACGGATAGCAAGCCCCATTTTCTAAATGTACACAGAGACAGAGAGAAGTGGGCTAAGCTCCCTCCCTCCAGAAAAATCGTGATTTCAAACTAATTTTCAAATAAATGATGTTTGTCTTTCATTTTTCTTTTAAGTTCAAATGCAGCTGTGATTTCTCATGGCTGAGTTGTGTGATTTGATTAAAATCTTATTTTTTTGTAAGATGAAATGTTCTGCGTGAAAAATGTCTATGTTGTGTTCACAGGTACTTTGGAGTACTTTCCTGGTACTCCTCTTATGGGACCAGCAGATGCATCTGCCCTTATTTTTCAACTATTCTCACGAATTTAAAAAAATACCAGATTATATAACTGAAAAACTGTCCATGAGGTGTTTTAAAGGGAGTCCAGAGTATTTTGGGGGAATCCGGCATAAAATTACTTTATTATTTTTGCAAGCAGAAATTATTCCCATCATTCATTCATTCATCATCTGAAAAAAGAATGAAACCATTTCTTCTTGGCTTCATTAATTCTGATAGTTTTTGCTGCATAAACTTATAATGTGACTATTCTAGAAAACTAGTGCACCAAATATAGTGACTGTGCTAAGAATTATCCAAGCGATTACCTAAATAAAACAGAGGTTTAGCAGTCTTGAATATTCATCTATTTAATTGACATCTAGGTGAACAAAGGGGGCAACCTGGAAACCTCAGTATATTACTAGAATTTAATGTATCTCTTTTTTTTTTCCCAAAAAAATTTTCATTTTTTTAACAGGTACAATTTTTGTTTGAACTTTTGTCTCCATGTTGTAATGACCTATCTGATACTTTAATTGCTGTCTTTTTCTTTTTTCAGAGCAGATATTAAAATTCTTGGCCTAGTTTTTATCACAGATGAAAACATGTGAACTTAAATGTTGTTGACTGGAATGGACCTTAACAATGGCAAGAAACAGTCTTTCAATTTTTCCTTATTTTTTGCACACGGGAACCAATTCTTAGCTAAAAAAAGAGTGATTGTTTATAACATAAATATGGAAAGAACCTGATTTTTGTGCAGATGAGTTATATGTACTTTAAAAATATTAAAAGGAATAGATGTGGTTTTGAGGGTTCTCATTCTGTTTGAATGTATCCCTCCATAAATTTATTATTATGAATATATGAATTATGGTCATAATTCACAAAAGCACAGAAATATAAGAAAACAAACAAGAAATGTAATTCACTTAAAAATGGGAACATTCATTGTGCTTAAGAGATTTCTAAATCTTTATACATTGCTACGGTTTTGACTAAAGCCTCTAGCTAGATTGAAATTTATTTCAGTTTGAAATGTCAGTCATGTTTAGTATTATATAATGTATATTATATAACTGATTCTTAAGCTCCCCTCAAGTTTATAATTCTAGTTACTATTTTTAACAGTGGGTGATTGCTGAGTCTTAATAAAAAAACTTCCAATAAAGACTCCAAATAATCTTGTCTGGAGAAAAAGGAGAGATCTTAAAACACAATGAAAACGGAAAACAAGAGAACAGATGTTAATATATTGGAAAGCCTGAAAACATGAAAAGAAGCTTGGAATCTTTTTGAAGCTTGGTATATAGCAAACAAACTGTCCTTGAAAAGGGAAGGAGTGACTTCACAGTATAACTACTATATATTTTTGTGCACCTTTGGTAACTGTGTAATTTATGACAGTACCTCGACATTGTTTGTGTGTTACCACTAATGCTTATTTACTATCCAAGGTGTGACACTGAAGAATTTCTTAACTTAATTGTTTCTCATTTCATTTATAGAGTCAATTCTTTGTGGTCATTTTCCAAATTTCATGAGACAAATACGTACTTTTTCTTTTATTTGTATTACAACAGTGCATGAAATTTACCAAACCCAACTGGCTAATCCCTTCAAAGGCATACATGTTATGTCCCAAACTCAGCTAAGTCCTTGAATGTGCTTTACTCTACTTCCATCTGGAAAAAAGCATTTGAGTACTTGTGACTTGATTATTTATAGAATGTTGTTTTCTAGTCAGGCTGGAAGTTGCAACAGAAATGTTCTTAAGACTGTGACTCACTGGGGCTTGTTGAGTCACAGGTAATAAACAGGATACTGCTAATATTGTACAACATTTACTCTTAAAGTAACATTTTAAAAAGCAGAGTTTTCCTCCTTTCTAAGAAAAGAGATTGACATAGGTTCAAAAAAAGGAGGCAATGGTCCCAGTGAAGTCAGGGTTTTTTTCTGCTATGCTGATAATGATTTGAAAATTTCCATGTCTCTAAACACACTGAATATAAGATAGCTTTGGTAGACAGGGCCACAGGCTACTTTGAGCAGTCATAATCATTACTACTTAACAGTTCTATGTGATCTTTAGATTATTTTGGAGTTCTTAATTGCACTGGCAACAAAAATGCTCCCTATGAAAGTTAGTCAAATCTATTACTTTAAGAAGGGTTAACTGGCTACTTGCATATGTAATAAACAGAGGAAGAGGGATTGGAACTCTTTGAACTGGAGGTGAAATATGACAGTATTAACAAACTAGGTATTCGCATTTTTAAATGTATGTTAAACTAAATAACTAGAACTTTATAACTCCAGAATTTCATTATTTTTTGCAGGTAGCAAGAATTATTAATAGATATGGAAACCTTGAGGCCAAATTTTGAGTATATTAAAACCAAAGGGGAAAGTTCCTTACCTCTAGTGGTAAAATGATTGAAACCCAGCTATTTATGCCATCTTTTATCTTCTGTGTAGGTATTGTACTGGTAATAGTTTTTCTCACTTTCCCACATTGCCTGTGCCAAGGTATCTTGGTAAATTTTGATATATAAAGTGATGTTTTGATGCCTATTCTAATAACCCCTCGTGCATTAAATCTCTTTCTTTAAGAAGCAGACAATGAGAAATGCTTTGCTTTTTCAGAGTAGTTTAAAGATTTACCTAAAATTGAAAAATAGAGCAGATATTATGACAAAAGCTTCTAATTTATTTTGTATTTTGAACTATAAAATCCAACCTTCCTCAGAGACTTTGTACATCAAACTAGCCTGTGATTGTTAGTATTGCATATTCGTGAAACTTCTTATAAATAAGGTGATAAGCAGTTTTTAGAAAAGCTTTAAAGCATGTGTTCAGATACTTCCTCCTACTTCCTCCTTCTCAGAGGATGCACTGGATATTGCACAACACTTTTTTAGAACTATTTATTTTTCTTAGAGGAGAACAAGTCTATGATGACATAAACACAAAGAAATCAATTAGAAACACACTCTGGAAAAGAGAAGAACTTGTTCAGCACAGTTTATTTACTATGATTTTGGTTTAGACACAAAATATTCCACAAAGAAAAAAAATATAACAAAATAGTTTAAAGATATACAAAGGACAGCTCAGTTTTTTATTCTGGATCAAAGAAAGGTTCTACCAACCTAAAAATGACTTGTGTTATAGAATCTCCTTCTTTCTTTCTAGTGTGTATGCAGACTAACAGATCTTACTGCATGTGTGGCCTGTACATAGTGTAAAGAACTATGATGTGACTGTGGCTGAAGAATATTCAGCTCTTAGTTCCACCAGAAATAATTTATAGTAAGATTTGATTATTCTAGCAGCCGAAGTCCTTATAACTAACACTAATGTTGATTTTTACCCCTGCAGTTTCTGAACTACTTTGCATAGAACTGTGAAACTGTTAGGGTTGTGATTTTGTGTTTCTGAGGTGTCCAGTGATAACAATATCATTTAAAATTTTTGTGTTCTTTTGAACCAAAAGTACATTTGTAAAGTTTATATACAAGTTTGGTCATTATACTTGAGAAAGGGAAGAGTTTAAAATCTGATGTTTTTTTAATATTAATAAGCACTGTATCAACTTTGCCTTTGGTAACTATTCTGTCAGCCATAGAAGACATCTGTCAACATTATAATAATTTTCCTTGGAATTAAGCTCTAACATGTTTGTAAAGGTTGACATTATTGCTGACCTATTCTATAGTAACACTAATTCCAGTAAAAACTGATATTTTGAGATAACTTGACTCGATATAAATTGTGAAGACTACTCTTTTTAATATCTTCAGAGTTCTTAGATTTTCTTAGTGCTACAGTCCAAAGCTTAATAAAATGTACTTCAAAGATGTAATATTTAAATTATTTTTATGTAATGCAGCTCCAGTAGAAAATGGTTAACAGTACTCATAAAAAAATGTTTTCATCAGTATTTGACAACACAGACAAAATTTCACCAAGCTTTCAAATTGTTTACTCAGCTGATAATAATGGTATTCCAAGTTGTTTAGGTGGCCTACCTAGTGATCAAAGTAAGTTGATTGTTATGTCCAAAACAGACTTGCTATGTCCTCCTCCCATTAGACAAAGTATATCTGATGTAAGCTTTGGTTTGAATTATCATTTATTTGGCAGCATAAAAACAGAGTGATTTATTAGGATTGTATTTAAGAAGTAAGACTATTAGGCCTTTTACTTCCCCTCCCCCCCAACCCCAGCAGAGGTATCTGATTTTTTGAAGACACAAGGGATGCTTTCCAAATTAAAATGAGTTCTCTTTCTAAGATCTTTCAGTTTCTGAAGGAATAACATTCCCTTAATGAAAGCGCCAAAGATTTTTTCTCCAATTTTTTTTCAGTAGTCCCCAATTACCTTCCACAGGGCATCCTACCAGGCACAAGAATTGTAATATGCTCACAGTTTCTCCTTCCTTTGTGATGATTTCATTTTAATTAATCCTGTTTGAGAGCTCATGCAATGTGTGAAACCTGACTGTTCCTTGAGCTTTTTCACAATACTTTGTCTCTTACATGGGTAGAGGGGTCACTTCAGAGTTGGATGGGAGGATAGCGGTAGCTTAATCTGTATAATTCAGAGTTGTCATGCATCTATAAAAAGCTTCATTATTGCTCAAACTGTATTGCAGAGATGACGTGACTGCATACATAACCCTAAACAGGAATCTTGGCTAGATTAGTGTTCACCTGGCACCTGTAATAGCAACAGAGCCACCTCCATAGTATCGTGCTTTATATTCACATTCTGAAACAACTGCATCCCTTTAAATTCTGTAGGTGTTTTCACAGTAAGAGCATTTTCCCTCCTTTGTCCATTCTGGATTCATAATAATACTTTTTTAGGATTGATAAATACTTCCATAATGTGTCTAAGAAAAATTCTTATTTATTTCCAGCCATTTCAGCCTACAAGACAGCAAAATTATGGGAGCTTATGGCAGATGTATCATGCTCCAGCTTCCCCAAAGACAAACTCTACTAAGGTTACATGCAAAGTATTTCCCAAATTCCTTTGGGATTTTGCCTAAACTACATAATGCATTCACCACATTTTCTCCTAAACCCAGTTCTCCAGCATCACTATTTTGAAATCCTAAGTGGCATACCTTTTAACCTAAATAGAATTAAGGCAATTAACTCTCTTAAAGGCTATATATTGCATTTGTAGATACTAGAAGAGACAAGCGTCCCAACTGTCCCCAAACTTATGCAACCAGATGTGAAAACTCAGGAGGCTGCATATTAGTCAAATGAGAGTCATGATGTCAGGTTAGTGGTTCTCCCACCAGGGCACATGCAGCCTTTGCTTTGGAAAGGGCAGCTATCTTCTTTTTTCCTTAAATGTGGAGGGCAGCTACTTGGTAGACAGTTGAGGTAACAAGCAATAACATTCTCCAGTGTAAAAATTACTATTTCTTTTCTAATAGTTCAGGGTAGGTACAGCTAAAAGAACAGAAGGCCCATATAAAGCTTAGATTCATTGCTGTATCCCACAGCCCACTGTCATTTTGTGCTTCAGAATAAAGAATGTGCTTGGCCTGCGCTTTGGCAAAGAAGTAAAGCAGGGGTGTTGTGATCACCTCTGCACATAATTGGGATGGGGTGGTAGTGCACTACCTAACAGTTATGGCCTCAAAAGAGGCTGGCCAGAATATTCTCAGTGTGATATTTTTGAGCTCATGATATGCACACACACCGAGAGTGCACAACATATCTCAGAATGATGGTCACTGTAAGGCAAATAACTGTTTCTTTTAATATTATATAATGTCATATAAGTCTCAAATCTGATTTCACTTATACAAGCATAACTTGATTCTGGAATGAGATCAGATTTTGATCCAAAATCCAATAGACTGCAATCATTCTATCAGTTACAGCTGAAAATTGAAACCTACAAGCTATAGGTACATAAAGTACAGATCTCAGCTATCTTCTAGATGCTCATATTTGTATGGATGTTTTAGCCTTTGATAGAAAGGGAAGCAAATAATTTGTCTAAACTTTGAGGTCACATGTAGGACACAGTTTCCTTCTACTTGAGTGGATCAGTGTAGAAATAAGAAAAATGTGAACAGACCAGGAGGAAAAACTTCTATGCTGTTTCTGCACTGAGATGTGTGAGTATACTACTTTTAAACCTCAGGAAATTGTACCGGGTGGGGGGCAGGGTGGAAGGAGAGGGGCTTTATCTGTTTTCCAATGATAAACTGCATAAATGCTTTCCAGAGGTCAGAGACTAAAAGGTGTAAAACAACTTTTGCTCTGATACTACTGCTTAAAATCAGCAAGAGAATTTACTAAATGCAAAAACTACAAATCTGTACTTAGAGTTTTAAATGGTAATATGGCAATAAAAGTATCCAAGAGTTTTAGATGCCTTAAATGACAACCTTTTAAGATGGAATGTCTTCTTTCATTGGATGGAAAAGTCTTCTTTCAACTGTTTTATAACCTAAAGTTACTAAGTCTCGGGTTTATCAGGAGTTGCCAAACCTTTATCTTGAAATAGGACAACCTAAAGCCCATTCAAGATTTCAGTATACCTGATGTAAGGTTTTGTTTGTAGCAATAAAAATGCATGAGTTGGCTGCAAAATTTGCAACTAATTTTAGATCCTGAAACCTACACCTTGCCTAAGAATATTTGGCTTTGAATTCTTTTTTCATTTCATTTCTAGTTCTTATTCATACCTGAATATAGATATTTTCATAATGGTGATTGAAAAGTGTTTTAACTTAATCCAGTAACTTGTACAAAAATCTTAAAGGACAGTAGTATATTAAGGTTATTTCTTTATAAATATTATTTGCTTATGTAGGTGCACATTTTAAATGGTTTCTATGTTTTTATCTGTAACTTAAATTTCATTTTGCATATCTAAAGATCCAACTTATGCTTATGTGTATAATATGTGACAGAAAAAATTCACACACAATTCAGAAATTCAAATGTATGAAGGAGATGCAAAGGCAGGCCCAAGCATGTCAAAGTGTAGGATTTAGGTTATCATTCAGTCTTAGGGGAAATTGATTGGCAACATCTACTGGGAGATGTTTAATTAGTGAAGAACTAAAGTGAAACAAGAGGCTATGTGAAGGATATGCTTTTTACATTTTTAAAAGGCAAGAGAAGTATCAGCAAGTGTTCTGAAAATCATTGAATTGCAGTGCGAGAAGGGATATCAAGGTTTCTTCTGGTCCATCCCATTGCCTTGCCTACAGGTGGGGTTAAGAGGTATTTAGTTTGTATTTAAAGGTATTCTATAACACAAACTTTACAACCTCTCCAATGAATCCGTTCAAATGATTCATAATAATTACTTTTAAAATACTGGCATTTTACCTTTTTTCTTCCTTAGGTCTATATTGACTATTTCTTGTTACAATTTATGTCTGTTACCCCAAATCCTATTTCCTTTGGACATGGAGGACACCTTATTCTCTTTCTTCTTTCAAGGTCCTTTTACATATTTTAAAAACAGTTGTGATGACCCTCCTCATCACCACAGTCTTTCCTCATGCACCTTGTTCTTCTTGCTCTCTGCATGTCATTGTATTTTTTATTCTGTACTTGTCTTTGCACAGAAATAGAGAGACCTTTCCATTCTGTTATCATCAGTAATGGTGAAAAGCATAATTTATATTCCACTGCTTGCCTATAACTTCTTTACACCCCAGCCTATACATAGTCTTTCACATATTTGGTAGCCAGAAGGAAAGCAGTAAAACGTAACAATGTTCAAAATACTCTCCGCTTCTTCTGTGATAGATGTGCTCACCAGATTTAATCACAAGTGTTTACATAAATGTGTGTATAGCAGAGTGGTCTGTTCCTTAAGAATCAGAAGAACATGGTCTTCACATCATTTACAAAGTAAGAAAAAGGAAAGGTCTGCATTGGTTCTGCCACAGCTCTGATCAGTTGTTCCCTTTCAAAAAGCCAGAGCGGGAGATCCATGGGTCAGGTACTGAAACGCACACCGTGAAGCTAGTGTTCTCACTCATTTAAAAGTGTGAGTTCCTAAATATTGACACTATTTCCAGAGATAGAGCCAGAACACTTAAAAATCTTCTAGGTTCTCAAAAGGCAAGAGTTTAGCACTGAAGGGATAAAGCCGGTTGAAAACACTGAGTACACAGGTCTTTCCTCCAACTCATTCATATTAATTATAATCACTCTTTAGTCTGAAGTATTTTTCCTCCCTTGAGCAAAACCAGTCCTGATGTGGCCTGGCCTCCACCATAGACTCTACCACTTTTGTTTATTCAACACTTCTTTAGACTAAGGCAGTCCTTTCACTTCCACATGTGTTTAATAGAACCACAACCACCTTCCTGCCCTCTCTGTAGATTTCTTTTATACTTAATTGTGCTTTAAAAGAACTTTTCTTGTTTTACTATCAGTTCAAAACATAACCAAAAGGGCCACCAACATAGTTTATAGAATATGTATATATATATGTATACAGGGTGTATAGAATTTAACTTCTGGTACTGAATTGCATGGGTTTCATCTGAAGTGGGATTATCTTGTAAAGGGAGTCAGGGGAAGAAACAGGCAGCTGAGACAGCTGTAGTTTGTATGGACTCGCACCCAACAAAAGTGACACAAATTTTGTGTCACTTACTTCCTACAGTGAAGAACTCTGCTTGACAAAGAACTGACTAATACGTCCCTAAGTACTTCCCAGTCCTAGGAAAGAAAGAGATGCAATGTATTATTCATCTCCAGGCTTTTCCTCAAAACTTACAGGGAAAATGAAGAATTCAAATAGCATGCCACTGCAGTCCTGCTTTGGGTATACGCAAGCATGTGTCACTGTCAGCTAAGGTTTGCGTTTCGTTCTTTTGATCCTGCAGTTTCCTGAATACAGGGCCTTCTGCGAAATAGCAAAACTGTAGATCAACTTCCACTATGTGTCTGTGGGGCAGCTGTCAAAGAAAGGAGAGATGTCTCTCTGAAGCTCGCTTCATTTTTGCTCTGAGTACCAGTCTTTCCAGATATCTCTAGACATATTATACTACAACAGTTCTCTTTGGCATGCCTCTGCTGCACAGCATTTGAGCTTGACTGCCAAATTTACTCCACTTTTGGAGTTACTCTTGGGAAACCCCAACTAAACAATTGGCATTTAATTTTCTTGGCAATCAGGAGCTCTATAATCTGAGACAGACCTCACTACTTTATTGAAGGTGGTGAGCTGTCCTTTATTGGAAATGTAATGCAAATACTAGACTGTAAAATTCTGTTCAGAAATTATATAAAAAAATGTTTGTTCATTTCAGTGAATGAGAATGTGGGAAGGAGAGAGCTGTCTTCCACTGTTACGTGAGAATTTGTATTGCAGGGTATGGCTTACTACAGACTTTATCTCCACTTAAAGGCGAGTGAAGTACGTTCTTCTCTTCCTTCCTTTGTATAATATATTGTAATCTCTATGACATTTCTGATATTTGTGGAAAAAATTTTTGCAAATTTAGCTATGTTGGCAACTGAGTGTATGATGTGAGCAGTAAGACCAGCCCATCATGGATATTTTGAAAGTTACACAGAATTTAAATTCTTTTATTATTCTCATCCCACCCAGTTATCTTTTTGGTTTTTTTTTTGCCCAACCTGTGTAATAAGTAGAGGGACAGTGCCACAAGAGCTATAGTATATTACTTCCTTCTGTTAGTGGATTTGGATTCGTTTCAGCAATAAATGTGTCCATTCAAAAGCCATAAAGATGCAACACAACATTTTCTCTCCCTTCAGTGGTTATCTAAAGTTCAGCATTTCTATCTACGTAGACAGTGTTTTCCTCTCTTATAACCTCCTCCCTTAAAACTAATTAATGGACTAGCCCATAATTATATGTGTTTCCTATTCCAGTAAAGGGGAAGGAAACTTCCAAATCAGATGGACGTCAACTGGGCTGCAACTTCTGTTGAATAAATGTGTATCCACAGCAGGAAAATCTCTTCTGTTGCCAAAACATGGATAGGAACTGGTCTTCCTCTCTTTAATGGGCAATCTAAAGGTCAAGAGCCTGAATGGAGACAAATGGTGACATTATGCCTGATGATTACTCTGTTGATTTGAAATGTAATACAGGAAGTCACTGAAAGCTGCCTGCAAGCTGATTACTACTATTCCATTGCCCCCCTATCAACAAAAATCAACAACGTACAGATATATCTGCCTGGAAAATAATAGTCATAATGGAAAAGTTCTAAGAAATAATTTTCCCACACAGATTCCCTTTCCGTACAGAATTATATATAAATCTATAAAGATTTAGAGTAGATGGCAGTCAGAAAATTTTAAAATTTGCTATTATGTTTGGATTATGATCATGCAAATCTAAGGCAACAGTAGACGAAGTGATTATACTGGTTTGAATATTTTAAAAAATAAATTTTCTGCAGGGTTTCTTAAGAGAAAATATTTGTAAAAGATAATTATTTATTCACAGTGTTTAAATACATTTTATTTTGAAATACAGAAGATAATTTGGTATCAAGCTCTTTCCAGACTTCATCTATATTTAGTCACTCCCTAGGCTGCATTAAGCTTTTCTATGAGTTGGCCCCATCAATTTCATCCCTGCTACACAGAGTAGCACCACATAAATTCTTGTAGGATTTTCACATCTGCATTAGTTTTACTAGCTCACCAGGGAACTCTGGAGTTTCAGTATTGCTTTGGGGGAACCATAGTGTCAATAATTAATGACTTTTTACTTGATGATGCTCTCCTTTGAAACCCCCTTTTATGCCTGAAAAATACTCATGATTTCTATGATTTCCTCACCTCCTATTCTAAACATGTCCAGTTCTGTATCCAGGATGCCAGGAACAAATCTCTGAAAAAGCGTTTTCAAGAGTTTTTGACCTCTTTTCAAACCTCATTAAGGTTCAGTTGGAACTGCATGGTCATTCACATTAGGAAAATCAAGTCCTGTAAGAAGAGAAAGTCTGATAAACTCCAAAGTTCCTGCTATTTGTCCCAGTAACACACTTTGTTAGGGGAGCAGTGGCCTTTGTGAATACAAATGAAACAGAAGACCTATGCATGAGATTATCACAGATGAATTAAGCTTATTACCAAGGACAGACCGCTGCTTTTGGATCACATTAGCACCATTTCTGTGCCCACTTGCTTCTGGTTGCCACTGGGTTTTGAAAATGAGCAACAAAATTCCAACAACAAACTTTGGGTTTGGGTGGATGACAAAACGTATAAATAAGATGTACATGGAACTCATCTGAATCCCTGATCTTTCCATCCAAATTAAAAGCCAGGCATTCAATTATTTAGTAATTAATATGATAGTTCCACAATATGACTTCTTTTACATGGTAAGCTTGGGAAAATCTATCATATACAAACCACTGCTGCTTCTCCCTCACCCCCCTAAATTAGCATTGTATCTGGAGTTCCAATTCAGCAGGGAAGAATTTTTATGTTTAAAATACAAACTCCAGTCTTATAGACCAGAAAAGTCAAGAAACTTCCATATTTTGTGTTTATTTATTTACCTCATAATAATGTATTAGGTTTTATTAATTTTCGGATCTGTGGGTTAGGTGCATTTATAAAGTCTTCTCAGTTTGTTTTTAAGATGATAAAAAATGGGTCATACAGCTTTGAGACCTCCCACCTTCACTTTGAGTTTACACAGTCCTTCAGTTAAATCTGATAATAAGCCCAAGTGATAAGCAAGAACTTGGCTCAATGGGACATACTGCTGCACTCTGAAAAGTAAAGATCGGACTTAGGACTGCTAGAAAAAGCAGAGTTTCTTTCTGCGGGGGAGGGAGGGAACGAGATAAGGTTCTTTTGTAGCTGGAATCTCAACATACCTGTATTCTTTAAGTACTTGGTTCGTATCGTCCTGGTGAGCTAGCTGACTTATTTGATGGGGCAATATGAGTTAGGAACACAGCACAGTGAGAAGAAAGGCAAGCACTATCAATATTCTTCTCCCTAGAAGTGAAAATTCAGGAGGCTAGGAATTCATAAGGTATTGCTCTATTTAGAATAAATGCCAGCACACTAAAAATTTCCCTGTAGTAGAGCATTAGCTCTCAGGGTTCTTATTTTGGCTGATCATGAAAGGCCAACAGTTTTCAGAGAGAAAAGCCAGTTAATAAATCCACTGCCTACATTTATCTTTCAGAGTATTTCACAGCCTTTAAAATTGCTTGTCTCCCTCTCTGCATGTATTATACCCTGGGAACTTACATAGTCCGAAGTATTGGGTCTGGCCGAGCGCCCTGGCCTCTCCTCTGAAAGACAGCTCTGTCTGGAGGGCAGAGGGCAATGTAGCACAAGCATGGGAGTGTTTTTAACAACTGGGCAATGTTTTCATGATCTTTTTCTCTATCCAGCCAGCACTCACATTCTGGGGTGTGTGTGAAATACAGATTGCAATCATAGTCAGACGTGATTTCCCACGATTTGGGGGTTTATGAGCATTCATCATTTTGCATACTTGTTTGGCACTGGTAAACTATTAATCAAAGATGAGCTTTTAGTGCTGATGCTTTCAGGCAATCTCGACGTTATAAACATCTGCCTATGCTTTAACACCTGTGCACTCACAATCACCCAGCACCTGCTAGTGTCCATGCAGTGCGATTTATGTGCCTGGTTACAGGATCCTGAGGGCTTTCTGTGGCTCCAACCGGTGGCACACGTGCGCTACAGTGTGTACCAGAGTGCTGGGGCCTCGTTTGCACTTGGGCAGTGCAGCTAGAGGTCCCAAAGTGACCCAGGTGGGCACTGCAGCTGAGACCCACCTCTCTCATCGGTAGTTTGCTATCCCTCTGTGCTGTGGGGGGAGCCCGGCAGCACCCCACGTCAGGGAGCCAAAGACCATTGGAGGGGTTTGAACACACCAATCGGGGGGCACGGTGCCAGCACGAAGCCCATTGGCTGAGCCTGGCCCGGCGGGGCCGTTCTGAGGGGAGGGGCTGCCCCAAGGGGAGCCCAGAAGCTTCCAGAAAGCCCCGCCATGGTGGCGGCGAGGGGTTCCCCCTGAGCTCTGCACGTTCCTCCTATCTGCTCTCAGTGAAATCTACTGTAGCTTGCATCTGACTCCATACTTCTCTGGGTACCACTTGACGGGGTGCTTTCAAATAGCTGTCGGAGAAATTTGTGTCAGGTGAGCAAATGTGCAATGAGCTCTGTTCTTAAAGGTTAGGTGGTATTCCCCAAAGAGCTTGCCTTGCGTGCGTAACCAAAGTGGCACCTCCAAACTTAAGACTATAGGCCTCAAAGATGTTTAGGCATCCAGCATGTGCCTGTGCACCTGCCTCTGTGGTTTGAGCCCTAGCTGATACACAGTGTTTTGAGATATTCTGAAAATCTTGTCCCAGATACATATAAAGCTTTAATTTAGTTTACTATTGGTGATACTTAAAATGGTAATTTTACAAATGAGGCGACTAATCAAGATGGCAATAATCAGATATTTTGCTGCCTTAGAATACATGCAGCTAGGCATTTCTCCTCAGTTATACTTGCACAGTAGAATCATGTTGGCAACAGGTTGTAGCCTTCTTTTTGTGAGAACTGGGTGTAGAAGGTCTGGTCTTTGTGATTTCAGCACACTGCAAAGCTCTTAATCATTAGTCCTTTTAATTTTTAAATTAATCAACCGCTGATTCTATTTGGCATTAGCACTCATTCAGTAATCAGAAGAACTGGGTGTGTGATAGCTTCTAATATCAACACCCAGAAGTTATTCTTCGCTTGCTTTTGTGACTCAGTACAGAGATTATTAAAAACTCCTTTCTATAATTTCTAAGGAATTATAAGATTTATTGTGTTTTATTATATAAATGTCTATTAATCCTACTTATTTCAGCAAAGTCTGTCAAAATGTTTATATAGCTTATTTTTCATGTTTTATTTAATTACAATCTGCCACTAAGGAAACAATGTTTGAGTGACATTAATATCTAACTGGACTGTACAACTACAAACTCTTCAGAACAGCTGTGAGAGAAATCCACCTGCTATTGGTTTTTGAGGATTTTTCTTTTCCTAGCTTCCCCTGTAAAGTTTGTATGAGTCACTCCTTCTAAACAAGTAACCTTCTGGTTTAGAATCAGAAAGCCAATCTGTCTCTTCCTAGCAAAATTAAAAAATCCAGAGGAGGGAACCAAGTCAAAGCTATTCTGGTAAGATTCGTAAACGTAAAACCTGGTAAAGCTGTTAAAATTCTTCAACTAAAAGTTCAATTAGATGTCATTGAAGATAGTTAGAGTAGGACTTGTCTAACATAACTCAAGCATCTAAAGCGTGGATAAATTCCTCTTCAAAACAAATGATTGTATTTAGTTACTCTGTAGTTTCCCAGCTCAGATAACTAATTTTCTATGCCCCAGCATTGATATTCCAGTTGCCAAAGCATCTTCAACCAAGGGCTGAAGGGCCGACGCAACAGGAGACAATCTATGTTCTAGCACTGGACGCACGGTCAGTCTCAGCTTAAATGGAGAATTAATTGCTACTATGCTGTCACTAGAAGAGAAAGGGCTGCCAGCCAGCTGTATAACTATGACTAGCTAAAAACTGTTCCTAGGAAGCACTACCTGCCTTTCATGCTCAGTCTGGGGGGAGATCATGTCATTGGGAAAGATTCTTTCAAGATTCTCTGCTTCACAAGCGGCAGAGACGACTGCATAGTAAATTTAATGGTACCACCCAAAAGGCTGAGGCAAAAAAACATGCAGACTGTAGCTGGATAAAACCAACCCATGTTTATGTTAACGAAGTGCTCTTATCAAAACAGAGTGGCTACATGCAGACTGCTGGGTGGGAATGGTCCTTGCCATCTTTTAAATATCAAACTCTGCAAAGAAATCAATTGATTTTTATTAGCGTACAAGCATACACTGCAGTCGTGTTCCAGTTCCCAGGCAGATTGCCAGACACTCCTGAATTTACTGGGCATTGTGAGCAGTGGGAATAGGGGATGCGGGGGAAGGGAAGATGAATCTGTGAGATTATAGGAATGTAGGGCTGGTTTAGGAAGCTAGTGTAGACAAAAAAATCCCATTCTTCACATTTCAGCGTACTCTGGGTCAGTATTTATGTACTGGAAAAGTTATCCAAATGGGCTTTATGAAGGGCAGATCAATGTTTTAGTGAATTCAAATAGCTGGAGTTTTGGACGAAAGAGTGTTTGTGCATTCCAGTTGCACTGTAACTATAAGAGAATACCCATCAATCCATGTGACAGCTGTCTGCTTTTGGGAGCAAAAAGGTTAGGCCTGGAGAAGTTTCTTTCCAAACTTTAAAAAACCTGAAGGGAAACAGATCAGCTTGTTTCCTGAGATGAAAAGTTCAGTGTTCAGTTTTCTAGATTTTTAATAGTGAAGATATTTGAAACCCCTGCATACCAATGCTTCTGCCCCGAAGAAAGATCACTAGCTAGGAAAACCTAATCCTGAATTTGCTACCTCCAGAATTTTTCCTTTAGTGTTTTGTAAGACTTCAGGCTACAAATATAAGAACTGTATAATATATATATGTATATAATATATATAACATATATAAGTCCAAGGAGCATCTGGATGACGCTCTCTAGCCATATGGTTTAGTTTTAGGTAGTCCTGCGAGGAGCAGGGAGTTGGACTCGATGATTCTTATGGGTCCCTTCAAACTTGAGATATTCTATGATTCTCTGATTCTATGATTCTAACTGACCAGCATCTATCCCCTTTTCTGAGTGCATTATGAAAATATAATAACATATTAAAAGAGTGTGAATGTATTCCGAATGTGAAGAGAGAGGACTAAATAAAACACATTAACAGATACTTAATATGATTGTTTTCATCATGGTTAAGTATCTGGCTGAACTGTTCCTCACCATCAAAATCACCTCGTTGGCTAGGAAGTCTGTCCTTTCCTAACAGGATATATTTTCATCAAGTTGCAAATATAATTCAACATCATTTTATGATCATTCATAAATAGAAAAAACCCCTCTTATTTTTTGCTATGCATTTATTATTGATTTCCAAATGTTAAAATATTTTGGGGAAAATAGTGGCGGGGAAGGAAGGGGATGAGGAGGGGGGGAGAGAGGGAAGGGATGGGAAAGAAAGAGAGAGAGTAATTGTTCCCATTTCACAGTATTCAAGAACTCTATTTGTTTTTTCTTTTTCCATTAACCCATTGTAAGGGCTTTTTTTCACTTGAAGGCCCTGCAAAAGAGCTTCTAGTCCTCTGGGGATCTGATAGAGCAGCTGCTGTCACTGTGTGAGGAAACAATGCACAGGTGCCGGGAGTGTTTTTCAGCTGGAAATTTAGATGCAAATACAGCCACATCCCAAGAGGAATAAAGAGCATTACAGATTTTTTTTTTTTTATTCTTGTTTCTCTTGCTTTCAGAAGTGATCCTACAGAAAAGGCTGCATACAAAAGGAACTTTTGTAAAGGATTTTAGTTTTCCTTCTGTTTCCCCTCTTTTTATTAAATAGTTTTCATGCATTAGGTGATGTTGGATTTTAGTAGGCTACAGCCTGACAAAAATTTCTACTAGTGTGAAGGGCAGCAGGCGGTGGTGAGCTCAATCTAAAGGTCCCATCACAGTTTAGCGAAACCTCCATTTTGTGTACTTTAGAGTACTTGCTGGTTTATTCAAACATCCAGTTAAACACTGAAAAAGGGGAGGAAGGGGGCAACTATAAGATACAAGTGTGATTGTTACTTAATTCCATTTCCTATAGATGAAATCGCTAAAATTAAAGAAAATATCAGCATAGCCAACGTTAACATCCTAAATAACCTCAGCTTATGTGGGTTACCAACCAAACATAATACCAAAACACACTCAGATTAGGGAAGGAAGTTTCATCTCCTTCACAGCATGTCTCTATTCGATTCTAGTGTAGAAACACTAACACATTTCAGTGTCTTAGAAGTCAATCAGTTATCTCACTTCCAATTTCAGATTCTGGGTGAAATTTTATCACTAGATAATTATTTTCCATATTACTCTCATCTTAGAAAGTATAAGATTAATGCCAAATTTTAATCATAGAATCATAGAATCATAGAATCATTAAGGTTGGAAAAGACCTCTAAGATCATTGAGTCCAACCGCCAGCCCAACACCACCATGCCCACTAAACCATGTCCCTAAGCGCCTCATCTACACGTCTTTTAAACACATCCAGGGATGGGGACTCAACCACTTCCCTGGGCAGCCTCTTCCAATGTTTCACCACTCTTTCAGTAAAGAAATTTTTCCTCACGTCCAATCTAAACCTCCCCTGGCGCAACTTGAGGCCATTTCCTCTCGTCCTATCACTTGTTACTTGGGAGAAGAGATGGACACCCACCTCACTACAACCTCCTTTCAGGTAGTTGTAGAGAGCGATGAGGTCTCCCCTCAGCCTCCTTCTCTCCAGGCTAAACAACCCCAGTTCCCTCAGCCGCTCCTCATAAGACTTGTTCTCTAGACCCCTCACCAGCCTCGTTGCCCTTCTCTGGACACGCTCTAACACGTGTAGTGAGGGGGCCAAAACTGAACACAGTATTTCAGGTGTGGCCTCACCAGTGCCGAGTACAAGGGCACGATCACTTCCTTCCTCCTGCTGGCCACGCTATTTCTGATACAGGCCAGGATGCCATTGGCCTTCTTGGCCACCTGGGCACACTGCCGGCTCACGTTCAGCCGGCTGTCAACCAGCACCCCACTGTCCTTTTCCGCCAGGCAGCTTTCCAGCCACTCTTCCCCAAGCCTGTAGCGCTGCATGGGGTTGTTGTGGCCGAAGTGCAGGACCCGGCACTTGGCCTTGTTGAACCTCATACAGTTGGCCTCGGCCCATCAATCCAGCCTGTCCAGGTCCCTCTGCGGAGCCTTCCTACCCTCGAGCAGGTCAACACTCCCACCCAACTTGGTGTCATCTGCAAACTTACTGAGGGTGCACTCAATCCCCTCATCCAGATCATCGATAAAGATATTGAACAAGACCGGCCCCAGTACTGAGCCCTGGGGAACACCGCTCGTGACCGGCCGCCAACTGGATTTAACTCCATTCACCACAACTCTCTGGGCCCGGCCGTCCAGCCAGTTTTTGACCCAGCGCAGAGTACACCTGCCTAAGCTGTGAGCCGCCAGCTTCTCGAGGAGAATGCTGTGGGAGACAGTGTCAAAGGCCTTACTGAAGTCCAGGTAGACCACATCCACAGCCTTTCCCTCATCCACTAGGCGGGTCACCTGGTCATAGAAGGAGATCAGGTTGGTCAAGCAGGTCCTGCCTCTCATGAATCCGTGCTGGCTGGGCCGGATCCCCTGGTTGTCCCGCTCATGCCTTGTGAGTGCCCTCAAGATGAACCACTCCATAATCTTCCCCGGCACCGAGGTCAGGCTGACAGGTCTGTAGCTCCCCGGGTCCTCCTTCGGGCCCTTCTTGTAGATGGGCGTCACATTGGCAAGCCTCCAGTCTTCCGGGACCTCCCCCGTTAACCAGGACTGCTGTTAAATGATGGAGAGCGGCTTGGCGAGCTCCTCAGCCAGCTCCCTCAGCACTCTCGGGTGGATCCCATCCGGCCCCATAGACTTGTGAGCATCCAGGTGGCGTAGCAGGTCATTGACTGCTTCCTCTTGGATTATGGGGGGTTCATCCTGCTCGCCGTCCCTGTCTTCCAGCTCAGGGAGCTGAATACCCTGAGGATAACTGGTCTGCCTGTTAAAGACTGAGGCAAAGAAGGCATTGAGTACCTCAGCCTTTTCCTCATCCTTGGTGACAATGTTCCCCCCTGCATCCAATAAAGGATGGAGATTCTCCTTGGCTCTCTTCTTGTCATTAATATATTTGTAAAAACATTTTTTGTTGTGTCTAACGACAGCGGCCAGATTGCGTTCTAGCTGGGCTTTTGCCTTTCTCATTTCCCCTCTGCATGACCTAACAAGATCCCCGTACTCTTCTTGAGTCGCCTGCCCCTTCTTTTACAAGCGGTAAACTCTCCTTTTTTTCCTGAGTCCCAGCAAGAGCTCCCCGTTCAGCCAGGCTGGTCATCTTCCCCCCCTGTTAATATGTGGCTATTTATTAATTTGTCTCCATTTCTCATTGTGCAGAAATTCCATCATTTCTTTTTTGATCCTCTATGAATAATTTCGTTCTTGTCCCATGTAAAATAGTGCAGAATGACATCAGTTTGAACAAAGTATTTATGTGTACCTGAAGACCCATTGAAATCAATAACTGCTCAGATACTTAAGCTCAGGCAAACCCTTTTGGACTTAAAATGAACCTTTTTTCGCATTCAGGTCTATTCTTTTTCGGTTTAGTGAAGTTACCAAGGATATTCCAAGCATGAGGAACAAAGTGAAAGAGAGCCTGGAGTTAGGAGAAGAAAAAAATGAAAGAAGAGTCAGAATTTCCATCAGTGGAGTAATGAAAATGGATAAAGGAGATTCCAAAGTGAGGTATCTTTTGTGTAAATTGCAGATGAATTAAATATGTAACCAATAAATTAAATAGGATCTTCTTGTTCTGCCTACTGGCTGCTTCTTTTTTTCTTCTTTTTTAAAATATTCTGATTGGCTGGAATTTTCTGGATGAAGACATAATACTAAATTGAATATTATGCTCTAGCCTACTTTCTGTTATCTACAAGAACCTTAAGCTCAAGAGAAGTTTTTATTATAAAAGTAACATGAGTGACAGTTCAGAGTGTATCATGTAACTGAATTTCAGCCTGTCAGGGACTTGTCTGTAAATGCATATCTAATCAGTCTGAAAGCTTGTATATTGTTAGTGCATTGTAACCTGAATGGTTCCTTTAGAGGTGTCAGTAAAAACAAATAGCTTGCTGTTATAGTTATATATACATATATAACTTAATATCTTTTTTAGCTTAAGCATAATTTAATGGATGAGACAAAAAGTATAGTCTCACCTGGTCTGAACAGGTTCTACCACATTTGTATGACCTTTATCTAACAAATAAGCATCCTTCCCTCAGTTTTCTTGCTTGTGGAATAACTATTAATTCTTAAACTTCTGTGCAAAGTATATTAAACTGTAATAAAAAATATCCTTTCTGTAGTAGTGGAGAACACTACCCTTACCAGCACTGTAGCTGCTTGTAATTACCATTACATCTAAAGTAGATGATAATTTTCAGTTAGATTTTAGAAAACTAATTCTGAGATTAACACATTCTATAATAGCTCTCCGCCCAGGGGTAGAACCAGGAGCTTGTAGTTGTGAGACACAGATTTTCAATTATGAGTTGAAAAATATTTCCCACTTGACTATTAATTAATCCAGTTTAGTTTCTGGGTTTGAAAGTTTGGTTTGGGGTTAAAAAACACCATAGTATATACTACAGAAGTATGCCTTTGAACATTTAAAAATACCTTTTGTTCCTCTTCTTTTTTATAAATACCTGTCTGAACATACATAACAAATATGCACAGCTTGATAAGTAAATGTGTCATTTTTCATAGTAAGTAACAGTTACATGTTTGTATCTTTCTTCTTGAAATGCTGATCTCTCTGGCATTTCCACTACACCATCTCTCTGCATGTCATGGAAAAGTGTGGAAATATACACAACTGAAACAGTACACCTCTTCTTTAACTTTTGCATCTTGCTGAGCTGGATAATAAAACTGTTTTCCAAAGAGATATTTTTTGAGCTTTGTTATAATTTAGATTTATAGATGGCAAGATTATAGATGGCAAGACTATATAATTTCTCCCTATACTCTTCTAATGTCAACTGTTTGATTAGTATTGTTCAGACATGCCCAGCAGAGAGAGCAAAAAATCATTTGTGTTCCATAAAGTTATCAAGCGGACCTGCGGAAGGAATTAATAGTGTATTTTTTCAGTAAATTCATATGTAATTTCCATTCAAAGGTATTGTGTTAATCCAATGTTTGTGGGAGAATGAGGTGAAAAAAGGACTGGAAGACAAGAAGTCCAGAAGTAATCTGAGAGATATTAAAATATAATCACACAGACATTATGTGACAGAATTCTGTGTATATGAGTCTTTGGCTGTGCTTTATGCTGGAGAGATAAAGGGAACATTTTAAATTTAAGAAGAGAAGAAAAGATAGAATGCATGTAAAATGACTAGTTTGAGCATTACATTTTAAAACTATACATTGAAACTATACTACTGCTAGGTTGTGCTCTCCTTCTATGTTGTGCAACTAACTGATTGAGGTCCTTTCACTTTCTTGTACATACTTCTATTTATCAAATACCTTGTAGTACTTGTAAATTATGGCAAGAGTGTGGCTAAGTAGTAAGAGTTGATGCATGTTGTTATCTGAAGTTATTTTTTAATTCCACTCTCTCCAGTCCTTAGAAAGTCTTAGTGGTTCTTTGTCAACACATCCTTCCATCAGTCTGTAACTCACAACAGATCGAATCTGGTCTCATGGACTTTGGAAGATGAGCAGGAAGTAAAACTGTTGTGTTTCACAATATGTCAACAGACAAAGCATTTTATTGAAGATGGAGAACAACCTGAAATATTGTGTAATCCTTAAGTCAATACGAAATCTGGAGGAAGGCAAGTGAAGCTTAATCATAAGCAAGTTAAAATATTGGTAAATAAAAAAAATGGCATTTAAGCTTGCTTTAAAAATAACTGAGAGTAAAACAAAATTTGTAACACTAGTTGTAGATTTTAGGGCCATAACATATCTCACTTATATTCAAACAAAACAACATCTGTTTAGCAGAAATGTCTAAGGCATTGACTTTATGGACTGATTAGTTTGGAAGTGATAGAAACTGTTAACTAATCCAAGGGATGCCAAAAGGGCAAGTGTGAGAAAATTTGTATGCTAGCACTTACAAGCTGGTGCAATTAATTTTCATGGTGTTTTAAAGAAATTAGTTTCCCTTTCTCCCTTTCTCCCTTTCTTCTCTCTTCTTGTTTGCTACCACTTAGTCTTTTGTCAGAAACAGCTATTTTGCAACCTGCTGAAAAATGAAGGGTGCATATTTTTGTGACATTGAAATAATTTAATGTTCCTACCAGATGCTATGTCTTGAAATACCTTTGCAGAGTGGTTATAAGAAAAAAAGTTCATTTCAGGCACAAAATCTCAATAACGATGTACAGAAAATACAATTTTGCACAGATTGTATGAAGTACATATGTAAACAATAGCCAGTGTAAACAACTATACAGTTAAAGAACTCAATATCTTCACTTCCCTTTGTTTGGAGTTCAGACTAAGTGTACAGTCTAGCCCTATTATGTACAGAAACCGTAGATATAAACATTCTTGAAATTAGTTTAAAACTGTCATATACGTGATGAGCTTGCATTGAGCAGGAGGTTGGACTAGAGGACTTCCAGAGGTCCCTTTGAACCTAAATTGCACTATCATCCTAAGTCTGGCTCATTAAAGGGCTAGGAATCAGACAAGCCTGTACCTATTTAGTTGCCTTTCCAGCGATAGGTGTTCAAGGGTTTTTGTTTTGGTTTTAATTTATTTTTGAATATTAATTAAGAGAGTGAGCTTGCTGCACTTTTAGTAGCATGAAGGACTAGCAGAAGAGGGACATTCTTCTGAGGTTAAGTAAGTCCTTCGTAAGAGTAGAAGTGTTGGAGCTCACTAAGGAGACAGCTAGAAATATCATCAAGTAGAAAATTGTATGGGAAGATTTAAAAAGAGGAGGAAAGCTTATTTTTCCTTGTTGGAAGACAGACTACAGTAGGACAAGCCGCATAAGAACCACTGACCTTAGAATCATCCAGAAGATGTAATGCATAGCTGTGGAGTGATTTGTCTATATACAGACTATTTACCTAGAGAGGGTAGCTAGCATAATAAACATTGGTAGTACAGTTAAGTCACTGGGGAGTATCATCACTCACATGCTCGAACTGAAGTTGTAATGCTTAAATCTGAAAGAGAAGAAACAGTCTTGTAATCTTGTGTGCCAAAGTAACCTTGTTACTTCCTCTTTGAACTTCAAGCCTCATTTTTATATAGGAAAAAACTGTAATTCCCTGACTAAAAATTTACAACCTCATTTCCAGCACCTAACCAGATCTTAACTTAAGTCTTTGTTAGGTTTGATATTCCAAAGAATCCTTTGCTCTGAACTGAGAAGGCCTTAAGGGGATGAGTTACCAAGAAATATCTCATTATCTGTCTTAAGTTACTGACGTCAGATATGATAAAGATTATATCCTGCTGTTCTGGATGCTTTTTATGTGATTAAGAATAGTAATGAAATGAAATTAAGCTAGTGCCAAGTCTTTAAGTACACACTCTGGCAAAATTTTATCTTCTGTTCCAGTTTGCCTGATACTTTATAATGATGCAATAGTTCATTGGCAACACAGCAGTGTCCAGCTTGTTTATTTACATTACGTTGCACTGTTATATGTGCCTTTACTGTATGTAATTGATCTATGACTATTAGTGCTTTTGTCTTTAATGCTTTTTTTACATTAACAAGTAATTAGGTCTACAGTAATTAGGTATGCAACAACACTAGAAAAATTAGCTTTATATTTAAAAGAAATTTTAGTTCTGGTGTTTGCTATAACAATTCTAATATAGCTATCCATATTTCTGAAAGCTATTAAGGTTCTAAAGAGGTTGTTATTTCTGTAAATTTCTAAGTATCTGTGAAAAGCATCACGTAAGAATTCTGATCTAATTGTATAATGCTGTCTTACCAGAAAAGTTGCTCTTAAAGACTGTCACAAGCAATTTTTTTTAATACTTCTCAATTCAGACAAAACCACAAATCCTTTCTATTTCATCAAGAGTAAGTAGAATCTCAACAAAATTTTAGTAGCAGAAAAAAGTAAAACACATAATTTGTAATCTTAAAGTTAGCTTGCATTCTTTCATGATTATTAATGCACAAAGACTGCTAGCCATACATGTGCCTCCTCTTTTTCATCTAAACTAAAGCTGGCACCCTGGATGCAATATGTTATAGAATATGCCCTGGAGGTTCTCAGGTGTAGAATGAGTAAATTGCATGGTGGTAAAATCTAATTTTACCTCCCATCACCCCACCCACAAAGAGAAACAAACAAACAAAAACACTGTGGAAAGAAATCCATACTTGTACACTGAAAGATAATGATCTGTAGATTGCAGAGTTGGGAGAAATCATGTCAATATAATAATTTTGGAACCCCTCCTGCAAGCCAAACAAATGAATGTAGGAAAGCCTGACTGTGAGAGATACTGTACTTCCTGAGGTCTCCATCTGTGATGTTCAAGGGTATAAATTACTTGCAATTGAGGAACATATCATATTACTGCTATTACAGTGAAAGGCATATTGCATGTTCCCCAACTATATGCTTTCCTCTTAAAGCGTATACAAACACAGCCTGCATCTTCAGCAGACAAAATGTAGTTCTGGTGTCTTCTAGTGACAAATATGGGCTGTCATCTGTTGCTGCCCTGTGTTTCATCACAGCGAAGACTAGTCACTTAGGTAGTGTAACTTTAAATGCTAGTGTACTAGTCTCTTATAACACTCTGTGCACCCTCCTCTACTTCACAATGCATAATCCTCAATTTACTAATGTTTTGATGAAACATTGAGATCTCTGTCTTATTTCTTATCTTATCACCCGTGTGTCTGTTTTGTTATGCTCTTTAAAAGCTCTACCATGGAACACCGTGTTAGAATCTTTGACTGGTCTTCCAGGAAAAAAAGGTGGCTCTTCAAATAACTTGTTAATAATAGAATTGTAAAGGTCTATTTCATCTAGGCTCAGAAAGCTCTTTACAGTCACTGAATTAATAGTAATAAATGAGTAAACATAATGCTGAAAGTAAGGAACTGAGAGTTTACTCTTTAAGGTGGGATTTGTGGGTTTGTGCCACTTTACACAAGTGTGCGTACATACACACTTGCATATACATTATGTATGTACATGTAGAAGAGTGGCAGGGTTTTGCCCAGGTGGAAATAACGATGCCTTGGGAGATTAACTCCTGATAAAAAAGTCAGTAGCAGACTCATTCACTTTCTTTGAGATCACAATGTGTTACTCTGTATTGTCAGTCTTTGAAAACTAGCCCCCAGATACAAGTCTAGGTAATTTATTAATAGAACCGTTTGAAAAAATGCTGATTCAATATCATCAAAACATTCTGTGGGAACAAGTTGGTTTTTCTTAGTTACTCTTGACAGAAACTAGGCAGGTTTCCATGGAAACTTGCCTACCTCACCGACAGTTTGCCTGTCTGGAGCCAGATTTGCAGCCATGGGATGAGTCTAAGCTGCTTGGCTTCTGGGGCTGTCAGGGTTCAGAGAGCTTGTGGAATGTCATCTTGAGTTTGTTTTGAAAAGCCAAGTAAAAATATTGCATCAATTTCTGTAAACAACATTTGAAGATTCTTGTTTGAAGAAATGTTGAAGTCTTTTTCCAATATGCGACAATTTTTCCCCCTTCTCAGATTTTCACTCAGAAAATTAATTTTGTGCCCTGACCACTAGTTCCTTGAAAAGCTGCCATGTCTCATACTTCAGGTATGGACCTACAAAACGTTCCCACTGCTTTTACAAAAGTCATGAGCTAGCAAAACTTAGCCCTAATACTTGTCTGAGATGAACCGTAACTCATTGACATGGCATGGTTTCAAAGGTGTCAGTGTAGGAGGAACACTGACTTGTGGTAAGACAGGTGTGAAGGCAGTTATTGCTTAATAAACATATATATTGTCCTTTGTAAGTGCTGGTATTGGTGTGCTGTAAAAAACCCTAGTCCTCCAACTGGCTTTTAAAATCTATATGAAGACCATTTTTTCTGAAAATTTGAGATTTTTAAGATTTTCAAGACACATATCTCCGAAGGCAATATTTGACCTTGTTCTAAGCTTGCATTTATTAAAATATTAAAAAGAAATGCAAAGTTTCTTTTTTAAACATGAAAGGAGGTACTGAACTACTGATCTACATATTGAGAGAGATATATATTAAACAAAATAACTTTAAAATCACCCTAAAAGTAAGGCATTTAAAAAAAAAAAAAAGGCAATCACACTTGATATTTAAAACCTCTCTCATCCTGGCTGAGTTAAATTTTATGCTCTTTGTTTGAGAGTTCCTTACGAGGAATGTCTTCATCATGTTCTTCCAGATGTAGTCTTTTCTTTACTTCTCATTGCAAAGAGCTGTAGTCACCATTTTAGTCATCCTTCTGTTTTGTAAGCTGGGTGTTTACAGTGTGGTAAGAACATTAAAACCATCACTCGTGCAGAAAAAAAAAAGCTAATGGAAAAATGTTACTTGCAGCTGTGGAGGAAGCAGAATAATGTCTGAACTTACATATTTTAATCCCTAAGTAACAGCAAAGTGTTGCACATCTTTGTGATGCACACAGTGTCAACTGGGAGAGGCAACAATTGTTCAGGAGCAGTAAGAAGTTACTGAACAGCCAAACAGGAAAGATGTATGTCTTCTTATTCAGCAGACAAATGCATGTGAATGTACAAATCTTAACACAGCTGGTTCTTGCCGCACAGATCTTCTATCACATACTGTAGGCTCATGTAAAGCTCTGAGCCTTCAAGTCACTGCTGTCACAAAGTACTTTCAAATAAATTCATTTAACTAAGCATGATTCACTAGTCCTTTCTGGTCTTTGTTTTACTGCTTCAAGATCAAGCTTTGTATTTGGATTTACTGTTCTTACTGCTGTGGCATGCCTATGTCTGTACCTTAACATAGTTGCTTTCTCCTATTAAATAGGAGCTCTTCTCTCTTTGTATTGCACAGTTGACCATGAAATACACTAGGGAACGTTCAGCTGATGGAAAAGAACAACTCTCCATCTTCTCAGGAGGATTTCAGATGCAGCCTTGCTTCCTTCAGAGTGCAAAACCAAAATGGTCTGCCTCTGTTTTTAGGATGGAACAAATTATTTTCTTATCACCGTTTCTCTTCCCTTTCCCCCTTTTCTGAGTTGCAACACAGACATCCTTGCACAGTAAAGGTAGGATATCTCAGATTTCTGAGTACCTACTCTAGCAGGTCTTAGCTGGCTGCCATGCTAATACCCCATCCCAATATTTACTTTTACAACCAAAATTGAATAACCAGCATTTGATGAGTGTTTCTGTTAAGATGAGTGTTGGTGAAGTACTGAGTACTGTCAACTTATAATTCAGACTGTGACTATTGCCATTTTTCCCCTTTATAGCTTTTTTTTTTCCTGTTTTCATTCTTAAACACATGTAAAATGCATGTGATTACACTCCTACTTTTCAACTCTGATGATATGATTTTTTTTCAGGGTCCCAACCTTGTGATGCAGTTAGGTAGAACTTTGCCATTAGGCTTTGGTCAAAATCCTTCAACCATTTTACCTGAAGGACCTGTCAGCTTTCTGGACTCTCTCCTGAGGATCTCACTGCTCATAAAGCCACTGCTTTACTCATTTTTAAATCTGCCCTTGAGGAAAAATGATGCAATCCCCCTCACTACCATCACTTATATTATTATGTTTAACAATACAGAGGCATCCTTTCTGCAAGTGGTGACCTGTTATTTTCCTCTTTCTTCTATTTTTTTTCACTTGAATGTTTCCTTACTGTCTTAAATTCTCTCTTTTGTTCTATTTGTCTCATTCCCTTACTGTGTGTTAAGCAATGAGACCGAGTTTCTTGAGGCCAGAAATTATTTTCTGTTTCTTTTACCACACCTAACACAGAATACACCTCTTCTTTTCCAAGCCTTTTAGCATCTGATATAGTCTGATACCTGACTAAGAGTCCAAACTCTTATGTGTTATCTCAAACTTTAGTTCATTCATTTAGGAGAATTTACCTACAGGGTAAGATAAAATAGGTAGCCTCTTCTTACTTTTCTACAATATATGTGTGTGGAAAAGTTTGGACATTCAAAATACTGGTTATAAAAGGGGGCTGCCTTTGACAAATGAAGTGCCAATTCCCTCAGGAAAACACAGGATGGAATCATATGTCAGTTATTAGCTGGCAGAAAATCTGAGGTACGTTTTTATACCCTCTGTTATTTAACTGTGGATACAGTCACTGCATGTATAGTGGGCCAGATTATTTCATGTTCTTGCCTGTTTGAAATAGTCTGGGGTGGTATCAGGAAGCCAGATCTATCCAGCAGACTGTTCCCTAGATACCTCACATATGCTTACACACTGTGCTTTAACTTGTGTTGGCAAAAGATTAGGGCGTTTTTAGAACTATGTCATCCTCTTACCTCCAGCTGGCTCCTATCTTTTCTGGGTGTTTGCTGTCAGATACAGGTTAGAAATGTTCAGGATCCTTATTCTCTGCCATGGTGCAGGTTCTTGCTAATAAGCTCATCTCTATGAATGGTTTCCTGGTGATTCCTACCCTTTGCACTAAGCGGGTGCAGGCGTTTTGTTGGTTGTTTTTACCAAACTTGTTCAATAGGCATGAAACATTCATCCTGCAAAAAGAAAAAAAAGAAAAGAAAATGCATCAGCTTCTGAGATGACTGAATATTGTACACTGAAAGATGTGAGAATATGTGCAGCAGAGAGAAAATAATTCTTCCATGGAAGAAACTGAGTTAAATAGTAATGATTTGTTAATGATGTTAGGGATAGCTGTTTTACAGTTCTACGTCCTTGAGAAACCTGTCTGACCCAGAGGAAAATTATTATCGTAGCATTCACAATAATGCAACTAATTTTCAGCTATTAAAAATCAAACTGTAATACCAATTCTCCTTTTTCTTCTGGTAGACTTTATAGCCCTCCTATTATACAAATGAAATAATGCAGGCCTGAAGGCTGCTACCATATGTCCTGTTTTGGCTTAGAAGAATGAAGCTGACAGCTAATCAGCATTTGATAGCCAGTTTGTCAGAGGTGCAATTTTGCTTACTTGTGGCCTATTCAGTTTATGATAATGCATCATACCAAAATCAATTTATTTTTTTACTACTGTTTGAGTTATCAAGTCCTTCACATTAACAAATCTACTGTTCAGAAAGTTGAGTCAAGAAATGGTTAGCTAAGAAAACCTTACAGTGTGTCATAGAGAAAGCTAAGTGAGCAACTAATTTGTCAGTAAAGATCAGATATGGGAAGAAACCAAGAAGAGAAAAACAAACAAACAAACAAACAAAAAACCCAAAAAACCCAAAAATCTTTTCTTAATTATCTAATATCATAGCAAAGCAACAGCTTTATTTTCTATGGGGAAGTTATACAGACAAATGAGCTGAATTTAAGAATCTTGTATGTTGTGGCCAGGAAGGGAAAGAGAAAATCCTGTTTTGGGGGGTTTGTTGCTAGCTTTGAATAGTTAGATGCATTGCTTGTGACAAGTAACCAAAAGCCACACAAATAGATATGTAAGCATTTAACACTTTTGCCAGCCAAACCTCTTCTACAAATCTGCACAACTGTGTTTAGAAAAGAAGATATTTGGTGTGCTCTACAATTCCTTTCTTACATATGTGTTTCCCAGACTATGCAATAGGAAGCAATTACAAAATTAATATTTTAGAGAACGTATTCAGTTGAATATGGGAGTAAACTGCATTTCGGACTATATGAGGTGTAGGCTATCTTCACTATGTGGTTCAATTTAAAATCAGTTTCAGAATTCATCTAAAGTGGATTTGATTAATTGTTATATGATTAATGCTGTGGTAGTAGTATTGCAACTGTTGTTTGACTGGGATAGATTGATTGACAGACTGACACATTTTTGTTTAATGCTTTTGTGTGTCTTTCTCTGTATCTGTTTTAAATGCTACCACATCATTCTGATGCAAAGATTAAAGTTTTCTTTCAAAACTTGTGGTTACTAATGTTGTAAAGTCCTGCTTAGTCTAGATCTTCCTAAACTATTGCAGAGGGTGCAGGTAGGTTGGGAATGTTGTTAAGATGTAGTTTCAGGTGTACAACCTGGTGGATAGAAGGTTCCTAGTGCTAATGAAAAACTGTATCTCAGTAGTGTAAGCATGTAACAAATATTACTGGGAGTGACCAAATTGCTTTTCTTGTTTCAGGCCATATTAACCTTTGTGGATCTTTGAAAGTATTCACTTCAATACTATTGGTTCACTTTCCAATAAGGTGATTATCTCCTGGGGAGGACAGAGAATGCTGAAGGAAGGCAGGAAACAGATTTAAAGATATGAACTGGTGAAAACAAAGTAGGGAGTGGACCAAGCAATTGAGACTGGAAAAAGGGAGTGGAAGTAGAAAGAGAGATTCTAACGTGCCCAAATGTAGTTTTATCCATAATTTATAGAACTTGTTATTCTTCAGTTAGAAATCGGATAAACATAGTTATACCAGCTTTTGAAGGGGACAATCTAAATCGAGATAAGTGGTTTGAACTCCTCAAATTAGTTTTGGCAGCCCTACCGTAGTAAAAGTAGATCATGATTTTGCAACTCCACTGTTTGCAAATCTACTCATTGACTGGTGGTTTTTTGAGGTTTTTTTCGAGCATTTTGTTACCAACAATAGTTCTAAACCAGGTGAAGAATATTTGTATAAGTGAGAAACTCATTGCTTTCTCATTAGAATTGTCTCTTGTGTCTGTCTCTTTTAAAACAATGTTTATCTATTATAGTCTTTCTTAAAGTGGCTTTGATTTAGCAACATTTTTTATCTGGTCCTGGAGCATATATGGATCATGTCATCGGGTGTCTGTTCCCTGGTCTGTTTTACCAAGCACCACACTAATATTTGGACTGGCATAAGAGAAAAGGTGATGTTTGCAGGGGAGGGAGATAGGAAAGAAACAATTGGGCCAAGCAGCTGCTTAAATTGAAACTACTGCTGAAAGAAATGTACGTGAGATATTGGTTTTTTGAGACTTGGAACTGATTCCCTGTTCTGCCACAGACTTCCTTTCTAACTCTTTGGTGAGTTATTTAGGCTCAGACGACAGTTATTTTAGTACCTAGTTGCCATGGATTTTTATGGACATTAGAAGACTAAATGCTAATGTGAGCCTGGACTTAGACCCTTATACCTTTGTTAGGTATCTCTAAACCCTTTCAAAATAGAGGAATGAAATAAAAATTATGAAGGGCTTGGATGTTATGAATATGGGAACATTGTCAAATAAAAGATCTCTTTTTCATGTAACTACATATATATTCACATGTACTTGAATAGGACAATTGCTAATGTGTCCTTTACCGCAGGGTAGGGAGTGCAATTTATCTTCTCTGAGGCAATACAACAAGTCAGGATTTGATCTTTTTGGCAAAGGAAATTTCAATGGGTAAAACCTGATTTGCCTTTTCCTTTGGAATAAAATGCTTCCTAATAAGCAATGCTGGTGGATCCTTTCCCAAGTTCCTTCAGAAAAGAGTAAATGAGCCAGCAAGCAAGGTTGTTGAATGACACTTTCTCATAAGAGTGTTGGAGGTCAATGAGATATATAAAACTTCCTCTAGCATGTTCAGGCTTAGCACTCCCTTTCCCTGGAATAGTATCAGAGATGAATAATTTTTCCTGTATAAAGTTTATTGTTTGAGACCTGTTTCTCACCTTAGAAAAAAATAACACCCCTTCCCTCTCCTCCCCCCAAAAAGCAGAAGTTTCCATGTCCGGCTTTGTCCCGACACACCTTCTGAAATAATAAGTGGAAGTCACAGTTCTTCAGTACTGCTTTTGTCATAAAAAAAAGATCTACAGAAGCCTGGGAAAATAAAAGTGAGCAAGTAGCAATGTGTGCTAAAGTTCAAAGGGTGGGTTTCACTTACAGTGGTATTTTTCACGTTAGCTATCCAAAATGCCGTTTGTTGATCAAATTAGACGAGTGATCAAAGCATTCATTTTCTGTAAGCCAACTGCAGTTAATGTTAAGTATGGGAAAATGGGGAGAATGTGAACTAAATCAGAAGAGGCAGCTAATTTGTAATTATTAAATGAGGACTTGAGGGGATGGTAGGCTGTCTTTTGACTGTGTGGGAGAGCTTTATAAAACACAACTCGAAAATATTTCCAAATATTAGAATTAGCTTAGCATAAATCAATAGCTTTTTTTTATAAACAAGAACTGCTTTTTCTGAGAACAGCAAAACTCGGATGCTTGAATAAGATCACACTTGGTTTGTATTTACCCTGGGCCTCTGCAACTGTTTTGTGGAATTAATTTTTTCCCCTTTGTTACTTAGAATATGTTCTCTCACAGTATATATGTAACAACATTTTTTGGTAAGTATCCAAATTACTTTCAATGAAATGAAGAAATTATTTGATGTGTGAATGTTTAACATTCTAGTTTTCATCCTAGTTATGGATGTATTTGCTGCCATCTACTCAACTCCTGATAACAACTTACCATCAAATCTTTGAGGATTTATCACACCTTCCACTTTAAAATGTAAGTACTTTCATACAAGAAAGTATTTACTCTTGAGTTTGCATAATAATAGCTGGGGGTAAGGGAAGAACACATGTTAAAGAAACTGAGTGTATTTAATTTCTTGTAGAGGATTTGGCTGTGGCTAGGATCAGGTATATTTTACAGGAAAATATTGATGGACTGTACAGAACAAGCAAGGAATTAGGTGTAAGGAACTAAATACATGCTACAAAGTGCCTGTCTAGAATTTACTTAAATATCAGTATGTTATTTGGGGTTTTAAAAATGTAGAATTTACTATATTTTTAATGTTATAAATCCTGAATTTGGGTAATGTTCTCACTCTCATTGAGACTGTGCTATAGCTCAAACATTGTAGAAAGAGATTTGCCCTAGAATTGAGGACAAACATTTATCCATGTGTAACACACCTTTTTTAAGAAACTCTTGAGTTTTTCGGCATGCTCAGAGGTAAAATTCAGAGAAAATGCATTCACATCATCCTTTCACTTCCTGAACAGGTGTAAAATGGGTTCTTTGATAGAAATTCTGGCAAAAACATTCTTACACTGTTTCCATTCCCTCCCTACCCTACAGGTATTCTAGAAAAAGAGAGAAGAAAGAGAAGAGGGAATAGTTGCATCAATATTGTTTTCTTTCCCTTACTGTACACCCTCTGTTATGTATTTAATCTACTGTAAGTGTCAAATCTATAGGAATAATTTTTAGAAGAAAAATCCTGTTCAAAGGAAAGGATGGGCCTTGTTTCTTAGCAATAGGACGAATACAACATGTAACTTTCACAGAGAATGTGTCTATTGTACAGTTCAAATCACAAGTAATTTCACTATCAAAATGATGATTATATTTTTAAAATATTAGCTTTAGACAACTGAATATTGTATTGGCATTCCCTCCAGTATTTTTATGACAACTCTATGATCTGAAGACAAACCAGCAAACCACTTTAACAACAACTCCTATGAGTTTCATATGAATTTATTTTCCATCTTTGGAATGAATATAAAAGAGGCTAGTGATAAATCCCAAATGGAAATAGGTGGAGTCCCCTTTGTCCACCTGAAAATACATGTACACCCTCCTATATTTTATGGTGGATGGCTAGCATTTGCCTATTTTATCATGCAAAAAGCTCTGTATTGTTCAGTTTGCATGCAATCTGCCTGTACAACTGATGAGTCCCTCTGAATGACAGGGATGAACATGCAGAACTTAATCGAAAGCATGAAGAAGCAATAACCTCACAATAAACTGACTTTGCTGAGGGGCAAAAGTGATGCTCTTTATGTCTACTGTATATAATATGCCTCACTATTTCCCACAGAAATCAAAGATTTATGGTCAGATGTCAAGGGTGGAGTTTATCCATGTGCCTGGTAAATGGTACTTTCTGTGCCTTTTAGTAGAGGGCAGGATTTTAAGTACTTTTTTTCACTTGTCCTGTGTTGAAAAGACTGATATTGAAAAGCAGAGAGTTACTTTATGTGATTCAGAAGGGTGTGAGGAACAATAACAACCAACACTTCTTGGGATGGGAAAACTCCTCTCTTCCCTAGTGAGCAAGGAAGTCTATCCACACCCAGTATTTTCCAGAGGCCATTCACCACCAGAAGAGAGTAAAAGAGGGCAGGGGAAACTGAATTCAGTATAGTGTAGGGATAAGATAAAGGGGGATAAAACAGATGAAGTAATGTTTCTAAAGGTATGTTTCTAACTTGTTAGGAACTGTTTTTAAATTAATATTCACTGGTGATACTTTGTCAAGGCAAGTATTATATGAGTAAGAATTCAAAATAAAATTTCCCTTAATATACCTTGACTATAAAATGTCTATTATATGTATATTTTTATGTAATTACTGAAAATATGGAAGCAGAAGAAAAGTGTGGAGAAGGGAGGGTAAGTTAGCAAGGGTATATTTCTGCAAACTGCAGTAATTTCTCTGTTCTACTGAGGTGCTTATAGTCTCATAGTCTTATCCAAAGACATATAAAAAACCCAACTCCTCACCCCACAAACATAAGTTATATCAATAGTCATGAGATGTGATCAGGCCCATGATAACAAATTCTTACTTCAAGGTTCTGAGCAACCAGACTGACCACATTTTAGTGGCGTACCCTAAGAATATTGGTTCACAGGCTGTTTAAACTAGCTTTGAACTAGTTAGCTCAGATACTTTTGAAGTGGTAGTTGAATCAGATTTCCTAAACAAAAACATCACCTGAGTGACTTGAAGGTCTTGCCATTCTCAAGATTTACTCTTTCCTTTCATTCAGTAGGCAAACAAAGTCAGGCTGGCTACAAAGTGCACATTATCTTGACAGATGAAGTCAAGGTCTTCCTAGGAAATATACCAGGCTGTTTTGTCTGCTAGATATGGATCCAATACAGGAGTTGCAATGGAAAACAGGCTAACAGAAAGTTGTTGGACTGGGTAGCAAGGAAGATATTCAAGTTCTGGAAAAAGCATAGGTTTTCCCCAGGAATACTAGCTAGATTACTCAAGCAAGCCCTGAGACTATTCAGCAAACAATGTATACAAGTGGTAAATTTGACCTGAAATCAACTCTTGAGTCAGTAGCTGCATGTCAGTATAAATGCATCAAGAGACACCAACCAGGAATTGTGGGATTGCTAATTGTGGACATCTGTTTTGAATGTCTGCCACTGACTGGTGATCACACATGGAATACACAGAAAAGAAAATATTTTTCCATAGTCAGAAGCCTTGTGAAATTTCTCTGGATAGTCTCTCGTAACTTGCTAATGGCTCAAATTTGGTTTTGTTTCAGTTAGCACAGTAAAAGCATAAAACATATTTAACCTTTTTTCAAAAATCAGTTCAGAAGGGTAAAAAATGTGAATCTGACTGAAATGTGATGTGACAAAAATACCGTGTTTTATTTGTGCTTCTTCTATAGAGAGACTGGATCCTCTTAAAGACAAAATAAAACACTTCAGATATCAGCATTTAAAGATCTTATTCCAACTGTGGCCAAAACAAACAAACAAACAAACAAACAAACCAACAGCTTAGCCAGTAAAGAAACATGGGGCACATATGTTAATCATCATTCTTGATTCCTGTAAAACCTATAGGGACCCACACTCTGTAATCCCATTTACTTACCTGTGACTCACCTCACAGGGTTTCCAGGATGAGATTTAGGGGTCAGGTTGCACGTTCCTTCACTCACATAAATTACTAAAAACTCTCTTCCAATGACATTATTTTAGAGAAATAGGTACATTCAAGTGGCTGATCATCCAAGGAATATTTCCCCAGACAAATCATGTGGTTTTGAGCAACACAGAAGCAGTAAATCTTAATCAAAAATTAAACCAAACACAATCTTTCTCCTGAGCACCTGCCTATTCAACCAAGCGGTCAAAGAAAAAAAAAACAAAAACAAAACCAAAACCTCAAGTAATGTTAACAATTGCCAAACCTTAATGAATTATTTATTCTTCCAAAAGTAAAAATGTTTCCCCAAATGTTAAGTGTGAGGTATGTACATGTGTTTGCTAGTTTTGAAGCCTAAGGAAGTAGTAAGAATCCTACCCTTGGACTTATTTCTTCACTTCCAGTTTTCAGTAGAATACAAAATGCAAAGGTGGGTTGTTTTGTTAGGTTTTTTTTTCTTCCTTCATTCAAAAGAAGCGAAGTCAACTTTTATTTTAGCCAATAAGAATGCAGTTATCTCTAATACAGACTGGGCAAGGTTTTTACAGATGTGATCCTTAATTACACAGATGCTTTTTTCCTTGTTAAATGTAATTTATGATGAATTGGAGGGGCAGTGTTTAGATTAATTTTCAGCACATAGAGTCAAAACTAAGCAGAAGGAAAAAATACCGATGTTCTAACAAATTTTAGCTCATCTCTATGTTGCTAGGAGGTAACTCATTCTGGAGCACAGGATTTTGCATGTGAATACTTTCCACTGAAATATCATTCCTGCTAACATCAGTCATCAATAAATAATTTGTTTTGCTATTGAGGCCAGTAAAACTGAATAAGGCAGTCTAACATTTCCAAGAACTGAATATAGTTGATTAATGGTACATTTGATATTGAGGTATGTGTGTAGGGGGTTTAGTATATTTGTAGACTAAGCTAATTTCACTGCGACTCCTATCAGCAGTAGCACTTCCTGAACTAGACTGCTGCACTCTGAAGTACAACTTTAGTAACTTCTGTAGAAAATAATTTGAAGATATAATCTCAACTTTAGCTGGTATTCTATAAAAAACTGAACTGCCTAGCGTAGTGATAGCAAAGAAATGATCAATGTTTTTTATACTTTAAAGAAAACTGCAGATGTTTTATAAGAATAGAATTTCTGATTATTCATATTTCATGATGCATATACCATGTCCTTTCTCAATATAATTTTCCTCCTAAGTGGTGGCTATGTTTAGCTTATGTTCTTTTTTTTTCTCTGGTTTACAATCCTTGACTTTGACATTCACTGGGATGTTTAAGGAACATAGGGCAAAAAGGCTAGAGTTTAAGACTTACTCGGATTTTGAAATAGTTCCTCAAGTGGATTGTCAGACATGATGAAGCAGTCCTCTGTTTTATTCATGATTCTCTAAACATATCTTCTGACATTTCCTTCTTGTCAGTGGGATTATTTTTTAAATTGCATTTTATACTTGTATATAAATGCATTATACAGCCTTTTAGACAGACGGTTAGTTTACCTAAGGCTAGCAGAGTATCATATGTGGATTGCTGTGGCTTCTTTTCCTTCATATTTTTTTCTTGTTTACCAAACTAACACAGAAATGGGAAACAAAAAAGTGAAAGTAGCATGAAGTTTTCTTCCTGTACATGATTCTGAGAATACTTCACTATTTCCCTTAAAACCCCTGAGAAGCTACAGCTGAAACTCTATGAAACAATTTAAGCAATACATAACGATTTAAGCAATACATGCCTATTGAATTTGGGATTATGTCTTTATATGTAAAGGAACCTTCCAGGTGCTTCATAATCTTCATTTTATGGAGCTTTCTAAACAATGTGGCTTTATCACGCATTGTGTGGTAACAATAGTGAGACCAATATAATTTTATTAGTGTTTTGTTTTAATATAACTTTCAAATTTGAGACACTTGTTTCGCATCTCATTAAGACAGATTTTGTTCTGTGATGTTACCACTCGCATAAAAAGCAGATCTTAAAATAATTGCTCCATAGCCATGGTAGAAACATTGCCTCTCTTTGGAGGTAGAAGATAATATTTCAAATCCTGTACATATACTTCAGTCATGCTCCACCTGGTTATGTGTTTTCTGTGCTTTTCAAATAATTTCTCCCCAGCATTTATGTGCATTAAATCTGTACTCACTGAAAAACACAAACATGAGCCCTAGAGGATGAAAGGCTATGAGCCACAAGGGAAATCACACTGCATTCCTTGCACACAAACTCACCTATATCAAGTTATATTTAAACATAAGAAGGATTGCTTTCCTCCCGTTGCTTGGTGCAACTAGTTTCATGAAAATACACTACAAGAAATAAATTGAAATATCTTTTTGCTCAGAGTTAAGTAAACCTAAAGAACATACAGAGGTGACTTCAGATAGTTTGAGAGAAATAAAAACATCTATTTGGTAGATCAGAAACATATCTATTAGGCACTAATGATGTTCACAAAAAATGTCTTTAAACTGTAATTCCTTAGGGAGTTGATACTAAAAACCACCTGAAGTTTTTACATAAAAGTCAGTGCCAAGGGTCAAATCTATTTTCATGAGAAGACAAGATCACACAATTCATCAAATTATTTACGTATGGTGTTATGTAAGATTTACCATAATAAGTATCTACCTGATTTTACTAGTGATCTGCTCCTGTTAGATTTGACAGTAGCTGTTAATTGTGTTTGTTTTCCTGTTGGTCTGTGATTTTCTTGTTGAAGTGAAACTTCAGTTGTTTTTTCTCCTTTCTCACTAGAGCGAAGAATATAGGGGCAGAGCCTTATCTGCAAGGTCCTAGCTCTTGACTTGCTAAGCTCTTAAAAGCCACAGAGCACTCTGGAATATATCTTTATCAGATAGCTGAGGCTCAGGATTATAAATTGAGAATCCAGGAACAATTACAAGTGGTTTTCTTGCGGTCCTAATAGGAAAGGTTTCTACATTTAGAAAGGAAACGAAATTAGTTCAGAAATTTTGTCAAAGCTGGTCAGCTGACACCTATCGTGAGCCTGCCAGAAATGGTAAAAATTCCACTGAAGTACAGAAGTACTTTAGTGTCCCTAATTGGACAGATTTCTGAGTCTGTTCAACGGTTATAGTGAGGTCCACAAAAAAAAAAAACAAAACCCAAAGCCCAAAGAGTTTTATATCCCTCATCCCCCCCCCCCCAAAAAAAAAAAAAAAAAGCTGGCTTCTTAAACACAGAAAATAAGTGTGACTAAGCTAAAATGAAAAAACAAAGGGTCTAGAGAAGTCTATGCCCACTGTGTCCATGAAGGTATGGATTTTTTTTTATAACAGAGTTTAGAACCACCCGTAGTCCCAAAGAAATGTATTCCATTCCTTCTAAGGCTTGTTTATCCACTTTCTGCTCCTCATTTAAATGCTTCCATTTGAGCGTTAGGTTCTTGGCCCCAAATCATGTCTTTTCTCTCACAGACATCTCTGGAAGCTTCTAATTACATAATAATTGGGCAATTTGAGAAACTCTTCTTTGAAAAAATATAAAAAGTCACTAAAATATACTGTCCTTCAATCAATGAAAAAAATATACATTTCAAAGAACAATAAAACTCTACATACGGTGTTTGTTAAATATGTTTTTTTTTTTCAGTTGCCACAGCAATGAGTGACTAGCATACACCCTCTCAGTGTGGCCAGAAGGTAGTTATTCTTTCTAACATAGAGCCTCTTAATGCATACCTTCATTACAGAAATCAAGATTGGAAGTAATATTTTTGTATTTGAGTAGTTGTCAAAATTTGGCATATCCTGGAGATTATGAATGAGTTTGTCAACTGCCAATGGTGCTGCCAGAAACTCTAGAAGCTTTCTGGACTCCTGCAGATGTAAATGGAATGTTAAAAAGACTGATACCTACAACCACTTATTTTCAGGTGCTTCTGTATCACTGACAAATGTATGTTTCTATACAGTGAAAACCACAGGGTACTACATGAATATGGTAAGAAACAGTCATTTCTTAGAAAGTGTTGAGAGATCTAGTATACACTTTAAAAATGATTCAGTGAGAAAACTTACTGACTTCCCAATATGTTTGCAGAGTTACTATCTAAACATTCATCACAGGAAGAAAGCAAAAAGCGATAAATGTAACAGGTTTAGAGAGGAATTGAAATTCTGTGATTACCTTCTGAGGCAATGTATACAGATACAAGAAGGGTGACAGAAGGCATTGAATCAGTACCTTCAAAGCTTAATCCAACACATGGAGTGCAAATCCATTCTCCTTACTTCTCGCGCAGTACAACTGAGATGGCTCCACCTTATGAATTCAGTAATCAAATGATTAATCAATAGATACGACTATTCCTTTCCTCCTGTAGAATACATCCAGTTTATATTACTGGTACTATGTAGTTTATCTCTATTTCTATTGCATGAATTTGTATCCCATAGGCTACTTAGTAGTTGCACTTGGATGGCAGAAGAATGATTATAAGAATGATTATTTAATCCTTTCTTATCTTCTCCACTTTTCCCCACACTTCAAAAAAAATTGTGGCATTAAGTGATGTTGTTTATGAAAAGAAATTGTATTTTGTTTCTCAGAGTGGATATCGTGCTATAGCTTGGAGCAGAAAGGGAAGTAACAGATTGCTTTAGAAAATTTTAAGCCAGTAACATCTCACTGTGTATAGAATTAGGAAACCTGAGGAATTACAGTCTTGTAAAATTATTAAAAAAATCCAACCTGCAGAGAGCTCATTTTCAGTTAACTAACTTATTCTTTCTTTCTATCGCTTCTTTATTTATGCTTGCCAAGTTCTTCTCTAGTTTAGACCAACTGAGATAAACAGAAGCAGTCAAAATACGTTCTGTTAATATTGCTTTACCACTACTTGAACGAATTATGAATTAACACCACTTACAAAATGAATAGGTGTTAGGAATGAAGAGAATGGAGATCTGGAACAATTTGTTCTGTTTGTTCCTAAGGACATTTTTTATTTGTGATGATACAGTGTACCTCTTTAGCATGTTTGAATGTTGTAGCTAAGAAACAAGAAGTAAAAACACCTTATGCCTTATACTGAGGCAACACCATTTTAAACCAGTAATGGCTTAGTGGTCTCAAATCACAAAAATGTTACTTTATTATTGTGCACTTCTGAGGGGTTTTTTTTGATACTCCAAGTGTATAATACCACAAATTCAAATACCACAGAACAGGATGTGATGCTTTTGTGTAGGCTACAATACATGAAACTAGCAAGAATCTAATGAGGACCTCAGTAATCTTTATGTGAGGAAGTGATACTTCAGAAATTGCCACTACATAGCAGACAACACAGTAGCATAAAAATGTTCCATCAACGGAAATTGCTCACTGATAGTCATGTTTTCTTTTTACAGTTTTCTCTTTTCAGGTCAGACTTTCCTAACTTGACTGTGGTTGCTTCCTTCTTTTTTTTAAAAAATAACCTTTTCTCTTTGGATAAATTACTGGGAAAGTAATCACCTTGAGTCCCATAGTTGCAAGGATGATGTGTCTAATGCTTAAGGTCATGTTTCTCTCCAGCTAATACATTAATATCCTCTTAAAAGCTTTTACTAGTCTCTTGATATGAGGTGACTGAAACTAATATGTCATCAGTGCAGTACAGTTAAGAGTAACTCCTATAGCACTCAGTCTGGTGAATTAGAAATTCAGATTTATGATACAAGTGTTGGCACAAATTCTGAAAAATTATGATCTGCAAATGAATAGTAGTTTGTTGGCATCTTTTTTCTAGAGCTTAGCAGTAAAACCTGATGTCAGACTATTTCCCTTCAGAATATTAATGATCATTAGAAACTATATTTGTTTGAAAGATTTACTGACGAGTTATTGTTATATGTAAGTTCAGGATTGCAGTAGAAAGGTTTCATGCGTACCTATTAGATAAAGGTTAAAAAAGAAGTATCAATCATTCTGATTTTCCTAGGACATACCAGTTGCAATGTTGCAGATCCTGGTGTGCACAAAATTTAACAAAATCCTAACTTTGTCCTAATTTTACTCAATACAACTAGCGTTGGTTGTAGCTGTCATTTTTTAAAGGATGTTCAATGTGCATATTTGCCTGTAGCTGACTGATAGTTTATCACCATGGCTGGACTCATACAAATAAATATAACAGCATCACTGAAACATGACAGCAACTGTTGCATCCTCTGCTTCTGTGTATGTTCCCCTGTGTTCTGTCAGAATTGATTCTTCAACGTGTAGATAATCATGGAATCGTATTAAATGAAGATAAGGAAGTTGTTTTGTGGGTTTTTTTAGTTTGGTTTTTTTTAAAGTGTTTTAAGAAGTGTTCTGTGAGCAGTGTCTGATGCTTTCCCATTAGTCTGTGGGAGAAAATGAATGCAAAGATACCTTAAGCATGAGAAGTTACAAAGTTACAAAGTTTAAGATACTCATTAAGCAGCTTTTTTTTCCCCCTAAAGAAAATGCGAAATAAGTTTTGATGAAGAAACTTCCTTTGAAGTTACTGTTGTAAGCTAATGAAGAGCACACTGCTGACTTTTGCTCACTTTTAGGACTCCCCAGTTCTCTTCTGCAAAGCTGCTTTCTATCTTGTCTGCTCTCAGCCTGTACAGTTGCAGGGGGTTATTCCGTAAAAGAAGAGAAACTGCAATGCTAACAGTTGTTATCTGTTTTTTAATATGAGCAGAAGCAAACATTGGTTTGATCAGCTTAATCAGTCCTGGCCTACTGCAGCTCAGCAATCTGAAGCTTTATCAATGAATGTCATAAGTAATGTGACAACAGCACTCTCTGCCAGCTGGAGAAATTCATTGTCTTCTTCAAGAGCAAGGAAAAAGAAGAAAATAATTTAATAGATCAGCAGCAATACAGACTTTGGAGGAGCTGCTCCAGCTGTCGAAGGCAGATTTTGTAAAGTTCAAGGTATTGGCTCATAGCATGCTCATATAATGCATTTGACACATAAATTGAAGCTAACCTGATGCCAATTATTTTGGAATTTTTTTAATATATGCAAATCATCAGATTACATAAATTTTAAACTGTTTTTTCTGTTTGTTGAAATGTGCTAGAAGAGTACAGCAGTTTTTCTTGATTACCACTGTTTCTGGCAGTTGAATGAATCCTGAAAGTTTGCAGCAGTCTGAGATCCTGCTTCATATTTCAGAAAAATATCCTAGAGTACAAAAAAAGCCAGCTGGACATTATGCCCACGCCCTTGTTTGATTCAGGAGATGTAATTTGTTTTCTGTTACAGAAGGTCTATTTATCGATGCATGTTTGAACATTGAATTCCATTTGGCAAGAATCTGTTTCCAAAATTAAGTTGCTTTATAGGTTTTAAGCTGTCTTTCTACAGATAAGTGGATTCTTCAGTTCATAAAGGGCTTGTCATGGATTGTCAAGTCATTACAAGAAATATTTTCTTTGTTCCATGAAACGACTGAACGGTTTTAATTTTGTTTTTCCTGTGGCTTCTGCTGAAGCTACTGACTCAGAATTTTACACTCATTTCATAGACTAGAAATGGGGGCAGCATAGTATATTTAATTGTCTTTTTCCTGCTATACTGGCCAAAAAGTGGCATAAATCAATTAACAGACTTTTCAAACAGCCAGTACTCAAAGAAAAGAGTGACAGCTTGAATCAAATACAAGCAAAAGGCTGTATAAGGTTCACATCTTCTCTTATCTTCTGCCTGAGGACAAATCTCTTCGTTCTCCACTTGCGCTGTATACAGTAACTAAGAAACCCGTACGCAGAAGGTAAAGACATCAGGTTTGCTAATATGTTAATAAGTTGCAGAGTCTTCTTAGAACTATGTGAGCACCAGGAAAGTTAGGATTCTTTTTATCATAAGCCTTTATTTGCACTATATTTAAATGTAAAAAGGGCAGAGGTTCTGCTGTATATGTAGACAATTTTGAGGTGTTTTTTATTGTCACTATTCATATTGTGACTATTTCCCTTATATTGAAGCTGTTGCAAAGGAGTACAAATACCTTTCTAAGGAAATTTTTACTGCAACAAAATGTTAGGTGAAGTCCTGTACTCTCACTGAATGCAATAGATCATTAGAGTCTGCAAATTCCTATATATGCAACTATCAATGCTAGTGAAGGAAGCTGTGTTTTGGAATTGTCAGCATGTTATAGAAAGACAGCTCACTTTATGAGTGGTAAAGCTTTATCACATTTTCACTTTTTCCCAAGGACCAGAAATCACTTTTATAGTGCCTCCAATATATATCTACGCACCATATGATATATTATATATAAAATATTTTGCATAACTCAAACAAATGTATTCTTAGACTGAATATAAAAAATGTTTCTGCACAAGTCTTGGTAGTTCATATTCTCATAAAATAAAAAGTGTTACAAAGTAGACAAAGCAGGCAGTTGGAATTGCAGTAGATTTGGGTAGAGAACTGGAAGTAATTTTGAAACAAACATTGGTTCCCAACTTTTGCAAGAGTCAAGCTGATGAAAGCAACTGTCATGTGTCTAGATTGCCATAGTGTGTCTGAAGTTGGTACACATTACCATCACATATGTAAAACCTCTCTCAGATCACATGTGTTGATTCTTCATACTGTGACATGTAACTGCCTTTGGGACTCTGTCTGTCCACTATAGACTTTGGGGGTTTTGTTTTGTGGTTTGGTTTTTTTTAGACATCAGAACCCCAGGGCCTATCTTGACAGGCAGATTAAAAGCTCCATTAATTCAAAGTAGCTGATTATCTTATCTATCTGATGTGTGAAGGAAAGATACTCCTCCATGAGGACAGTGTACTCTTCAAAGAGTTGACAGAGTCCTTAGCATTCCTGAGACGAATGAGAGCTGCAGTTCCTCTTAGTCTGGTTCATCTTCAAGTAGTTATGATGGAAGACCACCTGTGGTTTAATCTTGCATTCTGCAGCCTTGAAAGATCTGTTATAAGATGACCTTGAATTTTAGTATTTCTAATGCCTGGATAAGAGGCCTTTTTCATAGATATGAAAGCAAGCAAACTGGCTAATACAGCTATCTTACAATACACAACAATATTGTAAGGTTCCAACCCATTTCATAATCCAAAGATGGGCAAACAACTTTAATGTTATTTAGTTGTTGGATAATATACTTATTTATCAGTTTTTGTAAGCAGAATTTTTTCAATCTTAAGAACTCAAAGGGAGAAAATTCTTAGTATCCCTGCAGAAATATTTTCCAATGTCTTGCAGTGGTATTTATTAAATCTGGTCATTTACTGATTTTCTTCAAAATCAGAAAAATTCTGTGTGATTTCATTTTCCCATCTGAGATTACATCATGCATAACAATGTAGTGACACTTAATTGCTACTCTAATTGTGAAACATATTTTAAGTACATGACAAGCAAGTATGTCTCCAGCTTCACTTGTCTTATGTATTCATTCCTGCCATTTGAAATATCTTTGGTATGTTATACAAATATTTTGTTTTAACCTTAACTGTAAAAGATAAAAACAGAAACTAAGAATGAATCATGAAATATCTAAACAAAATTGTTCCCTTCCGTCTGCAACAGAAGCATAGAATCATAGAAGAGTTTGGGTTGGAAGGGACCTTTAAAGGTCATCTAGTCCAACCCCCCTGCTGTGGGCAGGGACATCTTCAACTAGATCAGGTTGCTCAGAGCCCCATCCAGCCTGACCTTGAATGTTTCCAGGGATGGGGCATCCACCACCTCTCTGGGAAACCTGTGCCAGTGTTTCGCCACCCTCAGCATAAAAAATTTCTTCCTTACATCTAGTCTCAATCTACACCCCCTTAGCTTAAAACCATTGCCCCTTGTCCTGTTGCAACAGGCCCTGCTAAAAAGTTTGCTGCCATGTTTCTTATAAGCCCCCTTTAAGTACTGAAAGGCTGCAATAAGGTCTCCCTGAAGCCTTCTCTTCTCCAGGCTGAACAACCCTGACTCTCTCAGCCTTTCTTCATAGCAGAGCTGTTCCATCCCCCTGATCATTTTCGTGGCCCTCCTCTGGACCCACTCCAACAGGTCCGTGTCTTTCTTATGCTGAGGGCTCCAGAGCTGGACGCAGTCCTCCAGGTGGGGTCTCACCAGAGCAGAGCAGAGGGGCAGAATCACCTCCCTCGACCTGCTGGCCACGCTGCTTTTGATGCAGCCCAGGATATGGTTGGTCTTCTGGGCTGCGAGCGCACATTGCTGGCTCATGTCCAGCTTTTCATCCACCAGTACCCCCAAGTCCTTCTCAGCAGGGCTGCTCTCAATCCCCCAGCCTGTATTGATACTGGGGGTTGCCCTGACCCAGGGGCAGGACCTTGCACTTGGCCTTGTTAAACCTCATGAGGTTCACACAGGCCCACTTCTCAAGCTTGTCCAGGTCTCTCTGGATGGCATCCTCTCCCTCCAGCGTGCCAACCGCACCACTCAGCTTGGTGTCATCTGCAAACTTGCTGAGGGTACACTTGATCCCACTGTCTATGTCATTGATGAAGACATTAAACAGTACCGGTCCCAATATGGACCTCTGCAGGATGCCACTCGTCACCAATCTCCATCTGGACATTGAGATGTTGGCCACTACCCTCTGGATGCGACCATCCAACCAATTCCTCACCCACCGGACAGTCCACCCATCAAATCCATACCTCTCCAGTTTAGAGAGAAGGATGTTGTGGGGGACCATGTCAAAGGCCTTACAGAGTTCCACATAGATGACATCTGTAGCCCTTCCCATGTCCACTGATGTAGTCACCCCATCATAGAAGGCCACTAGGTTAATTGGGCAGGACTTGCCCTTGGTGAAGCCATGCTGGCTGTCTCAAATCACCTCCCTATCCTCCATGTGCCTTAGCATAGCTTCCAGGAGGATCTGCTCCATGATCTTCCCAGGCACAGAGGTGAGACTGACTGGCCTGTAGTTCCCCGCATCTTCCTTTCTTCCCTTTTTAAAAATGGGGGTTATGTTTCCCCTTTTCCAGTCAGTGGGAACTTCACCGGACTGCCACAACTTCTCAAATACGATGGATAGTGGTTTAGCAGCTTCATCTTCCGGTTCCTTCAGGACCCATGGATAGATCTCATCAGGTCCCATGGACTTGTGCACCTTCAGGTGCCTTAGACGGTCTCAAACCTGATCTTCTCCCACAGTGGGCGGCTCTTCATTCTCCCTGTCCCCGCCTTTGCTTTCTACGGCTTGGGCAGTGAGGCTCAAGCACTTGCCAGTGAAGACCGAGGCAAAAAAGTCGTTGAGTACCTCCACCTTCTCCATGTCCCGGGTAACCAGGTCTCCCATTTTGTTCTGGAGAGGGCTCACATTTTCCCTAGTCTTCCTTTTATCCCCGACGTACCTATAGAATCTTTTTTTGTTGCCCTTGATGTCCCTGGCCAGATTTAATTTATCAGGGTTTTAGCTTTCCTGACCTGATCCCTGGCTGCTCGGACAATTTCTCTGTATTCCTTCTAGGCTACCTGTCCTTGCTTCCACTCTCTGTAGGCTTCCTTTTTGTGTTTGAGTTTGTCCAGGAGCTCCTTGTTCATCCATGCAGGCCTCCTGGCGTTTTTGCCTGACTTCCTCTTTGCTGGGATGCATCGCTCCTGAGCTTGAATCACTCCTGAGCTTGAATACACAACAGCCTCAACAATCTCTAACTGATACTGATTTTTTCATAATGAATTTCTTTCTGCAACTCCAGATAGAAATGTTTAGATTTATGGTATTATAATATAACCTAACTAATCCAACAGCCTTAATTCTGTAGCAATATTCTTTAGATTTCCTTGTTCTCTCTTGTCATCTCTCCAGAAATCTCAGCGAAAGAAAAAAGTTCATGTGACCAAATATTGTTGGCTTTTCAAGTGCTGCTCTTGAGAAAAAAACAACCAAGCAAGCTTACATTTATCCAGCAATGTGGTTAAGATTTGGGATTTAAATGTTGAAATAGTTTGGCATTCTAGTAAATTATTGATTTCATCCCAGATTCTAGGAAACACATAAATCTGTCTTTTGCTGCAGACACATGCAAGATAATACGAAGGATTGCTAGACTTAATCATAGAATCATAGAATCATTAAGGTTGGAAAAGACCTCTAAGATCATTGAGTCCAACCGTCAGCCCAACACCACCATGCCCACTAAACCATGTCCCTAAGCGCCGCATCTGCACGTCTTTTAAACACGTCCAGGGATGGGGACTCAACCACTTCCCCGAGCAGCCTGTTCCAATGTTTCACCACTCTTTCAGTAAAGAAATTTTTCCTCACGTCCAATCTAAACCTCCCCTGGTGCAACTTGAGGCCATTTCCTCTCGTCCTATCGCTTGTTACTTGGGAGAAGAGACCAACACCCACCTCGCTACAACCTCCTTTCAGGTAGTTGTAGAGAGCGATGAGGTCTCCCCTCAGCCTCCTTTTCTCCAGGCTAAACAACACCAGTTCCCTCAGCCGCTCCTCATAAGACTTGTTCTCCAGACCCCTCACCAGCCTCGTTGCCCTTCTCTGGACACGCTCCAGCACCTCAACGTCCTTCTTGTAGTGAGGGGCCCAAAACTGAACACAGTATTCGAGGTGCGGCCTCACCAGTGCCGAGTACAGGGGAACCATCACTTCCCTACTCCTGCTGGCCACACGATTTCTGATACAGGCCAGGATGCCATTGGCCTTCTTGGCCACCTGGGCACACTGCCGGCTCACGTTCAGCCGGCTGTCAACCAGCACCCCCAGGTCCTTTTCTGCTGGGCAGCTTTCCAGCCACTCTTCCCCAAGCCTGTAGCACTGCATGGGGTTGTTGTGGCCGAAGTGCAGGACCCGGCACTTGGCCTTGTTGAACCTCATACAGTTGGCCTGGGCCCATCGATCCAGCCTGTCCAGGTCCCTCTGCGGAGCCTTCCTACCCTCGAGCAGATCAACACTCCCGCCCAACTTGGTGTTGTCTGCCAACTTGCTGGGGGTGCACTCAATCCCCTCATCCAGATCATTGATAAAGATATTGAACAAGACCGGCCCCAGTACTGAGCCCTGGGGAACACCGCTCGTGTCTGGCCGCCAACTGGATTGAACTCCAAGGACATATCTAAATTTAGGCATGTGTCTATACAAGAATATCTGAAATGAAAGGCTAGTACTAGAAGAAATGTATATAAGACTGTTTTGAGATACTTTTATTTTCAGAATTTTCCTAGTATAATCTTGGTTGGATTGTGAATAGACCTTCCTTGTGCACTGCCAGAAAAAGAAGCTTTTGTACTTCATTCGTTGTCCACAGGGGACTGAGTGGTGACCACTTGGCTCAGCTCTAAACTGTGGCATTCAGTTATCAGCAGTTTACATGGCCATTATTGATCCAAGGTAGTTTTGAGGACTTTAAGTGTCTGTGAACCACAAAGCTTTCTACTACGTAACAGACTCCATGTATGAAATGGGAATGAAAAGCAGGAAACAGTCTTGCTCCTTACCAGACTTTTTGCATCAAATGGTGAAAGGACAGTTTGCATGGATAGAGATTCTCAGCGATCATACTGAAAAGTGAAATATTCTGGAGCCAGGAATTAATTTTTCTGCTAAATGAAACCTGTAGCAATAAATGGTAAAGTGATGTGTCTTGGTGCAATGAATTTTACAATGGAGCTAATTTAAAGAATACTACATATTTTGCAATTAAAACCCCCTGTGTTTTACCAGGTAATTGCTACAGAGAAACAGGAGGCATATCATGTCACTAAGATGTGGGTTGTGTAGAATCTTAAAGCATGAGGAAATTCAGTATTGTGCTTCAGACACGCTCAACTAAGAACATACAAGATCTGGTCACAGCATTTGTAGCTGGTGTTAATGTACATTGTAGATTCTCACTGAAAAGAATGTTGTGCTTCACCTTAGGAAGCCTCTCTTGGTAGACAGAGATCTCTTGCACATCAGCACTGAAAGCATATCTTCTAACAGTCTTTCATATTGTAAAACCCTCGAATGCATAGACACCAGAACCACAACCCAGTTGCCTTAAAGCAGCGAAATACCAAAGAAGAAATGAGGCTATGATAGCATATGCCAATGTTACTTATACAAGAAACATTAAATGACGGCAAGAGAAAAGCTAGTGTTCCTGCCACTCCTGTGGGTTTTTCTTTGTTGTTTTTTTCCTGATTAAGAAAAAGTAGAGAGGAAATCGTTCACATGGAAGCAAAAATTACTAATTAAATGTATATTAACACTTGAAGGGGGAAATATCATCTCCTGTAACTTCTCTTCAGTCTTGTAAAAAAAAAAGATGATCGCTTAACACAATTGTGAGTTCATTTGTCAATGAAGCTTTGGATTCCAGGGGCTGGTTTAGCAGCCATCATTCCAGATACAAGGCATAGATGAAGTTCAGTATTGAATGACAGGGATTCAAAGTTAAGGGAGTGGGAGGAAAACCAATGCAAACACAGGGGGTATGTAATGTACGTTCTACCTTTGAACACTACTTAAAGTTAGTATTACGATGTTTCTCATGCTCAACATTTTTAAATCTAGGAATAGTTCCTTCTAGGACACTGAACTCTTTTAAATGAAATTTATGAACTATTTAGTGTAATGTATACAGTAGCTGTACATAGTTATTCACCCAAATAAAAAGAAATACTTGACTTATACTTGAATTACCACATTTACAATACCTCTTCCTTTAGAGTAATTTTTAACAGAGTGCTCTCTGAAATATGTTATTTGATACCAATAGATCTACTCTATTTTTGTATTTCATGATATTTTAATTTACCTACACTAGTGGGACTTTCTTATCACTGATCCAGGCTTGATTTTCCTCCATTATTTCATATTTTACTTACGTATGTGCAGCTCTGCTCAATCGCAATTGTTGAGCTGTATGTAAAACTCGGAGGGACTGTAACATTTTTTGATACCTGTGGACTTGTTCCCTAGTGTTTCTCCTTCTGCTACTCAGGCTTCTTGTAGGGGCTGCTGTTTCTGAAACACCTCCCCACTGACAATTTTAATCTTCTCTTCTTAGACAATAGCTGAGACACTCTTCTCCTAATGGTGTGACTTTTGTGTGTGTTTTTTAACCTTTGTGTTGACTGTGTGAAAATTTCTACCAAAAGGACAGCACAAGATCAGCTAGAGCCCTTAAGATTTTCTTGCTCCTTTTAATGCTTTTAATCTTTTATTCTTACTATTAATAACATAAAGGAATGGTGCGTCCATTTTCAGGTGTAATAAAAAAATGACCAAACTCTGTTCAGTGTATTCCTCACAGTGTAACCTATATGCATGAAACGTCAAGTGTGAGCCGATATTAAGAGGCTAAATAGTTAATATGCAAATGTGCTCTTGAATCTCTGTATTAGCTTATGGTTGGACATAATGGCTACACACTAATTTAAACTTTTCATAGAAACAGTGGAAGTAGTTTGAAACTTCAAATCTCACAAAAGAAGCAGTGTTCTTTCAGCGAGATCATAGGGATTCATTATAACACTGCATTGATTATTAAGGTGGTCTTAATAATCAAAGAGCAATTTGTTCTTTTTTTTCCCCCACTTCTGGAGAGTAAAGAACCTGATTATTCCTAAACATCAGAAGATGAGCAGTTTGACTTCTCTGTTTTATTAAGATCAGTTGGTGTAAAAGGACCTTAAAGTTGCCTCTGTGGAGCTGAAAAAGAAACACCAGGTGCTGAATGGCACTCTTCTGACATTGGCATAAGCAACTGCCAGACGAATAAATAAATAAATCAAACCTCTACTAAAGGCCAGCAAACCAAGGCAAAAGAAACTGTGCAAGTCATGAATCACTTCAGTAATGAGCAGATGGATAGAAGGACAGAAGGGAGAGGAAAATAATCTAATTGAAGGCTGTGCTCTTTGCCTTTCTTCTCCTAGCAGGTAGTACTCCGCTATCCCATACTCTCCTGTACCCTTCACTTCCCGTTGATAAGCAGGAAAAAGGAAGGTGGGCACAGACCTAGGCTGAGCACCCAGTCAGTGGAGACAGGGAGGTTTTCTGTTTTGAGCCCCACATGGATGGCATTGTTTGGAAGAACAGCAATAATGCTGCTACAAAACTCACCTCCTGCACTTCTGGGAAACACTGAGCCAGCCCTGCTGAGTTCCAGGATTCTTGTAGGCCATTGGAAAGTGTTCAGTGACAGTACTGGGAGCTCCATGCTTCTGCAGTTACCTGTTGGTCATGCCAATATTTATGACTGAACTTGCGCCTGTTGAAAATCCTGAAACAGTATTATAAAGTTATCTTACAGCATAAAAGTAGCATATTAAATCAGTATGACATATGACCTCTTTCTTTTTGTTCTTGTTTTCTTTTTGAAAGATATTATTACATACAAAGATAGACTTTTCTTTACACAAAGAGTAATGAGTTGTATAGGCATTCATCCCATTAAGACCGTATTTCCTTTCAGTACAGTGATGCCCATCTTATACATAAGTAATTCTGTTCCATTGTTACCACATGTAGAAATGCGCATTTTAGCATGAATAGGCTGAGAACACAGTGAAGGGTTTCATTAGTATGTGATCTTGTATGGCTCCTTGTATTAAACCACTCTTTGTATACTTGACTATCAGGATATCTTCCCTGAAACCATAGTAAAGTGGCTAGGCCAGGTTCAGGAGCTAGTCAGGAAGGTGATGGCTGATTTTTACGACATTTAAGGTATCATGTGCCTAGATTTGATAATGAGTTTATTGCTGTGGAATATATACAAAATACGATCTGACCAGATCTGATCAGATTCTGTCAAAAAGTGCCAATCATCCCTTAAAAAAAAAAAAAAAAAAAGTAGGAGCTTGCAGATGTTTACCAATGACACTTCATTAGACTAACAAAGTGAATATTTTAATAAGTTTTGAGTAGTACAGAAGTGCTGCATGTCCACATTGAACATACGGACGTATGAAAACCTACATTGTCTACGTTGCTATCTAAGGCAGTAGTGTTGAAAGGTGTTTTTGTTTTCCTGTCAAAATGTAAGTTACTGTTACTTAAATGAAATACCACTCTACTGCTGTACAGTGGATGTTGCTTGCATGTATCCATACCTTTTAAAGGACTCCTTACCTATTCTTTCAGACAGTTTGATAAAGAGATGCTCTCTAGCGTATTATAGCTCAGAAAGGCATTGTGTAAGTATCCCCAGAACTTTGTCTGCAGGTGCTCACCTGATGGTGAGGTAAGCCTGGCTAATGCACCACCAAGAGATGAATAAATGTTCCTGTGTCTGAGATGCAGGATAATTCATCTAAGCTTCTTATATGTGTCACATGCTCTGTGTGGTTCTTCCTTAAGGTGTGCAGCTCCAGAGAAAAGAAAGCGGTATTGTTTCTCTTGGAGGAATATGAAATTATAGATCTCTTTTAATTATATCAGACTAATTTTTCTTGAGAAAAGGCTGGAAGACTTGCTAATGCTGTTTGTTCTTCATTGGTTGTGGATAAGACAGAGGCGGGGGGAGGCAGCGGAGAGGGAATTCTGAAGAGATCCAAGTGGTAACTGAGGAAAAAATATGTAAATGGATAATCTTATAGACCAACAGTGAAATGAGGCTCTGGGTTGGAAACACTGATCTTCTGATTGTACGGTATTTGTGACCATTTGTTTGGAAAAAGCAAAATAAGAGGAGTCCTTGCCTGAATTGCCATTTAATCTTTGACATTGCTCATTCTGGGTAAGTATGTGTCTAGTGGTAAGCTGCAGTAAAACCTCAGAGGACGAAACTTTTCACAATCATCATGATAAAGTGCTGAAACAGGAAAATGTGCGGACTTTGCATGGGAAGGGGGGGCATGTTGTAGCATGATTAATATGAATAAATACATATGCTTTAGTGGTGTAAACCAGTGTAAGTTTGCTGACCCTGATTCTCTGATCCTTTAGCTCAGAATATATTTCTTTTGAACATTAGCCCAGACCACTGGCTCATTGATACTCAGTGACCGTCTCAGCAATTCTGTAGTTTGCAATCTGGCTCCAGTGGCTAGATGCAATCCAAAGGTTAAAAATAAACTTGAACACTGCTTAAGATTCCACTCTCTCTCTTCCCTCAGCCATAGCTGGCACACAGATATTCTGGCATAATTTTTTCTAGGAGGACACTTTATCACTTCTAAAAGCAGTTTCCATTTTCTTTATGCCTTTACAGTGGGGTAACAGAGCTATAAAGAGGCAAAAACCCCCAAACAACCTGCCCCCCCCCAAAAAAAAAAAAACAAACCCAAAAACAAATAAGAAAGGAAAATAGCTCTTCTGATTTAATGGAATGCTTCAAGTTTACAATAGTGTACATGAGAACTGTCTTAGCCCAGCCTCCTGCAAGGTCTATACAACATGAGCAAGCATCTCAGCTTAGCACGGTAACTGGAAGAAAACAATAGATCTTCCTTTTCGGATTTTTTTTTCCCACATAATTAAAATCTTAGTTCATTTAAGAGACCCTCCAGGGAATATTTCAAGAGTAAACTTGAAAATATAAGAGAAACCATAGCTATCAAAATCACTGACAGCAAAGCTAAGCAGCTTGTTGATGTCAGTGGTTGGAGAAAGGCAATAAGAAATGCATGATATCATGTTGAAATTGCATATCCATTGCAAGCCAAAATCTCTCTTGACTCTGGGTATAGGCTACAAAGAAAATCAAGCATCACTTTCTTAGACATATGTCTGATGTGGGGAATATTTCAATCCAGTAAGCTTTTGAAAGTGTTCTCTTAAAATATTACTGTAGCATTGACAATATAAAATCAACTTCCCAGAAGTGGACTGTTCCTGCAAATTTTGAATTCATATCTTTATATATCTTTATAGTTTATCCCATAAACTTAGGAGAATTCACAATGAAAGGAAAATCCTGTGGAAAAATAGGACTGGATTTCTCATTGCATTGCCTTAAAGTATCTTTCTTTTTAAGCAAGTGTGCAGACAGCTCCATAAACATCTAACTAGAATTTTCAGCATTCTGAAATTCTCGGACTGAATTCTGAGCATCTGATTGTCTTCCTAGTACAGACAGGGAAAATCACACTTTGTAATGTTAGCTCTTTGTGGTTGAACATAATCTTCCACAGGAACTGTGAGACATTGTTTCCTCTGTCAAAAAGGTTTACTTCCACAAACCTGTACTTCAGAAAGATTGCCAGTTCTGAAAATGAGGGGTGGAAAACAATGCTGCAACCCTTCAGTAAGGGGAGATGAAAATGTTGCTTCTCTGGATATGTAGTCTGCTATAATGATTCTTCCTATAATGCAGCATATATTTCCCTAATCTCAAAGTGGTAAAAAGTAGCAGTTATTGCTTTAGAAAATATTAAACACGGTTCTCCTTCCCCTCCCCTTAACAGCCTGATAAAGAAAACTCTGATTTTAGACATGTAACGAAAGACAACCTGGAACTTTCTTCTTATGTACAGCAATAGTTAATTTAGCCAAGGGAGCGGATGTATGTCTTGTATTACACAAAGGCTAGCACTATATTAAGGAAGCATCTGTTTGGTATCTGTAAATTTATCCAATCTTGGGTTAGCTCAGCCAGGCTGGGGTTATAGTAGCAGACATTCAGGTATTTCAGAGATAACTGTATAAAAACACAGACCTGACTGGTTTTTTTAGTTATATTGCATAGCTAATAGCTAAGTTTCCTTTCAGAATTTTTGTTAACAAACAGATTTTGGCAAGGTGCTTTGAGTTTTGACTTCATCCCAGGACATGTCTTAGATTTTGTTCTTGTCAGACAGACATGTATTTTGAATGCTTTTTGCAGGGGTTCTGATTTGGAAGTGCGGTCTGAGTGGTGCTAGAAGGTGTCTGGGAAATTTAGCTGTTGATTTCAATTTGGATCTCTCTTGTGCACGAGGCACTTGAGCAACAAAAATACACTTTCTAGACTACTGCTCTGTTCAGACGCTTTCCATGAGCATGTTACAAATGTAAGATGGTACACTTCTAGGCCACAAATTCCCAGAGCCAAAAAGAAGGGCAAATATCATTCATCTTTCGTGTAGGGGGTATAAGGAAAGAAGAGCAGATATTTGTTATGTGAAGAGTTTGCAGAGTACAGGAGTCCAAGGAAATGAGGAGAAACACTAGTCAGTGTTAAGTCTAGTTTAGAAAAACTAAACACTTGGGGCCCCATCCCATGATGACTGAAGACTGGCATCAAAAAAGTAGCCACATGCCCCTCAGGATCCTGACTTAAAAGGTGGGCAAATGTCGTATTCAATTATACAGGTGCAGAGGATGGAAAGGTTAACCCTAGCCATGTCCCTTTGCCTGCCCCGAGTTGTACACTACATACCAAATCCAGAACTATTTGGTTAAGTGTCTTTTCAAGCTTCACAGCTGTTGACAGTTTTGAAGGTAGGTGCTAATGTCTATCTGGTTTTCCTTGTGCATTTTCTTTAATGTATCAAAGGCAAGTTTAGATGGAAGTAGACAGAAAGCTACTTGTTAAGGTAAACATTTGGTAAATTGTGCTGGAAAAGCTTAAAAATGGACTGTGATCCTGAAAAGTGATACTTTTTATATTCTTCAATACCTTCTCATTTCCCCTCTGTCCCCACCTTTTTACTTCTTACTAGGCCCAAAGTCAATTTTGGGAAGCAAACAAAGTTCACAGTATACCCACTAGACAGGATTTTGCTGTCCCTACTTACTTCTCATCTCTGCTTTCTAACCTGTGATAAACATCCTACAAAAGGTAGTTATTAGTGCATATCGCACTTTGACCTTGTATTTTGCACACGTTCCCTCTAAAGGTTTTTGAAAAACAGAACTGGAAACAGAAGAATACTGGTGTTGCTGTTTACAGTAGTGGTTTGTTGTCAAAGAAAATGAAAACAAGTTAGTAATATAGCACTTATCACATGTACTTTTCTGGGTTTGGGGTTTTTTTTCAGTATTGCAGAATTATTCTTCCCAGGTGCAGGGCTTTGGACTTGCCTCTGTTCCAATCAGCCCATTTCTCCAGCCTGTCAAGGTCCCTCTGGATGGCAGCATGACCCTCTGGTGTATCAGCCACTCCCCCCAGTTTGGTATTATCAGCAAACTGGCTGAGGGTATCCTCTGCCCAATCATCCAGATCATTAATGAAGATGTTGAGCAGGGTTGGACCCAATATTGACCCCTGGGGTGCACCTCTAGTTACTGGCCTCCAGCTAGACTTTGTGCCACTGATCACAACAGAGCTCAGCTGTTCAGAGTTTTCACACCACCTCACTCTGTTCATCTAGCCCATACTTCATCAGCTTCTCTATGAGGATTTCATGGGAGACAATGCCAAAAGCCTTTCTGAGCTCAAGGTAGACAATGTCCATGGTTCTCCCCTCATTTGTCAAGCCAGGCATTTCATCGTAGAAGGTTATCAGGTTGGTCAAGCATGACTTCCCTTTGTGAATCCATGCTGACTACTCCCAATCACCTTCTTGTCCTTCATGTTTTGTCCTTCATGTGACTTTTCTCCAGCCCCATCTGGCCTTTAGTTCAGACTCCAGCTGGGAGCAGGGAGTTTTCTAGTTCCTGACTGCTGCCCTTTAAGGGAACATGCTGTCACCTAGTACTTCTTATATTCTTTGCATCTGAACTCCTTTTGCTGTAACCACAATATCTCTTTCCACTCTTCTGCTTGCCCAGCTGAAACCACTGGAAGTGGCCATTCAAATCCTGACAGGGTGTAAGTTAAATATACCACGTGAAGTTTGACAACAATGAGAAATATTTTTGTTTAAACAAAGGTCACCATTGACTGTCATAGTAGCAGCATGTCACATGTAATTAATTTAATCCTGCTTTTAAATTAAACAAGCTGTAGTCTGGCAAGTCTACTAAGGAGTAAGAACTATTTTTGTTTCATTTTGCAAGACATTCTGATACTTTGAAAATTCTTCCTGTTTTGAGATGGAACAAAATACGTATTTAAAAGGTAGAATCTTCATGGAAGAGAAATGGTGTACTAAAAAAACCTCATCAGGGTTATTTTAAACACTCAAATTTCAAACCCTTGGAACCCCAGACACCTTATTTTGTTTTATATGATCAAAGACAAGGAAAACAAACTTTTACTTCAATAAGAAAATTGAAATATTTGTTCTTAAAAGTTGAAATATTCAGATAAGAACATTTCAATCTTTCAAACCTTTTTTAATGTTCAACTGGAAAATAAGTAACACCAAAACATTTTAAGTTAAATAAATTGGTATTTTGATAGTTAATTCAAATAGAAAATGTCAGTGCTAGTCAAATTTTACTAACCTATTCTCTTTTTAAAATTGCTTAGACTACATTTTTGTTTGTTAATTAATCATTGCACCAAAAAAACACCCAAAAAATGTCTCTGATACTATTAAAACAACATGCAAGAGCAGGTCTCCTTTAACAGGCCACAAATACAGCAGTTTTCATTCTGAAAGTTGTCCTTTATCTATGAATGGTATAAGCAGATATTAACTGTTACTCTTAAAAAAACCCAAACAAACAAGGAGTGGTGGTGGGAGGGAATAACCTAGAGTCAAAGGCTACCAAGCACTTGAACCTGTAGAAAAATCTGCTATTTTTTTGAGTGTGTGATGTTTTTTGCCTGCAGACCTACTGTAACAACTTTGGGTTTATCTAGGATTTTCTGAACTTTGAGAAAGTGACAAAATAATATGCATTTTTAATGTAGAAAATAAGCAAATGTTGTTTGTCACATGTGCAAAGACTGCTGATTATTAGTTTGTTATATATTACTTTAAGTATTAAGAAACTCTTCCGGTTATCATATCACAATCCTGTCATCATTCTGATTTCATACTGAATTTATTTTCCTACAGTCAATCATAAATCAAAACTGTAAGTTAAACCTCTAATGTGACCATAAGAAAGGGGGCAGAGGGTGGAAGGGAGCAGGACTATAAATCTGGCTATAACAGTATTTGCACTTACTGTGAGAACATTACTAATTGGTTGAAAGACTAAGATAATTTAAAGATAAGCCTAATGGAAAGCTCCAAAGTCATTAAAAACATAAATAAAACACTAATCTGTGTCTGGCAGTTTTAGTGCTGGAACTGGAATATATACATATATACTTTTAGAAGTTCATGGCTGCCTGCTCATCTGGGATAAACCAGTGCTCTACCGTTGACATAGTAATTCTCTCCCTGTAATACATTGTTTCTACATCGGATTTTGAAGCTTAAATGAATTGTATTTGGCCGCTTGAAAATAAGGCACAAATTTGACACTGTACTCTCTTAAATATTATTTATTCTGCAGGTAAGCTTTATTATAGGAGAAGGAAGTTTTGGTTGCTAAGTGGTGCTGACATACCTCTTCACTTGATAACTGGGGAACTCAGTCAAATTCCATGGAAAGGTTTATCAGAAGTATTTAAAACTTCCAGAGCAAATGGTATTAGAAGAAGATTAATATTTAGAACACTATAACTTTACAGACTAAAAGCCAAAAACTTGCTTTTAGGAGAAGGGTGAACAGAGATTGCTATAGATTTTCCCTGAAAGTTCACACTCAGGTGTACTCATCTTTTATTCCTGTTATTTGCTATGGTTATGCACCTCTGTGCATTCTGATTTCTGCTGGAAGTTTAAGTTCCTGAGAAATAGTCATATTCTCAATTTCTGTAACATTTCTGATGTGACTAGAAAGAAAAAGTCTGTTCTGATTGTTGTGGTTTAACCCGGCAGGCAGCTAAATACCACACAGCTGTTCGCTCACTCCCCCTTCAGTGGGATGGGGGAGAGAATCAAAAAAAAAAAAGGTAAAATTCGTAGGTTGAGATAAAGACAATTTAATAGGACAGGAAAGAAAGGGAAAATAATAATTATAAAAGAATGTATAAACCAAGTGATGCACAGTGCAATTGCTCACCACCCGCTGAATGATACGCAGCCAGTTCCCTACCAGCAGCTGCACGCCCCCCCCGGCCAACTCCCCCAGTTTTTTGTTCAGCATGATGTCATATGGTATGGAATATCCCTTTGGCCAGTTTGGGTCAGCTGTCCTGGCTGTATTCCTTCCCAGCTTCTTGTGTGCCTCCAGCCTCCTCACTGACAGGGCAGTATGAAAAGCTGAAAAGTCCTTGACTTAGTGTAAGCACTGCTCAGCCACAACTAAAACATCAGTGCGTTCTTAACATTACTCCTATCCTAAATCCAAAACACAGTACCATACCAGCTACAAGGAAGAAAATTAACTCTATCCCAGCTGAAACCAGGACACTGATTTATAGCCCTAGTACAAATATGCATAAGCAGGAATTTGAATAAGATCTGGCTTAAGTATCCTGTCTTTTATTGTTGTTGGGAGAGGGGTTGGGTTTCTAATGGTTGGTCTTATTTTTTTTAATTCACTTTATATTTAAGACACATTGAAAAAGAGTAAGAAATTAAATTAAACTTTATGGACTGGTAGAACTTCATGACATTATTATAACTTGAGTTTGCATGAAATAAAAAAATACAAAGAAAAACTTCTTGAAAATAAAATTTGGTTTCAAATTTAAGTTGGGCCTTTGGAATCCAAGAACATAAGTGTAGCTGATGAGAGAACGGGTTAGAGACATTATTCTTGACTCATACAAAACAATGAGCTCCAATACAGCTATTGGATATCTATGGCACAGATTTTTCTTGCTCCGTCAGAAGGGAAAGTAATGAAAGCCAGGGAGAATTCTGTTCCACCACTTGGCATGGTATTACTTGTCATGCTCACTATTCTGAAGTATATATCATGGCTTTTGAAACTAGAGAGGCAACAGCTATCTAGGAAGGAAATACTGACTCAGCAATGAAGCTTTCAAATCAAACAGAAAATATCTGGAGTTAGGACATGCTCCATAAAGTTTCCTGCCATGGAAGTGCATACCTCTCCGGAAAGCCTCTCCTCTCTGAGATGGTAGGGTTTGCTCTTCACTGCGGGTAGGAGAAGAGTAATTTACATCTGCATTTTCTCTTATGAAATATGGGAATGATGAAGACTCTTCCTGTCAGACAATCTATGCATATCCATATGAATAAAAATAACATGACAAGTCCTTTACTTGAATCATGCAAACACAAAGATTGAATCATAGAATCATAGAATGGTTTGGATTAGAAGGGACCTTAAAGATAATCTAGTTCCAACCCCCCTGCCATGGGCAAGGACACCTTCCACTAGACCAGGTCGCTCAAAGCCCCATCCAACCTGGCCTTGAGCACTTCCAGGGAGGGGGCATCCACAACTTCTCTGGGCAACCGGTTCCAGTGCCTCACCACCCTCATAATGAAGAATTCCTTCCTTATATCTAATCTAAATCTACCCTCTTTCAGTTTAAAGCCATTACCCCTTGTCCTATCACTACATGCCCTTGTAAAAAGTCCCTCTTCAGCTTTCTTTTAGGCCCCCTTCAGGTACTGGAAGGCTGCTATAAGGTCTCCTTGGAGCCTTCTCTTCTCCAGGCTGAACAACCCCAATTCCCTCAGCCTGTTTTCGTAGGAGAGGTGCTCCAGCCCTCTCATCTTCGTGGCCCTCCTCTAGACTCACTCCAACAGGTCCATGTCCTTCTTATGTTGGGGGCCCCAGAGCTGGACGCAGTACTCCAGGTGGGGTCTCACAAGAGTGGAGTAGAGAGGGAGAATCACCTCCCTCGACCTACTGGTCACGCTTCTTTTGATGCATCCCAGGATATGACCGGCTTTCTGGGCTGCAAGCTCACATTGCATGAAGCTCACATTGAGCTTCTCATCAACCAACACCCCCAAGTCTTTCTCCTCAGGGCTGCTCTCAATTCATTCTCCACCCAGCTTGTATTTGTGCTTGGGATTGCCCTGACCCATGTGCAGGACCTTGCACTTGGCCCTGTTAAACTTCATGAGGTTCGCACGGGCCCACCTCTCAAGACTGTCAAGATCCCTCTGGATGGCATCCCTTCCCTGCAGCCTGTCGACTGCACCACACAGCTTGGTGTCATTGACAAACATGCTGAGAGTGCGCTAAATCCCACTGTCCATGTCACCGACAAAGATGTTAAACAGCGCCGGTCCCAATACCGACCCCTGAGGAACGCCACTTGTCACTGGTCTCCACTTGGACATTAGTATAGTGTTGCTAGATAAGTCACCTGAACATTTGTTGTGTTACTGCATCCTCTCTAGAGTTATAAAGGCTGATTCAGCTGTTTTATTGACATAAAGATTGTGGTTAACATTATTTATTAAGCCTTAAGAGTACTTTTTGGCAAGTCCATTTGGCTTGCAGTAGGGAAGTCTGTGCTACAACTGCTTAAACAATATTTGGCTTACTTATAGTACAGTAACATCATTACTTGCATTGCCAGGGTCTTGTTCCAGAGATTTACATGCGGGCGGATGACATCACTGTGGTTGTTTAACAATTACACCTCATCTGCTGAATCATTCTGGAATAAGAAATGTACCTTTAATGTAAAACTCTCAATTACATATAATTTGCCTCCCCATATTACAAGAAAGGAGTCATCTTATAGGATTGTTCACAATGATCTCCTTGGAATCTTTATAACACCTCACACTTTAAGACAGAATTTCCATAGCACTTCATCATCATCATCATGTTTTATCACCTAATAGCATTAATGATTATTTAAGACCAACTCTGTTGGAGGTGAGTTGGCGAGAGATCCAGCACTTTAGACTTCTAAAGTTGCATTAGCCTATAATTTTGTTAATTACTAAGCAGAGAGGTACAGAGGGGAATTGCAGAGCTCTGGTTTGTATCTGTGATATATGCAGCCTAGCAACATTTCAATTCCAGTATTACTTATGTCAGTTGAAAAGGATTTTCATGTGTGATGAGTCAATGATAGTGCATTTGACACGGGTTAATACTCTTGCTCTGCTTTCTGTACAATGTATCCATTTCAGAAAACAACACTTGAAATGGGGACTAATTGTTGTCCTTAATCATAACCTCCGCACAGAAGCTGTAGACATAGGCTGAACTATTGTCCCACCTCTAATATGGTCACTACAGAAAAGGACTGAGACATTTGGGGAGTTGTGGTAGATTGCATAATCACTATTCACTTCAAAGGAATTTATCCTGTTTTGAAAGATTTTACTTGTTTTGAAAAATTTCCTATTGGTTTGGGCAATATAGATGAAATAATATTTCTCAACAGCCATGGAACTATTAAATGTGGCCATCTAAGTTGCTGGATTGCTAAAACAGACTATACTCCCTAAAGACTTAACTTGGGATCAAGGGACTGAATGCACTTTTGCTTCTGATATTTTCTGGGTGTGTGCTAGTAAAGTCTCTGTAAAAATTAGTGACTACTCTCCTTTTCCTGAAAACCAAGATGCTATTATTTTCCTGTTCCCCACACTGCAACAAGCACATGAGCACAAACATTTTTTTTCTCTCATTTTCTCTTACTTTAACAAATAGTTTTGAGAAATCTTCAGATACGCAAAAAGCACAGCCCTGTCTTTATGGATCCAAAGGTTCTTTTAGGTTTTTGTAAGGTGTACTTTAGGAGACCATCTTCCATTTATTGAGAAGGGCATTCTTGCAGGAAAAGAGTGATAAATTTCTATCTCCCTTTTCCCATTTCTTATTCATCAAACTATGGTGCCTACAGCTTTAGACTTCACAAAACTCAAAAGGCATAGAGGCAATAAGCAAAAAGGCTGGATTATGCTTCTGGAAGGAGGGGTTTAGTACCCTTAGCTGTGTTTTGCAGGGATATCAAACACACAAACTAGGTAGGACTGGAGGACATTTAGGTTTCAAAGGGGTGGTTCAGATTGGCATGATTTTGACCTGGAATACATCTCTTTCTGATATGCAAACTCTTGGGTTTTTTTCCTGGAGATAAACTCGCTAGTTCACATTATGTTAGGGATTACTGATTCTTGCCAACAGAAGTACAGTGCACCACAGCTACTGGTCTTTCAAATTAAGACCAACAGAAAACCAGACTTAAAAGAGTAATAATGATTACATCTGGGAGACAAACTCTGAACACAAACAGAAAAAGTAGTTTCTCTTCTGTTGTTTCTAACACTTAAGCATCCCAGAATCTTGGCCAGCTACGTTAATCATTGCCAGTGTCATTATGGATGCTAGAAGCAAAGTTACAGTAAACAAGACACTTCTGGGTAAACTTCGCAAATGCATGATTGTAGCCAGAAGGAATAGGCGAGCAAAGCCATAAAATTTCACCAACCTCATAAACAGGAAAAAAACATGTTTAAAAACAATCTGTAGCAACGGTTGTCTCTTATGTTTGTACAGTTCTGTCCCTAATGTCACTGGGAGTCTCTAAGCATTATTGTCATACAAAAACCTAAAAAGGCATGTGGAGAGGCACAGATTTGGGGTACATCTTTTTGCTTTGAGTCCCAGCAGACTAAATTTAAAAATTACTATTAGCTATTTTCAATAGTCAAAAGCTAAAGATGAAGTTGCAATGGATAATTATCAAAGGTTCTTTGAAGACCTCACAGTTGGGTGTAGGTGACTGTGAATCTTTATTCACGTCCATCTCTGTCTTATTTTACGTAAGCATGTAAACAACTGTGGTTTAATTGTTTTTGTTTATAGTGTTCTGTGAGTTTGAAATAAGCAAGTATCTCAGTATGAACATGAAACAATGTCCCCTATTACAAAATTCATGCCCCTTATTGGTTTACATGAAGTTTTGAAAAAAATTGTGGTACAAGGATGAATTAGAAGTATAGAATCACTCAACACTCAGGCATGTAGTCTTAAGTCTGAAATATTGTTTCAGTTAAAATCAGTAAATTCTTCTCAAAAGAGTCAGCTTTACTTCTCAAAATTCTGTTTTGCTTCAGAGTAATAGAACCTGAAAGTGACTTCACTAGTCAAAAAGCATCAAGAAACTGCTTGAGAGAGAGAGTCAATACTATGGTAATAAATTTAGCAGTGAAACCACAAAGGGCATATATAACACACTATACAAACCCATGACTTTTGCAGAAGATTCTTTGCATCAGACCAAGTAATAAATATTTTTCCTCCATTTTTGTTTTAGAAAAAGGCTACTATAATTTTAAAAAAATATTTATTACATTTTACTCAGATGACATAGACAGGATTTTTATTACTGAAACAGAATCGTACGCAAAGTCCTACTGAAGGACTTCACCATACATTTAAAGCTGGCGGTGTACAATGTTGAATGCTGCATGAATAGCCCTGTCTTTCACATGGGTATTAAACCAAAACCATTTTTGCTCTCTCATCTCAGGAAGGGCAACTGCTTAGATCACATTCCCTTTATTTAATCCTTAAAGTGCTACTAAATTTCTTCTTCTTCTAACTGTTGCCCTTAACGATTGCAATCCAGGCTCTGGAGCAGTATAAGTTATTAAAAATCTCTAAGGAAATTGTGCTTGTCCTTAGACTTTCAGGCTTCTGATGTGTTTGTTACTGAATATATTTCAATTCTCAGAATGTTTTTATGTACTTTCAGTAGTGAGAGAGTGATCCTACCTTTTGCCTTCTCTAGTTCTACTCATCATAGAGTCAGAGAAAGGAGAATAACAGGACTGTAACAATTCACTGTCGCATTTGAATGCTAACAATGCTCGTGAAGTTTCAGCTGGTATGAGGGCTGGTCTGGCTAGGGACTACTGAAAGATTTAAGCTTTTTGCTATGCTAAAAGACTGTGCAAAAGGCTGGAAACAAAATGTCCCTTGCTGCAGGTAAAGAGGAATACTTGAGAAGTCATTAAATTCCTCTCAGTTAAATGACCTTCAGCTTCAAGACTCAGTCTTTATAGCATTAAGCTTTTCCTACAGGCAGGTGTACCTGAAGCACCAGCCCAGGGAGTTGGGTAAAAAGTTTCTGGGGAACATTCCAACCTTCAACTCTGTGACCCATCAATTTCTGCCCAATCTAAAGCCTTCTGATCACTTACCTGTGTCTCCGAACATGTCTTCACAAAGAAATCAAGGTATTCATTGAGGAATAGGGAATGTGAACTACTTGGTAGCTTTTTTCAGTTGAATTCCCAGAACAGGTGCCATCAAGCTAAATAAAATACATAGGGTCAGGTATAACAGATTTGCTGTACCTTCCAAACTATAACGGTACAATCAAAGCTTTGGCACATCAAGCACTACAGCGTAAACAGGCAATGATTTCAACTATTCAAGACTTTTATTTTGCTTTTCTACCATATGATATGTTGTTGTATATAGTTTTCTTCAGGCAAAAAAAAACCTTCAATCACTTTGATTTGCTTCATGGTTCAGAATCAAAACAATATTGCTTTTTTAAATATTGAAAAATTATATATTTCAAATCCTCGTTCCATTGAATGCCACAAAACAAATTTTCCTCATCTATCCAGTATCACCTAGTTTCACATACGAACAGTGTGAAACCGCAGATTTTTGTGTTTCCTTGATACAAAACCATAAGCTAGTGCACGTTCATTTGGGACCAAGAACATCTGGTATTAAAAGATGAACAAAACTGGCCAAAAATCCTTGCTGTTAGAAGAGGTTTATGCCTCTCAGCGCCTATGCACAGAAACTTCTGACTAACAGCAAATGATCATGTGATTTGGTCTGTAAAATCCACAGGTCTCATTCTGGTTTTAATTTTAGGGGTGTAACTCAAAGCAATTCTTGGGATTTCAATGGGATTAATCCCAAGGAAGAAAGTAAATGAGAACAGACTGTGAGCCATATTGTTACAAATCTGTTGTTCAGTGACTAACTCTTCTAATTCCAATATAACTCAGCTGGATCATTTCCAATTAGCTTCCCTTTCTTTAAAAAAAGGGGTGGGTAGGGGGAAAGCTGGGGACAAGAGTGGTTAGATCAGCATCAAAGGCTTATCAGGGCCAATGAATCCTGTGCCTACCAACGAATATTAAAAAAAAATATTTCTTTAAAAGAAATAAGGTGGATCCACTGCTTTCAGATTAATCTAACACAGACAGCAACAGAAATAATACAAATTTTTTACATGGGTACAAACTTGAGCATAAGTAGATGAATGCTTTCTTTTGAAATGGGTACAATTCTTCAACTTCTTATGTTCTGGGCTCAGTAATGTCAATTTTGCTTTTATAAAATTATGTATATGAAAAAGGTTTTAAAATTATTATTGACTATTAAAAATCCACTTAAAATTACTTTATATAACATATATTTAATACGTATTTATATATTAAAATGTGTATACATATATGTATAAATATACATATATGTATATACATGTGTATGTACATATACACCCCCCAAAAAATATTAAATGGATAGATAAATGAGATACTTTTGTAAGCTTTTTTTCCTGTGTATATCAATATATAATAACAGAGTTTTGTTTATTTGTTGTTTATTTGTTTCTGTAGCTTTTGTGGTTTTTAAGTAAGGACCTTCAGACCTGCTATATTCCTCTCCCATTGAATTTTTAATAATAGAAGAAGCAGCAATTTAGGCCTGTCAACAATTTTCTAGTTCTTAAGCAAAAGCTAATAAATACAATATTTGTGCTGATTATAGGTCTATAGTCAGATAACATATCAAACTCTTCTATTACATCACTTTGTGGTTAAAGTTTGAAATATAACACACCATATTGTGGTTTGCATTCAGTTATGCAATGAACACCCCTGTGCATTGTGAACTCTGTATTTTCAGATTAGCTTGGTTACTATGAAACTCTCAACAAATAAAACTCTGTTGTAATAATAAAACCATCTCTTCTCCTTAGTCCTGTTGACAAGGTTATGTCCTTTTTCTTGCTAATCTGAGTCTACACTAGCACTAAGAATCATTCCAGTTGACTCTCACTGTCTTCATTTGATCCAATAGCTTGAAAGGGTTTGGTGCAGATAGGAATAATGTTTTATATTTGTGCTGATACAGTTATATTTATTCAATTGCTTACCCTTAATTATGAAAAGAAAGAAGTCAGTCTTCATCTGTAGGATAGGCTTGGATCAGTTAGTCCTTTCTCAGTATTCTCTCTTTGAGCTGCTGGACAACATTGTGATGAAAAAATGCCATATCTACTTAGAGAAAAAGCCTATTGATGAATGCTTTGTTAATAGACTCATGGTTTCAAGCTTGTCTTCCTGTTCCTGATGGGAACAGTTAAAAGTCAGAAGAGTTTATAAGTCTGAATGTTCCACTTTGGACACTAGTGTTTGTCAGATCAAACAGCAGGACACTTCCCTTTCATTTGATTTTATTATTTTTCTCATTCTGGAAGGCCCAGTCAAATAGTCTTTTTCAGTATTTTTTTTTTTCAGAACTATGGAAAGAGTATAACATTTAGAAACAATGAAGTTAAACAATGAAATACAAAGTGAACTGAAAACAAAATCCAGTTCTTCTATCTCTAAACCAGATAGTAAATGAGTTTCTAGTGGATTGTTTACTGGCTGCAATAGCCATAGTCACACCCATCCTCTGAATTCAGCACTGTCTAGGGGACATGCAGAAATGTAGCTCCCATTAAATTCTCAAAATGGACATAGGGGAGGTCGTCTTTGATATAAAGGCCCTGTATCATTCTTTGTTTGAATTGGCAATCCAAATCTCAGTTATTGTTTCCACATTGGTTTTATGGCAGGTGTAAGGAACAAAGTAAATTCTTTGGCACCTGCAGTTTACTCATTAAGTGCAAAACTCCCCATGTAAATTTTTTAGACTCAAGCTGTACTAAAAGATGCTAAAATATAGCTCTTCACTTTTTCACTGTGTACAGAAATCCATAAATAGTTTGTGCCTTTATTCAACTACTCATAATTCATTCAGAACTCCTGTTTCTGACCCACTAGTAGTTTTTGCAGGACTTAACTTCTGCAGAAATATCCATACAGTAGTTTCTGAAGTTTGTATGAACATTTGTACCTGTGACTTCAATTTGCCCTCATACAATGGCATCAAACAAAAAATTACTCAAATGTGTTACAGTGAAAGGACTAATGCCTGATGTATCTTGTGACCAGTGCAGAACAACCAGTGTTGGAGACAAAAAAAACCCATAAACTTAATACTGCCCACAAAGTATAATGTAGGGACCATCCAAATAGAAATGAGTTTGGGCAGGAAGAAGCACATTAGTATTTTTCCAGGGACCAGAGACCTGTTTCCTCTATGTCTCCTTGCTATCTTTTGTTCAACCAACTTCCTTCCAGAAAGTGGATAGCTTCAGAATTAACATGAAGTGAAGGTCTTTGTTTGGATGCTATGGTATTAGTGTGATCTTTATAAAACCCTATGCGTCCCTTCATTTTCAACTGTATTTTCATATTGCTTCTTGATTTTTCCATTTTTACAATGTTGTCTCTCTGCAGTCAGAGAACACTATGGTTAGATTTTTTTCCCACTAAATACATTTTAAAAATATTAATTTGCAGTTGCAAATAAAGGGAGGGAAACAGTTATTGGAGAAAAATGGCACGTAAACCATGACCTTTTTTGTAAGTCTGCATTTCCAGAAGAAATATCATGAGGGGAAACTACTAAGTCAGCCAGTATAAATTGGATTGGTCAAGTTCCAGTGGAACAATCTGGAAAAAAAGGCAACACAGGCAAGAATGTGTTTAATCTGGATGTATCCCAGGTTTACGTAAGTATACAGAAAACTGCTGTATGAGAGGAACAGGATAATTGATGTCACAGTGATATAAAGTACATCCTTGACTTTCTGCATATTTAGCTATATTTACCCAAGTTATCTTACAATGCAGTGTCTTTTCATTAAACAAATGTAAACCACTGCAAGAGAGCACATTGTTCTGTTTCACCCCTATCTTCAGCTCAGAGCTTTCAACAACCAAAGATGTTCTGGCAGAATCATAGCACCAGACTATCTATTGGTGTGATGAGCCAATATATTTCACAGGTATATAAATCTTCCATTAAAAACTGAAAACATGTGGATCAATACAGTGTCCCAAGACATGTTGAAAGATAATAAAATTTGCCTGAACCCATTCAGTTGCCATCTTCACAAACCATGGTTCATGCCGTGAAAATTGGCTTATCCTTGACTCCAGTGTATTAGTACTGCTTAACTCAGTGGAGGACAGCTGGATATTTTCAGTGTTCAGAAGCATACTGTATAGTGCCTTACACAGAATGCAGGAGGTGTATTTTTTCCCTTAAGGACCTACATCTGACGGGCTGGTCTAGACTGCAGAGCATAGCTGTGTCTGGGTTTCTATATGTGAAGAGACCAGACAAGAGGCTGAGAGGTCAAATTCTACCATCCCCTGGGAATTTTTCCAGCAACCACAACCACTGGGATTTCCAATCCCAGACACTGCTGAATTGTAAAAGAGTTCTAACCATGTATCAGTGTGACCAAAACACAAAGAATGGTAAATGCCAGAATTGCCTGTCAGACTGCTAAGTCCCTAATCTTTAACCTAGACCTATGTTTGGTAAATATGAACTGTTAGCTGCTTCAACTCACCCTTTTGCCTAATCATCTGCGTGCCTTTTGTGACAATGGGAATGTGGAGGGAAAAAGAAGCTATTTTCATTCTCAGCAAAAAGCCAAACTGTTCTCATCATATCTGCCATGATCAGGAAAGAAAGATGGCACATGATATTCAAGTTCTCTGGCTCCAGAACTTGAAATTCTCTCTTTGGGTTTCTCTCATCCATCACCTAATAATACAGCCCTAATTTGGATATATAATGCGTCAGGTGTGCCATCTGGATTTGTTCTAACACTGACTTATTTGATTTGGACATCATTTTGTCTGACAGAGAATACCATCCTAAGGGCTACCTACTGAGGCAATGGAAAGCAGTATGTCAAATTTCTTTATGGTGGTCAGGAAGGTGCTAGACTTGCCATTCGGGATTTACTTTACAGTAAGCTGTATTAAAGTGCTTAATGTGCTCCCTTCTTTTGTCAGTTATCCAGATGCTCCTTTTGTCTGCCAATATGTTGAAAGGTGCAAGTGTTTCTGGTGGTCCTTCCAAAATCTTGGGGCTCCCTTGACTGTGGTGTTAATCAGAGCACTAATACACTTAGCAGCTTCATTATTGTTGAAAATGAACAGACAGAGCTTTCTGGTGGCTGTATAAAAGAACAGAATTAACTTCCTAGAAATTTCATAGAGAGCTGGCTGGATAAGGGAGAGAGATTTCCCACAACTCCTGGGCTGCAGGAAAGATCACAATCTGTGGTGACATCCCTAGACATAGAAAATCAGAAAATCGAGAGATGACAGGTCTCCTCTAGCGAGGCCACTCACCAGAAAAGCTTCAGGTAGAATTTCCATGGTGGGTTAATTGTAAGAATAAGTCCAGAGACAAGCTTGGTTCCCAGAGTGTCCTGCTCTTGAGTTTCCCTCCGTCCTTACTGCAGGACTTTGCCATTTAGAGTAAAACTGATGCCTCTACAATGAAGTACAGCTGTGACATACGATCTTTTCACAAAGACTATTGGAAAGAGAGAAATCTTACATTAGCTTCACCTACTACCAAAAATGTCTGTCTATAAATATAATTATAGCTAAAGTTCAAGCTTTTAGAAATTTGGAAAATAGGACTACTTTTATTCAGATGTTCCAATTACTTTTAGGTGGTTATCTTTAAGTGAAGGAGGACAATTTTATCTATTGTATTCCTAGACACTTTTTCTGTGGACTTTTAATGTTGGAACAGCCGACTTGTCACAGTGAGAATCTGAACTATTGAGGTAAAGATGTGGACTCTTGCCCCTCTCCATAAAGCACTTCATAAAAGCAAAGCCTGTATTTATGGTACTTGCTTCTGTTGAAAAATGATGAATGACATTTTATGACATAAAGTAATTTCACCTGAGATGCTTTTCTAGCCAGAACATGACATGTCCTACCTCTTTTGCTGCAGCTGCCTGAGGGCTTTGTTCTGCTATAGAATACAGTAGTAACAGGGATGCTCTGCTGGAATATTGTTATTTCTTTCTGGACACTACAAAAGTACATAAAATATCGCTTTGCCCAAATACCTCATCATCTGAAGGGTGAAACAATTCACATCACATGACAGTCTAAAAGCAGCTTTTGTGCAAGGCTATATGAAAGCATTTGTTTGAGCAGGGGGTCTTGGAGGTAAGGATGTTTCTGTGCAACAAGAAGGACCATAATTTCCCGGGTGTGTATTCTTTCCATTAATCCAGCTGACGGCTATGTATAATTTCCCCCAACTCAGCTGCGCTGTTCGATTGTGTACTGGCCAAGACAGCTAGGACATCAGCCAAAGAAGGGGGAGGGAAATGTCTGACTTTTCCAACAGCAGATTAATGTGTCAAAGGGAGAGGAAGTAAGTATTTAAAATATCAGGTGCACTTCTGAGTTGTGTCTGCCAAAGGGTGGACCTGCATAATCTGTCCCATAACCAGCATTATTACATCAGTACTTGCAAGGCTTAGCTTTGCACTTACAATCTCTAAAATTGAGAGAGCATTTGGAAAAGTCTGTACCATACATACATACATAAATGCATACACCCATACATACTATAATATCTCAGGAAAGATTACATCAGCTGAAGATTTACCCAATCCATCTAGCTGTCATTGTGTTAAACAAGGAAGGATGTTTTACTAAAAGTCTCAAATTGCTGTACCACATCACAAACTACGTGCAGAGGTATGGGACCTATCTTTGCTGCTTCTGCTGTCTTATGGTAGCTGCAGGGATGGGAATCTCCCTTTCACTATTTTTCTTTTGTCTTTGGTATTAGAGCAACAAGAGATTACTTAAAGAAAACCACAGATACTGAATATGTTTTCAGGATTTGAATAAGCTTGGCTCAGGAAACCTGAGGATTATTCCATGTTTCATGGTCTTGTAACTGGTTGAAGAGCAATACCTGGAATGATGTGATCTTGTGACCAATGGTAAAAGAAAATGAGATCAGCCTTTAACTTTGAAAGCTAATGGGATTTTACACAGTTCATTACCACCTGTAGCAAAAAACACTGTGTTTTACAGTGGTCCCTCAACCTACCTCCAGTTGCTTTCAGCAGATTGTAAAGCTCTATGTGCAATGGTGACCCCTAACAGTAGAACCAGAAGTCGGGAGGTGAAAATGAGCAGTTCAGGGAGCAGAAAAAGGTTGCTGGGTTCCTCATGACACAACTAGGTGGTCAGGTGCATGGGAAGGGAGCTCAGTACAGTGTTTTTGGTGTACGCCTTAGCCGAAGCTAACCCTGCTATCAAGTGGATAAAAATGCAACCATAATTATCCTGCTAAGCTCCTCAGTTTGATCCCTACTGATGTTTCAGGCATTATCTTGGCTTTACTAACTTAGACACATCAGCATAATAAATTGTGTATAAATAATAACTTGGTCTGAGAGTGTTTAGCTTTAGAAAGTTGGTGTTTAAACTAGTGTTCACCCAGGTTGCCAGCACATGAAGGCTGGAAATTTGGCATTTTAAGCAAGGCTGCTGAGCCAACACTACAGCACAGGGGATCTGTCACTATTATCAGGAATGTTTTTGTAATGTGTATGACTTATTTCACAGTAGTAAATCTGTTCAAGTGCAATTGCCATCTTTTTTGCTTTCCCTGCCAGATTGGTGGTTTTTTGCATGATACAGATGTTTTGTTTCGTTTTTCAGATGAGATATATTAGTTGTGAAGTTGTTTGTAGTTTTAAAAAAAATTCCAAAACTTAGATTAACATTTAAATCTGACCCTGGCATATTTCTTTCTTCTGTCTTCCAGGGCCAAATCTTAGTATTTTGTAAAATGTACAGCTCTAAGGATTCCATTGTAATCCATTCAAAGAATAAACCTTTTCCATGTATCTTTCTGCTTCCAAACAGCACCTATCAGTATGGAAAAACAGCATGAGATAGCATAAGACCTACATCGCAATAGACCAAACTATAAACTCTATCTCTGCAGAGACCAGGAGAAAAGGAACAGAGATGATGATAGAAAATGCTTCTGCCTTTTGATCATACCAGTCATATGAAAAGAAGTATTACTATTTTTCTTGTATAAAAGCAAGGATGGGACAGGAACCAGAAAATACCCCTTATTTTCTTTCTCTTTCCTTGTTAAAAATATATAAGAATGATGTGGGAAAAATTATGAGATGAGGTAGATGACAGCATGGGAGAACACAAACTATCTGCCACTTTGCCTATACATTCATAGGCAGCCTATTCAACTTTTGATAATACTTCAGCTAGGCCACTTAAATAACTTCCCTTTTTAAACTAAATATCTTTTCTTTCATGCCACAGTGTAGCAGGATAAACCTAATTAAAATTAGCTGTAGGAAATATCATGTGCCTGCACTTTAAAGATAGAAAGTTTCAAGTTCAATATTCTTTATTATCATTATTAATAAATAGTTAGTTATTTAAATGCCAACCTTAGTGTTTTTTCATGTTCATAATCTCTTTGCTATTTATAAAATCAAGAGAAACATAAACACCAAAGATGACCTGTCAGAGAAAACCTAATTTGCAAATGTACTTAAGCTATTCTTAATTGCATCATGCCATGTTTACAATATAAATATGATACAAATGTAACATAACATTACTGGTGAAGTAAAGGAAAATGGTATCAGCCAACACAAATGCTGTCAAAGACAGTGTACAATTATTTTGAAAAATGAAGCCTGACATAAAGATGTAAACCACTTTTTTTCTTTCATGGGTGCTTTGTACCGTTAGTTAATCCATTTGTAAAGTTTTTGTTTTAATGTGGCAAAAAATGTATTTCATATACATATTTCACTTAGTTTATTACTTTCTTAGATGGCAGTTTTCTGTAGAAGATAATACTTTCTTCTACATCTCCCGAGGCCTCAAGGGACTTTTCACTGCAAAACCTTTATCATAAGTAACGTTTTTAAAATGAAATCAATAACACTTAGAGAAAGAGGAAGAGTGTTCCAAGACATACATTTCCCATGTACTTTATTTTAAGTAACCAAACAGACTTTATTTCAGGTGTACTGACATTTTATTTGGAGGGAAGAAAAGAGGTGGTTTGGTTTTCTTTTTAATCCAGTAACATTCTCCTATTCCTGTGGCTGCCTTGTGAAGCAGCTTGGGGCTTCACTTTTCAATATGTTTTTTATTTACCTGAAATTCCAAAGAGATACCGTATTTCCTTGTGCTGCCATGCTAAATAATTATATTGATATTTGGCTCTATTAATGAAAATCAACACCAGCTTCTTAAAAATGGCAACTGTCACTTCCTTTACATTTTAACACTTAACTGAATTTATTGAAAAGTCCAATTAGACAAGATGACCAAACCGGCTCTACAGGAATTAGATGAAACTCCACCCTATTGAATTTAGAACTATGTAAGTTGCTATTTTTTTTATTCAATTGAGCAGATAAAAGCCCCAGACTCTTACAAAAATGTCATTTGCTGATATCTTTTTGTTTATTGATTGGCAAATTGGCCAATATAACACCTATGAAAATATTTTTCCTTCTGGCAAAAACTGGTATTTCCTAAAGAAACATGACTCTTTGGGAAACATTCTTTTTTCAGAATAGCAAGTTAGTGTTGTATTAGCTACTTCCATTTCTACTTGTTACAGATTTGAAGAAAAATTACAGAGGAACAAAAAGAGATTACATCCCATAATATTTTGATTTAAAACAAAACCTAAAAATCCTGCTAAGTCAGATATTCTCTGCTGTAGCTGTAACAACTGACTAATATAAATATTTTTTTGGAACTAAATCTTGCTTCAGCTCAGTTAGTAATCTTTGATTGTGATATGCTTTGCAAGCTTTCTGAAAAGCCAGCTTCATTAGAAAATTTGAAGCAATGTTAATTTGCTGATCATTAAATGTACTATCAGTCATTGTTAACAAAATATGTGCTAATTTGCAGCAGAAAATGCAAGACAAAAGGATGATTTAATTTTCACTACCACAGTATGTACTGCAGTATGTCTGAATCTATTTCATGCTAAAGATGGAAAAATGCCAGTGTCTCCAGTAAGAATGGAATCAGAAATGTAAATAATTTTTGCCTGAAATTTGTTTAATTGGAAAATATGGAATCAGTTAAATATGAGATTGTCTTTAAACAAGACAATGCAAATAGGGAATGTCATTAGGCACGACTGATTCTGTTCTCTATTGTGTGAGTCCTGATACTAAAGACACACTCTGAGTGAAATGAGGACATAATTACTGTATTATTTAGGTGTAAACTGGCTTGATGTACAACTGCTTAAAACAAACAACCGAACAAAAACTCCCTCCTAGTAGATCTATTCATGGCATTTTTGATAGTCTTTCACCAGGAGTATCTGGATTCCCAGAGGACAGTAGAACCTTACCCAGAATGCTTTGTCTGCGGCACATATCCTTGAAGCTACAAGTGAGCTCCTTTCCTTCACCCACTACAGGGAGTCAGATCTTTTGGCAGATGTCCTATGTCTTGTCCCTTTCTTTGTTTTGAGGACAAATAAATGCAAACGTACTTTGCCACTATGACCCTATCAGTAACCTTTCCCTCCTTCTTCTTAGCTGGCTGAATATGTATGTATGAGTAAAGCAAAAGTCCACTGCTTGATTCATAGAGTTAATTTAACTTTTCTTTAAAAAAAAAACCAAACAAACACAGGCAATTTTTCTAAGTACCAGAATGAAAACAACAAAGTTGTCAATCTAGTTATAGCTATCTTGTCTTTTCAATTTGAGGACAAACTGGTCATTCCCTTTTTTATTTTTTTAAAGACAATCTTTCTTTTATCATAACTGACTATGAACATTTTTGCATAGCATGGACTTCTTTCTAATTCTTGTATATACAGCTGTTGACTTTAGCAGCCTGAGTCTCTGACATTGTAAAATAGGATTTGGTCATGCTGGATTACATGCTTTGTATGGCTTAGCTGCTGGAATAAGTGAAAGAATAGGCAGGGCACAAAGTTCAAAATGCAGAAAAACCAATGACACTTTGTAAATTTACAGTGATTAATGGATCAGAAATTCAGCGATGTAATAGTATTTTGGAAGGGTAATAAAAAATTGTCAGGTTTCTACATGTTAATTAAACAACAGCCAGTATAATCTATAAATAAATCTGTAAACAGAGCACAGTTTCCTTTGTATTTGAATCAAACCTTCCTCAGGCTTTTTTGGTCTACTATCATATTGCTGAGAGAACAGTAAATGAGAAAATAGATTCCATAAGTACTAAATTAGAGTTGTATTTCTTTGTACTCTGAAGTACAGCAACATAAGTCTCCACAGAAAATAACAACAGAAGGAATATTGAGACAAAATAAAATTATCATACCAAGCCTGCATCCTACTTCAAACATTCAGAGGTCTTGGGATGTGAAATTAAGTAGGACTCATGAAAATAGCCTGATAGCCAAGTGGAAATTCATCATTCTCATGGAAAATATTACTTGTATCAGTATACAAAAGTCTGATGCAGACTCAAGTAAGAAAAAAAAAAGTAATTCATTCATCAGCAATAGGACCAGACAAAGACCATGTAAGTCAAGTACATGAATTAGGAAACTGATGGAATGGCCTACTTCATGGTAGTTAGCAGGCTGAGTAGAAGTAGTAGTATAATATACCCTTTATCATGTCCAAAAACATCACCAGATCTAGACATTATTCTGACTATAATGGGAGTATCTCTGTTGTTCATAAAGGAGCTGTCAAACCAAGCCCATAGCTGTAGTGTATATGTGCAGCATATCTGTGAAACCAATTGTTGACTTAATCATTTCAGTTACACGCTGGTTATAAACCAATGATAAACAAAACCCTGCATACTCAGGGTTTTGCAGTACTCACTGCATGCTTTTTTTTTCCTCCATTTGTTTGTTTGTGCTTTTTTCCAGGTGGCCCATTCTGAAACTGCTAAACAATCCTTATCAAGAAGTAAGTAGAATTCAACAGCTCTACAATCCTAAGAAAGTTAAGTATGAGCATGGCTTTGTTTCTTAACATGTTTAAAATACTGAAATGAAATAATCTTAGCAAGAAATGGCGGTGTTCCAGTGAGTGTGAGGCAGGACACTTTCTCCAGAAAACCTGGGATTGACTGCATTTCTCAATTTTAGAAGAATCATGGCTCACTTCAAGCTATTGAATTTTGCAGGTTTGGGGTTTTTTTAGATAGACCTGCATAACTGTAGCATGTTGCTCTGTCCTGTGGCCACCATATACCATCTTGTTTACTAGTAAGGCATCTGCTTTGGCAAGGTGACAGTCTTATGGTAAGTGGTGCTTTCTCCTGAGCAGTCACTGGTAGAATTTCGTAGAAGAGTCACCACCGGATTTTCTGTTAGGGAGTTACACCCTTCTTGATGATCTGGTCTGTTGCTTTGAATCACTATTTAGCAAGATACAAGAGTTCCTCAGTAGCCTGGGATCTGGATCTGGCTATTATACACTAACTACTCCTCTAATGGTGGCTAATCATACATCCGTTCTTTTATCTCTAAGATTTTTGTGGATTGCTGCTAGCTGAAAACTTAAAGCAATTAGATTTGTAGTGGCAATTGGCAGAACAAGTAGTTTTTTAAGCAATGAACAAATCTTTCACTTTGTAGTTCTGAAAAATCTTTCTGCATAGACTTGAATGTGGTGTCAAAGGAGCTTATGCACTGAAAATACAAAATTCTTATTTCATCTTCAGGGTTGTGAGAAAGGATAGCTTTATAAGCAAAGGCACATTTTAGTGGGTTTCTTTGGTTTATTTGTTCTTCTCTTAGTGTGCTAAGAAAGCTCGTGATCTGATTATAAAATCAGGGAAAAGGGAGAAAAATACCAAAGGGGTTGTGTGGAACTGAGTCATAGAAAAAAAGGATTTTGCAAAATATTCTTTCAGTAATCTAAACCAAACTGCAAGATCAGCTTAATAAAATCAGTTCTTGTCATCAGTGTCTTATCAGCACTGTGGTTTTCAGAAATTTCAGATATGTGTATAGAATTGAAAGGGCAGATTTTACACAAGAATGTAGCTGCTCGTCTGAAGCTTTAGTAATTAAACAGATCTGTGATACATGCAGTTTACTGTGGTCATCTTTTTCTGCTGTGTAAACAAATCATTAATTAAGTGCCAGACTTGTCATTTTCAGGATCTTGATAGACACCTTTTCATTTTTCTTCTGATAATGAGATTATGTTGGTTTTTACCTCCTTTTAGTTTTCTTTCATTTTATTGTTATACAGAATATTCATAACTTAGAATATAGTTACATAAAGCAAGTTAATAAGTAGAAGATGCAAAAAAATCCCAAAATATCCAAACAAAAGTTAGTTATGTATTCCAGACTGAATATATCTTGATGTAGACTCAATAAAATTCATTATTCTGCTTTTCCAATTGTTTTACTATTATACCAATAATACCATTATTTTATTTGCCTTTCAGCTGTCACTTCCCCAATATTTCGTGTGAGTTTCTGAAAAGTCCACATTTAGCCTGTAACCATCAGGATTCTAAATAGCAAATTATACTAAATTGTATGGATTCTTTGCTGCATCAGTAGTCTTTCAACATGAAGGACAAAAAAAACCCTCTTCCCTTACGTTTGTAATCAAAACATTCCTCAGGCTTTAAGCATTCCTAGAGCCTTACAAAGAACCAGCTCTAGAGAAAAACTGACAGAGGAGAGTGCTATCTTGGTGTACTTTTTCCCATCTTGAGGCTCAGTGAGTTCCTAAGGATGAGACGCAGCTCCCAATAGGAGCACAGATGGCAAAAATAGGAGATGACCTACATTAATGTGAAGAGGCAGTAGTCATTCTGAAAAGAATTGGCCTCGCTGAGCCTTCTTGGTTGCAGACATAAGTGGGATTAGTGCCTCACCAAATAAGCAGTCAGCTGTGATTTTTCAAGGAAAATAAATCTTCACTGAATGGAGGTCTGGATGATGATAATGTTTCATCCTCTTCCTCTAGCTAGAAGTATCAGTTTTCTCTAGAAATACCTATTGTTGCAATGAAATATCCCCAGAAGTTAATAGGCATCTGAAAAAGCATTGCCTATGAAAATGTCTGAACTTTGTTTACAGTAGAGCTTTCAAAGCCATTTCAGAGTGCTAAGTAAGGAAGAGATCAAACATTTTGGCTCTTCTTTCCATGCAATGCTAAGTTATTTCTAGTCTTTTTTTGTGATACAAAGGGACCTGTTTGACAAATGCCATTACAGATGTAACTAGTCATAAGCTACACAGTGAAAGAACAATGTACCTGTCCTGGTTTTGGCTGGGATAGAGTTAATTTTCTTCCTAGTGGCTGGTACGGTGCTGTGTTTTGGATTTAGTACCAGAATAAAGTTGATAACACACTGATGTTTCAGTTGTTGCTAAGTAGCGGTTACACAGAGTCAAGGACTTTTCAGCTTCTCATGCTCTGCCAACGACAAGCTGGGAGTGGGCACAGCCAGGAAAGCCAGGACCCAAACTGGCCAAAGGGACATTCCATACCATGTGACGTCATGCTCAGTACATAAACTGGGGGGAGCTGGCCCGGGGGGGCCGCTGCTCAGGAACTGGCTGGGCATCGGTCGGCAGGTGGTGAGCAATTGCATCATGTATCACTTGCTTTGTATATTCTATTATTGTTGTTGTTGTTGTTATTTTACTTTATTTTATTTCAATTATTAAACTGTTTTTATCTCAACTCATGAGTTTTCTCACTTTCACTCTTCTGATTCTCTCCCCCATACCACCGGGGCAGGGGGAATGACTGAGCGGCTGTGTGGTGCTCAGTTGCTGGCTGAGGTTAAACCATGACAGTACCTTAAGAAGAATTTGAATTTCTGAGATCTGCATGGCTGAGATATACCAGTCTCAGGATTTCTTCCTCCTCCCCCTGCTTTTTGTAATGGGGAAATTCCTCAGTCACAGGAACTATGGGTAGCTGTGAAAGAACACAGCTTTAGTTTAAAATCATCAAGTTTTATGTCTCTAAAATACCTAACTGTGAGTAGGGAAGGAATAATAAAAATAAAGAGGTTATACTTGGGTCTTTTCCTGCCAAATTTCCTTGAAAATAGGTCTTTGCTTCCAAGGTTTGTTTTACATTTTCAGTTCAGTCTTTTACCTTGCTGCAAGCTCCTCATGCTCTTTTCTGCTTCCCAGGAAAATTCTCAGTCTCTGATGCACAGGTGGGTGGGCGCTCCCTCCTCCTTTCAGTAGTCAGCATGTGAACCACAGAATTTGAGAGCTTTCTTGAAATTCTTGTGGCCTTGAGTTCAGCCTGTCACCCCTAAAGCGTCTTTCTTCAGTTGTGCTTATTTCCCCCAAAGAAGGCACAATCTTTTCCCATTTTTTTTTTAAAAGATCCTACCTGATCTGCTCTGTCCTCTTTTAAAGAAGCATTAAACATAACCTGAGAACAAATTAAGAAAAGAGATAATTTGTCATGAAAAATCTTTGTCAAAACAGAAGGGCAAGAAGTCTATTTTCTGCAGGTCGCATTTTCAAACAAACCTAAATGAGTTAACAGAAGAAAATCTTTCTAAAACCTGTGATCTTATTAAATCATTTCTAAATATTCCAGTTGAAGTTGTTTTGAACTGATGATCCATCCAGTGGAACCATGATAATTTAGTCTTATTGTACCCTAAAAATATATATTCTTGATCTGAGACATTTGAGTGATGTCCAAGAGTCAGCCACAAAGGAAATATATTGCAGTCATTATGTGGTCATTCTGAAGACGAGAGTTTACTGAAACTTTCAGTATATCTTGGAAAGTAGGAACTGTTATCCTGAGGGGGAAAAAAAAAATATATCAGTGATGTGGACACAATCAAAACGGTCAGTGAGGCCAGGCTTTTGTTGAGCACACAGTCAGACCTTGCGTGCAATCTTTTAGTGTCACTATGTGCTGTTCTGATGACAGTCCCAAAGCTGACTTTTGCAGAGGAAAAAAAATGTGCATATAACAGTAGTTAAAAAGACCACTGACATAAAATATAGGTTTATTGAGGGTGTATTAGCCAATCCAATACCTGTTGGAATATTTAATGTAGAAATAGGTACTGAGGATTGGTGGGGTCTTACAGTTACAGGTCCTCCTTCTGCTACTGCTCTTGCATTCAGTTTGGAGAGACAGTGGATTTTCTTTTCACCTATAAAAGGAACTTGATTTAGGTTTGGGAAATATTGGATATATGATATTGGCAAATACTTTTCCCTTCCTTGTGGTTGCTTCTCTGTTTAGTACTCTCCTTCTGGAATTATCTTACTTTTTATGACTTTGATTACTGTAACCAAAGAGGAAACTGTTTTCTTTAGGTTTCTGTAATTTTTCTGTCCTTTTTCATTGTGGTTATAAATAATGCACTGAGTATTTGCTTATATTAACATTACACATTTTGTGCACCTTGGTAAAATCCTGAAGAAATCCACTTGTTAGTCTTTATCTCTTGGTATTTTCAAAGTAACACAACTCTAGACAACTGTAGACAGTTATTTCATAACTGTGATTGTTTTAGGTTTGTTTTTTTTTCTCTCTAAGTGAGGAATTATTTCACAAGTGGTTTTCTGTTCTAGGTTGGTATGAAGCAAGTTGCGTAGAACCATATGAAATATTTGGAAGTTGCCATTTTAAAACTGTCTTTAAAATATTGAACTTTCAAGTATTTTAACTTAGTTTACCCATTTCACTGTTGTTCTTTTCTTTAGTAATGCACCGTCTCCTAAATCACTTTGAACCTCTAATTTCCTTTCTTGTTTCTAGCTCCCATTTCCCTATACCTGTGCAATTTATACTAAAGAGCCTGGATCCAATAACATGGATATAGCCGGATCTGTCTCTACAACTTTCAGCTTCATTTGAATTTGCTATACTTGCACTGAAGTGAATGGAAGTACAGTGTGTATACCCTGTGCTTTACATAACAGCTATTTTTGGGCCTCATTCAGGTAGTTGATAGAATAATAAATACATAGTTTCTGAGAAATCTTATTTCAGAAACATTTATTTTTTAACCAATTTCTAGTTAAACAGGCTGTCTGTTCTTGATGCTCCTTGTATGCTATTTGTTGAACACATTTTTAAGAGTTTAAGGAAAATCTTTTTTTGCTATATATTTTTTGGTACAGACTGGGAGATCCCTGCAGCTACGAGGCTCCAGTATCTACACATACTAAGTAGCCTTGAAAATAAGATTTGTGAAGGGAATTCAGATCTGTAAGTGACACTGTGCGTCTTATAATGCAACTGAGACACCAAGGTAATGAGTATCTTGCAATTATTCCTAAAAGTATTCTGGTGCATAGGGGAAGGGAAGAGAGGGAGAGATGGAAACAGAGGGGGCTGGAAGGAATGGCATGGGTGTCTTTCTTTATATAAAATCTCAAGTTTGTCCCCTTCCCTGTTCCTTTTGGATTTCCATCCTTTTCAAATAACTTCTAAGAATATTGGCTTCTAACAAAAATATGCTTTGTGTCAATATGTGAGGAATTTAGGTCACTGAGCATGGATTATTTTTGTCTAGCCCTTGAATTAGATGAGGTTTCTAATAGCCACTGCAGCTAATGAAAGTTATTTCTGTTTTCATACCAACTTTCAGACAAAGAAATACCAGGAAAAAACTGCATGATTGCTGGGGGATGATAGTTGTCAAACCTAGGAGGAAAACGTGTTACTATCTGACAGCAAGGATGTTGTTCTACCAAGAAATTAAATTACCAGACATATAAAAGATTGATTGATTGATTGATTGATTTGGAATAGATTCGTCTATCCAGAAAACAGACGTGGTAGAATTCTTCATGTTCATCATTTTGTTCTCAGATGTTGAAGTAGGAGAATGTAGTCTAACAAAGTTCTTACATTTTTGGCTGAAACTAGGCAGAACCTGTCTTTCAGTGGAGACAATATTGATATACTGGAATATGGATCTGCAACCAAGCAGGTGGCCAGAAGTAGTCATGTTAGGACAATATTTGTTCAGACTGATAATGTCTGGAAGGATTATAACTGCTTGTTCTTCGTTTTTTTAACCAGCTATGAAGGCCAAAGAGCTGTATGTTAAGGAGCAATCCTCTGGAAAATCTCCGGATATATATGTTGAGGGTCATCTGTAGTCACGGAGTCATTCTATAAGTCATAGAATAGAGTTGGGAAACACTTGTGTAGATCACTGAATGGCAACTGCTGTTCAGAGCAGATTCTCTGTCAGGCCAGATGTCCCTATGTTGAGTGGAAAAGGCACCATGTAAACAACAGAGCCAGTCCTTTCTCACAGTGCCTTGTGCACAACTTGCACTGCTTCTAATGTAGATTACATCAGCAAAACCAAGAGTGTAAAAATCAATATCATTCCAACATAAATAAACAACCTTCAAAAGACCCTCATAGTGTATCCTGCACCCAGATGGTTGTATGCCAGAAGTCTTCTATAACACTGTTGAAAGTAAAAATGTTGATTTGCTAAAGTAGTTGCACCTGCCAATAGAAGCTGACGTGCTGCAATTCTGACATTAAAGATGACCAGTTGGTAGCTTGTTCCCCTATAAATAATACCGTTTGAAAGTAATGGGAAAAGTACAAAAAATAAAGTCAAATCCTGAAAAGTAGGAAACATAGAAACTGAAGTTTCCTACCTAAACCCAGTTTCTACCTCTTCTGCATGTGCACTAGGAGATGTATTTTCCTCTCTGCCCCTCACAAGATTTCTGCATAATTCTGTGCACAGACTAGACAGATTGGGATAGCTCTACTTGGTTTAATTAGCAACTGTTCAGTAATTTTTCCTTGCTACTCATTGTGTGGCCCATTTACTGCATACTAGTCAAACCCACATCTGAAAACAATGTTATTCATTTTCTCTTGAGATTTATTATGGGATATGTCAATGGAGAACAAACACTTCACAAACATTTCATTTTCACAGTGGAGTATTATAGTCATTCCCACAGTGCAAATTGCAAACTACAGTACAGACATGAAGGTTGACCCGTCGTTAATTTTAGGTGCCAAATTTAAGATGGGCAGGACCTGGATTTTTTTCAGGTAATTTAGTATTATGACAGACATGGAACATTCAAAGCGCAATCTCTATCACCTTCAGTTGTCATTGTGAGGGTCCATTTTTTTTGTGGGTCACATCCAGGAATGTAAATCTAAACAAGCAGAAAATGAAGAACAGCCCATTAGCAGCTGACCTAAGAAAAGTTCAGCTTCAGGGAGTTGTCCAGCACCACATTGAAAGTCTGGAGCATGTTATTGTCTCATCCCTTTCCCCAAGGCAGGATTCAGCTGCAGAAGTCATGAGACTAGAACTTGGAGAAACTTTTGAAATCAAAAGGCTTCTTAAGATTATATCTTTTTTCTCCAAGGTCGTTGCTCAGAACATGGGGAAAAACAGAATAATAGTTCAACATTTAGCAACATGTACTGTTTGATGTGTTTGGATTTAAGCATCTCATTTTTTTCTCCATTAATTATTTTTGTAGTGAACAGCTTTTCAACATATCTTTCATCCTCTTTGAATAATATCTAACTGAATAAAAAGGGCAAAAGGGTTGTAATTGTCATTTTTTTTTAAATGAAGAATGTTGTGAATTTATTTGAAATCAGAACTGGAAAAAAAACAATAAAACCTCTCAGGTTTTAAGGAAATTGAACTTTTCTTTTCTTTACTGATCTTGGAGTTTATAACCAGTTTTCCTGAGGTTCTGCCTCATTCCCCTTTTCATCTTTGTAGGTAACACTGTCTTCATGTCATGACTCATGTTCTTTCCTAAAGCAGGTCCATTCTTTTTTCAAAATGACACAACAGTTTTATAAACTGTACCCTAAAATCTGTGCACAAAGGGCTGAATTAAGATTACGTGGGAAATGATAATTGCACTATTTCCCAGCTTTCATCTGCATGCCTTGTCAGATTTAATTTTACCCTCTCTGTGTGTGCGTGCAGAAGTGTATGTGTGCATGAAGGAGAGAGAGTGTCACAAAGAAAGAAAGTAAGGCCTTCAAGAAACAATGTGGAACAGCCTAGTGGTCTAGTCTGTGGGCATCTTAGTGACATGAAAGAAAATCAGCATTGTGGAACTGTAAAATCCAGAGCGCAAAGCTCTACTGCTCATTCTAGAAGTGGAGCAGGGAGCCTAGCAGCAGTGATCTGCCCTGATGCACAGAGAGTAGGACTACTGGAGGATACTTCCTCAGTTGAGTTAGTTGTGCAGAGACAAATCACAAAACTTGATGTAATTTAGGCTCTCTTGCAAGCTCTGGGACGGAAATGCAACATAGAAGTGTGGGACTCTCTCCCATACCTGATCTATGTTCCATTGTCTCCAATAGATCTTTCTCTTTTTTCCTGACTCAGTTGTCTGCTGCCCTGGCTTTTTCACCACTTGTCTCACTCCTTCAAACTTCATTTTCTCCTTCTTGTCTCAGTCTGTTTGCCTAGCTAGTGCCAGTTCTTCCTGACTCATAATCCAATTTTTTTCTCTGCCTTATTGGCATGTGGTCACCCTTCCAGCCACATGTGCCTTCCCCATTCCCACTAGCTCCAACTGTAAGTTTCCCTCCTAGGCTCCTTGTTTAATACTCGTGTCCCACCCTTGTCCTGCTACAGTTCACAACAACCCAGAAATCTTTCAGTTTTCTGTAATTCTGGGCTTTTCGTGGGCAGTACAAATGGGATGTTCACAGAGTCTGAAGTGCTGATTCTCTTTTGCCGGGAGGGAAAGTCTCTTTCACATGCACAAATCTGTTGTTGGTCATGTTGAGCTGTGTTTGTAAGTCTTTAAACTTGGTTAAATTTGGCTTCATCTTACTGGAATGACTAAGGCATACACATCTGGACTTCAGTTGTATTCTTGTGAAATTGCTTTTCAACAGTGGCTTGCGTCAGGTTTTTTCAGCTGTTTTGTTTTCTTTTTTTCCTTTTTTCAATCAGCATTATTATTATTACTATGATTAATGTGGGTAAAACGACACATTTTCTCTTGTCTTGTTCTCAGAAAGGGCTTACGTTTCTTGGCTGAAATGTAAAATAATAAATCAACCTGAGAGTGGCATGAAAAATATCAGCCTACATCTTACAGATTGGTAAAGTTTAAGCATCTGAAAATGGGCTTTTCTAGCAGAAGTGTCAGAAAGTCTTCATGAGCAGTCACAAGTCACTGTGTCATGCATTAATGGAATTAATTCTAGATTATTCCACCGTATTCAGAAGAATAAAACAAAACATAAAAGCCTTTAATGTGCGAAGTTTCAAATCCTAGAATCTGAACATCTGGCAATTTCAAAAACAGAATGAGATGTAATTAGTTTTTATGTGCCTATAACACCCACTGTTAATGATTTATTATATTTTCATTACTTTTATGATGCAGTACCTTTGGTAAGTGCAGGGCATTAGTATGTAAATAACTAATGCACAGTAGCATGGTGGAAAGTGTCAAACAGTTGGGAAAGTTTTCTTCTTCCTCCTCTGCCCCTCTTTTTGTATTTGCTTTGGGCTGGTTTCAAGGAATTTGGAATCAGTTTAAACTTTTGAGGGTTTAACCCACTGTGCTGGTTTTGGCTGGAATAGAGTTAATTTTCTTCATAGTAGCTACTATGGGGCTACGTTTTGGATTTGTGCTAGAAACAGTGTTGATAACACAGGGATGTTTTCATTATTGCTGAGCAGGGCTTACACAGAGTCAAGGCCTTTTCTGCTTCTCACACTACCCCACTAGCGAGTAGGGTGGGGGTGCACAAGGAGTTAGGAGGGGGCACAGCCGGGACAGCTGACCCCAACTGACCAAAGGGATATTCCACACCATGTGACGTCATGCTCAGCATATAAAGCTGGGGGAAGAACAAGGAAGGGGGGGGATGTTCAGAGTGATGGTGTTTGTCTTCCCAAGTCACCGTTACGCGTGATGGAGCCCTGCTTTCCTGGGGATGGCTGAACACCTGCCTGCCCATGGGAAGCAGTGAATGAATTCCTTGTTTTGCTTTGCTTGTGCGCGCAGCTTTTGCTTTGCCTATTAAACTGTCTTGATCTCAACCCACAAGTTTTTTCACTTTTACTCTTCTGATTCTCTCCGCCATCCCACCGGGGGGATGTGAGTGAGCAGCTGTGTGGTGCTGAGTTGCCGGCTGGGGTTAAACCACGACACCCATTTATGAACTTTGGAAACACATCTGCACAAATTCCACTTGGCTGTCATGTTCCCCAAGAATGCTAGAGTTTTGTTAGGTTATGACAGATACTTTCTTATGGCAATAAGCTTGCAGGCTGTTAATCTGAGAACACAGCAAAAAAAGAAAATTGGATTTGATAGCTTTTAGTTTCCAAAGCTCTTTAAATAATTTGAGCTACATACCGCTCTTTTATCTTTCATTTTTATAAAAAGTATGGTTATGTAAAGGACATTTTGAGACTCTGTGATTTTCTTTTAGTGAAAAATAGACATCTTAAAGCTAAAACACATACCATTGCTGTAAATCAGAGCTCCCAGTTTTACAAATCCTGTTGACTAAAATCTTTACTAAAATACCATTATGGTTTTAAACATCTGATGCTGGTCTTCTGACCTCATGCACTTTTCATGGATACTAAGGCACTGCAAAATTGAATGGAGGAGTTCTGGTTTTGTGCAAGCATGTGGCACTTACAATTAACTGCTTAAATGAATATTTCTCTTCACCTCTACTGTTATGTTCCAGTCTGTCCAATTCATCTTTCATTGTGTTCATTGTGACAATGAGAGGAAGTCATGGGTATACTTTTTTAACTTCTAGATGAACATTTGAGAATCTAATTTGAGGGTTTCTGCAATCAAATATTAAGTCAAGGGCATGTTACAAATTTGGAGCTCTAGTTAGTGTTAAAAATCTCTAAGTGCATCAGCTGTTTAGAGGAAATTTATACACTGTCTTCAGTGACTGGCCCTTCACAACTACTTATTCTGGAAGGTGTTTTAGTGTGAAGATACTCCTCCCTTTTAACACTTAACAAAAACATTGGCCCGAGAAGAATCACAAAGGGCAAATCTTTCAGATCTCTTCAGCTGTTTTTTGCAAGGTATCTTCTCCAGTTACTCTGAACTTCAGATTATCCAGATTAGCTTTTGGTGACAGTCTCTCACACCATTCAATGCAAATGCTGAACAAAGAAGGACATCGAACTATTAGTGTGTCCAGAGGAGAGCGACCAAGATGGTGAAAGGTCTCAGGGGCAAGACTTACGAGGAGCGGCTGAGGTTACTTGGCTTGTTCAGCTTGGAGAAGAGAAGGCTGAGGGGTGACCTCATTGCAGTCTATAACTTCCTCAAGGGGGGCAGTGGAGGGGAAGGTGCTGATCTCCTCTCTCTGGTGACTAACGATAAGACACAAGGAAATGGAATGAAGCTGCATCAGAGGAAGTTCAGATTGGACTTTAGGAAAAGATTCTTCACTGAGAGGGTGGCCGGTCAGTGGAACAGGCTTCCCAGGGAAGTGGTCACGGCACCAAGCCTGTCAGAGATCAAGGAGCATCTGGACGACCCTCTTAGTCATATGGTTTAGTTTTAGGTAGTCCTGAGAGGAGCAGGGAGTTGGACTTGATGATCCTTATGGGTCCCTTCCAACTTGAGATATTCTATGATTCTGTGATTCTATGAAATAGTTACAAATCCAGCAAGACCAGAGTTCACTGTGTGAATATTCTGAATCAGTTGGCCTACATGTTTACATTGGAGAAGTAAAGGGTAAGTTCCCAAGTCCTTTCCTAGGCAGCTAGATAAAAAAGGATCATGTGTTCAGTGTACTGTGTAGTAGAATTTAAATTTAGCATGTCCACTACTCAGCAGTTAGACTCGTCAGAAAATATTTTGGATGTTTTCTCCCCTGTAAAAAAGATTAAAACAACATTTTTAGTTTCTGGCAATGAAGAACTGAAAAACATTGACTAAAAGTAAAAATTTTTGGATATAAGTAGCAGAAGTCTGGAAGGTTTCTAGTAGTATATTTTTGTTTTCACATTAAAAGCTTAAAATTCTATGTGAAGTGCTCGATCTTTCCAAGAAGATTTTGTATAGTAAAAAATATAGTTTTGGGTAAAATATTTGGTTATCTCCTGAATATGACTGAAAATCAGTCACTCTTTTATCTAAGAAATAATTTAGTTTCCTGGGTTTTTATGTCTCACTGCAGAGGAAAGATTCATCAACAATTAGCTTGACTGACTATGGAGAAAATCCAGGGATGGGTGATGCATATAATAAAATATAGTTTGTGCATTAACTTCTCTATCATAGTATAAAAATACCTTCTCATCCTATAATCCATTCGAATGAATTATTTTCTTATTTTCCTCTTAGTGTCCTCAGCCATTTGACATTAGCTCTTTTTCCCCTTTAAAAGGTAATTTTAAAATTATTTTATGGTGTCTTTATCTACGTATACCCATTTTGTAAGAAGTTATTAATAAAGCTTTATGTTAACCAGGTTTTATTTACTTAACATCTTCTGTTAACCCCAGGTTCAAAGTAGTGTAATAGGAAATTATTATTAAAATAACTTTAAACAGCTCTTTGGGAAAAATGTCTTCTTCAGTTTTGTTCCACTGCTAGGATTTATTCTGTTGGTAAAAAAATAATCTATGAAACTCAAAATGTATTTTATTTATGAAACTCAAAATGTATTTACCATTGCACATAAATGGATACATTGAAGATATTATCTGCGGAATCTAAACTGAAATAATTTCAATAACTGTCTCCTGCTTGCACAACAATAAATTTATTGTGGAGATAGGAAAAAGAAGGCACAGAGAGTTTGGTAAGGATAAGTGGTATGTGGGTGGTATTCGGGTTTTTCTGACACCAGACAGCCACCATGTAGTAAGCCTTATTTTCTTGTCTCAGAAAAGACTTTTCTTAAAGCTTGTCTCAGGACGTTTCTACTCTTGGAGGTTCGGTTTCCCCTGAATTGTTACCACATTTTAAACATTTTAGGCTCTGATTGTTTTCATAATTTTTGAAGTTCACCATATCGCATTTTGACAATCATGGCATTAAGAGTTTGCATTAATATACCTTGTTCTATATATGGTTACTCATTGGCTTTGCATGTTTCACATACCTGTGATTTTGTTTCAATTTTTAATCATTCATTATGTATACCAGTTGACAAATCAACAGGTTTCAAATCATCATCTTCCTCACTAGCTGACCAATTTTTCAGGAATACATTCAAGATAAATGTATTAAGAAAGTCAAAGTTTTGACACTGTGACAAACAAAACTGGTCAGTCTGACAAGTACTTTTTTTTGCAAAAAGCTCATTATATGAGGAGACTAAGAAATTACTAGTTCTTTTGGGTCATAAAAGGATTAGTTCTAGGGGATTGTTAATAAAGCATAGTACAGTAGTAGCTGCTTTTGAGATAGAAGCTTTACTGCTATATTCTACACTTGTTAAACACTGTTCATTAATAAGTGATTTTTGCAACTGTTCTGTTAATCATAATTTATATATATTTAAAAATTACAACATATTTTGAAGAAGGTATCTGTAAATGAACAAATGTAACCAATACACAAAATAAATAGATTCAGTTAACCTTTGTCATGTGTGCATTAAAAAAACAAGCCTTATGAAGAAACATCTATGAAAATTTTGGCTTCGCTAACCCAAACGTAAAAGTTTTCTCATGCATTAAGTTATGAAGGTCATCCTGGAAAAACAAACCAACAATGTCAGGTTAGCCTTGTTGGTTGTATTCAGTAGAGCCATACTTGAGAAAAAGAGGGAACCTGAAAGTTATTCAGAGCCTCTGAGATGGTACAGAGCTTCAATGTTGAGAGCCCCATCCCTGGAAACATTCAAGGTCAGGTTGGATGGTGCTCTGTGCAACCTGATCTAGTTGAAGATGTCCCTGTTCATTGCAGGGGGGTTGGACCTTTAAAGGTCCCTTCCAACCTAAAGTATTCTATGATTTTATGATTCTAACAGAGGAGTTGGGATATGCTGAAGGCCGGAAGAGCAAAAAGAAAGATTGTCTTGGCAATAAGTGCACTTCATATGATATGAACGGTGCTGAGGAATAGAGTATCACTCAAGGTGGTACTAATGCAAAAAAAAGACTTCTTAAAAGCATCATCTTGAATTAATGAAACTTGAACACTCTCTGGATAGTACAGCTGGAGAGTTCAGATGCTTGTTTTAATAGCAATTATTTCCTTGTCACTAGATCAGTCTTGACATAGTGGTTTGTGATGTCTATTATATGCACTGGTGGCTTTTACCATGAGGTTCGTCTCCACCAGAACTTTATAATCCTCAGTGAAATCTTTCTGAGTCTTATTTCCCTCTTGCAAAAAATGTGAATAAAGCATATGCTAGTACCAAGCCTGGTACTGGACTGGTACAGTACTGCCCTGGTCAAACAGTACACTGCGCCTGCACAGAAGCAAGCCCTCATCCAGCAATTCCTTTGCTACCCCCAAAGCCATAGAGACGGACATGCAGCAGGTCAGGCTGAGCATGAAAGCAGCACGCAGATAAAAGTTAGAAGCTCCTGATGCTCTGGTTTTCTTTTGATTTCATTCATGGGGCGAGTAGTGATAATTTGTAGTATAACACTGTGCGTGAACCTTCCTTTTCCATGAAGATGACTTAAACAGATTACTTTATTAAAAAACAAGTTCAATAAATATTTCAAAATTCTCATGCATTCATGTGCCTGCACAGCAGCACTTAGTGGGGATTTCACTGGTTGTCCCCAAGGTGAGATGTGGGTATGTGGCAGATCAGACTGTGTGTGTAAAGGCGCTCATAGAAGAATGAAGAAGAAATAAAAATCCTTTACAAGGTAATGGGCATTTTCTCTGTTTCTAATATACAACAGTTATTCTTGTCTTATTAGTGCTACTGCAATACTGCATAACCTATATTGATCCTGTTTACACTGTTTTCTTAAACCTCTGTAAGTGTGTCCATGTATGCACACACGCAGGAACACACATACCCGCGTACATATGTGCATGTGTACATACTCACACATGCATATATGCACATGCCCATACACGCACATGCACACACACGCACTGCAGAAATTTCTGCTGAGTTCCTCACCAGTTAAAAAACATTAGAAACACCATGGATTTTTTTTACCTCCCCTTGTCTTGGGGAAAAATTTCACAGTGTGGATAAGGCAATATTTTGTTCTTTTAAAATAACTGCTTTTGAAAGTATTTCTGATAAGTGCTTTGTAATCTACAAAAAAACCCCATTTATCAGTCCTGGTCGGAGCTACACTCCTACCGTGTTTGGAAAAATTGGTAACTGTGTAAGCCAGGAGCTGTGGATGTCAAAAAGTTTACCATCCACCCACAGAGGGAGATGGTTCTCTGGACTGTAAGGGATGTGAGGGAAAAATAGGCTTCATTGACGAGCAGTCACTAGATCTGTGGTACTTGCCTTGTAAAGGATAAACAAGTCAGCACAGTGGTTAAAGGATGGCTTTCCTTCTTCATTAAAGAATGCTATTTTTTAACCTCTGCTACTCCACTAGGGATTTTTGACAATAAATTGTTGGAGGGAGGGTAATTATGCCAGTTATCTAGCAGATTTCCATTCCAGTTCAAGTTTGTATTAATGATGCTGAACTCCTTCAATACCTTTACTGAGAGAAATGTCATTATTATTGGTGCTGTTAGTGTTATTGCAAGGGGAAAAAAGAGATACCACATGCTTGGAACAGAGAGGTTTGATGTGATAGTTGTAAAGCACGTCTCAGCAAAACCAGACTGAAGTGCTGAACTGTTTCTCTGATAACACTGATATGTCCAGAGTCAACATGGAAATGAGTCAGTTTAATGGTTTGAGAAACAGTGAGCCTGTTTCTACCCATGAACTTAGAGAATAGTGTGTCAGTCTTAACAAAATTTGATTGAAGACATATGCCAAGGCAGAACAAAAAAATGCATATTTATATAAAATTGTATTTGTACTTATTTTCATTATAAAGGATAGAGTATATTTTGAAACACTCTTTTCTGAGCCACTGGGGAATGGCAAAAAAGGTGGAGCAGATTTGTAGAATTAAATGTGACATATGCTGTTGCTTTTCCCAGCTTCAAGAGGGGGGGAAAAACCCCAAATAAACAGATAAACAGAGGGCTAAATGATAAGATTTTTTTAGCTGAACATTTGGCAGGCAGCTAGGAGTTGTAAAAGGAGTTGATGAAAAATGTTACGGAGCACACTATCGAGCCCTGTATTTTAGCAGTTTCAAGTAGTGAACTCATGTGTTTGGATGCCAAAAGTATTTCAGAGGTGCCAGAAAAATGAAAAACAGTTTAATGAAAAACATTTAATGGCTTGTTTTATAAAAGCATATATTTGTCTCTATGTAGTTCATCAATTTCAAGGTATTGTGGAAAGTTAAGCATGCACTTTTCTTATTTTATTAATGTATTTTTTAATATATTGATAGTTGTATAAGCCCATTTTTCCAAGGACTTAGCAAAATTTTTAATTAATTCACAGACATCTCTTCTTTCCACTGGGAGAACTATGGTGCAGAGAGAGCTACAGCACACCTTCGGGCTGAAGACAAAGGAAGACTCACTTCTTCCAGGAAACTCTGTCCCCCAGTGTGTTACACTTACACTTTCTTGATGGTGCTTAACTCTTTCAGAACGGTGTGAGGGATCCTCCACATACCTGGGAACAGCGTTCTGGCTGACCGCTCTGAGGCAACCATTGCAGAGAAGATGAAATAAGGAACCCTGGAAATTCCTGCACTAGTCTCAGGCCTTTCCTCCTCCTCTGGATTATCCAGTGATTTTGAACTCTCCCTGGCAGCAAGGTCTATGGAGCATATTGTCTTTGGTACTGTCACAGCACCAGTTCATTTGCTCCTCCTGCTGGAGTGGAGTCTAGAGTAAGTGTGACACTGTTGGACAAAGCACTCTCTCAAGGCATGTTACTTTTCAGAGCTTTGATGGTAACACAAGAGAACCTTCAATAGGAGGAGCTGTTTCTGGGCTCCTCACTCCTCTCCAGCACTGCAGAGCAAGAAGAGAAATACTTTAGTGGTGTCTGTCTGTATTGCAGCAGAACCACGGTTCTTCCCTGCTGCAGAAGCCTGAAATTTTTCTTCATGAGGAGAATGGCTTGCCCAAGGCCTCTTAAGTGAAAAGCAGAGCTAGGAAAACCCTCGTTTTAAAGTCAATGCTGACTTCCTTTGCCTCTTACTCCTCGTTGCTCATGCCCTCCTTTCATGCTTCCTTCTATTTTCAGGAGGCCTTTCCTTTCTTATTTAACTCTTTTTTGTAAACTTTGTTGTAATTAAATCTGAGAAAGCGTCCAAAAGTCTCAAAGTATTTGAATAATCAAAAGTAGGGTGAAGTGCAGCAAGGCTGCATAGACTATGAGGAAAATTTTTTTCCTTGTATGACGGCAGCCCTAGCCTTTTGCCTTTGAAAAGTGATTCTCTTTGTAGCTTGGGTATGGAAGATTATTTTGATAATATTCTGTTCTATGCATTGAAAGATACCCCTCAAAATGGATTGTAACTGTTTGTCTTTGATCATGAGATAATCTTTATCTCGAACACAATGAAGTCATACAATGGCTGTAGCTGTAGTTGTAGCTGTTTGTAATGACTGCACATTAATTAATATTGTCAATATAGAAGTAAAGCTCTCATTTCATTTAGTCTAGGTCATCAGTCATAAGTATGTCTTCACTAGGTTTGACATTGTTTGTCAAAGGCATGTCATGTACTTTATAACTTTTTGCTTCCTCAGGAGCTGTTGAAATTCAGCATGCAGCTGGATGGATATAACTTGATTAAGAAAATTGCCTTTTGGAGCCTTTGTTTATTTACTCAGCAATGTGCATGAGCAGAGGGCAAGTTAAAGGCCAATGTCTTTGGAACCATAGAAAGGAGCACAAAGTTCTAAATAAAGAGTCACCAGTGAAATGAAAGGCCTGCTGAGAATGCATAAACTGTGCATACATCAAGTACTGTATTTATCCCCCCCGAGTCATATATCCCCCAAAACAATAACAAAAACTCATTGTGAATGGTTTATTTTACCAGTTAAATTTTTCTTAAATCAGATGATTGTGTCTTTAATGGACTATAGGTACATATATTGAATATTACCTTTTCAGGGTAACTCAGAAATTGAACGGAACGTGAACAGGAAGGATGGGAAATGATATTAGTAGCTGTGCACCTATTCCTCACCTTTGCTCCTCAAGCTAGCAGCGTGCAACCCTCCTCAGTCAGATGGCACTGAAGTTGTTTGAAAGCTGATAACACTTATGCTCACCTCTAGATTTACAAGGGCCAAAGCTCAAGGTGTCTTAAGTACAAACACTTCTAGCAATATGGTCTTCAAAGAGGGGAAAACACAACTTTTGGTATATGTTAAAGCTATGTAACCCTTGAATCTACACATGATGAGTAGGCCCCAAAGTTAATGACTTATTTAGCGAAGTTTTTCAAGGCTAAAACTTCTGTGCTTTGTTAAATGGATGAACCATTACGTATTGTCAAGGCTATTCTAATTAAAAACGACACTGGAAGCATTTTAGCAGGACACTTTTTTTTGTTTTTCACTGAATAGCTGTTTGAATCTTTGAGCCACATGGCTTCTAACACGTACACATGTCTAGCAGAAGTTGCCCTTCACCTCATCCTACTCCATTATCCAGTCTGTCAAAGAAACACTACCCGAAAAGCTATGAAAAAGCCACACACAACATCTACTGTATGTTATTGTTGGCATCCTGAATTGGCATGTCTGCTACAATTAAACAGAAGTTCTAAAAGATTCCCAGTTCAGTGCTCTTTGTAAAGACTTTGACACTCTTTGTGAAAGAGTAAAGCGTGCTCAAGAGAAAGAGGGTAATAATGCTCATGTACTGTGTGGTGCAGACTAAGTGCATTGATGGGGAAGGGAACATCCCATCGGGAAATACAAAGGAGAAATAAAATTTTGTACAGAAAAAGATTCTAGCAAAATTAGATTTGCTGTTAGTGAAATATAAGGTGAAACTGGAATGAAAACTTGTGTTTGCATTTAAAATGGCAGGGATATGATCTCGTGGATTTCACAACTTTCTAAGTAGGTTTTTTTCAATCATAATTTCAGCAATAAGAAAGGGTAGTTTACTACATGTCAGTTGTTTTCACTTCTCAAAAAGATAAAATTTATGAACAAATTCACATAGTTTAAGAATATTGTTTGCAAAAGGCCTCTGGAATTCTTCCTTCTCCATCATATTATGCACATTTTTTTTAATCCTTCAGCTTTTTAATAAGAAACAAATTTAAGTTGTTAAACTATGCTGTAAGACTACAACAAAATATATTTCTGAAGCTGAAAATGTAGAAGTTTTAATGCTTTTGAAGCTTAAAAGGTGAATTTTGGAACTACAAAAGTGGTTATTCTTTTAAAATTCATTTTTTTGAAACCAATTAGAAAAAAGTTGCATTGAAAAAGAAAGTGTGGTATTCAAGAGCCTTTCCAGTACTCTCAGCTTTTTTTTTTTTTAAATCATTTTCTTGATGTAAGCATGCCTCAAAACATGGCAGAAGTACACGACTGAAATTAAAGGATGTTATTGAAACACATATGCTGAGAGCAAAAGACAGGGCTAAGGCACTTGCATTACAATGCAATTAGTCCCAGCTAGATCCTACATGTTAAGTTGCATTTTTCTGTACCTAAGTAATTTTAACTTTTATGATTAGCACCTTCTTCCTGAGGCCTAACATCTGCCAAATTGTTCCTTATTGTTTGGCAGCATTTCCAAAACCATTGCTGCCAACCCCGGTAATCCCTGTGCAGGTCATAGATAGATCATCAGGGACAAGTTTGATGTGGTATTTTCAGTAGTGCTGTTCAGCAGGTAGTGTGAGCTCCCTTGTGCACAGGTCAGGGTGCCCAGTTACTGAAGCTGGCCACTGGTATCTTGATGTTGTCTCTCATCGTGGTTGTCAGGACTGAGCCATACATTTAGTCTAATTGAGTTTACCAGGCAGTGTCCATGAGGTATAGTATCAGAGTGTGGTTTGAGGAGCTCAGCCATACACTCCACAGTTTTGGCCCACTGATCACCCAGACCAAATGACCTGTTCCAGTGTGGATTCTACTTGCTTCTGGATACAATTCTGCTTCTGAAAGGGATAGCTGGCAGGATGGGGAAGGCTGACATTGATTCATGTAAAATCAAGATGATGGAATGGTACATCACAAGAACATTGCAGATGTCATAGTGTGGGCACAATGTGTACCTACCTAGTTGCGTCAGCTCTGAAAAATTTCATGTTCTATTTCTCTTACTAAATACATGTAACCAGTAAACAACGTCACTGAATTTAAAACTGTTCCTCAACTGGCATTCATTAGAAATTGGAGGCTACTAATGGTGAAAAACTGAGCAGGGACTCCACAGGATTGTGGTGTTTATTCTAGAAAGCTAAACGTACACTCTGAAAAATGCACTCTTGTCTACATCAGCTTTTATCCTCTTGTAAAGTCTTATGCAATATATTGCAGTTTGCAGCAGGTGGTTAAAAAACCCTCAACAAATAACAATTATTTTCCCTACTTCATCCACTCACATCTCTGATCTTTTTTCTTTTTTGAGCATGACCCATAGAACCTAGGAAGACTAACAAAATCATGCTCTACTATATAATGAAAATATTTACATCTACTCAAAAGGCAGTATGGTCTCATCACATCTCTGCAAGTGTCACATGATGGGAAATTGGTAGAGGAGGTAAAAGGAGAGGGGCAACCAAAACTAAGAAAAATTGATTAAAAGGATCAGCACAGGAATAAAATTTTCATGAAACAAATAATTACATTTTTGTTGTTTTAAGAATAAGTTTCAAAGAAAAATCTCTGAGTAACCATATCAGCTCAGTCTAGGCTCACTGCCTACCCAGTATAATTCACACTCGTTCAGTTGAAGACTTTGAATACAGTTTCCATCTGTAGAGTGTCAAGGAGAGGAATGTGCATGTGTCCTAGCCAAAATGCTAAGTCAGCATTTGCACAGAAGTGCTCCTGTAGGACTATATGGATTAAAACTGACTCTTGTAGTGTCAGTGTTCCTCCACAATTATACAGGACATTTGCATGCAAGCTGAAGTCTCACTAACATCTGTAGAAAAGAGCAAACACAAAACTATTTTTGAAATGTTGTATTTGACCAGAGCTTCTTGTTTCTGGGAAGATGGTGTATGAGTTTACCCATGCAACATTTGTTCCCTTTAGCCTGTAGGATGTTGGAGGCCATTGCCTCATAAATCAGGACTGAATTCCACTAGGCAAAAGCCTTTCTCTTGTAAAATAGATACCATTTTTATGTACCATACAGATGTACCATACATCTGTCCTGTGTGAGAGCTAAAACAAAGTGTTACTTTTAACAAACACAGCATTTTTGTTAGAACGCATTTTGGCCTTCCTGAAGTATTACCATCTTTTCAGTGTTCTCCGGGTGGTAAGTTGTTCTGTCAGTTTAATATGTATTTTTAACTCGATTTTGCCATTATCTCTGAAGAACTAAACCTTCTGTAGCATCTATATACTATACAACTACCTATACAACTTTCTATATTTTTTGTTTTTTAAATATCCACATCATCATAAGGTAAAGTGAACTATTATTCTAAATAAACCATCTTCATCCTATAATCACAAGATTTTTGCTGGATAAGATAGCTACAGCAGAAAGTACTTGAGAAGTACCCAATCCTCAGTGAAGTTTGACCTCCACAAGGTAATTTTTTTTTCCAGATTGTAGTTCAATATTGAAGTGTCACTTAAAGTACTTTTGATTTCAGTGATCTAAAACTTCATATTGTCATCAGATTTCTCATGTCTGGCTCATAAACAACACAAGGTGGTGAACCCTAATTTGAATCAAATAATGGCATGTTTGGTTTTGGCATTTTTAACAAGAATGTACCTGAGAATGTGCCAAGAATATATTTGTTGATAGTGGTACTTGGATAACGAGGCATTCACTTCAGTCTGCTCTTTGTTCTTGGTCTACTCTCCTACAATTCTAGATGCTTCAGATGAGCCTTGGACTAAAAAAGTAAAAAACATTTCATTCTAAAATCCACTTACTGTAGTGAAATTGCTGCTGTAGTTAATGTGCTGCTGTAGTTAATCAGTTACAGTTTAGTGATAGACAATGAATTCAGTTCAGTTCCTGTAGTGTAAGAATAGTATAATTAATACAGAATGATTTTTGCATTAAAGACACTATATTTCTAACTTCGTTCTAGACAAACATTCTTTCTACCCTGTTGCTTATTACTCCCATACTAACAGTAAATAGAAAGAAAATCACATTCATATTTTTTATTTAATTTAATTTGCCTATTTCTAATTTACAGTACAGTGGGACAGAAATGTACCATGCGATATTTTTCCAAAATAGTATGTAATTTTTCTCTTCCCTGCCAGGAAGCAGATGAAACACACTAGTGTCTATGATCTTTTTGCTTCATATGTTTCTTAGCAGAAAGAAATGAACTTTTTTAAGAAAGTAACTTTTCTAAGAAAGAAACTCATTTGTCATGAAAGTCAGAAAGATAGAGAGTAATAAGCATTAAAAAACCAAGAGGCAGCTTTTTATAGGGAAGTCTGAAGTGCCTACAAAAGAATGAAATAGATTATGGGGCAAGGGCCACATAAGCTAAACCTGTTCCAACTAAATATCTTGACACAAATAATCATAAAAATGTTCATGAAAATGTGTAAATAGGCCTGTAAACAACCACGCTGACCATGCCAAAAGCATGTTTTTTTGTCAAGATCTTTAAAACTTGAGAGCTATAAATTTCTTTCTCCTGTGGGTTGTGCAACTAAGAAGTCAAACTTTTCATGTCAGGACCCAAACTTTTTTGGCTTCTCTTCTGTTTTTCTGCACCAACTAAGCCACATGGGAAAGATTTCTAGAAAGAGATGAAGGATAGGGTTTGACGAGGGCACTGTTTGGTGTTAGATAGAAATGTTACAAGGCTTGAGGACGCTAGATTGGAGGGGCATTTAGGTAGGCAGGCATGTCTGGCAGATCTGAACACCCTCTCTTCCCTCCCTGCCCCCCCAACCCTTGGTAGCTTGTGCATTCACCCCATCTCTCTCGCTCACACTCTTTAACTCTTTTGGTCTCTTTTGCTTCCTCTCTCTTTCCATCTCTCTTTCGCCACCATCATGCTCCTACTAGGATGGAATTGGCATCTGGACTGCTAACCCTCACCTCCATCCTCCAGATATAGATTATTTATTGATGGGTACGCTGTCTGATGCTGTTCATGCCATTTCCACACAGTTTGACATTCAGTTAGTCAGACTGGGAGGAACATCATTTCTGGAGGAGATTTTCTGATCTGCAATATGTCCTTGGAGTGATATTTGCATAACAATTCTCTATACCCCTCCATTCAACATTGTAAGAAATGGTGAAGGCACATCTGTCCTGAAGTCATTAGGATGATAAAGAAGACTCTTTACATGAATAAATATTTGTTAAAGTTGAACAATGATGGAGAGATGGAGTTACAGTAGTGATTTTCATCAGTTAATCAATTAATAAAATGAGACAAAGTAGGAAATGTTTAGAAGTGCCTAAGGCCATTTAAAAATTATATTTATGATCCTAAACCTTACTGTGAATATATACGACTTAAGCTTCTAAGTAGCACAGTCGTTTTAAAAAATGTCCTCAGCCTAAGGCCTCTTCAAGTCTTCAGACACTTGATTTTACCTAAATAAAACCCAAGTAAATGCACTTTACTGTAGGACCCCATAAGACTTACGTATCAGTGACTGACAAATTTGAAAGGAAGTATAGTTATCAATTAACAAACAGCACTCTGCAGGATATCCTAGCTGAGCAGGTCTCTGTGCAAAGGAAACCAGCTAAATCTACAAAAATGACCTTTGCCACCAGAGCAATAGGCAAGTCAGAATTCTTTCATGATAACAAAAAATTGGAACAAGGCCACAGTTGAGGAATTTGCAGATATGAAGAGCTGGTTATCTTCTTCTGTGCCTCTGCTATGTGGAGACCCAAAATACTTGCCATCAATGATGTGATGGAATGTATAGATTACACTGAAATTCACAATACAAGAACCTTTCTAGGCAGAAAAATTGTCTGACCTTCTCATGGTCTGAATAAACTGTTGCTTCGCCTCACAAGGAATTTTTCTTTGGCATTGATTGTATTATCTGAAATTCTTCTGCCTAGATGCATGACAAAGAGCAGGTTAATATGCTGTAACTGGTAGGATATTCATTTATTTCAAAATGTTCATTCCGTATTCAGCTGAGTATGGCATGAGGTAATGAGCTGTGTGTCTCCCCTGAGTATTCATTCTCTGAAAGTGTATCCCAAACAATGGGCACTGTCTTCCAGGAAATTTTTTCACAGTTAACTCCCAGCAGGGTTTAACAACAAAAGGTCTGTCTATAAAAGTAGTTTATATAACATAGCGTTTGCATTATTTGGGTGAATACTTTGTAAAGACATTTTACAAACAAGATAATATAAAACAGTGCATTTTGTTAAATACAAGGGCTTCCTCTCAACATGCAATTTGAAGAGGCACATTAGAACATTTACATTCCAGTAGCTAGATATGCTGCAGATTTAAAAAGTGTAATGGATGAAATAAGACAATTGCAGAAGCCAATATTAGAAAACGAGTTGAGGTATAAAGAAGAGATGAGGATAAATCCATAACGTTGCTTCAGGTTTTTGAGGAGATATGAATATAATAATTTATTGTTAAATTTTAGTAAGAATTAGTAGATGAGGTACTACAATCTTAATGTAAAAATTAATTATTTAGCAAAAGTAACTTGCTAAGGAAATACTCAAGTCAATGCATATGTTCATGCATAGTTTACTTCATAAATACCTGCCTCCAACATTTTTACATTATATGAAGATCTGTGATATTCTCCAGAATCTAATGTGTCCCTGATGTTGGCTTGCAGACAGCATTTTCAGAAAAGTAAGAGGAAATTGGCAAAAATATCTGTGAAGACTTTACAGTTATGTTAACCAATGCTATCCACAATGTTGTTTCACACTGATTTAAACTCAGCTGGGATTAAAAGCAATGATTTTCATCACTGGCATTAAATCTTTGTAATACCTGTAGATCACTATTGATATGAGAGGTCTGTTTAATGTGGAGTTTCTAACTGACACAAACATTTCCCACAACTTAAATATGTGGCTAGATGAAGTGAGAGGAATTTTTTTTCATTTTAGAGAAACTGAAACATATATAAAAAGATTTTCCTCAAATGTCCAACCAGTATTTGTCCCCCCAAAATTCCACTGTCAATAGTCCAAACATTGTGCAACCTATCTACCTTCTACAGGGGACTTCACACGAATGCTTTTTAAACTTGTCTTTCTAATTTAAAAAAATATTTATGAAGAATAAATTTAGCTTTTTTTAGCTGATCAGGGGATCTGAGAGGGAACTGAGGTTAAGACTTACCTCTTAAGGGAAAGCAGTTGTTTTGTTTGCCTAAAAATACTGTAAAACATCCAGCTCAGGTCTGTTCTATCAGTAAGGAGACAGCTGGGAAGAGAGTGGTAGTCTGTTCGGATAGTAAAGTTCCTGTCTGCCACCCCGCCCTTCAATACATGAGTTTAAATAACTGCACTAACGTATCCAGCCTTTTTTTCTTTAAACATCCTCACATAACATTATGGCTGTTTTCTCAGTGACCTGAATACACCAGGAGGTGCCTTTTTATTCAGTGAGGTGGGATTAGCCCACACAGGCACAGTCATTATACTCGTTGTTTTTTATAAATACAGCAGTGTCCGGTTTTGAGTTGTACCCTAAATATGTTTTCATTGGCTAAACAGGAGCTGTCCTGATCGCTTTGTGCTCCAGAAAACACTCTTATTTAAGAGTCTGGATATAGTTGATTTTCAGCATTACCTTTGAAATATGTATGCTATGACAATTAGCAATTATCAGTGTTATTCTGACTTGCTTTTCTGTTTGTGGCATTCGGCAGGCCAAACAGGCTGCCTGTATTAAGGACTATGTGCATTTTTTGAGAAAAGCTGTGCTGGAAGTTTGCAGTTGTCAAATCTGGCAAGAAGCAGATATGGGGTAAAGCTGTGTTTTGAACATCAAAAGCCAAAGCTGCTGTTTGGCTACCCTAAGCTTGTGATCAGCCACAGGATCATGATATTCAGACAAAGCTCTTATACCTTGAGTCTTGTCTGTGGGTGTATTGGGTTTGCATGGCAAGGTTTTGCTAGGGGGCTTACAGGGGTAGCTTCTGTATGAAGCTGCTAGAAGCTTCCCCCATGTCCAACAGAGCCGATGCCAGCCAGCTCCAAAACGGACCTGCCACTGGCCAAGCCTATCAGCGACGGTGGTAGTGCCTCTCTGATATAACATATTTAAGAACAGGGAAAAAAACATCCACAACACCAGCATCAGTCAGAAGAGCGGGGTAAGAATATGTGAAGGAAACAACCCTGTAGACACCAAGGACAGTGAAGAAGGAGGGGGAGGAGATGCCCCAGGCACCAGAGCGGAAATTCCCCTGCAGCCCGTGGTGAAGACCACAGTGAGGCAGGCTGTCCCCCTGCAGCCCATGGAGGTTAACGGTGGAGCAGATACCCACCTGCAGCCCATGGAGGACCCCATGCCAGAGCTGCACCTGAAGGAGGCTGTGACCCCATGGGAAGCCTGTGCTGGAGCAGGCTCCTGGCAGGACCTGTGGACCCATGGAGAGTGGAGCCCACGCTGGTGCAGGTTTGCTGGCAGGACTTGTGACCCCGTGGGGGACCCACGTTGGAGCAGTCTGTTCCTGAAGAACTGCACCCAGTGGAAAGGACCCACGCTGGAGCAATTTGTGAAGAACTGCAGCCTGTGGGAAGGACCAACGTTGGAGAAGTTTGTGGAGGACTGTCTCCCATCGGAGGGACCCCACACTGGAGCAGGGGAAGAGTGTGAGGAGTCCTCCCCCTGAGGAGGAAGGAGCAGAAGAGACAACATGTGATGAACTGACTGCAACCCCCATTCCTCATTCCCCTGTGCCGCTGTCGGGGAGGAGGTAGAGAAAATTGGGAGTGAAGTTGAGCCCAGAAAGAAGGGAGGGGTAGGGGGAAGGTGTTTTAAGATTTGATTTTACTCTGATTTTGATTGGTAATAATTTAAATTAATTTCCCTGAGTCGAGTCTGTTTTGCCCGTGACGGTAATTGGTGAGTTACCTCCCTGTCCTTATCTTGACCCATGCACCTTTTGTTGTATTTTCTCTCCCCTGTCCAGCTGAGGAGGGGGAGTGATAGAATGGCTTTGGTGGGCACCTGGCATCCAGCCAGGGTCAACCTGCCACAGTGGGATAGGTGGCACAAAGCTATCCTGGTTTTATACTTTGTTGATATTTCCATTTGTGCAGCTACTAATTAATTTGCAATGTGCAAGGAGCATGAAAGATATATCTAAATTATTTTTCAGTTACATATTTTCTGATGTTTCAGTAGTAATTGTCAAAAAAATGCTGATTTCCAAAATGATTGATCTTTCCTGCTGCTAGTGGGTTTTAGACTGTGAGCAGAAAATACCATTGCACTGTCTTTACTTCTCATGGATTGCTAGCAGGTTTGGCATAACATTTTGGTGGCCGCAAGAGATGAATAAGGATGAGGTTCCTAAAGTCTCTTACTTGATTCTCAATTGGTTTTGTGGTTAAAGCTGTCTGCCAAGGGACTTTATGTTACTCTGTGATTGTTCTGAATGTATCTCCAGAACAGTCCATTTATGAAAGCATATAAATATTTTAGGCCTCCAAGTGATGCTGTTGAATACAATCTGATGCACATTTAAGTATTTACAATTGGTGATGAGTATCTACAATCTATTATCTTTTTTTTTGTCAGCGGCTTAGCCAACAAATATTGTATCATGAGCAAAGCAGTACTTACTACTTTAATTTTCAGAGTTCCTCTTATTAAAATTTTTCACTGTGCTATCACTGCCATTTCCATTGTTACAGAAACAACATACTTGGGGAGCTTAGTTATATGTACCTTTTCAGTTTATTTCCCTATGGAAATATGCTAAATATGACCTATATAACGTCTGTAGTGTTTCTCCCTCGGCCTTTAGAACACTTTGGTTTAAAGTTGACATAGGCATAGATGTCCTCACAGTTCTTGGAAACAGGTAGCTGAGTAGAGAGACTTTTTCAAAACCAGAAAATCCGAACTTTACATATGCTCTAACCATTGGACAGCTTCAGTCAGAATTCACAGCATCTTACACCACAATCTATCATGAGAGTGTTTCTAAACCTACTATGTTCATCATTCTGATATTTCCAATCCAGGTTTGATAAGACTGTAAATAATTACGATTAACAATCATAAACAAATGAACATTTTCTACTGCAACATCAAGAACCAAACAGTTTAGCCAAGAAAGGAGGTGGTGAAAGGCATAACGGACAGAATTCACCCTGGCACGCTCCACTGCACATGAGGGATACTCTCTTCCAACATAACTGTTTCACTGGCCTGAAAGTAATGGGAAGCACCTGCCTCTTCTGTTTAGACCTTCAGGGTCCAATATCTGTTACACCAACAATTATAGTTGCCAGTTAGAGTAACAATAAGTAAAATTCCAGACCATATCAGTCAGAGAAAACATTGATCTACTGATTGATTTAGCAGAGTAACTAATTAATGCAAGTTACACATCGGATGAATAGTTTGAAGTTTGCAACCTGCCTGGATACGTTCCACTCACAAGACAAAGAGGATTCCTTTAACTTGCAAATGTTTCTTCAGTCTTTTGCTCCCACCCTGTTTCTGCTCAGCTTCTTTGTGTTGTGTGTTTGTTTCCAAATGACAATGTTATTAACGTCTGATTGATGATATTTAGGTGTTCATGATGTCGAAGAAACCAAGTTAAATTGGCTTCTTTTTAATGCTTTCTTGTTTTAAACTTCTTTTCTGACTAAATTCTACATAGGTGACAGCTTGTCTCTTGCTTATCACAATATCACTTCTGCTTTTATTTGCCATTGTCTCACATCTATAGTTGTTTGCAAATATTTTTCCATCTTGGCAGAAAAAAACACTGTTCAGTTTAAAATGTGGTTATACTGCCCTGACTATGTCTTAATCAGTTCATCTTAAACTGCATTTTTAATAAGAAATGTACAATGAAGGTAATGACAGCATGGCTAGCACTATAAAGGTCAGGGCACTCACTGCTAAGTGAAACACGCTGTACTTATTGTGAAATATTAATACCAAACTCTTGTTCTTGATTTTTCATAGTAGATATAACCAAAACCATATGCTCTTTTTTTGAAAACAACATTGAACAGCATCAGCAGGTTAAGAAAAAAATTACTGTTTAAAGTATTTGGTACTTTAGAGATGTGCCAGCTCCATTATACTCCACTTTTTGGTAGCATTTATCTAAGGTGTTTGTGAGGGACAGACAACTCCAAAGAACCTTGGAGTTTAATTTTGAGTCTGGAAACAGACATGGGTTGCGCTTTCACACAGACACAAAACACATTGCAATGTGATATTATTATTACATAACTATAATAAAGGAATAGAAGTACCAAAGAATTTATGTTCTGCAAACCTATTTACAAAGGCATACATGCATCAAGGAGGTGTAGCCACACAGCTAAAGCAAACCTATCAGTGATCCCTATGCAGAAACTAATCTCTTTGCACTATTTAAACAAAAGGCAAAATTTTCCCTGATTTCAACATAGCCAGAGTTTTCCTCCAAACATCAGGTGGTGAAAAAATCATTCAATATTCCACTAAATTTGCTCCCTTTCTCTGAGGTATATTTCACCAAATAATAAAAGTCTCTTTGGGCTAATATGGTGAATCAGATTTGCCAGTAGAACTCAGACATATATATAAATTAACCTAGGGTAAATTTTTTCAAACATATCTGATTCACAGTAAATATCCTTGAAAAATTATTTTATTTCACAAAAAATGTTATCAAATTTGAGGTTGGCTAGCCAACAGTAAAAGAAGGTTATGTTCACTGTACTTGCCTTGTATTTGTCATAGATTTTTAGTAAGTGTATAGAATTACATTGATTGCAGACCAGTTGGCAAATGAAAACTCATTCCAGCTGATGCATAGTAATCTCTTTAGTTGATGTAGTATAGTTTTTGTGCTTCTGAGGTGTCATCCACTCCAAATACCTCTGAAGTACTGGTGAGGAAGCTTTCATCTACATCTAATTGCCTATTTCCCTGAATTTTTGTGAAGGATGACAAATATCTAAAACAGACTGGCTAGGATAGCCAAACAGCATGAAGTTTACTCTTCTGCAAGCTTAGTAGTATAAAAAAATTAGAATTAAACAAATACATGTTAACCTTACATTCCCATTGGCCAAAATTACAGTGTTTTTCAGCTGTCTTTGGGTTGTTGTGTCTCGTCAGAGCTGGGATGTCTGTTAGGTGTGATACCATGTTTTCATCAATATGTTGACTTTTTATCTGGATGCTTTTCTCTGACTTTGTGAGAGTTATACTGTGAGTAATCAGGAAAAAGCATGTTATGCCTGCTTTATATCCCTGTTAAGTATGTAGGATGGTTTTCTGACTACTTAGTACAATTTTTGGAACCATAAAGAACATGGACAAGGACCTGAGATGTTTTTTCATTAAGTTTACAACAATTTTGCAACTTTCCCTTTACCAGATGTGAGGGAATATCATAATTTTTGCACACTGTGGCTTATTTCATTTTCATCAGAAAAGTTTTGAGAATGCAAACAGTTTTTCCTGTGGGGATACTTGCAAGATAAAGGATAATTTTTGCCTGAAATATTTGAAGCAGGGTTGTCTCATATTTTGCTTTAGCTAATCTGGCAGAGATGTTGTTTCCACACACATAGCTCCTGTACAAATGGGAAGCCTTAATTTCTAATTTCACCATACAAGTCATTGGTGTGACTGTAAGAGGATTCAGTGTTTTCAAAATGCATTCAAAGGTTTTTTGGTAGTGTTCAAACATAAACAACTAATTGTTTTTCTGGATGATTAAGAAATGTAGATGGTATAGAATAAGGAGTGGATACCTTCCTGGTTTCGGCTGGGATATGAAAATATGATGTCATACTCAGTTTATAAACTGGGGTGAGTGGGCCGGGGGGCAGTGACCGCTGCTTCGGAACTGGCTGGGCACCAGTCAGCAGGTGCTGAGCAATTGCATTGTGCATCACTTATTTTGTATATTCTTTTATAATTATTATTACTATTATTTTCCGTTCCTTTTCTGTCCTATTAAACTGTCTTTATCTCAACCCACGAACTTTACTTCTTTTTTTTTTTCCCCAATTCTCTCCCCCATCCCACTGGAGGGTGGGAGTGAGCAAATGGCTGTGTGGTGTTTAGCTGCCTGCTGGGTTAAACCACAACAGTCCTTTTGGTGCCCAACCTGGAGCATGAAGGGTTGAGATAACGACAGATCTGACCAGAGCGTGTTAAGGCAAATTTGTTATAAATATTCATCATATTGGTTTAATAGTTGCTGGTCACAATGTTAATTAATTCACTTTCAAATTTGTCATGCTTGCTTTCAAAGTTCTGTTATATAACACCTTATTTGCTGTATATGTTCCCTGTTGTGCCGTTTATCACCTCTGGGGGTTGGATGAAGGATATCATTTTGCTGCACTATGTAACACTGGTTTATGATGATAAAATTATTGGTCATGAGACTGATTTTTGCATTTGTACTTCTGTATTTGTACCCAGCATTGCCATCATCTCCATACTTTGGCAGCCACTTTTTAGAAACTATTAATAATTACACCTTTTACCTTTTCTCCGTGGGGAACCAATCTATGTGGGAAACGGGGGGACATTTTCCACTACTCCTTCACCTTCCCTTTCTCCTTCAGGCTAGTTATAACGGCTCTTGAGAACTTTTAATATCCTTGGGATGTTCAAACCAGCATGTTCCTATTGCTATATCTCCTGAATGTGGTTCAGGTCTTGTTTAAGGTTAACAATTCTTTAAGAATAACATCCAGAGATCAACCCCCATGACAGGCACTGTGGCTACTCAAACCCCTGCAACAGGCATTGCAGCTACTCAAACCTCAGTGACAGACATTGCGGCTACTCCAAACCCCATGACAGGCACCACAGCTACTCAAACCCCGGCAACAGGCACTGCAACTGCTCCAGCCCCCACGACAGGCACTGCAACTACTTAAACCCCAGCGACAGCCACTGCAGCTGAACCAGAGAACCAACCTGTGCTGGTATCAGTTGCCCCTATACACAAGAAGAAAATCAACTCATTTAGTAAGGGATGCAGATGAACCAGGGCCATCACAAGAACAGGAGCAAGAAGAGGCAGAGCCCATAAATAAGATGGTAACCACCCTATCTCTATCCCTGAGTGAGCTGCGAGACATACAAAAAGATTTCAGTCGTCGTCCAGGCGAGCATATTGTTACGTGGCTGCTCCGATGCTGGGATAACGGGGCCAGTAGCCTGGAATTAGAGGGTAAAGAAGCCAAACAGCTGGGATCCCTTTCCAGGGAAGGGGGCACTGACAATAATTGGAAAAGGGGCACAAGCCCTCAGCCTCTGGAGGCAACTCCTGTCAGGCATGAAGGAAAGGTATCCCTTCGAGGGAGATGTTATATATCACCCAGGCAACTGGACCATGATGGAGAGAGGTATTCAGTACCTGAGGGAATTAGCTGTGCTGGAGGTGATTTATGATGACCTGAACAACGAGCAGTTATCCAAAGATCCAGATGGAGTCAAGTGCATGTGGTCCATGCGGTGGAAGTTTGTACAGAGCGCACCATCATCCCATGCCAACTCATTGGCAGTAATGACCTGGAAAGATGGAGAGGAACAAACGGAGAATGGATTGGCTGGCCAACTCCAGCAATATGAAGAAAGTCTCTCTTCCTTGCTATGGGCCTGCATCTTGGCTGTGGAGAAACTGCCGGACATGTTAGCCGAGAAACTGTCCCTGGAGTTCCAGCGATTCAAAGAGGATATGTCCTACTCCCCACCTATATGGGCCAGTATCTCAGCCACTGGGAGTAAGCGTCCCTCTGCTCAACAGCGAGGATACAGTGGATACACACCACGGGCCACCCTGTGGTTTTGCCTACGTGACCACAGAGAGGACATGAGGAAGTCAGATGGAAAACCTACCTCAGTCCTAGAGGCACGGGTATGTGAGTTGCAAGCAAAAACAATCACAAAAGGGGGTTCTTCCAGGAAAATTGCTGGTCTAGTTCCTAGTGAACAGTTCCCCAGACAGAGTAGAAAGGCTGATCTTACTTCCAACCTTAATAAAGGGACATTTGATTTGCATTTACAAGAAGTGAGTAACGAATACTATGACCAGGACTAGAGGGGCCCTGCCTCCAGCCAGGTGGAGGAAAGGGACAACTGGGTTTACCAGACTGTGTGGATTCGGTGGCCTGGCACATTGGACCCACAGGAGTATAAGGCTCTAGTAGACAACGGTGCACAGTGTACCCTAATGCCATCAAGCTATAAAGGGGCAGAACCCATCTGTATTTCTAGAGTGATGGGGGGATCCCAACAGCTAACTGTATTGGAAGCCGAAGTGAGCCTAGCTGGGAATGGGTGGTAGAAGCACCCCAATGTGACTGGCCCAGAGGCTCCGTGCATCCTTGGCATAGACTACCTCAGGTGAGGGTATTTCAAGGACCCAAAAGGGTACCGGTGGGCTTTTGATATAGCTGCTTTGGAGACGGAAGAAATTAAACAGCTGTCCACCTTGCCTGGTCTCTCGGAGGACCCTTCTGTTGTGGGGTTGCTGAAGGTCAAAGACCAACAGGTGCCAATCGCTACCACAACGGTGCACCGGCAGCAATATCGCACCAACCAAGACTCCCTGATTCCCATCCATAAACTGATTCATCGACTGGAGAGCCAAGGAGTGATCAGCAAGACTTGCTCATGCTTTAACAGTCCCATATGGCCAGTGTGAAAGTCTAACGGAGAGTGGAGACTAACAGTAGACTACCGCGGCCTGAATGAAGTCATGCTGCGGGACTAGCACTGCCGTGCTGGACATGCTAGAACTTCAATACGAACTGGAGTCAAAGGCAGCCAAGTGGTATGCCACAATTCATATCGCTAATGTGTTTTTCTCAATCCCTTTGGCAGCAGAGTGCAGGCCACAGTTCGCTTTCACTTGGAGGGGTGTGCAGCACACCTGGAACCGACTGCCCCAGGGGTGGCAACACAGCCCCACCATTTGCCATGGACTGATCCAGACTGCACTGGAACAGGGTGAGGCTCCGGAACACCTGCAATACTTTGATGACATCATCGTGTGGGGCAACACAACAGGAGAAGTTTTTGAGAAAGGGAAAAAATAGTCCAAATCCTGCTGAAGGCCGGTTTTGCCATAAAACAAAGTAAGGTCAAGGGACCTGCACAGGAGATCCAGTTTTTAGGAATAAAATGGCACGATGGACGTCGTCAGATCCCAATGGATGTGATCAACAAAATAACAGCCATGTCTCCACCAACTAGCAAAAAGGAAACACAAGCTTTCTTAGGCGTCGTGGGTTTTTGGAGAATGCACATTCCAAATTACAGTCTGATCGTAAACCTTTTCTATCAAGTGACCTGAAAGAAGAATGATTTCAAATGGGGCCCTGAGCAACAACAACCTTTTGAACAAATTAAAGAGGAGATAGTTCATGCAGTAGCCCTGGGGCCAGTCCGGGAAGGAAAAGATGTAAAAAATGTGTTCTACACCGCAGCTGGGGAGAATGGCCCTACCTGGAACCTCCGGCAGAAAGCACCAGGGGAGACTCGAGGTCGACCCCTAAGGTTTTGGAGTCGGGGATACAGAGGATCCAAGGCCCGCTATACTCCAACTGAAAAAGAGATACTGGCAGCATATGAAGGGGTTTGAGCTGCTTTGGAAGTGATCGGCACTGAAGCACAGCTCCTCCTGGCACCCCGACTGCCGGTGCTGGGCTGGATGTTCAGAGGGAGGGTCCCCTGTACACATCATGCAACTGATGCTACGTGGAGTAAGTGGGTCACACTGATCACACAACGGGCTCGAATAGGAAACCCCAGTTGCCCAGGAATCCTGGAAGTGATCATGGATTGGCCAGAAGGCAAAGATTTCGGAATATCGCCAGAGGAGGAGGTGACATGTGCTGAGGAGGCCCCAATGTATAATAAACTACCACAAAATGAGAAACAGTATGCTCTGTTCACTGATGGGTCCTGTCGTCTTGTGGGAAAGCATCGGAGGTGCAAGGCTGCTGTGTGGAGTCCCATGTGACAAGTCACAGAAACTGCTGAAGGAGAAGGTGAATCGAGCCACTTTGCAGAAGTGAAGGCCATCCAGCTGGCTTCAGGCATTGCTGACCGAGAAAAGTGGCCAGTGCTCTATCTCTATACTGACTCATGGATGGTGGCAAATGCCCTGTGGGGGTGGTTGCAGCAATGGAAGCAGAGCAACTGGCAGCACAGAGGCAAACCCATCTGGGCTGCCGCATTGTGGCAAGATATTGCTGCCCGGGTGGAGAACCTGGTTGTAAAAGTCCATCACGTAGATGCTCACGTACCCAAGAGCCGGGCCACTGAAGAACATCAAAACAACCAGGAGGTGGATCAGGCTGCTAAGGTTGAAGTAGCTCAGGTGGATCTGGACTGGCAACATAAGGGTGAATTATTTCTAGCTCGGTGGGCCCATGACACCTCAGGTCACCAAGGAAGAGATGCAACATACAGATGGGCTCGTGATCGAGGGGTGGACTTGACCATGGACACTATTGCGCAGGTTATCCATGAATGTGAAACACATGCTGCAATCAAGCAAGCCAAGCGGTTAAAGCCCCACTGGTATGGAGGACGATGGCTGAAATATAAATATGGGGAGGCCTGGCAGATCGATTATATCACGCTCCCACAAACCCACCAAGGCAAGCGCCATGTGCTCACCATGGTGGAGGCAACCACCGGATGGCTGGAAAACATATCCCGTGCCCCATGCCACTGCCCGGAACACTATCCTGGGCCTTGAAAAGCAAGTCTTATGGCGACATGGCACCCCAGAAAGAATTGAGTCAGACAACAGGACTCATTTCCAAAACAACCTCATAGACACCTGGGCCAAAGAGCACGGCATTGAGTGGGTGTATCACATCCCCTATCATGCACCAGCTTCTGGGAAAATTGAACAATACAATGGACTGTTAAAGACTACGCTGAGAGCAATGGGTGGTGGGATGTTCAAACGTTGGGAGACACATTTAGCAAAAGCCGCCTGGTTAGTCAACACTCGGGGATCTGCCAATCAATCTGGCCCTGCCCAGTCAAAACTGTTACGTACTGTAGATGGGAATAAAGTCCCTGTAGTGCGAATAAAAAATATGCTGGGGAAGACAGTCTGGGTTATTCCTGCCTTGGGCAAAGGCAAACCCATCCATGGGTTTGCTTTTTCTCAAGGAGCTGGGTGCACTTGGTGGGTGATGTGGGAGGATGGGGAAGTCCGATGTGTACCTCAAGGGGATTTGATTTTGGGTGAGAACAGCCAATGAATTAAATTGTATGATGTTAATTGCTATATAATACTGTATGTAATCACTTCTGTGGTGGCTATATGCCATATCAGCAGTATTACAGTAAGAATCACCCAAATTAATGAAGAATGAACTTTGATGAAACCAAGCAAAGTGCAGCAATGATAGAACCAGACAAGCACAGCGGTGATGGAACCAGAAGTGGCTTCAGCATGCAACAATGCAACACCACACACCATCTCTCCTGCCCTGAAGGACTGTTATGACAGATGAAGCCCAAAGTCATGGACTAAATGAACTCAACAGACATTTTAGAGGGATGGCCCATAGACTAAGGGAATTATATCTGTGTGTGTATATCAAAAGACAGGAAAAGTGGTGGTGATTAATTGGGATGTATTGGAAAGTGTGGGACCTGGGCATGACATAGATGGTATAGAATAAGGGGTGGATACTGTCCTCGTTTTGGCTGGCATAGAGTTAATTTTCTTCCTAGTGGCTGGTACAGTGCTGTGTTTTTGATTTAGGATGAGAATAATGTTGATAATACACCGAAGTTTCAGTTGTTGCTAAGTAGTGCTTACACTAGTCAAGGACTTTTCAGCTTCTCATGCCCTGCCAGCGAGAAGCTGGGAGGGGGCACAGCCAGGATAGCTGACCCAAACTGGCCAAAGAGGTATTCCATATGATATGACATCATGCTCTGTATATAAACTGGGGTGAGTTGGCCGCGGGGCAGTGACTGCTGCTCGGGAGCTGGCTGGGCATCAGTCAGTGGGTGGCGAGCAATTGCATTGTGCATCACTTGCTTTGTATATTCTTTCGTCGTTGTTGTTGTTGTTGTTGTTGTTGTTATTTTCCCTTCTTTTTCTGTCTTATTTAACTGTCTTTATCTCAACCCACAATTTTTTTTTTTCCCCCCGATTCTCTCCCCCATCCCACTGCGGGGGCAGGAAGTGAGCAAACGGCTGTGTGGTGTTTAGCTGCCTTCCAGGTTAAACCACATCACAAGGAAAGGGCAATTTATAAACTGTTGAGGAAGCCACACAACTTTTTCCCCTTTTGAATTGTTTCCTCAAATTATTCATCCCTGTATCTATTTATACAGCAAAAATACCTTGACATTCCAGCACAGAGTTCTTCAGGTGAGAAGGTCCCTCAGGAGGTCTCCACTCCAGGCTACTCCCCAAAGCAGGGACAGCTCTAGGATCAGGGCAAAAGCAGATAGCTAGCATGGTCTTCCAGTGAGATGGAACTTCCTTTTTAAAGAACGTTTTAACAGGTTATTTTTAACCCTTAATATGGCATATGATTTCTCTATGTTAAATTTCATAAAGTCTTTGTATCAATTATTTTAGGTGTGTACAGTGGATGGTACTATGGTCACTATGTCTGTGAGAAAAGAAGCCTTCACTGTAAACTTCTGAACCAAAAGGAGCATGATGACCAAAAGTTACTATTAAAAAATGATTTAGAAAATATTTTAAAAATTTGGAATTTCTTATGTTTCAGAGACTGAAAATTTCTATTTCTGATTTTATACTAAGCGTCATCAGATTACTTCAGTTATGAAGAAGTTAGATGGATTATCTGCAATCCCAGAAAGTAGTAAAAAAGCACATAAGGGCTTTTCCAGTCTTCAGGACCATTTTGGAAAAATCCGTATTTGCTCCTTAATGACCAATAAGCCAACAGTAAGAATTATACAGTACATTCTTTACATATTTGTGTGCCTTTCCTTCAATAATAATCAGATGTTATTCTGATTATTCACTTGACTAGGGTCATGTAAAGAAATCTTACTTCAATTCTTCCCGTTTGGATAGGAATTAAAGAAGTTTCTATCTAGATGAAAAACATAGGTAATATTGCATGGATGCAAGCTTTAGAGCCACGATCAATACTGTACATGCAGTAGTGAATCTATCTCAGCAGCCCACAGTTATGTTGCTTCTAGTACATAAGCTAAGATTTCTGCGTAGACCTTTTCCATTGGCTACAATATTTACATGTGTTTCACATTGTGGTGGGTTGACCCTGACCAGCAGCTAAGCACCCACCCACCCACTTAGTCACTCCCTCCACCCCCCAACAGTATGTAGGAGAGAATGGAAAGAGCAAAAGCAAGAAATCTTGCTGGTTGAGATAAAGGCAATTTAATAACTGAAGGAAAGAGAAAAGAGAGAAGAGAGAAAAAAGGAAAAAAAAGGAAAGAAGTGATGTAAGGCAATCATTCATCACCTATCATAAGCAGACCAATGTTCATCCAGTCTCCAAGCAATGGCTGCTTTGGAAAGACCACAACTCCAGGTTTTATTTCTGAGCACAACATCATATTGTCTGGACTATCCCTTTGGTTAATTCAGGTCAGCTGTCCCAGCTGTGTCCCCTCCCAGCCTCTTGCCCACTCCCAACCTACTTGCTGAGGGTGCAGGAAGTGAGAAACAGAGAAAACCTTGATGCCATGGAAGCACTGTTCAGCAAACACCTAAAACACTGGGGTGTTATCAACACTTCTTTAGAAACAAATCCAAAACACAGCACCATACAGGCTGCTTTGAAGAAAGTTAACGACATCCTAGACAGACCCAATATGCATATAAACGAATGGATTGTCTGCATTGAAGCTTGTGTTCATTGTGTCAGCCACTCCCCTTGATTTATTGTCAACCACTACTTTACTGATGGTGTACCCTGCGTCATTGTTCACGTTGTTGACGAAGATGTTGGATAGTGGGGGCCCCTGTATTAAACCCTGTGATATTTCACACATTGCCAGGTGAATATCAAGGAACAGATCATTATCCTTCAAAGTTCAGCAGATAGGCCAATTTTTAAACCACCTATCAGGTGATATTTCCTCAGCTTCCAAATGAAAGTGCCATAGCCAGTCAGTTTATTGCAGAAAGAAGAGAGGTTGATCGAGCTTGATTTGCCTCTTGTAGCTCCATTTTGACTATTCCCAATTACTTTCTTGTCTTTTGTGTGCTTGGAAATGAATTCCAGGATGATGGGCTCCATGACCTTTCCAAGGTCTGAGATGAGGAAAACCAGCTTGTAGTTTCTTAGGATTTTCTTCTTGCCTTTTTCAAAGTTGAGTTTAACATTAGTCTTTTTCTCCAGTCTTCAGAAACCTTCCCAATTGGTTGCGATTTTTCACACATGTTAAACAGGGGACGTGCAATAGCATTTGCCAGCTATTTTTTCACTTACAGATGAATCTCATCCAGTCCCATGCGTTTGTGTGTATATACAACTTCTCCAAGTAATCCTTAACATGCTGCTCCCTCATTGTTGGCTGCTTCTCTCCATCCTAAACTATGCTGGCACATGCAAGGGTCAGAGAGCAGACTTCACTTCTCTGTCCATCATGATGGATGAAGGGGCCAAACTTAATAAACTTTTATTGCCAGTCCTTTTGTTGCTAATACTAGTTTCCAACTCCTGTACACCCACTGTTTGTGGTTTAGGTCACTTGGAAGCTTCCCGTTTAGTCAAGCAGGTCTTCTGCCAAAATTCCTTGTTTTCCTCCACAACGAAACAATAAGTTCCTGAAGTTATCAACAAATATCCTTTAAAAATCATTCAGGTCTCCTGGGCAGCCTTCTCTTCCATGGTTCCTTCTCAGAGGAGACTGTCTCACTGCTTCAGGAAAAAGCCGCAGTCCATTGCCCTGAAGCAGAGTCCTAATTCTGCTGCTTACCTTCCTGCTTTCTTACAGATCCAGACTTAAGCATCTCATGGTTGCTTCACCTCAAGCTGATTATTTTGTTTGTTCTACTTATCCATTCTAACTATTAGAGTGATTTTAAAATGTCAGGATGGTATTAAAATATGGAGAGTACTTATTTTGATCGTCAAACAGGTGTTAATGCATTTTTAGTTTACCGATTCTGGCCTTCTAGATGATAGTGGTTAACAAAAATAACATTAAAAACAGCTAGGGCCAAAAATATACTCAAATTATATAGTAAAATATTGGCCTGTTGCTATTAAAGTTTCCATTTCAAGCATGCAAATTTCAGGGCACCGAATATAGGCATATGTTCAAGAATGTATACCTGGATATTGAAGAAATGCAAGATAGCCTTAGAAGGAATTTTTTAAAATTACTTTACTGTTGGAACGTTGGTTTCAGATTGTTTTAATTAACTGAAATAAGGCTGTTGGTGCTTTGCCCATTCTCATTTCCAGCACTGTTTAGACTTTAGCAGATTCCAATATCAGAGTTAAATATTAGGGAAACAAACACTGATTCTTCTTTCCTTTGTTTAGAGAATTTGAAATGGTTTAGGATAATTTAATCAAAAAATTTTGCGGGCAATTACAATACAGCCTTATGTAAATGCCAGTAAGTTTTCTAGGCCAGAACAAAGCTTGCACACAATAATTTTTTTTTTTTTTTGTCTAATAACCATGATAGGGGGAAATTCTTTTATGTCTGCTGAAATGTTTAATTTGATCTGAACAAAATAACATTTGACTCATTTTTAAGTTTTTTAATATGTAAGTTTCAATATAAAAAGACAAAAAGATATTTCTCAACATAAAAAATGAAACAGGGCTTTCAAAAATAGGATTGTGACTGATCAATAAACCCCTACAATGCAAGAAGGCTCACAGGAGATGGGCAAGGGCCATGTGCTGGCGAAGCTCAGGTAGGAATGTAGGGAGTAACTGACCACAGTTGTTGCTAAGAAAGCTGAACTTAACGCAAAGTGGACCAGAGGGTGGCCTTTGTTTTATATAAATGACTGTATCAGTTGAGCGGATCAACTGATTGTGTAAATGTTTTTTCTCCGACTTAATCAAGAGTGTGAATGTCTTCCTGCGCCAGCCAGACCAGCATGGGGGAGGTGTATGCATGGCTTAGCCCAACATAGAGCGTAAGAACGGAACAACAAAAAGAACTTTGTAGATAGCAATGAACTTTAGCTGGCTTCAACCCATGTGTTCCGTCCTGGCTATGTGGGATGTGCAACATCATGATGGTGAGCATGTAGAGACCAGTAATGAGAATCACGGATGTATTATGATTCAGCTGTAATATACAGCAACTGATATATTCTGCTAAGCATACTTGTAATGTGACTTCAGTATATCGCTGTATCATTCTGCTAAATCAAAAATCCTGCATAACATCAAATATCTACAGATAAATAAATTTGGTGTTAAACATTAAACTCTCCTCGTGGATTATCTAAGAGAACCTGCTCAGAGACTATTGGACTCTGACAGGCTTCCATAGACTTTCCCAGCCAAAACCAGTTTTTGACAAGGTGAGAGCCTGGGCACTATGCAAAGTGATTGGATTTTAACAAATCAAAAGGAAGAGGAGAGAGCTTCCAGTACCTGTTAGAGTAAAATTAAAGTAAAATAAATAAAATAAATAATAAATAAATAAAGCAACATATTGACTTCTGCTCTGAGGAGATTTTTGTCGTTTGGAGAGAAGTTAGGCAAAATTCTCCCTGTTAAAGACCCACTGAAGCTCTGTTTTGATTTCAGTGGACAATGAACAAATTCTATGAATATACCACTCATTATGAAGTATATGTAATTAATTTCATATTTTTCTTTTTTGGAGAGCTTCTTCCTCTGCTTCAGTTAAACTCGGAGAAGGTGGTAATACTTTGCTGAATTCATTTAATCCAAATAAGAGAGAAATGACTACAATGATCTGTACTTTGGTGTTATTTTGACTTGGTGAATCTTTGTATACTTCACAACTGAGATACTAATCTGGAAATGGCACTCAAAGGTGTACAGAAGTCACTCCTACCTGTAGAAAACAAAGCCATTGAGCAAACTCGGTCCAGCTGCTTTAAACCCAAAGTGAAAAGTATTTTTTACGTAGCTAATAAATAGGATCAAGGAAGCACAGCGCACTTGTTCCAACATAGAAAACCACCAGGATCGTTGCTTAGCTAGTGTGTATGGGAGAACAGCAGTAAGGTGGGAGTGTTGGGAGATTCAGGCACCGAGTAACAAAACAAAGACGAGCACTGTAAGGACAAGGGGTACTGAATCCCACATCTGACAGGAGTCTCTTTTTGGTCCTAGCCCTAGAGCCAGCACCTCTACATTAGTTGGTTACTGCAAGGCTTTCACAAAGGTCTTTTCCACAGATCCAAGAATTGAATGCAATTGGTAATAGAAGGAAATAACTGAATAGCAGAATAAATGCAGAATGAAGTCCAACTTAAACATTTCTTTTTCTGATTTGTGCACATATACTGAAGACTTCACACCGTTGGAGAGTTTGTTCAGTGTGCATCTGTATATCTTGGCAATGTTTTAGGGGGTTTGTTATATGTTCATCTTTTCTTCCCTCTTTTTCTATGTGATACTCTTCTTGTCCCATGTTTCTTATGGCCTGTGGGATGGGAAAGTATCTGACAATAAAACTGTTTTTGAACTGCCTTGGCTTTGGATAGCCCCAGCTAGAATGAGCTGACAAGTTTATGCTTTGGTTGCTTTCCATTTACAGAGAAACATTGACAAAGAAAAACAGTAATTAGGAAATGACTGCAACAGAGAGATGAGTTTCCCTCGTGCTTTTAACTTTGTCTCTCTACTTTTAATCCATACCTTGTAGTTCTGGAGACATTTTTATAGAAGTGTTTTGAGATTCTATTTCTATCTTTGTAACTAAATTGTATTTTCTCCAATATATCATTTATCCAGAATGAATGAATGTCTAAATCGACCATACTCTTAACTCTGATGTATCAAGGAGCATTGGCTGGTGAATGTCTGATATTTGAACATTTAGTCTTTGGATGACATTATTGAAAAATCCTACTGAAAGATGGTATGATTGGCACAAACCTGTTTTAAACAAAATTATGTCACAACGCTTTCAAAGAAAATGCTTATAACGGTTGGCTTTCCAAGGAAATATTCCATTTCTACATCTTCTGCATTGCCTAAATTTTAATTTCCTTTTCTTTTCTTTCCTTTGTTCTTGTTTTCCTTTACCACCCCTCTCTCTTCTGTATCTCATACCTGTTCCTTCATACACCCCTTCTTTAATATCAAGCTTGCAATATCTGTCAGCTTTATCCCTACACTTCCTCAAAAACATACCACTTTTCCTTAAGACACTATACAAAAGTCTACCTAGAAATAGCCTTACTGGTAGTCCCATCAAGTACTTTTACAGTTACTCCTCCCCTGTTCACAGTTATCCATGCTAATATATTCTATTTACCTTCCTCTGCTTGCAAAGATATATACCTTTTTCACTCTCCTTGCTCACATGGGCAACTATTGCATATCCACAGCTGACTTAGCTTTTCTGTTATGGATTCAATTTTACTTCTTCCTCCTCCTTTTGCTCATTTCCTCTCTCTGTGTCATAAGCTTTATCAACAGAATGATGCCTGAATTGCTCTCTGCCTTGTCGCTTCTCATACCAGAAAAGGTTGGTGACAAAGAGATAGAATAAGACTCTCTGCTTATCCTTTATTGGTCTTTTACTGTCTAACACTGAGGGCTAGAGTTGAAAACAGTGATGTATGGTAGAGGAATGAGGTTAGAATGTTTTTTCGGTTTATAATCTCTTTAATTTTTTTGTCATGTGAAGCATAAAATGATTCATACTTATTTGGCAAAATAATGCTTAATATGAATTGTCCCACAGAGTCACAGCATCCACATTCTTGATGGGAAAGTTTTATGATCTGTTCACTATCACAATTTGGTGTCAGAAGTAAGACCTCATACCATATGTGGGGATGGAGATAGACAGGCATGCTTTTAGGTGAGAACTAGAGAAAGACAAGGTCAGAATGTACTGCAGATGAAAGATTAAATCAAAAAAGTGTGATTCATGAAAGACCAAAAGTGGTTTTTTGGTTTGGTTTGGTTTTGCACTGACATGGTGTCAGCCACAAAGTTAACAGCAGGAAAAGGGAACACAGAGAGGTTTTGGCTTTTTAGGCCACTACAGGCACTGACTTGCAAATTTCTGTAGGAAAAGAGCTAGATGGTTCTAGTTCCTCTCCTTCATTCTGTGTGTTCCTATCTGATTGTTTGCAGGACTGTCTCACAGTGCCTTACAGTTACAGGCAAGAACAACTTGCCAGAAGTTATTTTGTTTTTAGTAAAACAGCAGCAAATATTTATGCCTTGCTTTGATTTAGGTTTATACAGTACTTTGGTAATATAAACAGACACAACTCCATGTAATCATTAGTATTAGATAAAAGCAATAGTACTGGATAAGAAACCGTCTTTCATAAATGATCAGAACTGAGAATCCACCATTGTATGAGAAAACTATTGCATCACACTGCGTTTTTGTTTAAGAAAGCAATTAAATGTGGTTTGGATCAGCTACCATCAATGTAATTATTTGTCAATTATTTGTGTTAGAATATTTGTATATTCTTGAAAGATTTCCTCAGCTTGCTAATTCAACAGCACAGTAATCTCTATAAATTTCTTTCACCAACATTTTTGAGGAATATGAAACCTATGAGTTCAATTCTAGATTTCTTTCTATCGTCTGTAAAGTTTACACAGAATGTTTGCATGGTTCATTTTTATTTCTTATTTTGTAGTGCAGTTACAGATCATGCAGAAGTGTGAGAATCTAGACAGTAGTGAGCCAGACTGATACTTAAGGCTTGTTCTGAAGTGATAAGCTCTTTTTGAAAAATTGCTTTTTAGGCCACCTTCTAATATTTTCCTGTTCAGGAAACCTCACCCTTTTCTGGGTGAGCAGACTCCTACAGATGTCTCATCCAGAGATTTATGAATTTGTCTTCACAGAAGAGATGCAAGAAAAGGCAACCAAGTCTGAAAGCTATGTGAACACCTGGATCATGCCAGATATTTTACATTCTTGTTTTCTGTGTTATATACAGCCAGCATTCTAGGTTTATTTTTAATTGAGTATTAATATTAATGCTTTCCATTTTGCAACCAAAAGAAATGTCAGAAAACTATGTAAAACATTCAAAACTTTTCATTCAAATGTCTTTATATGGGTATCTTTAATGGAAAGGCTACCATTAGACTCTGGTAAACCAAAATCTTTGGTTGCAGAGCCAAGCTAAACTTGGCATTTCAAGCCAAAACATAAACTGAGCCACTAGAGCTGACTGCACATATAGGAAAAGGAAAATAAGTAATACTCATATACAGAATTCCTGTGGCAAAATATTTTATGTCCTGTCTATTCTTAACTTCTTCATAGGTTCCTACTACTTCACTATATCATTGTTAGCCAGAACTATGAAAATAAAAATTTGAAATGTGTAAACAATCTGCCATATTCAAGGCACAGTATAGCAAAAATACTGCAATGTGACATGATACAGTTCCCTGAAATATCCATGTTACCAGTCAGTTATATCAAACAAGGATCCATGATATTTTCAAGCAAATACATCCTGGCATATGTCATTGGTTCTCCATATGCTTTTCCACATGTCACTCCGCTCCATTTCTCATCCTCTTGTCTGCAATACACACTTTTTCCAGTGTTTTTTTTATATATATATGTGCACGCACACAGAAGTCAGAGAGGCTATTCCAGCATACTGAGGCACTGGGAACTGAGTTGCTGTGGGGTGGCTGGGGCAGAGCAGGAAACGTGGCTAGAAGGAGGTGGCTGTGGCAAGCTCAAGGGCAGGAGCAGAGGGAGAAATTTCTTGGGTTTGCCCCTTGTTTTTTCCTATTGTACTTCAGCCTGTACTTCCTTGCACCACTGTCCCATGCCCAGCATTACCACCAGCAACACCCTTTGGAGAAGCTCTGTATTTACTGCAACATCTTTGTATCACTATATGCCATTTGAAGAACTACTGTTGTTGTTGGTTTTAATATTTATGGTTGGAAATACATGAGTTTTGACATGAGAAAGCCAGCAACAAGGGCATCAAAAGGAAGAGGGAAGGTGATAATGTAACAGTAGAATCTTATTAAAAAATGCCTCAGCCCACTTTTCTTTAAATAAGTCTGCCATCATTTTAGTTTCTAATATTTTGTGGTTAACCAGAACTAGAAGAATAATGGTCTGATCCTACCTACCGATGTTGATTGCAAACATCCTCATGAACTTCAGTGGCATCTGGAAGTAGGCTTTCATGCCTTGTACCTAGTAGTTAAAGATGGAGAGAGTTGGCTTTCCTCGGTATATGGTTTCTGGCACTAGCTCTGGTTTGTGTTTTGTTTTGTTTTGTTTTGAGGTTGTTTTTTTTTTTTCCTCCCTGAATATATAAACCTCAACTCTGAGTTTTTCATCTCACTGCTAGGGAGTGACTGATCGCAAAGATTTCCACCTCCCATAAAAGTTTAGCCTCTCCCTGAATGGGGATCCTAACACCTGATGACCTTTTACAAAGGAGCAACTAAATTTAAGGGGCCTGTGACTTTTGTTGCACTGGGAAAAATAGATAGTAGCAGCATCAAGATAAATAATGTAGTAATTCAAGAAAGTAAGTGGAGAAAATATTTTTTTTTATCAGAGGAGTCTTTAATCACCTTTAAACATTAAAAATGTGAAAAAAAATACAAAATTAAATGGTTATTACTACATGGAAAGTATAGAAAGACCACATTTTTCTTCCAGGAAGGGGTTTTTATCAATCTTTAAAGGAAAAATGTTATAATTTCTGTGTCTTGAGGGCCATATGTAAAAGTATACTTTAACCCATAAATGAGTCAATTTATTAAGAAAATTACTTCTGTAAATAAAAAATTAGGATTAAAATTCTTAATAGAGACATTCTGTAGCCCTTGTATGTCATAGCAGTTGTATTTGTCCCCATGTGTGTAAAAAACCTTACCTTTAGCCAGACAACCGTAATCAGCATGTTTATGATAGTTATAAGCTACACTCACATAGAGTCCTTTGTCAAAGCACATAAATGAAGTATATTTTAGAAATCCATCTTGGTATGTAGACACTATGACAAAGAAAAAGGAGGAAAATGTTTTATAATTCTACGTTGCTGAGGAGCAGATAATGGTCATGATTCTGTCTTTAGTCGGAGCAGTTCAGACCCATAAATTTTCAGTTTACTAAAAGAAATAATGGTCTTACTAAAATTACCCGAAATAAATCCACACATACTTTGGAAGTTTGCACATTTTTAGAAAAATAGGGAACTGTGAGGTTACTTATTAGAAAAGTATGTTAAAATTTCTAACCTCTTACTCTTTAAAGACAAATATTGACTGAAATAATTCTTTCAATTGCTGCAATATCATTTTAAATTACTTTTTCTCCCTTAATGTTATTCTATACTAACTTATTGTTTTCTAACAAGGAAGGCTTGGCAAATCTAGTTTTAGTTTTGTGTTCACACTGTAATTGTGATTTTGTATTAATGAAAAAAAAACCTCATCAGCAATAATTCATATACAGTACGTATAGCTAAATAAATGTTTGAAGATCATGAAAATATAAGCATTAATAGCCATACTTTTATAAAATAAATTGATTTTTTAATTAAATTCTCAATCTGTAGTTGAACACAAAACAGATGACTTCATTTCATTCAAAGTCTCAAGCAGGCAGCAATCTCTGTTAAAATCAGTTACATATCTAACACGGTTGACCTTCTATTCAATGTTAAGAGGTTACAGAGTTTAAGTCAAAGGCACAGTATACCTTACCCCTACTGTGTTGATCTATCTTCATTTTCTACTTAGTCAGGAGTAAATATTTTAGAAAGGTTGTCTAGCTGGATGGAGAAGATGGAAAGTGTCAAGTATTGGGTACCATTTTTACAATCTGAAGGCATGCTTTCAACTGTCCCATGTTCTTTTCAAATTGAATAAAATCACAATGTTATGTTTCAAAAGAAGTAGAATGTAAAAGAATAAAGAAGAATACTGATGAAAAAGAAGATTAAACAAAAAATATTAAATTAGATTTACTCCCATCTCTTACTTCCAAAAAAACTATTTAGCAATAGCAGAACACAATGTATTTTGTATATTGTAACAGTACAGGAAAGAGCTCAGTGAGTCTTGATGATTGACTGTTTCCTATTTCATAATTACTTTTATCTTCTCATCAGAAATAACATGCCTTGATGCCTGCAATGTCCCCATTTAGATGTATGTTGTTAACTGTAATTCTTAATATCATTGAAGTTTCCTGCTGTAATAGAATTTTTGAACACAGAGAAATCAGGTCATGGGAGAAATTTACATCCTCAAAGATCTATTCAAGATTATTCTGTATATATGTGTATGTATATACTGTGTATACATAGCCTATTTATGCAAATAAAACATTTTTGTCATGGGAAAAAATGTTTGGAATGCACTTTGCTTCATAAAGAAAATATCACTACAATTCATCAATCTCTTTTTACTCTTGGAAACTGAATCTCTTTTGAGTTACATGTTGCAGAAGTTCATAATCTAAACAAAAGCAGAGTCACCATGAAAGGGGACATTCCAAACCTTTGCAACCAAAGCAAGCTTACTAAAAGGAAAAAAAAAAAAAGAAAAAAGAAAAAGGAAAAAAGTATTCAAGTGTTCCCAAAAGTAAAAGGACAAAAGTTATTTGAATGTAAGAGCACAATAAAACAAGTGTTGGAAATAAGCAGGAATATGGCCATGTACATGTAGAAGAAAGACTGTTGACCTATTAGCTTCATGTAATATTTCTACAAATGGAGAAACTCCCAAAAAGAATTAAAAAATCTTTAAAATCTCCTTTAAAGATTGCAGTTTAGGAAAGCGTTCTTCTTAGACACATGGAATTAAATGTTGTTCTGAAAAGCAAATCTGTATTTTTGTTGTTGCTTTTTCATATTAGAATGTCTTTAAACATAAGCTTAAACTTGTGATTCACTTGGGACCAATGTATTCCTTCTTTCAGATGAGGAACAAGGAAAAGTTCCAATAATTTCTGCAAGAGAAACTCATAACTTCCATTTTCTTGCAGATAGATTATTTGTTCTGTAGAATTTAACATGAAGTTTCTAAATTATGATCAGAGCAGGGGAAATTCCTGTCTTGAAATGTGTCATTAAAACAGACATTTGAAAACATCTTCCAAAATAACTGCTGGGTGTAAATGGTAAGAATTCATCAATGTTTGTATGGGTGGATTTTTGTCTTGTGTACTCTGTCTTGAGATGAGTTACCATTCTTGTCAATATCACGGTAACAGATCCTCATTGAAGAAAGAATTTTAAAAATGTAAAAGACCATGATTTGCAAATTGTGATTGCTTGTTTTCAAAAGATTTTAATTTAAAAATACAACAGGGACTATATTAAAAGTAATATTTTCATATATTATGAAAATTTAAATACAAAATTTTGACATTAATATGCCTTTTTTCTCCAAATGAAAATGCAATGTTTAAGGTTTGCTAAAACTAAACTGTACTTGTTTCCCTTTCTACCTCTACCATTCTCTCAACAAATTTTAGAAGGACTGCTTGATCAGACTTTAGTCTGTGGTACTACTCATATGCAATATTCATGCATAACTTTCCCATATTTTTCTAGATTTACAGCTATGTGATGGAAAGCACTGGGCTCAAAAGTTAATGAGGGCTTCTTTGCTTGAAGCCCAGATTGCGAACAGAGCCCACAGAGCATCTCACTTTCAGCTGTGAAATCCAAGATCCTACTCACAGAGACACATTGACTATATTGGATTGACATAGCCACATAGGCATAGAGAGAAGCTTTATGTGCCCTATTTTGCTCTTCTTCCGTGTCGTCGGGACTGTTTTTATTCCTACTCCAGCAGAGGATGAGAAGTGAGATCTAATGGAAAATCTAAAGATCTCTTAACACACTCTTTCCTGTGATAAACATAACCTTGATTATCCAAGTTCTACTCAGATGCAGAACAAAAAAAAAGCAGGACCATCAACAACCTAAAAATGTCAAGATAATTAAATATCTCTGATGATTTCCATTGGAAGCACCTGCTTACCATGAAAGGAAGCATGGATGAAAGCATAAGTTGGTTGGAAAATAAAATGAGGGACGGAGGTTTACCAGGTTTGGAAGTCAATGCCTAGGAGACAAGGAGGAAGAGCTCAAAAAGGTATGGCAGTGGACAGGAAGCTTTTGGGGTTTTGGTTTTTTAATAAGTGAGAAATTGTTAGTCATAATACTACAGCTGAGAGCTAAAGACACTGATTCTCTTAAGCATTTTTTTTTTCTATGAAGAAAATATCAGATCCAAGTAATAATAAAGCGTGTTCCCAGAAATGGGTTCCACAGATATCTTCCTCCCTTCAGGTATTTTCTTTAGGAACAGAAAACTAAAACAAATGTAAAAGAGGAGAAGTAATTCACTGTTAAAAATAATATTTTGTTAAGAAAGGATCTGAATTGAAACAATCTAACCAACTTACTTCAGTTGTGAAAGTTGGAAATTCTGAACTGCAAGTATAAAGGCTGACCATTCTTGCCATTCCTCAAATTTATTGAAAAGCCTCTTTTAGCGTTCTTCAGAAACAATATTCTAGGAAGTCTAACTGTACAGTAACCAGCCCTCTTCCTGTTCTTTTTACTGTAGTATTTAATGGCAAGTAGCCAGCATCATTAGCTAATTTGCTGTAGTATTTCCATGTTCAGTGACCTCTTGTTTCAAATAACTTTCAAAACAAATAGTTACTTATTCAAACGAAGTTCCTTACTAAGAAAATATTTAACTAAGTCTTTGCTTTATCAAGTGTATATATGAGAGAGAGCTATTCATTTTAAGATGTGCGTCAACGTAGCAAAATGGTAACGAGCAAACACTGAATAAAGTCTTTGAGATAAAATCCTCTGCAGAGAACTTTCATTACTATTTTTATGGTCATCTTCTGTTCTAACTCCCTGTAAACTGTAAGGTTTTTCTATGGATTACAAGACAAGGCAACAAATAGTGCAGAAGTGCAATGAGAGCTTTTTGGAATTACAGTAAATTAATTATCTGTTAAGCTGCTAATAGGTTTGGAAAATCCAGTGTTCTTTGTGTCTCAGTTTAAAAAAGATCAAACAGAATATAGCATAGCAGATCTGAAGGACCATGTAGGATCTCAGAAACTGGTCTTAGCTGGAAATTCAAGCCTCTGATATGCTTTGTATTCTACTGGAGTTTATTTATTGACAGTTTTCCAACAATGAATGAGTTGCATAAAATGCTTTGTGATTTGAACTTTCTTCAGACATCCAACACACAAAGAGACAAATCCTGTAGTGGGGGTAGTTTTTCAGTCCTTTTCTTTGCAGTGAACACCACTTCTGAAGCAGTAATTGGAACAGGGTAAATGGGACGAGTGGAAGAAGGGTGAGGAGAGGGAGGGGGAATGGAGGACTGGAAGTCTGGAAGTCTTGCCACTAACAAACCTGTGGAGCCTACTCATTGGTGTTCATACACTGGGAGAAAGATTTACGCAACCAGAACTGGAGGCTTTTATGCTAAAATAAAAGTCATTGCTTGCTTATTACTCTATGATATGAGAATTTAGGGAAAAACAATTCTTTGATCATATTTTCATTTATAGTTTAACGCTACCTCCAGTGAAACCCAAAAAAATGGGTTTTCTGAAGGGAAAGATCTTTCATCAAAATACCAGATGTCATGTCACCTAAATTCCTTTCAAACAGTTCTAAAAACCCACAAACTTATTAACTTAATAACTTTAAATCTGGAGCAGATAATGTATTCATGAAAGATGTTTATTTCTACTTTTGGAAGGAAACAAAAATAAACAAAATCTGGATGGGAATTCCCACATTTTATCTTAATGTCTGATAGTCTCTGGTTTATTTATTTGGACTTGTGGAACAAGGTAAGAGGGGAAGGGGTCTAGTCTGCGGTACACAGTTCTAGTAACTCATTAGTTTGTTTTGTCTTGCCTGTCCAAGTAGGTCTTGGTAGAAGGCACCATGACAGTTGGTCTCTGGAGAAAAATATTCTGATAAGGTGTCACGAAACTGGTAAAACAGAGATTACTCAAGGCATTCTAAGGTCAATTAGAAAAGCGCCAAATAGATTTGCAACCACCTACGGAAGAATGTGTTAACCAATTTATGTAAACTGAAAGATACAGAATGTTTTTTTCCTTCTCATATTCATTCTGCTGGTGTGATCAGACTCAATGATTTAGTATAATTGGCCGGCAGGATATGTATGTCTTCTATCATTTATTTTGCTGCCTTTATTTTTTCCCTTTACTTTTAAATGCCTCAAGTTGAATTAATGGAGGCTTCCTAAGTTTCTCAAAGATCAGAGAACGATCAATATTTTTTTTCATTTTTCCTTCAGTAAAGAAAATAATTTCTCAGTATCATAGGTTATCCCATTCTGAAAGATGATTGATAGTGTATCTGGCCCTCTGTGATTTCAAACTTTGCATTTATTCCCCAACTTCCTTTGAAATCAAATGTGAAACACATAACCCTTAATATGCATTGCTCAATGTTAACTAACCTCAATATAAAAGTAGCTCATCAAGATTTTAATCTAATCTCCAAAAGCTTATTAGCTGACTGCACTATTCATCCAGGTTTATTAGTTTTCTCTGGTTTCAGTAATAGAAAACTCTCATTGAGTTCAATGACAGCAGAGATAAACACTTTATAATGCCCTTTGCTGTTTTACCTTTGTATGACACTAAAAACATGAGGACTGCAAAAAGGCAGAATTGGGTACCAAGTGCTTGTATTTACTGACAGGACACAGACATGGAAAAGACAACTGTCTATCTTTGCTCTGATTGTTTCTAAAACATAGAAAAGAGTGAACATTACTGGAGGGCCTGCAAACTTTTAAGGGTATAGCTGTCTTGCATACCTTTATAATCAGAGTATGCATGTATATGGGGGTTTTAGTGTTTTGTACTAAATTACCAGGCTTTTTTAGTCCAGATTACTGTGTCTTCATAGATAAGTGATGTACAGAGGACTTCTTCAGTTTGATTTATATATCTTTCCCAGTCTTTTATATGTCTTATCTCTCCCATGGTTAGTCCAATCTTTGACATTGCTCCTTCCCATCAGGACTTTAAGGAGGAAGGGAGAAGGATGGAAGTCTTGCTGCATTATCTTCTGAAATGCTATTGCTGGAGAAGCCTCCTCTCTGGATAAATTGCTCGTTACCATTTTGCTACATTGACGCACATCTTAAAATGAATAGCTCTCTCTCATATATACAGTTAGTCCTTACTTCTTTCATATATAGACTGTGGAACTTCCTTACTCAAATTGGAAGTGACCTCTTCTTTTTCTTGGATCCTGGTTGAGCAAAAATCCTTTAAAAGCGTTTAAGAAATACTTAAAATATGGAAAAAATGCCTACAGACACAATTCTTTTCTGTTTCTCTAATATTGTTATATGATGTTTAAGCATAATTGCCTATGGCACTGCTGGTATCTCTAAATAAACAACTGAGAATGGAGATATGGGCCATAAAAACATTAGGGAAGGTTATTTGGCATGAAAAGACACTTTCAGTTAAGCTGGAAAGAATATATCTTGTTTGACCTTACTTGAGTCTCTAGTGGTTAGTTCTGAGTCACTGGGAGAATGTGGCTTGGAATTTAATTTTGATTGACAAGTGGCCTCCCACCGAGGGAACACAGAAAAGTGCTGAGGACGCAACATCCCATATGAGTGAGCTGGTTTTGTGGTTTTGTTTGCGACAGTTAGGATAACCAAGAGACAGAGCAGATTAGAGGGTTGCACAATTACTCCAAACAGTCAGTTTAGGGCCCCAAAAGATACTCTGCCTGCTCTAAAGAGCATTCAGACATTGGTATCTTGTTGGAGCCATAAGGTGTGCCGACAGCAGGAGGGGATTGAGAAGGCTAAGTTCAATCTGAAGGTTTCCAAACACAGCAGTTTCTCTGTATAGTCACCTCCTCCTGGGGTCCTGCTGATGCACACTGTAACTGCCAGCAGGTATAAAAGAGCATGTTGTGCAAATGAACAATGATGTCTACGATGATGTGGATTTTGCACTGAGGAAGCAGGCATTTATCTGCAGAAACGAGTGTGCGTTTGTCACTATGGAAAGAGACCTTGTGCCCATGTGGTTAACATGATGTGGTGGACTTCATTTTGGCAGAACAGTTTTAACGAAGTATCCACCTCCAGTTGTTCCTCCACGGGAAGCCTTTATGAAATGTGCTGAAACAAGCTATCATGTCCCAGGACAGTTTTCTATGAACGTGTGAGTTTGTAACAGAAATAAATTCCTCTGGTGCAAGAAAGATTTGACATGAGCAATGTTGATAATGTTTTTATTTACTAATGCATTTGGGGTGCATTTCTTACAACTTGAGATTTGATACAGCAAGTAGCAATCTTGGAGCCCTGGAAGACATTTGAGAAGAGCAAATAGAGAAGAGATTTTTTTGCTGTACGCCTTCATGTAGGTAGGGTGGTTTGTCTGTGCTTGTAGCCTTGCTATATTATTTTTCATTGCTTTTGAGGGGAAAAAAGTCATCACATTAAGGAGTTATGGAATTCTCTATGCTTTGCTTGGCAGGTTTTCATACAGCAACTTGAACCCACCTAACTTCAGTCTATCTTTAACATAAATCATCCAAAGGGCTTCAGAAAGACATAAGCTATTGAAAATACACAAAGTGCTCTTTTCCCACAAAACTTCAAACATGACAGCTGTTCTCTGTTTTTTTAATTCTTTTAAGAATGCAGTGATTTGACAAGTTGCAATATGGATTGTATTTATTTAGTTCATATGCTGTTTTTTACAATTACTTCAATAACTATAGAAAGTATTTGAATTTACACTTTGCACTTTACATTTTCTTTCCCACTCAACTGCATAAAGAAAAATAATGACCTGTGATACCATTGTCCAAGAGTAATTCATAAGAAAATGAAAAATATGTTCTGTCCACCATAGTCTTGAATTTATTTAAAGGGATATTCATATTTAGCAACAATTTATATCTAGATTGCCCAGAGAAAACAGAAATTAGGGGCACTATTTTCTATACATATTAGCATAAAACTATTTTATGTAATTAGTGGCATTATCAAACATCTGAAATACAGAAGGAGTCAGAGCTGATGTTTAATTCACCTGATTTCTGCAGAAACAGTGTTTTTTCTGGTTAGCTCTTCCTGAATAATTGCAGGAAAAGTTTTACTTTAGTTTAAAGGCAGATCAGTCATCTGTCCTTCTTCCAAAAGGATCATCACATAATTCCTGACATGAAATGCCAGACATTTACAGTTAGAATATAGAAGACATTTACAGTGTCATTCACAGCAGCTAAAATTGCTTCTGTAACTATTTCCTATGCTAAGTATAGGGAAGGCTACATATGCTACAGCCAAGGTAAGCACATGTCTAGGATATGGTAGACATTCAATTTTAATGGAACCCATTTTGGCAAAAATAGTTGTTTGCTTTTAGAAGAAGGTCAGCTTTCTGTAGCTCCATCGTGGTTAGCTGTCTGGATTTCCCACAGACTTATTTAGAATAGGTCCTGTAGGGATATTGGTGTGTAGCGTAGTGTAAGATGTATTTCAGCTGTGGGCTCACTTTCAGAGGCAAAGGAGATACAAAAAGAAGTAAGCAAAAGTAACAAATATGAACATACAGAGAGCCACTTCATTGCAGCAATTAAAGCTTATGTTATTTCTGATGCCAAAGTACAACAAGCAATTGTGTTCTGCCTTCTTAAAGAGGTTAAACTGCAATTCAGTAACCTGTGTTTACACAGCTAATGTAAGCTATTGGAGTACATTAACACTTCTTATGTAATTATAAATTGCTAAATACCCATCTAGACTCGTGTTCCCAAAAATTTTTTAAGTCATTGGAGAATAGATTAATTTGACTTCATATTATATTTCTAATCCACTGGTTTTGTGGTGGCAATGGAAGATCCAGAAGTCAACTACTACTTATGAGTACTGCTACTGTCATTTGATGTCTCCCTGTGAAACAGTGTTGGGAAGATTTGAATAAGTAGTCCTTACAGACATCCTAAGAAGATACTTATGAAAGTCAAACTTGGGGGTTCAATTTTAGTTGTGAATTGGCTGAACAGGCCTCTCTAAACTGGGAATAAGATTATTTACCTTTCACAATTAATACATAAACAGGAACAAATCCTTTGGAGTTGGTGCCAGCTCTTGAAACAGGAGCAGGAAAGTGGCCAGAGCGATTGTTTGTTGCTGGTTGTGCCTCTTCCCATAAGTAACTCTCACCAGAGTTTCTGGTTCAGTACCTCATCCTTCCCAAACCTTGCAACTATTACACGTTAATTCTCTAGCCAGAGCAATGTTGATAACAACAGGCCTACATGTATATTCTCATTGTGCGTTAGAGTGCTATGTAAAACAAACAAGCGCGGTGTGGGCAAGTGCTAGAAAACCTGCCTGGGAATAGTACGTGGGCCTGTAGGGTTTCTGGTGCTCCAGGGGCTGCTTCAGGCAGATGCAGCATGGAAGTACCTCATGGAGTGTGGGTCTGGAGCCTGGGTTTACACAGGTGTTTTCTTACTGAAGACAGCCCTCGTCACCAGCCTGACAGAGGAGTGCAACTTAAACAAGCCCGTACTTAAGCTGAAAAAAAACCTAGGAAAAAAAATCAAGGGAGGCTTTAATTTATTCATTATTATTATTATTATTATTATTATATTATTTACTTATACACTTACACTAAACAATCTCCTGAAAGTAAAGATAAATGTACACATCTTCTGTGGTTTGTATAATCATATGTATATACAATAATCTATCAAGGAAAGTACATGTTTTTATATGTGTGTGTGTGTATGTATATATACGCACAGAGCATCTTGATATGTATTACTGTCTATCAAGAAACGTATTGCTATTTGTTTATTGGAATACTAATATAATATTACTACGCATCTCAGTTATAGTCAAAACATTTTAAGTACCTTGAAGATACATAAAAACACAGTCATGACAATAAGTACGGTTTATAAAAAGAAAGGAAAAAGGTGGGAGAAATAGCTGTAATGGGAAGTTCAGGGTAAGGCGTATTCATGAAGTTTGTTTTGCAATTGTTGAATATGAATGTGGATATGTATTTACAAAATGTATTCATTGCCCTTTTTTAGAAACCGCATATTATGTTTATTTGGTTTTCAATACTTAGCACCATTGTTTTTTAAATTGGCTAGGATATACTGCTAGCATAGTCCTGAAATGAAGTAATTAAAACTTGGTACTGACATACCAAATGGGTGCCTAACTTTGTCATTCTTAGCATAAGTATAATGCTTATTAATTATTCTTCTCTGATCCAGCGTAGAATTTCATCACATGTCCTCTAGCTTTCAAAATGAAGCTTAGAAGACTGACAAGCAGGGTCATTAAAATCTAATTGATTGAATGGACCTTTGAGATCTTCCAAAAGAGGGCAAGGTGCTTGCATAGCTTTGGGAATATGGTTTGCCCACAACATTGTTTTCAACTTCATGCATACTTTAAACATCACATGTGAAGATAACATTCCTTGTGTAGGGAACAGGTCTCTTCAAGTGAGACTCTAAGCCCACAAAAATTCATGTGCTTGATTTTATGCAACTGGAAGTAGTTCTGCTGATTTCAGCAGAACAACACAGAGGCTTAGATTTATGTGGTCTCTCTTTATAAGGTCAAGCACAAAGTAAATAAAGAACAGAACATAAAGAATGTGCAGTGTTAGGAGGAGGAAAGAAGTTTATCGACTTGAACAAGGTCAAAATTTTATCCTAAAGCCCTCTTCTTGAAACAGTATACATCATAAACCACCTGGGATGGAGATGGTCTCCTCACTGTCATTTATAAAGGTATACTCCATTGGGAATTTCAGGCATTTTTACAATATTTTTATTTTTATTTACCATTTTCTCTCTTCTAGATTGAAAATAGTAATAAACAGAACAAAAAGTTTGGATAGTGTTATTGAGTGGAACAATGTATTGGACTCAGTAAAACCCAATACAGAAAAACTAATCTGATTTCAGTACACAGGAGAGTACGTTTAGAATTAGAAGTGTTCAGAGCACCTCTGCTAAAATTGGTGCTCTAACAATGTATTTCCTGCAAACAAATTGAAATTTGCAGGCTAGCAAGATGACTTTTAAACTACAGTCCTGCTGTAGACTGTCAGTGACTCAGTTTCGTGGCTGGGTGATATGTGATGCAATAATAAGGAGCAGACTTTACTGGAAATCCAATATGCTTTGGACACATACCTTAGTAGTACAGATGAGTATCAAGTTCAGAAATACTGATTAATAATTAACAACATGCTTCTTTATTCTTTCAATAGAAAATTTATCAATATCACTCATTGAGATACTGAGAAATAAAGTTTAAAAATTAAAATGGAAAGAACAGGATTTTCTATCATCAGTAAAGTTCCAAAAATTATTTTGATACTTTGCATATATTGTCTTATTTATGCAAAGTTCTATACAGTTATTGACTTTCACTAAATGAGTACTACTGCTAATATCAGTGCTAAGCATCTGCATGAATCTTTCCACAACGAAACCTCAATTTTGAATGTCAAGCCATTCACACACCAAGTTCATTTCCTTACCATAAATGGCAAATATTCACCAACAAAGTGAAAGAAAAACATTTGCAAGATAAGAAGTTAAAAATCTAGCTTTCTTGACAAATTCACTGTCCTTTGAGACAATCTGGTACATTTTAGTTATTATCCTTTAGGGGAAGATTTTTTTTTTTTTTTCAAAATCTTAAACCACTTTGTACCAATAAAAAATATGACTCTCTGCCCCACTTTCAGTGATACCAATAATTCTTCCAATGGATTGTTGGTTTCTTTTTTCTCCATCTTTAGTTTTGTTATAAAAATAAATGGATTTTTTTTTTTTTTTTAAGTCAACAAACTTATTTTCAGCCACTCCCACACTGTCGTCTGTTATTATCTGTCTCCTGTAGCCTTAGGCACCTATTTTTGTATTCATATTTAACATCATAATAGATCTTATCTAATCATTTTCTTAAGGAAATTTTATGTGGCATCTGTTAGGCTGGAATGTTCAAAAATACTTCTGAAAGAAGTGCGAACTCTTATTTAATGCCCCTAGGGAATCGATGTCTCTCTCTTTGGGGCACTTTTGAACCTACCACCTGTGGATGCCATTTCCTGGTGTTTAGCTGTGCACACTGTGCAGGTGAACACTTACATACCTTTTATTCTGAGAGTCAACTTTTAAGATGTCTTCCACTGCAATTTCTTTCTTAATAATCTCTTGGGATCTGATCCAGCTATGTTGCTAAGCATGTGCCAAGCTTTACATTAACTTCGGCAAGGCTACCTTATGCTTAAAGTTATTCGTGAATTAACACGCTTTCCGAGATTGGAAATTTGCTTGCGGTGATTTCATTAGATTAGGCATTTGGTAGAGTTGCAGGCACAAGAGAAATTTGCTAATAAAATATTTTAAGTAGAACTTTTAAGTGGTGAGTGAAAATAACAGCATTAGGCCCAATTTTTCTCCTTTGGACAACATAACAAACAGAGCACACTCTCTGGATTCAGAATTTGTGTACTATTTGTTCGATATCAGACATGTTGAAAATAAAGCAATAAATGACAGAGTGTGATATGGAAAGAAAAAGGCTCTAGCATATTTCCTAATATTAGGAAATACAACTACAATTCCAAATATGGAATTTAAATCAACTCTAGACAATTAAAGTAATATCAGAGGTAATAAATGAAATAAGTCAATGTCTGCTAGTCAGCAAGACTGTAGTCTTAGAAGCATAGAGCTTAAAAATATTCACACTTTAGTCTTTCTTATTATATTCTGCATAGCACTGTGCTGTATTACATGACAGCTGTATTAAGTGCTAATGGAACTTACTCCAAAAAGAGTTCAGCACTCCGCTTCTTCTTCATTAGAGCTCACTCAAATCAATCTTAATGCAGTATAAAGATTAGCAGGATGATATTCCATCTGATAGAGAAGACAGAAAAGCAAGAGGAAGAGAAAAGGGCTACAAGATGACATTTAAAAAGAGTAAAGATCTGTATAGAGAAAGTGATACCCAGAAACACTGTGGGGAAAAAAGTAAAGGAGGAGACTTATACTGGAGAGTATACAACAGGGAGACACAAATTTGTAAAAGATAGGCTTTTTAAAAGTATCTCTAAAATACCAGAAAAAGTGGGTAACAATGAAGTTTTTTTTAAGTGTTCACCTTGCACCATGCTACTGGAAAATGCATTTAACAAATTCTGTAAATCTTCCACATTTTTACACCCATGTAACTACTAACTTCACAACATGTATCTACAGTCAGTATAAATCAAAGAAGAATCAAGATTTTTTTTGTTTGTTTCAAATCACTTGTAAAGAATTTTGTGGATCCACTATTCACCTATAGCAATGTTATAGCATCCAAATGTAAAAAGTGCAAAAAATTCAGTGCTTTGAGCACGTTTACCCTTTTTTTTTAACCTAGGCACTTTTAATCATTTTGGAGCAATAAAAGTACTTCATTGAGATGCCTTGAGTCAGTTGATATTCAAATAGTGTATCTGTAACTGCAACTATTCATTTTTCATTTTTCAAAAATTATTGTTACTTGTTCAAAAAGTAGAGTTACAGAACACAATATTGCACCATAAATGAAGTCCATGTTTGTGGAACAATGGATAACTTTGGCTATCATAATATTTTCTCTTCTATCTGTGGTAATAGCCATCAACTTATCTTTTTTATTTGCTACTTATTTATTATCCATAGCATCCTGACACTGTTCAAACAGGCAAACCTTAAAACTGATGAAGTTTTCATTCATCAAAGATGGCACTATTTACATTGCAGAACACCTCATTTTCAATTGGCTCTTGTTCAATTTTTCAACTCTGTATCAAAGCCAAAGCCTGGCAGAGAAAGAAGAAAAGAAAACGGCAAGAATTTTGTCCTTAAGACTTAGCAATTAAACATCATTTTGCTGTTAGACATGAAGAAGTAAGTTGCATTGCAGTATTATGTCCCAGTGAATTACTAAAAATGGTCTCGGCACAATGCCACCTCAGTTCTCCACAGCAGACAAGGAAGCTTTTTTTGTTGTTTGGGTGTGTTTCAGGAGATGGAAGGACCTTGGCATCCTAATGCAATGACAAATATTCATCCCTCAAGAGAGCATGGACATTTTACCGGTGTAGTAGAATACAGCCAACACCATCATGCATTCTCACACAGCCTTAAGAAAAAACGTCATCAAAGTTGTACTAAATTTAAAGTAGAGGAGAAAGTATGGTGCCCTATATAATGTTCCAGATCTTTAAAAACAGGGAACTAAACAGCTTTGTGCTGCTGACAGCTAACAAGAATCTTCCCCTTTGATTTAACATTTGTAAATTCAGTATGATGTCACTTGTAAATGAAATGACATTCAAAAAAATGCCTCTCCAAATGACTCGTTGACTTGTTCTTCCAAGGTACTCATGTATATCAAGAGGTTTAATACATCTGGTCTCAACAGGGACAGTGTTATTGTTATTGGACGTTGCTGGGGTAGACAGAGAATATTAGAGAGGCTCTTCAGTGACCGGTGGAGCTGTTGATGTATCCTGGTTAAATGTAGAAGTTAATATCCTATGAAGGTGTAATAATATTAGTGTACCTGCAGTACCCGGGGAACCCATTTCCACATTGTTCTCAGTGAGGAGACATTGTCTGAATACAGTCCAGTGAGAAAATGTTTTTCTTAGCCTACTGAAAACATCCCGTACGAGATCAAACTTTGCTATCCTTAGGTGTCTTGGGATATTTTAAATTATCCTAATATTCATTCTAATCCAGTCTTCCATTACACTCTTCACTTTCAAAAATGACCAAGTTAGGCCTCTGCCTTTAAAGAGCCAGATTCCTGCCCTTCTAGAACCACATGCATCTATTTTATATGGGTTTATTTTATATGGATTTAGAATGCTGAAGTAGTGTGAGTTCACAAGAGGATACAAAAACAGGTTTTTGCACCGGTTTTGATTCACCTGGAACTTCACCAGATTTGCCTAAGTGCAGGGTTCAAAGAAAATTTCAGTGATGCCTTCCAAATTCAGCTTGGGTGAGATCCAAAAGCATAAATCCTTCATCCTTTGTACACACGTATTAGAGTACTCTCCTATGCTCTGCAAGGTGGTACACTCAGAACTCAGCCCAGGTCTTTTGAAAGTTTGTTTGAAGCAAGGCCAAAATTTGTAATTAAACTAGAATTGAGGCAGATTTGGCCATAATTTGCATTCAGTTGTGAATGGTTTGCAGAATCCTAGGAGATGGCATTAGGCCTTACTGTTACTTTACTTACCAGCCATTAACAGGAGGCGTGAAGGAGGAAGTCACCTTGGTCTGATTCTCTCTGGTAGAAGTAAATGCACTTTTTTCCCAGGCATCTGTACAATGTTCTTAGTGAACTTTCTTTAGAGGAAATGTTAGTCTTACACAGAAAAAGATAAACTTGGTTGCATCTGCTTTTGAATTTAATAAGGGCTATGAGAATATGAGTTAAGATAAAATCGTGGAAATGAAGAGTACATTTTAATGACTTTCCTTCCTTATTCCCTATCCTTTTGATTTGTTGTTACAGCAATAAAATTCAGTATTTTTGAATATGTAACCATATATTTTTGATTTTAGGCCACATCTTTGACCATCTCAGAATTAACATTTTCATTGCTTCTGTACTATAAGCTGTCTTTTTCTGTCTGTGTTTAGTACTCTTATTATACAGTTAGAAACAGTGAAAGAAAGGAGATACTCTATTCTGTAATACTTGTCCTTTAGTGCTAGATTCTGCCACTTATTACTGAATTACTTTAACAAATAGGTGTTCTTTTTGGACTAGGGCCTTCCACTGACATAAATTAGATAACATTCAGATGAAGAGTATAATTTCATGTACCATATTATTCAGCAAATATCCATTTTCCTCATTTTAATTTCAGCACCAGGCAAGCATGCACATATTTTTTTTTACTGTATTTAATCTTACTTTGATATACACAGTTGAAGTCAAAAGGTATCTAGTCATTTTTTCCAGAACACTGATCCACATGCATGCTTTCTGTCTTAGCTTGTTTGAGCTTTCCATCACGAGAAATCTCCATAGCAACTCAGTGTATGGAAACAAATGTGAGGTCACACAGAGCCTATGGAAGAAGACAATGGAAAAAACTCTTTCAAGTCAATACACTGGCAAATTGCTCAGCTTCACAAACAAAAAGTCTTTAAAGACGTTTAATGCAAGCGTTCGGTACAGTTAAATAATCACTAAAAGATTCAGTCAACTTTTTTTGGTGTGAAAAGATAGCGTTTCAGAGTACACTCTTCTTTCTTACCTTCCCTTCTTCTTCCTCCCTCAGAGATCCTCTATTCCAAATTCATTTTAAGAATCTTCTTAGAATGGCTTGTTTAGGAAAACTGAAATGTTGGCTACAGAAAATTGTCTCCACTTAAAAAGAAATGAGTAAAAGTTTCACAAGCAGTTAAGTCTTATTGACTATCAAAGAGATAACAGACCTCAAATAACATAAGCCACTTTTCTAAAGAAGCTGTATGTTCTTTCATCATACAGGTACTTTGAAAGTCTCACTGCAAGATCTCTTACTATTCAGAATATTCAGAAATGTAAAATGAGGTTTAATGTTACCACTCATTAAGTCTGTGAGTCATCTTTCAGAACCTAGTTTATATCCTACGTGGTAGATTCTTTGCAACTGGCCAACAAAACTCACTCCCACCTGCAGCACTATTTAAGTTCCTAAAATTGCATTTTGTACACAAAAGTAATCTGAGTTTAAATTTACATTTTCATTTTATATGCATTCTTGCACTTATGTGTTAAATTGCCTGTACAGAAAAGATCAACATTTGCCTATCTGTAGTTTCAACATAAATATCAGTGATTTTATCTTTTTCCCAGGCTGCTTTGATACATGCTGAGGGTTTTTTTTCACCTGAGGTCACCGGTGTGTTTACATAATACTTACCTGACTTATGTTTAGCATCCTTAAAAAGTTTTAGGCAAAACCAGACACCTGCTCTTCTTTAAACCAAATAATGTGTCAATTGTATGGCTGGAGCCTTGCATTTCAGACAAAAAAGACCATTGCAGGCCCTTAGATCAATAACGAAGTAATATTTGGGTCTGGATGGAATTTATTTAGTGCAAAAAAAGTGCAAAAAATCTTTAAATTATTGCGAGGTCTCTTCTAAAGTGATCCGAAGTTACTTCTGAAGCAGTAACGCACTATTAAGAGTAAAGGAATAGCAGTGACAGCATCACTGGAAAACTATATACTGTCTCAGAGGTGAAGACAGTATAGCCCTAAAGGGTGCAATAGGCATTAATATTAAGTCCGTACTGTTCACGTCAGGGTCACTCAGTTTCTCTCAAGAGAGACCAGACTGTGTAAAAGTAACATACTGATGATCCCAGTCCCTCTGAGACCTTGCCAAAGCTCCTAAATGTGTTGTCCCCCCAAAGAATTATTTCCTTTTCACTAATACTCCAATAATGACAAATTGTTGTCAGATTTAATGTCGCTGTAAGCAATAATAAAAAGTTGCTATTCTCATCTTATTTTTGAAAGAGGAATGCAGAATTGTCCTGATAAGGCACAGGCTTTTTTCCTTTGGAATTTTTCTTGTTTCGGGATGTGACTACTGATCTTCTGCACATCACCACTAACACCAGTGCAGAAGCAGAGGACTGTAAGGGTGTCTTTGCACCCCATCATTTCCTAAGCCTGAAAAGGTGGCAGAAATAAAGGAGTTCCAGTGCTTTATGAGGGCTGGAATAAGGGGTCTGGGCCGCTTACCCAGCCCAGAGGCAACCACAAAGGACCGATCCAGCTTTTGACTTAGAGAGCCCTCAGAAAAGCCTGGAGCTAAAGAAAATCAGTGACGTGCAAGTTAAAAGCATTTAGAGGAAGTGTGACTAATATAGATCAAAGGCAATTATGTAAAAATAGACCAAATATCCCTGGGGTTTTGTCCCCTTAGAAAGAGAAGCTATTCCTATATCCCATCGGTATTTGAACAAACTTAAAGGTTATAGAGACCTGGCAGAATAGTGTCTCAGAGAATTTCTGAGCACCTAGAACTGTGCAATATCATCATAATTTTCTTCCTAGCTTTCCGTATTTAGCAAGTATTTTACCCTGACAGCATTTGAAGAGAAGAGCACTAAGAATATCCTTCTGAATAATTTGCCAATGGCATACCAGGAGCAGTTTGACAAATTATACTGAAATTTGTATATAAGTAACGATCCCCAGGGCTTGCAATTTACTGAATGTCTTCAGGTGATTTAGAAATGAATAAAACAAAGCTGCTTCCCTTGTGCCTGTCTCCACACTTCAACAGGAGTTATTTTCCCTAGAAAGATACTCTCTGTACAGCATCTCACAGCAATGTTAGGCCTTCTAGAAAAGTGAGACAGGCAAGTCAGCTTCTGCCACTTGGTCCTTTTTTCCCTTGCACAAGTCAGCATGAGCACAGTTTCAAATCCGTGTACCAAGTAGCATCTGAGGTAATGAAAAGGAACAGTTTGTTTTCTAGAAATGTAACGCTTCTGTACTAAACCTATGTTAAGCCTCAGAAACCTCTAAATTAGCTGCTGAATGTTTCAGAAATGTAGACATGTACATAATTTTGTCAGTCTCCAATGCTTATGAATAGACTTCCTAAAGTCTCAGCTGTTTATAGTTTTCATAAATGGCAAACAAATGTGCAACTATGTAACACTGAGATCTAAGTTAATTCTCCAGGCTGAGCTAAGCTGCTCAAGATGTCATGAGTAACGAACTGTGTGGGAAAGATACGGAAATCCTGGGAAGAGATGGAGAGATTGACTTCCTTGCAGAAGAGACCTCAAAATATGAAGATCAATGTAAGCATGATTCAGAAGTATTCCTATTCAGTGTTCAGAAAGGGATTGGGAAAACACAACTCTTATGTGCATCATCCGCAGAGAACTGGAGGAAAACTTCAAAAAACAAGACTATATTTAGGGAATACATTTTATCAGTAGTCAGAACAAAGAGATTAAATTTCAGCCTTTAAGGAGTGTGGGAAATTGAACGTAGATTTCTCAATACTGGACCCCACAGGAGTAGGGCAAACACTGAAGACTTTGGACAGCAAAAATGAAACAATAAAGTTTTGCTTCTTCAAACCTTGAGTTGCACTCCTTTTTCTTCTTTTCCTTTTCAAAGAGATACTGTAGACACCCTTGTAACTAGTGGATCTGATAGCACTATCTGCTACAGAAATTGCCCTTTGCTTCCGTTGTAAAACTTTGTCTTCAACATTCATAACTTTGTTGAAATTCTTTCTTCTGGTGTCAGATATCCAGGTTTCTATATAAAACTTGATTTTTTGTTTCACAACATTGATTTGTGGGGGAATAAAGGGAAAAGGTTAATGTGTGGGATACAATTGCTAGAAGGAGGATAAAGAAAATATCTCCTGAGCTTAAAAAATGTGCTAGCATATTTTTCATTGAGAAAAATTCTAGCCCTTTCCTGTTTAAGACTGGAAACTCAAACTTTCATAAAGATGGACTATCTTTGTGAGAATTTTTTGGTGGTTGGTTTGTTTTGTTGTTTGTTTGTTTTGTTATGCCTGTGCATGAAAATCATAAGTTTCTTATGATTTTCGTAGTTCCAAGAAATGGATGAGAAGAGGATGTACTTGCTGCCTATAAATCATTAGCTCAACAAAAAGAGAGCTTTGTCAGTTTACAGACTCAGCTAGCCCAAGAAAGATGAGTCTATGCTGACCCTGAACTCATTTTACCAGAAAATAAGATAATTGCTAACCCAGTCAACGTGGTCAAGTTTCTTCAACCAAAATTATCAAATATAAACACGGTCCAGCTATAAAATGGAAAGCAGAAGCATCCTCACCATTCTTGAGAGGTTAGCAATGGCCTTATTGCTTCATCAGCCCTCCCTCTGGGACCAGAGAGCACCAGCTGATGCAGTGGAGGCTTTGGGGAAAAAAAATTAAAAATCATCATTCACCCTGTACAAGCGCAATAGGAACAGGAGCAGGGGAAGCTTTTACTTCTGTCTCTCCCACCAAAAATGTAGCAGAGCTATTTTCTCCTACCCTTCCTGTGGAGGGCTGAGGATAGGGAAAGGGGGATATGCCCCTTTTATGCCTTGGAGTGCAGTTCTGCTGTATTGCTGGCAGATTAGGTGAAGTGATGGTGAGGTGTGAAGGGGTCACAGGACAGGGAGCAGAGGAGAAGGAAGGATTCTGAGGATGCTTACAGAGATGCTTGGTTTTTTACTAGAGTAAGGCTTCTCTGTGGAGAGAGTGACGCTGCAGGGAGCCTGGATTTTGTTCTACTCTTTTTTGCATTTAGTCCATCAGAGCCTGTTGGTTGGAGTGAGTTGAGAGGCACTGATTTCTGAACCAGCATTTCCACTTGTACACTGGTTCCAGCTGCTGCCTTGTACCTATGTCTGAGAATGCTGGCACAGACAGCACGGGGCAGAGCAGGCTGGCTGCCCCCCAGAGTGTATGAAAATCTTTCCTGTGAGCCATGCAGATAAATATGAACACACAGTGTGAGGCATGCGGTGACTCGCACCCCTGGTGTATGACAGCCAAGCAGACCTGTGTGAGCCTGAGATGAAGGAATCCCCAAGAATTCCTTACATTAAGAAGTCAATTCTCCTTAAGTTAAACCTAGCCTTTACTTATGGACCATCTCCAGGCTTGAGCAAATCACAAACTGGCATTTTCCTATCTGCAAGGCTGGAAACCACCAATAGCAACCTGACTGCCTCACACTCCTCACAGGAGTATTGGACAGCTCTATTCAGTGGAAGGAGATTTTGGAGGAAGTGTCACATAAACTCTAAGTGGTAGCAGAACAAGTGATGTGGTTTACAAAACATCTAAGTATATGTTCTGTAAATGTCCTTCGGAGGAAGTACATGCAAGGAATGCAGCATTCTGTGAGCTAGAAAATTTGCATCTATACATTTTCATAGGCCTTGTCAATACAACCGTCAAAAAGAAGCGAGGAATGTTTGTAAATTATTTTTCTCCCCTTCAGTTCACTCTACGCCTTCAGTGTTTTGTAACGTAGCCAGCTGTTCCTGGGGTTAGGCGTTGTGAGGTTTGGCTGTTTGTTTTGGGTTTTTTTTCATGAAGCCTCAGCATCTTGAGTCAAGTGAGTACATATGAAGATAGATCAATAAAGTGAAGCCACTGCACAGTATCTTGTTTCTTAACCTACTTGTGCTCACTGCCTGTTCATGTTCAGCTCTTTAGTTGTGCTATATTTATATTTTAAGGTTTTGCTGTAGAAGTATTGGTGTCCCTGTCACAGAAACTGTTTTCATTCTTTGTTTTCATGACATCTAGACTGTGACTGCAACTCCGAGCCTTCTTATTAAAACAAATAAACTGTTTAGTTGTTTGTTGTTGGGGTTTTTTTCCACAGGAAAAATACAGGAACTGAATTGACACTGCTAGGGACTTCAAACTTTGAAGGAAAAAAAAAAGCTGCATAGATTCCTTAATTTTGTGAAAACACATACTTAAATAGTAGAGATTAGCAACACTAATTGCAAAACAAAACATTTTCCCTTACCCTTTTACATATGGATTGCCTGTATTGTTTATTTTTCCTAAATGATCTTGTTTGTATGTTGAAAATATTGGGAAAGAAGTTTGAATGCTATTAATATATATTGTCACTGATTTAGCAGTTCTGTACTTGAAATGGTGAGTCAGGAGCACAATATTTATTTGCCCACATTGACACCAAACATTTGCTCTGGAAGACAAGAAGGCAATATTCCAGAACATCTATTCCCCAACTGTGTTGTTGCTTCTGTTTCTGAATTTTTTGCCATACAAATTTTTTCACAGTTGTTGCTTGTAAAATTGGATTGGATGCTGCTCAATTCAGAGAAATGATATTTTACAACAATTCATAATTATTTCATCTTCAGAACACAATGGATTTATTTGTGTTTAGATTGGGTTATTTTGTTAATAATCCATGGTCAAAAAATCAGAGAACTCTCTTGTAGAAATAGTTTTCAGCTTGCATAGCAATGATTTGAAGAACTCATATCTTTCATTATTGTTCTCCTAATGATTTGTTTGTAAAGGGTGAATGCAATTTATATATTGGGGTTGATTTGGATCCTAATATAGGATAATTTTGCTATATTTTTATCCTTTTAGATTTTGAAAACCATAATAACTTTTAAGTGTCATCTGGATGTAATACATTTTTACTACCTTTAGAAAGTATTTTAGTATATAGAAGCAATATTATAATAAATCAAATTATTAATAAATACTGAAAAATCTGATTAAAAGAATTAATGTTAATTTTTTTTTAACTAAACAAAGTTTCTTCCCCTTCTCTTCCAAGTATAATGTTTCTTATGAAGACAGGCTTATAACATGCTCATTGACATTGACAAGTTATGAAATTTGTTTCCATTCTTGAGATACGTAGTAAGTCTTTACTGATGCCTATGACGTTCTGTAGAGGCAGCAAAGATAATGCTGAACAGAATAAAAAAGCTGAAAAATGAGCTTTTACTGAACCCTATTCTGTGTAACTCTAGTTTCTGGTACTCAAACTAGCCAAAAAAATAGAGCTAAATTTGGTATTTTTAAACTGCACCACAAGGAATCACTTTTAAAGATTCATACAAAACCTATTGGAGCCCATAGGGTATTTCCTGATAATATGGTCTCTGAATCTTCATTTATTTAGCAAATGTTGAGAGACTGGACCTTTCAGGCAAAATTGGGAAAACACTTTAGACTGTGTTTGGGTCTATTATCACTGTTGAGAAAATTCAGACCTGTAGTTATACACATAATGTATGTTAAACACTTTCCTGAATTAGGATAGTTTCCTCAGGACAGGTCCTAATTGTAATTAAATGTTTCTTACTAAGAATGGAGAGGGTAACTAAACAAAAATACTTTCAAACTAAGACAATACATGGAAGGCATATTTGTTTCTTCAAGTGAAAAGAACTGTTCCAAAAAGTTTGTTTGTTTTTTTTCCTCTAGCTCTGTTATAGGCCTCTCCCCTCCTCTCTGTTATTGTGTAAATAATCATACAATTCACCCTTAGAAATTGAAGAGGACATTCATAGATTGCCTGTGTGGCGCACAGGTCTGTTTATGCTGAGCTGCCCAGCCTCAGCTACAGCTTAACTCCTTGGAGAGACCCATTCACCCGTCCAGAGCCTGCATGCAGAACACTTCAGAGCCCTGCGCAAAGTTAGGATTCCTGGCAGCGACTCCAAGGATTTTTTTAATGTATGTATAGACACAGTTTTCATCTGTTCTACTTTTCAATACGTTACCTAATTATTGGAGACTTCATACTTTCCATATTCTTCCTTTTCCATTATTTTGTTCCCATCGTGCCTAATTCAACATACCCATGCTAATTCACCCCTGCTAACTCCCATCATGCTAATTCAATATCAGTATAATTGTGATTTATGATGCCATGTATGTTAGAATTGCAAATTTATGGCACCTCTTTATAGATAATAAATAGTCATACTACTTATGATTTTTTCCCTTTCGTTCCTTTTAGTTTCCTCAATATATCAACAGTCAGCAAAGAAATCAGAAGCCACGAAAATGGCAAAAGAAGTAAACAATTTTGAGGTTGCATTGCTGAGTCAAACTATATAATGTTAAAAAGTTTGCATAAAATTCTGACATATTCTGCATAATCTCAGCTAGGAGAGTTCCAGTAGAAATTGTTTTGCCTCTAATAATATCTGAAATACCAATATGTAAATACCCTCTGATTTGATTAGTTGGGGTTTTTTCCCTGAAATTTTCAGGTTTTTTATCAACTCATAACTTCACCAAGCTATTGAAAGAAAAGGGAGATGTATATATAAACATATATATAAAATACATTTGAGAAAGGAGATTCAAACTACATGACTTGTCAGGAATTCCTCCTTTAAAGAGGAAAGACATAGTTGGTCAGGAATATTTTGACTAAACTGAAGGTGCTGCTACTGAAAGGTTATTTTGTCACTGGCATAAAGGAACTCCCTGTTTTAGTGGCTCCCAAATAGAGGTCTGTGAGGCCATGGCAAGCAGACTACAGATCATTCATTTTTATACTGCTTTCAATTCTAGTCTTCATAATGAGTGTTCATGGCCTGTGTAATGGTGAGTAGTGATCTAAAATATTTGGGAGCCACTGCAGTGTTTCTTTAGATATGCTACACTATGCTATCTTATGCTATGCTATGCTATGCTATGCTATACTTTTCAGTTGGGAAAGGTTCTTGCTGCCTTTCCAAAAAGATATAAAAAAATCACGTCACAGCCCTTCAGGATCTTGCTTCTGCATAGTGAATCTAGAGTAGTGAAAGCTATTGTCAAGTTTTCTAGAGCTTTTAATCCCAACCCCTAGAATTCATAATGAGTTTGTGAATAAAATAACAGTGTTTAAGATGTTAAATAGATTTGGATCCTATAAACATCTTGCGTCTTCTTTCCCTAAATGCCTTTTATTATCCCTTCTATTTATATTCTGTCTTAAATTGGTTTTCTACTCATGAATGTTTGTGTTATGTTCAGATTGAGTTAATTCTACAGTTAAGATTTTGTCCCTCTCCATCAAAACGCTTAGGTAATTTTGTTCTGTTTTCCACCCCCTACTTCATTATTTGAATAAACAGCAGCTTTGTCTGTGCAGCAAGATGTGTTCTGTAGAGAGCTAGGATGCTTTCTGTATCAGTTTTCATTTTGTTTCAGTTACAACTGGGACAACAGAAAGTTGTGACTCTGACCCATTTATTCCCTTTGGCTACTCTTTTAATGGATTCTGCACTATAAAAACTGGAGAGACAATATGGAAAAATTACTGCATTCTGATGTTAAATTTTTCTTTTGGCTGGGTTTGAACAAATTCAGAAAAAACATGGCATGGCATTTGGCTGTAAGTGCTTAACTGAATGTTCACTCTAATTCACAAAGTATTGCAGAATTCATTCACTGCAAAAAAACACATCAGTGGAATAAATCAGTGAGACAATATTACCTAAGCCACTGAAGTCTGCAGGCAGGAGTGATGACTGAGCCTTAGCAGACTGAGTGGAGGCAAAGAGGACTGGACACAGACCTGGCTGCACACATGAAACTTGCAGCCCTGCCCAGTACAAGTACCATTAGACTTGTCTTGTGTGTTAAAGACCATAGGTTCGGGACCCTGCTGAGATGGCAGAACCCCAGCTCCAAGCACAGAAACATCCTATTTCTGTCTAATATATGGGACCCTTGTCATGGACAGTAAGCTGCTGAGAAGATCTCTGAGCATCTGGAAGAAGAGAGGGGAGTGAGTTTGGAGGTGACACACTTCAGCAACATTCAACCATTCTGCGACCTCCTCTTTCATAGAGAAGCCTTGATTCTCCACATGTAGAGGGTCAACTGGGCCAAGTCCCCAAAGTATGGAAAAGATGGCTTGCCACAGGCCTTGTTGTGCTCAAGCTTCTCTCTGTAGAACATGGTCTTCAGAGCTTGTGTTGTGTACTGAAGACCATAGGTATGGGATCCCACTGAGGAAACCACCCTGCAGCTCCTCAGGTGCCATCACACCAGGTGGCCTCACTGAAAGTGACCTGCCTGAGGGGACCACCCCAGGCTCAAGAGGGGGAGGTGAGCAGGCTGCTGGAAAGAATTGTTGCTGGGTCCCACCATTTGTTAAAGAGGGCAGACCCTAAACCAGCAAGGCCATCCTGCTGGTGGCCTGAGTTGGGAGCAGAGACAACTTGACAAGTTCAGAGGTCTCTGCACTTGGGTTTGTAGCAAGAGCCTCATGGGCATGTGGACAGTCAGCTGAGGTGTTAAATAGCTACTGGAGAAACTGTAAGAATGGTAAAAGAGGAGATGCTGTAATGAACAGTCCCATTCAATTTTTTGTGTACTGGAAATCTACACAACTTATCAGTTGGAAAAAAAAGGAAAAAAGAAAAAAAGAAAAGAGGTATGAGCCTAAAAAGTTAATACAGAAAAACCTGAGACATCTAATTCACTTTCTCAAAAAAAATGTTTGTACATATATACATATTTCTTTCCATCACGGAACGATGTTACCCTAAGTCTTTACCTCTAGCAAAGTAAGTATAGTTTTGATTGGAGCTTATTGTATGACCAGTGTTTAAAATGATATCATGTTTTCTGCATATTCATGGCTACATGTGGTAAGTGAATTGACATAATTGATGTCTCAACTTTTTCCAGTCTCTCACTGCATTTGTACATTCTGATTTCAGCACTTTGACTCTAAAGAATGTCAAGTTTACCCACCCAAGGAGTTAGTAAGTTTTGTCAGAAGAAGGGGCGATGGCTGTCAAGTGTGGGAATGTGCTCTCTAGGTGTATCACAAAGCAGTCTCAATAAAGCCCAGAGAGATCTAGCTGTGTGTTAGAAAGATTTTACTCAGGAAAACCAGGCCTGGATCCAATGCTGTAAAAACTGTATGCTCTCTCCGTGCTTGAACAGCTAAAGAAAGAGGAAGTCATTTGTGCTCTTAGTGAAAAGATGGCAAATTAAGTTGCCAATATTTATCTCAGATAGTAGGCCCATGTGAAAGCTCCTGCCAGTTCAGATATTTCACTTCTAATCGTTTTTTAGCAATATGTATTGTTTTGTTTTGCTGTCAGGACCCAGGGGATTTATAGAACTATGTCCTCCTAACACTAATGAAACTTGTGCAGGGATATTTCTCAGTCATTGATACTTGGCCAGAGCCTATAACTTCTTGCCAAATATAGGATATCTAAGCAATTCAAAGATTAAAATTATTTATTCAGCCTTTTTTCCCTTCAATTATTCTTTCTCTTTATTCACCAAAAGCTACAAATTTTTTTGCTAGAATATAATCTTCATAAAAAGAGGTGTTTGTTACCTTGAGTAATACATTCTCAGAAATCAGTGCAACCAAAGGAAGGCATTTTTTCTTTGATAGCCTGGGACAAAAACGTGTCAACGATATTATTGAACAGGTTTGATATCAAACACAAATTCCACAATATAATCAATTCTCGATTACCTTTCAATTTAGATCCTGTTTTATTGGAAAACTCAGGTAACCTTCTCAAAATCTGTATTACAATGTGAAGATATTATTATATAACTGCATCTGTTTAAAAGGTGTATATTTTCTTCAACCAGTTCATCCTTTCATGAGACTGTAAAGACTTGGATTATTTATCTCTGAAAGAAAAATGGCTACAGGGAATATACCTATGTGAACTTCCGGAAATTACAGTGTCAGGTAGAGTGATAAAACTTTCCATTTTATTTTGCACCACAAAATAAGAAATTTCTCTATGAAGCCAAAGGTCAACATATTTAGCAGCAAAATGAGTAAGCAGAATTGTAATATAATTCACCACTGGGTTTCATTACCTCAGGAGGTGGTTGAAAGAAATTGTGCTGCTTAACTCTTTGCAGTGGACTTGAACCAGGCAAGTTAAAAGCCTGACTGTGCAAAGTATATTCACAACACCTGCTTTCACCCTTGGAAAAATATAATACTTTAAGTGTTTTGTTACAGTTACTTGCCACTCGTGTCCAGGGACACAGTGCCTCTGCTCTTATGAATGCTAGTGTAAAGCAGCATTGCAGAGTTAGTTAAGAGAAAGATACAGCTCTTTGAGCCAGGCACTTAGGACTATTGGCTCCTAATAAATCAATAGAACGCCTGGAAGAGTATGAAAGGCAGATGGTAACAATAAATGCTCAGTTTTAAAGTATATGAAGAGAGGTTCAATGTGAGTGTAACGCCTTGAGAGCCTGAGGATTTGTTCTAAGTTGCTCAGCAATAAGGTGCTTCAACAGATATTTTGATAGATTTGAATAAGCCTAAAGAAATCCTTACTGTACCCTTCTGAGGTTACCAAAGTGCTCTTGGTTGATATTAACAGTGAGATCTGTTAATATCAACTTCTGCCAGACGAGCAGGGCCAACTTCTATCTTAACTACAGGTATTTGCTTAGGGTGCCTGTACTTGGGAACATTGTATTGAGTTGGTTACCCTATTCAAACAGAGTCCTTCTTTGAAATCAAATGGATTGGATTTGTTTGTTTGTTTGCTTGCTTGTTTCGTGGGTTCTGGAGTATAATTTTGTAGAAAAAAACTGCCATTCTTGCTGCAAATTCTGACATTATGGTGTTTCACCATGTAAAAAGTCATGTCTATAAGGTTAAAAAAGAACAAAACACTGATAGGTGGGAGACTATTAGCATGAGGACTGATCTTATGAAAGGAAAGAAGCAAGGAGTTAAATGTGAAAGCTTGTAATATTTGCAGTGGTAGTCTGCAAGGAAAGGAAGCAAAGACACTTATCCTTAAACACATGGCAACACTTTGATTTTTTTTTTTCTTGTTCCAAACAGCAAACAGAAGAGTGGAAGGATGGTGCGTGTCTGGCACGGTATCCCCTGCCCTATGCTTTTGTTGGCAGGCTAATTGCTGCAACTGACATCAATGGCAGGTCAGGTAGTTTACAAAAGAAGACCACTAAATCTTGGCAGCCCACCCAATAGTAAGGACACAGACGTTTCTAGTTTAATTAGTGAAATAAAGCAGCAAACCACTCATTTTCCCCAGAGAACCTTAGAGTAAATGACTCATCAGATCATTGTTGGAGCTTGCATCGTCATGCACAATTTGAAAGGTTGATGACTACTATGCTTTTGTGTGCCGTGCTCTACTGCTGGGAACAGCCACTTAATTCCCCTAAGAACATTGTTAAAGTATTGTTACGGAAACAGGCAAATAAAAGGGAACCGCTATCTTATGTTTGCAAAAAGGTTGCAGGGAAGTCTTTCTGGAGATTCATTTCTAAAGAAAGCGAAGCAAATAAACAAACAGCTCCCACGCACACGTACACTTCATTCTTCTCTTTGTTCTACTATTTTAATGCACTGATATTTAAGAGGAAGAGCTTTTACAGAACCAAAGGGCACTTGAAGCTTTAGATAATCTTGCCCAGCCTAATTTCTGCCAAACTGATTTTCTCCTTGCAGATGATGGAAAAAAACAAAAGAAAAAGGAGTTGCAATGTGATTCTGATCACAGGAGGTATTTGTGGGTTTTAGCAATCTTTCTGCTTCTGTCAACCTGTCCTCTGTTTTATGAAGTCACACTTCTGAGAATCTGTAGGCTGATGCCCATTTTATTGCTGTTTTTTTTCCTAAAAAATGACTGTATCATCCCACACAGTTGATTTCCTGCTTACAACACAGTTGTGGTGATGTGATATTTTGTTTTAGTTGATATTTCGTAGGTATATATTCACACAGTGAGAGAACCAGAGTAGACTTGTGAGTAAATATGAAATAAACCCATATCATGACTCGCATGAAAAGTGTACAAATTTTGATACAAAGAAAGAAATATGGTAAATTATAGCTGCTGTATTAATATTTGTAGCAGATAATAAAATTTCTTCTACATTTAGAGGTCAATGAAGCAAAAGATGTAGCAATGCTACACATTCTATTGTCTAGAGAACTATGTCACTTTGCTAGCAAAAAATTAATAGACGGCTACATTTGGATGGCTGGCAGAAGTCATGACAATTATGCTGCTAGTGTAAACAAGTTGATTTTTTTTTTTTTTTTGCAAAGTCATTATGTAGTCTTCTTAGAAACATTTTAGTTTAAAATACTAGTATCATAAAACAATGAGACCCATGGGTTTGCATCCATGATGCAGTCAAAGCTGTTTTTTTTCTTGTGAATCAGAGTCACTGAGGAGGTCAGGACACAGCAGCCAGTTCCCAGAGTACCTGCCATGCTCTGGCAGGCCACCAGTCACCTGCAGATCACAAGGTGAGTGACACTGCCTCAGAGAAGGCTTGCCCACGTGTATATTTTTAATATAGAATAGCCTTCCTGAGTGTTACCAGATTAGGACACCCTTGGTATGATCAGTATCATTTACATTACTGGCTCCAAACAATGTGGTTGGCACATGGCAAGGGAGGTAAAAGGCAGTATGCCTGTCTCAGAGAATGTTTGCAGGAAGTCTCCAGGTGGCATCAGTAAGAAAATGTGTGCAACAGATGATATGTAGGGCCTAATTTGAGACACAATACAATCAGGTATATTAAACAAGGAGTGGAACTCTCATTTTCACTGAAGAGGAATATAAATTGACTTAGCTGAGCCATGAATTAACCAGAGAGAGAGGAGAGAGAAGAAAAAGAAGGAGTATAGGTGCCAAGTATTCTGTTGTTGTCTGATAAAGCCAGTGTTTTCACATAAACTACTGAATTATACTGCCTTGAAAAAGAAGTATGGTATATTGCAATGGCATCTGCAGTCAGGATCAGATGTGACCTGAGTGTGATAGTGTGCAAGTGCAATGGTCCTGCAGTTGCAAAGTTGCAAAAAATCAGTGTTGAAGCTGGTCATCAGTGTGCAAGTGGTAGAGTCATGGCTAAGAAAACATAAAGGCAGTTTCACTTATGCCGGGACCAAAACACCTTTAATATCTGTAATCCTTACAGTGAACTGCTGTTTTGATTCAAGTTACTGGATGCTGTGGCTTTGAGATGGGTTTATATGTCCTTAGTGTATTATTGCACATTGTGTATTTTATACACAAAGCTAAGAGAGCTGCAGTTACTCATCTGACAGATATGAAAATTACATTAGAATTCCTTCCCTGCATGCCCTCAAACGCTGTCCTCTGTTTTTTTACTAGGAAAGCCAATGTTTTACTAACAAAGTCATTCTGAGGTTACAGGTCAATGATTTAACTGTCTCCAAATCACTCCCCTGGTGATCTGCGTGACTAGCTCTCCTGTTCACGTGAGACAGTTTAGAACCGTAAGTTAAATTTTAATGAAACACCTCTAACTTGGTGTTTGACCTCAAATTGATGATATACTGCTTCTGTGGGAATAAAGCAAGTCAAGTGTCATCTGCAGCTTTATCTTCATTCTTGATAACAGCTGCAGACAAATGGACATATTTTTAAATGGCAATGGAGTACCGTGAATGCCACAATCACTAAACACTGACAGCTTCCAGAGAGTTCACAGGAGAAGAAAATTCTTTGTGCAGCTAAATGTAACTAAAACTATTTATGGCTCACCATCTCTCTCTGCATCCTGTGAGTGTGTGTGGAGATAGGGATGGAATCGTAGCAAATGCAGAAACCAGGAAAAAACTTTGTTTTGCCTAATATGAGTGCATGCAGAGGCTTCCTGGTTTTCATTTAGAGATCAAACTAAGGCAGGAGTACATCGTGTCTCTTTTCTGCTGGTCTGAGGAAGAAAATTTACCCCTCAGTTTCCCTTGATTTTTGATCTGTGTGGCAAGAGTACTCACTGAAGTATTAACTCACTTTAACTACAGCTTGAATTGATAGTGGACTGAGATATATGTTAAAAAAATGGATATATGTAGCCAAAATACAGCTCAGCATTGAAGGGCACTACAGTGTTTGCTACTTGTTCTTGCCAGTAATCCAGCTGTGGGGATACAATGAAGACACTGTTTAAAAATATTGTTAACAACTGAAAGAAAACACTCTGCCTATGTATATACCCAATGGGGTTCATCACTGTGGTATCTGACTGCATTTAAATACAGGAGGAAGTCATCATCATTATTAAGAACTGGAAGAACTACGAAAATACCTCATAGTTAAGAATTTTAAGAGGTGCTTTCAGCACTGTTTCTGACTGTGAATGGCCAATGTGTGCAGAACTAGGTTTCTGCAGGGTACATGCTCTTGAAATTATTTGTCAAATATATTGTGCAAATATATTTTGGTCAATTTGAGACGTTCATTGAGACCATCAGAAATGTGAGGTTTTACAATTGGGTATGAATCACTTGTTGTTGCTTCTATTTCTTGATTGGATGAGAATAATTTTAACATTCAAATTCTCAGAACCAGTTCCAACAAGTTCAATATTAAAATGTGAAAATATGACCCATAATTTTGGTAAAATGTCCAAGGATTAATTTTTGACTAATGTCAATAACACAAAAATATAGGTGGTTTCCTGAAGTTTAACATCTGACCATTAAAATGTAACTGGGTACCTTACTTCATTGGGATATTAACCTAATGGAATGACTTCAAGCTAACCTATTAGAAACTGGTTTATATGACATACATGCAGCCTTTTCATCTGTTTTTCTGCTGTCTCTGTACCTCCCAGAACACAGTCACTAATTTTTTGCAATACCTCTGAAAGCAATATAGAAGAGGATTAGAAAGAGCAAACAGGTAACAAAGAGAGCAACACTCACCAGCAAATGTGACTTTCCATATGAGGGTGACAATATCTAAAGTTTGAAAGAAAAACCACAGCTGAAGGCTAAGTCTTAGAATTCTTTACTGAATTCTGCAGCCCTTTCTTCAGACCTGGAGTAACTTCCATAATCAGCTATATGTGCTGAGATGACTGTGAAAAGGAAATCTCTGCACAGAGAAATATGTCTAACCTTCACCACAGTTTATAATGCAATCACTTAAAAAACAATGAGAGCAAAGAAATAGCACTCCCAATAGATATAAGCATAAAGGTTAGTTTATTTTAATATCAGAAAGCCTAATACTCTCAGAAACGTGGAGGTCAGAGTTCTTGGGCTACCAATTAAGTGAAGTACAGGATACAAGTTATTATAAACAAATTTCTGGAGTGACCAAGTACACTGACAGAGTATTTGAGATGTGTAAATCATGTATTTGGGTTTTCAAATAGGCAACTCAAATGGCAAATTTCTCACAACTGAAGGTTCATATCTGGTAGAGTCTTACAGTACCACGGATAGACACCAGCTCTGTGCAGTAGCCAGCGTGTGATGTCTGTATGCTCTAAATCACAGTTATTTTGTAATATTGAAAGAGGATGGACAACTAACAACCCAAGGACCAGTCATAGGTAGTAAATTCCTCTCAGATACAGCTACGTGATTTTTGTGGTATGTATGTGTGCTGCTGTTGGGTAAAACCAAGTTGGCTAACATTGCCCTCAAAATTTTTCAAAGCAAAGAGTCCCCACTTTAGCTTTCATCATATGTAGACCTTGAACCTTCAGTACTGAGGTGTTTTTAAGGTCAGACAAATAGAGAGAAGTATCAGCCTGGAATTTTTGCCCTGCTATGTGGAGGAGAGGAGACAATATTTAGAAAGCCTGGGCAAAGATACGAAACTGAATGGCCAACTTTATAATCTGTGAACAATCTGTTTAACAAGTTGTTCTGCAATGGGTGTGACAATTCTGATTTTAAATTACAAGATTAGCTACTATTTTTTCATACATCTCCTGCCTCATGTCATGTAAAGGGAGGAATTGCTATGACCAGCTATTTAATCTTTTCTTTTCTTTCTGGTTGCTTATAGTGTGCTGCCAGGGATTTTTTTTGTGTTTGAATGTTTTTTTCCAATGCTGCTTTTATATTAAAAAGAAGATCAATTTTCAAAGCATTTTATAGGTAAGGTTTTATTTTTATAATATTCTAGGAGCTATAAGGATATTATTCACATTTTTAGTAAAAGATTTGAAACACAAAGAGAAACTAAGATCACTTAAGTTTTTCACCTCTTAGCGTTTTTCTACTCTACCTCTTACTCCCTCTTCATCTTACTGCTATTCTTGCTATCCAGGCTCCACTTCTCCAGTTATTGGGTTGAACTTGCCAAGCAACATTCTGCCAGATTATGCCTGTTATCAGAATCCAAAAGCCTGATGGGAACCTGCCCATCCTGAAGCACTGGTGCTCTGAGAATTACAGCTTCACAGTTTTTGTCATACGGACTATTACATTAAGATCTTCCCCTTGATTGCTGCCAGTTCTTCAACAAACCATGAACTAGTTACTGGTGTTCCCTGAAGCCTCAGGATTTTGTTTCCCTGGCCAAACCATAGGTGAGGCTTGCAGGACTGCTGTAGTATTAGGACATTGAAACAATTACCTATAGAAACTTCAAAATGTATTACACAAATACCATATCGTTAGATGTTTTGAAGCAAGTTCTGATTCAGACAAAAGTTTTTCCAGAATCTAATATCTAGACACTTGTTTCCTATATTTCCTTACTTTTTCTCATAGTCTCATAGCCTGAAAAATCCCAGTCTAACTGATCACAGTCCTAATTCACTAATCCTCACTCTTAGTAAATTCCCTTTCTCCCTCTCCCTTTAACTCTTTGATAGATAGCTCATTTGTGCCCTCTTCCCACATTTGTTCTCAGTCTCAGGCTTCCTGAATCTCAGTTTCTTCCAATACACTAATTACTACTTGCCCACATCCCACTTTCTGTCTCCATTACAAGCTCTGTTGTCTATTTTGCCTCGGTGTGGTTAGCCTGTTTCTTTTCCTCCCTAATGCCAACTCTTGCTTCTGGTCTTTCCAGATCATATTCTTTGTCCTACCTGCAGTTTCAGGTCTTCTAAAAAAATTCTTATCTTTCTAAAATTGCTTTTATTCCACCCTGTTGAAACAAGTGGTAGAGAAACTGAAAAGCTGGAAGAACCTGAACTTCAGCTGTGGTTCAATGCCCAGACACAACACAGACCAGCAGTGCAAAACTCTAAGAAGTTTTTCCTGAACACGAACAAACTTTTTAAAAACATATGTCTTTGCCATGATGTGGACATTTTCAGGGGCTAGTAGAATATATATCTTTGACAAATAGTTTATCTTCCTTTGTCATTTCACAATTTCACTCCAAACCTCTGGGGAGTTTGAGCTTTCAGGAAAGGGGGTGGATTAACAAGGGAGAAACCCAATGTATTTCTCAGAAAAAAATTGAATCATATGGTTTGCATTTCCCAAGGCATTCAGAAACCTGCTATGGAAATGTCTTTTCAAATGGTTTGGTAAAATTCTTAAGATGTGAAAGTGGGGTCTTCTGTTGGGTAGTATTAGCCGACCTTAAAAAGAAGAGATGCCACTAGCTTCACCTACAATTAGTCAGAGGAAAGTTTTAATTATGGAGTCACTTGTCATAATTGTCCTTGACAGAATGCTACGGTGGAATTACTACCCCATAATTTGCGGTAAACTGCTAGTACATGATTAGTAGCAGTAGACTGTCTTTCTTTGAAAGTATCATCTCCCTCCACACATGCTTAAAAAACCAAGCTAACTAGGAAATGCAAGATCAAACATCTGTGAAAGAGATTTTATGTTGTATTCTCCTAAGTTGTGCTTTGTTCTAGCATTAACTACACCACATGCACTCAATGTTCTGTAACCTCATAAAAATGCAAGAAATAACACATATCACCCATGTATAAATGGTGGTAAGCATGAGTTAAATCTCTGTTTAACGGATGTTCAAATCATTGTGCTAGCTGTTAAGAATCTGGTCTGTGTTACATCATTTACTTAGTGATAATAAATTAATCTGGCTGCAAGGTGACACTTTTAAAGGTTTACTAGATCATTCTTCAGGGACCTATTTCAGTTTGGTCTTAAATAACTAAAATTAATGCTCATAAGGCTAGTGAAACAAATAGGTTTTCCTCATTGGCCAACTTCCAATTTTATATTCCCTTCATCCTTTGAATCTTCTGAAATATGTCTCAGATCTAGAGAAAGATTTTTATGACGGGTTGCCAAGAGTAACTATGAAGGAAGGCAATAGATTGTTTTTAATATGGCTACTGAAGAGAAAGGGAAAGGGTCCTGTTATTTCCATGCAAAATGTTTGCCAAGGAGCAGTGAGGTTAGGATTAAGAATTGACACACCTAGAGTTGTTGGAAATCATCTTAACTGCAATGGAATTTTTCAAGTTTCATTTACTCTTACTGACGGATATAATGCATAATTATGGGTATCATGTCAGCTGAATGCAACTACATTCCAAGAATCTGATGCAGATGCAAGGAGTAACACATTCACAGCAGCAAGGACTACAAAAGGATCAGTAGGTTTGATTTGTGTAGCAGATGGCATTTACAAGGATGAACCGACAGCTGGACTAAGTATCTTTGACAAAATAATTTAGGGGAAAGGATAAGTTTGAGAGCTTTGAGTATCTAGGGAAAAAAAATCAAAGCACACAGCCATGTCTCTGTGTTACATTAATGAGCTCCTTCATTTGTTGGTGAAATTGCCCATGGGGACATGTCTATGTAAAATGGTTGTTATCTTTTTAAATGTTGTCAAAGACTGGAAAAAAAAACTATGTGAGGAATGCAATTAAGGAGGAACAACTGTTAGGATTATCATCACAGAAGTTGATGTTTTACTTTGTTAAGGAAGATATTAATGACTTTGAGTCACCAACAATATCATCATCTCGTTTCGAAAGGCTAGAGGAGACCACCTCCTACAACTGATTTATTTTTTAGTCTTTGTACTTCAGAAACAGTCAAACGATAGGCCACACAAATGAACTAAATAAATGCGCTTAAAGCAATCTATCTGTAGAGAGGCTAAAAAGGAATCAGGAGAGGTAGACCTGTAGCATCCCCATGTTTAGTGTCAGAAGCACAAGTCTTTTCAGTGTCTGAAGTAGCTAGCTGTGGCTGAATCAGAAGTGGTGACAAGAAGCCTCAAAAGGCATGCAGCAGCACATCCAGTCAGAGGCATGGTTGGGTGAATTTGTTCATGTTGGCTGAGGGAGGAAACTCTTCCTACCCACAAACGAGTTATTTTAAACTCTTCCTCTACTTTGAGGTAGCCTTTGTCTCAGGACTGAGATATCTCCATGTCTCAAATTTTCAGGGACCTCTGAAAGGCACTCTACCCATTTAAATACTTACTGTACAGACATTGTCCTTGAATTGCAAATGGCTAATGATTGTTTGTATAGCTGCTGGGTAGGTAACAGACATCAGGAGCATTATTTTGTTCAGGATATTGCTTGTAGCTTATTCAAATAAAGAGGAGTTTCACCAGAAAAAGGGAGGGCAACCCAGTGACTTTGGAGAGATACAAATGAAAACATACAACTTCTGTTGGGAATTTTTCCTGGAAATCTTTAATAAGCTTATGTGTTCTAAGTAGTAAAGGGAATTCCCTGCCTCCCCCCAAATGGAGAAGTATACAGAAGTTTAAGGTCTCTGCCTGAAGGACAGAAAGGGTAAATGGTTTAAACGGACAGATATTAGAGGCACAGCAAAGCAGAGAGAACAGAAGAAAGAACAAGAAGGGAGAGAGGGCACAAACAGATATAGGGAGAAAAGAAACATAAATAAAAAAGAAGATAAGGAAAAGATTTATGGACATTGCTGTGGCAAGGAGTAAAATAGGCTAGAACCAGGGAACTAATAATATGTCTGTGTAAATAATGCATGATATCCAATCAAGGAAAAAAGAATAACTGAAAGAATTAAAGGTGCGTGAAGAGGAAATTAAGAATTTCTTGGCTTAGTGTCAGTGCGGCATGCCTGAAACATGAGAAAAATCCCCTAAGATTTATCACTTTTAAGCAGCACTAATATGTCTATCATACTCTATGTGATGAAAATGAAAATTCAAAGTGATAAAGCTGATTTGTATTTTTGTTTTCCTGTACTGCCAGCCAATTAAGCTTTTCTAACTTTTGGCGTAACTCAGCTGACTTGTCTTCTCCGATTATATGCACTGCATATTAAAATAAAAGTATATCTAGCCTGAAAACATGCAAAAAAAAAAAAAAGCATGCTTCTTCAGTCATAACATATTCCCCATATAGCTGTTGGCATTTATTTACTTCCGTTTCAGTAAAAATACTTAACAAAAAAAAAAAAAACACCACACCAAACAAAAAAAACCCAGTACAGTATCTCAAAAAAAATGTGATATCCTCTGTTTATCATGCTGGATTGTTTTTATTCTCAAAAACACAGTGATGATTGTTAAACAACAGTAATTGCACATTATTTACAGGCTTATTCCACTTTCTCAAACTTCCCTTCAGCCAGCTTTGCCTTTCACAGTGTATTTATGGCACGCTAACTGTGTATTTAGAATTACCAGTCTGTGCACATGTAAGACTAACATGGAGAATATTTGGCCTCTATAAAATAAACCAATGTAATATTAAGTTAAATAATGGCTACTGCCCTCTAGTATTAGTCTTTTCAACCTTTAATTTAATAATGTAATTTCTTCCAGAAGATGCAGAAATCAGGGACCTCACCACACCCTTTGTTGTCTTTACACTTCAAGACAAAGAAACGCTTGAAGATACACCTTTCCTTTAAGTGGCCTGCCTTGCCTAGTCACACCTGGCCTGCTCTCCTGAGAAGTCTAGATTTTTCTTAGTAACGTTAATGTAATTCTGTCAGTATTAATCACAATAATTTCGTTTCTCTCTCACCTTTGGTAATAAACTTTTCAACAAACCTATTCAAAAGAACTGATTTGGAGAGTCAACTGTGTATATAGTATCATACAGTAGGTGCTTTTCAAACTGCACATAGTTAAATGCTTAAATAATACTCCCTCTGGAGCAAAATTTCGACTCCTAAGAAAACTACAATGAATAAAACTGAGTTACCTATGGACATTCTGGTATTTGGTGGATCTGGGTTGAGAAATTTAAATATTTATATGTAGAATTACACACTCAGCCAGGTTGGAAGGGACCTCAGAAGGTCTCTAGTCCAAACTCCTGTCCAAAGCAGGGTCAAAACTGAATTCAGACCAGGTAGCTCAGGGTGTTGTCAGTCAAGTCTTGAAAATTTCCAAAAACAGAGTCTGCACAAACTTTCAGTAGGAAAAACATCCTCCTGGTGGAACCTTTTTTCCTTATAACCTCTTAGAATTTCCCATTTCAATTTATGACCTGTGTCTGCCATTATCCCACCATGCACCTCTGAGAAGAACACCACCTCGTTGATGAACTCCCCATAAGTGCTGGGAGGATGGCCAGTAGGTTCCCCCGCAGCAGTCTCTTCTCCAGGCTAATAACCCTTTCCTCACTAAGCAAGTGCTGCAGCCCCGATTATCTTGGTGGCCCTCTGCTGAACTTGCTCCAGTTTATTGATGTCTTCATATATTGGGGAGTAGACACAAAACTGAATGCGGTATTCTACATTAAAGAGGAATTATCATATTCTTTGATCTGCTGGCTGTGCTCTTACTAATACAGCCCAGGATGCTGTTGTCTGTCTTTGCTAATGCTGCACAGCTAATTCATGCCTAGCTTCCTGTTCACAAGGACCCCTGGTGCCTTTTCAGACTCTACCCAGGCCCTAGCCTGTACCATTGTAGGGCTTTATTCTGTCCCAGGTGCAGGACTTTGCATTTGTCCTGGCTGAATTTCATAAAGTTCCTGTTGGCCCATTCCTTCAGCTTGCCAAAGTCCCCCTGGCCCTGCCCTTGAGCAGATCATCTATTACCCCTAGCTTGGAGTTGTCAACCAACTTGATGGGGGCACATGCCTTCTCCTCCTCTATATCACTGGCAAAGGTATTAAGCAGAACAGGTCCCAGGACTGACCCTTGAGGAACTCCACATGTAATGAGCCTCCAGGTGGAGGACTAGTCTTTAATCCCCTACACTTTGAGACCAAAAATCCAATCAATTTTTCGCTGTTATGTTTTATCTCTAGAAGACGTTACTAGGTGCATCTTTGTGGAAAAAAAAAAAAGGAAAAAAAATTAAAACTAGAAATTACTTGTGGATTAACTGTGTTTGGAAAGGATACCAGCTGCAGAGTGGTGATAAATTAAGTTAATGAAATGCAATACAATGCATTTAATGTTACAAGTAAAATGATGCTAGTGCATTACTTCAAATATTTAGTATCAGGAGAGGAAACATTTTCTCCCTTGTTACTCTTCCCTGGTACCAGGTAATGGTCCATTACTACTTTGCCTACAATTTTACAGGAACAATGTTAATAAAATCAAAGATTTAGCAGTTAGGCAACAGTTCAGGGGATGAAAGAATAGTGCTGTTAACGAGTCTTGCCTTACCCGGAGGAAATCTTACTGAGATACATAAGCGCTAGAAACAAACCTACAAAGTAACAGGAAATCCAGATGTGACATCAACACATCTAGTTTTGTTCAAGTAGCAGCCGGATGTGCCTAAACAGCCTGTGGCCAGGCATACCTAGAGTTACCTGTGTTTTGTGGTTTCACCCATAACACATGCACTTACTGGGTTACTGAGATTAAAGGGCTCGCCATGTGGAAAGAAAAACCAGTACTCTCTACCGTTCAGACTTTATTCCAAGTCTTGCATAATATCAATGGAGGGAGGGCTAATCTTTATGCTTAGCTGCAGAAGCTGAGATATTTCATGAAGATCCTAGTTTTCATTTTAATAGCAAAAATGGGGGAAAAAACCACTTATGCTTTTGATCTGTGTAGTGACATGAAAATGTCTGAAATAATGACTGGATAGTACGTTTTCATCTCAGAAATAACCATGTAATGAAAAAAGAGACCACAACATACCTTTTTAAAATTCTATTTCTTTTTCTTTTTAACATGCAGGATTTTTAAGCCAGGATTTTGATTATTTTGAGGCTTCACTTGTGATTTTCAATGTTTATGGTTGTCAATTTTTGTGAAATTATTGAAGATGGAAAATGAAAACCCAGATATAAAGTGAAATTTCAATATGGGTTAACCTACCAATATCACTGTCAAAATCTAGTGATGGATGAATAAGTTCTGATACACCTGAACTTTGTTCCATATATCAAACGTGAAATTAACCTTTTGCAGAGGAATTATATTACAGTGTTTGGTTCTCTTTTTTATTATTAAATTCATATTCGTTTACATTTTCCAGTTAGAGCCAGGTCGGAGGGAGAATTGCCAAAATACATAAAAGTATGGGTTCTTATGGTATTTTTGGCCTCATTTGTCCTATTTTGGCATTTTAGATCAGCTGTAAGGGATTTATATTTCTGTCCTTTAACATTTCTGTGGTTTTTCTCCCAATTTGCAATTCTTCTACAGATGCATTTTGGACCACTTGTCCTCTCTCAGGATTTGTCCGTTTCTGATTGGCTTACTTGCCACAGTATCTCATGTTACATACAGCATGAACATATAATAAATATTAATTCATTTACAAAAATAGATACAGGGGGGAAAAAAATCATTTTTGCCATAGTTTCTTGACTTTTCTACCCTGTGTCCCCTTGATGACTCTCACCTCCTCAGCAGCTCTGATCTGATGAAGCACTTTCACAGAAGTATTCCTTTTAAAGCCCAGCTGTTTATTTTGGCACGTTGCAGAAACAGTAATCTGGTTCTTAGGAGAGGAAAGACTAACCACATCACAGAGCCGATCAGAAGGACTGCCAGCTGCACCGTGGGGCAGGCCTGTAAACCAATCCCCATGCTTGCCTCCACTTGTGCACACAATTTACCTGCAAACTCTCTAGGAGGTAAGGTTAAGGAAAAGCATTAAGAACAGAAGAAAAAAAATAAATAAATAAGGAAGAATAGCTTCTTATAAATGATATCCTGAAGATTTTATGAAAGGCTGAGGAAGAATACTTTTATGAAGTTCTATACTTCAAGTGATCTCAACTCACAATCAAGACTGTCTAGTCTGGTTTATGCTGAAGCATTTTGGTAGGTCAGCACTCTAGAGTCTATATTTTTCATATAAAGTAGACAGGGAATTATACTTTGTTATTTTGATAGTATGCTTTAGAATTTCAAGACAGAATTAAAGGGAAGAAGGCAGTGGAAGTGTTGGTAATTTTGTTCTTTTAGATTCCCCACATTTTCAATTTATAGCATGTTAGGGTGTTTATAGGTCATCTATATATACACACAAAGAACTACTTATGCTGACTGGATAACAACTGGATAAAAAAAATAAGAATTTGTTTTAGAAGCACTCCTGAGAGTAACCTAGATCTTGTAAATTATTCCCATGGTAATTTTGATTCAAAGGCCTTTGTTACAAAATTGTGAGTGACTCGAACTCCTTACAGCATATGATACATATCAGATTATCCAGTTTGGGGTGGGACCAATGACACTATGAGGCAAGCACTAGAAATACCTACACAGAAATGCAATTGATCTTAAAACACCATTTAAAGTTAATTTGTCAGTTATTTCCTTCAGCTAGTCCAGCAGTAGTGCCATATTTAAACAACATTCTCCCAGCTACACAGAAGTTTTTGGACACAGTGCCTTTTCCTCAGTCTTCTAAATTCCTCTATTTACCTCCCACCACAGGTTATACTTGCCAGAACAGACAAGGAAATGGTGTAATCATAGAAGTTTGTTACTCCATTTGCAAACAATGACTGGGGTACAGTCTGGAAGCTTGATTTATTCTCTTAAAGATCTGATCTTTTCATAAAGACCGATGTCACTCTTTTGGGTCTTGACAACTCCATTTCCAGTTGCATCTTTGCAATGATAATCTTCTAAAAGAGAGAGATATGAATCATTACCTGGCACAATTTGCCACCGTGGGTAAAGTGTAGGATGTTCAATGCACTCAACCCAGACATGCAGTGTTTGAAAAGAAGCTCTAAACTTGAGTAGACAAATGCACTCATGGCATTTGGAATCAGCTAACAAAAACAACTCAAGGACATATTCTGGCAAGTGAGAGATTTTGTTTGGGAGCTGTACTAAACACTCGTTTTGCTGGATTCTATTCATTCTAATAGTGAAACTGCTTCATAGTTAGTTTAGCAATTTCTGTTATCCTTGTACAACATGTGTTCATATTAATGTTGAGGCAGCAGTATTGCATTTCGTTTTAAAAGCCAACTGTTTTTCTAAGTCTTGTTTTAACATACACGGCATACTCACACACACTATTCATTGCCCTGCCGCTCTGCTTCTCAATAAAAGAAACTGGTTCTCCCAGACTCTGCAGATTATCACATCTGGTTTTATGTCACATAAGGAACAGTGTTTTGAGGACTTTGAACCCAGAGGGATCCTGACTTTTCAGCCTTGCCAATGCTATTACTCAGCTAGCTGTGTCATACACTGCCACAAATGCAACAGAAACAAATACCCTACCTGGTATGGAAACTCTTTGCAGAGTTTTAATTAAGTAAAACTAACAAGAGCATTTTCTGAACTTGCCTTTGTCAAATTGTCATGGTTTAATCCCAGCTGGCAACTAAGCACCACACAGCCACTCGCTCACTGCCCCCCCAGTGGGATGGGGAGAGAATCAGAAGAGTAAAAGTGAAAAAACTCATGGCTTGAGATAAAGACAGTTTAATAGGTAAAGCAAAAGCAAAACAAAACAAGGAATTCATTCACTACTTCCCATGGGCAGGCAGGTGTTCAGCCATCTCCAGGAAAGCAGGGCTCCATCACACGTAATGGTTACTTGGGAAGACAAACGCCATCACTCTGAACATCCCCCCCCTTCCTTCTTCTTCCCACAGCTTTATATGCTGAACATGACATCATATGGTGTGGGATATCCCTTTGGTCAGTTGTGTGACATTTTCAATTTAAGAGAGGTGCCCATGGGTGTGGGATCTAGCCTAAAGCACCAAGCACTCAAACTTCTTAAGACGTGGAGCACTTCCAGGAAAACCACATAATGTGACTCTAGCCAATGGAAGAATCATGATTCCCTGCTCAACCATCTCAGAGTATCCTAGTGTGCTGGTTTTGGCTGGGGTAGAGTCAATTTTCTTCATAGTAGCTGGTATGGGGCTATGTTGACTAGGGGGAAGGTTGGCCCGGGGACCACTGCTCAGGGACTGGCTGGGCATCGGTCGGTTGGTGGTGAGCAATTGTTTTCATTTGCATTACTTGTCTTTCTTGGGTTTTATTTCTCTCTTATTTTCCTTTTCATTACAATATTATTATTATTATTATTATTATTATTATTATTATTATTTTATTTTATTTTATTTCAATTATTAAACTGTTCTTATCTCAACCCATGAGTTTTCTCACTTTTACCCTTCCAATTCTCTTCCCCCCTCACCCTGCTGGGGGGTGGGGATTGAGGAAGCGGCTGTGTGGTGCTTAGCTGCTGGCTGGGGTTAAACCATGACACCTAGGTACAGGTAAGGTTACCAAAGATAAGGAAACATCTCATCAAGGCACTCTGCTTCCTCAGAAATATTCTTTAAAGGAGAGTGCTAATGGTTTAACTGTAGTTCTGCTTGGTAGTCATCCCACATGGTGACGCATTGAGTATCTTAAATTATATACATACATGTCTTAAATATATTAAACACAAGGTACGTAGAATAGCAAGAATGTCTGTTTCTTGTGCTCTAAAATGATAACACAACTGTGGCTTGTATTCTAAAATGTTTATCTACTACGCAGTCTACAGACTTTTGGTTGCCCCAGCTTGCACTCGCACCAAGGGAGGCAGGGATTTACAGGTCTAGATGTCAGGAACAGGAAAATAACAAATGGACACACACATTCACATGCATGCACACACATGCATGGCACACACAAACATGCATATATTATTCCTGAGAATCTTTACTTTACTGTGGTCATGTGGAGACAGATGATATATTGTACCAAGAGTTCTTTGCTTAACCATAAAGTTTGTAAGTCTTAAGATTTTCTGGGGAAACAGAGGGTTAGAAGAAGACTGAGTCAAGACCGCCTCGGTACAAAGCTGGGTATTCTACTGTGATAATGGAATGCAACTAATAGCTGGAGAGATAGCAATTTCATTTTGCTCGGCTGCTGACTCTAACCAGGAATAACTCCAAAAATGCTTTTTTGCAAACATCCCTTCTCTGTCCTCTCCTTCCTATTTTGAAGTCCTCTTTCAATTAGCAACAGAGACTAATTTTTATTTGCCATGGTTTTCCTATGATAACAAAATGTTTACTTTCAACCCTACAACTTTAGAAAATAATGTGATTCAAATGCTAATGATGTCAACAACTAAATCTAACAACATACAGGCTATTGGTGAAATTAAGTCATTGGCAGGTATGCTGACCAGTCTCCCTTGCCTGTACAATCTCTTGTATGTATTCAGCTGCTGCCTATTGTCTTGTTTCTAAATTTTAAGGAACTTTGGATCTCCTTTTCAACTGTACTTTTAACAGCACCTAGCACAAGGCCATAACTAGGGTTCGTGTGCACCTTGATAGTTCAAGTGGTAGTAATAATAATAAATTACACATTTTCAATGTTGGTGAAAAAATAGCTAACATAAGGAAAGCATACGTGTTCCAGGCCACAGAAAAATGTTTAATACATAGTCATTATAAATCCCAGAAGCGATCAATTTATAAAGAGAAATGTTTGTACATGAGCAGTGCTGCCATGCCACTGAAATGTAACACACTGATTCAGTATGTGCACAGAACTGCAGTGGACAAATGCGTACAGATTCATTCCACGCTGTACAACATTTTTACACAAACGTTCTTAATCGCTAACAGAAATAACATCGTCTACTGTAGCTTGACTTTCTTTAACTAAGTTCCTCGTGTCAGTAACACATTCACAGCAGACTTCATCCAAGGTCTCGCCTTGTCGATTTTTGATCTTTGAAATTTATTCTGATGATGCTCCTAGCCTAAGTGCTTTCTTTTGCAGAAAATAAAGTAATCGGATTTCATGAGAGCTGGCTTATTGCACATTTGTATGTAGCTCTTGGAGGAAGCTCCTAAAGGAAATAGAAGTCTGTAACATGCTCCAAATTCCCTTCAGGGCCCCTGGTTCTTTGATTTAATCTTGAAACAGTCAAGACTTTTAGCCATTCTTCAGACACAAATAGGCTGTGGCATCAAATTCACTTCAAGGAAGTACTTTGTGACTTTGTACTGATCTCTGGTATAGGTAAATATATTTTTTCCCCACCTTTTATAAGCTTCCTCCCATATCATCAGTACTGAAAATTTAATTTAACAGAAGTGACAGCCAATACTTTTTAGAAATTAGAGGAATAATCTAAATGAAATGTTACACTCTCAATGAGGCATTTTGTTCTGAACCTCCCTATATTTGAGATTTACTTTTAAATGGCTAAAAGGGAAGAAACCTCTTGGTAACTTGGTCTGCTTGGTAACTTTTGATTATTGATTAAACAGAATATGTTTCCTAGATATCATGCAAACTCTATTTTGCATTTAAAACAAGCACCCCTTCTTGCAAATTCCTAAGAGACATATGCTGGCATTTTTTCTTTATGCAGAGGGACGTTACATTAAATTCAGGCCACATTTTTTCTGAAAAAATGGCATCAATACTTTTTTTTTTTCTTTTAAGAATAGTTCTTCAGCATTTGTGTGTTATGTAAGTTTCATATGTCCTTAAAAACTGTTCCCTGGAGGTTACCCAGGGGATGGCATCTTTCAATAGTTTCCCGGATTGTTTTGTTAAAGGGAAAGACTGCTTTTTCCTCCTACTCCCAGTCTGTATAGGCAGGAACCTTAAACAGGACACACTTAGATGATAATACTCATGAGATACACTTGAGATGTATAGCTGTATGTTTGTATGTATGCATGTATGTATGTTTTCCAGCAGACTGAGCTTACACACAAGACCAGATTTCACATACAAAGTGCTTTTTTTTCTCAGGCACCATCATCCTTATAATGGTGTCAGATTAAAACGTTATGTCACGCTCCACACTCCTAATGCATTCCTGCTACCCTCAATGTTCACGCTTGGTAACCTCACAGTGGAGAGAGCTAGGGAAGAGCTTCCCCTTACTGCAGCAAACTCACATTAAAATGATTTAATGATGTGCAGTTTACAATAGGGTTCTTCTCAACACACTTTGTACCTTTATAGATCCTGAAAGTAAGAAGATGAAAGAAGAGCTAGAGAGAGGACAGAACAGATTCATGTTGTAACATCTATGAGGTAGTTACAGGTTTTCCTTAAATGAAGTGTCTATAACCAGGATGTCATTAGGTATCCATTGGTATTAGAACAGGGCAAGATATTTGTATTTATATTCTTATTCTCTCATTTTTATTCTTCTCTTTCAGGATGTTTCCACTTATACAGATATACAGTTTCACCATCTTTCTTTTTTATGTTTCCCCTAAATTCATACATTCAATTGTTTCAAGACAGTCTGATCCCATTTGTGGATTGCTTGCAAATAGTTTGCTTCAGATGTTCTAAGTGATTGTGGGTTATTTATCTAGGTCATGTGGCATGAGTCTACTCCCTGAGTAGGTAATGCCTGGGTCACATATTACGTTATGCTTAGAAATAGAATAGGGACAGAAACCTGGGAAAGAAATTGTAATTTGAACTCCTGTTTCCTTTATAATCAACCAGGACAAACTAGGCTACTTGTTGTAGATACAGATATCTTTCTGAAGATGTGTTCTTTATGTACTTTAGAACAGCTACAATCAGGTTTATGTTCAGTTAACATTAAGACAAGAGCCATATGGTCTGATCTAAAGTCCATCAAAATTGAAAGGAGTTTTCCCTTTAATCTCAGTGACCTTTGAGTGAGGGTCTCAGGACCCCTCGAGGTCCAGGAGCCACAAATAATTTCAGAAAGTTGATTTTTAACAAATACATACTTTTATGTTTCTAGGCTTTAGAGTCTAGAAGTGAAGCTTGAAACACTGATTCATACAGGTGGCTTCTGCAGAGAACACAAGAAAGGGCTGGAGACATGATCACTTTTCTGGAGACATGGCTGTCCACTCTTCTGGACCTATAATGCATCAAGTTCATAAAGTGGGGCAGGTGGGGAGTGTGGAGGCATAGTATATGTGATTTCTGAGCAGAATGGGCATGAGAAAGCTTAAGACTCCAGGACTCTCAATTTAAACCTGCATGCACTCAGAAGGAGCTATCCAGTAGTAAATGGCACATTGGAAAGGGCTAGAAGATGAGCTACCAACTTACTCTGAGAGTTTCATTTCTGTGAATACAGTGAAGAAATTAACAATTGTAAATCTGAGATAACGACACTTGTTGGAGCTCTGTATATCATCTTGTTTAAAGGCATGATTCAAATCCCAGTGAAGTTGTGAGATTCTTACTGGGATTTGCTTGAAGCCCTTCAGGGACTGAGTCTTACCTGATTTACTCCTGTGTGCATTAAAGAGCACTCTATTGTCAGTTGGAGATTCACAGCTGTTAAATTTGTCAGAACAGAAATTACTCCTATTGCTTTGTGGCAAACATGAATTAGATTTATCACTGACTCATCAGATCTCCTCTGATGTTTTTTTATCCACATTGATAAGTTTGTTTCTTTCTAAATCAGAAGACAAAAAATGTGCAAAGTCCAGATCAAAATCTTTGATTTTTATATTTATTTTAACTGAAAGTTTCATTAAAAGTAAGATAATGCAGAGTTCAAAAGGCAAAGTCATTCATCATGTTACTAAGATACCAAGGAAGTGGTTTTTTGAACTCACTGCTTCCTTCTGCAAAGGTGGGATGAAAAATAATAAAAAAAAGAAGTGTTTTTAATGGATGGAAAAATTGGCATGCATTACTCAGTTTTTATTATGAACATATGTTGCAAGTACTAGTAAGACAGAAGAATGCAATGCATCTTCTATTTCTTTATATAAAAGGTACTTCGTTCCAAATAAGCACTTTTCCTGGTTACGAGAAATAATCTGCAAGTGAACTATCAGAAAACACATGCACATTATCACTGCACAGTGCCAGGAGTAGCTTAACCTGGATGCCCTTCCAATTTTTTCAGAATACATACATCAAACTTAATTTTACAAAAGCTGTGCTTTTAAATCATTCATGACAGTAACTCCTAAATGCAATGTACAGTTGTAAATACTGGTGCTTGATCAAAAGTTGTGGCTTATAAAATATTAATATTTATCTGTCTCCAGAACTTCCATACCCATAGCTACTTTCTTAAAAACAGGCATATTAGTTTGCTTCTTCTGAAGCCTTTGTATATAATGTACACGTAACAAATAGAAGCACATTATTTTCCACTTTGTTTTACTTCATATATGTATATAAATAAGACTATATATGTCTCAGATATCTCATATATATGCGCAAAAGGAAGATTATCTATAATAATCTTATATCAGTTGCTGAGAACTTTAGATACCTTGTACTTTATAAGAATTCTTTTCTCATCTTTATGAATTAGGTCTATAAGAGACAGATTTCTGAATTTGCTTAGGCAAAGTAACCCGAGCTCAGAAATCAAAGACTCTATGTTTTTTTAATATTTGAAGTAATTCAGGCTCATAGCACTGGTAGGTCACACCTCAAATTGACCATAAGCCCAGGAACTCAAGAATCATGGCAAATGAATATATATCAATCTGTAGTAAAACTAATAAAGAAATGTAAATTATAGATTGTTTAAAATAGCTCATTTTAAAACATTTTACTGCTACCATGATCAAACTCACAAAAATCTTTATTGTCTCAGCTAACTGAATGGAAAAGATGAAACACAAAAGGTGAGCAGATATGCCAGAGGTCGGAGAATAAAATTTGCAATCTGACATACCTAATGCTATCCTAAAGCAAATGAATTATTCCTGCTGAGAAGTTCACAAAAGATGACGGATATTTTTATTCTCCTAGTATACCAGATTTGCGGGTTCAATTGTTGCTGTAAAATTTATAAGTCTTTTGTTTCTTCTACATAAATTCAAACTCATTATTTATTCTCAAACTTCTTCTCAAAGTATTTTTTAAGAAAAAAAGAACAAATACGGGCTATACTCTAATAATATCTGTCAAAAGAAAGGATGTTTTATGGGAAGGTGTTCATAACAGGTTTCTGAAATGATCAATTCATCATGACATAGAGGTTCAAATGCAGACCATTTTGGTTTGTATATGCCAAACCTTTTTTTTTATATATAGTTTTGTTTTGTTTTGTTTTTGTAGCTGCTCTAAGTACAGCTCTAAGTATATTCACAGTCATTGCCAATTGAGAATTTAATTTCAAGGTTCAGCAGTAAAAGCCAAAGTCCAAGTCAGAGAGAGAACTGAGCTCTCTTAGGAATGATTCATTCTATGCAAGCAGAGTTGATGACCTCAATCCTTGATCACAATTTTCAGTGCATTTTGACCTTAATATAGTCTCAGGAGTTGAGTGCAGTAATGGAGAGTTTCTGTGTTCTGGAGCCAAGTAAAATGTTTTGGGCTAAAGTTAACTGAAGTGACTGATCTGGGAGACTTTAGTTTTTGAATGCTGCTTGAAAGCTTCACCTACCTTTGATGCCAGTGCCACCAACTCTCTTACAAGGTGTTGAAGGAACTAAAAAATATCCCAAAGAATCAGGTAGTTAACCATAACATTTTGTTCTTAATTTTCTGTCATTGTTTCCACATTTGGCAGTATATTCAGAACTGATTAAATACAGGCTGTTTGTAATGTCTGTTTGATAGCACTTGCAAAGTATTAAGATAACAGATAGCTATAATTTATGGCCCAAGAGCTAATCTATAACTTTAGACTGTTTTAGCTCCATTAATCTCAACTAGTAAATGCATTAAATTTTACAGAAAGTACTGTAAAAATAAAATTTTCTTATTTGGGAAATCTGTTTTACACTTCTCAGAAGCAAAGCACAGAAATCATAGCTCAAGAGGCAGGGAGACTCAGATGTCTTTAACTCTTTCCAATTTTGATACTCTGTAGGTGTTGGAAACAGTCTCTAGTGCAAAATAAGGAGCTCTCCTCCATAGCAGATCTCTCCTCACTGACTGCTAAACACCCATCCCACAGTCTCCAGTAACTGTGGATTCATGGAAACAGTTCACAGTCTGCTCCCAACCTTAGCTCCCCCAAAACCTTGCTTTCTAACAAGGCAGAAACTCCCCCTTTGTTGCTATCCTGAAGAGAATTCAAGCCACTCCATAGCCATTTCTCCACTTCCCTTTCTATACCATGAAGGCACATCTGGGAGTACTGGAACAACATGAGTTGAAATTTTGAAGCGCTGGACTGGGTGAGATACTCTTGATCTTAATTTTTCTGATGTATAAAAGAACTGCTTATCAAAACTCAGTGTATGATAAAAACAGCATGCCATATAACAAAGTAGTTTTGGTCTTGATGTACATGTAAAGTTCTTCTGCATCATGCATTTTAGTTAAAAACCATTGTCTAAAATCCTGTGATTCAGACACTTCCACATCGCATCTTCCAAGAAGTTATTTCTAAAGTATTGCCAATGTAAATGCTTCTTATAAGGGAATTATTCTCACAATATCTAGGCAAGAACTTTGCTGCTTGATAAGTAAGAGCTATTTCATTCATTTAGTTTTCTTTTAACACTGCAAATGGGTTTGAGCCTATCAAAACCGGAGCATCTGCTTAGCTTCACCTTAGGAGTGTCTTACTAAGTTCAATGGAACCCAACAGCTATCTGTGTCTCGAGTGCAAATATAGTTATGTGATTTGTCGGACTAGGAAATGTTAAGAGTGTGAAGTCAATGACTGATGATTGTGCACTTCCTTTCAGAGAGTATTAAACAATATTGGATTAGGCCTTTATGTATGTAGTAACATTCCTTTGTAAGAGTGAGGTAAAATATGCCTTGATGCTGAGCTCTGTGTGATGAACAATTTATTCTACATATGTAGAGTCTGCTTTTCTTCACTCAGTACCTGTGGGCAGGTTGTGATTTCCTCAGATTAATTCCATATTATTTTGTTGAGGTTTTTGAAATGTTATGTAGTGAACTTGAGTCCCTTTCTCAGTGGTTAGTAGGAATTGTGTCGGTAGACAAGTATACAAAATTTCTTCATATTCAGTGGAGAAATTCAGCAGTGTTTTTGACAGGAATACTTTTGTGTGTAAATGTAAAAGGTATTTTTATGAGTAAATAAGTCATCAAGATAGAATTACTCTTCCACCCTCATTCATGACAATAAGACAAGACCATTGCAAAGTTTATAATAATTAAAGGCACTATGTAACTGAAAACATTTAATTCCAACTAATATTTGTAGAATATATGTTTAACATTTGAATTAGTCAGCAGTTTTATTCATTTTTCAATGGAAGTGAGTTCAAAGCCTTAGTTTCAGGGAAGTACTATGTTTAATTCAAAATAAAAAGTCATTGACCCTAGACTGTTGGAAAGAAATAAGTACAAAAGATCAATTTAACACCTGAAACATCTAGAGATCAAAAATCAAGAAAGAGAGATATCTCTTAAAGAACTATCCCACTCAACATCTCATAAAGATTTTTCTGATACTTTCCAAAAGGTCAAAGCTATGAAAACATTCACGTGTTGTACATTTAATTCTAGTTAATTTTCACAACCACATTAAGTTATCTAGGGTTTGTTAAGGCTTAATTGACTATTTCTAAGAAGGATCATCCCTCACAATACATCCAATTTTTGCTTTACCCACTCTGAGACAAAAAGTGGGACAAAGAAACCTTTCCTTCTTCTTTTCTTGTTGTAAGTTTGCCTACTGTTGTACGAGAAATAGCTTTGGGCAAAGGCTCAAGAAAGCTGGTGAACAGACTTTGTATTTTTAGACTGCGAGTGTTAATGTAACTGCAAAACAATGCACTGTACAAGTAACTAAATAGGACACAGACATTGGAATACACAAATTACCCAAAAAGGGGACCAAGGAGATCAAAAATGAATTTTGCAGATGACTCTGGAGAGGAAATTAAGTATTTTAGTAAGACGAAAATAGAACAGAATAAGCATTTGGAAATAGTGAAACTACTACAGTATTTGCTTGCCATTTTCCTGCAGTGCTTCCATGAAATGCATCAGCGTTTGTCTTTCTATCTGTTCTGAACAACTGCATATAACTGCTTCTTCAGGCTTGTAAACGTGCAGGTCAGGTGAGACCAGGTTCAAGTGGTTTCCCACATTATATGAACGACATAGAAAATACATGGCTTTTGGGTGTTTTGCTCATGACACTTGTAAGACTGTAAGAAAGTTTTCAGCTCCATCATATCAACCCAGAAGCCAGCCCTTTCCTTTGATTTAGATTTCAGCATGTTCTAAGATGTGTGTGTATGTATGTACATGCAAATGGTGACGTGAATATACAGGGTAAAAACAGCCTACAATAAAACTGCACTTGGTGTCTGTGAACCAGATTATAGGCCGTAAGTTTTATTTCGTATAAAGTGCCCACTACGTGGACTGATTTTCTTAGGACGGTAATAATAAGGAGAAGGAGGCTTTGACACCTAGGTGACTACAGTTCAAGTGTGACCCAGATGAAGAATATCTTCTTAATACATGGATTAGGTGGGGTTTTTTTATAGTGCCTGTTGAGCCTAGATGTCTGCTAGGGGCCTAACAGAATGAATAAAAAGACAGCTAAGAAGATCTTTCTTTGCCAGTAAAATTATCCAGATATGAATTAGTAGGTATATCAAAAGGTTTGAGAAAATGGTCAAATTATTTGTGGCATTACTTAGACACACATTCATTTTAAGTCATAAATGGGAATTTTACAATTACTTTGAGAATATGCAAAAAAGCTTAGAAATTTAATCTACTTGGAAGCTCTTCTGTAATCTTTTCAGTTATTCTAGTGTCAACAGGAAGTCCATTGGTCTGTTTTGACGATCTTACAATGGAGTAATTATAAAAGTTCCGGGTCCATTTGTCACCTTTAGTTGCAAATGTACTTGTTTCACTACAAGTCACGTCAGCATGCACTGAACACCCGTAGTCATAAGTAGAATTCACTTGTGTTTTCTTGTATATGCAGAACGATAAGAAAAAAAGTAAATATTTGAAGTAAAAAAAAAGTAATGTAAAAAAAGAAAAGCATAAAAGTAAATGCTGCTTTAGAGTAAACATTTAGACAATGAAGAAGCTATACTCTGCTAGAGTATAGGAAAGGAATAGCACAGGAAAGGGATGGCATCAGGATGTTTTAAATGGCATTTCATTTATCCAAATCCTCTTAACTATGAGTTTTAAGATGGACCCAAGTTTAATTTTAGAAATCAAATGCTACAACTAGAAGCACTTGAGGGTTGGAGGAAGGAGAGCTGCAGAGGGGGAGGAAAGAAGAGGGAATTGCTCCTTGAGTGCACTGCAAATAGCTTTTGAATCAACAGTATGGTAACAATTAGACAGTGGTCCTTTTTTATTTTGCTGGATTTTGAAAATCATAAAAATAGATTATGAATAAGCTTCATGTAAGCCAAAAGTTACGTTGCAACAGCTGCATTATCCTACCAATACATACTAATTTTACCAGATCTATTCACAACTTGCTAATATCTCACAGGTGGTAAAAGCACATCTCAGATTCCTCCTTTAGGGATGAATTCTTCTGTGATATTTTCAGCTTCCACCTTTTATTTCCCACGTTTACATCTTAATGGCAGGCAAGTTGTATGGAAGTAATTCATTTAACAAAGCAATAAATTAAGGCCTAGTACACATACGGTTTCCTTTATTGTTTCAAGATACATGGAGCTTTCATAGACATTTGAAAACAAGGCCTTCATCATGGGATTTTCTTAGGAATTTTGGATCTGTTACACAATTGTAAGCAGTACAACTCTCCTATCAAAAGCAATCCCCAATGCTTACGTTCTTTGTGCTGTAATGTGTCTTTGAAAGGCCCATCCTTGCAGCTTTTGCAATTGTGTACTTTTTAGCAATGCTTACAGCTACACTGTTCATGACTGTCTTATAGAAACGGCACCTAATCTGCCTACATGTTAATTACTTAGTCTTCCACTTCAGTATCATGTCCAACCTCTTGTCAGGTTTGGGGTTTTTTGTTGGAGGTTTTTTTTGTAAACCTGGTTTATACTTGGCCTATGTTTTTAATGTAAAATAAATGCCTATGGAAACAATTTGAAATGCTAAATAGCAGAATGGAATTAATATTTGGAATGCTAAAGAAAAGAACTCTAGGGTATTTCATTTGATGTATGTTGGAATAAAATCACTTTTCTTATTAACTATTTGGAAAATAAAACTATTAACATTAAAGTCTCTTAAAATAGAGATTTATTTTTTTTAAGATGGCATGATTTGGAATTTATTTTAAGTAGCATATAATCTGTGAGTCCAGTTCTTCCATTTTCCATTATTTAATCATTGAATTTGGATTGCTCTCTGTTGATTTCCTCTTTAGATTAAACTAGTACTTGGAATTTTGTCATACAGACCTTTTTATTCACTAAATTAAAATGCCTAGTCTATTCTAAATATGGCATTGTAAAGTTGGACTAAAACCAGAATGCAAACTATTTTAAATAAATAATAACTTTTGGAAAGGTATGAGTAGTTTCAAATAAGTTCCCTAGGTAAGCAAAGACCAATGCATAGCCCAAAAGAACTTTATTCTCCAGTTGTGGCTCAATTTTTGTTATACTGCAGAGTAGTGAAAGGTCACTCTTTAGATAGATAGACAACTTCCAGTATGCAAGTGCTGCCTTGAAAGACAGAAGCATTGACAGAGGCTGACTGCCCATGTTGGTGGTTCGATTTAGAGAGGCCAAAGTAGGCAGTCTGTCCTCTTGAAAACGATAATTTCTTGAGGAGCCAAAACTTATAAAACACTATTAAAGTTCAGGAAGCTTGAAAACTATTTCTCCTCACGTTGGGCATGTCAACAATGTGATATATGCAGCCTCAGACATGGCACATTCTGCACCTACATGAGTCTTGTAAGAAAAGTAACATTTTATTTCTTCTATGCTTTACCAAGTCTTCTAAGTGCCTAAGTATAACACTAGATGCAATACCAAGTTCACTCCACTATCATCATGGAAAGAGGAGGAGGAGGAAGGTTAGCATGCACATGAAGCTGTAACACTGATTTCTGCTTAGGAACAGGGAGAACAACATCCTTCTCTTGGGAGCAGGGAGAAAGATAGGCTTCCCCTTTCCTGAGGAAGACGTTCAGCTACTCTTTGTCACCTTGAGGGCAGAGAAAGGAGACACTTCCTGACAGCTAAAAGTCAACATGAGATGAAATTTCACAGGTGACTGGTTCTCATTTTCTACATTACATATATATACATACATACCACAAACAGTGCCTCACAGCCATCATAAACGTGTCACGGGTGTTCTTCCATGTACTTCTAATCGAATTAGTTTTAGAGTAGCAGGGAAATGTATCTAATTAATATTGTGGTTTGGTTTGGGTTTTTTTTTTTTGGGGGGGGTTGGTTAAATGTTTTTTTTTCTTTCCTAAGGAACTGTGGGAGCAATGTGGTTTTTATACATTCTCTTCTTTTAATGGAAGGGAGATTTGTTGAGGGATATGGTTGGTACCTGCAATTCCAGCTCAAGCACTTTGTCAAGGTTCCAACATTCTTGATGAATTGCAAATGGGAGAGGGAACCCTTGAAACAGATCTGTAGCCTGTGATATAATTGACTCAAGACAGCCTTCTGGAAACTTTTTTTGTTGCTCCTATTCAGCTGTTTCATAAGCACATGGGACAAATGTTTTGTTTAATGGAAGACATTTAGGAGTGAGTAAGTCATTTTAATGTGGATCTTCCTCTTTTATAAGGACACCTCTTGCATTACATCTTTGTCAAATTAACAAAGCTGGGTATAGCTGCAACACTTAAAAGAACAAGTATTTAAAAGCATGCATCTAAGGAGAGAGCAGAAGAATTTTCAGGCTTCTGGGGAAATACATGACTGATGAAAAATTATGTCCAGCTATTTGCCCTAGGTTTGAGGGATGGGGGTGCATATGCTATGTAGACAAAGGCTTGAAAGGATATGAAGAACATCCTGACTGTAGCAGTTAGCAAAAACAGCGTGTCAGAGTCTGTGTGCATTTTCAGGGCAGACTTCTTGAACAGCCAGACATGCCAGTGTACAGTGCGCTAACAGACTCTCTGTCAAAGCTGAGTCCTTGCTACAGTTGTTTACGGTAAATGTTCGTAACATTGGTTAATTATTATGTAATGGTTACTTTATCAGCAATGTACAGCAGCACAGTAAGAACAATTACACTGAAACAATTCAGTGTCCCCAGTGGCAAATATAATTATTTTTTTAGTTTAGAGGAATTTACTAACACCATATCTGTAGTGAGGACAGGGCTGCTGAGGGAACTGGTTATGCCTTTGTTTCCTTTTGAATATACTGATGTTTTTAATTTTCATCACATAGCTACTCACTTTCTCCCCTCTGTATTCTTCTTTGTGAGAATCCAGCGGATGAGATTTTGGCTAGAATTTTATTTCTCCGGGCAGACCTTCTATACTGAGTGTTGTCTATCCAAACCTTTGTTATCCACAGTCTCTGATTTTCAGTACATAATGTTAAGTACCTTCATGAGGAAATTAGGCCATGTGAATAGTCAGTTGAACCTCAGTTACAGAGACCTCAGAGCCCCATGAAGGCTTCTTTGATGATACACTCAGCTTTTTCTCCTCATTAAAGAAGCCAGAGGTGCCAGTGTCAGTGTTCCCTGCTGTCTCAGAGAAACTAATTCTCAGTCTAATTGTCTAAGGCTTGTGAGGCAGTTTAATAAAGTCTAGCACAAAGTCTGTATGATAGTGTCTCCTTGACAGAAGTCTTCATGAACTTGGATGAGAATTACTTGTTTGCTTTCTCTATGGAAAGACATAAAAATTTTAAATTTTGTCATCCACAAAGTTGTTAGGTCTGTACAAGGAAGCCTGACATTTCTCCGTATCCAGCATATCCAGCCAGCCTAGGAGATGGCAGTCTTACTATTCATCCAGATGGGAAAAGAGAAATAGCATTGACCTCCAGTAACTAGTTTGGACCTTAGACATGAAGTTTCTGTAATATTGTCTTCAAAGCAGCTGATGCGTAAGCTAGGAAAAGAACAGGTCCAATCAGACAAGGAAGTTGTGCAGACAAATTGTAGGCAAGAGCTGGTGCTGTTGGAAGCATAAAACCCCTTTAAATTCTTGGGGTAGATGCATAATTTTTAGGAATTGGTTGGAGAGGTTTGTGGAGGGACATAGAGAATGTATTTATCCTTTACTACTTTGTTACAGATATTAGCGAATTACCTCATATTCATATTGGGTAGACATTTTTTGAAGGTTTTATTGATTTTGAAAAACATTACAACTTGCTTAACTGAATAAACAACATATTCAAGGACAAAAAGTCTCCATCCAAAAGTGTGTATGAGTTGAATTAAGTCAGAGAGTGTTATGATTCTCAAGACTTGTGTTTGCTTTCTGGGAAACCTCTTCGTGTATATGAAGACACATGTGTACCAGGTACATGTATACCATTGTCACTGAAAAAACATTAGAAAGTGATATACAACTACCAGTGAGCATAAATGTCTACTGAAGTTCTAGAAAGAACTAAATTTTTGCTACACCAAGCACCAGAAGGAGCTTTCCAGTTCTTCTCACAACTGGCACGGTTGCTTTCTCTGTCTTGCATTCTTTCCCATTTTAGAGTTTTTTTCTTTGTCGTTTCTGATGTGTTACAGTTTCCAGACTCTATTCAAAATACCATTTGCACATTTAAATCTATTTCAACAACTGCTTGTAGACAGACTGAAGGAAAGAGCGCAACAGGAAAAACAATCCATTCTGTCATCAGAAAACCTTTCCAAAACTGTGAGAAACAGCAGAGATCTTGCTGGAAATGAAGGTGCTCTGCTTGAAATGTAATCAGTGTTCCCCTTTAGCTTTTACTTTTTACTTTTTTTTTCTTTATGGGCAGTTATCTCCACTGCACTTTCAGTCACCACTTAGTCTATACGAAATTAATTCTGTTTTAATGGATTTGTACAAAAACAGTGAGGAAAAAGTATGGAAACAGGAAGATGGGATTTAGGCCACTATAGTCTCTTAAGTTTCTTAAGCACTGTAATTATTTTTGTCTACTGAATCCTCCCAGCCCCTTCAATCTGTTAAAACTTTATTTGACCTGCAATAGCAGGCTAGTAGGCTTATTCTTTTACTTGCTGCAATCAGGGGTGGCAAACTATACATATAGGTGCAGATTAGCTATTGCCAGAACAAAGAAGTGGCTTGCTTAAACTCTGCCATGAATGTAAAGAATGTGAGTGAATTTCTCCGGCAGTGGGAGCTTAGGTTTGGGAAAATCAGACCTAAGAAAAGAAATCCTTCAGCAGTCAGAAGATATCTGAGTTTGTGTCTCTTCTCGTACTGAAGTTGATATGCTTCTACTGCTCTTCCAAGATTCAGAAGGCAATAGCATTTAAAAGGACACTCAGAAGACAGCCAGAAGTACATGTGTCAAGATGCTAAACTCGCCTACAAACACAAGGATTAACTTAAGTGATTCTGAGTGCCATCTATGGAAACTTGGATGTCAAAACTGGAAAATTACCTCAATTTATCCATGATATAGAACTTAAAAAAATTCAGTTTGAGTAAGATCATAAGAGAATTATCTATGCAAGTTCTACCTATACCGGCTTTTGTAGGCAAATTGAAGTCACATATTTGTGTTAGGTGACACCATCTCTAAGGTAATGTACTTCACGCTCTCAAGAGAAATTCTTAGCTTAGACTTGGCACGGAGTTAATTACAGCTACATGGCTTTTGGCTGGCTCAGGGTATGAACAGGCAGAACAAGCTTGCAATGGCCTGCAAAAATCTTGTAGGCATTCCCTTAAAATTAGATTTTGATATATAGTGAGGATGTTAGAACGTAAACTGGGCAGGACTATTCATGAAATTGATGTGAACTGTCAATCTGGTGCTTGGTGGAGAAACTGATAGAAGGTAGAAGTTCCTTCTCTCTGGGAAAGAGGACAACTAAAGCTTACATGTCTGCATCACTAAGAGAGGGGGAGTGTGAAGGAGTTTTGCGTGCATATGGGAGAAGGGCCATTTCTGCTTTTGATGTCAAACCTGCCTCTTGGTAGAAGACCCTGCCAAAGGAAGGGACTTGACACCAGTAGGTGATATGAGGCTTGGCAGCACGCTCCAGCAGAGTCTGAAGATGTGATACACCTCATGTTTTCTGATGACTGAGCTCTAGAGTTTTTAATTTTTAACACTTAGTAAATCGAGGTGTCTCCCTTTAATCATAGCTTTGCTGGTGTACAAGGAAACAGTGGTCCATACTTCATCAAGCAGCTCTGAACCAAACATAAATTCTCACTTCTTACAGTCTCATTTCTTGCACCATTAACCTATTTGCTCTCCAGGGACTTCTCTTTATGAACACTTTTTCACTCACCTGGCGTGAGTTAAGAACAACTACACAGCTTCATTCAAATATGTTCTTTGTGGAGCACCCTGATTTTTCTGAACCAGCCCTGTTGTAAGGGAATTTCTATGCTTATGGGACAGAGTGTCAGTCCTGTAGTGGAAAAAGGTTGTGAAAGGTTTTTTGTTCTGTACAAGATTTTTACAAGGCTCAAAGATTTTGGGGGGTCTTATTTTAGTATTTTGCTCTGTTTTGAGGCTGATTTGAGAGTTCAGGCAGAAGGGTTATATACTACAAAAGTGATAAATGGAGAGTGGATTCTGGCTGACCTTAAAACAGGGAACTCAAGTATATCATTTATAGTACAGGCTAAACCAGATAATAGACCTTAAAGATTAGGATAAAGGCATAGGTACTCCTTCTTTTTGCAAACTATCCCCTACTAACTTTTCAGGTCTAATGTGAGGGACTAAGAATATTAAAGAAAGTGCTACTGATCCCTGTCTGTCCCTGGTGACTCCCATCCTAGAGAAAAGGTTTTCTGACTGCAGAACACACCAATTTTTCAACCATGGATTGGATGTTTAAAAAGAACCAAAATCTGACATTATCTTGGGAAACAAATCTCTGCATTCCATTTAGGTCTTCAGCTGACAGGTCATGGAAGCTGACAGGTTTATTTTCTTTCTGGACTTTCATGGTCAGCAGACATTTCTGCTGAATGAACTTGAACACTTACTGCCTGCAAGATAGGATACTGTAGATATTCTCTAACCTACTGAAAAATCATGCCCAGAAGAAACTACGCAAGTGACATCAGGTTTCCTCCCTTGCACTGAGTGGAATTAAGTTTCAGTGCCGTAGACCACTGTAAATTCATTCCAATGTATTTTTTCACTGTTGAGTAAAGTCATTTACATGAGAAGGATTTTCAGAACTTTTGGGGATTTTTTTGTTGTTTGAACTTCTCATACAAAACATGGCTTAAAACCTAACAAAGGGAACAGACTATTTATGACTGTAATTTTATTTATTGCTAGTCTAACATTGATTTTGATTTATTTTGTGTAACAAAAATAGCAGTTTGTTACCCTAGAGACAATTAGTTTTATGCTCTGGAAATTTTGGTGCGTTTTTGCAACATCTGATTCCATTTCACAGTAATGGATTCAAATGTCACAAAGTCAAAAGTTCCCACATAAAAGAGGAAAATTGTAAATATCAAGTGCATGTCTGTCACTTCTCTTATCTGCGTTAGCATTCCAGAAGAATTCTCAAACTTAAGCATCTGCTATCAGGAGGTTTTTCTTTTCTCCCTTTTCTTGCTAAAAGCAGCACTCTCTATCTTCAACTACACAACATTAAAAAAAAAAACCCACCCTGAAATGTCCCACTGGGTTGACGGCTGGAGTTTTTCACTGACTTGATCTGGGAAAACAAAATGGGATTTTCTGCACTTGTCCCATATGGATACTATTTTTCTCTTTAGTTCTTGGTGTTGTAAATTAAAATAATGTTAAAGATCTGAATGAAAACTTATGGCAGCTGGGAACTCCTCTAATTTCCTATGGCTAAATCCTTACAGTTAACTCATCTCATTGTACTTGAACTTGGCTCTAATAATCAAGTGTTTAGTTGTTGGATATCTCTGTGGCTCCTACAAATTCAGGAGGATTGGTGTAGAGTCTAGCAGAGAAATTGTTGAGTTAGCATATACAGACATGTCCACATTATACATAGATACTTCCACGTATGCAGACATGTTGCAATGCCAGTCAAAATTCAGAGCAAATTATCTCATTATTGAGAGCCTGATGTTTCAGGTTTCCTTATTAAAATGCTTGTCCAAGTTCTGTTTGCACCATAAGCAGTATCTGCCTTCAGAGGACATGCAACATAATGGTATGACGACCTCAAAAATCACCTTCGGCTAAATCATAGAGTAGTCAACAAAGTGACCATTATTCAGGATGTCAAAACTTGTGTTCAGACCTGTGGGGAAAACCAAACCAATTCCCCTGTCTCTTCCTCCTCTGTCTGATCATGTATTGTAGTATTGCTTGTTTACTAACAGTAATGCAAAGGATCTTGAACCTTGATGACTCTGCCAGACACCTGAAGAATATAATTCCGCTAAAGAGAAAGTGTTAGCTATCCTCAACAGAAAGGAAAACAGTCCTTAAAAAAGTCATCAGTTTATGTCTTGCAGCAGAATTATCCCTTTAGAAAACAGCCTGAATTTCCATAACCCCTCACTGTTGTCCTGAAAGGACTTCCTTTTCACACGGCTACCAGGAGGGAGAGTTTTAATAAAAAGTCTTCAAAACTGACATATTTCTAAACCACTATGTAACAGCATATTATGTTTTGTATGTTGTTTAATGTTAATGGCTTGAATTAAAAAACTCTTGTTGGGAATTCCTTTAATGTCATATAGCTTAAATCTTATAACTAATCTTCCCATTGAATTTGGTTTTAATATTCAAGTGTTTAATTCTTCCATGTCTCTATATGGTTCCTGTTATGACAGCAGGGTTTGCATAATGGCACATGATAGGTTGACTATGATATTATAAAGATACACATTAAATTTTCTAAGAAATGTTGACTGTCATATTTCGGTATGGTCTTTAAAAATGATAAATGGTTGTTTCAGTTCTGGGTATAAATCTGTGATCACCAGGTTTTTCCGCATAGCAATGCTGGCGCATCTTGTGTTCTTACATTATGATTTTTCAGCATAATGCTGGCATTTTTAAAATTTTACTGGACAAATACTATTGAAACTAAAGAATTATCAGAATTATTAAAGAAGAAGTGCAAGTGGGAGTTTCTTCACACATTTTGAAAAGCTTTCACTGAACTCACTCTATTCATTCCACCACTTAATTGCAGGAACAGATAGGATCAACAAACACAGGCATTTTGATTGAAAATAAGGCCTCAAGAAGAACACAGTGTATGGACACATTAAATTTCTGAACTGGTCAAGGCTTTGCTAGAGTAGAGTGCATGTCAGCAAGTGAGCAGCAGACTTACAGCATAAGAATGGAAAAATATATATTTTTCCTGAGTGTCTTTTCATTTTCTAAATCATACATCATCCCAGCACTAACTGAGCACCCTTCTTAGCAAAATAAGAAAAGGAGAAAAAGATTTCCATTATACAGTTACTTTTGTTGTAACTCAAGAATTTGCTGTGAGCTGTAACTTGTTTACAGTTTCACTGAAAACAAATTACAGCCCCTCAAAAACAAATTGTTTGGATGACCTTTAAATATTGATTAGAATTCAGTGTGTTTTCTCAGAGGTGATTGCTTTGTTAATATATTGTCAAACAAAAGTCTTTCTTTGGATTCTCAAACCATGAATTTGACAGAATGGGTTTTTTCCTTCATAGTATTCTGTAATAAAACATTCTATCAGCAGCATGAACTAAGAACTCAGATGTATATAATTAAATCCCCATATTGCATTCAATATCTTGTTTGCCATCTTTTTCTAATCCAATTATACTTAATATGGGAGTCTTTGCAGAAAGCAAATGTTGAACTCATTTTTTATTTTTTCCTAGCTCATTATTTTGTCTGTAACTAGACTTGAAACAAATGTTTATCGGTAAGGTATTTCTCTTAAAAAAGTATGGAAAGCAAACATTGTTGTATAAAGATACAACAGATTTAAAACATCTGCGTTTTGTGTTCTCTGGTCATTGACAACCATGTAACTACAAGCATTTGAAGTGCATGCTGCATCAGATTTTTGATTACCCATAATGACTTCAAGTAGCTGGTTGGTTGTGGTAAAACCCTGTTAGCTAGTAATGGAGTCCAGTGTTTGTGAGTCAGGAATGAGGTACCACTTTGTGCTGCTGGTGCTCAATGATATGGAATGTTTCACTTTTCAAACAGATGCAGGAACCTGGGAGACTGTGGACATTGTGTTCTGTTCGTCTTTCCATTTTTGTTGGCATAGGTCTTGTACAAATTGTCATTCTGACAGTGAGTCCAGGCAATCCAATGTGGCTAGGACAATCCTGCACTGTCTCAGGTTTCCAAAGCAGGTCTCTGGAAGCTGTTTTATCTTGCATATTATCTGAAAAATGATATCTTTCCCAATATTCTCCAAGAAAAACATGGACCAGGAAATTCACTCAGTGCTAGTACTGCAGGACTAACCAGGACTCCAGATTCTGGCCTTTCATTAAGTCAGGCAATCCAACATGTTGGGAACAGGAATGAAGCAAGTGGTTTCATTCCTTATATTGAACAGGAACAAGGTCATGGCTTGAACAGGCTCTACAGTGATCATAATTATAAGCATGCTCTATTTGTAACACATAAATATATATAAACTTTTCCTAAATTGGTGTTCTGAGAAAGTTGTACAAAATACAGTGTTTACATTACAATCACGGCAGAACCCTTTGAAAATGTAATGTTGATGAGAAATCAGCTGTTTTCTAACGGACTGCACTCTTCATTGGCTTCCAGGCTACAGATCACTGCTTTGCATCAACATCTTAGGGAACCCAGAACAGATGAATCCAGTCTACAAAGGTTCTTCCCAATGCCTGGACAGCATCCAAAGGTACACACACTTTAGGTGATCCTTCAGCTATTCTCGGGTAGGTTTCTCTTAGTATTCCAAATATTGAGAGGTAATCCCAAATTGTAGCTTCAAATTCCATCTGCAAATGTGAATTAATTGGTATTTTCTAGTGGAAGTCCAATTTTTATTTAAAAAAATCTTGACACTATCTAGTAGAACTGTTGTAGAAACATTGAGATTGTCTGCTTCCATTCAGTGAATGCTCTGGTTGTAGTAAACAATCCTCCCTAACTTGAGTCTAAGATTTTAAATCTCTTCTTTATTTAGCAGACAGTCATTGAAAATCATTGCTTTTATGCATAATATATAAGAATTCCAGTATGATTTATTGATGGTTCTTTTTTTCTGAACAATATGAAGAGATAGACAATGAGACTTTTGCAATTCTCATCTGACATGAGCAATAGCCATTTATGCTTCTTCTGAGGTGAAGGACACATCAGGTGTGTCCTTGAGCTAATTTTTCAACAAGCCAGCCTGTATGCTTTCAATATAGGCTTCAAGTTCTATGCTTAGCTGCAATGTTGGTTAAGTACTTAAGAGTTTTCTACCTTGATTATGCTTCACCCAGAACCTAGAGGTGAAATTAATGCTAACTTGGGTTTGCAAGTCTACTTGCATGACAACTAGATATTTGCATGTAGAGTAGACATGCCTATTGCTTCCGTGTAATTAAGGATGAGTCAGCACAGAACCCAGAGGTTAAGCAATGATCAGGTGAAGTAAAGAAGAAACATATTACTATTGTATAGTATAACTACTTAAGTGTTTTTCAGTGCTTTTCATGTTGCTCTCTAAATTATTTGCCACCATCTACTATTGAAGGCAGGTTAATTGATTGTCCTGGTTTTGGCTGGGATAGAGTTAATTTTCTTCCTAGTAGCTGGTACAGTGCTGTGTTTTGGATTTAGTATGAGAATAATGTTGATAACACACCGATGTTTCAGCTGTTGCTAAGTAGTGCTTACCTGTATCCACCCCTTATTCTAGACCATCTACATCATGCCCAGGTCCCCCCTTTTCCAATACATTCCCATTAATCACCACCACTTTTCCTGTCTTTTGAGATATATATATATATATACACACACAGAGATATCATTCCCTTAGTCTATGGGCCATCCCTCTAAAATGTCTGTTGAGTTCATTTAGTACATGGCTTTGGGCTCCATCTGTAATAATAATCTTTCAGGGCAGGAAAAATGGAGATGGTACGTGGTGTTGGTTTGTTTCCTGTTGAAGTCAGTTCTGGTTCCATCATCACTGCGCTTTGCTCGGTTTCATCGAAGTTCATTCTTCATTAATTTGGATGATTCATATTGTAATACCATTCATATGGCATATAATATTATGTAGCAATTAACATCATACAGTTCAAATCATTGGCTATTCTCATATCCCCTTATGAGATCCTTAAATCCCCTTAAGGTACACATCAGACTTCCCCATCCTCCCACATCACCCACCAAGTGCACTCAGGTCCTTGAGAAAAAGCAATCCCACGGATGGGTTTGCCTTTGCCCAAGGCAGGAATAACCCAGACTGTCTTCCCCAGCATATTTTTTATGTGCACTGCAGGGACTTTATTCCCATCTACAGTACGTAACAGTTTTGACTGGGCAGGGCCAGATTGATTGGCAGATCCCCTCGTGTTGACTAACCAGGCAGCTTTTGCTAAATGTGTCTCCCAACGTTTGAACATCCCACCACCCATTGCTCTCAGTGTAGTCTTTAACAGTCCATTGTATCGTTCAATTTTCCCGGAGGCTGGTGCATGGTAGGGGATGTGATACACCCACTCAGTGCCGTGCTCTTTGGCCCAGGTGTCTATGAGGTTGTTTTGGAAATGAGTCCTGTTGTGTGACTCAATTCTTTCTGGGGTGCCATCTCACCATAAGACTTGCTTTTCAAGGCCCAGGATAGTGTTCCAGGCGGTGGCATGGGGGGCACAGGATATGTTTCCAGCCATCCGGTGGTTTCTTCCACCATGGTGAGCACATGGCGCTTGCCTTGGTGGGTTTGTGGGAGCGTGATATAATCGATCTGCCAGGCCTCCCCATATTTATATTTCAGCCATCGTCCTCCATACCAGAGAGGCTTTAACTGCTTGGCTTGCTTGATTGCAGCGCGTTTCACATTCATGGATAACTCATGGATAATAATATAATATATTATTATTATTATTATTATTATTATTATTATATATATATTATTATTATATATTATAATATAATAATAACCATGGATAATAGTGTCCATGGTCAAGTCCACCCCTCGATCACGAGCCCATCTGTATGTTGCATCTCTTCCTTGGTGACCTGAGGTGTCATGGGCCCACCGAGCTAGAAATAACTCACCCTTATGGTGCCAGTCCAGATCCACCTGAGCTACTTCAACCTTAGCAGCCTGATCCACCTCCTGGTTGTTTTGATGTTCTTCAGTGGCCCGGCTCTTGGGTATGTGAGCATCTATGTGATGGACTTTTACAACCAGGTTCTCCACCCGGGCAGCAATATCTTGCCACAATGCGGCAGCCCAGATGGGTTTGCCTCTGCGCTGCCAGTTGCTCTGCTTCCATTGCTGCAACCACCCCCACAGGGCATTTGCCACCATCCATGAGTCAGTATAGAGATAGAGCACTGGCCACTTTTCTCGGTCAGCAATGCCTGAAGCCAGCTGGATGGCCTTCACTTCTGCAAAGTGGCTAGATTCACCTTCTCCTTCAGCAGTTTCTATAACTTGTCACATGGGACTCCACACAGCAGCCTTGCACCTCCGATGCTTTCCCACAAGACGACAGGACCCATCAGTGAACAGAGCATACTGTTTCTCATTTTCTGGTAGTTTATTATACATTGGGGCCTCCTCAGCACGCGTCACCTCCTCCTCTGGCGATATTCCGAAATCTTTGCCTTCTGGCCAGGCCACGATCACTTCCAGGATTCCTGGGCGACTGGGGTTTCTTATTCAAGCTTACTGTGTGATCAGTGTGAACCACTTACTCCACGTAGCATCAGTTGCATGATGTGTACAGGGATCCTCCCTCTGAACATCCAGCCCAGCACCGGCAGTCGGGGTGCCAGGAGGAGCTGTGCTTCAGTGCCGATCACTTCCAAAGCAGCTCAAACCCCTTCATATGCTGCCAGTATCTCTTTTTCAGTTGGAGTATAGCGGGCCTCGGATCCTCTGTATCCCCGACTCCAAAACCTTAGGGGTCGACCTCGAGTCTCCCCTGGTGCTTTCTGCCAGAGGCTCCGGGTAGGGCCATTCTCCCCAGCTGCGGTGTGGAGCACATTTTTTACATCTTGTCCTTCCCGGACTGGCCCCAGGGCTACTGCATGAACTATCTCCTCTTTAATTTGTTCAAAAGGTTGTTGTTGCTCAGGGCCCCATTTGAAATCGTTCTTCTTTCAGGTCACTTGATAGAAAAGGTTTACGATCAGACTGTAATTTGGAATATGCATTCTCCAAAAACCCACGATGCCTAAGAAAGCTTGTGTTTCCTTTTTGCTAGTTGGTGGAGACATGGCTGTTATTTTGTTGATCACATCCATTGGGATCTGACGATGACCATCTTGCCATTTTATTCCTAAAAACTGGATCTCCTGTGCAGGTCCCTTGACCTTACTTTGTCTTATGGCAAAACCGGCCTTCAGCAGGATTTGGACTATTTTTTCCCTTTCTCAAAAACTTCTCCTGTTGTGTTGCCCCACACGATGATGTCATCAACGTATTGCAGGTGTTCCGGAGCCTCACCCTGTTCCAGTGCAGTCTGGATCAGTCCATGGCAAATGGTGGGGCTGTGTTGTCACCCCTGGGGCAGTCGGTTCCATGTGTGCTGCACACCCCTCCAAGTGAAAGCAAACTGTGGCCTGCACTCTGCTGCCAAAGGGATTGAGAAAAACACATTAGCGGTATGAATTGTGGCATACCACTTGGCTGCCTTTGACTCCAGTTCGTATTGAAGTTCTAGCATGTCCAGCACGGCAGTGCTAGTCCCGCAGCAAGACTTCATTCAGGCCGCGGTAGTCTACTGTTAGTCTCCACTCTCCGTTAGACTTTCACACTGGCCATATGGGACTGTTAAAGCATGAGCAAGACTTGCTGATCATTCCTTGGCTCTCCAGTCGATGAATCAGTTTATGGATGGGAATCAGGGAGTCTTGGTTGGTGCGATATTGCCGCCGGTGCACCGTTGTGGTAGCGATTGGCACCTGTTGGTCTTTGACCTTCAGCAACCCCACAACAGAAGGGTCCTCCGAGAGATCAGGCAAGGTGGACAGCTGTTTAATTTCTTCCATCTCCGAGGCAGCTATATCAAAAGCCCACCGGTACCCTTTTGGGTCCTTGAAATACCCTCACCTGAGGTAGTCTATGCCAAGGATGCACGGAGCCTCTGGGCCAGTCACATTGGGGTGCTTCTACCACCCATTCCCAGCTAGGCTCACTTCAGCCTCCAATACAGTTAGCTGTTGGGATCCCCCCATCACTCTAGAAATACAGATGGGTTCTGCCCCTTTATAGCTTGATGGCATTAGGGTACACTGTGCACTGCTGTCTACTAAAGCATTATACTCCTGTGGGTCTGATGTGCCAGACCATCGAATCCACACAGTCTGGTAAACCCAGTTGTCCCTTTCCTCCCCCTGACTGGAGGCGGGGCCCCTCTAGTCCTGGTCATAGTATTTGTTTCTCATTTCTTGTAAATATGAGTCAGAATTCTCTTCATTAAGATCAGAAGTAAGATCAGCCCTTCTACTCTGTCTGGGGAACTGCTCACTAGGAACTAGACCAGCAATTTTCCTGGAAGAACCCCCTTTTGTGATTGTTTTTCCCTGCAACTCACATACCCGTGCCTCTAGGGCTGAGGTAGGTTTTCCATCCCACTTCTTCATGTCCTCTCCGTGGTCATGTAGGTAAAACCACAGGGTGGCCCGTGGTGTATATGCACTATATCGTCTCTCTTGAGCCAAAGAACACTGACTCCTAATAGCTGAGATATTGGTCCATACAGGTGGGGAGTAGGACCTATCCTCTCTGAGTTGCTGGACCTCCACTATGGACAGTTTCTCCACAGCCGAGACGAGGGAGGAAGGGAGACTTTCTTCATATTGCTGGAGTTGGCCAGCCAATTCATCCACCGTTTGTCCTTCTCCATCTTTCCAGGTCATTTACTGCCAATGAGTTGGCATATGATGATGGTGCGCTCTGTACAAACTTCCGCCACATGGGTCATGTGCACTTGACTTCATCTGGATCTTTGGATAACTGCTCGTTGTTCAGGTTGTCACAAATCACATTCAACACGGCTAATTACCTCAGGTACTGGATACCCCTCTCCATGGTGGTCCACTTGCCTGGGTGATATATAACATCTTCCTTGAAGGGATACCTTTCCTTCACACTTGACAGGAGTCGCCTCCAAAGGCTGAGGACTCGTGTCCCTTTTCCAATCACTTTGTCAATGCCCCCTTCCCTAGAAAGGGATCCCAGCTGCTTGGCTTCTTTACCCTCTAATTCCAGGCTACTGGCCCCATTTTCCCAGCATCGGAGCAGCCAGGTGACAATATGCTCGCCTGGACGACGGCTGAAATCTTTTCATATATCTCGCAGCTCACTTAGGGATAGCAATTGGGTGGTTACTGCCTCGTTTATGAGTTCTTCCTCTTCTTTCTCCCTGGGCAGCAGCCGGCTCTCCTCCTCCTGTTCTCGTGATAGCCCTAGCCCTACTCTGGGGTAGTCTGCCTCGTATACTTCTTCCTCCAGCTCCTTTTTAGACGTTTATTCCTCACTTACTAAACGAGCCGACTTCCGCTTCCAAGATTTCTTCTTGTGTATAGGGACGACTGATACTGGCACAAGCTGGCTCTTTGGTTCAGCCACAGTGCCTGTCACTGGGGTCGGAGTAGCTGCAGCTCCTGTTGTTTTATTGTCGAATCCAGAGACCTTCTCTTCCCCTTGAGGGTACTGAATAGTGTTGAACAGGGCTTAGTAGGCATGGGCCAGGCTCCAGCGCATTGCAGTGATCTGTGTCTCTCTGGAGTTGCCCGGGTGACAGCATACTTTTTCCGAATATTCTAGTAATTTTTCAGGATTCTGCACTTGTTCAGGGGTGAAGTTCCAAAACATTGGACGTGCCCACTGGCCTAGTTACTTGCCGATCCTATCCCACACACCCTGCCACTCATAACTATCCAGCCTTGGGGCAGATCGCTGGATGATATTCTTAAATCGCTTACCAACTTTAGACAAAAACGAAACAATATTCCAAAGAAGTACCAATAGAAGTATCTTAACTACCCAAGGATGTTCAAGATACTGAAAAGCTACTGTAATGAAGGAGGAAACATCATAGAAGAAGGTAGTGACACTGCCATTCTGTATTTCCTCCGTAAAAAACCTCTCAGAGGAAGGACCGTAATGGCTGATTGTCTCCACGAAGTGGTACGCGAAGTACAGTAATGTCTTCAGTACAAAGCTGAAATACCAGATTAAGCTCAAGGTCAGTGTTTTAATAACAAACCTCCCAGGCAAAACATCACTAATCACTGCAGACCACAGCAAACTGCAAAAACCAAGACCAATCTCTAACATGTACAGCAAAAAAAAAAGAGCATGATACAGATCAGATAAACTAATATCGAGAACAGATGAATAAATATTGTGACCCACAACTGTTAACAGATATAAATTCCTTAATGCTCTCTGGTTAATCTGTTATTATCTCAAACTCTTCATACCCCACACTGGGTGCCAAAAAGGACTGTTGTGGTTTAACCTCAGCCAGCAACTGAGCACCACACAGCCGCTCGCTCACTCTCCCCGCCCCGGTGGGATGGGGGAGAGAATCAGAAGAGTAGAAGTGAGAAAACTCGTGGGTTGAGATAAAAACAGTTTAATAATTGAAATAAAATAAAATAGTAGTAGTAGTAGTAGTAGTAGTAGTAGTAGTAATAATAATAATAATAATAATAATAGAATATACAAAGCAAGTGATGCACAATGCAATTGCTCGCCACCTGCCAGCCGATGCCCAGCCAGTCCCCGAGCAGCGGCCCCCCCAGCCAGCTTTCCCCAGTTTATGTACTGAGCATGAAGTCACACGGTATGGAATGTCCCTTTGGCCAGTTTGGGTCAGCTGTCCTGGCTGCGTCCCCTCCCAGCTTCTTGTGCACCTCCAGCCTTCTCAGTCAGCAGAGCATGGGAAACTGAAAAGTCCTTGCCTAGTGTAAGCACTGCTTAGCGACAACTAAAACATCAGTGTGCTATCAACATTATTCTCACCCTAAATCCAAAACACATCACTGTACCAGCTACTATGAAGGAAATTAACTCTATCCCAGCCGAAACCAGGACACTGATGAGAGGAGTTATTGATTTGTTTTACTATCATGATGGTTATGTTTCTTCATCCAGTGTAAGTTATAGATTTTAAGAGGTTTGGGAGTCTGTGGGAATCAATAATGACTATCAGTTTGCTGCATAATTGTCAAATAGTGCAGGAAATACGGAATTGCAGCCCACAGGATATTTGCATCTACAAAGCCCTCAGATGAAATCTGGAAAGGGAGCTTTTCATTGAGGCTGTCCTGTTACTGCATTACAAATCAATATTTTTAGACAGTTTCAGTGTGAGGTCTTGCTTTTGGAAGAGTGATCTGTGAACAAAACTTTGGCTTTGTCTGCATGGAGCCAGAAGTGTTTTTAAACACCCGAGTCAAGAACTGTGACACTCCACATGTCAAAGTCTATGAAAATGAACCTGGGAATGTAGACCAGCCAGGAGCTGGGGTATGCTCTGCTCAGTACCTGAACTTGACAAGTAGGAAACAGAGTGTGGTGAGTCCTTACTCCTTGGTTCAGAGCCTGCCTTTGAGAACCCCTTATGTGGAAAGCACTTCCAAACACAGTGTTATTCTGTAGAGGTCTTCATCAAAATAAAATAATTGTCCAAGCTCATCTGTGAAGGCTTTTGAAAGGGGGGGGGGGGAAGTGCCCCTATAAAGTTTTCTATGTGACCTCCTTTACAGTGTTAGGTTTTGGGCATAAAAGGAGCTGCCTTGGTAAATAGTGAGTTCCATTCAGCGACCTGGATAAGAGTGACTTACAAGCAGTTGGATTTCTTCACTGAGGCTGATAATATTGAATTAAAATAACAGTAGAACCTAGTGTTTTGGATGGAATGAGTGAACCAATTAGCAGTTTCCTAGCTTAAAGTATGTTGCCCATGCATAAGAAAGAAGTGCTGGCTATTATTTATAAAATCCAAAGCATGAAGAGTATGAATGCCCCATTAAAGCTGGAGAGAGGAGGAGAAAAAAAAGGCTGCATTTTTTTCTTGAGCAGTATTTGTTTTATCTAGCTGCTGCTAGATGACTGAGCTGACAAAGGGAACCAAATCTAGCTGCTGAGTGTTGATAACCTAATGGTTCTTTGCTGCCTCGTTGCAGAGAGTCTATCATTCTTTTCACACACCTTCTGTCAAAAAGTGGCAGCTATAAATTGTTACTAAGCCCCAGGAGAAAAAAGCAGATAGCTGGCCAGTATCTGCAGCTGTATTTATCCTCTTGGTGGGAATGCATGTGTGGGGTCATGAAAACACATACCCATGATTAGTAATTTCAGAGTCATGCTGGGAAGAGCACAGACTAAGAAGAGATCGCCAAAGAAGCTACCAGGTAGTAGCAGATGAACTGCGGTTTGCATTGTGCATCTTCCTAGCCTCAGATCTGAGTTATTCCACAGGTGTCAGATCAAAAACTGTATTTTCTTCCCATACAGTCCCCGTACAAACTGAATTTCCCTATAAAGACGGAGTGACCACACCATCTGGCTGTGTTTGTGTCACAAACCACAAGATTATAACATTGTCATCTGCACTGACTACTGCCTGACTCTGCTTTGATGTTTTTGCCTTTAATAGGTCAGCTCACAAAACAAAGTATTAGGCAGTGCTGGTAAAGATACCAGAACTGAGTCTGTTGTGAAACTGTAACCCCAGCAATTTAACTCATGCAAATCTCTTTACAAACATTATTGCATTGAAGATTGTCAAAATCCATTGCAGCAGGACCATCAGTTAGTAGGGAGATTCTGACTAATAGGCAGGCAGTCATGACCGTCACTCATCATCACTTGAGTGATGACTGTGCCGTCTAGCTACACATGATGCTAAAACTGACCATAGTTTTTCTTAACTGGAGTGGAGGAAGACTCATGATACAGCGGAACTTTATCTACATGGAACAGGTTTTGCCAGACCCCCCTTATCCCACAGTTGCAGAGCCAGCTGCCTAGAAATGACATGAAATGAAATTACATAATGGAACACTTTTTCCTTAAAATTACAATATTCAGCCAGAACTGGCTACAGAATTCATCACCTACCTGTTTTTTGAACATATGCCTGCTCCAAAACTACATGGTTTAAAGAACAGAAACTGTCTTTACTCAAATATGCAACTTGATATGAACTCCGTTCCAAGAGTGAATTACCACATCTGCTAATCTCTCCGCCTCACGCAGCAGCTCCGTCCCGGCGAGTATCTCTCCACAGGGATGGACGTTCCAGGCATGACATCACTGGAAATGGTGCCAGATTAAATTACACATGGGCAGATGGATAATGCAGTATTCAGCAGATTCTTGACATGAACAAAGTGTTTGCTTTTTGCATCTATGGATTTCAAGCTACATTTTCAACTAAATTTGCAAGCAGTTATTCTCACATGCAAGGATTCTTCCATTTACGGGTGTGTATTTACCAGAGCACCCAAGAAGAGCTGTCTCTTTCAGACCAGGGCTCCATCCATCCTTAACTGTGTATGCAAACAGAGCCCCTAAAATGTTCACTACATGCATTTTTTCAGGAGAATATGTCTTCTTCATCCTTTGACATAGGGGTCTCTTTTGCTCTCCTGTAAGCAACAGTATCGATAAAGTCATTAAAAAGTGTTTCATGGCAATCTGTTTTCCTAATGCTGCTGAGTTTTCAATCAAACTGTTCAGTAAAGTTTGGACTTTCAGTAACACCTTAGACTTCATTCTTAGGTTGTGTTAGAGAAGGGAAGGTGACAGAGAGGATTCTTGTTGCAGTAAAGTGCCTGAAAGAATGATTTCCAAAATTACAAGCGGCTTCACAATGAGATTCTGCTTCTATTAACTTTTAAAATGCTAAATCACATGGTCAGTCTCTCCTAACAGTACTAGCCAGCACAGAGGCACAGGCAAAACTGAACCTCCACCCAGCTGCTCCCCACATGGGAAGATTAGGGCTGGTGCTAAATTGGAGCAGATGATTATTTCTAGGGAGAGCAAAGAGTATGATCCTAGTTAGCACTTTCACAAGACAATGTGAGTCAGGAAAACAGTTTGCACTGCCTTCATCCCTGCCCTGCAAAAGTACCCGAATGGGACCTGACAACATCTGGCCTTAAGCTTTGAAAGTCAATAGTTACTTTTCTTTTTTCTTTTTTCTCCTTTTTAAAAAAATTAAATCTACACATACTCAAACAACTAGAGACAAGCAATCGGGCATCCAGCCAACATAAGATCCCAGTAGGAAAACAATTGTGGAGCTGCCACGTTATCCTTGTACGGTGCAGATGATGAGAAACCTGGGATTCAGAGTTGTTATTTCTTCCAGAAAAAATAATCGGTTTTGCACTGTTAGCTTTCTTAGCAGTAAAGTGAAGCAAAATATATGAGCAAGATTACTAATTATGCTGTGTCAAGCAAGTTCTATCACTTAATAGCTCCACTGGAATGGCATGTCAAAGCAAAATATTGTGGATGTGTGTTGCATATTCTGTGTCTGTGGCCATTACTGTTACAAGAAACATAAACATTTATGGAACAGCTGAGCATTTTGACAAGTCTAGGTCAACTTTTCAGAAGAGATAAAATGTTATGTGCTGACCATAAATAACAACTCTGCACAGTGAAGTTGAGTCTTCAGAGCTGAGAAACAGCAAATAGGAGAGCCATGAACAGGACTCTCTATTGGATAAATCTCAATTGCCCTCATCTCTGTGCAAGGACTTCAGTACAACAATAATTCTGATAACAAGGAAATAGATTCAATTTCCTCCATGAAACTGATGACACGTAACATTGGAAATCTTGTTCCTGGTGACCTTGGAGGAGAGGATAGGGATGAAAAGTAACCTAGCCTCCTACAGCTCCCATGCCCCTAGAAACCAGATACCAAGCAGCCAGTTGGCAACCAAAATTTTATAGCAAGTTTTGCAACCAGCCTTGGGAATGTTGTCTGATAGTGCCTGGAAAAAACTTACAAAAGTTTTGTAAGTAACTACAAATCAACCATTTGTGTTGTAGGAGTAAACACACCTCAATACTCAAAGGTGCTCTGATTCATTCTAAGACACTATACCACAGGAACGCTGTGCTGAGATATTTTCACTCCCTTAAATGAATATATTAACAGTAAAAAAAACCCCAAAAACAAAAACCACCACCTATCTCAAAATCTAATAGCAAGTGCTAAAATATTTTTGCATGCTCACTGCCATGGAAAGAAAGTTTTGCCACAAAAGCAACTTCTTTGGATTTCTTTAAGTGTAGTTGTCAGTGTGGGGATGCAATTAGGTAAAGGAATCCAGAATATTAAAAAACTTTGGCTACAATTTTTAAGTCTGAGTTAAAAGCAACTGATTATAGCTTTCCTCTTCTTTCCAGCCCAGAGTTAATTTAGTAATAACAAATAAGGGTGAGCCTAGTGCAAGCTAAGTAACTCAAATGCTGTTTCCTTACCTAATGTTGACTTTAATTTCCTATTCCCATCCAGATTCAGATTTCTAAATAAGTTTTTTAAAATAAACGGATACAGCTTGGTGGTTTGGCAATATAGAGAAGGATGGTGAAGAAAGACTGCTTTGCTCCAGTAGTAGAGACATTATCATTTCACTCCACGGTAACTCCTGTTATTTAGAAAGGAGCAACTGTGAGAATTCCCACAGACACTGGTGAAACAAAGCAAGGGTTTCCAAACATTGCCCAGCTTGAGTTTGCATACCTTCATAGATAATTACTACTCTGAAACTCATGAAGAAGTAAAGAATAATAGTTAAAAGACTGATGGCAAGAGTACAGTGTGGTCTGCAAGAAATGTTAAGAGCTAGCAGTGGTCTGTTGGGCCAACAAAAACTTTTAAAAACACCAAAATGAAGTACCCTACAGGATACTCTTGACGACACTTCCCAGGGCAGTGTCCAAGGCAAGTCTTCACTAAGAAAGGCAGATTTCTGTCTGTTTCTATTTGCTTCTCTGGTTTAAGGTCAGCTTAAGCTTAAATGTGTAGCAGTGTACCTAGAATAGTCAAGGTTTTTATCTTTCTTCTATCTGAAGCTTATTGCAGAATATTTTTTCCCTCTGCCAAATACAAATCTATCTAGCCAGATTTGCAGTATTTTGTCAGTGTAGCTATAAAGCCATGGAATGCCCCCAGAAGCTTTCCCAGTTGTTTCCCACACTCACGCTTTCCTGACTGGACTTGTCCTAGAATTTTCACCTCCCACTCTCTCTTAAGCTGACTTTTTACAGTGAGAAATCTATCACTCTAGGTGGATTTTTCTGAGCTGTCAAAAGCAGTTCAGTTGTCACCTTCAGAATCCTTTTTCTATCTCCAGAGGCAGCCTTGAATGGTATTATAGTCTGTCGTTTTCCCTCATGTTTGTTGATAGTATCTGTTCCCTATGGCAAGAAAATTAAGGCCAAAAGCTTCTAGTTGACTCAAAAAAATTTTTTTAAAGTTATAAATCAGATCAATTGCAAATCTCCTCTTCTTAATATGTGCTGCCCGACACAATTCTTCTCATTTCTAAAGAATTTTTTTCCTATCACACTTCACTTAGCTATCAGTTACCGAGGTAAAATAAATAATATATTTGACATACATATGAGAATATTTTTGGCAAAGTTAACCAGGAATTATATCCTCTTCTGTTCTTCCTATAAAAGGAGGCCAATCAAGTCAGCTGAGTCAAGTGTGAGCTCCATGGAATGATGCATCTAAGTGGGAACTTTCAAGTGCAATTTGGATATGAGCAAGTAGCTGCTGTTTCAGCTTTTGGGGTGAACCAGAGGACGGGATACCACAACCTGTTACATCTCTGACTAAGAATATTCTGACTGGATTTTCCCTTTTTCTTAATTTATCACATTGCTTCAGTTCAGTTCTGTGTAACTTAGGCATGCCATTACCTGTTTAACTTTGTGACTTAATCCCTTAGTTCTTTTTTTTTTATTCCCCCTGTCTGAAATCTGTTTACTTGCCACCTCCCAAAAATAAAAATTCCAGAAATAAGCCCAGTGTTTTCAGGAGAGGCTTTCAGCAGATGTGAACTTATATGGGTCTATAAAAGTCTATGACAATTTCCTCTGGTTGAACATCAGCACCCAAATATGGCAACACTGCTTATTAAAGAAAGTTAATGACTTCACACTTCTGCTTCATGCTTTTGTTGCAAGAGTAGTCTAGTCTTGTTCTGCCTTTTTACTTGCTATTTCACTTTGCTTACTAATGAGTAATTTGCTTTTTTATGTCTGAAAACATTTTTAGCGTCCAGTTTTCTGTTCCCATTCAGTTGTGTGTGTTTTAGATTATGCTAACACATAGCACTCTCTCACTTTAGCTGAATATGAAATTGAATCACCCTGGCTGAGAAATATGGGTTTTAATTAAAGGAAAAATGTTTCACAAGTTAAAACAAGCTTTGTGAACCCTAAAGAAGTTCCAAAGTTTCACAAGCATTAAACCACATTGGATTTGACTTGCCTTTGATCCTGAACCTTTTTTAAGATATATTAGAGACATTTTGATGTCTTTGAAGGCAGAAGGCCAGATGCTACTCATCCCACATGGAAGAATGAAAGATAGGAGCACCAGTCCCAGTGTTGTGTTGCCTTTCTTTAGTTGAAATATCACCTCTTGGTTTTTAAGTGGCAATGTCTGCAGATTCAAGGCGTGGCCATGCCAGTTTCCAAGGAGGCAGCGTTCTGCAGAAGTGAAACGCTGCATCTCAAGTCACTTGGGTTTCCTGTCTCACAGCTCTAGGTCCTCCTGTGGGAAGATTGTCCAGTACCCAGACATTCTTGCAGTTGTCAGAACACACAATAAGTACATTTGATAGCCATATGATACGTATCATAGAAGGAAAGTGTGGATTTGTGGAGTATGTAACTAAAAACTAACCTAAAATGAAAACTATTAGTGCATGGTTCCTCAACACTATGTTTTTGTTTTTGTCTGGCAGGTTAAAGTTTCCTTTCCCATTTAGTGACCACTTCATTTTGCAGATGGGCTTCAGCCTGCATACAAATAATGGATCCCCTTCTAAGCACAGCTTGACAGTACTGCTTGCTAACAACTTCCAGATCTGCCAAATCCAGATAAGTAAAGGAATTCTATGTAGTAGGAAGATGAGCCCACCAAGAACAATTTTAATTCCTATCTTTACAATCCACTCCAAATATTTTAGAGTCAGCTTCAATGGCCTGATGTGAACACTCAGGAGGCCAAGTTAAACCTACAGGTTTCACAGTAAGTTAAAAAGAAGGGACAATTGCTAAAACTACAAAAGAACAGGAGACTTTTCAAGGTAGGTATACATCACTACTATGCTTTCCACAATGGAACTCTATTTGACCTACATGTATATCTGACTTTCATTTGACTTACACATCTTGGCTCTCCAGGGTATGACTAGTAACCCAAAAGGCTTATGTCAGTAGAAAGCCACAGTATATAAACAACACACAGGTAAGCCCCCCCAAACTTAGTACAGTCTCTATTATCACAAGGTTACTTTTAGGTAAACCTTCTTCATGGAGCTAATATCTAATTTAGAGTCCAGATCTACAAAACAAAGCAAGTAAGTATAGCCTTAAATCCCATTAAGAAACAAATTGATATGAGCATTATATAAAATGAATCACACTCAAGTATTCTGTATGCAGTCATGTTGTTGGCTAATAATTAGCAAGCATATTTAGAATGAAAAAATTAGGGAACATAAGGATGGCAGAATCATGCCCAAATACGTATGAAGTAAAACATAGGATCCAGTGCTGAGGTCCTTATGGCCTTCTTATTTAAACAAGCAAAAATCTCAATTAAGTCTGTTTGTGTTACATCAGAAAAGGGCACTGCTGTCAAAAATCAGACTTTATCCATGCTTGTTTACCACCAAATTATTTTTCTCATATGGAAAAATGTCATTCATTTTCATTCTAATTTTTGTTTAGTATAATAGTATTATTGAGAAGCATTCTATTTTTTTCATCTCTCTCAAAGTATGCTGTAAGAATAATGTATTAAACCACAATTCCTCACCTGGTTTATCCTATTCCTGTCATAAATAGAGGTAGCAGAACAAGATATCTTTCAAAACTACATCTACAAAAGATGTGAGACCATATTTCCAACTATTTCAGTGTCACATCAGTTGCTGATGTGTTTCAGGTTACAGCAGATTTTAATTTTCCCTCATTTTTATGTTTACTCAACTGATAGAGGGAAGAGGGCAAGAATGCTCTGTCAGATGGGAAAAATCAAATTAATGCACTTTTGAAAGACTGTATCTGGCACTGTCTGCAAAAGTGTCCTGTATTATTAAACGCTGATTTCTATTTGATTACTGCATGTGAGGGTTTGCATTTTTTACCTAAACAGTCTGAAGATCTTTAGAATTTTAAACTTGTACTTTCCAAACATTATTTTTGTGTCTTATGTGTAGCTACAAGTTTTACCAATGGTAATAGAGCAGTGCCTGCTTGTAGTGGTTGAAGCCAAAGAAGTTCTGATTGACAGAGCTCATCAAAACCAGGAGTGTTTTGACAAATATTTACTCTTAAGAACTCTTATACGAAAACCAGCCCCGCTGCTTAGGTGGGGCTGCCCCAGGAGCTGCACCTTGTGGTACATAAAGGTTTATGTCCTTTGGCTTTACTTCTGTAATAAGCTCAGCATAGAGAAAAGCATGTTCCCACAAAAAAAAGGTCCCTCTAGATTCACTAAGATTGTTTGATGTGCATAAGAAGGCTGGCATTTTTCCCAAGCCGACCATCATTACCTTAAGCATCTTTACTTGAGTTAAACGCCATCTCAGAAGATTATTGTGAAAAGTAGGTATGAATTGCCTGTATTTCTTTGGGGAAGTGACTAGTGGGTTTCAGTGGCTTTGATGGTGTCAGCAATGTCCAGAAGGTAGTGAACTACTAGAAATCCCATGGAGCACAAGTGGTATTTGCACTGTCTTTCTCCCACTGCCTTAAAAAGCAAATTCTCTCCACATCAAAAGTGTTTCTATTGAGCAATTACTGTGTGTCAGCACTCTTCAGCCGTAAGTTGTTTGCTGGTTTCTGAAACATGAAAAACACAAGATGTCACAAAATGAAAACAGTGTCTGTTTCCATTCTGTTGATTTAGGAGGCAAAGCAGAGAAATAAAATAAACATGCTCCAAAAACCTAAGAATGCAATCAGAATAACTGAAGAAGGAACAACTACGCATTTTTGTACGTGGTTCCTCTGAAACCTTTGCCTTGTTCACATGACTTTTTCTATCAGATCAGCAAGATAGACAGCAAAGTCACAACTACTACCAAGTCAGGAAAACATATTTTTATAACTTAAGTAGGATAATGGACCTGAGATACCACCAAGTAATTTCAATTATGCACATGTAAGCCCCTAAAGTAGAGGGGAAATGGGATGATGAATGAGTCCCATTTATTCTAATCACTGTGAAAGATCCCCTTCCATTTTTTAGTTTCCTGCAATTGTGCAGCCTGTGATCTTCTTTCCATATTTTCTACTAAATGCTCCATGATGATTAAGCATGTGATCGCAATGCTTCCTATCTTCTCCTCCTAGTCCAAAATGACATTCTTGTCACGATGTTTCTCATTTTAACAGTTGGATCTGCTTATAGAGCTAATGATTAATGAAAGGTTGATACAAGTCTGACCAAGAAGGTTAATTTAGCTGGACTCCAATGTGAGACTTGCAGCTTTCTAAGCAACTTTTTGGAAGTTGCTAGCTGCCACATGGAGCATGACAGAAGTGTTGACTTCAGACGTCAAAAATACATGCCATGCTTTGCATATTGCTTCTCCTTATTGTGATAAACAAAATACTAAGAGTGTTTTTAGTGGTTTAGACCATTGAGGTTGTTAGCCAAACTGGAGCAACAACTTTCTTGATTAGCAAAAGCAGACAGATGCAAGTTATTAATTGTTACTTGTCACAAATTTGAACTCTGCATATCTACACAGAAAAGCAAGAGAAAAGCCAGGAACATGATGAACTGACCTAAGAACATTAAAATCATGTCAGTAAATTGCTTGGTTTTCCATTTTCCAGGCTCCCAGGTCCTCAAAGTTCAGAATGCATCAAACCAAAGAGTGGAGAGCAGTATGTCTCTATATGTTATATGGTCAAAGGAGGAAACTGAAGAAAAGTTTTTTAACAAAAGACATTAAACTCTTTTCTTCAAAACTGTTTTTTCCCTTCTCATTTATGAGTTTCCTTGTATTACTATATGTTTATATCCTTTTTTGCAACTACACACAGATTTTGAATATCCAATAGAAAATATATATAAATATTTTATGCAGTATTCTATGTATTTAAGTATTAAAAGGGCATTGCAAATACAGAAAGAAAAAGCCAAACAAATAAACAAACAAAAGAGTCCAAAGACACTGAATCATTTCAGGAATAGCTCTTTATGTAGTACTTTACTGCTAATAATTACATAAACTTTTCTTAACAGAAATTAAATTTGATTGAGTCAATCATATTCTTCTATCTCTCAAAAACAAACAATTGTAATTTAACAGTATTGTAAAAGTGGTTTTCAAAAAGCGACATTTGGCTAAAGACAGGGGACAAAATTTGTGCAGACCAGTTTTGAGAATACAATTAAATTTGCAATGAAAGTAGTACCTTGTCAGCGCTGGAACTCCATTGCTTCCCTGTGCACTCCACCTAAGTGAATAAGGAACATGCAACGCAGTCTGGCTCATAAGAGGTCAACTGCATTGCAGGACATGCCTGAAATGGTAGCACGGCTGTGACTTTGCAGGGCCTAAATGAGATAGGTTTGACTCAGTGTAACAATTGCTCATGAATCAGCCTGATTTAAGGGAAGTGAAAATAAGCGATAGAAGAGTGAGACACTGGTTAGAGTCAGTCTATCTGAGGAGACAGCTATGATGAGAGACCACCTTGCTTCAGTTGAATCAAGGTGGAGGCTATGGCTGGTTGACCCTGGCCCACAGCCAGGCACCCACACAGCTGCTCGCTCACTCCTCTCCCATACCCCAGTGGAATGGTGGAGAGAATAGGAATAACAAAAGCAAGAAACCCATGGGTCAAGATAAAGACAGTTTAGTAAGTGAAGCAAAAGCTGAGCACGTAAGCAAACCAAAGAGGAATTTATTCACTGCTTCCCATCAGCAGGCAGATGTTTGGCCACTTCCCAGAAAGCAGAGCCTCAGCACACATAATGGTTACTTGGAAAGACAAACACCAATACCACAAACATCCCTGCTTCCTTCTCCTTCCTTGAGCTTTTATTTCTAAGCATGATATCATATGGTCTGGAACATCTCTTCGGTCAGTTCAGGTTGGCTACCCTGCCTGTGTCCGATACCAACCTCTTTTCACATCCCCAGCCTACAGCCCACTCACTGCAGAAGCAGAGTGGGAAAGAGAGAAAACCTCAATGCTGTGCAAACACTGCTCAGTCATATCCAAAACACTGGTGTGTATCAACACTGTTTTAGTCACAAATCCAAACTAAAGCACCATACAGGCTGCTATGAAGAAAGTTAACGTCGTCCCAGCCAGACCCAGTACAAGATTTAGCCTACTCTGTGTGTTACCACCAACACTGACCATGCAGACATCATGATCCACATCTCAGCCTTTAATAGTAGCTTAAAGTAGAGATTTCTAAAATAAGAATTTGTCAACTATTCCCCTTTTTCTCATAATGTTCAGATGCTTACAGCTCACATTTTAAAAGGTTACTTCCTCCCCTCTCCAACCAAGAGGAAGGGAACAGTACTTTTCTTAAAAAAAGCTATGATTCACATTGGTTTGGTAATTAAGGAAACAGTCAAACTTTGAAAGCTAAATAACTTTAGTTATTAGAGTATTTATTTAGAGTAAAAACACTGAAAAGAACCTCCTAGAAGGGTAGTTTTATTTGTAGTGCATCAGCTGGATGAACCGATGAGAACCCCAGGAGAAATGAGACCTTCGGGAACTCAGGTGTTCAGGGACTAATACAGAATTCATTCCTTAATTTGATTAAGGCATAACACACTTAAGAATTCATGTTCTGAGTGGAAGAGAAAAGTATCCTATTTATTTAGCCTCAGTCTGACCTTTGTCATGAACTGCCAAGGGGTATCCCTTTTTCCTGTATTTATACACAAGTTTTTCCATACCAGGTGTATTTGTTTTTATTTCTGGCAAGACAGAGAAAAAATGAGGTGTACTGAGAAAGAGAGACAAACCTTTTGCAAGGAAAAAGTTTTTTGGAAATGGGCAACACCCATTACTACCCTGTTTTGGGAACAGAATCAAGTCCTACTATAGCCCAGAAGTTCTACACCTCTTTGATTTCTTCAGGAGAGTTTCATGAAAACCATGGAGAGAAAAAGGTTAATGAGTTTGCCTGTATATAGATAAGAGTGCAAAAGCAAGGGATTTAAATGCAAGCAAATTTTATGAAAATTAGGACAGTTGCATGAGTTGAGAGTTTTTCCCTCCACAGGTCTTTTGAAAAAAAACCAAAACACCACCACAAAATCTCCAACTTCTTTACTCATTAATAAGCAATGACCATAAATGATCCAAATGCCCCCCAGTAGTTCAGTTGTGGAGGATCTAGGTTTCTTAATAACAAAATCAGCTTTCTAAATTGTAAAGTGGACTGCAGAGTATATCCAAATTTCCTTTTGGTTCTAAGGGTTTTGTCAGGAAGTGTGTTCTGCAGAAAGCTATGAAAACTACTAACTACAATTTTAGTTTAGACACTTGTGTCCTTTTAAAGGCAATTGGGTTTAAAAACATAGAAATATTAAGACCAGGAAGGACAAAGAATGCGATCTTTGACACAAAAAAGGTGATAAACTCGCTCCATGTGAACTCCACAGTATGTTTAGCCCAGTTGGATGAGCTACAGCATGTCTTGCAGAAATATATCTTGATCTTAACACTTCAAGTAAGACAAAATGAACTATGTCCTTAGTAAAATTGTTCTAATGGATTAATTGCCCTCAGGGTTAAAAAACAACAGACCACCTTCTTGGGGTTGTCGGGGGGGGGCGTTCTGTCACTACTTCAGCAATGTTATTTCTCATACCTGTCTTCCCTACAGAGATTTTTCTCTCCTCATTTTTTCATTTGAAGGTATTCAGTAGGGATTCTATTTCGCTTATAATTACAGAAGGTATGTACAATCATTCAGGCCCTCATCCTACAATTTTCTGTTAAAGAGCTTTTAACCTTGTTTTTAAAACATATAATGAGGAAAAGAAGGGAGAACGTCAAGTAAGTAATGCTGATACGTTTAAACTGGTTTCTTTGGCCAACCTTGAAGAACACAAGGTTTCCTACAGCTGCAAAGCCCTGGTAATTTAGGGGTCTGGCCTGCAGTAGCAAATTAACTTACATGTAGCTCATATTAGAGACCATTTGAACTACTTCACATGCAGTTCAGTAGAGAAACATTCTCTGCTTTCAAAACAAATAGCATTTGTGAGTATCCACCTGTGATTCATGGCAAAGACGTTTGAGGCAAAAGAGTAACTCTTTTCAAAGAGGTGAACTGCAGTTAACGGGGTTCAAGTTGGAAACACTCTGAGGAACTTGAAGTAATGCTAGATGGTATGCATTTAGTTTGATGGCTGATTAAAGGCGTATTCTGCAGTAATCTGGCAAAGGGAATTTTTTTTTTTTTTTTTGTGAGGCAGGGCTATTCTTTGAACATTCAGCTGGGGTAACTTATTTATCTTTTGGAAATGCCCAAATGAACCTTTTCTGTTTCATGTGGAATACTGAATATATTGCATAGGGTTGAAAATAGGGCTCATTGTAATTTTAAGTTGATACCACAGCTAAAACATTTTTTGAGTGATGGATAGCTATGGATGATACCCCCCTGTTTTATTGTAATTATACAAGATTTTATGTAGAGTTGCTGATTGGAAGCACATGCATCAGGACTTGTCTGTCATCTTCTTTAACAATCAGCTGCTCCTTTATATAACTTACTGCTGTACTAAACCTCTTTTGGAGCTAATGATGTTAAAACAGATTAGATTCAGAGAAGGGTGTGCAGAAAGTGAAATCTGAGGGAGGAATATCTCATTATACACTGTGACATACAATAGGTGGCAATACTTAATCAGAACTACAAAGAAGTTGGACAAACACACAGAAAACATCTGTGCCTCCAAAAAGGATTCCGGATGATAGTAAAATGGTTCCATTTTAGGGAGGAAAGCAGTGGTTTCATAGATCTACAAAAAAATTTCATGGAAACAAAGCTGATTCTATAGCTTTGATGTGGCAACCACTGAACAGTAATATCTGCCTGGAGTCTGCATCAGAAACAATTTATATTGAAATTTTATAGGGTTTTTTTTTTTTCATGTGGTGAAATGTATTGTCATCACCAATTTCTTTAATTTAATGGTTTGTACCATAAGTTTCTCTAAAAGGGAATAACTGACTCTGGTATTTGAAATTTAACCTACAGTATGAGTTAGCTGATATTTCTTTACTCATCTTCACCTCTTCAATGGATGGCCAGAAAAGTTTCCATATTATTTGCTCTAAAAGCTGTGATCTTAACTGTTTGGGAATAAACAATAACATACATCGAGAATTTGAACGTGTTTTGCTAATGTATTTTAATCAAATACTACAGTTAAGGAGTAAAGGGAAAGGTTTGTTGTCCAGTGAAATATTTCTAGAGCTTCAGTCATAGCTGGAGGTCAGCCTAAAACATTCCTGGACATAAACACCAGCAAAGAAGCCTCAAAGCTTCAGTATCATAACAGTACAACACAAGCTCAAGAGGAGAAGCCAGTCACTAGAGTGTTGCACTTCATAACTTCTGAAGAACCAAAGTAAGATAGATTAATACTTCTGGTAGAGAGAAAAACTATTTAACTGCATAAACATTGTTTTTCTAAGGTGTACAGTCACTTTTTCCTGTGTATAGAAAAAACTGGCCATCCATGGCCCCCTGTCAGTTACCACAGCTAGTCATTTGCTAGCAGGGCAGCTTTATATTGTGTCAGAATAAAACTGGGTCAGAAACTGTACCAGATCCTAGAAAATGTTATCCTTTCAACAAATGCTTTTTCTTTTATTTCACTGAGTACATAAAATATCAGCAGAAGGTAGGTCTCTGCTAATTCATACTTAGGCAAACAGCACACAGGTACATCACTTAACCAGAACCTGCTTTCACTAAAACTCCAGGGCGTGTGCGTGCCTGGGTAAGTTCAGTCAGTCATAGCTACAGCCCCTCTTGTGCTCTTCAAGAGTCCTCTTCATACTCCCAACAAGCTCACTGGCTCTGAAGGCTTGCCGCTGCAGTATCAAGAGAGGGAAAACTGTTCCTAATGTCAATAGGTTAATAACTGGTCTGCTCTAGCCACCATCACTGCGTGGTGCTCCTGAAGGAGCAGATGCTGAAGGAACAGGCTATCATGGCTAGCCAGTTGCTGTACACTGTGTGCAAAATACAGGCAATATTTTGAATCACACGAGAGGAGGAAGATAAAGAAGCAATGATTGCAGTCTTCCTGGTTGATTTTGGAATGGCAGCAAAAGCAGAGGTTGTGGCTTACGTGTCTGTCTGTGTTGATTGCCTGTACACTATTGAGCTGAAGTCTTCACAGAAAAGAAATTAGCATGGCTAACAAGCAACTACTCTTAAAACCTGTCAGTAAATGCAACTATGTATACAGGTAAAGCACCAGCACTAGTGTCTCTTTAGGATGTTTGAAAAAACAAAGAGAACATTTTCCTGCCAAACCTGTAAAGATTTTATGACATTAAGCTATTACTGGTCACCGCTTTAGCAAAAGATGCCCAAGGCCAACTTAGCTTCAGACTTAGCATGTCTGATTGAGGTGTGCTCCATTAGCTGCCAATGGAGAAGTCAGTGATATAATGCAGTGGTGATGACGTTAGGATTTAAAATAAAGGATTAGGTTCAAATGTGCTTGTATGATATAAATAATACAAGAGGAGAAAGAAAGCTGACTTCAGAACAGATGTGGATAGGTGAGACACCAGGGGCTCGGAATGGTCAAGAATCCATGGACAAAGTCTAGGCTCTAACAACAGTCTCACAGTATGTTGCATAAAGAATGCGTTTCTGCACTTCTGCCTTCTTGTTGTAGCAGGTTTTGGTAATTTGTCAGCTAAAATATCAGGAATTAAGCTGAAAAGGCTTTTAAATTTTCCTGAAATAGTTGCTCTTTTTCCTCCTATTTTATTTCAGATCAGCTGTCACTCTTATGAATGCCCAAACAATTGCCAGACTCCTTAAAAGCTCATAAAAAAAACAGTGAGTGCAGTAGCCATTGAAAAGGGATGACCACTCTGATTTTATATGGAAAAACAATTTCACAGAGAGCACAGAGATTTAGGAAGATATGGTGAAAATTAGTTATTATATAGTTCAGATAGTAAATGTGTTTATAGATACAGTATAAATGCTTAAATCTACTATCTTTTTTCACTGTCCAGGAAGCACTTCTTTTCATTCAGTGAGGAGGTAGGAATGGAAGGTGTCTGGGTGTTTTTGAGGCAGAGGATGTAATTTGGCTCTGCATGCAAGTGGCTGGAATGGTGAATAAAGAAGCAAGATGTGACATATCATCATTTATTGTCAAATGATTTGTTAATACAGAAATTTCTTTAAGGAGACAAGTTCTGAGAATCGCAAAAAAAAAAGGGGGGGGGAGATTGGGGGGTGGGGGGGAAGAAGGAAGGAAGAAAGAGTTACCAGTTCCTTATTACATCTCCAGAGTTTGATTCATGTTCACATTTGGGAAAAAAGAAAAGGCTGTAGGAGGGTGGTTAATTCATTCAAAACAAGGAGTTCATTGTAGATATCCTGTTCCTTTTGAAAACAGCGTTACAACATACACTGGAGACTCATCATAGTGCTTCATCCATCCTTTACGGATGATGATTTGTTCCAAAAATGTTACCCCATGTCATCCTGTGTTCTTCAGCTGATGACACCATTCATTATGAAATCCTACATAATATTCTGCAGAGTTGTAGGAGTTGTAGCAGTATTTTCAGAAAGATGGTATATATCTATTAAGGTAAACTACATAGGAAATCAGATTGATGTAAACTTTATTTTGCTTAGAGAAATATCTCAGATCCTATCCTCAAGTTGTATGAAAGATCATTTCTCTTGGAAGTCATCTGTTCTCTTTTGCAAGGCCGAATCTCATTGTGTAGGTATCTACAGCAGTCTTTCTACTCGTTTTATTTGGACTACTATGTGTTAGTGATTGAATAGCAGATACATGGAGTAGAAAGTAGCCTTGCCTATGAATATCTGTATCTGCTATTTTGCAATATCATTTATAGTTTTCCTGTTCTTTATATGATATATAAAATGATATGTATCATTATTGTATTTTTTACAGGACAGATTATTTAAACCTCCTTGCTGTGATTCTGATTAGGTCTTGGTCTTTGTTTCTGCAAGGCATCGGTGTCTCCATCTTTCAAACCAGATTTCCATTTATTTGCATTTACATTGTTTTGCCAGCATGTCTGTACCATGTGTAACACAGCGTCGAAACATAGCTGGATTTAATCATATCAAGCCAATTCAAATGAATGCATTCAAGAATCCAATTAGAAGATGTGCCTCAGTTCTGTACTCTTCATCAAGACTGAAGACTCTCTCTTCATGTTACAATTGCACACTATCATTTTCATACCACTTCCTAAATTTTAGTTTTCTTTTTTCTGTCTTTCATATTTATGTCTTGTTTGTTTCCCTTTACATCTCTGGAATGTTTTGGGGTTTTTTTTGCAAATAGTTTCATTTTCTGATTGGTACCTGTGGGTAGATTCAATCTTCAACAATTCTCTGCTACAAAATGGGGCTAATTATTTTCTATACTGCAAGGATGCATAGTTTAACACCATTTAACTGCACTGAAAGAGTGCACTTTAGCTCTGTGAGAATCCTCTGAAGTGTGCTGCTCAGCTCTAGCTCAAGTTTGCACTCAGAGGAAACGTGTCAATAAAGCAGCATGTTGGTATGCATTATGTGCATGGTGGGGGTGGTGGTGAATGACTTAAATTAGCCATTAAAAGATTCTGTGTGCTTTCAGTTAAAAAATGATTTTTCCTTTTTATCCCAGTGCAACTGCATTGCCTTTCTCCTCCTTCTTGTGGAGTTCTCAGGGTACTTGTCCACAACGTGCAATGGCACATGGTGCAGAAACGCTGCAACTAGTGCCAACTTTAAATGATGTATCAACTCAGCTTGGCAGAGCACTGTGTAAACACAGTAGAGCAAGCTCTGACAGCAATATAGAGCACCACTGCAGTGCTATACCCATGCTAATAAGCCTTGTTCCTCCGTGAGTCTCACTCACCCTCAGAGCTTCGTGTGATCAAGACCACAGACCATCAACTCTGTGTATGTGGGGTATACTACAAAACAGGGGTCTTGAGAGGTATGTTAAATTTGTGTGTTGTGCCGCTATTAGTCTTTGTTGCAAATATCATCTATCCAGAAAAGTAAACCACATGCAATACTGCAGAAATGGTGTTCCAATGTCTCATCAATGAACATGAAGATAATCTATCTTGAAAATATTCAGTAAAGCTAAGCCATTTTGTACTATTTGCATTATTTAAAGTAATTTTGTGCCTAAATATCTTTTAGTTAAAAAAGACACTATCCAGGCCAATGAAATATATTATATGACTTCTGTCACATTTGAAGGTTCTGCTATAACTGTTCTCTCTACCATCAAAAACTTAATAATGCTTGGCTCCGTATACAGTACTCTTAATTCATTAGTCTCAAAGTCCTTTTCAGAGACGGAAGTAGTTTGTGCCATTTCCAGATGGGGCAAATTTGAAACTAATTAATATTCCCAGCACCTCATGAAGTGAGCAGTAATAATATTCCCATTGTGCTGATGGGATAGCTAAGGTACAAAGAGACTAATTTATTCGCATAAAGTCACTCAGGAATCAATGGCAAATAGGAGAATAAATAACAGAATTTTTTTCCCAAAGAGAATGTTCTAACCGCAAGGCCTTCTCTTTTTCCTCAGTAATAAAGTTAAATATGTGAAGTAAAATAATGAAGTTGTTCTACAGATTAAATTCTCAGTAATAACAGATGTTCAACAGTTTTTAATTTCTCTTTTTGAGTAATGTGGTCTGTGTACTGCCTGAAGCAGGATTTAATTTGTCTCGTTGCGTTATCAGACGACTAAGCTGCTGTCAAAACAGGCAGATCAGGAATTAATGAAAACATTTCTCTATACAGTTCTGTGATTATAGTTCAGACAGCTGTATTTTAATTTCCAGGCATTTAAGTTTCATATCCATAGATTTCAGTCTTAAACTAAAATCAGATAAGAATACAAGCTAAAGCTCGCTTCACATCTGAAAATCTGATCTTCTCATTAGAAGGAGTGAATCTACACACAGACCCATATAAATACTCATTGCTAATCACTTTTCCCAAAACCCCTATCACAACTGGCACTAACTGAAACTTTCTTTGCTGGCTAGTCTCAACAGCCAGCACAGGGAAAGGCAACAGAAAATCTTACGACCCACACAGGAATACTTCAAAAACTTGTTTAAGCCAGAAGGATGAGTTAGCTGCCTAAATTTTGCTACTATACTTACAAGAATTTGTATGACCTTGACTAAGCTATCTTCTTGCTTATCTCTCGTTGTAGGCCCACATCCTTCAGTACTGTATAGTGTTCAAATCAATGAACTGCCCTTGTGCTCCTCAGGGCATTTTGCTATCATCATGAACAGGAACAAACTTGTAGCCTGGAATTACCTTGGAGTGGAATTACACTGTAGGTAATTTAGGGACAGTGTCAAAGTCTAGTGAATTCTGTAAATGGCTACAAAATGTGCCTTTTAATAAGCAACTACAGGTGGCGATTTAAACCTTAGGTCTTCAAAATCAGCCTTTGGGAGGTGCCTTTCTGTATATATTCACTACAATGAGAATCAGAAGCATTTTGTATAAAGGGGGAAAATTTGGCTTTATTCTTCAGACGCGTCTGTGTGTAATAGAGTTGATGGCTGTCAAGCTTCACAGAGACATGCAGACAGCCATACTCATAAGACTAGATTTAGTTTGAGGTTTTGGGTTTGTTTTTTTTTTAATTGTAACACTGCATCTTCTCTAGTTCAAATTAGGAGTGTTGGTACGGGAATCTGTAAAGCCTCTACTGATCTGATTTTTTTGTGGTTCTTGGACTCCTGTTTAAGCAATCTCCCCTTTTTCCAGCCATGTATTCTTTCCTGCATTATCCCTTAGATTATTCCGCGACAAATGCTTGTACTAGTACACAGAGGGCTGTAATGGGAAACTAATCTGACTGAAATATAGTTCAATCTATCCCCTCCTTTCCTCCTTCTCAAAAAAGCAAACAAATTATTATGCTGGCACAACATAGATAGCAAGAGTTAGAGAGATACTGACTGTATATGCCCATCCTGTCACCAAAAATACTTGTTCAATAACTTCCACAGCCTGCTTGGGTCAAAGCCCGTTCCAGTCTACCTTTAATACAATACTTGTGGACCTGGTGTTCAGTTACTTACTTACTCAGTGTGGAAAAGTGCACTGATCTCTGTTCCCTTTCGATTTTTCATTGTTTTCTGATAGGTTGAAAATTTTAAGTGCTTCACTCACCTTTAATGCTATCAGGATATTAAGAACTGGAGGCTACATACTGATGCAAGCAGTACTTCCCCGATATATTGCTTCCAAGGAGGACAACAGGAAAAAGAATGCCATGTACCTCCACCTAATACAGTTAAGTCAATAGAGTGTATTTTGGGAGACAAAGATACATGGATGTTACCTTTTCCTTTTAGTGTAAAAAGGAAAGAGGCTGACAAAACTAGATGGCAGGTTACAGCATATTTAGGACTCAAAGATTTGTTTCACTGTGGGGTTTTTTGTTTACTTAAAAAAACTGATTAGACATTTTGTTGAAAAGTTCTCCAACATTGTTAAGCATTCTCCTATAAATAAATGTTTAATGAAACAACATTAAAATCATTATTATTTCTTTATTTTAAGACATGTTGAGTCCATGTGTTCATCCAGTTCCAGACAGCTGTTTAGAAATTTAACTGTCTGGCTATTGACCAAAATAAATGGAATGCCCTTGATATAACATCCCTGTAAAATCTGTAGTCATGCACCAAAATCGATAAATCTTGAGGAGAAATGAAGAACTGAGCTTCAGAGTTGCAAGACATCTTAAAAAACATGTCCTCTGTTTTTCACCCTTCCTCCAACCTTAGAATTTAATATATGTGTTGGCTCCAAGTAGCTAGAATATCCATTTTAAATCCAAAGGTCACAGCACTGTGGGTTGATAACATACCATTCTTGATTGCTGTTCGAACAAAACAAAAAATGCTGTTTGGCATAGTCAGAAGTAGAAAACCAAAATTATAGACCACAATAAAGTCTGTCTGTAATAATCTACAGTCTTTAAGAAGAGAGAAAACATATGCTGTGATTTCAATATTCTCAGCTTCACTGGGGCGCACCAGCAAATGACATTTCCCTTCTTTTACTTTTCAGTCCAGTCTTTTTATTAATATTTAATTATAAACCTGCAAATATAAAACATAGAAGTTGCTCTTCAGCCTTTCCAGATAGTCTGGAAGCTGCTGCAGCATGGTATAGCTTTATGAGGGCTTTTCACCACCCACTGCAAAGCCCCTGCCTGCAGGCACTCAGCTGTCTCCGAGGGAGTGGATGAGATAATAGGCATGACCAAAACGATTAGTCCTCCTGGGATGCAGCTCTGTGTGAAAATCCTGAGGAACACTTTCAGCAAAGAAATTCAGTCAGATGGACTCGGAGCAGCCCTGAGGCTGCTCCAACTATTTCAACTGGATTACAAGGAGAATAGGAAAATGCAAGGAACTAAGGAAGACGTAATAGGAAAATGCAAGGAACTAAGGAAGACTTAACCATCTTGTGAGTGAGGTACAACTATTCTGAGATTAAAGCTGGTTGCAAAAAGTTTCAGCTTTCTCTCAACAGTTTCTCTCTGAGATACTGAGGCACACACAGTGTGACTAACAGACATCCCACCTCTACATGTCAATCCAATGCAGTTGTTACGGCAAAAAACTAATCAATGATGGAAATGGTAAGCGTTCCCTTTCACTGCACAGCAGTCACAGAGCAGGTGATGCTGCAGCCATTGAAGTCTTCCATGCAGGAGGCTGACATAATCAGAAAACAATACTAAAACCTTTTAAACCCCTCACTGTCTACCACTTAAATGCCCTACCCTGAGACATTTGGTTTCTGGACGCTCTAACATATCTTCTCACTAAACTGATTTTTACTTTTAAATCGCTGCACCCCATACAAAGTATGGAATATTTCCAGAAATAAAGTATGAATTACTGGTGAGGCTGGGTGAGGTGCAGGGTTGTGTGCAGTGGGAGACAGGAGCCAGGCAGAAGCTTCCAGTGGAAAGACTGAGGTAGTGAATTTGGCCCTGCTAATTAACTCCCGGTGGTATTAAGGAAAAGTTTTCTCCTCCCTGCAGTCAATAAAATAATGAGGATATGGTTATCCAAGTCCTTCACAGCTGGCATACCACAGAGCTTAACAGACGAAGGAGATGTGTTCCAGTGGTCCAAATCCTTTCTCTACGCCCCTCTGATAGTTTTTAAATACTTAGAAAAGGCTCGTGCACGTCTTTGGACATTGCTGAAGGGTCTCTGAGTTCTGGTACATAATTTACCAGTAGTACCCATGTGAGCTGCAGTGACTGTGTGAAACCGAAGCCGGAGTTCGGGATGCCTGCTGCAGTGGCTTCCAATCCCCCCACTAAGGCCACGTCTGCACGCTTCATGGCCTCACTTACTGACATATCCATTGCAATAGCACAGGTCTTTCTGTCCCCTCGAGTGCCTCCGCAAACACCTCTGAAACCCATGTGCCTAAGCTGTGGCCTCTCCAATAGCCACCTGGAAGCACCCAGAGAGAATGGTTTATATTGGGCAAATGGTAGCAGATTGACAAAATTCAGCGTCCTCTGCCACACCTGGAGCCAGACCTCCCAAACTGCTCAGCAGCATCTGTAATCTGTAATTTATATCATGAAGGGTGCAGATTTTCAAATAACAGGGCTCTGCTAAATTGGGAAAACCGGGGCTCAGCTGTAGATGCCTCCTGTGCCTAAATCTTGTCTTCACGCACTCTCCAATGGCTGACAGATGCACAGCATGTGTTGGAAGGAGCTCTGTAAGAATTCGGTGCAAAGAGGGAAATAGAACATTTCAGCAGCTTTTGCTGTTGTAACATCAAAGCTGTACTACAAATTTTCATGTTTTATGATCACCTTTACATTCACTGCTCTGAAGCCTTAGAAGCTGAGCTCATTAATATGATGACTGCCTCGAACTGCTGCTGGGAAAGCTAAGAAGCACATAACTGATGGTGCCTGAGTCACCTGTTCAAAATACAAACATTACATGTTTAATGCCATAAAGATAACAGGTTAAGTAAACCATACCTATTACATTTTTTTAAAGCCTCATTTGCTGTGTATGCATAGGCCTCCGTGTTACAGAAAGAATCTTTTGCGATGAAATCGCAGTCTCTATCAGTAAGAAGGCAAATTTCTTACCCAACCAGCATTTGGTATAATGGCCAGGTAACAATTCTCTGATTATCTTGTTCCGGAGTGTTTTGGATGAACTAGAGAAGTTTTCGATAACTGCTTTTTCTATGTGTAATATGTAAGAGTATGCCGGGGAACAATGTTTTCAGGTCCTTGCCTGGAATCAGATTTGTTCTTGTCCATAGTTTCTTTATCAGCAGAATTGTGTGGCTGCCTAACCACAACGTACTCGCATGCAAGCGCAATATGCAATCCGCACGAGTGCCACCTGTTTCATCATTTCGCAATAGGCGTTAACAATACCTCACACTAACTCGCAAGGGCCAAGTAAACGCTCAGTGTTATTGAGCTGAGAAAATATCCTTTTCTTTTGCTCACAATAGAGGAAACAAGTGAAAGAATCAAACTGTTTTATGAGGAAAACAACTATTTGCCGATAACAGAAATTAGACATTATAATGGATAGCTCAATCATATATAAAACCAAATTCTTCTCCTTTGTGATTGCCAGTACAAAAATCTATTAATCTGAAAAATTCAGCAGATCAAAGGAAATCTGCTTTTCTTTTTCCCTGTAAGTTTGTTCATACAGTGCCATTTAGTATAACTTAACTTTCTAGGGCCATACTCACACAACTTTGTGATACTTTATATGTTACATCTTCACTTCTGACACTTGTTTCAGGATCCTATAAGTAATTTGTGAAAGGTGAGAGAAATACAGTGGGGTGGATTATTTTTTTCCTACACTACAATGGTGAAATTACCCTGCTGAACATTCTCTACAAGAAAGTGGATTTGTGTGGTTACTTAACTGCTGACCCCAGTGCCTGCTACCCACCTTTAGAACACTTCCAGAAAACGGACAGAAATGAGTGTTTAATACTTCCTTTGCTACCTATCTCCATGCTGCAAAACCATTGTAAATTCTGTGTTTTCAAGGTTCTCCAAACCCAGATTAAGATCAGCAAACCCAGATTTTTTTAATTAATTGTGAACTGATGTACAAACATATTTTATGGACAGCTTTTATACGCAGGCAAAGACAAAATGTTTTGAAAGGAACATTAAGTAGTAAATTGTTCTTCTGCCAACCTGTTCAGCCCCATCCTTCTGTGCAGAGCCTGGAAGCGTGGAGCAGAGCACGCCTCCCTCCCCCCAGAGAGGACGGCAGGGATGAGAAATGATCCATCCCCCCTGGAAGCTCATCCCCACCCTGGGCTGTCCTGACACAGCAGCTGAAGGGAAGAGGAACACCAAGTCCCATCCAGAAACCTGACCTGGCCCCGGGGCAAAAGGAGAATTTCCCTTTCCACAGCCAGTGCTTGACAGACCACGGTCCAGCTCACAGGCACCGAAAGCTTCACTTACTGACTTTCTAGACTTCCCTTGAAAAAAGTGTCTTTCTAAGCTGGGGAATGGCTGGGTTTTTTTTAAGCCTTTTGTGGTTTTATAAGGCTAGAAGGTATGGAGACTGAACTCACCCGCCTCGCTAGCCGTGTATTTGCCCGTGGCCTGGGACATGTTCGCTGAAGTCAGAGCTTTGGAAAACAAATCTGAAAACACCAACCAAGAAACACACGTGACACCTTCTCCTTCTTTATAGACAAGGTCAAACGATGTGTCACTTCAATAAACAATAGCTATTTTAATGCCATTTTTTTAACTGCAGTGGCAGAGGTAGGAAGGAAAAATATTTTATTCTGAAAGGGACCAAATACATATGTATAAACTACTGACCTGCTAAAGCGTGTTTCAACTGTTGGGACTAGACAGTGGATTTTCTCCAAAATATAAGTCAGTTTTGAAAAATGTATTATAACTTCTTTCTACGCTATCTGATTTATAGTTCAGCTACTTATGATAAATAGGTGGTATTAATCTTTATAAGTAGATTGTATTTTCTAGTAGGACAGCTTACTTACAGAACCTGACAAATTCCACCATGCTGGTTGTATATTGGCATGACTTGTAATTATTAACATTAATCCACAAAGGAACTGAATTCCTTATCACTGATGCTCTTCCTTTATGAGTCCCTACCCTCCAAAAATTTAAGCCTTTAGCTTTCCAGCAATGTACTCTGCATTTATTGGGATTGCTCAAGCCGTGTCTTGGAAACATCTTTTTTGTTTTTCCTTCAATAATTTATTAAAAGTATTACCATGTTTAACCCTAATGTAGCAAAATATTTTAGCATATGCTTATAATTAATTCTACCAACCTAAGAAAAAAAAATGAGAATTTGTTAAATCAGCTTTTGCAGATGTAAGGGGAAAAAGAGAAAGTACCATATCCATAGCTGAAAAATGTCATGAATGTGATTTATTTGAAATGAGAAAGCAAGGGTCTGAGATGGGGTCATTTAGCTCATCTATTTGACCTTTTCCAAGTCAGGGCAAAGAACCGTTCTGATCTCATATTTCACATCTATGTTTCTCTGGTTTAAATGATTGTAAAGGAACAAGATAGAAGACAGTACCCATGGCAGTTTTTTTCTTGTGATAACCCAGTATTTTCATAATAAAAATATTTTTTTCCAAAACACTCCTTAACCAGTGGAGCAGAATGGTCTTTTCTTTTCACAAAAGATCTGCAGGGATACTACATGTGGCAGGTTGTCAGCTTGCTCATAAAAAACATACAACTCCATTGAACTTCCACTGAAATGCACAGGCAGACTTCTCCTGACCTGAAAAACTCAAGACCTAGTGCTAGGTATTTTTACCTTCCTCTTTTGCCAGAAGAAACAGCTTTTTGCAAATAAGGTAACCTCGGTAACTGAAGTCCCATTAATTTCCTACTCCTTTAACCTCCTAGAAACTCAGCATCTCCTGCCTTGGAATATTTCATCTGTTTTCTTTCCTCCATCAAAACTTGTAATATTTAAATTCTTTAAAATAGCCTTTTTTTTTACTTCAGTTTCAACAAAGCTATCTAACGTAACAATAGGATAGTAACCAATGGGTTACAAATTAAGCTAAAGTTCTGTAGCTCATACCATTTCATTTACAAGTTTGTGATCCATAAAACGTTTTAGCATGTTACCTTATTTTTACGGCTAAGTGCCTTCTTTAAATAAACGTGACTTTACGTTGTGAGAAGTCCTGGTACCATCTGCTATCTCGCGCATTTGGCAGCTTTGGTCAGAATGGAAACCCGGTGCTGCAGATGCAAATGCTATGCTCCTTTCTCACCTTCAGGAGGATTTGGACTGCATTTCATGTGCTGCAATATAAAATAATATTGCCTATTACCTTTTTTTTCCTTGACATATTTAAACTGCATGGTTCCTATGTTAATAATGGTTGTTGATTTTCCTGTGATTTGCCCTAGATGACCACACGTTTCATAGCTACAGTAATGGGTGGTGTTTATCTATTTTTTCTTTGCCTTGTAGTTAGGATTAATTTTTTTACCTTCCTACCTATTTTTTTCTTTTAATATTGATTAATTTTAACCCTTTGGTGGGAGAAATGTCATGTACTTCCTTATCACTGAATCTGACTGGGAAGACACCGATAGTAACAATGCTTTCCATTCAGTAGTTTGTATTTCTTACATAATATTCACTACAATTAAAATGGGATTTCTTGCTACTCTGTTCCCTTGATTTTCACATACTTCTAGCCTTAAACTGGAAAATACATTCTTTAAAAAAAAAATTGGACCCAACATTTCATATGTGTGTTTTAATTTTAGGCACACCAGCCATCCCTCTAACATCGGCGGTGTTTCTTAAACAATTTAAAATTTAGGGTACGTATATCTTTAGAAGATTGGCACCTGGAAATATAGATCTCCAGCTGTATCTCTGGTCTTGCTCACTACCTTTACATGTGCTTACCTGTGATCAGAGAACTGTTTGCAGGAATGGAAACTTTGTGCTGCTATACAATACCATAGCTGGTGTAGCTGACTTGTTAATGAAGAATTTTTGCCATAAAGTAAAAAGAGAGCTCTTGTCCTTTGATTTATGCTGAGCCAGTATGAAATTCCCAGATCAAAATACATACAGAGCAACACTTCTTGTTTTTACTTAAGCAGCTTTCTCTTATTGAATGTCTTTTCCGCCACAACTACAGGTTTCTTTTTATTAGGAGAATGTGACCACTGGCTTCCCAAAAGGGAAAGGCTTGTTTCCATATTGCTTTCCAGACCACTCCCGTCACTGGGAATTAGGTTGCCTGCTTACAACAGTAAAATAATTTTGAGCTCATGTGAAAAAGCCATTTGCATCTTGGACGGATTTCACAAAAATTTAGTTCATTGGGTAATAACCAGATTAAACAGGCCATTCTGCATCTCATAAGGCATGACATAATGGATTCCATATTTTTTTAATCATCATCTGCGTCTTGTCTAATTGCTGTGTCAATTAGACAAGATGCAGTAAGACTGAATGCATGACTGTCGATTTAATAAATACATGCGAGTAGCTGTCATTTTACTGACAAAATCATGTACTTTGGTTAGCTGCATTGACAACACTTGTCTCTCTAGATTAGTTACTTTGTAAGTACACATTCAACACACTCACTTTGCTTGTTTCAGAAGAGATGTATCTTTTGATACTGTCTAGATACCTTGTTCTTGATAATTGTTGTACGCCCTTGAATCACACAAATAATTTTACATAGAGCTAATCAAAACATTTCCAATGTTTTGTTCAAAAAGAAAAGTCTTTCTGTACATTTTTAATGCAGTTATCTTCTTTTTCATATTTCTACAACTAAATAATATGTATTCAGTTAGATTCAAACAAAAACCCTTTTTGTGTTTCATTCCCCATTTTTTTCCTTTTCTTCTTCCTGGTTTCTTCCCCCTCTTTTCTAGTGAAAAGAAGTCAGGAGAAAATTACAAGGATTCCTAATAAAATGAAAGCTGAAGCTTTTCTTTTCAATCAAACCTTTAATATTTCTTCACAGAAAAATATTGTCTTTTGCTTTCTTTTTTTTTTTTCCCCACAGAATATGTCCTCTTTCATTAATTTAAGAAATTCAGCATGTAATAGTGGTGTTCATTAGCAGGGACTCTGAGGCCATGGTTGCACTGAGGTAGTCTAATTAAACAGTACAAAGGCAATGAATACCAAACTTGTATAAGTCAGTATGTCAAACAAAAAAGAAAAATGTTTTTACTCAGTGATGTATATTTAATATTATTTTGGCTGTGCTAAGTTCATGAGCAAAAATTTTCACTCGTGGGCCAGTATGTCATTTCTAAACTCACTGATGAGAGCATCAACACACCTTTTGGACAACAGTTGAAGAGATATCTGCTGTCAAATGTCAAAGAGTCAACCAAATAGGCATCTAGAAAACTTCTTCCTGCCAAAGAACATCACTTTAATTTTATTTTGATTTATGGAAGTCTTCATAGATTAAACTCAGCAACTAATCTCAGACAGCCATTGAGGAAAATACAAAGTTTGATACATCTGGGTCTGATATATGTGGGTCTAACAAAATGGAGGTGGTAGGACTGAATGCACAGCACCGCCCCAAAGTCCCTCCCCAAGGACACAACACAGCTGATGTTGGAGGCGAGGAGAGCTGGGGGCTGAGCCCACCTCGGTCGTAGCAGCTGAGAGCCCTGGGGGACCACGTGCCCCAGGGCTCAGCTCTGGCCCCTTGGCTCCTCCTAAGAGCAAGAAGGAGATTCACCCAGCGGTGGTTCCTGTTCTGCCAAAGGAGAATCCACAGTTGAGTCAATAGCAATGGGCTGGAACGAAAGGTCAGCACAAGGCCAAGCAGTACCATCAAAACACTTCGGTCTCTTTCTCTTTGCCCTGGGGAGCTTGTAGATGAAGGCGAGTAATGCTGTTTCCATGCTCTGCCCCGGTCTGTGGTCTGACTGATTGGGGTCCAAGGAATTTGAGGATATAAAACCTTGTTCCAAGAAAAGGTGGGTGAGATGCCGGGTGAGAATTGGCAAGGATATTATTGCACAAAGTTATGTTCCTGGTTAGGGTTAGACCACAGCAGGCTTTAAGGTTTCTACCTTCTTTACCTCCTTATGAGGGCATTGCTAGAGTATACCAGGCACAAAAATATATTTAAAGTCTATAAACAAAAATAGGAGTGCAAATGTTTTAACAGGAGCATAAATGTTTTAATCTGGGCAGTTACTAAACCGTAGCCAATTCCTTCCCCATAGTGATAGCCTCTGGAATCTGATCGTTTCATTTTTTTAATCCTAACTGTTTATCCCCTCCACCTGTGGCTTTTCTATTTTTCAGTGTAAACTGAGGTGTTGTGCATTATCTTTAATTGTTCTTCTAGAAAAATAACCAAAAAAAAGCATTGTTTGCTCATGTTACTGTTCTTCTCTTATAATTATGTCTGAACTTCTGGAGAACATAAAAATTGCGTAAATATTTTCCTCAGAGTCAACCTGGCTGTGATTCTTCAGATTAAGTCACTGGTTATCCATTGCGGTGCCTTTTCCCCCTTTTAGATCTCTGGTTCAAATGCAACAGGCTTTGAATCATGCATGCTTTGTGCTACCATTTAGATGATTCCTCAGCTTTGAGAGGAAAAACTGGTACAGACCAATTCCCATTAGATGTTTACATCACAGAAAACACCAGCATAACTTGTACTAGCTATGACCACACATAATTTTTTTCAGGCTTAATTAAAGAGGTCTGGAGATGGAATGGGATTAGCCACAGCCTTTGAGGAAGTCTTGTGAGTTGATGTTGAAGCACTTTTGCAGGGTAGTGGAGAAAAAATCCCCTGCATTCCTCTGCCTTGTGGTGTATTTGATCTGTGGGTAAAAGAAGGACTCTAATTTAATTTTACAGTGTGCTGTGATATTTTTATGAAGGGCGTGATGCATGCACTATTTGAGGTTATTTCTCTGTTTCTTGGGCTGTCAGTCTAACACCTTTCACAGGCATTAAATCCTGATTTAAAATGTGGAAAGCCAAGATATAGAGCATAGTGTCCAGATATCAAGCACTGTCAGACAAGAACTGAGAGGAGGTTGTGCTGTTCAGCTATTTTACCAACATTACTGTGTCCCTGTCCCTTAGCTTATATTATGTAAAACTTTAAAGAAAAAACAAGTTTGGGATTGTTTTTTCTGAGAATCTCATTTTTCAGGTAAGTTCTGATGTATTGCAAACAAGGTGAAATATTGTCCAAAGACTGCTTATACTTCTTTTTTGCTGACGGAATTCTGCTCTGTTCAGCCACCATCTCTTCCTTTCTGAATCATGTTAGAGTAGGATGACAGTGATGAAAAGCCTTCTACAGAAAAAGCAATTCGACAGCAGCAAACAAAATCTATTTCTGTAGGAATACTCTACCTGCAGTTTCTACCTCCTTTCCTCCTCTCTCTTCTCACTGTTTCATAGACAGTGTCTGCTCAGTGACCTGCCTCTGTGTCCTGGGGTATTCCCTCTCCAGTAGTCGGTAGCATCGTTTCTTTCTAAAATCACGCTGTTCTGTTTCAGTCCTGGAGGAGACAAAAAATGGCACATGCTGCTTCGTAGACTCCAAACTTTTTCCCACTGCTCTGTTCTTTCCTTTTAAATGACTTCAAGTGGCAGAAAAATGGACCAAGTTCTCCGACGTTTACACTACTTAGAAAGAAATAGGTAGTATCTATCCTTGAATAAGATGTAAAAAGATAAAGCATTTTTATATACTTCTCCTTGACCACATTTGAAAACTGAATGTCAAAATCAGCATGCAAACTTAATGAGAGATACGTATTTTTTAGAAGAATTTTAATAAAGCCAACTCACCAAGTGTATGGAAAACATCTGAGCACAGACCATTTGTATCAAAGCATCAGTGCCTTTGCACTCACAGAATAAGAGGTTCTTCAGCACACAGGCTCATAACATTTCCAGAAATAGTTCCACCCTTAAATTAGTGGGTTAGGAATTGAGCATTCTCAGCGCAAGAATGTTTTACCAGTTCCACTTATGACACAATCTGCAAAGATTCTGCTTGATGCAGGGGAAAAAGCAAAAAGAAAAAGACAAAGCCTATTTGTGCATAGCAAACAAAGAAAATTAACATGAAAGAATAGACAGATATAATCAGGAAATATTGGATAGCTAATCAAAATATTATGTACTTAAGAGAAAAAAAATGCTGAAAGACAGGATGGCAGGCTAGAAATGTTAAAAAACAGTGCCTGTTCTTTATTGCTGAATACCTTAGAATAAATATGTTACTATTGAAAAGTTGTAACTGTGAAAAGTGTTACTGTTTAGCAGATAGAAATTGTAAACTTCAGGCCTACTTAATATTAGAAAATTTCAGATTTTCATTTGTAGTTTTTCTATGTATTCCTAAACATGTGGCACATTTCAGGATAAAGTGCTAAAATATGTAACACATGTGAAGTTGGAACAAAATACATAGTGCTTGCTTACATTGCAAAAGGTGTTTATTTCATTGTTTTCACACTCTGAAAAATGAAAACATATTATCCTGAAAGCGAGCCCTATACCCCTGTTCAGAACAAGCCTTTATACACAGACACACACTCATACAGACACACACTCTCATTAATACATTGGATGGATTTACTATTTCATAAATATTTCATTCAAAAGTTTCTTGATATTCCTAATTGAAATAACTTTTTACTAAATAAGGGGGGAAAGTCCATTACTTTTTCTGAAAAAATCAGTTGAAATTTCCATGGTATTTACTGAAATGACATAATCAATTATGAAAGTTTCTCTTCCTGTCCACTTCAGAATAAACTGTTGCTTGTGAGCTAAAAATTTTGACCAGATGCATGTTTTCTTATTTGTTAACTCAGTGACTGTAGAGACCAAATTTATAAGTATACCTCATTGTGTGTAAGCTTTAAATCAGCATATCCAACGTTTCCAAACCAAGATGGAATAATGTGTTGAACAACACTTGCCTTCCTAATAACTCTCTGATTCTTCAGTAGTTGGATCAGGTACTGTACAACAGCCTGTCATGTCTTATATGCACATGCATTTAGCTGGCTTCAAACTCTGGATTATTGGCTAATTAATACCATATTTTAGGTCTTCTTTCTATGCATACGGCCTTCATACAGCTCGGAGATAAAGTTTTAAAGCCTCTTTCCAGATCTCTAGCATGGAGATACCTAAAGGAGCATGATAAAGATCTGATTTAATGCTCATCAAAAAGATTACAGCTATAGTTGTTTCATGTGATTATAAGGACAGAAGAAACAAACCAACAAATGAGCCACCCACCTAACAAATGTTTATACTGACTTTTTTCCTTTTCCTTAGAATGATACTTCAGGACAGACTATTAGAGGGCAAACAGCACCTTAGTGCAGAGATTGCTTCAAGTCACGTTCATGTACCCATTCCCTTCCCACTAATGATCAGGTAGCATCCTTCAGGGCAACCTCCCACAGAAACGTAATATCAGGGAGGTGTTTCATGTACCTTTTAGGCCCAATGGTGCATTTTTGCAGTTGGAAACAAGGAAAAGCCAGCATCATATGTCACTAGCAAGCTCTCTAAAGAGTTTCATCAAGGTATTTGGGGGCATGTAGGTATCTAAAGGCCACAGTTCAGGAACCGGTATTTAAGCTTTAAAATACTCCCAACCTACCTATTTTTTGTCTCCGATATCTTAGTTTTAAGGTGCAAAAAAGAACTCTCATCAGAATTTCAGAAAGACCCTTAAAGCATTGCAAGCCTGTTTGAACAGCCTGGACATTGTTCAGGACAGCCTGGACAGCCTGCTTTGAACTGACCCGCAAGGGCTGCAGTTTATTTCGTCCTCTAACTAATTCTCAGTCAAACCGCTGGAATCTCTTGTTCTGCTTGTACTCCCCCTCCTCTTCCCACAGCTCTGGTTGTTTGAACAATGCATATAAAGATATCTTTGTTACTCTTTCTGGAAAAGGAATGGTTTCTTCAGCCCTTTAGTTCTCTGAGAATTTACCCACTTTGAGTTTTTATTTGGCCCTTGCAAAGAAGATCACTGCCTTGGCAGCAGAACTAGAGTCCATTGAGAAAGGTATTTAAAGCTTCCTCACTTAGGTTGGCAGGTCAGAGCTCACAGTTCTTCTTTTCTCAACATAAAAAAAGAAAAAATCTGGTTTCATAATTAAGAAGAACGTAAAACTGTCTTACCAGGATGCAGCATACAGTAGTAAAAGCTAGTAAAAGTAACAAGAGGTCTAAAAAGCCCTATCCAATAGAGATACAAATGTGGTATATACGACAGCAACTTCATTGCTTCTGCAGCTGATAGAGCGTGAAGTAACTCAGCTGTGATTTCTGATATAACCATAACTCTGAATCTGAAATTCCGGTTCCATGTCAGAGCTTGAATGTAATCTCCCTGCATCCAGCTGCTGAGCCACTTCAATGCCCAGCGGTTGCTACGTCATAGAATCATAGAATCATTGAGGTTGGAAAAGACCTCTAAGATCATCGAGTCCAACCGTCAGCCCAACACCACCATGTCCACTAAACCATGTCCCTAAGCGCCTCATCTACACGTCTTTTAAATACCGCCAGGGATGGGGACTCAACCACTTCCCTGGGCAGCCTGTTCCAATGTTTCACCACTCTTTCAGTAAAGAAATTTTTCCTCACGTCCAATCTAAACCTCCCCTGGTGCAACTTGAGGCCATTTCCTCTCGTCCTATCGCTTGTTACTTGGGAGAAGAGACCGACACCCACCTCGCTACAACCTCCTTTCAGGTAGTTGTAGAAAGCGATGAGGTCTCCCCTCAGCCTCCTTTTCTCCAGGCTAAACAGCCCCAGTTCCCTCAGCCGCTCCTCATAAGACTTGTTCTCCAGACCCCTCACCAGCCTCGTTGCCCTTCTCTGGACACGCTCCAGCACCTCAACGTCCTTCTTGTAGTGAGGTGCCCAAAACTGAACACAGTATTCGAGGTGCGGCCTCACCAGTGCCGAGTACAGGGGCACGATCACTTCCCTACTCCTGCTGGCCACACGATTTCTGATACAGGCCAGGATGCCATTGGCCTTCTTGGCCGCCTGGGCACACTGCCGGCTCATGTTCAGCCGGCTGTCGTCAATGCAGCAACTCCCCTTATCTCTACAACCTGGTGGCTAAAATGCCAGAGCTAATTTCATGAAGCAGCTCCATCCATGAAGCACTTAATGAAACATTCAAATTGATTTCTAAACACAGAGTTTCCAAATCAGTAGCAAAGCCTGACTTTGTATATTTCCAAGAAATATAGTATTATTATTGTGGCCAGCTAACATAAACAAAAAACAGTTTTTGAGGGAGCCTTTCCAGAGGCCAAACATGCGTTATTTGAAAGGCTGAGGCATCTGTGTGTTGTATCAGTTAGAAAGTAATCCTAGTGTTTTATTCCTAGAGCTTCTACCATGTCTGGTTTTCCATTCCACTGGCAGATCGATTTCATATTTCATTTCACATGTACCCCATATGCACAACGATAATCTGTGTACCTTTCAGCTGACTTTATGGACTGAACTGATTTAACTTTTCCTCAGGAAAAGGCATCATAAAAGTAGGTGTTGGTATGCCATATCCAAGTGTTTTTCCTCAGAGCAAGCTATAGCTGTTCCTGCAGGCACCAGAGTCTGATAAGAACAGAGTTAAGATTCATTTCAGACTTAACCCAGAGAAATTTGTTTTCTTCTACAGAATTTGTTCTGCTCAGCATTGAGCATTGGGTAGCTATTTCAGCACTTTGCAGGCCTAAAATGATCTCGTATGGCTGTTGGGTCAATATTCATCTAATACACCACGAGCAAGGTTTCAGTCTTCTGTAACAGTGCCACATCCTTTCTTTCTTTGATTGCTGTTATTGAATAATTAGGCTTTTCTAAATTTTATTCTAGGCTCATAACAAACATTGAATGAAAAAAATTATGTTTCTGATTAGCAGTGGAGCCTTTACAATTAGACGGAAATACAGGCTAACAAAAGACTGGTTTTCCAAGCAAGAGCTGTTCACACTGTAAGACTTACCTCTTTCTTGTCAAAATCCTGGGTATGGGGGTTTTGTTTTTGTTTCAATTTAGAAGAGTTGAAAAGGTCTTGAAAATAATTTGGAAAGATGTCGTGCTTTTTTAAGAGAAGCTGTCAGGTACAAAGAAACTTCTTAATCTCTTCCGTCTTGAATGTTGCTTTGATATGGACTTGGTGGTTCAGATTCATGATTCAGTACAACAGTTTAATTTCTTCTACCATCAGGGTGGTGGTTTTTGTCTTCTTTTACAAAAAAGAGGACTCAGGCATTCTTCCACTTCCTTTGCTGCTTTTTTTCTGTTCATCAGACATATTTACATTGCATGGCATAGAGGCTGAGTATCAGGGATTCTTTACAGCCCTAGGTAGTAAATATCTTGCAAAATACTCTGAGGTGATGCAACTGCGGGTTGCTGGACCCCTGAGCATCTCTTACCTCCAAGCGTGACATTAGTGGTCTCCTGTTACCCTTTATCCATATCTTTGATTAAAAAAAAAAACCAGCTATAAATGGATTAAAGGCAGCAGAGGGATATACTTGTGTGTTGGGTCAATAAAAGTCTAAATTGAAAGGACTGTAAATCTATGAAATATTTACTGGCATGTTAATGTTATCCCCGCTATTTCCAAGCACACTTGGAGCATTTCCTGTGATGTTAATTAAACATTTCTCATTCTGTTTCTGCCAGTTAGCCCAGGTGGGTGCTAAAACAATCCAAACATGAGGCTGTGAGGGGGAAGCTGCAGTGTAAGGACTTGCCCCCCCCTCACTACAGCTCACATGTATGGAGATGAATCTCCTGAAAACAGACATTTATCCACCTCTGGAATAAACAGTCAGGGATCCATTAACTTCAGGGAGCTCTCTCACTTTATGCCACTTGAGGCTCTTACCCCATTGACCTTTAAGTAGGAACCTTTTTTCAGAAGGCTTTTCTCACTCTGGTTTAAATTTGAACTCATTTTTACTACCATTACCTAAAATCCTTCCTTTTTTTGCAGCAGTTGTTAGTTTTGTTTTGTTGTTCTTAAGAAGAAAAGTAGTTTTCTTTTCTCCTCTATTACATTTTATTTGAAACTGTGGTTTCCAGGGCTAGCAGCCAACTCAGCAACTGCCCCTTAGAATAGAGATTTGACTGGGATTTATGGAAGAAATATAGGTGTGAGGCCTGCAAGCAAGGTCTAGCTAGGCCTGCATTTATAACAGACCCCTTTGTCCTGCCTGCCGTGGAAGTTGGGCATGTAAATGCATGAGACCGTTGTGACAGGAGAGAAACTGGAGCTATTTAAGCACAGAGAAAACCAGAAAAAATGGGAACTTTGGATATAACTTAAATGCGCAGATGGAGCAGCCCTTTTAGGGCCTCTGAATCTATAAATGCCTAGGTTTTGTAGTTGGCTGGGCAGGAGCCCTCTTTGCACTAGGGCTTGTGGCAATCAGACCTTGCTCTAGAGGCAGAATGGCCCAGATACCTATTTTGCTTTAGAAATGAAAAATCTTCCCATGCAATGGAAGAAATTATACAGTATTTTTATTTTATTTTTCTGTGTGGATCTCAGTTACTTGTGCTTGCATAAGGGTTGTACCAGTTGTGCTAAACAAGCACCCATAAAATCTCTTACAGTGCAACTGCTCTTTGGCTGCATTTACCGACGTACTGAAGAGGTGGTGACATAAGGAGATGAGCAAAATCCACCTTCTCTGTTTTGAAAGATGAAACAGCTTGACAGCACTTTAAGAAAGATCTTGACAGATCTCTGAGACAGTCGTGGAGTTTGATGCCTGTCTACCTCAGAGCCAAGACCACAGCAGCTGCTGCAGTAGGATCAGAGATTTGTCACTTACTCCCTCTTTCTACCCACCTTTTTGTGCTGAATAGATTTCAAAACAGGAGAGAATTCAGACAGACCTGACAGCATCTCAGTTTAGTGACTGCTCCTCTGCAAGCAGTTACAAGGGAAGAGAGGCAGATTGCTGCTGGGCTGATAGGCTGGTGGAATTACTTAGCATGATGAACTCTGCCTCAGAAACAGCTCAGTGGAAAACAACAGATTTACACTAAGGGTAAAAAAAATCAGGATCAAAAGACTTCTCCCTTGTTGGTTCACAGCTCAGGCTCATGCTTGAGGTTCAAACACTGACATTTCATGCTTCCCTTCACACCGTCAACTCTCCCTAGCTCGGAGCAAGCCAAGAAGCAACCATGGTTTTCAGCAGTGTCTGCCTTATGATGGTGACCACATGAATCTCACATTGTCCTCTTTTCCTAGACAGGATGGATACAGCCATATTAGACAGAGTGGTAAACGGAGAATTGGAGCTCACGGCTCTATGCCTCGTTATAAATGACAGTATGTATATAGCCAGGGGGTCCAAGACTGTATGACTAGAAACTCAGCATTTAATGTTTGTTTTTCTCTACTTGTGGTTCAGCTTATAACTTTTCTTGATTTTTCTTGTAAATCACACTTTGAATTTACTATAACTTTGGTTTCCAGTTTATGTTTAATGATATTTTAAAATAAGACAACATTGATGTAGTCCTTCCGTACCCTCTGCTGCTCTTTGAAAACAAGCCTGGCCTTAATTAGAGTGATGTAAACAGTTGTGTGCCCTCAGACTGCTCTGCCACCACAGTGAGCCTGTGTCATGCTTAGTGGTATGACATGGACCCAAAGACAAATTTATACACCCTCTTTTCATGCTTGACAAGGAAGCTGCGGTTCTGGCCTTGGCGGGAGGCATCTTTATATAAATAAGATGTTTGTATTGTGGGTTTCCAATCAAAACAAAGTGACAGAAAACTTGCTGAATCTAGCTGAGGTTTGAAGTTTGTTTGTAATGTGTACTTGCTGTAATTTTAATGTTGGAAAAAAAAATAACGCAGGATAGAATTCCAGGGGAGAGTAAGCTAATGAAGATCAGCAACAAAAAGAGCAAAGAGTCAATAAGTCACTGGGTCTGCCCATACATTCACATTCTTACAGCCTTGCTGTCTGAGTCTTCCTCTTCAGGCACTTCTCCCTTCCCTACTCAAGTCCTATTGCAATTTCCCATTAAAGCTATTTACATTGACATTGGTCTTTTACTTATAATTTTAACTATCCTTCTCCAAATCAGCTTCCTTTTTCGTCAGTCTTCTCTTTTTTACCCATAATCTGTCCTGTCCAATCTTTCTCATCCACTTGTTTCCTCAGCCTTACTGCCTTCATGTATTCTTATTTTTCTATGAACAGTACTAGCCATATAATAAAAACCTTGCTACATAGCTGTTAAGATACCTGTAGCCCTGGCTAGTAACACAGCTGAAAGAGTAGTCCCAAATGGGACAGGAAAGAACATGGCCAAATTTTGTCTGCTGCCAATTTTTCCTTGGAAAAGCCTCATCCTGAGCTGAGGTTCCCTGTTGTGAGGGAATGAGAAGGGTTCTGCAGATGCATTGAAGTTGGCGGTTTGTCCATACCTAAGTATATGAGAGATGCAACAGTTTTGAAAACAAAGTTATCTAGAGTATGGCTAGAATGGTTTGATAAGAAAAGTCTGAACAGTGGCCCCATCTGGAAAGATTTACAGGCCCAACATTTAAATATGATTGGTTTTAGAGCAAACTAGAAAGGTCACAATGCAACTCAGTAGATGGAAAACTTCATCTCCTCCCAAGAAACTGACAACAAAGAAAAATCAGTCCAAGGTTCTGGTACCCACTATTGTTATTATTTAAAATCCATCATGGAGATTAGGCATAAAAGTACAAAAAATGGAGCTGTCCTTTCACAAACTGAAGAGAACAACATTTATAGTGGCTGAGGTAGTCCCAGGGAGGATGAAGCCCTGGGTCGCAGTGCACAATGTCCTTAAAATTCACTAATACTGGAGCTGGGATCACAGACTGCCCTGTCTGGTGACAATCATACCCCTGAGTGACTAAATCTGCACAGAACTGTTACTGCTGGTTATTCTTCCTGAGGTTATTCATGTAAGGCTTGTCTACAGGACCTTTCCTCTTCACATATACTTTGATTTTTCAAAGCACTTCTGTCCCTTAAATTTAGCGCATGACTAGTTCTCCTGTTGGTTATCATACCCTTATATGTCTGAGTACTTTCAAAGCAAGGCTGAGTCTGTCTCCACCCCTATGCATTAATTTCTTTAAACTTCAAATTCTCCTGTCTATGCAATCTATATTCAGAGAATATACTATTTTGCAGAAAGTATCCTGCATTTTCATATGTTAAAAACAGCAGAGTTCCTTTAAAATTCATCTCAACCCAGACTATGGATGTTCATCTAGTGCTTTCTTCATACATTTAATGTAGGCTAGTGTGAATCCTATTAGGTTGGTCTGCTCGATGTATCCAGTGCTCTCAAGCCTTGTCAAAGCCACTGCACTCAGTCTCATTTACATCAATACAGGCTGGGGCATACTCTAACTTATAAATTGGTTGAGTCAGAAATACAGCTCTTGACAAGTGCTAAATGCATCTTACAGCTAACAGCATTTGTCAAATGTCTTTTCTCATTAAGTTCAGTTTGGGTCTTATAAGAAGTTCCTTTGGAGATATTAGCTGTTTTCATCTTGCACCGTCAGTAAAGAGTATAATAGTCTTTTAATTGATCCCTGGTGAACTGCAAATGTGCAAAATTGCTAATTTCTTGACTAGGTTCTCCCAGGGACATAAGCTCTTGTATAAATTTAAAGCTATCTGATGAACATCACATTTTAAACATACTGTTTGCTTCTGTGCTTCTGTTCTATTTGGCCCAAAGGAAGGAAGAAAATTAATGAAGAGAGCAGGGATTTTTATTCTGCGCTTGACAAGGAAAAGGGTAAAAGACTGAGCAACTCCAGGATCTAGGAATATACAGAAATCACTCAGGCATTGTAGGTTGGGAGTGTTTTGCTTGTTTTCCTGTAGCTACCTATAACTCCTACTGTTATCCTCCTCACCCAGCTCTGGACCACCCTGGCACTGCCCACAGAGCTCTGGCTGTGGCTGGTTCCCCATCCCACTCACCCACAAGAGAGGCTCCACTGTCGCATGGCATGGTGTGGCATGGCACAGTGCATCGGGGGGCACATTCATTCCCACCACGGGTGTTGGGCCAAAAAGGACATGACACTCCTGACAACTTCCAAATAGATCTTCTGGGGAAATATGTCCCCTTCTGGCTATTTGCCACCCCTATTGATAGTTTGGGGGGCAGGGAAGGAGGTGGTGGGGAGCCAATCCAAACTGCTTAGCAGCCAGCAAAAATCCCTTTTCCTCCAGAGCATCCCACGAGGGCACTGAAGGATGAGGCAGAAGGAGCAGGAGGAAGGGAGAAAACAACAGCCTATGGTGCAGGCCCTGTATTTCCACCTTCCCTCTTGTATTAGTGTGAATGAAACATCAGTTTTTCCTTTGGCCCTGGGCTCCCCTGTTCATGCTTCTCCCATCCAACACAGTTATAGCAGATACTACTTGCTATCTCATCCACTGCCTACAGTGGGTGCACTGTGTGGCATGAAGCTTGTTTATTTAGAAATTGTTTGATAGTCCCTCTTTGAAAGCCGATTAGGAACTATTGACACCATGTTAAAACTCGTGAGACATTAAGTTTCACATAATGCTTCCTGAAAAGTTCTGGCACCTAGCCTGTATTTCAGGAAAGAGTTAACCAGGGATAAACAAAGCAAAAGAGCATACATAAAGTTGTCCCCACCTTTCCTTTTGCAATAACAAAGCACAGGCTTCATTAAGGGGAAACTTGAGAAAGTCATTCAAAAACAGGTCTTTCATAACATATTCGTACCTTACATATTATTTTCTACAGGTCTGACTGTGCACTCTCTTAACAATTTTTATACCAAACTGAGGAGGTAAAAGGTACATCTGGATTCCCTCCAGCTTTTCCTTCTACCATTATTCAGTCTCTGTTTCTTCAATCTTTGCTAAGCTGCTGGAACATGCCCTAAAATGTCACTAATAGGACTTTCATATTCTACACTGAAAAAATTAATGGAATAGAGTTTGTAATACAAATACTGCCACTGACAGACATTTGCTGAAGCAAAGTCATGAGGCTCAATTTAGAAGCTGTAAACTGTTACAGGACTATAAATTCCTATTCCATTAATGTTATGCCATACTTAAATGGGGGGGAAAAAACACCCAACCCTCGGCTTCCTAGAGCAGCTACCTGGATTTCCCCTCTTTATAAAGATGCAGTCATGGATGACCATGATCCTTCTACAGCTGCTTCTTCTACCTGTGACACTTAAAACTCTAGGTGAAAATCCAAGTCCTTGGCTCTTTACTTGACCTGTAGATTCCTGAGTAAGATTTAGTATTTTTACCTTCACATGTTAGTACCTCTTATGAAAACAGACTGGCAAAATTGCAATTCATTAGAGACTTAGCTATTACTAATGACTTACAGATTATTTTCCCTTACTAAATCATGTTCTTTCTTTGAGACATCATAATCTGTCTTTCATAAGACACAGGAAAGCCAAGCTCGAGCAGAGCAGAGCAGAGAGGCGACTTTGACTCCAAAGGAGAAGATATCATTCTCTATAGGTCCCTATATCACTATATCCCAATCATTCACTATAGGTCCCCAGGCCGGTACGTCGGGGGTTGTGCCAAGAATATAGCCATCTTCTGCCTACGTTGATGCCTCCACAGATACCTGCTAAGGTGTGTGGAAAATACACACCTGTCTTTGTTGCAATTTGTAGTTAAAACCGGAGCTGAGAAAGAGGCACTTTTTCACCTCTTTGCACATTTTTGTATGCCAAAGTTCTGCCCAACACCTCCGAGGTTTCATGCGTGACCTGCATAAATTATTATCTGTCATTTGGATCTCTTTCAGTTGAGTCGCATCCATTTCCTGTTAGAAATACTTTCCTTCATGACTTGGCCTTCTTTCTGAGGCTGAAGACCAGAATGGAGCAATGATCTCCATGCATCCTCAAATACAAATCTTTTACAAAATAATACATCTTATCATAATTCAGTCTGTGTTCTTACACTTCTCTGTTCCTACTCTTTCCTACTCTGTGCATGGCAATAACATATTTATTTAGCACAAAGTCACACTGCTGAGCAGTAGGAAGTTAACAATTAGTAGGCTTTCATTTTTTGCACAAGATCCAACCTGGAACAAGAAAAGCTTGGTATTACCTAAAATGCAGTATGTTCAAGCTACATTTTCTATAACCAAGGAGCAAGTTGGTGAGGGTGAAGTTAGGCCTCTGTGCAAGTTGTGCATGCTATACAATACAACAAATACAAAAAAGAGACAGAGAGCACTTTTAATGCTGTTGTACTATAGTCATGAGAAGGGAAAAAAAACCAATTCACCCGTCTGAGATAAAATTCAGCAACAAGCCAATAGGCAGCAGATACTGTAGGTTTTATATTAGCAGCAGTCTCAAAAAAACCTGCTTGCTGTTTGACTCCCATCCCTTTTTATGGTTCTATACAGTTGTCGTGATTTAACCTCAGTCGGCAACTGAGCACCACACAGCCGCTCACTCACTCCCCCCCACCCGGTGGGATGGGGGAGAGAATAGGAAGAGCACAAGTGAGAAAAACTCATGGGTTGAGATAAAAACAGTTTAATAATTGAAATAAAATTATAATAATAATGTAGTAGTAGTAGTAGTAGTAGTAATAATAATAATAATAATAATAATAATAATAATAATAATACACAAAGCAAGTGATGCACAGTGCAATTGCTCGCCACCCGCCGACCGATGCCCAGCCAGTCCCCAAGCAGCGGCCCCCCCCGGCCAGCTTTCCCCTGTTTATGTACTGAGCATGGCGTCACATGGTATGGAATGTCCCTTTGGCCAGTTTGGCTGTGCCCCCTCCCAGCTTCTTGTCTACCTCCAGCCTTCTCAGTCGGTAGAGCATGGGAAGCTGAAAAGTCCTTGGCTAGTGTAAGCATTACCTAGCAACAACTAAAACATCGGTGTGTTATCAACTTTGTTCTTATACTAAATCCAAAACACAGCACTGTACCAGCTACTAGGAAGGAAATTAACTCTATCCCTGTCGAAACCAGGACAACAGTTAATATTAAGTTTGAAAGCAGGGTAAGATATTAAGAAGGAAAAATGTATGTTATTGCCAGGAGAAACTGTTCCCTTTAAAATGAGGGGGGAAAAATACTTGGTTTGTATATTTTTCAAGCAGTAGATTTTACAGATTCACAAGAATCAATCTGCTGAAAAGTGTAGTTACTTGTAAATGAAATAATAATAGTCATTAAAGTTCAAGACCAACACTCAAGAGGGCTTGCCTGCAGGACTTCTTGCTCACTGATTCTGCAGTCTGTTCTGTAGGACCATCTATTCCATTTGAAAAGCAACTGGAAATTGAGGGCTAGCTCTGCTTTTCCTACAAAAAAGAAAAACCACCCAAGAGAGAATGAGTCAGTACACCAACTCACAGCTGATGTGAGTTGGATATCATATAAGGATGATGAACACTGTGTCAGTGCACCGACAGTGATGCTTCTGAAAACCTTGGTCGTTCAGTGGATATTTTACTTTTTCACTTATCTCTATTTTTGGTTGCCCAATTTAAAAAGTTGTGGAGTAGCCTGAAATCATTTATGGCTAAGGGCATGCCTACTTAGACTGAAATAGGCAGTCCTAAGCATTGAGTTGGGTGGCAGAAACTAACTTAAGTATGGAGAAGGCGATGTATTAACTTCATAGAAACTTGCCACTAAGGCCAGATCTCTAGAGTCTGACTGCTTGAAGTGGTAGGATTCACTCTTGAAAATGCTTATGTGAGTTAGATGCCTTTCAACACCTTTCTTCGTTCATTAATATGGAATATCCTGTGAGATAGAAATTATTATCAAAAGCAGGAGTACAATAATTCATCAAGAAGTCCTCTGACTGCAGGGAAACAGAAGCGTGTAGGCTGGTACTAGGAACTGTGAAAGCAAATGCTTTACACTTGCTCAGAAAACAGCAGAAACCTTCTTAAAGGTGCCCTGCGAGCCAAAGATGAAAGAATGCAAGGTGGTTTTACCCCTGTTTTAAGATAAAGAAAAAAAATAAAGAAACTAATAACAACTTTTTAAAAGATATCAAGGGTCTATAATCTAGCCCTTTATAGCCAAATCTGACTTTAAACAACATGTTGACATAAAGTTTCTACATAAAGATATATTTATTAGCAGGTAGGTAGTGATATGGGGGATAGTACAAAATAGCTTTGGGAATATAGTTGTTGCATTACTGAGAAACTACAAAATTAGGAGTCTTAGGGGATGGACTTCTTCTTCTTCTTCTTCTTCTTCTTCTTCTTCTTCTTCTTCTTCTTTTCTTCTTCTTCTTCTTCTTCTTCTTTTCTTCTTCTTCTTCTTCTTCTTCTTCTTCTTCTTCTTCTTCTTCTTCTTCTTCTTCTTCCTCTTCCTCTTCTTCTTCTTCTTCTTCTTCTTCCTCTTCTTCTTCTTCTTCTTCTTCTTCTTTTTTTCCAGGGCTTCCTTTAAAGAAAAAGAAGTCATGAGTCTTTTTATAGCACAGGAAAAAACATAAGGCTAAACAAGTTGGCCTGTGTAGACATAACCATAGGGAACACTAAAGCCTTACCTCTCCTTCAGGAAGGAGGGAGAGAGGGTGTGTATGTGTGCAGAATCATAATAGTTACCATCAGCCAGGAAATGTCAAAAGCAAATTGCACATACCAAGAGTCCATCTGGAGAGGACCAGCTATGGAGCCAGTACACCGAGATGCATATTTATAGCTGTCCCTAAAGGAAGCTCGTGCTCACACTGTCTGCACCCCCACCCCCCTTCACAAAATCCTTCTCACCCTCCCTCATGGCACCAAATGGGCTCTGAGGTTTCTGGGCATATACAGCAAAGTAGCAGCTGTGTAGCCCCTCCTTTCATCCCAAGCATTTCAGCACAGCATCCGGCTGTGGCAAACACCAGTGAAGTCAGGGTTTCTGACTGACAAAGGATGCTGGCTACAGCACGGAGAGGGCTTCTTCAAACCAATCAACATTAATTTGGCAGGAAGAATTTAAGACACTGACCACATTTAAAGTTTAATTTGCCTGACCTACAGGGAAAAGAAAATCACTTACAGCGATCCTATACCAGCTATGTAATAAAACCACCCTATGGGGCAGATGTTTGAAACTTGGCTTTGTTGTCATCAAGTATTAACATTAATCAAGTTTAAATATATATAAGTGCCTTCTCAAGATGGTTTTGTAGGCTCCGTTTAAGTGACCGTGCATGCCACTGGACCTGAGAGGCATGGTGGTGGTGGAGAGGCCTTTGACAATTTCTCCAGCAAAATTTTTTTTAATCCTTCCTCTGCTTGTCTTATGCCTAGAAAATGTTGTATAACTCTACCAAGAAAATCAGTGTGGCTTGGACAAAATCATCTTCAGCAGGTAGTGGCCCTCCTGTTACAAGTATCTTTGAAACCCTTTTCAAAATGGGTATTTCCCCTGTTTCAGCACCTCTTTGCCCTCCTGTACTAGACCAAACAACGAACTCAAAATTGTGCTTCTTGTCCTGGACGTTTTAGTCAAAATGTCCTCATGTTCACCCAGTGTGTATTTATATATGCACATATATTTATTATAAAGGATTGCTGAGAGGATAGTAGTTGTGAAAGTAAATGAAGATATTGAATGGTGCAAAAGCATGATAACATCATTAAAGAATTACATCTGATGCAGTGAAGACAGGTGGGCCAGTTTTGTTTGTGAGTTTTCCAAAGTAGTTGTGTTTGAATCTGTTGCTGCAGCAATTCTACGGCATTATATGCTTAACTATGGAATAACAAAATGAGAAGAATATCACTTGTTATGTAATCCTGTACCATAATATTTAAATCTACCTATCTGAGGGTATTTCAGTATAGTGTTACCATCATGGGATACACTGAAACTGTCAAAACTGAGCAAATCTAACTTCCTGAAACTATGGGATGTGAGCCATTGCCATGCTGTGTACTGCACCAAAGATGGCAAAACCGCGGGAGCACATTGGGAAAAAGCCATGGAAGGGGAAGAGAGGTTATGTCGATTTCATTTTCAGGCAGCCTGCACAAGTTTTGGAAAACTGTAGCCAGGAGCAAATTTGTGGGTTTACTGCTGGTGATCTTTTTAAATAACGGTTGGCTTTCCTGACATCTGTGCTCACCCAGAGAAGTGAGAATGAGAACAGTCCTTCCAGGAACGCCGCTGCAGTACGGCCACATGAGCTGACTCATTTGGTGATGTTGTGTTGGTTAATGACACTTCCAGGCACAATGGCAGAGAACAGAAGTATTTCTGGCTTGTTCAAATGAACAGTGGGTAATGAACGACACCTCCAGAAATGATGGCACTGTGCTGTGTGATAATAAATTCCTGAGAACTGAGCAAACGGCTAGTGAATAATCTCCACTGGGAACATAATATTAGAAGGAACATTCACTCTGTGACCTTTTCATTAGATCTGAAACAGTATCAGAAGTGCAGATACTACTCTCAACAGGGACTTCTGTAAATTCATTTGCAATTGGGTTCACCGCCTAACTTTAAGCTTTTGAAAGTGTCGTGGTTTAACCCCAGCCAGCAACTGAGCACCACACAGCTGCTCGCTCACTCTCCCCGCCCCGGTGGGATGGGGGAGAGAATCAGAAGAGTAAAAGTGAGAAAATTCGTGGGTTGAGCTAAGAGCAATTTAATAATAATAATAATAGAATATACAAAGCAAGTGATGCACAGTGCAATTGCTCACCACCCGCTGACCGATGCCCAGCCAGTCCCCGAGCAGCGGCCCCCCAGCCAGCTTTCCCCAGTTTATGTACTGAGCATGAAGTCACACGGTATGGAATGTCCCCGTGGCCAGTTTGGGTCAGCTGTCCTGGCTGTGCCCCCTCCCAGCTTCTTGTGCACCTGCAGCCTTCTTAGTCGGTAGAGCATGGGAAGCTGAAAAGTCCTTGGCTAGTGTAAGCACTACCTAGCAAGAACTAAAACATCGGTGTGTTATCAACATTGTTCTCATCCTAATTCCAAAACACAGCACTGTACCAGCTGCTAGGAAGAAAATTAACTCTACCCCAACTCTATCTCTATCCTCTATACCAGGACAGTATGGCAGGCAGCTAATCAAAGCCAAAGGGCAGTTCATCCCATCACAAAGATATCTCACGTGCCGAGTCGTAACTCAGTTGAGTTATATTTGTATAAAGCCAGCATTAGTGAGATGAGAATTTGGGTAAAAAATTCTGAGCACAAGAACGAGACCTGAAGCATATCAGTTGCTAAGACATGCACAGCCTGGACTGAGGGCAGCAAAGCAATATACATCACAGAAAGGCTTTTGACCACTTACGACACAGTAGCAGGCAAGGACACTTTTTACAGCAGCAAGAGGATAATAGGAAGCTATGGCAGACTGAAGCAAGGTGAGTGCTCGTGCTACCACAGTCTATTTTGTAGGCATGCAGTGAATAAGCCGTTGCAGTGACTAAGGAATCTAAAAGATAGATGACTCTGGGGCTATGGTTCTTAGACCTGTCCTCTGAAGTGAAAAAAAGAATGAGCCTGTAATAGCATATCACCCAATGTGCTTCACTCCGCAGACATCAGGCACAAGAAGTGATACAAAGCTGCTTTTTCTTAAGGTTCCTAGCTACAGTTAGCTGATGAGCTTGTGTAACTCTGCAAACTTGTGTTGTACAATTTATAAAACACTGGTCTTATTTTAGGCCAGAACTGTTCATCTGAAAACCCTGTAACAGAAGAAAGAAAGTAGACACTCCCTTTGATACCCCACGTGAGTTTTACATTACCATTTTGTGTACATACCAGGACTTGGTTCAGCAGAATTCTTTCAAGTCCTTTCTCTCCCACACACACATTCATGCAACAGGATGCTATTGTTTTAATATAAATTTTCCTTCCTTTAGAAGCCTTTTTTCTGGATGAAGGATATGATTCTTACCATGTTCACATTGTCAGACAAGCACTTGGAAAGCTGTAAGATACTGGCTATGCATGGGGCTGTAAATATCTACATACCTTCTTCATATAGCTATCTCTTCAAGCTTGAGTTGTGAGAAACTTGTCTTTTTATGGCACAGCCTAGCCACAGGGACACCTTTCCACAGAGCTGATTCTTCAAATAAGGAGGATCTGTTCCAGGTAGCACACTAAAGCTGAAATTCTTGCTGTGGGAATTACATTTTTCCTACAACGTGGTTTATATTTACTTTGTCATGCAGAGAGTAAAACTGTTTCTCAGGAGTATTCTTCTAATATCTTCCCAAATATACTGAACCTTTGTTAGGGGGGACAAAAGAGTTAACGTCAGGCCATGTGGAGCCCACTCAGTAAGAACAGCTGGGCTGACTTGCTTTATAACATGTTTCAGATCCTACATGTGAGGCAGCCTGAAATACACACGCACAGCTTCAGCTTCCTTCATTCCTCTTCGCCATAGCGTTTATTTTAAGTACACAGTAAAAAAATGTTTCCGATTTGACTGTATAAATTGTTGGCAAATCAAGTGGTAAGGTCATTACCAAGTGGCTGGCTGTGTTAAGCTAGTGCAATGTCCATTGAATGCTATGCTGAGAAAGCAGGCTTTAAAAGGTGGGGAGAAAACAAAGGTACTCATCACACTTGCAGTGTGGAACTCAATAGTCTTGGAGTTACAGACGGCTGAGATGATATTTTACTAAATAATATATTTAAAGGAAGATGTATCTTTGATAAAAAAATGCAATTTTCACAAAACAGCATGCACCTCATAGTAAATCCATGTATTTCATAAGAAAACTTTCAAGATAACCAATAGGAAAAATATCACCTCTCAAACATAACTCACTAATGGTTAAAATAGATAGGCTATTTGAATATTTGATGACTAAATTCTACCCTAGAAGGCTCTCCTTCCATTTTTCATTTCCTTCCCTCTCACCGCCACCACCACCACAACCACCACCTTTTTCCATCCAAAGAAGAGGAGAGTGCTGGGAATAAAATGCTTAAGGTGCTTCCACTATATATTCTCTATACATTTCTTATACTTCACATCAACCCTTTAATTCTAGATTATTTTGTATCTTGTCATGTTTTGTCCTGTTGCAGTGCCTTCCACAGCAACTTCTGTGTGTAAGAATTAGAACATGTGATCTGTTTTCCTTTCCATCACAATTTTTTGTGATTAGAAAATGGGATCAGACAACATAATCTGATCAGTACCCTGTCCCCAGTCATTAATCATGGTGTTTCTTTTAACATCTCAGTGTCTGTGCAGGCTTCTTACTCCTGAAGAGGACAGACAGTCATGAGAGAGATTGTTTTACCACTCCTTAAAATTTAACCTGTAGTTAATAATGTACTCCTATGAGAGACCATGAAAATTAGTCTCTACGGTGGGATAAAACTGAAACCAGTTTTGAGTTTCAAAGTCACCAATGAATCAAGAAGAGTGAGAAAATACATTTGAGGAACCATTTCCTTCAAGTCTTGCTCTTGTACAGAAACTAGGTTTCTTAAAATATATCTGTAAGTTTTACTCCCTTGATAAAATTAATCAAAGCTCTTCACAGAAGCATTTTTCATACATTTATAGGTTGGGGGTTTTTTTGACTGCAACTTTTAGTGGGAAGAAAAAAATGGGAGACTAAATTTTCCTCAAGACTTTTCACAAAAGTTTTATTAATATAATTATCTTTATTAAAATTTTTGTCTACAATGTTAACTAAAATTAACCAATAACTTGTAGAAACATCTGTGGTAATGGATTCAGTTCAAAACTAACAGAAAATGCTTTAACATATTTTGTTAGTATCTCTAGTTTTGTGCACACTTCAAAAACTTGCATTGGCTCAAATGAAGCACTGGTATGTTATCTGAGCCTTACATAATACATGTGTTTCTTTTCCAAAGGGGAAAGTTGGTCTTATGGTTTGGGATTATTGATAAAGAAGTAGTACTTATTTTGGGCAACAGCTGGGGCTGGGCTATGTTGATAAGAAGTCTTTGTATAAGGGCAATGTATGATTTATTTGGATGTTGGGTGGGTTTTTTCTTTTCATTTTTAACTGCTGCTTATCCAGCTTCTTTAACGATAAGACTTCATCCATTCTGAATCCCAGAAAAGCATATTTTTGTCCAGGCTTCTTTTCTCTGTTGAGCGGCATGGAACAGCTGCTGGGGAATTCTAACCTAGAATAAAAGTGGCTTGCACTCCCTCCCTCCCTCCCTCCCTCCCTCCCTCTCTCTCCCTTATTCCCCCCAATAAGAACTACTTTGCTTTGAAAGCACACTAATTATTCTGGAATAAAGTAATATATATTCTATGATATAGTGTTCCCATGGGGGCGGAGGTATGCTGAAGTTATTACTGAAGAATACTGATACAGTTACTGCAGTTAGTTTACCTATTCAACTTTACTTGCTTTGGAAACAAACCCTTTCCCCCTTCCTTTTAGAGAAGAAAATAATTATGAGCAGGTGAAGAGGAGGGAAATGGAGGTCCTCAATTTTAACATGAAGCCTGGCAGTTTCGTGAGTTACATCTCATAAAAGTGGGAGTTACGAGTTTGCCTCAATTATGAACTTGACGGGTATTTTTCTTTTCTCAAGAAATATCAGCTCCTTATGATACAGTAAAGCAAGTGCAAGAGTGAGGAAATTAGTTGCCCAGCTGAACTGTTGGTCCAGAGAGCAAGATGAAAGATTTTGCTTCTTTGCAACTGGCTCTAGGTAGGGAAATCTTCTATAAAATCCTGACCCCTTCTCAACTGGTAAGAACAGTTACTGAAGTAATGAAGATGAGTCATGCAAAGCTGCCATATGGCATACTGAGTAGTTGAGGAAAAGGATTTCTATTATCTTATGAAAAAGCATCTTTTGTTTGGCCATGGTACCTTAAGCTCTTCTGAACCAGACCATGCTGATCTGTGCTCCCTGCAACAATCTGGCGTTTTGTAAGACATTGCATTTCAGCTGAAATCAGCACAGGTGCTACACGGTTTCTACTTATCCAATGTTAAATTCCAAGTTGTTGGGATCTTGGAAGTTTCCTAAATGTATTTTCGGGGAAAAAAAAAATAATTACATGTAGATGGCACGTGTCATCTTGCTGGGATATCGGAGGAGACAGGTTTCCTCCTTAGCACCTGCAATACATGGATGAAAACCACATCTTACTGGATCATATTTTGCAGGAATACACTGAGCTGGGAGAAACCACTGTCCTAGAAGAAGGATCCATTGAGATTTCTCACATCGCTTTTATTCTTTTTCTTCTCCATCTTCTTTCTCTCCGCACAAAGTTTAAAGATTTTTCCATTGATTCGAGAAAATAGTGGAACTGCTATGTACAAGCTTATAATATAAATTGAATAGGGAATTTGACACAATTTTTGTGTTAAATCCCACTCCTGAAATTGCTGTCTGATTCTGGTGGTGTGCTGGTATGTTTTCCACTAACTCCACTCCCTCTAAAAGGAGCTATCAGTATGAAATTGTGGAAGGGGTATCACAAAACCTCTTATGAGCATGGGCGCAAATAGTTTGTCTTTGCTAATTAATTTTTACAATTCCATGCCCTGAGGCTGATCCAAAAGATTGGAATAAACATCATAAATGAAATAATATTTTTTACTGACAAAACTGTTAAGCTTAGAGGACACATATCCTGCAGAACACTTGATCCCACAGAAGACTTCACAAATCCCATGCTTAGGATGATATGAGGCCAATGCTTTTGACTTCTAAATGCAAACCAATGGCAAGTAGCACACGCACCCTCTGAACAGCGTAGCAGAATTATGCAAAAATAAAAGATAAATGTGTGATAGCAGAAACAAATGGAATGAGGGCTCAGATGACTATAAGGGGAAAAGGCCAACTGTATTTTTTTATTGTTACAATTAACCTTTTATTATTTTAAAATATATCAGTTCTTATGTAAAGAAACCATAGGACATAGCATTAATAGGGCTGTAGGTCAAAGTCAGTTTTAAATTCAGAGTGTGATTTTTAGGTGTTGCCTGTTTCATTTTTCAAGGACTCACCTTCCAGCTTTTGTGCCACGACAGCACTAAAAGGTTTGGTGATGCCAGCACCACAAGATGGTGTTGATGGCTGGCTGTCTGGACACGTTATTTGGCTATGACAAAGATCAGATCAGACATGAGGACTTTTTATGCAGTCAGACATGCAAACTATGAGACAGAGATCAGCCAGAGGCCTTTAATACCTATGAGACCTTGACTGCATGAGCACTGAGGAGAAATTGCCAGGCAGACTTTGGAAGCAGAACTATTACCCATAATTTGATGAGTCTAGAAGATCCTTAACGTTGGCTCAAACTCAGGTAAGAAGCAGCAAGATATTAAAAAGCCTCTCAGTTACCAGAGCCAGAAGACTGTTTAATTACTCCCGTTTGGGGGTGGATTTTGATCACACTGTTGTGTTTCTACTGATCTCCATATATTTGTTTCTTTCTGTTCTTCCCAGACCTCCATAAGCTGGATTAAAGGCTAGTATGATTGATACATGCAAAAGGTTGAATTCATCAAGCACCAGATTGGGGTCAGAAGGAATTTCCATTAAAAGCAAACTGGAAATAACCTGAGGAAGCCTGGAGGAGGAGCTGAGGGGGAAGGAAGAGGGGGCTGAACAATGAAATATTTCTCCGGAGCATTTGGAACGGATCACTCTCATATTCAAACTATAAGCAAACCACTTTGACATTGCAATTTGGATGACTTTATTCCAATATAGTTTCTGAAGTACTCTGGTATTCTTTCTTAAGACATGTAATGCAGCATGGAGAGGCCATAATTTCAGGACTCGGTTTGCTAAGGGAAAGAAAATGTCAGGACCCAGAAATGTGCAGGGGAAATTAAGACAGAAGGCACCTATGTTTTATTCATTTCCACAAGAAGTAGAAAGCTCCAACCACTCCTTTTATTGGAGGGTGAAGGCAGGAAGGATTTGTTTTTCTTTATTTTTAGGTAATTGCTTTCATGGGTTTGTTTTTAATGGTTTTCTGTGATGTTTCACAGCTAAGTACTTTACAAATACCCCTTTAGCCAGGTAAGTCTTAAATAAAGATACAGCCTTTAACTGCAGTATTATTATATGGCACATTCATTTGAAAGAGTGATGCACAATCCCTTTAAAGCTCACTCACTGCTTTAATTTCCTTCATAGAAACTGTGCCTTAGACAGGAGACATATGTGGAGTGAGATACTGGACCATATGCCAAGCTGACCAAAACTAACATAACTCCATTGACTAACGATGCTAATGTAGTGTGCGCTAGATGAGAAAACAGCCATGAAATATGATTAAAACATTGTCAGAACTCTTTTCAATTCTCCATAGTCATCCTTACACCAGGTTCATGGCCAACTCTAGCAAATCAGCCAAGAAGGGGATTTCTCAGTATCGTGATCTAAAGTGGTCATTGTGGCTTAGTATCTGGAAATGCAGGAGAGCACAGTTGAGAACATAGCCTACGTGAGAACAAAGAGGCTCTGTTAAGGCCACTGAGTGAAAGAAATCTGTGAAGCTCTTGATGTGGTTCACTTTAAATCATAACCACAAAACATTAATAATAGATTTTTTTCCATTACCTTTTCTGTTGTCATTGGGGAATTTCAACCAGAATGCTTCCTGGATACTCCAGGGACCAGTTTTTGCTGGAAAGTCTACTCTATACTGCACAATATACGGCAAGCACTTTGTATGAATGGCCTTTTGCATCTGTAGCATGTGGAAGCAGGGTTAGAGATAAGTTAATACTTGTTTGATATTATCATCTGTGTTATCATCATCTGGTGTACAGTTAAGAAAGTACCTGAAATTATTCTGTTACCACCTGGCATTTTCTGGCACAGTAAAATGTTGAATTTGGTCAATACAAGAACTGCACAGAGAGGGTCTAAACATATTGTGAGATTCAACTGATGCTGCACGATCTGAAATGTCTTTGGTACTATGTATGTATCCCCACTGGAAAACCGGGGGGGGAGGAGAAATTTTGAAGAAATAGATTTAGAACTTCAAAAATTATCATTACTGGTTTTAATTTGTCTGCAGAAGTAATTTAAGTAAACAGAAACATAGTAAAAGTAAGAATTGAAAAAGATGCAGTACATTAAAACCAAGCAGTATCAAACATTGCCAGTTTTCTCTCAGAAATGCAATAAATCAGTGACTGATGAAACCAAAAAGCTCAGTTTACAGACCAGATTATGCAGTCCGTACAGATTTATTGCTTTTGGATTAAAAGTAATCACGCAACATTTGTAATCAACAGAAGAAAAAGAAAATGTGATGCTTGTAACCAGGAAGGAGCGGAATTAATTGCTACATATGTTTATGCACCCTCAGTGACACTAATCATTCCTGACACACAGGTATCAGGTCACAGATGTTATTTTTTTCCGGTATTTCTACACACACACACTTTTGTTTTTAAAGTGAAAAACTCCTTTCTGGCAAAGTTAGTATTGAAGAGAAAAAGCATAATGTTTCATTTTAAAGTCTGATAGGAAGCCAGTTTAGGGACATGACTGCAGCACGTTATGTTGTGAACTTGGAGACCTCAGCTGTGGAATGAATCAATCTGGATTCCTCAGCCCCCTGCTCAGCACAGGGGAAGGGCGGGACTCCATTGCTTCACTTGCAGCATCCCTGGCAAAGAGCTCCTGGAGCAGCCTTCCTTTTGGCTCTGGGGAAAAGGCCCTCGCAGTGTCAGCCTTTGGAGAAGAGGAGCAGTGCTCATCAAAATGCATAAGTTAAATAATCAAGTTAATAAGAAGCAGGGCTAATACAAAATGGGGAGATGATCACTGGCACAAGCAAGTGGCCATGCTACGCATCTTACAGACAAGGTGACACTGTGAGTCTCTTGATAGAGAGAAGTTTTCAAGGAGACTTACAGTCCTACACTTTGCTTTCGTAAGTCAATAGGTGTGATGTTTTTCATGGCCCTTGCTTGATCTCTGTTAATAGGGAGATATGCTGTGTAATAGAGACCAGTGTTGAATTTAGGGGGGGGAAATTAAAATTTTTTGTTTGTTTTGCTCAAAACAAAGGGGAGTGAATGAGGGAATAAGCTTATGTTAATATTGTATTAAAGTTAACTTTTTTCCACTGAGAGACTAGCAGACATAAACAAATGAGTTCTGCCTGAAATGAAATTCAGCAGGTGACTATTGGAGAGTTCAGGTTTTCCCACTGGGTTGCAACTTCTGTTATGGAAATTGAGAACATAAATGCATAACTGCTCCAGAATTCATGAATCTGATTTAACTCTGTGTGATTTATTAAGAGCTGGAAATTGAAACAATTCTGCTGACTGGCTTATTTTGATTCGTGGTGTGAAATTCCTTTCCTGGGTTTAAAAAGTATTTGAAAAATGTAAGGTAGAAAAAGAATAGCTCAAGCTTTGACAAGAAGCCCACTAAACTGTGATTCTGTACCAATAAAATTAGGATACACATCAAAAGCACTAAGTGAATTACCTTTTAAAATCAGTTTAATGTGTGAGAGAATGGTGTGTCACTGTCCAGAGCTACATGACCAGATCACTGGAGCCTGAGGGAAAAACCTTGTTTGAAATGTTTTCACTGAGGTGAATTACAGCTAGCTTGGAGAAAAATATCTGCTAACTTTTTTTGTTTTGTTTTTTTTTTACTCTGTTTCAATTGAAATCTCTGGCTTCCTTCACAAGGAATAGTAAAAACTCCAGAAACTTACCATGTGGAATACAGGACAACTTTTTGGTTTGACTTGGTTAATAAACTATGTAAAAAAAATACTGCTAGGAAGGAATTATGACCAGTGTATAAGTACCATGAAAGAGGATTTGAAGAAAAATTGAACCCCGATACTTGGGTATGAACCAGATCCTGTAACCCAGGTTACAGGATTCGCTTATGGACTGAAGCTTAGCTTGATGATGCAGCAGGTTCCTGGGAACTGCCCTCTAAAAAAACAAGACGGTCCTCTCTGTATCCCAGGAGCTCAGCAGGCACTTGCAAAACAGCAGAAACGGGAATTGTGCTGAAGTTGTGAAAGTAGAAAAGCTACTAAAAAGACCATAAGATGAATAGCAAAGTGATAGACACATTTTATTGTTTCCTTTTATGAGAAAATATCACAGAAATTATTTTCAGCTGATTTATGGGAGTTCACTGACACAGGCCAGAACAGTTAAGATAAATATGGACTTAAGGAGTATTATTGTTTGTTCATTCCCTGGCCTCAAGTATTCTGCCTGTTGATGGGTCCTCCACATAGAGATGGACAGTCTGTGGGTCTTGCAACTCTCAAACTATGGAGCTGGATTCTGCTACTGAAGTAGCACTCTGAAAAAAACAGGGAATGCAGCATTTATATATATATACACATAATATTACATAAAAATAATCCAGATCAAAACAGATGCAAGAAACAGCGCATACACGTTAATGGTTACAGTAGGTTTGCTGGCTTGGAAGTAAAATGGAATAACTGACCTTTTGTTTCCACATTTACATTTGTGGCAAGGTATTTGTATCAGCAGATGTAAAAGAAAAAGAAACTTGTTTTTATTAATATACTGATTAGAGCAAAAACCAGCATTTATTTGTGTTAGTGCATAGACACCCATGCTGATAGCCCATGACCTGCTGTGCTAGGAGCTGCACAAACACCTGCTGAAAGTCCCCGAAAGATCTATTTGGAAACATGTGGTTGGGGTTTTGTGGCTTTTCACCACAGTTTGTTTCAGAGACTGGAGGGAAGGCTGGAGCCCGCTTCATTTGTATGTGCTGTAACAACCAAATCCACTTCGGGAGATGTGCTGCTTCAAGTGGATTGGTAAGGTTAAGACAACTTAATTTGCGCATATAGAGAAGCCCAAGCCCAGTCCTGGATCCACAGACTTGGCTAGCTAAGGGTGCAAGATGGAAATGGGTGGGAGAAAGTGAACAACTGGTATCCACAGTTAACAGAGGAGAGCTGAGGAGAGGAGACTTGGCCTCAGTCTTTAACATTTAACTAGGTTACAGGCTGACCGGTTGAAATCCCAGGACTGCTCACAGCAGTGAAGCTAAGAATTTGCATAAGTGTTTTCAGGAATGGGGCCTGAGCTATCTACCCGGCATCAAGGAGGAAATCGGTAGCAGTGTTGTGAATTGAACCCAGATTTCCTGAACTTCCACTCAGTCCCTCAACCAGATGACTAGGCCTCCTCCTTCAGAAGGAAAACGTTACTTTAAAATAAATCCAGAATTTCATGTTGTTTAGCATTATATCAAGAATATTTTGAAAATTTGTTGAATCACAATTTTTTTCTTATGGACACTTTTACACTGTTTTCTACCAACAGAACGCTTCTTTAACCCTACAGTTGCATGGTTTCTGACCTAACATAACAAGAGGCAACATTGCTTGAAACTCTTTCATTAGCAGCTAGAGAGCAATGGCTTGCAACTCTCAGTCTTCCTGAAGAACTTCATTGAAGCAAGCTAACAAATATACTGAATAAAGAAGGGAAACATTTTGAAGATAAAATATTTCAAATACTAGCAGATTAAACACTTACTGTGAAAAAAGCAAAAGCCTTAGGAATAATAAAAAAAAAGATCCAGTTTGTTATATCATATTTATAATATTGCCTCGGAACAATCTATCTATTTTCTTTCTGAGAATATTTTCAAGCAGTTGTTTTTGAGCAATTTTCCTCATATGAATAATCAGTCTTTTGAAGCATGACTCCAGTGTAAGGTCAAAGTTGTTTTTTATATTCTCCAAGCAGCTGAATTGCTCTCTGCTTATGTAATACAGATGTCAAGCTGCTTGAAATACTTGTGCACTTTTATGAGTGCTAAGAAAAAGAAGGAAGTGCTCTCTACAGCATTAGATTTTGTTAATTTCAAATTTCATTTCTCGTTAAAAATGAATTTGTAAGTCTCACCAAGCTCATGCTTGTGCAAAAACTGCCTTCCTTACAAACAAAATGCAGTAATTGCTAAGCTTTTAGCAATGACCTTTTGTCAGGATTTAACTGTGCTTACAGTGGGGTGACAATGTTCTTCAATTTTTAGTGAGCAAATTTCAGGCAATTTGGAGTCTTCCCTGAAATACCCTTGAATCTGACAGACAATTGAAAGTTTGTTTTTCGCCTTGTAAAACACATCCCACTGAGCCTGTGTAGGCTTCGTACCATTGAGATTATGTAAGTTTTGTCTTTTAAAAGACATAATTATTACAAGATTAGGAGTAACAGGGATAGTGTACAGCATGTTTCAGCTGGGGCAGGTGGGAGAGGAGGGTCAGGTATCTGACTTTGTGTAAGCTTTGGAGTTTGCCTGTAATAGGCCAAGAACAAATTTACAGCACAGCTTCACAGGTGGGCTTGTACAGCCCATGTATGCTGGGGCAATGCAATGTCTACATGACCAAAAGGCTGAACCTAAGATAATCATCGCTATTGTTAGGGGTCCAGACCCAGCCTTTGGCAAATTGCCGTTTAATAGTGGTTAGACTGCTCCCAGTCACACAGGGCTATTCAGTATATCGCATGGAATTACTGGCTCAGATTTCCACTAGCTTTGCACAGTTGTCTGCTGTTCTGTGTAGATAACTCTAAGTTTTGCAGTGAGACAGTAAATATTTTCCCCCCTCTTCCCAAGTAATGAAATTCTAGAAAAACAGAACTAAGAAGCTTTGCAGAATCTCGTTGATATCACTGGTTAGAGCTGGGAACAGAAAACCAGTTTGCTGGTAAAGCCACAGAGCTTTCAGCTACACACAAAAAAATATGCTCCTTATTTTTCATGACTAGAATATGGGGTGTGTTGTGTGAACCTTACTTCCACATTAACAGCACCTTCACCTGTTTTGATTGTAACAATTTGATCTAAACAATGTAATTGTAAATTACACCTTCTCAAGAGGACCCAAGAGTCACCTTTTGCTAGAGATCTGTACATTTAATCTCATCGCAGAAATCAGAGTTGCTTTGGTAATCTGTTTTATTCATCTTTGCCTCATCTTCTTCTTAGCATGAGTTTGACTTTGACAGGAAAATAAGGAATTTGAATTGGAAACTGCTGCTGCCAAATTTCTCAGTGTTGTAATTTGGGTGGTTCCTGTCCTCTTTCTAGTTAATATTCAGCTCAAAACACATCTTCAGTAGTACACAAAATCTCCCTTTTACTTTGGGAAGTAATGCATGAGAAAAGTTTAATTTCATCACAAAGAATCTTATTTAGCAAGGTGTATACTCACAAAAAATGTCTACATTTGATAGCTGAACTGGAATTAAATCATAATATCTGAACCATATATCTCCACTTTGGACAAATTATAATCTTTTTTCATTTTTGTTTAAAGAACATTCTTTGGAAAGCAGATTTCTTCATAAACTAGCTTTCCTATCAAAAGGTTGCAGCTCTAACAGGAAAGCTATATTTGTATAACAGCCTAAAATATGGCTCATTTCTTAGCAGATGATGTACAGAAGGCAGTATCTGTCCATTCTGGGAAGTCCAAAGAAATAGAATCTGCCATAGCTGAATGTAGCCTTAAGGCTGTAGAAGGAAACTAACTTCAGGAACAGAAAATTGACCCAGCAGGGGCAATAACAAGATTACAGAAGAAACAAACTCACAACTTGAGAAAACAGCATTGTTGCCAAAAATAAATTAGAAAAATCAATTAGAGATGGAAGATAGGGACATATGGGTGGATATTCTGAAGGAATATCTAGAGACACAGGGAGAGAATCAAAATGGAAATAGAAAAAGGAGGTGTGATACTAACACTGCTTCATTTAGACCTTGAAATGAGATGTACCCACATTTAAGAGCCTGAATTCTGTATATGTCCAATACAAGGAACATTGAAATTGGCTGCCTAGGTAGTTGCCTAAAATAAGACTAAATATAGCCTGAAGTATCTCTGAAAAAGAGTCTTTGGGAGAGTCTGGTTGTGAGAAAGAAACATACTTATTCTATCAGCACTAATAGGCTGATGACGTAAACTGCTTAATGGTGTTTGGTTACTATAATCTTTGCACCTATGGAGGGAAACAGCAGAAGAACAGACTAAATAAAATCGAACAATCAGGAAAGAATTGATGAAAACTAAGGTGATAGAAATGAAAAAGAATATATTCTCAAGAGATTTAAAGGCAACAGAAATGACAGTTTAGGTGCTGATTTGAGAATTGTTGGGTTTAATAAAGCCATTTGGCAATATGAAGTGAGAAAGCAGACTCTGATGTTGCCAGAAACAAGAACAGAGAGAGCAGAAAAATTTAGGAGGGTAAAATGGAGGATGACATTTGAGTCAAACATCTCATTAAAAGAAGATAATTGGAAGGGGAAGGGAAACACAGACAGAAGTGTGTTTTTCTCTTCAAAGCAAACAAAAAGTTAATACAATATAAAGGAATAAAAAAAAACATGCTGAAGAAAGGCCAAAACTTTAAAGGGAAGTTATGTTCCCATATTTATGAGATTGTATCATGAATACAATTTGAGCAAGGATACTTCCCACTAAACCCAAAACTTTAAATGATAGTTCTTCAAAATGTTTTCCAGTGCTTTACATTTCCTGTAATGGAAAATGTTATCCTTCATTAAAGCCCAGCTAGACTGTCAGTATTTTCCATCATCCTCTATTTTCTACTAGGTCTATATTATAATTTAACAACATTCTTGATCTTCATTTTCCCATCAGTCCTGAAGAACTATACCAATTTTCCCTTCTATGTTTTCATCAGTATGGAAAAGACTCCTTTCCTCTATGTGGAGTCCAAACCCAGAATACTTGCCAAAACTCAAAGAAGTACGAAAAGGAGAGGTAAGGAATAGACATGACTCTTCTGTGCTTTACCCCCCTGCAAAAGTCAAACTGACAGTAGAAACACACGTCTTTCTGAAGTCTTTCCCTAAATATCTCTAGCTGTGACTATCATGTATTCTGTTACTGCTCATTAATCCTATTAAAATATCATCTCATAAGCCCTAGTTCATATGAATTCTACATTGACTTAAGCGCAAAGAGGTGTTTGCTTTGAGAAAGTCCCTTCTCCAGGCATTTTTAAGGAAACTACAGACAGAATGGGAAATTAAATTTAACAGTGACAGACTCCCAGGAATTACAGTGTGTGTATTGCCTCATAAAACCAGCCCCGATGCTTCAACGACATTAATTCTGGCTTTCCTTGAGCACAACGCTTTGCAATCAGCATACACGTTCTTCAGTAAACTGCCACTCTTTCTGCTACCTCGGCTGCTTAGCCACTGTACATCATCAGCACACGCATTTCTAATTTGTCACTCACAGAAAATGCATAGCACATGAAAACCACTCTCTCAGCCCTAACAGGGTCCAGAATATTACACACAAGTGGTAAATTATTCTGGCTGCTATAGTGGCTCCCTGACATAAGCATCTAGTTTGTATCTCAGTTTGGGGCATGAAGCAAAGCAGCGGTTCTGAAATGAGTTCATTATACCATCAACAGAGTTGCTTTTCGAGGGCCTTCAGTGGAAAACTCTGCTTGCTCAAGTTCAGGTACCTGTTGTAGGACAATCGACCTAAACTAATAGGTGGCAGATTCAAACACAAAACAAACCATAGCAAAGCAAAGCAAAACAAAACAAAAATACTATATTTCTTCATATATTACCTAGCTGAGTTGTGGAATTCTTTGGGGATCCTAAGAGTTTATATGGATTCAGAAAGCAACTGAGTAAAGTCCTAGAATAAAAAGCCCACTGAAGGCCATTAAGCATAAGAACATTAGCGAAGCATTAGGTGATTTCTCAGTTACAAATTGCCGGAGACTGAAAGACAGTCCTGGGGGGAAGTATCCCTACACACCCATTCTTAAGTTCTTTCCTACGCATTGGTCAGAATAAAAGACAGAGTTCTGGGCAAAGCTTTGCTGTCGTCTAGGAAGGCAATCGTTATGTAAGAGAACTTCTCCAAATGGTGAAAATTTGCATGAGGGGAAAATGCTAAATCAAGTAAATTGACCCCTTTCTCATCCTCTACTACATTTTATAATTGGCTGATTTCACACTATTCAATTTTCTAATACAGTTCCTTTAAAGTAATAAACAACTTTTTTGGTAACATTTAGAGTCAATGAACTGAAAATCATACGGGATTCCTTGTTTCTAGATTGGTATTTAAATGAGCCTTTTAGGGATACCAGCATCAAGCAGAACTGTGCCATCTGCTACTCTCTGACCAGCTTTCCTTTCCACTCTCTCATCTGCTCACTTGCCCCTGTTTCTGTCAAATGCCCATAAGCAAGCTGTCTAAAGGGGTGCATGTGAGCACAACAGGGTATAAAATCATAAATGACACAATCAGAGAGAAATGTAATATCAGCTCAGAAGAGAAGGTGCTGGCAAAAAGAGATTCTCACACTCCAATTTTCTTTTCCCTCTTTCATTCGTAGTATCTGTAGCCAAAGCTTGAAACAGGAATAGAATTCACCTCTGTTGGATATCCCCTTCACTTCATTCCTAAATTAGCTCAACTGTTTCATATATTATTCACACAGTTAATTGCAGGCATTTCCAAGACTTAGGTAGATTAGTCACCTGTGTTTGTGTGTTTGATTTACAGCTTCTACTCAGGTTTTACATAGCAAGACAAAAAATAAAAATCAATATTAGAAAGCATAATCCAGGAACTAAAAATAGGCTACAGCATGTATTAAGTTACAAGAACACTTCTATGGAGTTATAGGATTTCTATAAGTTGACATACATAAAGTGTGTTTGGCCTTTTGTCTTCTAGAGAGTTAACATGCTTAGGTAATCCATTTTATCTGGCATGCCTTTTCACTATTGAATCTGCATGAAATCTCCCTAAATTCTCTTTATGACTTTCCAAAAAATAATATGAGCTTTTTGAACGTGGCCTTTTTTAATGTCTGGAATGTGTTTTCATTTTCTAAGTGTTTTTCAAGGTTGCAATTCATTAACTAAGAAAGTTTTGGTTACAGAGACAAATCTCAAGAAATGAACCCAAGTGAGTAGAGTAAGGGTCCACGTATGGCATGTCCTTTTGAAATCAGAGATCTTTCTAACCAATTTCATTCTAGATGCTGTTTTTGAATCCTACAATGTGAACTTCTTCCCTTTGGCAAAGTCAAACCGATAAATGATGTCAGTGAAATGAAACTCCAGCACGTATGAGCATGGAATTTCTATTACTGCCCCCTTTAACTTAAAGGGGGGTTTTGCAGCAGAGCTAGGAATGGACCCACACGCAGTACAGGGGAAAGTTGAAGCTGTATGTTCTGCATTTGCTCCCATGAGCAGTTTTGTGCATGAAATTTTGTGATTAACGGCCAAATGGAGAATCTGGGTAAAAACTGGATAAGCTGGCCTCTAGCACATGCAATTCTCTCCTTGCTTGAAGTACTGCCTGTGAGAACAGACAGTGTGGGAACCGGCCGGGAAGAAGCTGGGAATCCTCACTGCAAGACTGGGGCACACCTTGCTGCCCTGCTGTTAGGCACAGTCACTCTGATCTCAGCTGTCCATCAACTCCTCCCATGGATCCTTTACCGTTGCAGAGTCAGCAGAGAAGAAATATGTGACTGTACTCCTATCTGCACATATCTACACATGCCCAGTTCACACTCTAGGTTATTAATTTTTAGCTGTGGTAAACATGGGTTTTCAGATAGAGGTGATGGGCAGATATCTGGGGAAGCAGAAGGCCTTAACCTCCTACAGCTCTTTGCATTGCTGAATTCGGGCTGGGGTCTTGAGCTTTTTGTTTCCTCACTGCAAGGTCCCATCCAGCCTACCAAGGCAGCAACTGAAGCAGTGTTTTGGTTAAAGTGTTTGGACAACAAACTTCCTTGTGGTACTCAGAAACCTTGTTATCGAGGACCAAACTGAAATACAAAAATATTAACAGGAACAGCGAAATAAAACTCCCAGCTTGCTAGTGAGTATATTCCCACTGAAGCAAAGTTGAGCTCCACAGCCACTGGGGGAAGAAGTAAGCTTAAACCAAGAACAGTGCCCTGAGGTCAAATCGAAGAGAATATTCAGCCACCCTCCTAGTAGAGCGTTGTCTAAACATGTCCAGTACTTTATAATACTGAACACACTGTATATTTTAAAAGAATACCCTAAAGCTTAAGTCTATGCATTCAAATGTTTGCTGAGCTTTTTATCTTTGCGTAGTTTTGAAGAACACCAGCAATAACTGTATTTCAGTAATGAATTTAGACGTAGCTAATCAGTCCATTATGCCGTAAACTTGGCATTTAAAACCCTTAAGTATGCCGGTCTAATTTTGGCAGTTAATTTTCCTCTTTAGCACATTTTTACAATTTCTTTTCAAACCAGCTTTCCAGATATACAAGTTCCCCAAATGCTACTTCCAGTGTAAATTATCAGCCTTTCCACATTTAGGCACTGGAGATCAAGCTTTGCAAAACAGCCCTACATAAAAGAAGGAGAAATAAAACTCTGGGAGTTGCAGAAAAGAAATGTTTAAACTTTATGTCTTAGCAGCATATTGGGGTTAAGCAACAAAATATTTTTGGAAACTTTTTTTGCTTGGAAACATAAAGAAACTCTCATTTCAGTAATACCTCAGGGAGGAAAGAGGAAAATTTCCTTCAAATATTCCTTTGGAAATTAGAAAATGCAATTTTCAAACTGTTCCTTATCATTCTCTAATGTCCATAGGAGACAACTTATATGCTGTGCTTTAAAACTGTTTTCCCCTTTTTTGGTGACTAGAAATAATTTCTGTAGCATAAAGATACTAGACTTCTCCATGGATGCATCTTGGTGGAGATGGCCACTTGCTTAAAGGCATGGGTGGCATTGTCCATACGAGATACAGATGGGTGTAAATGGAAGCCAGATTGGCCATGGAGATCATTTGGACCCAACAGAATGTTTTCTCATTTCCTTGTTTATTGTTTGGAGCACATAAGGAACATCTGTGTTTAGAGGAAGGTTGATCATAGTGCAATTAGTTCAAATATATATTTTTAATTTATCTTCCACCCTTTCTAGATGTCAAGAATAACATACAGATGATACTGATACAGTGTAATAATTCAGCTGAGGTGTAAACTCTTAGGAAAATGCTGTATGGGCTTAGACACTGTGTATTTAGAATTATCCTGATATTTATCATGGAATACTGTTACTTTGCTGGAAGCACTCAGGAGTAAAATGAAAAGTAAAAATACAGAAACTGTAATACATTTCCCTTCTTGGAGGATTTTTCCCCCAAAAAATGGTTTCAGATTTACATTTTATAATTCCACATAATAAGGTTTATCAGACTGTAAGTGCACTGCTATTTGGAGAATTGATACAATCATATATCCAGTACCTGAACCATCCCAAAATGGAAGTTATTTGTTGAAAACAAACTTCTTTTTAGCTATCTAGAATATTTACTTCAGGGGCTTGATTCAGTCACCCAGTGCCATTTGAGATGCTGTACAGCATCCATCAGCACTGGGCAGGCAGATGCCATATGGGGTTTGCAGGAGACCTCTGTCCTCGAGCACAACAGGATGCCATGAAGGATACCCTCTGGTACTGCGTACGCATGTGTAGGAAAGTGAGTGGAGCCCAGGGCATTCTTGTCCATTAGTAATTCACAGACTTGTAAACATATACGGTCAGATGTGTCTGTCCCAACATACCCTGTCCCAACTAAACTGGCCAGACGTAAACAAAAATGAGCAATGTTAGTCAATAAAAAAAAAAATCATCATTGCAGATTTCTGCAATAGGTTTCAGTGGCTCTTACAATTTCTGTGATTCCTGAGTCAGAGTGCTTTTTAAAAATTTGCATTTTTTCCTTTGCTGTCTTCCAAGAAAAAGTGATCCAAAATAAATCTCTTCAGATTACTTCAAAGTACTGATTTCTGCTGTATCTGAGCAGCTCTAGGGGCACAGAAAAGCACAGCAGAAGGCTTCAATGATAAAATGACTATTCAATTATCAGCATTTAAGTAGAGTATCTCCGTGTCCAAGAACAATTATGAAGAAAAAATGACAAAATGTTCATGGTTGGATAATATGTGTAGTGCTGCATCAATTTCTGTACTTCTTCTGTATGGGACAGAGTTTGGCTAGGAGTGCAAGTTCTCAAGGTTGGCTGAGATTTCTTCTTGTTCTGAGGGGAGAGTACTTATGCTAATAAAATGGTCTGGGAGAGGAAATAAGTTACTTTTGTCCTATTTAATCACCAATGCCGATCACCAAAACTGATCACCAAAATTTTTACTGCTTCTGTGTCAATTAGATGATAGTTAGATTTCTGCCATAAAGGCTCCCTGTGGTCTCCGAAGACTCATAATGACTCTGACTTTACCATGTTAATATCATGGCATTTCTCTGATCTGTGCTGGGAAGATCTTAATGGAAAGAAACAGTTATGTATCTGCGTAAGTTCCTCATCTTAATCTAGATTCAGTACACAAAAGCTTGTACTATAAATGCTGGAACAAAAAGGCAATGTTTTCATAATGGTGTTTCATCACTGTAAAGTAAGACATTTCCAGGAAGTCATTGCACTTACTCTTAGGTGGTACTGGCAAATGTGAAATCGAAAGTCCAGCTGGAGCACTGGAGCAGTGCATAGAGCCAGGTGGACGTTTAAACATGCCCTGCTGGAATCAGAGCAAGAAGAAAGAAAAGTAGCAGTTTAATATGCTGATCCAGTAATTTCCATGTTTGATTTGGCCACTACTTTACTCTGATAGGCTTCTTCTTTGCCTTATAGCTGAGACAATCTTCTACCATCCGTACAAGCATGGAAGCCATTCAGAACAGGCAAATGTAATTGGGTCAAGAAATCTAAGCCCTAACGCAGGATTTAGGCCCGAGTAAAAAGGAAGTTTGGCTGCGGTCTGCCACCATGAGGCCACGGCATTTTCAATTTGTAGTACAACTGCCACCGATTTTTTATTGTGTTGATTAGAGTTTTAATGTCTAGAAACAGTTGTATACATACAGATATACGAGATGAAGCATCATATTCCAAAAGAGCCAATACAGTTGAACCTGATGCTCTTTACAGTCTTAGTACTGCTCAAAGATATATTTCATTAAACCATTAAGGAGAATCCATCCAGTTCTACACTCTACAGCTTATGGAGAGCAAGGTTGTGAGGACCTGAGAAAGAGGACAAGAATTAGCTTGCTCAAAGTTCAGGCAGGTTTTTGCCAGCAGGTTTTGTATTTTGTGGGCTTTGAAGGCTGTTACAGCCTCTGTGCCTGTGCAGCTTCTACAAGGACAAAGTTAACTCCTATTCTTTCTATGCAAGGATCATCTTGTCAAGTGCACGTCTCATGTTTTTAGCCCCCCGTGCATTTTATTCCCATGCAGAGTGTGGGTCATCTGATACATGATTCAGATCTCTTCTGTAAGGAAAACAGGAGCAGTATCTGACGTTTGCAATATTCTGGTTGATCAACTGTTCCTAATTTCCCCAAATTGTTCCTTTTTCTAGCCCCTTTTTCCTTTGTTCTGTAATTAGGTCCACATGTTTCTATTTTTAACTCTTCTAGTCCTCAGGCCCAAAACATGTTTCTGTTTGTAGATGCTGCCCTTCTTTGAACTTTTGCCTCCCTGACTCAGCTGCTGAGTGTCCGAGCACTGAACTACCCTAGTGCCATGCGTGGCTTTGCCACACTCACTCTCTGCGAGCTGAATTCACCGTTTTGGGGCTTTGACCACCTCAGCACCCCATCACAGCCAGCAGGAGAGAAGGACAACGTACATGGGAGGGTGGATGGGACTGCAGTGATGGAGGCCGCTGTGTCCAACTGTCCATCGTTTTCACCTCATCAGTAGTTATCGCAGGGCTGATGTGAGCCAGGGCCTTCTCAGGAAGAACAGAGTTTCAGCTGTTTGCAGTCCTCTGACTCTTTATGTAGCATGCAAATGTTTTTGCTAGTATTTTACTGTGTAGCCATGAAAAGTGAATTTGAAAACAAACGGAGCTATTACAGGGTAACTTCGCAAAAGAGAAGAAGCACCTGACGGGAACAAGGTGAGGGTAACTGAAGAAAGAGAACAGGAGGAATTGCAGCAGAGGTGAGTGAATAAAGCAAAAGGGAGGTAAAAAGAGAAAGTGGGAAACAGTACAGCGAGGGGAAGAGAAGAAAGTACAAAGAGGGATAGCAGCACTACAGTGAGCACGGAACAAGCAAAGAGATACTGGGAAGAGAAAGGGAAAAGGAAAAAAAGATACCATGTAGGAAAAAGAGAGAGAAAAAATCAAGGGGAAATGGATACAAAGTGAGTGAAAGAAATCACTCTGCATGGTTTTTTTGGAGCAAACAAAATGCCTGAAAGATTTTCAGGCTGCTCACAAGGCTGTTCTAACAACGCTGCTAGCAGCACCCTCACGGGCTCCGATACCCCTCCAGGAGGTGCAGTCCCAGCCGTGATCACAGGTTAGATGTGCCCTTGTGCTGGGACACCTGGCTCAACAGCAGCTGATTTAGGAACCAGCAAGTACAGGATTGCATGGGAAGGATCTAACTATATGATCAGAAGTAGGAAAACTGAAAACAAAAGGGAAAGCGGAAAAGGAAACCCACAAGAGAGTTAATCCAGTCTCAGAAGCTGTGTGGCCCCGTGCTCAGCATTACTCATCAGCCTGTGGGAGGAGTGCTGAAGTTATATTTTTGTCTAAGAGGTTATTGGCTGGGCATTCTGTCACTCCAGCAAGGAGGCTGTGTGTGTGTGGAGCACGGGCTTGGGCCAGACCCTCCCGTCCCGTCCCATTCCGTTCCTGCTGCTCATCCAGCTGCTGTGATCTTCCTCGTAAACAAGTTGATTATTTGTTTTAGGGGATTTTTTTCCCTCTTGCTTGCTTCCAGATCCCCATTTCTTTTAACATAACAGGAAGGATATCAGACACCTTCAAGATTTGCATTTTTTCCAGTTAGCATGGTGTTTTTCCTACTTATTTTTCATAGAAGGTATAAGGAAGAAAATTTTCCAATTGCTTTTTCCTATTTCTTTTCATTAGTCACTGTGTCATTGCCTGTCTATAGCTGTCCATTACAGCCTTATTACTTGTCTCCAGCAGAGTGTAAATAGTCTCTGTTTACCTGGTTCCTACTTTTGTTCCTACTTAAAAAATTTCCAGTAACCTGAGGGATGTCTGCATTTCACTGTGGGTATCATACCTGTGTTACAAAGATTACTAATGGAAGACCACATAAAAAGAATCACTTTTGTTTCATCTTGTGGTGGTGTTCTGTGAGCAATTCCCTCATTGCTACCTTTCTAAGACGAGACAGAATATTTGTCATGAGTACATGACAGAGACAGAAAACACTCATACATTTTTCTTTGAGAGATTGTTTATTAAAGATTGCCTATAGCACTTGTCTCTACATTTAGCAAGTCAGACATACGCTTAAAGATTCTTTTAGGAAAAAATATATTAAATTAGAAAATAATTACAATTGTAGAAACTCATGAAAAGACAAAGTAAGCGGTAGTGGGGTATTTCAAGCAGAGAGAAACCACAGGAATGTAGTACCAGAGGGCAACTGTGAGGATCTCCATGGGATCTTCATTTTCCATATACATGGTATACACGTTTAGGTTCTATACATGGGAAGAAAAACAAGTGTTTGCTTAAGGCAAGCTGCAAGGCTTTTTTTGCAATTGTTTAACAGCATAAAACTGTGTTTAATATGACATCATTTCCATCTTTGCATTTCTGATGTCAAGTTAAGATCATATTGTACCGGTGTAACAAGCTGACTAGAAAGGACAAGACCTTTGCCTCATGCATCTTTGCATCATGATGCAGCATTGCCATGTCATGAAACCGAAAACACAACTGAGGAGGCTAATTTGAATTAAAGAGGTAGCAAATTTTAATAAGAATTATAGACAGGTTCAGATCCCACTCTGCCACCAGTGATGGAATCAGACCAATTCAAAGAGGATCTTAACTAGGGAAAGAAGATTTTCAGAGACAAACAGCTAATAGTTGCATAATTTCCAGCATATTTCAGTGATTGTTTTGTCCCTTCAAAAATTTTCCTGACTGGGTTCTGGAAAGGTACTATAATTCTAAAAGAATGTACAAATCTTTTTGTTAAGACATATTTTTCTCTAAGGTATGCATAGAGCAATTTTTGCTCATTATACTCATTATGTCCTTGTGAGGTAGGAAAAATCCTACCTAAAAAATGTCTTGTTTTCCTGTCTATAAATCCAAGGTAAAAAAGTGAGAGTAATAATACAACTGTGCAATGCCATGCAAAGAGAGAAAAAAAGAGATGGTAGTGCAGTGGTTTGCTCAGACTATACAGATATTATCCCAAGAAAAAAGTCATCACTTAAAAGTTTAAAACCCATCTTTTGTTCTAATACTTAGGCATAGTTCTTTAGTCATGTTTCCTGATAATAAGCTTACTCCAGCACGGTGAAGAAATGGGCCTGTGTATGAAGTGCTAAATGCAACCATGCACGAACCTATCGCTTGCAGCCTGGAAAGCCAACCGTATCCCGGGCTGCATCAAAAGAAGCGTGGCCAGCAGGTCGAGGGAGGTGATTCTGCCCCTCCACTCCGCTCTGGTGAGACCCCACCTGGAGTACTGTGTCCAGCTCTGGGACCCCCAACATAAGAAGGACATGGACCTGTTGGAGTGAGTCTAGAGGAGGCCACGAAGATGATGAGAGGGCTGGAGCACCTCTCCTGTGAAGGCAGGCTGAGAGAGTTGGGGTTGTTCAGCCTGGAGAAGAGAAGGCTTCGGGGAGACCTTATTGCAGCCTTCCAGTACCTGAAGGGGCCCATAAGAAAGCTGGAGAGGGACTTTTTACAAGGGCATGTGGTGATAGGACAAGGGGTAATGGCTTTAAACCGAAAGAGGGTAGATTTAGATTAGAAGGAAGAAATTCTTCACTATGAGGGTGGTGAGGCACTGGAACAGGTTGCCCAGAGAGGTTGTGGATGCCCCATCCCTGGAAGTGCTCAAGGCCAGGTTGGATGGGGCTTTGAGCAACCTGATCTAGTGGAAGGTGTCCCTGCCCATGGCAGGGGGGTTGGAACTAGATGATCTTTAAGGTCCTTTCCAACCCAAACCATTCTGTGATTCTATGATTGTGAAATAAAGAACAAAGAGTATAAGATTTTAAGTGGAGAAGAACTAGCAGGATAGAAACGTCATTGAAAATTCTTCCCTTTCCATTTAAAGGGGCGTTATAGAGAAGACAAAGTCCTAGCTGGACGTAAGGAAAGACTGCTTCACTATCAGAGTGGCCAAGCACTGGCACAGGTGCCTGGGGAGTCTCCATCCTCAGAGATTTTCAAAATTCAACTGGTCAAAGCCCTGTGTAAGTCTGCAATTAGCCTTACTTTAACTGGAGTTTCAACTACAGAACCTCCAGAGGTCCCTTCCAACCTATTTTTTTCTATGGTTTTGTGATTCTGGAATATCTCACTAAAATCAGTTCCTGAAGAATTCAAAGTAGCAATAGGTACAGGTTAAATCACAGACTACTGCGTGTGCTTTCCTTATGTTCCAACAGAGCCAAGAAATGAAGGGAGGGCAAGAAGGGTTAATATTTTACTGCCAGCAGCTGGCATTGTATAAAGAAGGGCAAAAGTGAATAGTTACTTTGGTTTGCCTAAATGAGTTGTTGGCATATGCAACTGCCCACTTTTAAAAACAGATGTATTTTGTGGGCACAATTTAACATCCATCTTACTCCATGGCTGTGTGTAATATTCTCATGGTCATGCTGTCACTGAAAAACCTTTAATGCTGGCAGTCTGATGCTGAAATACAGTATGGTTACCATGGAGGGACAGAGTCCTTCCTCACCCAGTTCAGGAGGGAGCCACTTTCCAGTGACAGTTGTGCTCTGCAGGGGCCCTCATATTTCCATCTCAGCTCACTGGGACTACTGAGCATTTGCTTCACAGATGGCCTGCACATGCATGACAAATCTAATGTATTCTGGACGTACTGTGCACATGCAGCAGCCATTTGTCCTGGACTTCTGGGTGTCAGGCAGCCTGGTTCAGCTATTGCCCCAGCTGGCCTGCCTGCCATCTGGAAACCCCCTGACACACAGCCAGACTCTTTTCCCTCTTTTCCCTACCCCCTTACTCCTTCCCTGCCCACCCTCTTTCGGTTAACTGTGCACCGAGGAAGCTTTGGAGGGGTGAGCTCTTCAATTCCAGAGCATGAATGGCCCGTGATCTTGGCACGCACGGGAGCCGGGCAAGGTTAGGGAAACAGGTCCATGTACCATTTCCCACAAGGCACAGCTGTATAAAGACTGGGCGAAACTTACTTCTGCACCACTGCTTAAAATAAGCAGTAGGCTGCTAGAGCAGGTGTTTGGGTTTTTTATTTAAGGTAAGCGTGATGTGGCTCGACTATAAATGAATGGCTGTTTCTTGAAAAGCACTGTTTTTCCAAAGGAGGGCGCTTATCTCTAGTAAACTGGTATGGGTAAACAGTCCATTTTAAATGAATTTTTCCTTACAGCAAATGATCCTAGTCACATAGTCTTGTGAGCATTTTCTGATCTTTTTGCACTAAGCAAAGGCCAAGCTTGGATCTCTGCAGTTGTTGACCCTCAGGCTAACAGTGTTACTCTATGATTATACTATTTAATGTAAAATATTGATGACTGAAGAAAGGTTCATTATCAAACCAAGGTCTATGCTGTCTTCTGTCAGCATGTACCCTGGCAAAGATCCCAGAGTCAATGTGAATTTCGTGCAATTACATCCAAAAGCGGCTAAATCCAAACATGTGGTGCCTTCTCAGCTTTTCTGTTGAGAGGAAGAGACGGAGAGAGGGGTTAAATTTCAAGTCCCAGAATTGTAGGATAAACAAAGCAGGAATCCTCTGATTGACTGTTCCATTTCTGGGGTCTTCTGGCAGCAGGCATAATTTACAGTGTCCTCTGAACTCATCAATGGAAAATTGGCATGTCTGCCATCTACACTTGTGCATCTGTTATTCCGTTTCTTTTGAGATCACTAACCACCATTAGGAATCTGGAATAAATATGTACCTAGGAGAAGTAAGAAAAATTACTTGCCAAGTCCTGACTGTTACTTGGAAACTTTTGCACATGTAACTAGAGAGAATATTACAAAATGATCATGGGTTGTTTTACAGATTTCAAAAGTGAAGAAAGCACTTGAGTCACCACCAAGAAAAGAAAAACAACCCAAGAGGAAAAGACCACCTACAACTGATGAGGGGCCAGACACCTGCCTTTAATTGAGTGCCTAAAGAAAACAGTATATGGCCACCCTTTAATTTGTAATGAGTTCTGACTTGCTTTGACACAAGCTGTGTGAACTGCCATGTGTGCTGTTAGTTGACGGTAAGAAGGAAATTCTTATGCTGGAGCATGTTGTGTATCTGTGCAGACCTGAAGCGTGGTCCAAAATGTGAAAATGAGAATAAAATCCTGCCTGGCTGAACACAAAATGTGAAAATGTGCAGTACAGGGTACACCGGACAGGTATACTAATCTTATTGGTTGAAGGGCAACAGTGTAAGTGCCTTTGTAACAAAACTGCTCATTCTGTGTCTTTCTCCTCCTTCCTGAAGCTAATGAGGGAGAAGATAGTGATTTTATGATCTGGAAATGTATTTTATGGAAAAATACATTACTTGCTTACCTGCTTGTAATTGAAGGAAACACAGATGCAAAAACAGAACAGGTCAACCTTAGCCCTGAATTTTTTTTAACTCAGGCTGCCTCCCTCCATCGTTTCCTACATCATTGTATTTCTGACACTTTCTCCGGAAGAGTTTATCCTAAATATATTGTGGCCAAGATCCTAGCCCGCTTTGCATCCCTACCTTTCTATCACTGCTAGAAATATTACTGCCCTTCTATCCTACTGAATTAGAAAAAAGCTGTCGTCTGTGACTGCTTTCTCCATCACCTCACACATCTAGCTCTTCTCCGCTCTCCTCTCAAGCTATTTCCAAGACCTTGTTCCACTGCTCGAACAGCTTTTCTCTCTTCCCTCATCTCTCCCCATCACAGCCTTCTCTCTTCTTCCTGAATGCATGAGCGCACACGCACTTTCTGCCAAAATCACCTTCATAGCTGCTCATTCTGCCTGTCAAACCTGCTTCCTCAGGCCCTTCATTGCCTTCCCCTTCACTACCTAATCTGCTTAAGCTCTTACTGAAAGCCAGTAAGGTCTCTCAGCTCTGCCTTCCTGCTCTGCTCCCGCAGATTCCCCTCTTGCCAGCCATGCAAACTGCCCTTTTAGCTGCCTCTCGCACTGGCTCGCCTGTTGCCATTAATGCTGCGCTCCTACACAAAGAATAACGGTTTTATCCTACTGTACAAAAGCCATGTTCTTGTCCTCCTCTAAAGGGACTAAAGAGTAGCTGGATGAATACTGCCAGTATCTGGTCTATTAATTAAATAATTTGCTATGGTTTGAAGAGTACACTACTTTTTAAGCCAGCGCCATCACATAATTCAGTCAGTGAACCTACTAATTCACGTTAACACCATTACTTCACTCATGGGCCTTTTCCAGTCCTCCTTTCTTGTGTTGCTACACATTTGGCATCTTGATCTTGAAAATATTTTCCTTTTACTTTGCTGTTGTAGTTATTGTTGTGCAGTATCTGCTACAGGTAGCTCGAGATAAAGAAGAGAGATGCAATTCCTGAGAGAAAAAAACACAACTCTAGAGTGAGCATAGCTCAGAGAGGAAACTTACCATCAGTTAATTGACTTTAGGCCAGGTATGGATTTATTTCCTTTGCAGTTTACTTTGTAAATCCAAAATCCCTGAAAGACTACAAGCTTTGATTTGATACAAGGATTTTTAAACCCAGACAATGATGTTACTTTATCATAATTTATGCTTACAGCCTCGTGTTAAATTGCTTTGGACTTACTTCAGAGAACAAATAATGTCAGCTGTTCATTGTACATTTTGCCTTACATAAGAAGGGTCTTGGCTAAATGCTGTCATGACATTTCTGGTCTAAATCTGCTCTTCCTTTAAATCAGAATCCATCAGATCATAGTAGTATGGGATCAGGATGAGGAACAAAAGTAGCCCTAGTTATGTGTAATTTTAGATCTGTAACAGTCACCAGATGACTCACTTGCATGTTGACATTGCTGAGTTAACAAATAAAGCCCTCAACCTTTCAATTACATCTGTTTGGGAAGATCCCTAGTACAAAGTTGCACTGGAGCCGGAGAAGTTATTCTTGCTATATATTTAGGTGTAAATTAAAGCATAGTTCATTTAAGGCTAAAGTTTGAGTGTATTTCCATACGAAGCGAGAAATATGAGCTTAGGTTTTTAGAGTGCTTTGTATTTGCAAGCTGCTCTCATAAAGGTAATTAGTTTGCAAGAGATCTCCTGCATGCTTGATATGAGAGACACGAACAGGTCTTTCATCATGCTCATTATACAAGAGTAATCTTTATATCAAGTACCAACTGATAATGTTAATAGTTACGATAAAACACAGTATAATGAGAAGTGCCTTCCAACAAAACTACAGTAAATCATGCAAAGCAATTGACTTAAAAGGGCTATTCTGAATCCTTTCATTATACTTTTACAAAGCAACATCACTGCAAGTTGGATTTTGTAGTAAGTGTACAGTGCAGGAGGCCTTGCGAAGGAGGAAAATTGGGCTTTGCATTCTGCTAGATGAAGACCGCTTAATCTTTCAGAACTTCCCAGCCATGGGCAGAGATATCATTTTACAGTGACTATTGTATGAGAACAAATGCAAAGGCTTTTAGATAGACCTCTGTGCAGCAGTGATGCCAGACACTATTTTCTTCTCATCTTACACATTAAAAGATGATGTAAAACAGGATGTAAATGATCTTGAATTTTCTGAACATACTAGAAGGTAATTTTATTTAAAGAGAAAGCATTATTTTAAAAACAAAGGATAGATTCAATCTTAAGAGTTACATGCCAGATTGGTCTAATTGAAAGATAGGAAAAATATTTTTAGGTTATCTTTAGTTTGATTCTTTGTTTGACTCTTTTTTAATAAAACATCAGTTTCTTCTGCTGCTGCTTTAGTATTTGGAGAACGGTCTCCAACAATTTCTTCTAAGCGTAAAATTGAATAGAAAAGAGTTTGTAGGTTCCAGAGTACGAGTAGAATAATAAAGGAGAGAGCTTGTAGGACAGGTCTACAGTTATGAAGTTTTCCCATTTTTGTTTCCATAAGACAGTCATGAAAAAGGAATTTTTTCAGTGTATGCATTCCATACACAAAAAATAGAAAAAGGGGCTCGAGGCAGATGGGTTTCAATGATTCAAAGTCCAGTGAACTCAACTGACAGACTGCTGCTGACTCCTGCAGAATTATTGTTATCATTTGTTTTAGATGAATTTCACATTTCATTTTTTAATTATTTTAATTTTTTAACTATAAGATACATTTTAAATCAAAATAAACACACTAAATCTCATAAAAATGCTATGTGGGGTTTTTTTTAATTACCACTATAGGCTTTGGGTATATCTCAGTGTCAAGAGAGGTTATTATTGTTCATTCTGAATGTTCTGAAAACAGAAAGGATAGGTAAAAAGAAAAGGAATGTACTTTTCTCCAGCTTCCACGCTGACGAGTTTTGTTGTACCAGATTCTTTTGTTAATGTTGTTCCCCTCTGCGTTATTTTCCATTCCCTGTTGCACAAATGCTGTATAGTCCAGATAATCTCCCAAAAAGAAGAACACTTTCTCACCTTCCAACTATTGAGAAAGAGGTATCGATACACAGAAGGAGGAATATACAATAATGAAAGACCCTTAAATTCAGACTTCTCAGCAGAAGAATCCTAGGAATAACTGAGACAACAAGGAGTCCTGAGATACCCTCTTCCTCTGTCCCACATTTCTCCAGCACATGCATTTCAGCTATTGTATGTCCGACCCCTCGGTTAGTTTCCTAGGATACTCTGACCACATACATGGAACTGTCTGGGCCCTGAGGGCACTGTTAGACCTGAATGTCCCTGCCCAGTCCCCTGGGGCTCCCCCCACCCTGCTCACAGCCCAGGACACCATCTCAGCTCCCTGGGGCCATCAGCCCCTGCCCCAGCGATGCCACAGAAGGGCTGGTCTCCAGCTCCCCGCAGCCCTGCCGGGCCCAGCCATGGGTCAAGCTGAGCCGGGCCCACGCATGGGCCCACGTCCCAGCCCATCCCCATCCCCAGGGCCCTGCCCATCAGTCTCTGGACCTGATCCTGGCCCTGACCTTGGATTGACTTCCCAGCTTGACCCCAGACCTGCCTCATCACCATGATACTGCCTTGTGGTCTGGACTTCTGGTTAGGTCTGGCCACCACCTCCAGGTCCATCCTGCTCCCTCGCTCAGGAGGGGCAGGCCCTGCCGGCCCTGGGGTCACTCCCAGCTGCCCTCCCTCAGGGAGCAGCCCTCTCTTACTGCTCTCTGGCAGTAATTTCCCCTCCATAAGGAACCTAAATATCCTTTTGCTGTGTGTTGAATTTCCACCTTCCTGAGCTGAGGCACCTACACAGTGACCCACCGTCAGCACGGCAGGAGCAGTGGCACGGCAGGCAGCGCAAGGCTGTCAGCACAGCCGGGAAAGCATGAGGCGGCGTGTACACCTTTGTCAGTGCTGGCCAAAGACCTTCAATGCCCACGCACGGCAGAGCAGGTTAAGAGACCCATCCAAATTAAAGCACATAGACCTCAAGAGACAGGAGGATAAAGAGTCATAGAATCATAGAATCATTAAGGTTGGAAAAGACCTCTAAGATCATCGAGTCCAACCATCAACCCAACACCACCATGCCCACTAAACCATGTCCCTAAGCGCCGCATCTACACGTCTTTTAAATACTTCCAGGGATGGGGACTCAACCACTTCCCTGGGCAGCCTCTTCCAATGTTTAACCACTCTTTCAGTAAAGAAATTTTTCCTCATGTCCAAAGGTAATCCTTCAAGGAACATGCTAGTGGAACGTTTATTGATGCTACATATGTTTCACAAAAGGTCCAGGGAGTCACTGTGAGAGGGAGTTATGTGCTTTAACGCCTAATAACCTGTGTTTTTTTCAAATGCACCTGCAAACTGCCAGAAAATCATCAAATATAAAAAATACATATATTCTCATAAAGAACAGTAGTCATTTGCACTGTAATTGGCAATTACAATGTCCCACAAGATTTTTTTTCCTCAGAAGATGACAGTGCTGTTCCTGACCAAGAAGTGAGTATTGTCTCAAGAAAAGCTAGGAAGGAAATGGGACATTTCTCAGAAAACTCTAACTCCCAGTTACCTTGCCGCTGGGACCCAGATTGTTCTTCTGTGGAGAAGGGAGCTGTGATGGGTGGCTAGAGCTGCCAGACTGGCTACCTTTGCACCGTGGAGGCTGTTGGACACCTTAACCTGAATTTTGAATGAAAGCAGCTGTAAAAAATGATGCTTGCAGGGAAAAGAAGAAAATCAAGACAACTAAAGCACGCTTCCAGACATTTCCAGGCTTTCCACTTTAACCAAGCTGACTGCCTTACCAACTACCATTCTCCCAGATTTCTGCTTTGAATATGTGCCTTAGTCAGTGTTAAAGACTGTTATTGTTAATTACATGTGGAAAGCCTAAAGCTTCAACTTTGAGAAACAGATGAAGTTTGTACCTGACTGAAACAAAATATCTATTCTAAGCAGAACTAAATGAAAATCAGGGATGTGTACAGAGCATAAAGTTTTTGCTAAAACTTCCATAAAACATGCAAGCTTTCCAGAAAACCATGTTCTAACACATTCAGTTCTTCTAAGTCTTGAGCTATACAAAGTCATGTTTAATCAGTATAGCACTAGTAGCTCCGTGTTGCAAAGACTTGTGGGGTTTTTTTAATGTTTCATATTGTAAGTTTTGCAATTTTTCTTTTTTTAAACTTGTATCTCCTAAAACCATGTATGTCCTGGAACATCAACAGTGAAAAAAGAAAAGTTTCCAAACATAATTATAGAGGGAAGCTAAAAAACACAGTAAGAATGTCTTAATACATTAGAAACAAAAACGAGAAATTAGAACAAGATTGCAAATCGCTTTTTATTAAGGATAATGATTTCAAAGAAGAAAGAAAGTTGATTTATATGTTTAAAATTCTGGTGAGACATCAACATGGTTTACCTATTCACTTTTCAGAGTAATTCTTTTCAGCCTGTGGAGACGAAAAACTGGTCCTTATCTCATTAACTCTATCAGCAGTGGCATCAGTGTAAGTTTAATCAGAGTCATGCCTCCTGGAATGGGAATGCTGCACTTCAGTACTGATTCAGTTGCCAAAACACAGGTGTTTAGGGACATTTGAGATGCCCTAGGGATCCCACCTGGCCTCTAACTGCTGATCCAGAAGGACACAAGTTTCCCATAGGACCTTTGCCAGTGCTGCCAAGCCTGCATGGATGTCACAGCTACTCCAAGGCATTTCCAGTGACACAGCGCTCTTCTGCCTAGGCAACTTAATCCTGCTGTTTTGGACTGACTCTGTACAGCACGAAGCCTTCTGAATTGCTGTTGTAATCAGCAAGTAAGAGCTGGGTTGCTTTTAGCTTTTCTACTTTTTGAGCCTTGAGGTTTTCTTTATGCAGATCACCTGCCTGTTTAGCTACAAGTAAAAAGGTCTCAGTGACCTTGAGTGGTGAAAAGAATTAGTAGATCTTTAAAATGAAGAAACATGCGAGCCAACAAAAGTTTTTTAAAGTGTGATATATGCTGCATACATCCTTATTTACGAAGGGCTGCATGAGGAAAAAACATGCAAATGTTTTATTGGTGAGGAAGGAAGCTGTTTAAGAGACTTGACACCCCACCCTTAAATAAAAGTCAGAAAAACATAGCTGATCTGTCTTAAAAGAGAAAAACAGCTCCATTTTATTGACATTTCTAAAAGCTTTTCATGAACTTCTCTAGGAAAGCACAGAAACACAAGCCTTGCACAGTGACTGCACGCACTCGGGAACCGAGGCAGGTACTCCTAAAGGGTTTTTTTAATTTTGAATGTCATTAATTGGTGTGTGAATTAAAACAGCTATGTGCATATAGCTTCCAGATGTTTTATTCTCCAGGTTTACATGGTTTTCTGCAGACCAGCTACTTCTGTGGGAAAAGAAAGCTTGGAAGGAGGAGTTCTGTATGACTTTGTTTCACTGAGCCAGTAAACCTCACTGGGACAGTGGCTAATGTTGGCCACTCTCCATCACAAGGAGGTCTACAATGACATTATAGACTTTTTACTTCACTGGTGGAGGGTGTAACTGCGTAGAAATCCACAGGAGAAAAAGAAGGAAAAGACAAGGAATAACAAGACAAGAACATTTGGAGCTGGAAGGTGTGGTGAGAGGAAAGGCTTCCAAAAGATAGAGAGGTAAAGCCAGAGAAATTACTCAATCCTTAGGCTGCTCTGGAAGGCATAAGGCAGAGCAAAGCCTCCCTCTCAGTCATTAGATGCCTGGTGCCACACAACTGCTTCGAGAAAATGTGCTAATGAATTGAACGCAGTGAAAGAAGACAAGGTGAATACATAGTAAAATGCACCTGTTGACAACTACTTTAGTTATGAGTATGAAAGTGCTTTATAAAGTAATAACTGTTCAGTAGCAAACTTAAAATAAAAATAATGGAGGTTTAATAAGAGTAATTATGTCATTGTTATTAAAGGTTTTAGCATGTTTTAAATTGAAAGCTTAAACTCCCCAGCAGAGACCAAATTATTTGGCCAATTCTGCAAATACATGTTTAACACTTTCTGGCTACTTTATGTTAGTTTGACACTGTAAGGGAAGATGGTGCTCAGTCCCCTACATGTACATTGTATGCAACATAGTGGTTTTACCTTGGACTAAATTTAGTCTGGGTTGCTGGACACACCACCCCCATCACATCTGAATCTGCCAAAAGGATGCATTGTTGCTCTGGGTTGTTGTCTCCATTAGGAGCTGGAATGCGTTTGGTGTGCAGCTGGAACAGACCATCTGCCTTAGGTGCCTCTGAAATGAAACCTGTTCAGAGGTCCTGAAACCACCCTGAGAACAGAAATGAAGTGCAGCAAGTGGGGGCAAGCAAGGGAGTTTGCTTCGAAGCTGTACTACTGCTCTGAACCGAAACAGAGCTGTAGAAAACCCTTTGCTCCTTTTCCGTACTAATTCCCTTATAGTCTGAGTGTGATCCAGTTTAGGTTACAAATGATCTGGAGAAAGAGCCATGCAAATTTATGACAATTTAGAATAGTTTAATAGCGTAAGGTATTCAGGATAATGCTTGTATCTCGTTGCCTTGTGAGACAGGCAGGACCGCATGGAGCTCTGGTCTTCTGCTGGTTACAGCTACAAACAAGCCATGGAGCCTGCTGTGGAAATAAAGGTGTGATGGTAAACCAACAGAGGGGAAAGCCATGAGGTGACAGACGCTTCATTAGAGGAGCTGGGTGAGAAGCTGGGATGTGGCAAAGCCATTCTTGCTGGGCTGATTCTGGTTCTCATGTATTTATCCTTACTTCTCCCTTCCTCTTTCCACTGGGAGAGAGAACAATAAATATGGAACAGATATGAGCAGGGCAGGAGAGAAAACTTTCGCTCTCTGCTGAAAACTACTGATGTTCACAAGAAAATTTTCGATTGAAAATGTTAACTGTTCGTTATAAAATCAAATTTAAGCTTTGAAAAAGAAATAAAAACAAGATGCTGGCAGCTATAAAGAAAACATCAACAGTTTAAATCTGCCAAAACTGTGAAAAAAAAATAGTTCTCAGCTGAAAGTATTTGGTTTTTTCAAAGAAATTTTTGTTATCTTTTAAAAAGGAAAGCACATGTTCACAGGGTCTGGGTGTTTTTCTGTGAAAACTCCCAACTTTCTGAAGGGATGGAGGTGTGGGAAACAAAAAAAAAAAAAGATGTGCTGGTAAATCTTGAGAAATTTCTCAGTGACCTATGTAAATGTTATCTTATACAGTTTTGTGACTACATTAGATGCTTTTGCTACATTTTTTTTCCCCAAAAAAGCTTAAGGAAGTAATTTTCAAGTCAGATTAAATATCAGGACTCATTCTTTGCTCTTGAACAGCCTCTTGCAAGGGTAACAGATTTGTTTGCAACCCACTGCAATGACTGGAAATTTCGAGGGTAAATTTGAGCAAGATATATGCTTATGTCTGTTTCCATTTAAATTTAAATATGTATTTCTGTGCTTGTTCTTACCCAGTACTGTGATGCTAAGCGGTTCTCCTGTCTACAGATGTCAGGAGTTACTTGATATATTGGGATATTTGTGATGTTCATCTTTAAAGAGTTGGATTCCAGCGCTCTCCCAGTAGTTCAAGCAGCGTCACAGCTTTGCAGGTACTGCTGCTTCAGCAGATGTCAGGAAGCTGTGTGCTTGTCAGGTACCATATGGAGATTCCCAGAAGAGGCTGAGCACTCTCAATTTTATTGCCTTCCCGGAGTTTCAGGTCACTGAGGACCATGCAAAACTTTAGCAGATTTAATAATGATTTTTTTTTTTTTTTTTTAATTATAGAGCCAAAAGAAGTAGCAACACGTGTGCTGGCTCCAATATTTCCATTTCAATCCAGCCCAGCTTCTGAGGATGTTAAGTGCGTGGCTTGTTTTGGACTTTGGAATTAAAAAGAGTATCTGAATAAAGCTTCCTTTTATTTGAGAAGAGAAGCATTCTTTTGAAACTGTCTCAAATATCATACTTGGCTGCCAGCACATTTTGGGAAAGACAGGTGAGAAGTGAAGCACATTCCTTCCATTATGCCTTTTGCCACAGTGTCCTGCTTTATCATCTGGGCAATTACATGTCTTTGAAAAAAAGCTCAAATACCATTACAGTTTTGACGTAAACCAAGACAGAAAAAAAAAAATTAAGCTTATTACATTAAAACTTTATCTCTGCTTCACTTTGGTAGGACTAGAATAGTATTTAAGGAAAGCAGCAGATATTTTATCACTATATGGGGCCTGATTTTTTCTTAGACCATGGGATGACTCTTAACACACCACAATTTCAGTACAAAAGGGTGAGAAATGGGAGCAATTTGTGGGGTCAGTTGAAGGTTGTTTCAAGTGTAAATAATTCCTTTAAATTTGTGAGTTACTTTCAACTGGCTTTTGCACATCAAAGAAGCTATTTCCTTTTATTATTAAAAGTATGAGATGGATACATGTGAAAAACCTCTGCATTGGAATGTGTTTTGGAACAATCTGGGCATATAGTACTTCTCCTAAATTGTTTACATCAGTATCCTATATTGAGGGCTCAGGTACCATAGTAATAGATGATTTCTGAAATGGCAGTGAACAACTGTGCTCAAGGAATAATGCCTGCCATCATAACTGCTGCATACACCTGGTCTGATTTTCTTTTCATACATTTAACTGATATTTTTCTTCAACAGTTATACACAGTTTTTAATAACTACCTAAATGAACACAGTCTCTATATGAAGTGTCTTGTGCACAAAATGCATTAAAGAGTCAAGCCTGCCTTTGGAGGAGTCTTACAGTCATACGATATTTCATCACAGTGCTGAAGATAGAGAGGGCCTTTAACAGCAGTGGAATCACTCCTACTATTCTACTTCACATATTTTGGGGTGGGTTTTTTTTACAGTTTGCTAGGTTTCACTATCACATGTAAGTTTTTTCATAGTCCTGTGCATGCTTCAGTTACCCTGTTTATGGTGCTCATGCTGTTTATGGTGCTCAGTGTCACAGCAGGGATTAACAGGCTCTTCATGAGGGTGTTCGTGTAAGGGGAGCAGACACAGGATTGTTATATGCTGGTTGAACAACGCTTACATTGCATGCCAGCTGTTCCTCAGGCTTTGCAAAGAGCTTATACCCATCTCAAACCCCACTTAAGCCCTACTTTGATTTTTTTCCCTACATCTCCAGCTAGGAAAAATTGACAGTGACATCTCTGTACAATAGCTGAAGATCTGAGAAATGCTAATACCTGTATAAGAAACTGACTTTTTAAGAGTTTGGGAAAGAAATGTAATAACCTCTGGGACACTGAAGTTAAGAACTGCTGTTATTGCAGTTTTTTTCAAAGCAGCCTTGTTGAACAAAATGCAAATAGTCTCCTCCCCCCTTACTTTTGCTAGTCCCCCCTCCACTTACATTTGCTGTTCTCCTGCTTATGTTACAGACCCCTTCCAGAGATAGTAAGTTCCTGGCTGCATTCTTCTTAATTACGACCTCATAACAACAGAAGACTCATCTTTTCTGGGGAAAGCTTCTTCTCAAATAAAAAATGAGTCTGTGGTGTGGAGTATCTGCTGCTTTTATACACCTACCCTTGAGAGCTGTTCCTGCTTTGCTTGTAAAACCAAGGCTTGTAAAACCAACTGGAAAAACTTCTGTGCTGTACTTGACAACAGAGTCAACGTGTCATAAGTAGGATTGGTGATTATAGTTTTCATAGTAAAATCCAGTTACTGAGTGGCAGTGTCCTATATTTTTCATTTTCAAGACAAATATTAACACTTTTTAAAGCTGTAGCTGTGCTCAGCACATGCTGTCTTCTCACAAGCTCTCCTCTCCCATCCACACCAGAGGAACTAGTTGTAGGTGAAACCAAGGGGATGAGAGGATTATGGGAGGTTGGAACTGTTAGGTTGTTTTCATTTGGCTGGGTTTTTATTTCAACTTACACTTATTCAGAAAAGCAATTAGACCCATACTCAGGGCCTGCCTTTTCTTGAATTGGGGCTTTAAAAACGTAATGTTCTTTTAGTCTGTAATCAGCTGTGTCTTCTTTAACTAAACTTTACTAAAGTTCTGTGAGTCATTTTGGAGGATCAGACCCTGGGCCTGTAGGATTTCTCCTGATTCTTGACAGATATTCGTGGTATAGTGTAATAATATCTCCAGGAATTTTCAAACCTCTACCTCCTTATGTCTGTCAACAAGTTGCCTGTGCACAAAAGCCCTTTGGCACATGCAGATGAAATAGTGAGTTTGAATGCCTGACTTTCAGTCACGCCTGCGTGTGCAGCTGTGTTCATTCCGTCCATAGACAATGCAGGGAAAACCTGGAAAAAATTGCCGTAACAGGGGAAAAAGTTTCCCTGACAGATTAAATTTAAGGTGAGAATGAATGAGAACAAACGGCAGGTCTACATTAGTTATGCCAGACTGGATACAAAGAGATAATGTTATTTCACCAAAGTACAGTGCAGCCACATAGCTGGCTAGTGGACAGATAAGAGAGGAGCCTGGGACATATGAGTTTTCCTGAATTTTATCAGTACATAGGAGAAGACCTTATTTCTTGTGCAATTAACTGAAAGGAGAGTATTTTCTTGTGCATACCTAGAGTCTCAGCTTGATACAGGCAGCCTTGAAAGAGAATCCCCTTGAAGAGACTTTGCTGAGAGGAGTTTATATTAGCTCCCACTTGAATTGAAAGCTATTCCACCTGCTATCTGGCAGAAAGGCAGTGTGCATAATTAAAAGCAGACATTTCAAAGACTATGAGTACCCAGCAGGGTTTTGAATACTGAGAGTAGTGAAGGGTTCTACCTCATCTACACACTGTTTCCACCCTTTAAGGACTCTGGAGAAATCAACTAGCAATATTTGGTTATTATTAATCCTTCTTACAATGGAAAGAGCACCTCAAATAATTTTTGATGCCAAGAATCTGTTGTTACAAGCAATTCACTAAGCAGGCTCAGACACTGTGAGTCCTCCCTAGTTAAAGCTTCTATGGTTTAATTTATTCCAGAGACTGGATCAGCAATGGTGGGGAGGTGAAAATTCTGTCTTTCAGGATTCAGTTTAGTGGGAGTGAGAAATTGTTTTTCTTTCCAGGCTCAGAAGAGAAGCCGATTGCCATAGAATAAGCTCTTCCTAGGGAAAAGGTTTTATTGGTATCACAGACAAATTTGTATTTAAGGTTACTAATTCCAAATTACTTTCTTTCAACAAAGCCATGTTATTAGATACTACAGATTTATAGTTTTTTCATCCCAGATGTAGTCTGTGTTTGCTCATAAATTATCTGCTCTGAATAACTGATAACATTGCTGAGCGAGGGAGTCTAACATATTCAAAGAATATCTTTTTTAATAGAATAAGTAGTAGCAATGAAACACAAATGAAAATATAATTACCTGCCCACTATAAGTTTTCCGTACTAGGATACCTAGTCAACAAAAATTATCTTTGGTTCAGAAATGGAAAACTGTTGTATACATTGAAAAAAAACCAAGTATTCAAAGAAATCACATGCTGATGACATCCCTTATTGGCCATATAGTACAGAACTGTCTTTTTCTTCTAAGAATGTGAGAACTAATCACCAACTAGTGAAAGTGTATTTTATGTTAATAAACTTAATTAACACCAGACAAAGTTTTCCTTTCATTCTTTCTCATTACAAGCCAGTCCTCAACAGAGACATGGACTAGATGACCACTTCACACCTCTCCAAGGCTTATTTTTACGCCTCCAAATTCAAGTGAACGATTTTTTTAAAGTATTCTCCCTTCACCTTAGAAATATTATATTTGGACTGCTTTCCCCACATGAAAGAAATTCATACATAGTCTCCCATTCGGTCATTTGAGCGTAAGTAATACTTTGCTGTCTTGACTATTTTGTCTGCAAACAATACTGTCTTTTTCTCAGAAGGTCTGATTCTGAAATGTATAAACCATGTAATAAAATAGCATTGATTTTAAACAGTCATTCATATGAACATATGTATTTCCATATGAATAGGGTTGTAGAATCAGGCCAGGATCATGCAAGTCACCCCGTAAGGATGTATTATAGGATTGGAGATGAATAACTGCATGAACCTGTAAACCCCATTGTATTCTTGACTGTATTTTGAATCTCCTTTTGTATTAAAGGTTCACAAGTTATAAAGACACCCTATGAGAATTGCCAGACAGTGCTTTAATAAACATAGATCCTGCCTGAGCAACCCTTCTACACACGCATAAAACCAGTTCATTTCCTCTAGTATCTGATTTCAGCTGACGTTGAAACCTGTCAGTGCAAGGAACTAGCTAGCTCCCTGCACAACCAGGACAAGAGCAATGAAACAAATTTTAGTTACTCTGTAAATGAATAAATACAACTATTCAGGTAATAATAGTGGATTACATCGGTGACATACCAGAACAGGACTTCCCTACTTCATCCTTTTTCTCTCCACCATCCTAGGTCACTTTCTACTACAGCCTTGTTTTTCTCCATACTGCCAACTTGGAGATCTCACATGCCTGAATACTCCCCAAAAAGCAGCGCAACTTTAAAACTTGCAGTGGTTCATTCCCTGCTCAACTGTTAGGGAGCTATGTAAGAGTGGTCAGTGGTGATGGAGAGAGGAGAGTTTATCCTGGCAATTCAGGGCTGCAGTGAGCACTGTAATCACTTGCAGAGGCTCTCCAACCTTGTTACCTCTGCTGCATGGTGCAACAGCACCAGGCAGTCAGCAGCCAGAGTAACCTTTGGCAGCCTAAATGCTCTTAGACATACCCAAATGAGAGACAATGTTTACGTAGCTGCACAAGTGGGGAGAGTCCTGATGTTTCTTTTATGGAGTACTTTAAATGCTGGGACTTACTGCAAGAGTGCTCTATGTCTTTAGATATGTGAATAATAGATTAGTTGTTTGTATATGGCAGTCAAAAATAGGTGGCTGGCTAACAGAAGAGTTCCTGAGTTTTATGAGATCAATAAAACTTGTTGTTGTACAGAGCACTTGGCTTTCACTAGTAGTCTCTTACATCAGCTTTAATCAGGTTTCTCCCTGCATCGTTGTGGGGGAGGCAGTATTATGAGTTTGTTCGGCAGCTGTTACAGAAAGTCCAATGTAAGTCCAGGCTTAATGGTCCACTGGAGTGAACGGGGCTTATGGATGCACTTGAGTGCTTTGCTGAACTGGGGCCAGCCTGGGTGACAACACCTCGCCAAGGAGCCAGGCACCCGGTCTCTCTTTCTTTGGAGACATTTCCATGGTGCGAGATTGGTTTTTTCCTTTCATGCGTTGTTTTTCTGTTGTTGTTTTTCAATCGGGAATAAGCTCTCCAGAATTAAAATGTGTGATATCCTCTTGTATATGGAAAACTTCATAAATAAGAACACATGCTTCTAGTGCAGAGGCATTAGAAAAGCATTTCTTTTGAAAACAGCAGTTAGAGACTCTTCATAACTCTCCTCTCTTTCTTGGATGATGAAATGGTTGCGCACTGAGACCTGAGGTGGGAAGGCCCACTAACCAGTTCCTTCCTCTATAAAATAGACACTAAAGAGGAATTTGATCCAGATCCTCTCTTCTGCACATTCCACCACACACCTTGGGTCTGAGCTCAAAACCACTGAGGTCATCTGGATGACTCCTCTGCAGTTCAGGGAATATTGTATCTGGTGCAGACTTGGAAAATGCCAAGGAGTCATTCCTGGTTTTGCTAAGCATGTGGGCTGTTCTCATTAATCATGGTCTTAGAAACAGACAATCAGTGCTACGTTTAAACTAAAAATTTAGAGAAAAATAGAAAAGAAGGTCAGAATAAACAATGGGCCCATTTGCATTCAGATCTCATTTTTCACATCACCAAAATATAAAGCAGGGCCTAAGAGGAAGAAAGATTTAGTGCTGGCTTCCTTCTAACAAAGCTGTGACTAATGGCATTATACTTTTTTATTTTATTTTTTAAACGAAAGCTAAAATGAGGGAACAGGAGAAAAAAAATCCTTACAAACAGAGCTTACATTATGCTCGTGGCCTCTCAGGCAGCCTGCACAATGGGTGCCTCCCTTAGCCCTTCCTCCTGTAGGATGGATCTCCTCCAGTTTCCCTGGTTCCTTGTTGTTAAAACAAAGACTGCTGTACGCTGTGCATCTTTTCACTGATGAGATTGTATTTTTTGCATTATTTGGGAACCTGGATACAAGTCCACACCTCCAGCAAAACAAACAAACAAAGGAAAAAACACAATGCTCATTTTGCAATGTCAGCCTAGATAAAACAACCTTTAGAGACATTTTACTCATCCTTTTGCTCTGAACAAAAACAGCAGAATGAGGTTCTGAACAGGCTGATCATATACCCATGCCATTTTAATTGGGTTTGAGTTGATGGGTAGCAAAATGAATTTATTTACTGCATTATAAAATAAAACATAGTTCAAGACTGAATGTAGCAAATTACCCTCCCTTTCACCAAAAGTAAAACTTATGTTTTGAAGTAAATTTGTTTTTGAAGTGAAAATTCTTCTTTTTAATGGTATATGACCGTTTAAATTACCTTATTTAGCTGGATAAAAACTGTTTTAGTTGAAACCCTGGCTTAGGTGAGTCAGTAAATATTTGTACAACTAACATCAGTAAAGGAAAAATTATGCAAGGCAAGTTTGCTTTTGTTTAGGCAAACAGAATGATAAAAATAAAATTGTGTCATGTAAAATTAATGCTTAGTGAAATCTTACTTTTTCAGGTACTGTTATAAGGCAAAGCTGTAGATCTGTCAGCATAGTCCTAATATCAAATGCATGAAATAGAACCTTTTCAGTATCATAGTAATAATATTAATAGATTCAAGAGGCACATGCTTTCCGAAATGTAATTTCATATGTAAGAAAACTGTTCTTGAATTGGTTGGGTACCAAAGAGTTCTTTTGTTCCAAGATTTGGGAACAAATTGAGGTAGAGATGCAGGAGAAGAAGATAAAATATGCTAGCTGAGATCTTCCAGGACAACTAAAAAGACTCACCTTTTCACAGGTTTTCCACAATCATCTCTGATTTGGAATGATAAATCCACATTGCTGGGATTTTCCAAAGCATACCATTCCAAGGGATTACTAAACATATTCCTAAATTATTTGGGGTTTTAGAAAACTCCATAGCCATTTCTCAGTGACTTTCAATGGCATTTAGGATTTCCAGAAAGGCCTCAGTCACTTACCTGGAATGTGAGTGTGAGAACCCGCGGAGAAGGTTTTGCTGCCATTTCCCAAAAGCTCTCATATAGGTAATTTGTAGGTACTCCAACTCCAGCTCATTGCAAGTTTGGATGCTTATGGAGTTTGGGTAAGGGTCTGCCATATTCAACACATCCTGAATAATCCCAAGAACTAAAACAAAAGAAAAGAAAATCTGAGTTCTGAAAGATTTCTCTTTTCCCTCAGTTTCAAGGCCCCTCAGTGTACTGTGGTTCAGCCAGGAGGTCCAGCTGACATGACACCAGCCTGCCTGCTCACTTCTTTGTGTGTGCATTGATCACCGGTGAATCTGCAAGCCAAGGGGCTTAAAACCTGACTCCAAACACAGTAAAAAAAAGAGAAGGACAAGGCCCTGAGGCAGTATGAAGTAAGGGGGGGGGTGGGGGGGTGTTCAATCAATGGTTAATGAGGGGGCCAGAAGATCCTTAGAGGCATCAACGTTGCCCCCTTCCCTGCTGACAGGCAGCTGTCCTGCATCTGCACCTGGGGTGCAGCAGGGTCTGCGCGGCGAGCAGGGTGACTGGAGGAGGTGGAGGGGCCAAGGCAGCTCCTCGCCAGCCCCAGCCTCAAGGACAGCGCTCCCGGCTCTCACAAATGCCTTGTCCAGGACTGCAGCCCAGTCTTCTCCTGTCTTACAGGCTGTCAGTAGGTTTCAGAGGAAACAATTTATTATAATGGGGGTCACTGTGTTCCCAGGTCAGTCTGATATATCCGTCCTCGGCTACTCACGGAGGTGACTTTCTGTCCCTGTTGAAATGAAAACAGCCTTGTTACTGGGCTCGCCTGGGCTCTAGGGGATTGTTCCTCCAGCCCAGGCTCTCCATGTGACTCCGGCCACAACACCTGATGTTACAATATCAGCTTTTCTCAGCTGCTTGACTTGGAAAGAAGAGTAAGATTAACTTCCCTGTGCTGCGGTGCCATGCAGCAAATGACTCTGAGAGTCTCAAATCCTCTGATAAAGAGGACCTTGGAGAAATAGATGCCATCCAGGCTCCTTGCCTGGTGTAAATCCCTTTATGAAGAATTTCACCTGTTATTAGTCTGATTTCATGTTTATCTACTGAATTTGCGTAGCTTCCTGCTGTGACTACTTGGTGGCCAGAGAAGGAGTAGAGAAATTTGCAATAAAAAAGCATAGCAGTGGCAGGGTATAAAAAAACCTAGCTTTTGAAAATGCTTATTTACCAAACACAGTGCTAAAACCAGAATGTCTACAGATTTTTATGTATATACAAGAGGCACTGGATATTTCAAGACCACTTTACTGCGGGCCTTCAGCTTGGAGAGTTGTCCAGTTTCCAGAAAATTTCTGATCAAGAGTTGCAGCCTCTTAAATCTATGGAAGCAGAAATTAGCCTTTCCAGGTACCAAATCTGTATTTATTTTCAGTTGAGGAACTTTTATTGTTGTTGTGCTAAACAACAAGAAAAGGTCGTAGCCCTTCAAAACCACAAATAACCTGTAGCCATTAAGCTGAAGGCAACTTCTTTATTTTGTGAAGTTATTTTTCAGCAATTGGTCTCCTGCTTTCCAACAACAAGTAGGCCTCATCTCATCCCTGCTCCCTCCACAGCTCTGTGGCAGTGAAGGGCTTCCAGGCAGAGCAACAAGTCAAACATGTCCTTCCCTGAGGGATGCTGCTGGAGGCAAACAGCCTCTTGGGCATCGGAAAGAGGTGGAAGGAACCAGTCGACCCACACAGCCAGGGCAGCATTTAAGACATTTTAAGAAAACAGCTGCCAGCTGGAGGTAGGAGATCTGGAAAGGGCAGGCTGTAACAAACGCACTGAAATGTCACAAAGACCTCCCGGCATTTTTGCAAAGGTTTTGCAAAAAGATCTCCCGGCCTTTCAGAAGGGTTTTCTTGCCTTCTTTAGTGGAGGCAGTCAGAGGCAAAAGAGAAAGCAAAGCAAATACAGGTTGAACATTCACAGTCACTGGATACTGTTAACAGTCATTAAGCGCTGTCGCCCAAGTCAGTAAAATACCAGTTGTCTCAGCCCCAGATTAAAACACTACCTAACAACCTTTTGGAGTACACCCTTTTACAGAAGAGAGGTTTCATTATTTCTGTTTTCATTTTGGCTGGTTTTCTCAAAGGTACAGACAGTATCAACATAATGTGAAAGACACAGTCGTCCATGGGTCTGACTTTTCAGAAAAAAACAGCAGAACAGTTATTCTGCACTGGTTTTTAAGTGTAACAAAATTTTCATAATCTTTCAGCAAACCTCCCATAGAAAGACTTCCCACTACCACTTTCCTCCTACTTCTGTAAAAGTGTTGTGAAAAAAGCTGGTAAATGATAACTTTAAATTGCATTTCAGTAAGGTAAGTAGGCTGCCAACAAGGAACTTCACCTAAAGTGTCTTTCTGAGTCTCAAACAAAACAAAGCCTATCTTATCTCCACATCAGTTTACATGTTGTAATCCAGAATGCTTCCACATTTCATTTTGTTTGAAGAAGTAAAAAAAAGGTTTTATAGGAATCTCCCTTATTTTAAAATGTCCTAATTAGTCCCAAAGTTTGCACAGATTTCAAACAAAAAATCAAGTGCAGTGAGACATAGCTGTTCTTTGCTTTGTTTACCCATCTGTTTCTCTGCATTTGGAGCAAGCAGGAAACGTGGCAGAACTATTTAATGCAAATGGTACTGAGAATATGGAACAAGTTACCAGTCTTGGGAGTTAGTGAAGAGCATACATGTGTTCAAATTACCGGAGATTTGTTTCTCTGGTAGGGAGGACTGAAGGATGAAAACGCAAAACCATGGGATTCAGCTAAACTAAACAAAGGAATTGATACTATATTTTGGACCGGATGCCTTTTTCCTGAAAAGACTTTGCTTCCAAATGATTCAGGTGCAAACTTGTTGCCTGCCGAGGCTGAGAGCCAAGAGCCCTTGGTATTGCTTCTGGGTGCGACACGTGACCACAGGCAGGGGATTTCTGGTTGTTTTTCTTCTGATGCAAGTCTTACTTTTTTTATCTGTAAAGTATGTGCACTAGGAAAGGAGTCCTACAGGCTTTGGCTGAGGACTGCATTTTGGCCAGGCCTGAGTGGGTACAAAGGAAGGGAGAGGAAGATGGGCCAGGGGTGGGGGTTGTTAGTAAGCTGATTCACGTTCAACATGGAGGCTGCTGGGTGCAAGGAGGCTCCCTGAAACTGGCTGTAGACTAAGCATCAGTTGTGCAGAAAAATCTGTTGAGCAAGAGCAATGGTTATGCCACATGCACGACAGAAAGCAGAAAAACACGTACTCCCTTACATGTTTTTCTTCTGAGGTAAAATTCCTCTGACATCCACAGAGGCAACGCAACTCTGAATCACCTGAGGACTGAGGTTTACCTACAAGGCATCATCTGAATCCAGACGATTGCAAGGGCTTTGATATTAGGTCAAACACAGAACTGAGCTAACATGTCTGCAGGACTTCTAAATTAGAGCTGGCTCACGTCCAGGCAGTTCGAAGCATAAGCAAAGGAGCCTCAGGTCTGTCTGAAATGTCCATATAGATGGATTCTCAGATAGGATGCTCTGAAGTGTTGCCTCTTGCGGTTACAGTTAGCATGTGGGTGGCTGAGTTCTCTGAATCACACATTGTAAAAACAGCAGTTTGACAGTTCCATTAACAATATAGATGGGTTTGGTTTCAGTATGAAAACCCTTCTTTTTGGAATTCCCCAGATCTGAGGAATGGGTTGAAGGAAAAAAAGAATCTGATTCAGAACTTGAAAGGAATTCACCTCTTTCCCACAACATTTATGACTGGGAAACATTACAAACTTTTACTATAAGAGCTTTTGACCAATAACTCTCCTAGTGTTTCCCTGGTAGCCCAGCAAAGTGTAAGTAGAGAGGCTGGAGGATGAAAGTGTTCTGCTTTCCGACATTAAAAAATAAAATAAAATCCCCACCATGTGCAGGCAAATATACATGTACACACAGTGCCTTCAAATCTGCAGAAAGAGTTTGAAATTCAAAATAATGGCAGAGCTTACTAAAATTCACCAGGCCATATGAACGGAGGGTACACACACCACAACATAATGAAAGCCATCAGAGCTCCAACTTCATGTGGCTTTCACGGACCCAGAGCGTCTGCTTGCTTTGTTTTGGAATTTTGCCTCTGCCCCATGAGAGTCACTGTTTCAAGAGAAATATGTAAAGGAGTCACTCTGGGTTTACAGAGCAGGAACAGCAGGAACATCTGAGCTGAACCGTTCCAGGTACTTGTTAAAACAGGTTTAGCCAAATGAGAGAGGAGAAAGGTCCGTGAGGGTTATACTGCAGAGAACAGAGAGTTTGATATGCCACTGCCTTGCATTTCATGCAGTCATTAATTTCCTCTTGTGCAAACTGGGAGCAAGACTCTGCTGCATCATAATTCCTTGGCTAGTTATAATGGGGACTTCTCCATATCACTGTAAATGAGCATACAGATTAAAAAAAACCCACCAGAATATAGGGCCTCACTCAGCCTTTACTTCCCAAGGAAAAGTACAGCTTATGCACAATGATATGCATTAAGGCTTTTTGTCAAGGACATGCAGTTTTTCCTCACCCACTAAATGTTTTCTCCTTAAAACCTAACAGTGAGACTGCTATATGGCTCTTCACTAGAAATTGGTCTGAACTGGACCAATGAGTGGAGTGATGGCGTAAAGATCACACAAAAGTATAGACAGATGTTCTAAGTAAGAAGAAAAAAAAAAAACTGTAATGAGAATTTACCAAGAAGAGTTCTTCAGAAGATGCAAACAGGGAAAGACAGGGGGGTTTATGTCTCTCTAAAGTACAGGAGGAAGGTGCTATCTGAGCCCTGTAAGTAGAAACATGTACAAGCAGACAAAACAGAGCTGGAGTGAGGTCACATCTTTGTCAGTGCCACTCAGGAAGCCTGATTTTGCTCTCTGGGACCTCAACAGCGATGTTCTTTGCTGGCTGAACATGAGCCGGCAGTGTGCCAATGGCATCCTGGCCCGTATCAGAAATAGTGTGGCCAGCAGGACTAGGGGAGTGATCGTGCCCCTGTACTCGGCCCTGGTGAGGCCGCACCTCGAATACTGTGTTCAGTTTTGGGCCCCTCACTACAAGAAGGACGTCGAGGTGCTGGAGCGTGTCCAGAGAAGGGCAACGAGGCTGGTGAGGGGTCTGGAGAACAAGTCTTATGAGGAGCGGCTGAGGGAACTGGGGTTGTTTAGCCTGGAGAAGAGGAGGCTGAGGGGAGACCTCATCGCTCTCTACAACTACCTGAAAGGAGGTTGTAGCGAGGTGGGTGTCGGTCTCTTCTCCCAAGTAACAAGCGATAGGATGAGAGGAAATGGCCTCAAGTTGCGCCAGGGGAGGTTTAGATTGGACGTGAGGAAAAACTTCTTTACTGAAAGAGTGGTGAAACATTGGAAGAGGCTGCCCAGGGAAGTGGTGGAGTCCCCATCTCTGGAAGTATTTAAAAGACGTGCAGATGCGGTGCTTAGGGACATGGTTTAGTGGGCATGGTGGTGTTGGGTTGATGGTTGGACTCGATGATCTTAGAGGTCTTTTCCAACCTTAATGATTCTATGATTCTATGATTCTAGACAGCAGCCCTGGGCCTGAATGACAAATGCTCCAGCAGGCAAAGGATAAGAAGAAGGAAGTGACTATGCGACAGAGAACTATTATTCAGCCTTATTACAGTGTAGTTGCTCAGTGTGGTTCATGTGGATTTGCCTAGGCATAGAAAATATGCAGCAAATGTTGACTGTATTGGAAACTGATAGACCTCAACATGTGATTGTAAAGAAGCGCTCATTATCAAGCAAGACTTTTCTGCTGCATACCAAAGAACACAATTCTTGGCACAACACAATTTAGTATTTTTATCAGTGACCTGGAAATAGACACAAAATCATAAAATAAGTTTGGGAGGCAGTCTAAGCTTTAAAATGGGCTGGACACTGACATGAAGAATTTAGGATCCTGAAGAATAAGTATTGAGCAAAGCAGTACATCTGGAAACAAAGGCTATAAGCCATTACCTTAGAAGAGGAACATTTTCTCCAGAGAAGCAGGGACTCTGCAAAAGCAAAGGGAGAAGCTGCTGCTGTTAATCAGCTAATGTGGGTTCCTAGTGTGGTGCTTTGCCCAACAGAGTCATGGCAAGTCAGGTTGTACGTGTATTTTACATTGGCATGAGCAGCATTGCTTTGTCCAGCTGCAACATCCACAGCTTAGAAAGAATTTTGAGAAATTGAAGGAGGCTACAAGGACCCTGAGAATGACTGAAATATTGAAAAACAGATCTTCACATAGGCACAAGGTCCTTATTGTGTTTTACCCTCCCAAAGAAAATGTTAGAGTGACATGGCTATTATCTATAATTTTACTAACCAGGAAAAAGAAGTAGCAGATTCTTCAGACTAGCAGGCAAAAGTTTAAGAAGGTGTGATGGCTGGGCACTGTGGCTAAATGAATTCAGACTAGAAGTCAGATGCAACTTTTTAACAGTTAAGGTTAATAAGCATTGGAACACCTTACCGAAGGCTGTCATCTCTTCCCTGGAAATATCAAAATCTTGGTTTTAATGAGTCAAGTGGGTCAAGCTGAGTATTTCGGGTGTGAACCGAACCTTCTCGAGCCAAACGTACATTGACTCCAAACTTTATGTGCACGCTCCTGCACATACACCTGGAGGCTCAGGTTTGAGAGCTTCCCAGCTGCAGCAGGGGAAGAGGCTCAAGCACAAACTACCCCTTAAAGTCCTTCTGCCTTCCCCCTGCCTTGCGCATAAGTCAGTGACCAAAGAAGAAGGTGGCAAGGCTGACAACAGGCTGACTTTCAGCTGCCAAACACAAACACGGTGCTAACACTCATCCTTCCTCACACAGCAGCAGCTGGAACCTTGTGGTAGACCAGGTGATTGCACTGGTTGGTTTTCCAGGATGAAAAGGGTGGGTTTTTGTTGGGAAGGGTCATGGGTGGGACATTGTTTTGTTATGTTTTCTTTTAAAACATGTCACCATATGGTTTATGTGTTTTGAAGTAGTGAACTCCTGCTCTGTGCAAAGGAGAATGGTTTTCCCACACAGGGGATGGGTGAGTTTTTATGAACCATGGAAAGTCATGCTGTTTGTTGGCAAGGGCTTGAGTACACACATTTTTCAGTTCATATTGGAGAATATAAAACCCAGCAAACGTCAGGGAGGAAAGAAGGTTGCCTGGTGTGGTTATGATCTGGACCATGACATGCACATTTCAAAATGTCCTCTTGGGAGAAAAAAAAAATCTCAAAATATTACAGACAAGGGAGCAGAGAAGCAGAAGGGTTTTGAGCAAGGGTAGGTAATTTGGGAAACAGTCTTGAGGCTATGATGAAATCTCTGTAACTCAGACTACATAGGAGAGCAAAAGTTTGGGTTCATTTAGAGGCTTCTTGCCCTGGTCTCCTAACACCGTGAAAGGTAGGCTGCCTCCATGGGTGCGTGTGTTTTGTATACTGCTTTGTAAATCTGTTCCAGGTCACAAGAGATAGGAATGACATTTTGTAGCATGATGTATAGTGGAGGTAAGGTTGTTGTCTAGTGGACCTGCTCTGTTTTTTCTTCTGCTGAAGATCATGATAGATGGATTTTGAAAGGACCAGTTGTTCAGATCAACTTAAGATCAAGCTATTCTCTGCTCTGTCCGTATGTTATATCTGCTAGGCACTTCATTTGTTTGGTTTTTTTTTTTGCAAATTTCTTTGCAACATGGCTGCTGAAGATTTTCAAGACTTATATTTGATGATATTCTGGGTGCCCAGTAAAGAGGGAAATAATTTCCTGCGGTACATCGCAGTATCATGTAATAGAGCTCCAGGGAGATTTACCCGTTCCTTTTAAACACACCCCCTCCCGGAACAATGGTGAAAATGGAGTCATGATACTTACAGATTTCCACTATTTAACTTCCTGAAATGGAAACGATAATGAAATACCGTGCACACTATAGTACCGTATGGTCAGGAAAACTAGACAAAGTCTTCCATTGTACCAGTCTGGTTGTTACAGGAGTGGATCTGCCTACTTTGGTGTAACAGGATGTACTGCATATTTTGTAGTTTTGCCCAGTGCTCCAATCCCTGTGGGCTAAACCTTTTCAACAACAGCAATAAAAGAAGAAAAAGTCTGAGGCCCTTCTCTTATACCACTTTTATTTTAAGGGGATATTAAATACAAAGAGTTTCACTCTCGGTGGAAATTGTCCAACTGACTCCAGGATACTGTGTAATCATTAGGAACTGGAAAAACTCAAACTGCCTGTCTGTAGTGGCTTGGATAAGACCTGCTGGGTGCATTCCAGAAATGAATATTGCAGCTGTGATGAGACTTATGTTTGGTCTCTTCTTTCAGGGTGAATTGTGCCCTTACGCCCAAGGCCAGCATAAGCCTTGTGCACCATTTAAGACTCATTTAAGCCCTTAAAATAAGACTAGCATAGCATTTAAATGTTACATGGACCTCCTGGCCCTTTTGACGGAAGCGCGTGCATTACAAGATATGTGCTAATCATTAAAATGTATGCTTTCCACTGTTAAAGGGAATAAAATATATACAGAAAACTACCTCCCTGTCTTACATATGTGTTCTCTTATCGTTTCTTCATATAGCATCCTAGCCTGCGAAAGTGTCTAAAACATTTGCATCTGAAAAGGAATATTGTGTAGCCTTCAGCTGACACTGCAGCCTGTTGGTGTTCTTCTGATATTCCTCAACAGTAGTAGCAGGACTGTCCGCCCTAGGAAGTAGTGCAGCTGGATAGGAGGAGATCTGGACAGCAGAACAGTTGGTGCTAAGGGTGTGACATCCACTCAGTACGCCTTTAGGTGGATTTATGTGGTCTAGCTCTAGTCTAGTCCTGTGCCTTTTATGCCGATGGGAGCATATCTTCTGGTTTAGTTTCATCCCAAAGGAATCCCGTTTGTGCGCTCCATGACCCCTACCTGGTGCAAACCAAAGCACAGCAAGTGGAGATGACAGGGAGAGTCACTCCAAAAGCACGTTCATGATCCTACCCTAGATGCACCCTGTGCGCACCTACATGCCTTCTTAGACAACATACAAGACAAAGAAGTGCTCACAAAATGCTCCTACTTGCATATTAATGTTACAGAAGTATCTGTGGGGAGAGCAAGTTGCAGGGTCTCCACGTTTCCCTTTCATGGCAAAGATTTCTATTTCGAGTGAGGACAAGCCAGATGAAGCTTTGTGCCAGGCAGTGGTGCCACCTGACAGTGCTCCCCCCTGGTCCTGCCTCAGAGGACCTGCAAAGTTCTCTCTCCCCGAGTTTCAGGGCAACCAGGATTCAAATGGAAAAACCTGTGCACACGGCAACCAGAACTTGATATCTTAAGTGGTGCAGCGTGTGTATTAATGCCAGGTGAGATCTGGCAAGTGAATGTTTGTTTTAAATTTCTCTTTAATCACTCTTACAGCTTTAACTTTGAAGTCTAGGGAAGTACATTTTCTGGTTTATGCCTCAGATGACATGGAAAAAGATATTCCACCTACAGTACTGGAATACCATTTATAGATGTGTAAATTCATAAAGCTATGCCTCTAGCAGTTTGCCCACATGGAACTATCCCAATCTGCAACAACTGAGAACTTGACTGAAAAAATAAAAGAACAACATTCGAGGCATTTCTTTTATTATAATTGCCCCAGTATTTCAGATCCAGCTATTTCAGAATATATGCAAGAACATATATCCAGCCTATGTGCAAAAAAGAACAAACAAGATTTGGGTAGAAGTGAGGGGAGGTTATTTGCCTGCTAAATCAGTATTGAATTAGTTTTTGTTTAGATGTGGCTCATCAAAAATTTTAAGGCACATAGCTGGCTGAAAGGGTAGATTCACGAATGGAGCTGGGAGGACAGGGAGAAGCTGAACGTACAAATCTTTGGAAAAATATTTAAAGAAATAATGATAAAAAGTGGTACGGTTTGGAGGGGTACATGTATACCTGGATTTATTCAAGTTCTGTTTTTCTACTACAGATGTTCTTCTAACTAGAACGGAGATGTTCAGAGACCACATATTGGCTGTAAAATTCTAGGACTGAGATTAATTAAATGTCTGCTGCTCCTCATGCAAACTAGACTCCAGAGTTTTTCAGGCCTTCTAGTCTTCTGAAAGAACAGCTGTAAAATACATCATGTGCATATCTTGCACTCTTAAAATGTATTTTTATAACAAGTGTCATTTTTTTATAAGGAAAGTTAAACATCTTACCCTTCCTCTGATTATCTTGCTGCTGTTCAGAAAAAAAAGGATAAGGGTCTGATACTTACTATACTAACATCTGATACTTCCTGCAGAGCACTGCCCCCACCCAACATGTGTTTTTAAACCAAATTCATAGTAGGTTCAATGGTCACAATTATTCACTTATGGTTTATATGAGTTCATTTCTTGCAATAGTTGTAGGGAGGTGAGGACCCCATTCCAGTCTATTCTCTAGGTCAATACCTAGGAAATATAATTTGTCATTTGCGCCTCCTTTTCATCCTGACTGGACAATGTCATAGCTTCTTTTGATCAGTAAACTCACCCCTCCTCTGGATCCTGCTATGCAGGCAAGAGGTATACTTTTGTTATGTGATATGTTTTTATATGTGATTAATCTTGCAGAAATCTCTTTTCCTCCTCCATAAGTGGATACCCTAACAATTTGATTTCTTGCCAGGCCTCAGACAGTTTCCTCTTTTAATTTGATACGGTACCCACAAATTCACAATATTCTTGTGTTGTTACACTAAAACAATACAGCTATTTAAACGGTGCCCAACCCAGCTTTAACACTATACCCCTTACGGCTGCCTCCTTAGCTCTTATAGAAAAATGAAGCTGATGTCAAATGTAAAATTTTCAGCCTGCTGGAACTGTTATATACTTGATACATTACTTACACATGCCACTTATAAAAACATAAACCCCAAGCCAAAGGCGTCTCCTTTGCTCCCACACGGCTGTAGTTGAAGAAGATGTCATTGACCATAAAGTAGCAAGTAAAACATTTTGCCTTAAAGCTACAGTGCTTCACACCAAAAAGACTTACACTTCTTACCAAATATGACTGCTTTAAGTTCATAATTTTATTGTAACTGAAGACATTTTTATTCTAAAACTGGCCAATTACGGCGACTACGGGTAGTGGTCATATGCAGTGGTGGCCTGTGAGGGGCACAAAGGTACAACCTGACAAATGCCATCCAGCAACTCACGCACTGAGGAACACCAGCCTGTGCTTTCACTGTGAAAATACTTTTTAATTGTTTGGGTTTCCCGAGGTAGATGTTAGTTGACCTTTAAATAAATAATTTAGGGCCTACAAAAACTATGGACTGGACTCCTTAGAAATGCCAGCTGTATGTGGAGGAAATGCCAGCCATGGAAATGAGAGAACGTGCAGCCCACAGCAAGCTTCCCGCTACTGCCTTTGCCACATGCAATATAAGAAGGATGAAGAAGTTAGCTCAGTCTCCAGAAGCACTCAGTTCCCGATGCATCTGGTAAGACTGGCAGGAAGGATACACCAATAACAGTGATGTTGGCTTAGTTATCAACCACAAACCTATCAACAAGCAAGTTAGAGTCAGTCGAAATGACTGCCAGCCGGTCTCCATCCGAATGGGTTTTCATAGCATTCAAGCCATGTAAAGACACGTAGTCCAAATAAGGGACAACGTTGACTATGCCGCTATCCTAGGGTGGGGGGCAAAGGCTGTATAATTTATTCCAAATGCCAGTATATCTAGTCCTTTCCAGAACACTAACCAAAAATATTCATCTTTAAGAGTTCTTTGCAAAATTACTTATAATGAGTATTTTATTTAATAATGACCACTTTAGAAATAAATGTCTTCAGTGGTTTTAATGCATCACCATAGGAAAGCTTTAACACTAATAGACTTGAACATTATAACCATAATGTTTGGATTGTTAAAACTGCTGACAAGACCAATAAACCATGGTGGATTTGAGAGGCAGCAAAGTATCACTGATAGATTTCTGGGGGATAAATATTTGAACAGCCTCCAGTTGCAGGTACGCTTGATCTTGCTGATATGCTATTGAAAATGTCCCATAAAGTTAACAGAGGCTTTTGATTCTCAAGTGAGACAAAGCTGTCCCATGTTAAGAAGTGTGTTGCTACAGGCAGCTTCTTGGATAGGAACTTACCCAAGCCTGGGTCCAGTTCGCAGCCATAGGCCTGTGTTGATCACAAGCTTATTAAAATGTTGTGTGGTTGATATTACTCCAGAACATGCTGAGCAGGCAATTTTCCTGGGTTTGATTGGATCTTCCTATAATTTTATAGAAAAAAAATATCTCCCATAGTAATTCCTATCTTCGCTGTGCAATTACATAGAAATGTCATACACTCTTAGCACCAGAACAATAAAAGCTAAACAGAATTTTTCTTAATTCCCAAGGAGGAAGAGTTAAGCTAACGGTGAAAGACAGACTGTGTTGGGTAGGAAATCTCAGCTAGGCCTTGACTACTATCAGGGGGCTGTAGGCAGACACAGGACTGATGTGTTGACACCTTGGATTCATGGTTTTATACCCCTAGTAATGTGACTGAGAATTGAAAAAGAGGTGATGTAAAACGGGACCCATCTATAAGACAGTTCGAAGGACATGTGGATAAAATGATTAGCAGCTTTGTCAGTATCTCCATGTCTCTCAAGCTGTTCCTTCATATGAGTGTTTATAATGCTTAGAGCAATATTTCTTATGTGGCTAAAATACTACATAATCAGGAATCCCCAGCTACCGAGGCTGTTACCTGAAGGATCCTAAAAGGTTTCATGGACAAACCCGGGGAGTGAAATACAACCTTAATGAAAGCAGTTTGCAGCTCCCAGAGACTCAAGAGGGCTGCGTCTTTTTACATCGGGATTGAATTTGGTCCAAAGTGTACAAAACCTGTGTTGTGCCTTAAAGCTAATTGAGAATTTGTGGCTCGCTATCTCTCAGTTGGGAAAGGTCGGCTTTGAGATTTCCAGGTCAGAACTGTTTGACAAGGATTTAGTGTCATCCACAACTTGGGACAGGCTAACAGGCTTTCTTGTTTAAAGGCAATGCTGTAACTGTACAAAGAGGCTAAGAGGGCAAAACTCGGAGGAAAAAAGATGATGATTTGTTTAAGTGATTTATCCTTACACTTCAAGACTCTCAGACAAGAAGAAGGTTCCTCTTGTATGAGGCATGACTGACCCATCTTTCCATTCTTGCACTGCTGAGTTATTACAGTTTTGAAATATAAATAGGAAAGACTTCATAATCTATGGGGTAATCTGCATGGGCTAATTCCTACCTTCCTGGAAAGCCTAGATCCTTGCTTGGTGAAACGGGGCACTGTGGAAGCTTAGGCAACTTTTCCTGTCATTTGGGAAATCAAAGACAGCACAAGAGACGAGCAGTGAGACGCACCATTTAATTACCGCTAACCCTTCTAAGCATTCCTGGTTTTCCTAGGCTATATGGCTGGACAGTTGGAATTACGCTGTAGCACAGGACATTGCACTGGCCTCTTGTGTACCATATGCCTTTTCGTTGACAAACTAACACTTTTTTAATGAGAGTTTCTGAGGTTGTTATCCAAACTACATTCCTTATCCCAGATCTCATCCTTAGCACCTCTCCCAGAGGTATCTGGGAGTTTGGACCCAGACATGTATGCGAATCCAGGGCTTGATCAGGTCCCAGTGAAGTCAATAAAAATATTGTTGGTGCTGAACAGATATCCACTGGGCTCAAATGAAAAGTAAAACCCATCCAAGAAAAAGTGGGAGACACATTACAGGTTCTTTTTTTAATCAAAATATGCCTTCTTCTCTCTCCCTCCCTCCCTTTAAATTTTTTTCGACTGTCTTACTTTATAACTAAAGTAACTGAGAAAATGTTTAATTTTTAAAATCTTGAATAATTCTGGACCAATGCCCAAAAAATATCATGCGACCTTCCTGATATACAACTCTTGATTTTGGAACTTACTGATTCCAGTCAAGAATTTTTGGTGATGCTAAAATACTGAAATGTAGAAAAAGAAGTATTAGGAGGTTGAGAAATGAACTTTTGTTTGCAGGTATCACCATTTCCGGAAAAATGGAAAAAGACGAACACCTGCAAAACTTTGGTGCGTTAAGTATTTCATAAGCATAACCTCAGGGTTATGTTAATGTAATCATTTACATGGGAATATTAATTTTTGAAACGTTCGTTGCATTAGTTAACCTGTTCTTTACAGAAGTGTTAGGCTTTCGAAGCAGCCTCTGGGAGCTACAGAGGCAGGTGCTGGTCTGCCATTCTCTGCACAGCCCACCACCACGGTCCTGATCCTGCGAAGCGTTACAGATGTGCACATCATTCCCTTGCAGATAGAGCGGCCGGGCTGAGATGCTGTTTGCAGGCTAGGACGGGACTGGAAAGCCACATCCCTTTTGGAGTCCTGCAGCTAGAGAGCACCTGTTCCTGGCACCCGCCTTGGGACGTGGAGAGGAAACACGAGATAAGAAGCACTTTCGTTTCCCACGCGTCCGTGTTTGACTCGGTGCAAGACAAGGCACCTGGTGATGCTGGGTCGCAGGAGGGAAGCCAGTGGAGTCGGACACCTCCGGGGTCCCGCTCCCCTCGCCTTCCCGGAGCCCAGGCTGCCTTCCAGCCCTTCACCTCGGCAGAGAGTGAGCTGTTTGCCAATCTCCTCTCACCCTGCGGGCAGTGCCAGGGCGGAAAGGGCAGATGAAGAAGTAAATGCAGACATCTGCCCGTTGCGGCGTCCCTGTCGGCGCACGAAGCGGGGGAAGGAAGGCGAGGGGACAGGGTGAGTGGCTGCGTGTGTCAGCCAGCGGGGGGATGATCCGAGTATCTGAAGTCATTCGAAAGGTCAAAGCAAGCATTAACTCTTCCCCGCCCTCTCTCCTCCTCGGGGGCTCGGGGGAAATCACAGTCCGCCCAAACTAGATGACAGCTTGCCGGGACTTAATGACAGGCTGGGTGCAGACGAGCCGCGGCCGCCCAGACAAAGGCAGGAAGTTTGGTGCTGCCGCCGACCCGAGGAAGGTGCAGGGGCAGGGGACGAGCCGGGACACGGGGGGCGGCGGCGGGGACGCGCCCCCCTGCCCGGCGCAGCCGCTCCGCTCCCCCCGGCCGCCCCCGGGGCGCTCCGCATCACCGGCGCTCTCGGAAAAGCCCCGGCCGCTTCCCCCCCCCTCCGAGAGCCAGGCGCGAACCTGCCTCCTCCACCGAACGTTGCAAAATGAACGGCAGCGTCAGGCAGGAGCGAGGGGGAAGCGGGCAGGACGCGAGGTAAGCGCAGCTTCACCGTCCCCGGCCGGCGGTGACATCGCAATCCCCGGGTGACTCTGTGGCTTTAAGCGGTTCGAGGGCAATCTTGTGTTTTTCACACACATTTTTTCTCCCGGTCTCTCTCCCCTCCCCGGCTTCCTCCCTCTCTTCCCCTCTCCTGCCTCCCTCTCCCCCGCTCCCTCTCCCTCCTTTTCTCCTCCCCCCCGCACCCCCCCCTTCCCCCCTCCCCTCAAGTTTCTCCCTCTGTCTGATTAAATGAGAAGGAAGTGTGGGAGTGGTGGTTTTGAAGCTCTCCCTTTAAGAGGCAGCCTGCAGTGACGAATTGTTGAAATTGCCATTGCAGGATGGCATTCCGCTATAAATTCATTGTTCCACCTCCTCTCATCTTCACATTTCTCTCCCTTCTCCTCTTGTTCACATCGACAGACTGGGGATAACAACAACAACAACAGAAAAGATACAGGGAGGGGGCTTTTACAAAAATCCGGGACGTTTTCCGCTTCTTGGGCTTTTTTTTTTTTTTTTTTTTTTCTTTTTAACCATCTCACCGGAGAGGATCGAGGCGGGTTTTGGTGCCTGAATTTCTTCTCTCCCCTTCTCCTCCTTCTCTTCAAAACAAAAGGGGGCAAAAGAAGGAAAGGGAGCCCACCGGAGCCCGAGAAAGTGCCGAATCGCAGCAGACCTGCCCCCTGCCCCTGCTGCTGCTGCTGCTGCTGCTGGTGATGATCCGGTGACTACAGCAGAGAAGTGGAAGAGGAGTGGGAAGTGCTCAAACTTCTCTACTTGCCGGGTCCGAGCCTCCTCTCCTCCTTTTTCCTCTCTCCCCCCCTTTGCCTCCCCAGCAGCAGTGATTTGGGATTTTTTGCCTCTCTCTCTCCTTCCATGTGCTCCCGGCTCTTCCCTGCAGAGAAACACAAAGTTCACACGCGAGCGGCTTTTGTTGACATTTTTTTCTCTCCCACTCACACTTGACTCGAGTTTGGGAGGGAGAACTTTCTTTTCCTTTTTTTTTTTTTTCTTTTTTCTCCCTCCTTCCCCCTTCTCTCTTTCCCTTAACTACGTTGCTGCGCTCCGCCGACCGGCTCTTTCCACCCCCCCTCCCCAACTATTATTATTATTATTATTATTATTATTATTATTATTATTATTATTATTATTACTGCTATTAATTATCACCACCACTGTGGCCGCTCCTGACGGCGAGGCAAGCATGCTCCTGAAGCTGGTCTCCCTGCTGCTGGCCGCCGAGCTGCACCTCGCTCTGGCCCAGCCGCCGGCACCTGCCGACGACGGAGCGCCGCCGCCCCCCGCCGCCGCCGCCGCCCCGCCGCCGCCCCGGCCCCGGCCCCGGCCCGGCCCTCCCCCCGGGCCGCCCCGCCGCCCCCCGCCGCCTCCCGGGGCCAGCGGCGTCGTGCAGCGCCTCGACCCGACCTACGCGGGGGGCGGCAAGGCGGGCTACGTCCTTTACGCCGGGGGCCAGCGCTTCCTCCTCGACCTGGAGCGCGACGAGGCGGTGGGGGCGCGGGCGCCGCGGGCAGGGGGGCCGCCCCGCTGCTACTACCGCGGCACGGTGGACGGCAGCCCGCGCTCCCTGGCCGTCTTCAACCTCTGCGGCGGCCTCGACGGCTTCTTCGCCGTGGGCCGCTCCCGCTACACCGTCAGGCCGGCGCGGCGCGGCGGGGAGGCGGCCGGCCCGCGGATCTACGGGGAGGGCCCGGCCCGCGCCCCGCACCTCTTCCGCAGGGACCGCTTCAGCTTCGAGACGGTGCCGGCCCGCACCAGCTGCGAGACCCGCGACCCGGCGGCGGCGGCGGCGGCGGCGGCGGGGGACGGCCGGCGGCGGCGGCGGCGTCGGCGTCGCTCCGTCTCCCGGGCCCGGCAGGTGGAGCTGCTGCTGGTGGCCGACGCCTCCATGGTCCGCAAGTACGGGAAGGGGCTGCAGCACTACCTGCTCACCTTGGCCTCCATCGCCTCCCGGCTCTACGCCCACGCCAGCCTGGAGAACCACGTCCGTCTGGCCGTGGTGAAGGTGGTGGCCCTGGGGGAGAAGGAGAAGGGGCTGGAGGTCAACAGGAACGCCGCCACCACCCTCAAGAACTTCTGCAAGTGGCAGCACCAGCACAACCGCCTCGACGATGACCACGACGAGCACTATGACGCTGCCATCCTCTTCACCCGTGAGGTAGGCATCACCCTGACCGACGGCGACTTGGTGTCCCTCGAACGATGTGTCGTGGGGTGGTTGGGCTGCGACGAGGCCGCCTTGGCAGCTCTCCAGCCACATTGCTCTGCTTTGCCCAGCCGTTGTCTCCCTGCTCATGCCTTCGGCCTTTCTGTTGCATTGCACTGCATCTCGGGGACACCCGGTACCCACGCACACAGCTGCCGCAGATGGAAGAGAGGTTGAAAACCCAACAAATTGTGTATGCAGTTGTGTGTGCCCCTTCCCCTGCGAGGTCATCCCCACTGCGGGTACACTGTTGTTCATGCCAGTGCGGTGCTGGGACTCCTGCCAGGGTGGAGAGGTGGTGATTTGCCTGATTGGGGGACTCGGCTGAGGCCACCTAACTTATCTCTGCTTGAGAGATGACGTTATTCCATCTTTCCCAGTGAGAAAGCCCCTCTCTCTCCAGGGAGGTGGTCCAGGCAAGGGGCTGATAGCGCTCCCTAGCCTAAATTAGTCCCCAAACAAACCTGCTAGTGAAAATGGTGAAGAACACCTTAAAAGTACACGCGACTTCCTTGTTGAGTGCGGTGAGATGCTATTTCCAGCAAGAATAGCTCCACCACACTGGAAGCCGGCAGCGCTTGTGGTTCAAGAGTAGGACGCAAATGCAAACCGCAGGTAAACAGAGCTGCAGAAGTTGAGTGAGTTGGGCTGGTGGTGAGGGGATGCAGTCTCTTTCTCGTCCCCCAAGTGAAAAATGGGTGTCCTGATCAACTGTGGGTCAGATCCGGCCGGTCTTACCCATGGAGAGCTGTGCCTTCCTCCCTGCCTGGTTGTTACTTAATTGCATTGCCAGAGGTCGTTAAGGGACATTGCTCTAGTAGACATGTGGCCGAGTTTATGCAATGAAGTTCTTCTGTAAGAATATCCCTTCAGCGGTTTGGGTTTGGTGTTTTCTTTTTTTCCCTTCCCCAAGTACGAAAAAAATAGCTGCATGACTTTCCGTTCGTTTGAGTTCTCCTGCTTTTCTACATCATAGGAGCCTGCCAAAAAGGATGCTTTGGATGGTTTGTGGAAGGAGTTGCTCCAGAAGGGGGGAAAAAAGCGCCTGGCTTGCTTTTATAGCTGTAAATAGTTGAAACATTAGGTTCTGTGTCAGTCGGGCATCACTTGTACAGCAGGAGCCTTTTTTAGCAGTTTAAAGCCCATCGGTCTAATTTGCAAGCTTTCATTTTTTTATCATTATAATCTGAATGAAAGCAGGCTACCTAGACTGGGTCAGGACGCTCTTGCTGTTTTCTATAAACATCCTTTCTAATGGCTTATTAATTGAGCCTGGGCCAGAATCCATCACTTTTCACTAGTGTTTTTCTCTGCCGGTATTCCCATTTATTTCCCTGGGATTTATTACAATTCAGAAACTCTTAGGGTGGCAGACTGTGAATCTTAATATCAATTATTAAGTTAATTTGGATTGAGGTAGGATGTGAATTTTAAGTGCACTTGCTTTACAGATGCTTATCTGTAATTCTTTGCGTGGATGCCCTCCTGCCAGAATAAGAGTGTGCTGCTAATCAGTAACCCACTTTCAAAGACTCCTGAGCAATGCATCTTCCATGCGTAGAGTAACTTCTTTTGGATGTAAGTAGTACCTAAACTAACCAAAACGTCACAGTTCCTGTGGTCTCCTTCCACTCTTAAGATGCAAATATGGCTTGCAGTGTTGCTTAAGGATGTAAATGCTTTGCAAGAAAAAAGCACAGGCTTCCGTTTTCTTGGTTTACATTTTAACACGTTTAACTATGGGATTAGCTCCTCCATGCAGTTCAGTATAACTTAATCTGCTTTAAGGATTTGCTGTGTGCACACGCACATTGTTTGGCATTACATTTCAGTATTTGACTCAGTAAGAACAAGACTGTAGCTTCCTGCTACATGTGTTCATCATGTTCTTTGCAGGGAGTATGTGTATGCTTACACTTGAAATGTCAACATGAATCTATTTGTTCCTCTTGGAATGTAAACGCGTAAAGGGTTAAAGGATGAAAAAGCATTAGAGATGTTTCCCGGAGAAAACAGCCCCACTTTGAACTAAAGAGAGATTTTTTCCAGTTTAGCTTTTCAATGAGAGGGCAGCAATTGGCAGGAGGATCCAACTTTTACAACTATGTTTTGAACGTATGAAGTACGTCGCTTAGCTACTAGACGCCAAGCCATGGCTGCATGTTTTGATGGGCTCTGAATACCGTCATGCTAATTTTTGAACATCCAGATGTCTTCTTCTAAATGGCTTGGTTTTTAGGCGTGGGGTAAATGTGTCAGGTACATTTTCCGTCCTTGTTTACTAACTGAGGCCACCTTGAACTTTGTGTTTCTGCGTCAACAGAATAATATTTGCAAATCGTTTGTCAGCTGAACGCATGTCCTCAGCTGTATGTAACTGTTTATGTGTAGTTAGAATCTAAATTATGCATGCCTGTTGCCATACAAGTCTCTAACATACTAATTATCTTCGTTCTGGAGTGACATTTACTTGGATGTTATTTTTGACACCAAAAGAGGCTCTCTGAAAAGCTGGTAGCTTTACTGGAGTTCCTTATAAAGGAAGAATCCTGTCAGAATTCAGCACCATCGCTTCCTCCTCTTTTGTTGTCATTACTTGTTTAAAGAGAAATTAATAAGCATTCATAGACTAAGAGTGTGCTGGCAGCTCTCCCTTTTTATAAAGTTAGTACTGACCGTTCAAATTAGTATCATCATCATTCATACTAGGAGGTACTTCCCATGAAAAAAGATTTTTAGGAGGAGATTTACTGATTCCGGATTAAAACATTCACTCGCTTTTGGTCATAATCTGTATTTAATTTTATAAGGGCTTTAAAGCAATCATGCTGCAGAGCATAGTAAGTAGTAAATAAATACGAACATGGGTTCAGTTCACAGGCAACTGGTGTTAAACCTATTTTAAGGCTCTATATTGCTTATCAGTGGCAGCAAGAACCATGTAACTATCCATTAGCTGCAGTGAATCCGTTTACTCTGTAACTGCAAGGAAAACTACAGCAACGTGTCTGGTCATTATTATCACCTGTGTAGGAAATGGTAAAAACCCTCAATGGGCACAGAAATTATCTATCACTAAATATTGCGGAAACGTAGTTGGGTTCCACAGTGATTATGTAAATTCCCAAAATCTAATAAGGAGAAGTATATTTTCCCAGTGGTCTCAATCTCTCATTTTGACTCACGATGGCCAGTATCAAGCCTGACAGAGGTCTGACTTGTCAGTACCAGGAGGTGGTAATTTTCTAATAAATCCTGTGAGAGCTCTCATTAAGGCGGTTTGGCCTTAACAGCCTTAGAGAATACATGGGTCCCCTGCTGTTCGACTGCTTAGTGGTTGAGTCCTTGACAGCAGCTGTAAATTTTTGGGCCTCCTGACAGCAACATGCATGCTCCTCAGAGCATCCTCCGTGGAATATGGTGATGCAAGGATTTGATCATCTGGTGGCCAGGTGAGTCCTCCGCCCCGCGCGGCGGTAAAGAAGCGGCTGTGTGGTGGGAAGGAGGAAGAGCTTGTAAAGCCCTCTTCCCCTGGAGATTAGCTCGCTTTGTTCTCAATGGCAGTGAAGTCAACAGCAAATTTAGAATTTAGTCCGTTTCAGGCTTTTTTATTGTGAACAGTTCTCGGAAGCTGGAAACAGGTTATCTTCAGCCTTCAGGTTTTTATGCGTGCAACAAAATACTTGCCAGATTATTTGTCACAGTAGAAAAACATACTAGACGTGACTTGCAAACTGCACTAGAACTCAGACTGTTCTTTTCCGAGGTCTAGCCTGCTCTGCAGTTATCCTCTAGAATTCATCCAGTCTATTTCATTAGTGACCCTTAGTTAAATTTCAAGTGAACTATTGAATGCATTTGGACAAAATCCAATTCTGTTCCTTTCCTTTTCCCCCAATTCTGAATCATGTGAAAATTAAAATAGATATTTCTCACAGTAGATACACGCAACAAGAGCAAGAAAAAATACTTTCCTAAGTGCTTGTTAGCATCATCCGTGATAGTACCATCATGCCGGGCTCTAACCAAAAGTTCATGCTAGAGCCAAAGGCCACTGTCCTGCCTTTTTCCACACAGTAATTACATGGGTCTTGTATGTGTGATTTAGTTTAACTGTCAATCTGACAGTGCTGTTGAAATTTAACAGCAAGCTTCAGATTATCTCAGCTCTATAGATGATAATTTCATTGCATGGAGCACATGCTTTCTTTGGCTCTAGTTCTTTCTTCTTTTTTTCTTTTCTATACTATCATCTTCCCACAATTATTATCCCATATTAGTAAACAGGTCACTGTACCAACGGTCAATAGAATATATTTCACTGATGTTTGTGACTACTACTCTGAAGAAATTATAATGTGATGTGTCTACCAGTTTCGTAGTGTTTTCACCAATTTTGTTGCAAATCTAATACATTTAGATAATGTCCCTGGGGAAAATGAAGTGGGACATAATTTGTGTGGGAGAAGTAGCGTGATTCACACTAATCTACAGAGACGGTGTGAAATTTCCCCACAGAGGAACTATGGGTTAGGCAAGTTAAATTGCACATTTTTCCTTGTTCACCAGCCACCAGTTTCATAACTGAAACTTTGTTTGCCCTTCCCCTCCCCATGCAGAGTCCAAATGCCTTATGTGCGTTTTGTCAATATTTTTAAATAATCTGTGGTTTGCATAATGCTGCTGCATTTTCTTTATGTGCTTTAGGAAAAAAAGTTGTTTTGTTAATATGTACATTCAGAGCATAAAAGCTTAACCCAGTTTAGGCTCTATTTCTAATACTTTGTTGCAGAGTGTCCTTGCATGACAAGTGCCTAGGGTCCCCATACCATACAAGGGGAGGGTAAGAACATGCCTAAATATCCAGTCCGGTGAGGAGGTAGTTTCTGAAGCCAGCAAGTATAGCATGCATGTGCTAAACTTAGCCCAACATTGGGTTTTCTTGAATTTCACCTTACCTAGAATTCAGAAACACAACTCTCTACATTTGAGATTCAAATGCCCAAAACTCAGGCCCCTATTTATCATATTAACATGAAAGGAAGACGACCTCAATTTTTAAGTTAAACTACTGGAGGAAAAGATGTGATTTTTGTTTTGGTAGGTATGGCAGGTATCACCACTCTGGTTTTCCTCGAACGGTAACAGGACTTTGGTCTTTCCTCTCAAAATATGGCCATGGGAGGGCAAAGTAGTCTCCCAGTGAGTCTGATGGGAGTCCTTCCTCGCTTCGCAGTGATGGCCAGGCCCTCTCCCTGGTGCCCTGACCTGGACATCCCCATGACAGAGACCCACCAGTGCCTCAGGAAGAGGAGTTTTCACAGCAGGCTTCCTCCAGGGCAGCCTTCCACCATTTTGGCTTGTAAAGCCTCTTTTTTAAGTGTCGTAGTATCAGTTGAGGGGTAAAATAGACCATGCCCTAATTCTTTTTTTCACCAGTTAGCCCTTATTTCCAGTATACCTTTTGCAGTCTGTCGATTTTGGTCTTGTGCTCCTTTTGCCTTCCAGACATCATGAGCTCTTTGGGTAATACCCGTAATCCTTTCTGTTTGGGTGAACCTTACTTTCCTCCACATGTGCCGTTCTGCGTTGCTGTGACATTAATAAACTTTCACCCACTTTGCAGAGGGGCGCGCAGGAGGGTGGATGCGTGGGTCCCAAATACCGCCTGACCCCACCCTCCCTTTACAGGGCTGTGGTGGGAACGCTGCTGCAGGAAGTCGGAAAGTCGTATTTAATTCCTTCCTCTGCTTGAGGGATTTTAGGTCTGTATCGCCCACCTCCCAGGAGAGGTCCTTAACCAGTAGGTTGTAAGCTGTTCCAGGTGTTAAGGAAACTTTCCACCCCTCTGACCAAAGCTATGTCACTGTTTAGCAAGTAATTCAAGATTCATATGGTGAGAAGGAGAGAAATCGTGACCTGAAGCCGCTGACTGGAGCGCACTGCTTAGAGCAAGGCGGTCTGGGTTCCCAAAGCACGGAGAGAAGACTGTTTCTGTAATTTACCAAAGGACTGCTCAGTGTAAAATACAGAAGCAGGCCAAGGAATAGGAACCAAAAATTAGGTCCCTTCACCAAGCGCTGTAAGCACTAACTGCAGCCTGGGCTAGGGAAACCTTTGGCACATGGGATGCAACAGGAGGAGCCACAACTCCCTGCACACACGGACACATGCAGACCTTCACTGTAGACCATAGTCTAGTGTAGACCATAGGGCGCTCTCCTAAGAAACATGCTTCTAAGTATCCTCATCCCTGAAAGGAATTTGAAGCTGGATCACCTTCTTACTGGGCAAAGGCTTTAGCTCATGAGCTGTTGTAAAGAAACCAGAAAAGCAAGCAAACACACAGAGATGTAAAAGCTGTTAGCTGTGATGTGCAGCTGTGCCTGATAGAAAGCCTAATCCTGTTGGTTTCCCGTACATCTGATCTGAGAACGTCTGTAGGCTTAGCTTCCCTCAGAGGCAAAGATGGAGAAACTTGAAGCATCTCAACCCCAATCAAGCTTTAGTATTAGCTAAGTGCTAAGCTGTTCAGGACTGTAAAACTGTGGCACTTTGGGGCCCATAAGGTCACAAACCGCAAGCCCTATGAAGGGTAGATAACTCAAAGACCAGAGGATGCGTGAGCCAATTTTGTTCTTCTCCCCTTACATTCCACCAAACTGTCCGCATTGGACAGTTAATCCTTAAATCCTGTTTTGGATCCGGTTCACGGGCTCTGGCCTAATACCAGGTTTCACTAAACAGTTTATTCTTGTTTTTAAGCCTACTGCACAAATCAAAGAATTTCAGGTAAGATAAATTAGTTGCTCCAGCAGGGTGCCACGGCAGTTATCTTCATTCACAACAATGCCACGTATACATGGCAAACAGCCAGCTGCTCTTGATGTACTTACGAATGCCAAGAAAATTTGGCCTTTAATAAGCTGCCTAATTAACTACTAGTCTTATGACGTACAGCTCAGTTTTCCTAAGTCATTCCTTTGCCAAAGCTTAACATCTATGGCCTCCTGTGTAGCAAATGCATTTCCTAGTCATTCTCCTATTTTGAAACTACTGTAATGCAGATCAAGGGCCAGACTCTGCATTCCTTCTTTAGAAATATCAAGAAACACTTATTCTTTGAAGCTTCTGCCATTATTTGCAGGCAATTACATGAGTACACAGATCTGAGTAAGCAATTAACTTTTTAAGTAGCAGCCACACACCAGAGCAAACTAATCATTGGAAACTGATTTTAAGTATCATGTGAGTCCCCGTTTTCTTAGTGCTTTAGCTGGAGTATGAAAAGTTCAGGAGACCCACACAGATTTTTTAGATTGCATCATTACAGCAGGGCCTGTTTTTAACAAAATTATTTTCAAGGGAAATAAAAACTTGTAATGTACTCCCAGAAACTTCACTTCATAAAAGTTTGAGACTGCTTTCCAAGACTGCCCAGGAAAACTAAAAATACAGCTATTGATGCTGGTAACAAATAATCCATGGCCAGTACAGCTACAGGAGGTTTAAGTCAAAAGAAATTTTGCCGTAAAGATGTAAATCAGTGGAAGTGTAAACAGGCGTGATTTTCAATAACGTCACTCAAAATCATGCTGTTGGGAAGGACGATGTAGCTAGGGAATGGTGAGTTGACCCGACAGCAAACTTTTCAGAATATTTGTCTCAGAGATGCCACTTGATAGGCTTCAATTATGGATATAGTATATACTATGTGATGCTATGAATAGAAATATATTAAAGTTCAAATCATGCAGAGGCAAGAGAAATAATAAATGAGACCATGAGTTGAGCACATAATGGAGCTGAGTCTTCAGTAATCTGCCTAAGTGGTTATTGACAATGTCAGCATTAGCTTAAAAAAAGCATCCTCATGCAGTCACTGAGGACTGAAGTCGGCAACGAAAACCAGAAGGCTCAGCACATGCTCTCTGTTCAAAGCGTAGCCAACACATGCCCTGCTCTAGCAGCAGACGGGCAACCCGTAGACATCCCTCCCCAATAACAGCTTCATACAAAGAAGCTAATGCCAGAAAATATTTCCTGTCCTTGTTTCCAAGATCCTTTACAAGCCTCCTCCAGCGCTGCCCAGCTGGGATTCGGTAGGCGGCTGCAGCGCTCCCCACACCGCCTGGCTCAGACTGCTGGGGAGGCAGCGTGGATGTGGTCACGGAGCTGGCTGAAGGGAATGCGGCTTTACTGAATCACTGTCCACTGCTTTCTGACTACAGTGCGGTCGCTCTCCTCTCTTCCTCTTCACGGGGATCATTGGTCCCACACCATCTGAGGACAGCTGTTTTCCAGCTGTCCGTGGGGTGTGGGAGGAGCTAGACAATTTTACAGATAAGCAATTTTCAGAATCACTTATTTTCTCCTGGGGGATTTCCTAGGAGCAACTTTTAACTAATACAGCCCTTCAAGAAATTCATTTTGTCTGACCTGAAGTTAAGGTATTTCATAAAGAAAGCCTGCTTTGTTTTGTCTAGACAACTGTTATGCAAATGAGCACTGCCTTGAAAGTTACCAGTGGGATGCTGAGATACGTGGATATGTGTCATACTCTGGGAAATGATGGAAATGGAGGAACAGCGGTTTGATGAAGTGACTGGATTTGAGAAAAACCCAGGCATGCAGCGTGGTGTGATGTCAGTAACATGTAACATGAAAAGTAACCAAACATTGCTATGTCCGTTAGTGCTTGCATACGTACATAGCTATTTTTCTGATGTCTAATGAAGGTGGTGTAATGCAATCGTATGCATAGCTTTCAAAATTTTGAGGGCTGCTTACGGTTAACATCCCTGTCATAATTTTCCATACTCCACACATCCCATCAGAAGTAACTCTTAAGGAAGTTTATGAGATTGCCTGCTTAGAACAATTGTATTCTTTTAATTATACTTGTGTCATCAAATCCAGAGAATCATTGTGAGGTCTGGTTGCATCTGCTGGTATAGCTTCATAGCCATATCACTGGCATAGCTTCTTTTTGTGTGCAAATGGAAATAAATCATGCACTGGCATAAGACATTTGTGTGCCGATATAATTGTGCCCGCACTGGAAGCAGTACTGATGTAAGTATCTACGTAATAATGACACCTAAATACAAGAAAAGACCAAATGACACAGAATCTGCCTGCAGAGACAAGGCCTGAATTAATGCATTTTATACTATTATTGGCACTGTCAACCTGAGAGTAATTTAGACCTCCTCCAGTAAGCTGCTTTCTGTCTGATCTATGTGCTTTTTGGTACTTGTGTAAGAATTCCAGTTCAACTGCTTGTGTGGATTCAATTCAAATTGCACTAATATGAAGGTATCTTACTTCCTATACAGCTTACACTCATTTATTTAGACCAATTATATCACCATGAAAAGTTATTTTTATTGGTACTATGCACATGCATTTTTTCTGAGTTTTGTTACTCATGCTGCTGTAGGTAAACCACTTACAGTTACATTTACATAGAGTTTACTCTATGTAAAATGCACCCTTAGACTGAGAGGGCGAGATTCAGAAGTGATACATAAAGGCCTAAATGGATATGAACCCAAGCAAAAGTAATAGGAGTTTAAGGATTATATCTTCCTTGTTGAATATGCCCCAGATGTTTGATGCTATAGTAACATGACCTCACTTAGGGCCTCTTCCAACATTGGTCCCGAGATGCTGAAAATGATATGAAGTTTATTTGCCTAAATAAAACCAGAAAAAAATTGCCTTTCTTTTAAAGTACTTGAAAATGGGCGTCCTTATTCTGTACCTTCCCATAACCCATGCAGTGCCAGAAGCAAAGTCTGGGGAGCTAATTGGATGTCAGGGGTGGGAGCCAGTGGGTTAGAGAGAAAATTGTCTGCATATTATCTGCATTGCTACAGAATAGAAGTTTTTCTTAAACCATGCATTATACCTGTGAAAATTTGGGAATTGAAATACTTCTGAACTTTATTCCTTCTCTTCTTGTGAGGCTGTTTTGTTCATTGGTACTGCGGCATTTAAATCTTGACATTAAGTAGCACCAAGAGTGCACTTAACGAAAAGAGTTCCCAGACACCTGGAAGCCAGAACTGATCCCGAAATTCTCGCTCCGTATATGTAATACTGCTATGTAGCTTGAAAAATTCTTTATTTCATCTTGGGGGGAAAAAATACACTTTTGTTTGGTAAAGAGATGCTCTGTCACAGTATCTGTGAACTCAGTGTGTTTTTCTTTGACTTCAGTGGGATTTGAATCCTGTGTATTTTCAAGTTTGCCTAAATTTGAAACTATCATAATCAGTGAACATTGTTGACCTGAAGCCTCATAAAGGATATCTGTTATTCAGATGGCTTAATTGTGAAAGGCTTCATAAAAGAAAGTCATTATAAAAGGAGATCTGAATGGAAGAAGAGAGTCTTAAAAATGAAGGGGAAAAAGATACTCTTTGATCATTTTGATAATAACATTTGATAATACTGTCATGCCTTGAAACCGACAATTTCATTCAACCACAATGAAATGTTGAAGTGTTCAAAATAACATGGTACCTACTTTTCCTTCTCAACCAAAAAAGCATATATACGTACATTCAGACTAGTATTCTTCCCTCTGCTTCAGCAGAAGCACTGAAAAGTTACTGCTGATGATTAAAACACTATGTCTGATCAAAGCTGCCTTCATCATTAGCATTAGCATTAGCATTAGCATCATTATCATCCTGGAATGGAAAGAAAAAACCTGATGCTACCTGCATGGTTTTTGGAGACACCCCATACCTACAAGTAGGAAACATGATCAAGTTGTTGCGCTAGTAAGACTAGGAATCAAGGGATTTTTACACTCTGCCATATCACTGACTCTTTAAGCAATCTCTGAGAATTGCTTAAATACTTGGTATATTGGGTAATACATTATTAATCATTGTACTGCTTGACAGATGTGACATGAGGTTTAATATATTACAATCTAATTTCTTTAAGTGCAAGTATAAGACTTGCCTTTGGAAAAGAATGGTGATCTCTGGTTCAAGGACTGATCAGGAACCTGAAGCGTTCTCTCTGTGCCTTGGTTCACCTTCTGTAAATAAAGAGAATATTCTATTTTTATTGTCAATGAAGAAATGCTTCTACAGCATGTATTTTGAATACCTCACTCAATGCAAGTTTGAGCGTCTGTATGCAGTGCAGAAATACAAATTTAACTAACAATAATCAATTACAGAACGTATCCAAATTCCCTTAAAGTCAATGAAAATACTCCCACTGACTTTACCAGGGGTGGGATTGGGTCATCGTGCTTTTAAACTGCATTGACATCTTTAGATGGAAGCTTATACTGATGTTTTTATCCAGGTTCTGCTGTTCGCAAAGGGCTGGTGACTTTAACCTGTTGTTACCTACGGGTGTAAAAATTTATTTTAATGATTTTTTTTTTCCCTTCCTGGGCAGGATTTATGTGGGCACCATTCATGTGATACTCTGGGAATGGCAGACGTTGGGACCATATGCTCTCCTGAGCGCAGCTGTGCAGTGATTGAAGATGACGGCCTCCATGCAGCTTTTACAGTGGCTCACGAAATTGGTATGCAGTGCCTTTTCTGTTCGCTTGCCAAATCAAACACTTGTAACAGCTGCATTAGTAACCAAAATACTTCGCAATTAATTCCAGATTTCCCCTGGTCCAGATACTCACTTGGGGATTAAGGCTGTATACATATGCACTTCAGGGTTAACTAATAAGGGATCAGAAGGCAAGTGAAGGCGCACAGTAGGTGTTTCCTTTCTGACAGTGTTGTTTCTAAGCAGTAGTTGAAGTGAAAATTCAAAGGCTGCTGCTACTGTCCAAAGATGTCAATACGTGTCCCTCCTGAGAAAGCATTTGGCCCGTCTATTGTAATTCGCATGCATTTAGTGCATGCACAGTGGAAAATAACTCACCTTTTTGAACTACTTGCATGCTCTACTGTTACGAAACTTTTTCTTGGGACAATGTGTTACCTGCAGAGGAGGGCTTTTGTGGAAAAAACAGAATTCTAATCTCTTTCTAAGGGTATGAAAATTCCACCTTTATGGTAAAATATGGTACTAATGTGAACCCTGAAATAAGTGAAATAGTATTTAGGTGATAAAGGTTTGGTCAAAAAAGCTGTTTAACTTTGTTTCAGTTTCCACCTCAGTGGACAGCAGTTTAATGTAGGAGCCTTACATGCACCGTTCAGAAGGATTTAACGTAGAATTAGTGACAGAAGAAAGTTCATATTCTGGGATATTGCGTCTGTCATGATACATTCCTTCGGAGAGACTGCTGCCATCTTGATTATTTTTAATTTACTAATGCTTTGTGAGCTGTGTTCACTGGAAATACATTTGGTGTGAGGGCTATTCACTTCGGTGAGTGAACAGCAATTTAAAAGTGGAGATCATTCTTTTTTTAACATTCTTGGAAGGAAATAACAAGGAAAGGAGGACTTTCAGAGAGAGCCAATTTCTGAATTGCCTTGTACCTCATGCCAAACCAAAGTAAAGTTTCCTTTGGGAATATCATTGCAGTAGTTCAATTTTCAAGTAGCTAGCAGGTAGAGCCCAAGAGCTGTGTGCCTTATATATACATCTGGCTCAGCAACTGGAGGTCACCAAGTATGAAAAAGCAGCTGGCATGTCACTGACCTGACCCTTCAACGATTAGTGAACCTAACCCTACTGCTTTTATGGTGCTACAAAGAAATGAAGTAGTAGTGGCTGGAGAGGGATCATGTGGTGCATGAAAACATAAAATGTTGTGGCACAATGAGTCCCCAAAACAGAAATTTTATTTTAATAAACAAGAATATAATTATAAAGAAAAAGCCCTCTGAAATCACTAATTCAGAGCATTTGGAGATAAGTACAGCAATACATCAAATACCACTTCACATCAGGTGAGTTTAGTGGCATCAAACCTGGATGCTGTGAAGCTAATGACCCGTCGCGAATCTGGTCTAGAACTGGGACAAGTAGATAGATTGGCAAACTTAGCCTATCACTCCAAGGCCAGTCTGCTAGAGGGACTGCTTGTATTTTCTTGCCTCCAGAAGTCATGCTTACTGCTGAAGGTTAGTGGGCATTGGCGAGGCTGGATGAGGGACCTTCTTGTGATGCCAGTGTTGATGTATCTGGTGTGTGAAGAGGTGAGTAATGTGTCTCGACTACCATTTTATCAGCAATAAATACATGTTTAGATAGATTAAAAATGAAAGAACGTAGATCAGTAAAGATAGGGATGAGCGGTAAATATACATATTATTACCTTGAATTCCACACAAAGAAAATGTAAACAAAAGTGAATTATTTTTAGTGATCTAGAAGCACATTTTTGAAAAAGAGCCATTTTCATACCTAGACATTTACAGGAATCTGTAAAAGGTATAATTTTCAATGTAAAAAAGGCATGAATTGAAACGAATAAATAAGTACCCTAATGGACAAAAAAACTCTAGTTTGAGGTTGTTTAAAACAACATCCCCTTTTTTTTCTCCTCACCATAAGATTTTAAGAAAGGAGGGGTGTCAAGTCACAGAATGATCTTTGTGTGTGTGGCCTGAAGTGGGAGAAGTTGAGAAGAAAACACAGCTAAAATTGCTTGAGTACTTACATTAAATTAAAGGTCAAAAAAGGATGAAAAATAAAAGTGTGGCATGGATACCCTTTAGTTAAGCACTTTGGGGAAAACCTTGCTTTATTTTATTTGGAGACCAGATTTCTTCCTACAATTCAGAAGTCTTAAAGTTCCCCCTGTCCTGTGGGTAGGGTGTAGCTTTAATTTTACAGCAGCTTAGTTACTTGCTGGCATTTACCTGGCAGCATTAGGAGATGCCCTGCAAGACAGAGGGGATGCTAAGGGCTCTAAGCCTAAGATGCTCCTTTCTGTCAGTAGGAAGAGCAAGGTGAGCCGCTAAGTGAATCAGAGTCACCGTCTGCAGTTTTTTAAATAACCCTGCTGCGTGTGCATGTGCAGCAGATGCAGCATCATTAACACGGACTTGAGCTGGAGAATGGCTGTGTGTCCTCACTTTGACTTCCACGGGGATCTGAATGCTCTTGTTTCCTCTCTGAAGGTTCCAAAAGCATTTTTGAGGAGCAGATTCTTTCTCTGGAAGGCAACCAAAGTAAATGGAACGGCAGCTCGACCAAACAGGACGATGCACAGCCCAGGGGCTCAGGTTGGATACATGCTTAGGAAGCCAAAAAGCAGCCTGCTACAGAATAAAGCCTGCTGCTTCTGTTGCCAGGGTTTCTACTACATTATGTGTTAGATGTTTATTTTATTTCTTTCAGATAAAATAGATGGATTTTGACCAGTGGTTTTTAAGGGGGAGAGTATGAATGAGCAGCAATAACAGGCAAAATCTCCAAAGGGCTGTAAACAAGAGCACAGAAAGAAGGAGATGCAACCAAATTCTTAGTACAACTGATTAGCTGACAATAAGAGGTGGAGATCCATACATAAAGATTGACAAGGTAGGACCTGAATCTTGTCCTACTTGTATGTAGGAAAATCAGGAATAATTTATCTCCAATGTCAAATGCAGAAAATAAGGATAATGCAACAAAGAACAGGAGGAAACCTTGTGACTTTGAACGTGATAATCCAGTTTGTCCTCAGAATAAAGGGAAGAGGTGCTAATAGCATAAATGTTATTTTTAAATCATAGCCTGTCAAGACACCCAGCCACTAATGGTAAATCCATATACCGTTATTTTCTAGCAAGGGGACATGCTGCTATCAGTCTGGACAGCAGTAGCTTTGCTGTCAGAAAAACAGTCTTCTGGATTCTTGCCTGAAATCATCAATTCAGCTCCATGTTGTGGCATATGGATGTCTTTTTTGACTTTAAGCAACTCCTTCAGCTATGCCTCCATAGCTTTGCAGGGATATCTGAGCTAGCTTAGGCACAGTATGTAGACATTCTCCAAGTCTTTGTTATCATCAGCCTATTGTCTGTAAAAAAATGATGTTTCCTTATTTCATGCACTTCCCTGCTTCGCAGAGACATCTGGAGAAAAGCATTAAAGAACCTATGATTGCTCATAATCTCAAAATTTATTTAATGTTTTTCATAGGTCAGCACTTGCATATTGCTTCTCCATATATCCCTTATTAAAATAGCCATCAGGAAACAAGACTAACTAGATTCTGACTCTAATACTCTGGACTTTTGGGTTGGAGATTTGTTGCTTTTACAGTGTTGAATTATAAGCCAACCTGTGCATCCCCTGAAGATAAGCATCATCCAACATCACCAACAGACACAGTCAATCAATTTGAAGTTACGTTTAACATCTCTTGCGATGGGATATATCCAATAGATGACAATTCCTTGTTTAGTAGACTGGTGTTGCATTTTGTGATGCAGTCATGGTCAGAAGTTTCTGCTGACTTTGGCTTTTCCTATGCTGGAGTCCCGCATGCTTCGGTACAGACAGCCCACCATCCTAAAGGGTTTATCATCATCTACAAAAACAAAATGAGAAGAGTTCAAGAGAAAATAAGTGGAGCTACTGCTCATTTTATCAGTAGGTAATTTCCCGAAATCACAAAGGAAGTCTCAAGGAAAGCCAAGGATTAAACTTCTCCCTTGAGTTTCGATCTAGTCCTTAAATACTGAAGCATCCTTCCTGCAGTCTTTAAGCAGGCAAAGCTCCAGTTTAGTTCAATGAGAGTTACATGGGTCTAGTAACTTAAATTATATGTATCTTTATTCTTTCCATCAATCTTGAAGAACTTTTCTATTTTCTTTTTTTTTTTCTTAAGAGGAGATACAGAGAAAGCACTGCCTTTTTGCTCAGTGGTAATGTTCATTTGACCTTTTGCAAAGTTTCTATTTCTCTGTTATGCAACCACACTGGCATGCTATTACTCCTTCTATCCTCCTGAGTAATATGGTTTACTGATGTTCTTTCCAAGTATTTTATTTTTAGAATATAGCTTTAAAATTGCTACATGGAACTAATTAAACCTCTGTTCATTAGTTTTCTTTTATCTTTTACATGTGACTTTAGAGAAGGGAAGGCCAAAGGAGGGCATAAAAGCAGTCTTCAAATATATTAAAAAAAATTGTTGCGAAAATTTACGTAATAAATCATTCTCCGTGTCCACCTGGGACAGCACAAGGGGTAATGGTCTTAAATTGCAGCAAGGGAGATTTACTTTAAGCATTAGCCAAAATCATCTAACCAGAAGGACAGTTAAGGGCAGGAATGAATTGCTTGGGGAGGCTGTGAAATCTCCCTTACTGGAGGTTCACAGGAGCCGGCTGGCTAAAACAGCTGTGGCTTAGGGGATGCTGATCCTACCCTAGGGTGGAGGGATGCACAAGATGGCTTTTCAGGATCTCCCCTCAGCCTCATTTTCTATGGTTATGTGAAGTTATCACAACTTCCTCCACAGCTATACTGTGTAACACCTAAAATGAAGGAACTGTACAGAAACTAAAACTAGAAAATAACGTGTTTAATACCAAATCTTTTTCAGCATGCCGTCATTCTGTGGCATCCGCCACCACTGAGGACAGAAATATCACGAGCGCGGTCAGCAAAGTGTAGTGCTTTATTAGAGAGCATAGTTTTATGTAAAGAAGCCATTTTAGAGGTGAGGTATCACTCCTGGGGTCCCTACTCAGGTGGTTCACTGGAATACATCAAAATACCATTTTGCTGAATTCTGAGTGGATTGAAAGTATTCAGAGCCTGAGCCTGTATGTGAGTTGTAAGCTTCTGTAGAAAGAGAACCATGTCTACCATGTCTAACCTAGTAACCTTTATAGCAAACTGTATGATTCTGACCATTCTTCAGAAAAAACACAAACCAAGAACAATGTGTATGATATTTAAATGGTAGTCTTGCTTTTGATGTCCATAGAAGAGTAAAAAAATACTCTCATTCCATATTTTACCACGTGCTCATTTTATATACACTCAGAAGTAACTAAATACAGTCATTTCTTCTTTTCCACTGCTGAACATGTAGCCCTTTGATTTCAAGGCTGTCAAGGTAAAGCAGATAAAGACAAGCTTCAGACCTGACAGGTACAAATCTTTTGTAGCCTTTCATTTCAAGGGGGATACGTTGCCAGGGGCACAGAATCTCATAGGCACATGAAAAATGGTGAAGGTTGTCTAACTTTTGTATTATATTTCCTTCATGAGAGATGAAGTTTAGGCAAATATCCAGGTAATCATAATTAGGCAGATTTGCTTTCTTAAAACAACAAAAAAGAGAGAGAGAGTACACTCATCCAAGTCTTCTCTGATGACATACATCAGGAAAATCGCTTGATTCCTTCTCTTTGAACATTTTTCAAAGTTCTGTCTAAACTTCTGCTTATAAAAGCTCTTGAATTAAGCGCTCATGGACATATCCTCTTTGGTTAAGAGAAAAGATGGGCAGTCAAAGTTAAGCCTTCACAAGAGGTGAAGAGTGGGGCAGAAAATTTAACTGATGCTTCGAAAAACTAGTATCAGTTGTACAAAAGGTTGCTGGTTAAAATTTTGGGTAAAAATTCTTGGCTTGCCCAACAATTTTTTGGTTAACTTATAATGTTATATGTAATATATAATTGTTCCACCTGCAGCACACATGGTGCTTAAAACAAACCTTTTTTAGTGAAGCTGAGACAGTTTGTATGGAAAAGTGGAGAGACAGAAGGGGGAAATTTATATGATGTAGAAAAATTGAATCCTCAGGTTCTGAATATGCTTGAGCTTTTCTTTATCTACCACGTACTTTTAAGTCTGAGTAGACTGGGGATCTTTGCCTTCTTAATGTCTGTGAAGCGATTCTGACAGAGCAGTGAGGAGATGGAGGGCCAAGTTCTCAACCAGAGGCTTCAGGAAGTGACTCAGACACAGCACTAACATTGCCCAAGTTTTCAGAGGTTTTCTGGAGTTGTGCTGATCTTTGTGTACATGTAACCTCATGAAGAATTACATTAAACAAGTGCTATGCTTTGAAAAGCTGCTACGGATCCTGAAACATCATAACTTAAAGCCAAATATATAGAGTGAAATATCAGTATCTCTGCAACCATAAGAGAATTGAGAATGAAACTGTGTTTTGCCTAGTGTTTCAGAACAATCATTGTCAAAAAATATTTCAAGGACATGGCTTAGTGGTGGACTTGGCAGTGTTAGGTTGGACTCAATGATCTTAAGGGTCTTTTCCAACCTAAATGATTCTATGATTCTAAAAAAAGTCCACTTCAGCTGTGTGTGCCTGAAGCCCCAGCTTTCCAGATTGCAGGGGAAAGTAGGGATTACTTTCCTCCTTGGCAGGTAAATACTACCGATATGATCATGTAGGTTTTGTGCGGAAAGTACTTCTGGTACAGAGAGGAAGGCAGAATTACCCAATAAACAGGCAGTTGGCAATGCAATTTTTACATTCTTCCACTGTCTACTCTCCCAGACATTCACTTACCATGAGCTACCATGGTAAGCTACATTCTTTGCGAGTTACTCTGAGTTGGACAGATGTGAAATGGGTGTCACCATCTCCACTTTGTCATTAAAATTAATATTTATCTTCTACATGCCCCATTAATTAGTATAGCAGATGTAGAGTGGACCTCCAAGACCAGATCTTTTTAATGATTATTTGAGTCTATGTGGACACGGTGGTTTCGGATTGCCCAGTCCACATTGCCTGGACAGAATCTTGCCTGCAAATTTTCTGTCTGATGGGGGTGATGCATCTGTGATCTCCCACGGAAGTCTGTTATAACAAGCCGTTTCAGTAGAAGTTTGTTTTGTGTGAACTCTGCAGGACTGGTGCATGAATGTCTGATTGTGCCTTTTTTTTATGTCTGCTCCTGAAAAGAAGCTGCACTTCAGACTATTGTTTCATTCAGTCTGAAGAACTCTTTTAAGCCAGAAATATTAAAAACTGCCTCTGGGCTAGAGATTTAGAAGAGAGGGGGATTTTTTTTTTTTCTTTTTTCTTTCATAAGTGATGGATAGCAGTCAAAGAAAAGAAAATTGGAAGGAAAGTTCAAGTATGAAGAAAGAGGAATAGCCAGTTTTATATTCTATGCAAGTTTTTTGTAAGCTTGTGTAATTCAAAACACTTCTGTTTTATAAAAACTTTATTAATCATTATTGCTTAGGTCCATCATTTTTTATGCAACATTTCCATGACTTCAAGAGGATTTCTGAGTGATATCAGTATGCAGTTCTTAACGAGGAGTCAAGTACTCGCACAAGTTAGAAAAACAGTACATGCAGAAAGAAGTGGTTTTATTTTAAAAGAGTCACCGCATGCAATCTTTGTTTAGCAAAGGAGAGAGTGAGAGGCTCGTGCAGAAGGTATGGCTGGTGGTTAGACCAAGGAATGTTGAGCCAGGAGGTTCCTGAATCCTGATCCCGTGAGAGCCAGTGACTCACTGTGTAACCTTGGGCAAATCACTTGACCTTCTTTTGTACCCCTGTCATCCCCACTGAAAATTAGGTGAAAGGCATGACCTCACTGAAAAACACATGCTTCATCAGAACTGAGCATTTCTAAGAAAACAAATTACAATGCCTGTAGCATTTTTTAGCATGCTGTGTCACTTTGCATGTGTCCTGTGGTCAAATTCAGTGCAAGAGCCGTACTTTGACATGCTGTTCAGTTCAAGCACTAGAGATCTGTGTATGTCCATAAACTAGGTTATTGGGTTTTTTTCCAGAAGAGCCACCATGATATGTGTTTTAGCAAAAGCTGGGTTTTACTTGGTGTACACTGGGGACACTTTTTGTTTTCTTTATTCCTATGCTTGAGATACCAGTGGAAAATAAATGAGATTAGAGTAATTTTTGCACGCTGTTCGCTCAGAGAACCTCTACAGATAGTCTGGCAACATATTTTAAGAAAATTCAGAAATATCCAAACTTCTGTTTTGCTTCCCAGCGCTCCTCAGAAGAAAATAGCTGCAGTGCAATGTGCTTCACCACACACCCAACATAGCTCTGATGCGCTCCTGATTTACCTGCAGAGCTCTTTGTGTCCTGATATTTAGAGAGGATGTAAGTTTTAGCTGACTTGTCATAATTGCTTTGGAGTATTCCCACCTTATATTAGGAACATACACCCCATTCCTACAAGGTGTAGGAATTCTTTCTGAACCCATTGGGGATATTATTTCCTGTTGGGCTGTAAAGGGTGTTGGCCTTCAGTAGTTGTTTGGGTAGGGAAGCTTGTGCAGTGCAAGGTCCACTATCAGGAATGCAGACAGTGCAGGTGAACTGGGATCCAGGGGCTGATGACTGCTGTTGACTCCTTCATTTCTTGCTTCAGGATCTAAACAGACTGAGCTGTGTCAAGAGCCCCCTGCAGATGATGTTCCAACACTCGTTAGGGTTCAAAGTCTGCAGGTTGCTTTCATGCTGCTTTCAACAGTTTACTGATGTAGTCACACCTTCTCTCACCTCAAGGGGAGAAGGAAGGCTGTGTAGAAAGGCTGTCAGTCCATTTAGCTGGTTGGTCTTTTTGCCGTTTGGGAAGGAACCAATTTACAGGAAGGCTAGCTCCTCTTCACTTGCACGAGGGTAAACCCTGCCTCCTCGCCATCTGTTTCTTTTACCATTTTGTGCATTCCTACAGCATAACTTAACTAAACACCATCCTGCTGGTAAAATTACATTATGTCATTTTCACTCAGTGGGAACTGTCAACACCAGTAAGATGCTTCATTAAGTAGAAAACATCAGATGATCTACTAACCCATTCTCAATCAGTCATCATTTTACACAGCTGCTGGGAGCCTTTGTTTTTTTCTTTTTTCAATAGCCTGGTTTGAAGTTCATAGTAGTACAAAATGTTGTGGTGCTAAAATTGGCATAGTTTTTAAAAGCCTTCATTATAAGATTTGTGTTCGTTAAGTCTTTGCTTTTGCCCAAAGTTTTTGCTGGAATTATGCTTACGTACAGGATCACTTGAAGGATCACCTGTCACTTTTTCACATTGGTTCTTATGAAAGGAAGCACCTCACCGGTAAATGCCAGAAGCCACTCTAACGTCCTGAGCAATATCTGGTAATACCAGCATGTTCATGCATGCGAGGGGTGGTGGGGCGGTGACTTTTCAAATAGCAAGGGAAGTGTCCCTTCTTTAGTTCTTGGATGCAAAAGGATGAAGAGTGCAGGTGTAGGAGTACTTTGTTGTTCCCACCTCTGTGCTAAAAAGAGCATACATTAGCTAGACAGTATTTAGAGATTACAGATCACTGTGAGATTTTGAGTTTTGATTATTTTTAATGAAAGGCAAAACCAGTTTTAAGAGTCATTGGAAGTTTGTCATATATTTTGATCTGTTTTAAGCCTGGTCAGAATGCCTTAAAAGCCAAAACTAGGATGGAGAGAGATTTAGGTTGTGATAAGTATTAGGAATTTTGGTCCCATAAAATTCTTTGAAAGTTGCATTCAGAGTGTTTGTAAGCATACGTATGAAGTTAACTGGCACATCAGTATGGACAGATAGAATCCATATATTTAATGCCATGAACAGATATTACCCTCACTGATGTCACTGGTGGTTAATTTAGAAGCTCAAATACTGACAATCAGAATTACATATTTTGGAAATTATTCGCTACTTACTACTTCTTTCCCTGTCATGATTTTTTAAAATTATTTTTGAAAAATTTAAAAATAACGAGAGATTCACAAATAGTTTGGGAAGCTTCTCCTCGAGAAGCTGAAGTTTGCCAAGTAAGTGACTCAGTCCTCGTCATGCATTAGAACAATGGCCTGATTTAATATGACAAAGTAGAAACTGTTAATGAGGTATGTCTTCTGTTTACCCCATTTATCATTGTAAAGTATAGAAGTTATGCTGCACTCTTAATTAAAGGTGAAGCCAGTAGCTTGACACTTTCCAGAAGATGACCCTGTTTCAGTTTCCTGTACTTTTGCCAAAGTATTTGGGATGAAATGTTCTGTGCTGAATAGTCGCCTGAGAAGCATTTCATTTTATTTATTTACTCTGAACTTCTCCACAGAGACTGTCCCGCCATTTCTGAGAGGGAGACTAATTTGCAATCATTTTATGGAAAAATTTGCAATCTCTCTGTTCAAAGTTAAGAGCTTGAGATTTGGCTGCGAGCTTTCTCATATCTGAAGGATATTCTTTTTTAGTATATATGGAGGAGGAAAAAAGAAAAGAAGAAGAACAACTTCAATCCACAGCTCAGCAGTTACATTCTCCGCAGAGTCAGTGCGTCTCTCAGAGTGGAGAGGGAAGGAAACTATACCATCTTTAGGCAGGGAAGCCAGGAGCAAGCTAAAGCACAATATACGCCCCGCTCCAGGAGCATTCGCATTGCTCAGCTGTAGGATTTCCATAGTTTAATGTGGTGTGACTGCATTGCTCTGACAGTAAGTAGTCTAAGCTGAGGCTGCTTACAAATCGCACTGCAGGAGGAGCCGGGCTGAAAAACGCACGTAGGAAAGACAAAGAGGTCTTTCCGAAGCCAGGACTGATGAAGTTGGTGCAAGGAGGAACTCAACACACAAAAACTGTGTTAAAAGAATGTCATAGGTAGCAGAGAAACTCAGAGGTGTCCAAGTTGCACACTCAGAAGCATCAGCGTTAACAGGGCCTGTGCGTATCTGTACTGTATTGTCATTTATTATGTGCTCATGTGGGATGTCTATTACGTAAGATGAACAAAGTTACGAAAGGTGAAGTATGGTTATGCAAGAAAGGGATTCGTATAGAGACCAAAGTTGTATCTTAAGCAGGTGGAGCATTGCAGAGCGGTATCAGAGGGTGTTAAGGTTAAGAAACTTGAATTAAGACTGAATCCGTCACATCACAGGGTTTTTGGTAGTTCTGAATGGTGCTATACAATGTTGAGCACTCCGAAAAATTAAGTTCTCAAATTGCTAGTTTGCACCCAAGTATTATTCATATCCTACACTGAACATGCATTGTGTGCCATCTGATGTTATTTAGCCGAACTTTTTGAACAATCCTCCAGCTTTTGTTATTCACCCAGAGCTATTTAGTACCTTAGAAATGAAAACTCCTTTTCCACTGACAGAACCTCATTACCTTATTTCACAAGCATGCTGCAGTGAAGTCATTTCTTGCAGCGTTAGCAACTGTGAGCAGTCTTGGGACATTAAATACAAAAGCATCGTTCCTGCAATCTTTAAGCATACAAGTTGTCTCAGAGAACGTTGCTATAGTGAGACTTAGGTCAACCAGCACGGTGTTTTCGTGCTTGCTGGGCTAATTTTTTACAAATATTTCTGTATAATTGGTTGGTAATATATACATATTCAAGTGCACAGATTCAAGTAAAGTACAAGAAACTGGCTGAAACTCCTGAACAGCTCTGCAAAGCAGCGTGTGTGCGGTCCAGATTTAAATGGGGAACTGCGCCGCATATTGAGGGTACGTCAACAAAAGCTAGGGGATGGGGCTAAAGCCCCCTCTAGTAAATGTTTGCTTAAGTTAGCAGAACACTGGTGAAATGTGCTACAAGGAGTTATTTAATGTCATCAGAAAATGGTTCTAGTTACATTACTACTAGGCATGTGTTGACGTTCATTAACCTGTCAGCTCTGCTCCTAGTTCTCAGGCAGGAGGTGTGACCTGGTGCCATTCAGTGCATTAGCACGAACACAAGCGTAGCGATAACATTGTCTAGAATGGCAGCCAAAAATAACACCATCCTTGCATTTCCTGAAGATGCTTGTTGTCAGTGTCTAGACTTTGGCACAGTCAGAGGTAGTCCTCATTGGCACAGTAGGCTGCTGAGTCATTAAACTCTTAGCCTGTGACACCTCCACAGAATTTGCTCTATAGGTTAGAAGGGATGTACTGACTATTTGGTTACTCTTAGAGAAATGTGTCTGCTTGAAATCATAATGTTACTAGTGAATTGTTTTGCTCAACACCAGCATTTGGCTGAAATAAAACAAAGATGATGTCATATCTTCAGAACAAGTGCTTATATTGTGCTGTATCAGATTGAAACTTGACACATACCTACTGACACTCAGTTGTGTCTCAGCGCAAAAAATAGCATTATCTGGCCCATATATAATAAGTATTGCCAAAGGAAAGTGGTTTTACCTATCAGAAAAAAATAAGCCCAAATCTTGCACATAAAACACACCAGTAATTAGACATGCCTTCAGTATGAAAGTTTGATTCATTATGTTTTTGCAGCAGCGTACTTGTAATACAGCATTGCAATAGCAATTAGCAACAGTAGTAACAGGGAAAGGAGTATTAACTCTCATCAGTGTTAGCCCAGGTTCCTTGAATAAATTCCTACTAGCATTTGTAATACTACAGGGCCTTTTATTCAAACAGTAGCTATATCTGAATGATGTTGGTAAATGCGTGCACATCAGGGGAAGAGAGAAAAAAAGAGAAATGCCCTCTTCATTCTCTTTCCCACCTCCCCTCCAGTGGGAGTTCAGTAGCTGCAGAAGACAGACGGGCTGTTCTCAGTCATCACTGGTACAACTAGAAGTCATAGATCAAGGTCCTCTTGTCACTTTTCCTGAAGCTCCATCCTTAGGTCAGGAACCCAGCATGTGAGTAATGCTGCCAGATGATACCTTGGCTTCTCTCACAGGACAGAAACCCTGATTTCTGATCTCCTGCAGCCTTAACACAGACTTCTGGTCAGGTAGCTACTTTCCTAATCTCAGATACAGATCGGCAGTGAGTGCTGCCTCCATGTCTTTCCTCTTGGCTTTGCCCCCAAAGCAGATGAAAACAACTCAACAGCAAGTTTATATAAGGCAAATAGGTAAAATTTGCTGATTTTCTTCTTTTCCAGCCTCTGTTGTAGGTATTATTATTGTTATTGCTATTGTCATGCCCATTACTATGGATATCAGAATATGATACCCTGCCATCAGTGTTCCTACTTGTGTCACCTAACAGCTAGTCTACAGCAGTTATACCAAAACGTGAAGCCGATGGTATGTAGAAGGCTTTTCGTTATTGCAGAATAATACAGTCTGCCTCTTCAGCTGCTATTTGAGGGCATCAGGTTTATGTCTCTGCAGTGGCTTTGATGGGTGGTCTTTGTCCATATCATTGAAGCACTCTTGGTCTAGCCCTGGATGTCTGATTAATCATCTCCTGGCCTAGGTTGAAGACTGTGAATGTTAAGTTCATGCTTGAGCTCCTTGCAGCTTTGTTCCCATTCAGTCTTCTACCTCTTGGATAGTATGTTGGCTGTGAAGTAATCCAGTGGGGCATGGAAATTAAAGTTAAACCTGATGTTTACAGAGGGAACAAAGTGTGTTGCCTGCAATCTATTATTGTTGCCCAGAGACTAGGGAAGATGGGGATCACTGATGTACAGAAAAGGTTGTTGTCGCACTTGTAAGAACTCACCTAGGACTGGACTGAACTCCCCTGGACATTAAGGATTTTTGCGAGTTCCATCATGTGCTGCTTTGTGTGCACATTATTTTGTGTTCTGGAGTATAAATATGCAATACCATATACATTTAAAAATAAAAACCAGCAAAACTAAAACCCTAACTAAAACAATACTAAAAAGCACCCTCCCACAAAACAAGACTCTTTACATGGAAGAGACTATTTGAAAACGTCATTCAGATTCTTTGATGCATTGTAGAAGGTATTCGCACTTCAGCAAGGAGTGCACTTTAAGAATTTACCTACAGTTTGTTTAATTGCTCCATAAGTACTAGCATTTTTGTCCATTTAGAAAGTTATTGTAGCACCATTCTAGACAGTTGCAGAACAGAGTGAAGTATTAGTCTTTCTTGCTGAAGAAATCATCTTTGGATGATTTCTGATTTGGAAAAACAGTAGGAGCTAAATTGTTGACTAATATAAATGAGTACAGTTCACTTTAGTCTTCATCAGGTTTCAGTTAGTACAGTTCGACGACCTGTCAGCTGATGGCATTACTTCCTTGCTATATGTAATGGTGTAAACTGTCACAGCTTGTTTGTCTTCAGGCAGAGATAGCACATTTCAAGTGGCCTGCTTTGGGCTGCTGTTCAAACTTGGAGAATGAATTATAGAATTCATTTTACCTTGACTGTGAGCTCCAGCTGGTAAACTCTGTTATGGATAGTCATATCATTTTAATTATTTGTTTCATTTCTGTAGGGCACTTGCTTGGGCTTTCCCATGATGACTCCAAATTTTGTGAGGAGAACTTTGGCTCCATGGAAGATAAGCGCCTGATGTCCTCCATTCTGACTAGCATCGATGCTTCGAAACCCTGGTCCAAATGCACTTCAGCAACTATAACAGAGTTTTTCGATGATGGTCATGGTATGTATTACCACACCTTGTGTCAGCTACATGTTAGTTTTTACTGTGATCTGTTTTTTCGATAAGAACATTTTATACCAGCTTGTTCATTCCTTGCTCATCTTCAGGACTATCTTGGAAGTGCTTGCAAAACAAGGCAAAGGTCTAAAAGCCAGGCAGAGTCTCACCCTCCCTCTGCATGGTTCAAATGCAAAAGAGAAGAAAGAGTTGATGGAGTGTGTGTTGGCAATAATTTGGTCTGGAGCATGGAGGGTTTTTTAAAAGCATGAAATTAGTCTTGTCTTCCCAAATGCCACAGCTACGAGCTCAGAGAGTACTTTAAACAGAGGACACAAGGAAAAGGCTTTTTCCTCACAGAAATTAAAATGGGTGATATGGTCTACTTAGCGTTAGACTACAGGTATGAGCAGAGTGTATGTGTTCTCATTACCATTAATGACATTTATTATGTTTATAATGCCATTATATTTATTACATTTATAATGCCATTGTATTTATTATGTTTATGTAGAGGGGCTGGAAGCAAGAATTAAGACTCCTCTGTGCTGTATATGATGAAAGATTACTTCTGCCCCAGGAGCTTACATTCCAAGTCATGTAACTAATATTTATTAAATATGTCATTTACCCTTTGGAGAATAAGTGCAAAAGTTTCATTTTCCAAAAGTAGTAATAAAAAAGCATAGTCTTCACTCTTTAATGCATTTTAAAGTCTTCATTGTGCTCCCAAAGCAACTGCAGTTCTTAAACAAACCATTCAAATTCCAAAATGCTGAGATAAAAATGACATAATTGAGTGAATGGATCAAGTTGTTATGGTAACCAAAATGCTTATGGATAAAAAGTATGGTATGTCTGCTGAATGTAAAGGTTTTTTTGCTTTTAAATATTTTGTCGGCTAATTTCCGTGCTCTCTGAAATATTTTCTCCTGTTTTCCTCTATTGGAGAATGACTTCATTTTTTCTCTCTGTCTTATTAGATCCATTAATCTGTACTGTCCTGTTTTATGGTCCATATTGCTCTGGCATTGACTTAGTATTACCAAGTTAGTTTCCACATATGAAGAGAACTTTCCTTTTTGAGTTTAGTTACTGAGGTACAGTACCGTTCACTGGGGTAAAAAAAAAGGGACCTCCCTTGCCATCCATGAGTGACTTCTTAGAGAGCACAAGGAACTCTGAACTACATTTCTTCTTCTGTTCCTCTCCTGCTGCAGGCGAGTAGAAAGGTTGTTCTCATTTTTTCCCTTTTTTTGTGACCTGACTTCTTTCCTGTACTATGCATCCAGCTAGCTGCTCTCTCCAACAATAAAGAAAGCAAAGAGAGCATTTCTCCCACCGGAGAGCATTTCTCCCACCCACCTCACCTTTGGCTTGTTTGTACCTGGGGGGATGCTTGAAATTTGGACCCTTATCTCTGAGGTCCAGTCTCAATGTGGAAGTAAGAAGGGGCTGTAACAATCAGTCCTACAGGTCTAAGAATATAAGTCTGCCAGTTTTTTTCAGTAAAAGTAGGTAGGAGCTTCAGGTCCTTCAGAGCTGCATTATGGTCTCCTTGTTCAGCCTGAGGGCTGTTTTCCTGTACACAAAGCTTAGCAGTCCTCAACTGCTGACGATTTTCACAAAGTCATGTATTCTTTGCTGCATGTAAAGGGCTTAGGATCTGTCAGTCTGTTAACGGATAGGTTAGGGTACATTGCCCTTTCTAATACTCATGAGTAGTTATCATTCAGGCATGTAGTCCCAAAGTTATCAATGTGATGAAATAATTCACAGAAAATTTGAACCTCTCGCCATAGATTTCCATAGTCCTCTGGAAATTAATTTTATTACTGATGCTATTGGTGTGATTTCAAATATACAATGTTTAGGGAATCTCTTTTCTTGATAGATCAGGCCTTCAGAGACCTTTTCTAAGTAACAGTCTCCCTTTTCTGTTGAAGTTCATAATTTTTCAGTTACTTATCTTAAATCAAAGATTTGTCTTAACAGAACACAAATACTATCTATGAAGTAAAAATGAAGTCAATGATTTCAGTTGCAGTTTCTTCAAATTATTGTGCTGAAAGGACACGCGTTATTTGAGGAAGGGAACTTCTGGTTTTGTTTTCTTCTTCCAGACAGTGAATGAATACATTTGTAATGTACGCTGAGTGTACCAGAAACCACAGGATCCTAGTAGAGCATGACACTGCCTTTCAGACTGCTTTGGGCTGATAATAAAACAGTGCAAACGTGCCATATTTCCGTGTTTCGTTCAGAATAAGCATGTGTCTGCTTTTCGGGTTGCTCATTTCTTTCCTTAGCTGGGGCAGATGTACTGTCGTGTAGTTGCAGTGTTTTCCCTCCCTTTTTGTTTTCAAGAAGGTGCTCCCCTGCAATCTTCCCATAGAAAGAAGAAAATCCTATCTCTCTCGAGTGCTGCTAGGCAGAGAAAAAAAAACTTAACCATTCAGGTGTAATTTTGAGCAGTGCTGCAGGCATAATGTAGACGAGGAAGGCACAAAATAGCAGTTGCAACGAAAGAATACAAATATTCGTATGCCAGGCTGTCTTTTAGGATGTTTGTGACCAGATTTTGCATAGTCACAGGAAGCTTATGTGGGAAACACTGAACAAGAGGAGACTCTTCCATTCTCTAATAGGCAGCATAAGCAGTTTGCACCAGGCTTTTGGTCTGAGCGGGCATGAGCTTATGAATTGTGACACTTTGTGACAAACGGGGCATGGCAGCATTGGTGTGGGGAAATAAACTGCTTCATCTGCTGCTCCTTATGGCTAAGCATAATGAAATGTGAATGAAGTCCCGAAGTTTGGATCTGTGAGCAGTATTCTACTACAAAAGAACAGTAAATGTCTTATCAAAGCTTTCAAGTAAGTTTCCCATATAGATTTAGATGTTCACCCCATACTGCTGTAACAGCAAACATCACAGTCTTGACTCTAATTCCTTAATATCACTTTATCAAGTACTGGTGTTCCTATTTTCTAAATTTGGAAAGCAATGTTGGGGAGCGGACTCATCTTATAAAATGTGGGTATTTACTATGTAGGTAGCTACTCCTAAACTGGGTATTTAAGTTCCCATTGTAGTGCAGAGGGGTCTAATCAATGGCATCAATGATTTGACTGATCTCATGAGTTGCATTAGTAGTGCTGAATTACACCATAAACTCATTTGCGTGAGCAGTGAAACATGTGACAGCTGACTGAATTGCAGATACCAGCATTACATACAGTTAAAGTCAGCTAAATAAATCCAAATATAAATGTCTTGTCCAAGGTCAACCAGGAGGTCTGGGGAGGATCAAGGTGCTGATTCCCTGTCTCCTGAGGCCCACTCTGAGAGCTATAAACATCATTGTCATGATGTCACCGTTTGTTTTACACTCATGAGATGACCCCAGACAGCAGTTTGACATTTAGGAAGAAAAGGCTGAGTTAGTGTCCAGAAGACAGTGACGTTTATTTCCATCTGCTTTTAGCCAACCCTCTCCTAAGGTACTAATTGCCTTTATTGTCATGCCAACCACTAGGCTGTGGTATGATTGCCTGCGATTTATTGTGTTTGTCAGAGTGCTCGGTGCTCTGTGCAACTGAAACAAGGACTATTTCTATTTTAATTAATTTATATCCTGGTTATCTGCTTCCTGCACAGATCTTATTCTGCCTTTTTTTCCCAAGATATATTGCACATAACATTGAGGAGATATAATGAGATGGCTTAATTAACACTGTCGTCAGACAACAATGTTGCTCTATTCTAGGGCACACAGATGTTCTTTGGTACTCGGGAGAAAAAATGGGAATAGCAGTATATACATGCTCTGTATGTTGCAATGTAATGTAGTGAATTGAAGCTCTCTCTGCCCCTCTCAACTAGGGGGCCCAGGGCAAACCGTTCTCCAACTTCTTAACTCTGTCTTTTCTGACCATTACAAGTAGGAGATTGGACCAGCTGGTGGTGAAAACACCTGCACTTCGTTGCAACTTGTCTAAACATAGATTACCACTGCTACTATCTATAAACGTAAAGATTCCCCCCCCCCCCCCCCCCCCCCCCCCCCCCGTGGGGAAGCCTTAGGGGCCTTTCCTATCTTCAGTTTTGAATTTATCATGTGAGATCAGCTGGAACACCTAGCTTTATAGACATTATATGTGTTTCCTCAGAGCAGTATCGGTTAAGGAGAACTTTGGATCTCATTCCCCTGTATTCTGAAGGGGAAAAAATGTTATATTTGCTATGTAAGCTTGTGAAACCTGTTATTCACATGTGAAAGATATTCAAATGGATGTTAACTAAAATGATTGACAAATGAAGTATATGCAAGGATGTGACTTTGTTTTTCTTTTTTCTCTAAGTTTATATTTCCAGTCATGGTAGATCTCAGTGATGGGCAGCAGTGTCTGTCCTGGCAAAATTGTGTTATTACGATGTTTTAAAATACTGAATAATGGTTGCACTTTGGGAGTTTGATAAATGCTGCAGTATGTATATAATAGTAGTGTATACCGCTAAACGTTGACATTCTAGTGCCTTCCCATCACCACCCTAACACTGTATGTACTCGCTTCCTCCCCCATCACAAGGTATATGAAGTAGGACTTCCGCTGTTCTTTGCTTTTAGAGAGTGTATTTTTGACAGCAACTTTTGCCAATGATGTCCTTCTCAGAAACCCAGAAAAAAAGATCTGTGCTTCCTCACTCTTGACCATGACTTTGTATTTTACACTACAACAGGCTTTGAACACTAGGGTACTTTTAATTATCTTTATCGCGTGGCACTCAGCTCATCCGTTAGCATTGGCACACCTTGTCTTCATTTAAAAAGTCAGCATAATCCAGATTAAAGATAAGGCTAGGGTAAATCAGGGTCAGCAAAGGACAAACGGAACAAGTTTAACAAGACAGAGAGTTTTTTGGTAGTAAGTGATGATGCAGAAAGAATTTTTGGCTGATTTGGCTAATTGGCTTTAGTCTTCAGAGGAAAAAAAGAACAGCTGCAGTAAGTGTGTGTTCTGGAGGGAAAATACAACTCATTGAGAGATGGGGTATTTGGCTTGTTTAAATTCACTACCATAGCTTGAAATTCTATTCCATTTTTGTGTAAATAGTGAGGATTTTATAGATAGCCTTTTTTCGCCCGTGATCCAACTGAAGAACACTGGTGTAGGTTCCAAAGTGAGGTAAATTGTGGTAAGTTATTTTGGCTAAGGATAAGTGAAGCTTGCCCAGACCACATATCCCTTTCATGAAGTGTAGAAGAGGTTACTCTGAATAAATAATTCTGCATGTTAACAAGTAAGTTTTTCAATAGTAAAAAAAAATCTATCAGTAGATCCTCTAGAACCTAAATGTGAATTCTCATTTTTAGAGTGTGCCAGACAAATCTTGGCCTCTGCAATGTATCTCAAAACACATATTCAATTATTTATGTTTATGCTATTTTTTTCTTTTCTTTCTGTTATTTATGTATTTTTGTATAAAATGGATAGCCCTTTTCAAACTAATTCCAGAAGCAGCCAAGTATCATTCCTTACAAGGAAAGCCTAGTCCAGATTTACTGCCAACACTAGTTTTGATACGCAGCTTATATTTTTCCTTTGATCTGTTGGGGTTTTTTTCTTTTTTTTCTTTTAAGTGCCTCATTGGCTACAAGTCTGTTTTTTGTGATTTTTCGGGCATCCCTTTAGAAGCTTTACCATTTCTGACATTCTGTCTCAAAATTCAAATGACAACTTTGCTTACTTTGCCATGATTCTTGAGCATTCCTTAAATCGCAAACAGATAAATAGAGTGGAATGTGTTCAGAGTAAATTCAAATAAAGGAAACCAGGATGAAAGGCCAAAGGGACCTGAGTAAAACTCATTTACACCCTCACGTTGGAAATAGCAGCTCGACACCTGGTGTGCTGCTGGGTGAGAACACAGTTGCAATAGTATTGCTTTGTCCAAAACCTGATGACACCTCAGAGAGCCTTTCCATTCACGTCAGCATCCTTTGAATGAGGCTCGCTGTCATTATCGTTCTGCCTAACTAGAATGACAGATTTACAGAACTGCAGAGAAAACTAGGAAATGAGTAACAATAGGTTGGTTTGCTCTTTTAGGTAACTGTTTGCTGGACCAACCGAGAAAGCAGATCCTGGGCCCCGAGGAGCTTCCGGGACAAACCTACGATGCCATTCGTCAGTGCAAACTGGCGTTTGGACCCGAATACACAGTGTGTCCCGGTATGGATGTGTGCTCTCGCCTCTGGTGTGCAGTTGTGCGCCAAGGTCAGATGGTTTGTCTGACTAAGAAGCTGCCTGCTGTGGAGGGAACACCATGTGGAAAAGGGAGGATCTGCCTCCAGGGAAAATGTGTTGACAAAACCAAGAAGAAATACTACTCAGTAAGTTACCAGCTGTGACCCTAGGGAATTTTAGAAGGCACGAGCCTCAAAGGCGCTGATTTTTGTGGGAGTGAAAGGGACTTTATGGAAGTCAGATTGAAAGCTGCCTTATTTGTTAGTACGTAATTGGAGTTTTATTGTTGAGGGATATAGGAAAAACGCTGCTGAGTTTCAGGAAGCATGTTTTCTTCTTGAAGTATGAAAGCCTTCATTCCTGGAAAACTGGGAGCATCTCTTCAGAGTAGAGGATTTGCCCATTCAGTAAGTCAGGTCTCAGGACATATGGAAAGATTGTCAAGGACCTATTCTTAGTTTCCTGACTTCTTGGCAATGGACGGTGAGGTAAATTAAATCTGTAAATTTAATTTACAGCCCTCATCTGAAAGGCCCCAGGGCCCTAACCCTAGTGAAGAGAAAGGTGGATGAAGTTCATCCAGAATATAATTTCTGGAGCAGAAAAGTTTGTACCTCCAGTGACAGAGTCCCCTCTGTCAACTTTATACATCTGAAGAGTCCCCAGGCTCATGAGAACTGTCAACTGCACAGTTCAGATACTTCTAAATTTACTGGGTAGACAGTAGCACTGCCCCTTCTGTTATACCCACAAAAGAGGTATGGGCTTGTAGAGCTTTGTGAAGATATTTGCAAACTATGAGAGTCATTCAAATCAAGCTACAGCCCTTATAACACCCTTTTTTATGAAATGATGTACTTCTGCATGCTGTTGCAATACTCCTTCTAGGTAGCTAATTTAGCAGAGTTGCAAACTATATCTGACAACTCCATCTCTTGCCAGTAATTCAGAGCAATACCTACACATCACAATAATTGCATTTAATTAATTATAGATTATCCTTATGAACATATTCTGGGAGCCAAACCCCCTGGAGCTACTTTAAGGGGCCCTATTGGTAGGAATAGCAAAAAATAAGAGAGCAGCAATGAGACTATGGGCACCGTTTCTGGTGCACGGGTGTCTTCCATGAAACAGGCTGAAGGCAGCTGTGCAGAGCAAGGCCTAGTATTGCCTTTGCATGCACAGTGCCAAATGAGATGTCATCAACGTGCAGATAAAAGACAGAAGTTAACTCTGCTGGGAGAAAGAGGCTCCTAAGACCCATTATCCCTGATTAAAATGATCAAGGAATTGCCTTCAGTTGAGGAAAACATTAGCACTGTCTTTGAGATGTAGCACCTTTATTCACACTTGGATGATGTCCTTACCTCCCACTGTTCCATCTATTTCAGGCTTCAAGCCATGGTAACTGGGGGTCCTGGGGACCTTGGGGGCAGTGTTCCCGTACCTGTGGCGGAGGAGTTCAGTTTGCTTATCGTCACTGCAATAACCCAGCTCCTAGAAACAACGGCCGGTACTGCACCGGCAAGAGGGCCATCTACCGCTCCTGCAACATCACACCATGCCCAGCAAATGGTAAGTGCCTTTGTGCCGAAGTGCCTTCGTGCTCCAGCCTCTGTGTTCATAGATAGTAAATATTGAACATCTACTGTGAAAGGAAACAACAAAGGTGTCCATTGTAGTTTCTCCAAAATGTATTTACCAAGGCAAGACATTCATCGTTAATACAATACCATAATTCTTCCCCCATCCCCACCCTGACGCCGTACAGAAAGGACACTTGAATGAAAAGAAATTTCAGTCCTGGAAAATGAACCGTAACGCAAACTTTAGTCCTTTAATGCTTATTATGTCATGGGAAGATTTCCAAGCTAAAACAGTTGAAGGATGTGAAGGCCAGTTCTAAGTAAAGAGGTGAAGTGACATAACTTAAAAATTATGTAAAAAAGAAATTGGAGTAATAGATGGGCATAATGATATTTGCAGCATCGTCTGAAATAGTCACTAATGATGTGAATAATTCTACAGCTAAATCTTTTCGACAAGAGCAGTGTGAAGCAAGGAATGGTTATCAGTCTGACGCAAAGGGTGTCAAGACATTTGTTGAATGGGTCCCCAAGTATGCTGGAGTGCTTCCCGGAGACGTTTGCAAGCTCACCTGCCGAGCCAAAGGAACTGGCTATTATGTGGTGTTTTCTCAGAAGGTAATGGCATCTCCAATCATGATTTCATGCTCCAGTTTAGAAGTGTGCTGTATCTTAGAAATCTTTCCTACAACAAGGGAAAAGAAGTTAATCATATGATTCAAAGATTTAACTGTGTGATTGGATTTAATGGCTTGATCCACTGGTTATACATTAGGACCAGAATTAGCTTCCAACATGAAGTAAGTTTTTCCACATCTCAATATGTGGATTCATGAAAAATACGGGCCTCTTAGTGCGCTCTGCACTAGTTTGTTTTCAGTAGTGGATAAAGGGGTTTTTGCCTGGAGAGTCATCTGTCATTCTGGGGTTTTCTGGAGGAGAAAGAGTAGTATGAGTAAAAGAATAAGTTTTACCCTGAATTATGTTAAGGGAGTCCAGAGTAACTCTTATGGAGCCAATTAATATAGAATAATTAGCCAATTAGTATAGATGTGACTTGTGGTCAGTTTGTTACATCAGATGCAATTCGAACTGACTTGTCTCCCACACTTATACTTGCAGTTTTCTGCCTCTAAATGTTATGAAGGTAACATTTAGATGTAGATAGCTCAAATGCAAGGCTATCTACAAGTACTGTTATTGTTATTATTAATAAGCTGTGAGATCATCATTAAAGCCACGGTCATTTTAGTGTCTTACGGTGGAGTTACCTGTCGCTGCTTTTCAGCCCTTTGCTAACTGTCATCTGCTTTTGTGCTGGGAATGTTAGAGAAACTCAGTCTGGTCTGTCAGGGTGGGCGCTCTGTTCTGAGTAGGTGACATAAATAAGTCACTGGGTTTTGCCAGTCAGATTCACAAAAGCAAATCTTTTCCATGGTAGTTTTAACTAACGGTCATTTGATTGCCTAGGTAACTGATGGTACTGAATGTCGACCGTACAGTAATTCAGTCTGCGTCCGGGGAAAATGCGTCCGCACTGGTTGCGATGGCATCATCGGCTCAAAGCTCCAATATGACAAATGCGGGGTGTGTGGAGGAGACAATTCCAGCTGCACAAAAGTCATGGGAACCTTTACCAAAAAGAGGTATTGATCTTGAGTATTAGTAAATGTATCTCGTTGTGCAAATAGTAACTCTGCTATGTGCTTGCTTTCTTTCTGTCTCGAAATGCAATTTACTTTCACAAGAAGGTTAAGCAAAAAAGTACATTGCCTGTGCTTTATTGCACTTTCCAGATGTTTACAGCCGGCCTCTTAGCATTACCCCAAAACGGGCAGTTAATCAACTGGCAAAACACTCTACCCAGTTCATTTCTGACACAAAGTGCCAGTGATACAGGTGAGCACCCCATTAATAGGAAGTCTGCCTAGAATAAGGCATAGCATCTTGTGCTACTTGCTAATCTTCCTGTGTCAGATGGATTGTGGTTTCTAGAGGAGAAAGGAAAGGGAAGAGAGGAGTGAATCAGAAGGTTGTTGGGGTCAGAATAATCTGGGTATCTCTGAAACTCTGCATTTCCCAGATGATGCTGTGTTAGCAAGTTACACACTGCGAACGTGTTTCATCTCATCTGACTTTGAATGACGAGGACATCCCACCTGATTTAGTGACACGGATTCCTTGTGTAGTTAGTGGAGAGAAGCAGGCAGCATTAGAGCACAGCTGTGAAAGTCTTCCTTAATAGCTGAGAGGGATTATAACCTGGAAATACCTTTTCACACTGCTGAGTATATGCGGAGCTTAGATGACTAAATGAGATGTCAGAAGTAAACATAGGCTTAAGCATGGCATTTGCTATATCCCTTCACGTCCCTTGGCATAATATCGATCTCCAGATGGGCTTTTTTTTAAGTCAAAATATTTATAGCAGTTATCCATAAGACATTTTTCTGTCAGAGTTCAGCTTTTAACTGTAACAAAACTTAATACAAGTAAAATAAAAGGAACCGCCGCCATGGTTTTCCCTGACCACATTGAGGGCAGCACTAAGCTTTGTACTGAGATACCAATGTCAAGTCAGTCTGCTTTCTGTCTGAACTCGTTTCCCTCCCTCTTCAAGTCTTAAGGTTCATAGAAAAATGAGGATTTTTAATTATCATTTATATAGATTCCAAGGTCTCAAAAGACTGCTGTAGTGATCTACTCTTAGAAACTTTCAGTTGACAATTTCTACTCGGTATCTGTGACTGCATTAGTGTACCATCTTTCAAAATGTACATAAACTTGATTTTGTTTTACATCTTCCCAATTCTTACATAGCATTTTGAAAGCTACCAGGAGTTGCATTCTGACTCCTGAAACGACCTTTTATTTCTATACATTTCGACATACTGATTAATAGCAGTCAAAAATGGCTTTGAGAATGAATTTATTCTAAAAATAAACATAACGAATCTTCCTCCTGGTAAACCAATGATTACTCACCTAAGGATGCCAGAACACCTCTGCCAAAAAGAATGACTTTTCATCTAAATTAGTACTTATATAAACTAAATCTTTTCCAATTTTTAAATATTGAAATATCTGGGATGTCTAAATGAAGAAGACAGTGTGACATACACTTCATGTGATTCAGTAATGATCCTTGTGCTGGAATCCAGGCTCCAGCAAAAATGTTAAAGGGGCTCCATGAATTTCAGTGAGGCCAGATTTGTAGCATAGATATGCTTGGAAACGGAGAGATTCTATTATAATTATTCCTATGAAGTTACCATCTTACTCCTCAAATCATACCTTTAACTTAAATGAGACTGGTCAGAGAGTAAAATATTAATTCAACCTCAATGCATTCAAAAAGTTGCCCCATTTAGAAAGTAATAGTCAACCTGTAAGTAACAAGTATGTTCTAACTTGATTTTGATTGAATTTTGGAGTGATGAGGATTTATTTTTTTACTGGAAATACTGTTTGAGACAATTCCCTTATGCAAGTAATTGACTTTAAAATAAGCCCCTCATTAAAATAGTGAAATCTTAATTGTCTGTAAACTGTTTTTACATATGAAAGGGCAGTGGCTGTAGTAAAATTATCTTTTCTCCACTGAAAAATAGCAGCTCCTGCATTGTTGTCCATTATAATCCAAACCATAGCAATCTGTACATTAAATGTACAGGGAAACTATTAAATGTACAAGGGAAAACTAGTATTTCCCATTGCGGACAACTGCCGTAACAACATTTGTTTGTACTTTTTTCTTTTAAAGCAGTCATAACATAATCTTCTGGAAAACTTGCTTCCTAAGAACGTTTTTTAAAAGGCTGTAAAGCCAAATTGTCAGAAGTTAGGAAAGAGGAGAATTAAGGCTGCACGTGTTTCTTTGTGCCATGGGGTGTTACAATTCTTTGTGCAGACAACTTGAATTCTCTAGCATTGCTTTTAGTTTTTGAACAAATGACTTTGTAACTTTAATAACATGTTTTAACATGTAAAAATATTTGTGCAGTGCTGTAGAGCAGAGTCCCCCCCAGCCTGTTTTTCGCACCATATTCCTTCAGCTTTATGGAGGTGCTAAATCAATAGAGTTTTAGTCATCGTCCCGTAACTCCTGGAAATAGCAGGGGAGTAGCACGAGCGTTTAATCTGTAGTCTGTGCAGTCTCTACTCGTGCAGCCAAAAATTCTAGAAATTAGCAGTCTGTTCCTTAAACAATCCCAAAGGATGCCCGCCTTCACTTTTATATATTTTTAGTGTATTTTCTCATTCCTTTTTTTCTAGAAGTTTCAGCACTAAACTTTTCAGATATGAGGTACTTGCAGAATGGTTTTATCACAGGTTTAGAAATGAAAATACATGTCTCCAGAGTCCAGCTGGTGGCTTATAGCTATGCATAGTCTTGAGATTTTTTCTATATATCAGTAAAGTTAAAATAAATAACATACTTGAGATAGTGATAAGTTCCAGCACACTTTGAATGCTTGTCACTTTCAGTAGAAGAGTTAAATATCTTTTTCTAAATCTGAATTAAGATACTTCATAAGTAGTAACAGAAAGAACTCTGTGATGGTACAAAATAAACATATGGGCGCACCTCATATTAGACACTTGACAATTAATCTTCGGCTTTATGAATTTCAAAGTAAACAAATTTTTTCTCAGTGATCAAGATTATTTTTAAATGTTCCCAAGGTACCTCTACCCAGCTGTTACTCTGCTTATGCTTTCCTTAATCATCATTATAGCAAAGACAGCGAGAAACAGCTGTAACCAATGCATATCTCATTATCTTTTCCTTGGCAGGCAAAGCGTGCATCATATTTCATATCTCCCACCCTTTGCTGAAATATATAAGCTATCTGTTATTTTTCGTTCCTCTTGTATCTGACTCACGTAAAATCATTACTAAAGCTAAAGATTCAGCAATTTGAAATAAGTGCAGTAGAAATTTCTTCAAGACATGAAGAACGATACAATAGACAAACAGTGGAACCTGGTTAAATTAATCTTAGATGAGCCTCAAGCCAAAGGGATTCAGGGCCTGAACTATAACGAAGCAAGGTGTGTCATGCCAGTGTCTTCATTAGGTGTTGCAGTAAGACTTGAGCCTTATTTCACGCTAGCTACTGAATACTCTTTTTTTTTAACTTCACTCAGCAAGGGCTACACAGATGTAGTGAAAATCCCAGAAGGGGCAACCCACATCAAAGTTCGGCAGTTCAAGACTAAGGACCAGAGCAGGTTCACTGCCTACCTGGCCCTGAAAAAGAAAAACGGTGAGTACCTTGTCAATGGAAAATATATGATCTCCACTTCAGAAACAATCATTGACATCAACGGGACTGTCATGAACTACAGCGGCTGGAGTCACAGAGATGATTTCTTGCACGCAATGGGACACTCTGCCACGAAAGAGGTTCTTATTGTGCAGATACTTGCGACTGATCCAACTCAATCAGTGGATGTCCGCTATAGTTTCTTTGTGCCAAAGAAGCAAGGGCAAATGACTAACTCTGTCACCAGCAGCGGCAGCGGCAGCAGCAAAGTAACTCCCCAGCTCATGCAACCCCGCTGGGTTACGGGGCCGTGGCTTTCTTGTTCTCGAACATGCGACACAGGATGGCACACCAGGACTGTCCAGTGCAAAGACGGGCATGGAAAATTAGCTAAGGGATGTCTTCTCTCTCAGAGACCGTCAGCATTTAAACAGTGCTTGTTGAAAAAGTGTTAACCTGTGGTTGTGATCTTCTTTAAAAGAGGTTTGATTAAGCCATTGTTGACATACCGGTATTAGGTCTGCCCAGACAGAGAGAAGCAAAGGCTTCAATATACTTACATACAGTCTCAAATTATGGGCAGAATCTGCCTATTTGGACCAAATGAAGATGTGCACTGTTTTAAATAATAGTAGGATGATCTTAATATGTCAAAAACCTAAGCATTAAAGTTGTTATAAGCCCTCTGTGTCTGCAAAAATATAAAATAAAATAATGCAAAAGAAGAAAAACTAGTGAATGGAGGATCCTGGGATATTTGAAGGTTACAGAATCATCTCCCCTTTTTCACCTACCTCTAACACAGTATGTCCTTAGAAAACGTCACATGTACCTGTGATACCACAGTAGCTTATTTTATACTGTTTTGTAAATATCTTTCACTTGGTATGTCACTTTATATCACTTGGTTCTATTAAAAAATCAAAAGACAAACTCCATAAGCAAAGTGATCGACCAAAGTATATCTGCAGCCCTTGTGGACTTGGTCCATTCTTCAGAAAGGGCCGCAGATGTTTTACTGGAAAATGAAGAGCTTGCTGCTGGTTTTAAAAAGTAATACATTTTGGTTTTGACAAAAGGAAACACATTTTCATGCTAGGAATTTCCTGATGGCAGATGATTATTCTATGACAAATACTGTGTTTCCACCAAGAAGGAGCATTGCAGCAGCTTGCAGACCAGGGATCCCCACATGTGCATTGCTCAAATACCAGCACCATCAGCGACTCCTCACCATGTGTATGTCAGACACACAGAAGGAGGATTTGGCTGCTAGGAGGAATCTGTGTACACTTTGCTTGTAAACCTTCCACTAGTTCCAGCTGTGTCACACCTCGGGGTCCTTGTTGTCGATGAACAATAGCTGCTAGCTTCTTCTTTCCATAAAACAAAGGCATACTGTATTTTGTAGAAACTAGTTAGAGAACCAAAAATTACAGGTAAGATAATCAAGTGTCTTCTAACTCAGATATTCTGAGGCTGTGTTCAACTGCTTTCTCTGTTATTTTCTCTATGGCTTCCACCTTGAATCTAACAATGTGTAATGTACCTACATCTTTTGAAGAGGCTATAAAGGTCAAAAAAACACAGCAAGCAGTTAATATTTTATCACTGTTTTGTCCATCATGTCTAACTCTGGTATTCATCTTACCAGCAAAAGTTTGTAACTATTTGTCTTTTTTGATTGTTTTGTGTGTGGTTTTGGGTTTTTTTAAAGCTATAGAAGGCATTCATGTTTTGTATATCTACCACATTTGGGAGGAAGAGGGGTCACTAGGAAGTCAAACCACATCAGGATGTGGAGGACTTGCCCAGTATCAATAAGACTGTTTCCACAGTACAGGCAGTAGCTGGTAGGAGTTTTCATTGGCAGCAACTTCTGAATCCCATTATTGTCTGGTGGAAGTTCTGTGACCGAGGATGGGCATTTCACCTTATGCAGGTAACAGGTGGAGGCCCGATAGCAGCCCTGTTAAAATTGCTTCCTTTTATATCAGCAGGCCTTGATCTGAGCCCTAGGATAACAGGTACTGAAAGAAATGGTTATAATACGCTGATGAGAATAGAATCCCATCTGTCTTTAATTCCTTCGTTCATCCACGCAGGAGAGTATGAGACTGCAGGAGGATTTTCAGACAAGCCTCACAGCTGTAAGTCAGTGGTATTTGAGCACTGAAACACCCCAGGCTCTTCTGAAAATCCCAATCATGAAATCAGTAGAGAAAACTTGTTGGCGAGTGTAGCAAGGGCAGGTCTCACTCCAGGCTGACACAAACATGTTTTTGCAACTGTGGCATGTTTGTATGAACTCTAAGAAAGCATGTGATGATTTCAAAACAGCATAGAATTGCTACATCTACAAGTATGAAACCTGGGGAGGTATCTATTTTTGTACCCTGTTCTAAATAAACAGTAATAGGGGCAGGGCCTCCTCCTCTGTCAAAGTGAATTACCAACGAACATTACTAGTCATCTTCAGCTTTCAAGAATGGCATGGCCTTCTTATTAGGAGTAGTCCTATGCAAAATTGTGGAGCTTGAGGAAAATTCTCCACTTAATCTGTGATCCCACCCGAAGAACTGAGATCAAGGCTCTGAATATTTGCAGAGTTCTGGAAAGTTAAGATTTATGCCTTCTCTGCCTATTAACATAAGATCACTTAGAAGTGTCTTATTTTCCTTTCAAGTAATCTTATTTTTATACTTATATATGTATTACACATGTTCTAGAACCTCTCAAAAAAGTTCATAACAAAGAGAAACCATCACGAGAAGAAAAATAAGGAGACTTAATGCGTGTCAGCGTAGTCTTAACATTTGTCTCTGCATTCAGCTGCTGTATTGTGGCATTTGTTTTTCCTGTGTTTTATCATAATAGAGACAGAACGTGCAAGTATTTGTGTTTGCATCATAGTAATAATTTATTATATATTCAACAGGATGAGTAAAGCTTTTGGATGCTATTCAGGCTCCAGAAGAGTAATACCATACGCGAGTATAAATTTAAAGCTTCCTTAGATCAAGAGTATCTTTTTTCATAGAAAGAGTTTATTTATAAAAAATAAATAAGTATGAGAACAAACCACTATAGTGATTTTTCCCTTTTCACCAGTGTAGTAATGAAGCAAGTTGGCATGAGCAAAAAGCAGTCGCCTTTATGTGGTGAGAGGGGCAAAGGGGACAGACCAAGGAAGCAACCCTGAAAGTGTAAGATAAACTAGGTCAGCCTGCCCTAGTTAACACTTGCCTTTCAGCTGTTCTTTGTCATCGGACTCCAATTCCAGACCTTGCTTTTGTCAGTCAGAGCTATCTCATGTAACTGATGAACGAAAAATTGGTGCAAGGTATGTGACACTGTCATTTCAACTTCTGTTCTCAACTAAATTCCTTGTCGCTCACACTGTTACGTCATTGTTTACATTACTACCGAGAGTTGCTAAACGGGATTTGTAAAAGGCATCTAGGGGATAGAAACCCGGAGTATTGCTCTTTGCATAGAAAGAAACAATCCTCAGTGTTAAACTCACTGCTGCCTTTTTGGGACACATCTCCAGTGCCCTTACATGGAGTTGGACCCCTCAGCATCGGTGTTTTTTAGAGCATCTGCTTTTCAAATAAGGCATTCTCATTAGGAAAAAGCCTGTCATCTTTGGTTTGACTGTATACAGAAATTAAGTTTAGCTGCCCTCCTGCGGAAACAGTTTTATCACAAGGGGGAGAGGGAATAATCTCGTGGATTGATCACAATTGTTAAAAAAAAAAAAAAGCAACACAGCACTGAAAAAAATAAAATAATTTATTGTTTTTACAACTGGTATGTGAACGGATGTAATGAATTTATTTATTCTTATTTAACAAAAATACCAATTGTGCAAATTCTATATTTAAAATGTTTTGCTATCGTCTCTGTCTCTCTCTTTCTCGCTCTCTTTTAATTTATGCTTCAAATTTATGTTGAAAGTACGCCTTGTGAGTTTACATAATGTATGGCACTGGTTATTTTTTGTATGTTTTTATTTAGAAAGCTTTCTGCATGAAACAGGAGTATATGTGTATACATGTGTGCACACTGTATAGATGTATATTCTTTTTCTGCTACCGCCTTTTTCTTAGAGAAGTTGTAGATTTTTGATTTTGTGACACCTCACGCTCAAAGCTCCTTTTTACACTTCACTTCAAAAATCTCTCCACTGGCAAGTCATAAAGGTCTGCGGACCAAAAAAAAACCCCATACTAGCTCCTAAAGAAGTCAGACAAGAGGCTGGCTTTGCAGAGGTGCGTGCAGTTCATGCTGCAAGCCTCGGTGATTTACCACCGAAGCTGGTAGGAGTCTCACCCTCCGCTTCAATGGGAGCAAGTTCGGGCTTGTAGTAAATGAGAGTCCTCTATACGTGAATGAAGTTTCTCTGAGTTGTCAGGGTGGCAAGTGAGTCTGCTCTCATGCAGCTTCTTATGTTTAAGTGAAAACATGACAGAGAAACTCTTGTGTGCCTCTTTAAAAATATAGCTGAAACAATGTATGATTTGGTTTATGAAGACTGAACCATTGAAAAAGCTGCTTTTTCAGTCTTTCCACCATTTATATACATACATAAATATGTATATATGGCTATAAATAGTCAAAAGCCCAATTTGGAAGGCTTTGCAATGTTTTACTTCATTGTATTCTAGCTCTTTGCACCACATCAGGCAAAGTTAGACGCAAAAAAGCCAGCAAAGCACGCATTCCCAGTGTTTCCTTGAAAATAACAATATCCATTTGCTTCCACTTTTCATCCAGTCCAACTACTGCTGAACTCAAGGGAACTTGTATTGGGGCCAGCGTAAGGAAAAAAATGCAATATAGAAAACCTACAGCTTTTCTACAGTCGGTTTATTTAACAATACAAATCACTTCTGTAGCCACCTCACCGTAAGGGCAGTACTACAGACTGCATATAATCTATTTCAAACTGTTGAAAGTTATCTTGCTTATCAGTGCCCACATTCACACAAGTTAAATTCCAGCTCAGCCTCTTTGCCCGGTGTCTCCTGCCGTCCAGGCACTACCAAAGACCCAGAGCCAGCCACAAGGCTTTAGATGAATTTGTGATGGCCAGTGGGCGATGCTTCCTCACTTAAGACCCACTCCAAAATGCCAGGGAATGACTATAAGCCTTGACTTTGACAATCTTTAGGGCAGGCTTTAAACAGGATTTGTAAGGATGGAACATTAATAATTGTGGGCTTTCAGCAGTACGTTTAGGTGAGTGTTTCTCCTCGTGCTAATGAATGCCGTGCTGTTCTTTGTCACTGAGGAAGATGGAGCCTGTGGCAAGAGCCAAAATTAGACGCTCTGAGCATGGGCTGCAGTTTTCAGGAAAAAGCTGCTGGTTTGGAGGGGTTTGTTGCTTTTTTTAATTAAGTGATTAGTTTTTATAGAGTTGCCAGAGTGCATCATTGCATTCGTACTTGTCATTGGTAACATTTTCAAGAGGGTTTTTTACTGTGGGTACACTGATACTAGCTTGTATAGTAAAGCTAGTTCAACATTTTTGTTTTGAATAACATTGCAAATGCAAATATTTCTGGTTTATCACGTGTACCGGTAATGACTCTTAACGTGAGAGAAATTGTCAGGTCCTCAGCTGGCACCACAAAATGTAGCTTTGGGGTTTATAAGACTTTATTACAAGTGTAAGTTTTCAGTGATACCATACAAGATTTGAAACGCCCCAAATGTATTCTTAGTCTGCCAGGTGAGTGGTGTAAGAACTTATCTCCAGACACGCCGTACCAAACGCCTTGATACTATCCTGCTGCTCTGCACACTGCGGAGTTGCAGGTCGAAAACAAAACTCACAATGTCATTTGCCCTGAAAGTTGTCTGTAGAGGCTCACGGTCACTCTAAGGACACTAAAATAATTTCCACGTACATCAGCCTTGCATAGTCCGTGTTGAAACACATACGTGGGCACATGTAGAACTTAACCGTGGCTAAATGCAAATGCATATTTTGTGTGTGTGCATGTGTATACTTGTGTATATATAAGCACATACATGTACATATATACACAAACAAGTATTTGGGTCTCCATTACTCCCTCTCACAGGGCAAAATAGTTACACCGGTTTTAGTTATACCTATGTAAATTCAGAGTAACTTCATTACATCATCTGGCTTTGCAGGAGCTGCTTCAGACTTATACCACTTTAAGTGACGGCATAATTTGTCTTTTAATTTATAGGAACTGGTTTACACAATTTATCATATGAACTGTGAAATTTTCAGGTAGTTTATCATATGAAACATACTCATTGACAGTCAAGCATATATGCATTGTTAAAATCCCATCAGATACAGGAAATAATATACTGAATTCAAGTAAGTTGGAGGCGGTGTAATACTCCTGTACAGCAATAAATCCATCTAATTTCTGTTGCCAGGTCATCTGCCTAACCTCAGAGAAGATAAAACGAGAGGGGTATTGTAGGGAAGACTAATGGGAAAGCACAACGTTTAGTTTGGCTTAGTTTATTTCATGTGCCTCTTTACACACTCCATTGGCGTCAGCATATTCTGGGAAGTGTCACTTTGTGCATTACAGATAACTTGGCTGAAATACCAGTACCCTTTGAAAAACGAAGATGTGTCACAAAACTTTTTTCATCCTAGCACGTGTCTAATCGAAGAGAGTTAACATTTTTAGAGCACTACTATGTCAGCCAGTTTACATCACAAATAATATGTTATGCAAAATATAAATTCATTTGAACTGAATTGTACAAGGTCTACACTGTACTATGACACATTGAAGGCCAATATTTTGCTTTGTAAACTATTACATATGTATAATTTACCAGTTGTAATCTTAAAACATTTGATTCTGTGATTTCAGTAAAAGTAATAAATACAAACTGTATCATAGGTCCAAAATACTTGTTCTATATGGTATATTTGTGGGCTACTGTTTGCCATTTGTGCCCCACTAGAGACAGACGAGCAAAAAAAGACTGAGCTGATCCCTACATTAAGGCATAAACATCCCCACTTCAGTTGTGGTGGGATGGGGTTCTGTCAGAGTGTTTCTGCGAGTCATGAAATACAACAGGAAAGTGCAGAAAGCGGCATTCGGTGCCTCTCCAGAGCCTTAGACAAAGTTCCTATTTGCTGCTGTCCAGAAAGATGGTATATACCGGTGATCTCCTGAGCCTCCCCAAAGGGCCCATGAAATCCATGGGATCTGTCCAAAAGCAACGCCCTGCAGAATTCATGGATTAGATATTCAGCATGAGATTCATAATTAGGCATATAAACCAATCTAAGAGCAGTAGAAACCTGCCAGAATGGGTAACGGGAGTGTACGATGTGTGCAGCAGTGGCAGTACAGCCTGTGTCAAAGGAAAGATAAAAGCAGTAATTAGGGGATTGGGCTGGTGAGACGGAGTTGTATACACACTCCGGCTGAAGTGTGGCTCTTAAGATGCGTTATTACCAAGATTTACTTTTCTAATAGAACCATATTATTATGCATTATAATTCCATTTTCATGCTGATTTCTTACTTATCCTTTCTCATTCCACAACACTAAGTTGGAGTTTTTCTTGTTCCCGAAAACGATGCTTTCTTTCCAAAAGTGAAAGCAAACTCATCCTGTCTAAATCTTACCCCATGTGCCTGTCTAATCTGTTGATTGCTGGCATTTTTATGAATTTTGGATTTTGCCTTTTTCCTAATGTGGAGTTTTTGCTTTATTTTGTTTTACAAATTGTAAATGAAACTGATTCTTATTTACAGAAACAATTTATATATGCCTAGGAATAGCTCTTCTTCCTAGGTTTTCAAACAACGGCAGTGAAGCTTTACAGAGCTGCCAGTACCTGTTAGAGAGGCCCAAGGTCTTCAGAAAAATTTGTCTAATAATCTGTTACATTCACATATAAATCCACTTGAACCACATTACAAGAGAGCTGTCCTGCTAGAGTTTGGTACAGTATATGTCTCTATATATGCACAATATTATGTATTTGTAATATTACTATTACATAGTCTATATGTATATAAAGATGTTTCAGAAAACCTTGCTTGTACATTTACACTAGATGGTTATAAGGCTGGTGGCTGCCCATCAGAAAGAACACAGCGGTCAACATCAGTGAAGGGTGCAGTGAAAAACCTGGGCTAGAAGGCAGTTTTACCATTTATCCTGCCTGAAGGGTGCAGGGAGATGTCACCTGCTACACTCTTCAGTAAAAATTGACTAACAGGTTTTCATCTCTCCCTGCATCTTTCCTCAGCCAGGATGCTGGGGCAGAGCAAAACCTCCACCAACTCCTTGCCTCCTCCTGCCCACCTGCCCGTAGAAATAGCAGACATGCAAACTGTGCCACAACTTTGTCCTCTACTTTTAGATATTTTTTGTCTCTTGGAGAACTCCACAAGTGTTACCACCTCAGAGATACTTCAGTACCTCCTCTGTATTTTTGTCTGCATAGCAAGCTGCAATGTCACTGAGTGATTATGGCAGGTCCTATCTTCCCAAAACTCCATTTTTATTTCCCATTTTAGAGTTGCTCAGAGAAAGCCATTACTGGGAACGGAAATCCATTCCTATACAAATCAAATAGAGCAGAGACAGCAGTATAGACTTTTTCAAGTGTCCAACGCTGTCATAATCCCATTACTGTGCAGGGACTGTTCTGTATCAGGAAGATGAACTCATTCTCTCTTAATGTATTTTCCATCTCTTCATAATGTGACATTTCACCTCTTCAGAAACTGTACGTAATTACATGTGAGGAGGGAGACTTCTATTCCCAAGACTCTGAACTTGTAGACTCAAATCTCATTTTTAGGTGGGGATGCAAGATGGATTTGATCCAATTTCAGTCCTCTAGCCAAACTGATCTTTTAAAAAAAAACATAAGTTTTGGAAACCTCAAAATATATCCAATAATTAAACTAGAAAATGTTCAAGTCTTTCCACATTGCTTACACCGTTACCTCACTCTCCTTATGCTGTGCTCTGAGAAGTTTAAAGTAATAAATTCATCATACTTAGACCACTCGGCATTCTAAGCTGACCTAAGGATAGGTTTGAAGAGAACATGTGTGGGAAAAATAATTTAACAAAAGCCAAGGAAACAATACTATTTTCCATGCTTGGAGGACCAGGGCAGCAATCTCTTTGCTTTCCCTTGATTATTCTGGGAAAAATATGTCTAAGTGAAAGCACACAGGCATTTTCTTAAGCAGCTGCTCAAGAAAGCTTTGTTGTAGCAATCGTGCAACCTAAGGATGAGTTTATTAAAACAGCCATTGTGGCCATTGCCACCATAGTCTCACTGCTCCAAGTGTTGCTAAACAAATACAGTTAGACAGGATAGTCGGATGAAATTCTGGAGAACACGTGCATTTAGGTATGGGAGAGAGAGGGGTGCCTCAGAAGGCGTAAGGGGTAAGAAGTGTTGCATTCTGTAATCTTTATTAGCTTCAATGCATTTTGCCACAGGAAGCTTGTAAGCATGCATTTTTGTCTACCTGTAATTTGGTTCACTGGTGTGTCTTTATTTTATTTCTTCCATCTATTCCTCTGTCTCAGTAAAACTTTACCTAAAGGACCCAAATCTGTAGAACTAAAGCCAACCCCTCCCGCACGTCTCTGACTGCGTAAGCCTGAGTTCTGCTAAACAGACTCACATTAGTAGTAACGCTTCCCAGTAAATCGTGACTGCTGCCAGACGGGCGCTAAAGGAACGGCTTCCCCTGCCCTTGCAGCTGCCAGGAGAAGAGGAGGGTCAGGGGGGGAGCCCGGCAGCGCCGCGCGAGAGCCCTGCTGGCATCAACTCTCAGACTGTCCTGAGGGGTGAAGCCGGCTGAACTTTCAGATCGTGCGTATGTGCAAGGACGTGCCTATCTCTAGCTCATCTGAGCGCTTCGCACAGGTGTGCATCAGAAATTAATTCTTTTTATAGCGCCAGCTCTGCTAGTCACCTTTTTCCCCCTTACACATTTGTGGTGTTATTTCAAGAGAGTGCAGTCAAAATGGATTTTACATTTTTTGCTCTGGAGGCACTGAGGCACTTACTCCTTCTAAGCTTTGAGTTGCTGCGGTAGCAGGTGGTGTGCCTGGGCCCTCGCTGATGGGGGCCGGGTGTTCTCATGCCCATTGGCAATTTTGCTTATCTGCTGTAATGATCGAAGGCCGTACGCCCTGGTGAGGTTTGCAGATGTAAATTCTGCTCTAGCAGTGCCGGTAACCACAGAAGGGCCGTACGCAGGTGTTAGTGCACATAAAGTGCACATCCTTGCAAAAAACTGCGCAAATTGCCCTCGACTGGCAGTCCGGCAGAGGCCCGTTGGAAACCGACCCCGTGCAGCCATAAAGCCGTGGAGGTACCACAGGGAAACATCTGCTTGGTAAGCAGGAAGGCACCAGCGCGGTGAACATCGCTACGGTCCCGTAGTGCCTGAGAGCATCAGGTAACTCACATCTTGAAATAGTTGAAAGCTGGCAGCAGGCCACCTAGGCAATTGCTAGGATGGCAGCTACCCAACGGGTTGGCAAACAAGCTTAGTTACCTAGTAAAGGTGGTCTGTAACTAAAGGGTAACGAAAATTATACTGGAAACTTTCAGAGCACTTTAAAGTGGTCAATTTAAGACAGGGCCCTGCCCACTGGAAGTGGTCCTTTGCTGAAGGCCTCGCTGTACTAGGGCTGGTTTTGTCCAGAAAAAACAGTGTTAGATGCGTTCTGTGTGGGCTGGGAGGAATGTTTTCACACTGATATTTATGTGGCATGCTAAGATCTGACAGCCATCCAGAGGGGTTCCGGCCAATATTTCATTTTAAATATATGCTGCACACAACCGAATAAAAGCACGTGAAATGGCATTGCTTCTGAGGGGTAAACCGAATGGCAGAGCGGCCGCAGAGAGCAGAGACAGACTCCGTATGGTAAACCAGCAGCTACGGAGATATAGGTTCTTTCGACAGGAATTTGAGCTATGAAAGGATTTAAGGGGAAATTACCAACCAGTCTGGCATTCAAATGCCAAAATACACAGTCAGACTCTTGGCCGTACAGGCACGCTGTAATGCTCTTCAGCTTCACTTCTAAGGGAGAAGGAAAGTTGCAGGACTTCTCTGTGTAAACCTCAGCCTCTTCATGTATGCAGGACATTACCATCAAAATGCTAGCCCTTCATCGGGTTAAAATGGAACGGTGAACTGAAGTATTATATATGAAGAACTTTTCCTTCAGAGGAGAGGAGAAAGAAGCAAAGGATGTTTTGTTTCCCTCCCCCTCAAAATAATTATTATTTTGGGATGAGTTCATTGTCTATTTTTGGCTATTTTTTTTCCCCCAAAATAGTTTCTTAAGGCAAGGCAGAGACAGAGGCAGAACCTAAGACAGGTTGTGAGGTTACTGTGGAACAACTTTGCCTCCAAAAGGTCTCTGCCTGCCTCAGCCTGCTGAAGGCCTTTCCAGTCTGACTCCAGTCTCGGGCTCCTGTTCCCCAGAGCCTGCACCTTCTACCCCAGGAGCCATTTCCTTTGGCTGTATTCATAACATTTATTTAAATCATCACCTGGTTTGTTTTCAGAGCTAGTCAGATTTCTAGAAATATGTAAAAGAGGATGATAATGAACTAGTAGATTAGAAAAAAAAAGACATTGGCAAAAAAGTTAGGAGACGTAGTTACTTCTCATTTACAACTACAAAAGAAAAAAGAGGGGGGGAAAAAGCTCTAAGAAGGAACAGGATTGATGAACAGTATCTCTTCTATCTTGAATCTGAATGTAAGCCATAACCAGGCAGCATCCAAAAACTTTGGAAAATTCGGGGAGTTAATTTGGACTCGTAGAAATCCATATATAGGGCTAAACTTTAAAATATAAAGCAGAACAGCTACAATAAGAGAATGGAGTAGCGATAGAGGAAAAAACGCTTTACTTTTCAGTTAGATACAGCGAGGGACAAGAAGTAACTAAGAAGGGAGCTCAGACGGTTTAGGACAATTTCATACAAGATTAAACTTATCAGATAAATGTAAGGAACAAAAATTTTTGATTCTCTAAGGATAAACATGGCTTTCCATTAGAACTAGTAGCTGAAGACTTCATAGCCCAATTATTTATGAGAATGTGGATATTATTACTAAAAAACCTGAAGATTGCAGCCCAGATCGTTTTATCATTTTAAGGCTTTTTAAAGCTTGAAATAAAGTCGTAGTTGATTTATTTAATTAGATATGCCAGGAGGTTCCTCCTCTTGCATGGAAGCAATTGTAGCTGTTATACATTACAACTCACAAAGGGGTGGGAGTGAATCAGTCATTCCTAATGTACTTCCTAATGTAATACTTGCATTTAAAGCAAAGGGTTAGTAGGTAGACTAGAAAGTTTCTTCGATACACGTGCTCAGGTCAGTAAGATGTACCATAGGAAACGCACCTCACAGACAAGGGATTTAGGCTGTAGCTTGATTAACAAATACCCCAAGGGCTCTTGGTGTCGTTACACAAGAGAAAGCCGCTGGCTGAACGAAACGGGAACACGGGAGCACTTCTCCTCTCCGTGGGACCAGAGTAAGCATCCCGGCTGAAGGTGCACCATGACCATGGGTTGCAAAGGCTCGTTGAGGGACAGTCTCATAGGTGCTGACCCCAGAAATTTGTGAGAATGAAGGGATAAATCCTGCCTGGGAGCCAGTGTTTAAGCAGGGGTATGAGTCCAATTCACCTGACTAGTTCAGTAAAGGTCCCGTGAGTAAATAAATAGCCTGGTCATTTGGAACACATCTCAAAGCACTGCAGGAAAGTAGCTAGAAGACCACAAAAACTACGTTGGTATCCATATGGCAATAGACAGGGGTTATTTTAGCAGTATGAAATGTTTTCTGATTCCAACAGCACACAAAAAAAGTGCCAAAGCAATTTGCCAGTGACAATAATGCGTGGTGTAATGTTGAGGATGAAAAACCTTCGGCTGGGTTTGACCCAATATAAACCATCCCTGGGTCTACTCCAGTAATACTCAGTGTTAACCAACTATATCTGGGCTTTTTATCTGCGTAGTATCTGTCACTTGAAAATAGATAAATATTAAATTATGTCTACACTTAAGTCAGAGTCCTTAATGTTGACTTAAAGTGTAACTCATGTTTCTAAATCATTTCAGTAAATTTGTAAATCCTATCCCTAAAGTTTTTGAAAAATGTATATTATTATTCTTTTAGTCTGCTATTTAACACCATAGCGTGATTCTAGCCAAGCCCTGAAATCCCACGCAAGGCAGATTATGTTCGGTTCTCTGGCTGTCTACGTATTTTCCTCCCCTATGTACCTTACAAGCCAATGCCTGAATTAGCCCTAAAATCATATCCTTAGTGTACACCCAAGAGACCACATTCAGTATCCTGTCACCCATCATATTGAACTGATTGATTCTACCAGGATTGTTAATAAAAGCATAACTTCAAAAATGTCTTTTTACTTAAAGCCTTTTTTTTTTTTTAATTGTATAGTAGTTATGGCAACTGCTTCCTGCCACCTCTGCTGCCAAAAGCCACAATCCATCCATGAAAAAGAGCTCCTCCATCCAAACACATTTTTCAGTGGACAGCAGCATTCCCTGGCTAGAGCACACTCTTCCCTTCCCTTCTGGCAAACTGGAAGCCAAACAAAATCTGTAACAAATGTGAGCTCAGAGTGAGGAATTAAGTGAAATTCTTTCAAATGACTTTGTATTTTTACACGTACATGCAAGAAAAAAGAAAAAAAAACTCTCGGGGAGGGGCAGGCGGGAGAAAAAGCCAGCCGCCCCCCAGGGCTGTTCAATGAAAGAAAATGTTTTCCCCTCTTAGAATGCACATTTGGGATTCAAACTCTCTTAAAAGTCTTGGCATAATAGTAATTAAAAAATTGGTGAGTTATTTCCCCTTCTCTCTTAGTTTTATTCTACCTAGAGGTCAGTGGCAGGATTTCTTAAGTCTGGTGTATTTCCGGCATGATGATCAAAGTTTGCTTTACAAATTTGAAAATAAAATGTCCCTATTCTTTGCTAGTACCAAAACTCTGCTTCTATGAGTAAGCCTTTCTGGTCTTGACACAAAATAATTCTTAAATTTCCTGTTTGACAACATGGTAAAGCTTTTAGAAAAGCTTTGCAATTATTTTTATGGACTGTATTCATAAATATTTTTTCCCTCCCTAGGCTTAATCCCAATGCACAGTTATATGGAACTTGCTTGTCTTTCCTTTGCCCCGTTGGCTGTGATACTTTTACCCACTCAGAAAGTAATTAGTACATTTTCCAGCAGATAGTTGGATGATTTCATGCTTTCTTATTGTGAGAAAACATTGTAACAGACCACTTCGGCAAACAGTCTAATGTGCTGCTCTTTCAAGCCCCTTTATAGTGAATGAATACAAATGTACAAGAACGTCAAAAAATTGAATGAATCAAGAATTGTGATAACAATGAGATGAACAGCCACTTATAAAGCAGGACTTCTCTTATAGACTGAATTGGGAAGTTTTATTAAAATGCAACACAACCATCATGATACAAGTCACTTGGAGATTTTTGGCTGGGTGTGAGAAGAAGATAAGGCTCGAGTTCCAGTACTAATTAGGCATTGCACACATTGTGAGCATTAATAATTTCCACCACAGTAGCTTCAGCCTACAAGATATTTTGCAAACAAATTGCAGAAACACGGTGTAGACAGTGTAAGCACCCAAAAGCACATACAGCACACAAGCCTGAAATTATGAAAAATAGAGGGGAAGGGAAAGTAACAGCAGAGACACAGGTCCAATCCAAAATTGTGAGGCCGATATTACTACGGTTTTGCTTCCAAGCTCAGCAATGGGACCGCATCGCCTAGCATTCTGTGTTAAGGCAGTTCTCACTGATTAAAACCCTTTTGCTACCCATGACGTACCTACCTTACCGAGATTTTTGCCTTCAAAGTGATTTTCACTGCCTCCATGCAAGTGATGTATTATATAGCTATGTCAGGCATTTTAGCTTCTTTTATACGATAAACAGAGAGCTATTGCAATAGCTCTTCAGAGTACTTAGAAGTCCCTTCCCACCGGTTAACTTAATGGCAGGAGTCATCAAGTGGCCCCCTCACACGTGTTCTTAGTGTGCAATTGAGTTGCGTGGCTAATGGTGGAGCTAGACGAGCCCTCTCTGCAGAGCAGTTCCAAAAAAGAGGAAGGCTGTATACCAACATGGATGTCTGCTCCCTGCTTTTGTCTCCAGTTCTCAAACTTGAGCCAGCATGCATTGCAGCAACAGGAGAATAAAAAGAAATGAGAAGAAAAGGCAAAGCATATACGTACGATGCCGCAAAATAAAATGAAGTTTGCATAGAATCATAGAATCATAAAGGTTGGAAAAGACGTCTAAGATCATCGAGTCCAAGGATTCACTGATTAATTCATTGCTTGGATTTTCTCCTAAACAAGTTATGCTGGGTTGATCCGGGACTAAGCTAGCTAAAAGAAAATGTCACCATTTGAGGCATAATCCTAATCAAATATCCCCAAGTTTCCCTTAACTGTGAAGTTGAGCTGCAAGATTTCAGAATTTGCCTATGCTTACACAGGTCAAATGAAGTGATGACAAAGAGGCACCAGAAGATATCCTTACCCCTGTTTCCCAGCTGAAGAAACTGGAAGACATAAAAGTCATAATTATCTTGTTTTAAGTGAGCAGAAGCACAGCCAGGAACATACTGTGGGCTTCTAGGCTCCAAAATAGCGATAGAAAACAACTGTTCACCTTTTACCAGGAATTTTACAGCTGCTTTCGGCATCAGGTTGACATTCTCAGTTATTTTTTTCATTCAAGTCCCCTCTTGCAGCTGCATCCACAGAAGCAGTTCCCCACTGCAGACAGAAGCACTGGTCCTGCCCACAGCAACTCTTGAAGTGCCTTTAATTAGGCAGCCCAGGCACCTTTGCTAATTGACAGAGAAAAGTAGGCACTTGAAAGGTACAAGACTTGTGGCTTTTGCCATTGACCTTAGGATAAGATGAGTTGAGCCCCGCAGGCTCTTGTTTCTCTCCATTGACTATAAAGGGGGTGGAGAGTGTCTAGGTCATTAGATGTGGAGAAGGCTTCCACCTTTGACCAGACAAATCCATCCCTGGCCTCAGACCGCTCTACAGACTGCTTTATGGTACAACGGTTGACTTCTGTGCAAGTTGGTCTATGAAGACAAACACTGCTGTCATAAATTATGCCAAGAGTTCATTACACAGTTCCTCTTAGTAATTTTTTTAAGTCTAAATACATAAAACTGTAGCAACTGTTTCATAGTTTTTCAAAAATGTAAAAAAAAAATTTTGACACTGGGGAAGGGTTTCCTCTCGTGGGCTTTCGAATCTGCATCTGAAACAGTCTTTATAGGTGCCTTTTAGATTCAACAGAGAGAAAATGGGCACTTCACTCATGCTATTCATTTCACCCTACAGTAGACATCCATAATAGGTTAGATGAATTGCACATTACAAATGTGTGTTTCTTTCCAGTGACAAAGGGATGTAGGGTTCAGATGTAGACAGCTACAGTGCAGATGTCTGAGGCTGAGTGAGATGAATCTCATTCCAGGTCTCAAAAGGGCTGAAAGTGCTTGGGAACAGTATCCTGTTTCCAAAGAGTTTTCAAGTAAAAACTCAGTTCCAAATGGCTGTACTTCTTTCCAGAAATTGACTGGATGAAGGCAGGTTTGTTCTGCAGCGTTTTTTTTTTCTCACTGAGCTACCACTGTGAGAATTAGTGATGTTCCAGTTCAGACTGTCTCCCTCCCTATCATCCCTCCCCGTTACATCCTCCAGCTCTTACTTCATTGCAAAGTTATCTTTAAGCTTGTGTAAGAAACTATACATCCTCTTTGGTACAGAAAATGGCTGTGGTGAATTCAAAACCCCTCAGAATGTGAAGGTTACACGTATTGCAATGATTGTCAGAAAAATGCTTTGCTCCCCTCCCCCCGCCCAAAATATATTCCTGTGGAGTGATCTAATTTTTATGCTAAGACTTATTTGCAGATCTTTTTACTAATATGAAGTTGTTTAAAATCAAATTATGAATGCCTTGGAGAGATGAGAAAGTATTTGTTTCACTTAGCCTTGATACACAACATTAAAATTGTACATTACTACAGAGCTTTTAAAGTTAACTATTGAATTATATATTAGTACTGGTTATTACAACTCGGTATCCCTATTACACATCTAATATTGGTAAGCCTTTAGCTTCAACAAGCTGTGACAGTGAGATCCAAAATGTAACCGTGAAATATACGGCGGCTTTGAATGCTATGCATTGTGCAGAATCTCTTCGTGAGTAGATCTCGTTGCTGTGCTACAAGCACAAAGAGAACCCAGCTCCTCGCCCATTCATTGTGTGTATACTTCCACTATCTCTTCTTTTTTGCCTTCTTTACCCCATGGTGAATAAACGTCATCAAGCCAGCTGGTGCTTCCATGTCTGTGCACAGTTTTTCCACAGGTGCCACTAAATTCTCTTGAATATCCTCCAGCTCATTCCCCGAATAAAACCCTGAGATCCAAGTTTCTTTTTTTGATTATAACCAAGTAGTGGTTATAATATAACGATATTATAACCAAATTACTGTATGAGCCAAATGCCTTACCTGAGCTGTCAAAAAAAATGAAAAAGATAAAAAAAACCTCCCCAAATGTAAAACCTTGACTCCCTTTTCTGAGCTGATACAGTTGATTTAAATGCCTTTAATTTCATGAGTGCATAGAGCTATAGAGAGCTCAACACTCCATATGCATCCATGCTGGCTGTGGCAGTAAGAAAGGCAGAAGTGAGCAAATAGAAGTGAGCTTGTCTCCTCGTTGAGAGGACAAGCTTTGGAGAAAGTGGTGAAAGAAGTTTTTGTACCCAGGCAGACTTTACACTGCTCGATTCCCACTACATCTCTCCCAGTTCCTGGGAAGCTTCTTTTTATCCTCCTACTTTAGCTGTAGGTTTTCAGGCAACCACATTCAAAAGAGAAGCCTCATAATACAGGGAAATCAAACATTTGTGGAAGGCATCAGATCTCTCAACTCCTTTTGGTACCCAAATGATTTCTTCTCTAAGCAAAGGTGGTGTTCTTTCATTTGTATCGTTTATTATTAACACGTGGTATTTGATTAAGATCATGAAACTGAAGTCATAGTAAAAAATGACTCCTGCAGGATCTGAGGACTCCTCCTCCAGCACTTTTTGTGAACGCTCTCATCTTAAGGGTTTATCATAAATTAGATCCCATTACTGAGTTTTCAGAGGTTATAAATATGAAAGGGATTTTTTTCCCCCTTCAACTATTCCATCATAAAATGGAAGGTGACTAGTAGAAAAGTGTCTTGTTCTTCCCATCGCAGACAACTAAGCTAATTAAAAAATCAAAATAATTGGCCCTACCTGTTAAAAAAGTTAGTGACAACAGGCCAGAGCTTCCCCTTGCTAACACTTGTCATTCCATGTAGCTCTGTGGGCATTGGTGGAATGACTCCACGTTGCACCCACATAAATAAAAGCACTTTTGGCCCAATAACCACAGATTTACAAAGGTCAGTGTATAGCAATGGCATCAGTAGCTCCTAAAGAAACAAATATTTTAAGTGCAGTGCCTAACTCCTGAGTAATTTTAACACATTTGCGCTGCTCACCAAATGTCATGTTGTCATGTTTACAAAAATATGAATGCTTTCATGTGGGTCTAGAAAAGTAATATTTACAGTACAAAGTTTATCTACTTATATAAAAGTGTCTGTCCTCAGTTTTCCTGTTGGTCTAACATAGAATTATCTAAGATGACTTCTACTTTTGCACACAAAATTACAGAATTAAGCTAGTGAACTATTTCTTTGAGTATTATTAGCAAATTTTGTGTGTGCGTGTGTGTGTGTGTGTGTGCGACTAAAGGTTGTTTAGTGCCATCTTTTGGGTGGTCCTAATACTACAGAACAGCTTAATCAAACCTATTAGACATTTGCCATCATTCACGTGGCTAGGAAGCCATGAGTTACTAGTTCCCTAAACTTGCTTCTAGGGAGTTTGGGGGTTTTATCCTAGATTACAACTCTCCGCAAGTTTTTGCTTTCTAACATGTATGAGCTCTCTAAAGAACAAATGGGCAGAGATGAAGGGGGCTGCGCTGGTTTCAGGCTGTGCTAGTCGGGATGCAGGAGCAGGGACACTATTTGCCACCGTGGGACCAACCTGGCAGAATCAGTGGAACGAAGGCAAGGAGATACAACCGGTGACAGCAGGTGTAATCACACCATAGAGGCAGACTGATGCTCGACAGCCGGGTGAGAAAATAGACGTTTAGGCTTCTTGCTCGGCGCAAGGCTGTTGTGGGGAGCTGCTGGGGGTGGGAAGTGTCTGTATCAATCTCGTACCAACTTTGAGAATTGAAGGGAAAATGGGTCAGAGGAGCCTTGCCCGCAGTAGCTCTTTGAAATAGGCCAGATACTGCAGCTTCTACAAGCTCCTTCAGGGCACTCCTATAGTGCAGGAGTATATGTGCATCTTCATAAAATCAATACAATTTCACCCTCTGCTTACGCTGTTCAGTTCATGATAACTGCAAATTACCTTGATAGGCAGCAGACACCTATGTAACAGCTCAGGTCTCCTGCATTTTTATTTTTTTTTAGTTTTTCAGGGGAAATTTTTTTAAAAGGTATGTGCCTTTAATTATGAGATTTCAGTTTTCTTCCAGCATCAAAATGCTTCCAGCCCTCCCCACAGCCACAGTTAAGTGAAGACCGTACACGGCTGAGTGGCAGTAGTCAGATGACAAAGAAACTCAATGTGAGGATGAATTGCTGGGAGTGTTTCCATGCTGCATAAAGAAATCCCCCAGCCCTTTCTTAGCACACAAATCCCCAAATCCCCAGCAGCAAAATATTTTCCTATTTAGAAACGCTGGTTTTTTCCAACTTTGGCCAATATTCATGCTATTTTATAAGATAATCATCTATGTATCCCAGTCACGCCAAATTTCTTTCTTCTGGCTCCTAAGACCCAACAGTAAACTCATTAAATTAATTGTTTATATTTTGTCTTTATTCCGTATTCCTTGCTAGCTCTAAAAACAGTTCATATGTCAAAAACAAAAAAACCCCCAAGCATCCAAAAATCCAACTTAACACCTACACTGATGCCATAGAATTAAAAGCGTACATGAAACACTATACCCATGGTACCTGGTACATGGTAACTAATAACCAAATCTAGCCATAAACCCCTGCATTTTCCACAGATGGTCTAAAATAGGATTAGATGACAATGTCCCTTTGAAAAGGTCGATGGTCAACTGGTTGCATCTTAGGCAAGAACAAATTCAGTGTAGTGAAGTAGGTAACGCTTTCAGCAGGGTTTCCTTTTCCCTTAATGAGATGAGAGGCCTTTCTGCCCCTTATCCCATTCTACCCCGGGACAAACAAGCTATTTCCCATAGCAAAGCCTAATTTCACCTGTGATACGGAGAGTACAGGGCTTGGAGGTAGCTGGGCTTTGGATATCCCCTTGCCAGCCATATAGGCCCAAAAAAAGCAGGTCAAGGTTCGTACTGTGCTCCCTGACTCATGGTCCCAGAGACAGCGCAGACAGAGCCAAAGGAATTACTCATGTGTGGAACAGCATTTATTGTAGATATTTACAGCATTTGGCCTTGAAGTCTAGAGCACCAGCTGATCCTTTTTTGCTAGCTGTTAGGCTTGAAATGACATATGCACACACTGCAAAATTTTGGACAAGGCAGCCTCCCCAACAAAATGCTGATGTCTGCAATTAAACTTATGTCTGTGTGGAAATGTTCCCCAGGCACCACTTCCTAGTCCAAGTGCTTGTTGGAGGCTTTTTGGAGGTGTCAGAAGGTTTGCATTCCCCTACTCTTGGATAATCAAACACTGCTCGCAAGCTTGTTCGGATGTTGAAATGAGCCCAAGCAGGGAGTTTACGCATGTACGGTTTGCAGCAATTTTAGGGACATCAGTCTGGAAGGTACTTCCTTCATCGGTGTCTCCATTCCTCTGCTGTGGTAGGAGATAGATTCCTACCACAATTCCTACCAATTCAGTTCAGAAATTCATCAAGTTCAGTTTTACAGCCATTGTGCCCTTTGTCTGCATCCCTCCTGTTGGAAAGCAGGTCTACCCATGTGCACCTACAGCAGGCCTTGCGATGAAACTGCACCTGTGAGAGGCCACATAGGCCATGGATGCGGCGGTCTCCAGCATCAATAATGTGGTCTCTTTTCATTGGCACTAATAATTAAATGCCTGGCTTGTGGACAACCACCATTTGTATTGCTCACAGCTAGAGCTTTTGGTACTTCTCACAGACATAAAACTGTACAATCAAACGATCTAATGGGAGTTAAGCGCACAACGTATTTCCATAGTTCTTTGCAGAGTTGGAGTAGTCAAGAAGAATTGCACTGTGCTAAGAAAGCGGCAGGTGTGTGCCGGCATGCTGCTGTAGACGGAAGCTAAGAAGAGACTTCCAGCCACACAGATCAAAGCCCTCGAACACAAAAGAGATGCTCAAATGACATGAAGTCAATGGGCCTCTGTTCAAGCGCAGCTGTCCGCCGATATGTGAAAAATACTGTGGGATTGGGGCCACAGAGATTAACATAAAGCAACAAATGCTGGCAGTTTTAGCAGCCGATGCCCTCACCTTAATTGACTTTTGCTTTTCTGCCCTCCCTGAAGCAAACAGCACAAGTTAATGTTGTCACTTCTTACAGTTTCCGAGCTTTTAGTGTCTTATGTCATAGCTTGAGTGTTTATAGTTTTTCAGCTTGTTTCCGATACTATGTTTGAGTTTGAATTCTTTTGAAAAGGTAAAAAGAGAACATTTTTCTTGGAGAGCCTTGAAATCCACATTAATAAAGCTGGCAGGGCCCTCTCAGTTAAATTTGGTTTCACTTTTTTGTCTTATTAGCAATTTCTTTACACAACCTATTTTAGCTCATGTATTTACCGTATAAAGCAATGACAGCTCAGTTGGCATCACTAGAATTATATAAATGTATGGGTTTATAAAGTGGAATTTTTTTACCTCTCTGTTTGCTAAAATACCTGATGATGCTTTGGTTTTAAAAGGTGCGTTACATGTGACAGCTGTGCGTATTTGCGCTGTAGCTAGGATTTTTATACTACACCCAGTTCATAAATGTTATTGAGCAACAACCTCTGAGATTTTTAAATAATGAAGAAAGAAGATGTTGGTGAGAGAAGCAGCACAGAAAAACACTGATTTTCTTCTTTCCAGCTGATTAGGAATTGTGCTGTTCTACTTTGTAAGTGTACGAACAAGTCCAGGCTCAGAAGGACCCCTCCTATGGGACCTTGGAGGTCCCTAGCAGTCCCTAGCTGCTTTCGCTTATGCCTTTGAAGCCACATAGTATGTAACCAGACCTTGGGATGTCAGCCTCAGAAGCCCAGAAAGTCTCCTCCAGTCCACGTTCCTCATTAACTCCCATGGGATTATCCCGGGCTGCCCCTGGACCAGCCCAGCGCCGCCCTGCTCTTGCCAATGCACCACTCAAGAGCAGCCCATCAGCGGCCACATGACTTTGGCCAGCAGCTCTACCGAGCCCGAAACAGCCTGGATCAGCCACAGGTAGCTGGAGGAGACTCGCGCGCCTCTTCACCCACTTGCATTTCACAAGGGGCACGCAGATGTCCCTCTGCCCAGGCTTCAGCGTGCAGCTGAGGCAAGCAGAGGCGACTGCAACCCAAAGAATTTGGGGTTGCCTCAGCTGTACTCCCTGCGGATCCTAGGGAGCCGGCGGCCAAACTAGGCATCAGACCCAGGCCCCTTTCACAACAGGAGAGGGCATGGCCAGCGGATAAGGGTATATGATGCCTGCCTTCCAGTTATGCCCGGCTTATGATCAGCAATGACGGCTGAGTTTGTGCAGGCAATAAAATTACTTATTCAGCTAAAAAAAATGATCCCATGTGAAACTATGATGCATTTTTCTGTCCGCAATATTTTAATCACATATTTAGATATATTTTGAATTAAAACTTATAATCCTCTAAATAACAGAAGGTGGAACTCAACAATAAGAGAATGAGTCAAAATACTGAGATTAATTGGTAGATATAATAATATCAGGAAAAGCTTTCCCCATGCCTACTTTACCCCTTCCCTCTCTTCTTAGGCCCACATATTCCTAGAAGACTCAAGACATTTCAAAACCTGTGATTTTTTTTCCTTGATCAACCTTAATCATATACCCAAACCTCTACTTTTGCCTTAAGTATAGCTTTTAACTTTAAAGCATGCATTTGGCAATCTGAACCATTCAGTCAAATACGCTGTGACTTCCCCATGACGCTCACGGAAATAAGACTGAATGAAAAGGTTTCATGAACATCCCATGCTCCCCGATTTTAGTTCTTTATCACCCAACACAGTAACATATCTTGTGCCACCCTATGCAAAAAAGAGTTGGTGGAGTAACGAAGGCAGCACATCAACAGGGGTCCCAAGCATCTCTTGCAAACGTGTTCACATGCTTAACTTCATATCCACTGGAAATCAAAGAGCCTGTCTACACCACGACAGCGAAGGCTTTGCATAAGGGTTTGCGTATTAAAGCCAAGAGGAGAAATTTAGCGATGATAAATGGAAGTTAAAAAAGAAGGTTTGGTTGACTGGCTTTTTGGTGTTTGGTCTTAAGCAGGAATGCTGCTTTTTCAGAAGACCTACCGGTAACAGGAGTGAACATACAAATTCAGGTATTGGTTTACTAGAGTCTGTTTATTTCTTGCCGTGCTCTTTTACAGTGTCTATGGTATAAACTGACACGGAGGATGGATGGAAGGGTGTTTCGCTTTAAAAATTTCATTTCTTGTATAAGCCATTGCACATGCTTCCTCTTGATACAATTTGTAAACAGAATATTTTAGCCAACTTTTTATTAAGTTTTCAATCCTGCAAACACTCGAGGGGTTAGCAAGATGCTAGAAGTCAAGCCTAACTATAAATATTTCCAGGACTGGGGCCTACGTGTCTGCTCCAGTTCTCTTTTTTAACATTATGTGATTGAGCTACGTGTTACATTGCTGCAACGAGGGTTGCTCACATGGGCAAAGTGTATTAATAATCTTAATATGGAGTTGTGCAAGCGAGGTTATATGCCAGAGGAGTGGCTTACATGAGCTGCTCCAGATCGGCCGGGGAGATAGGGAGCACAACTCTGCAGTGAACTATGACAGCGATTTAAAATCTTCCAAAAACTGGAGGGAGCAGCAAAGGGAGGCCCACACTGCCCTTGTGCTCACACTCTTCCTGCTGACAGCCACCGGTCTGATCCAGCCCCTTGATGGCAGAAAGCAGCACGTGCATATGCACGGAGAGAAGCAGAGGGCAGCAAGAGGCCTCCTCACCTTACCTGCCCTCCTCAGAGAGGAGCAGAGGAAGCGTCAGCAAGGGACAGCCAAAAATGGGATATCATCAATCCGAGCCTAGTAAAAACGGTTTGATCGATTTCGTCAAGCATTTAACTCCTGAACAGAGAGCCTGGTATTAGATTTTTGCATGGCTTGGGAAAATCTTATGCTGTGAATAGGCAGGCGAGAAAAGCTGAGGATATTAGTTTCTGTGACAGCGGCAAACATGACACCACTGCAGTGATCTTTGTCCCTGCTTCTGCTGCCGCCTCCTTGGTGCCCCGGGCTAGAAGGGGAAAGGCAGAGGGAAAAGACCAAGGGGAAGGGTAGCAGGTGACAGCGACAGTGAAGTCAGGCAAAAAGACAATCAGTTAGAAAGTGAAAACTACAGGATATCATTCTGCATCACCTTTCTGCAGCGTTTTTAATCAGAGTACCTGTACCGGCTGCAGGTGCCCAGGCGCTGGCATGGGGGGGCTGCAGGGCGGCCTCTGTGAGGAGCGGCTGGCGCCCAGGGGGAAGCCTGGGTAAGAAAGGGCAAAACACTGCCTGGCAGTGAGGGGTGAGGGGAAAAGTGTGAGAAACAGCCCTGCGAGCACCCAGGGGAGAGGGGGAGGAGGTCCTCCAGGCACCCCAGGAGGGATCCCCTGCAGCCCCTGGAGAGACCACGCTGGAGCAGGTTTGCTCTGAAGGACTGCAGCCCATGGAGAGGCCCCATGCTAAAGCAGGGACAATATCTGAGGAGGAAGGAGCAGCAAAGAGGAACTGTCATGAACTTACCACAACCCTCCATTCCCCATCCTCCTGCGCCGCTTGTGAGAGGCAGAGGAGTCGGAAGTGAAGTTGAGCCTAGGAAAAAAAAGTAGGGGGAAGAGGGGGTTAGATTTTGTCTTTGTTTCTCACCATCCTACTCTATTTTAATTGGCAATAAATTAAATCAATTTTTCCCAAGCCAAGTTTGGTTTGCTCATGACAGTAACTGGTAAGTGATCTCTCTGCCTTTATCTCGATCCATGAGCTTTTCTATCTTATTTTCTTTCCCCTGTACTGCTGAGGAGGAGGAATGAGGGAGCAGCTGGGTGGGCAGCTGGCAGCCAGCCACGGTCAACCCACCACGTTACCCCATAGTTCTTTGCCTAAGATTAGTGTTACAACCTTTTATTTTACTCATTTCATCAATAAAATGGAGATATTAGGCATCCCAACGTGTCAGGCAAAATCTGTGATGAAGTCTTGCATCCAGCTCAGCTGACCTTGTGATTAAAACAACGTGTCAGCGTTGACGTACAGATATATTCAGAACTGAGGGAGACCTTTTAGGTGTCTGTTCTATCCCAAGACACCTAAACAAGTCTTACTGACTTATATGCCCTTGAACCTGGGAGCAAACAAGGATTTCTCATTTACTTTTTCCCTAACATTAAAGAAGTGCAAAGAAGCAATCTGAAGTTCCAGCCTAATATTAGAAAACAAGGGCGTTTGAAAGCAGAAAAAAGTAAGAGGTAGCCATCCCATGTCCTGTTCAAAATGTGGATAAAACTATCAAAAAGCAAGAACAGATTAGCAACATCATGACCCCTGTCCTGAAATAGCTGAAACAAGTTATGGCAGAGCTAGAGGCTCTGCAAATATCTATGAATTGCATTGACGTAACAAAAGTATTCTGTCTTATTGCTAATAAATTCCTGAATCTCTTTGTACTTCAGTTTTCTACCTGTTAAATAAGGATAACACTTGCTAGGGGCTTTTGAGGAGATAGTCCTTAATGACTGCAAGTTGCTCATTTGAGAGCCATATAAGCACAATGAGGGAGTCAAAAACATAATGCTTAGAAGGAGGTAATTAATGAGGACTCTTGAAAGCCAACAAGCTTTTAAAAAATAGTTGACCCAGCTACTGGATTCAGTAACTGATTTTTACATATTTATGACCTTTGTTGGACCTAAGCTTAGGTGATTTGCTCCTCATCTCAAAAGGAGCCTGTAGCACAGCTAAGTATCCCAAAAGCTACAGAGACATCTTACCCTATTTTGGTATACAGCAAATACTGAAGGAAAAAACCATAGAACTGTACTTAAAACCATGACTTTGCATTACAATCTCTTGCAGCATTTCTGAAATATTTGCTTAGGTCACAGGATAAATTGATGAATGCATGGATTAAAGCATCTAAATAAAGATCCTAATGCAAATCCCCAAATTTGCTGTTAAGTGAAACTGCCTTTTAAGGTTCTCTCTCCTGAGGTATGTATTACTGAGATTTTTACTTGCTTACATGTTATTTCCATCAGTTCTGAATAAAAGAGATGCAGGAAAGAGTATTTCACGCTTGGCTGGCTAGCACTTTCTCCACTTGTGATACAGGTCCAGCTTGGCAGCAAGATAGAAGCTAACAGATGATCTCCGTTACAATTACTTGCAGGTAGTGCAGAGGTTAGTGAAAACACGGGGACTAGCAACCCTTTTGGCCTTAAAAAAGTTGCACTGACATAACAAAATCCCTCTCTTTACAAGAGGAAAGCTCAGAGCTGTTGAGGCTTATTATTCAACCGCTGGATGCAGAAATGCGTAACTGTTGCTCGATTCTGTACCCTTTTTTCCCCAAAGTTTCACTCTGCTTTTTGAGTAATAAAGGCATTTCTCCATTTGCTTCTCAAACGGCTACTGTTGCATGTTGGTTTGAAGCCCCAGACTTCAGAGAAAGAACCCCAACGGTAAGCTGAGGAGACTATAAATGCCATTTTCCATTTGTGATGCAACTCTCATGGAAGTCAGTGGCTGCTCAGCCAATATAAGCTCTTACTTAAAATCAAAGCAGGATTTAAGATGGCAAACACCAACCATGACCTAGTATGTAAGAGTACATACTAAAATATATGTAAAAAAGGTTAAGACTGCTCATAACATCCACCTCTGTGCCAACACTGACAGAAAGAGTAGCATCTTCTGGTCCCACACAGTCTACAGATACTCTGGTCATAGCGATCCAGATGTCAGACCACAGAGACAGAAAGACATTGTCACTTTATCAAAAGGCAAAGGAAGCAAAGTCGGTGCCTCAGTAAGGTGGCAGAGGGCTTCTGGCCTGCTCGTATAGCAAAATCTACCGTTGGCTGTACTGAGCAGGGCTTTAACTATGTGTCAGACACCAACGTGGCACAAGTTGGGCATTATTTAGTGTCAGCAAAGGTGACAGAGTGATCTAAGATATTTGGATGTTAAAATGCAAGGCATCTAACTTTTATAAAGGATACCAAATACCCCCAGGACTGGTGTCTGGGGAATTCCCTTTCATTATAGAAGTGCAGAAAAACATTTCACAAGGTGTGGAAAGGCAAGACCCCTGTCTAAAGAAAAAGAAAAGGGGAAAAATTGCAATCTATCATTTTCAACACTACCTTGATTATTGCAATTAATGCAATATCTCTGTCATAGGTGATGGAGAACCTGATAATGAATACAAGTCTGTACTTTAAACTGTGTTTTTAGGTAACCTCAAGCAGTGTGTTGGACTATAATAGAGAGCAGACAATACACTGACCCCCCATACACGAATTTATAACCACAGTTAGAAAGGGTCTAACTTTCTTCCCTAGATGCCATGGTTATTCAAGAGGGAGAAAAAGCTGTGCCAGGCAAAAAGAAAGTTTTCACATGAGTGCTACAACAAAGGCCATTTATCCAGCAGCGGCCATCTTCAGACACACATAGAAAAGGTGAGGCTTTTTGGAAAGGGAGAGGGAGGAAAAGAGGAACCCTCTCAGAACAAGTAAACAAACCGAGACCCAGAGGAGCCCCAAGAACTGCAGTTCGAGAGGGCCAGCCCCATCCCTGCAAACCAAGAGGAAACCCCATCTAATCCAGCTTTTAGCAAAGCATAGATTAGATGAGTCTAAACATGTACATAAATTGTTTGGGGAGTGGAGAGTGGTTAATCACTTTCCTTAATGTTTTTTGCCCTTCGTCAAATACACTTACTGCCAGCTCTTAATTATCCAGCATAACAGGGAGGAAAGGTGGGGTAAGAGGGGATGAAACAAAAATAAGGATAAGGTGAAGCATGCAAATGAGGCTATTGAAATCACATAGGGAGAACGTGAAGAAGAAAAGGAAGGTTAGTAAAATGGATCCTCATATTAGTACACCCTCATGCATGTTAAGTTCAGTACAATACAATGTGTACGTGGCAGCTTAGGTCTGGAAGCAGTATTGCAACGAGCTAATAGACCCAGTAACGGCAGGACAGCAACACCAGTTCAGAGGGTTTCCTGCCCTTCCCCTGCCTGCCAGGCTGAGCTGCCCGTTTCCAGCACTTGCTGCGCTGCATCACACCCTCCGCTAAGCCGACACCATTGTTTGTGTGGCTGTGCTAGAACTAGGGTGAGGGGACTGCCCAGCTTGAAATTTAACTCCACCAGAAATGTTTGTCGTTTATGTTCAAATTTCTGGACACTTTTTATAAGGAGTATCAGCATTATATAGGCTCTGGTCACAAAGAATGACCAGCATATGTCTGGGTAGACCAGGAGAGCAGTAAGCAGAGCACTGTCTAGCAAGATGGAAATCTCTTTGGAATCAGCATGGCCAATGCCCACATCTGCTAAGTGATGGGAATTGTCTCCTACATCACACAGACGTCTCGAAGGCAAGAAATTATTAATAGGGAGAGTGATGAGTTTTCATTATGGAAAACTGTAACACTTCTTCCAATATTTGTGAAATCCTCTGTCCAAAGTACACGGAGAAAGTGTGGTATCTGTTGAAATCGCAGTGTGATAAAAATATCAAAATGTCATGGAGCTCAGGGTATGCATGAATGTGCTCCTTGCCAGTTGCCAAGGGACTTTGCAGCCAACATTACAGTTATATTTAACTTCTGAAACACTTTTGCAGACATGCTATAATGCAACATTTTGTTTTGCCTGATTGCTTTTATTTGATCCCTCCTTTCCAGGGAGATTTTTTGTATATTTGACACTAGCAGTTGTTTTGACCATGAAAATTTGGATTTAGGTCAGCTGTTCACAAGCAATTTAGATGGTGACACAAATTCCTCAGTAGGAATACTTCTAGCACCAGAAAGTGAGACACACTTGTCAGACGTGAACAGTCTTTTAAACCACTTGCCTGTGGATTTATCTGTGATACAGTCATTTCTGAATTCACGTTCTTATGCAAACCTCCCTCTTCAGACTTACCGTGCTGTGGTAACAGACTTTTGCTACGGTGTGTGACTGATAATAGCTGGGGGGAGAGGTTAACATAAAACTAAACGCTAGGCCGTCCCCTAGGTGTTGATCTAGCCAGAAAACTAGTATTAAATATATGCACAGCTTTGCCTCCACTACTCTTAGAACATATCACTTAAAACGCATTAGCTCACAGGTTCTAACAAGCACATCAATCAACAAACAGCCAGGAGGTGCTAACAGCCTTTGATGTCTCGGATCAGATAGGGATACTACAGTAGACAGTTATATACGTGGTTATGAATGTGGCCAACTCCTGGTCAAAACCGAGGCCGCAGTCCCCCGCAGAGCCGATTCAGCTCAGGTGCGTCGGCCAGTGTCGGCTATTAGCGATGCACTGCCTCCGCCTTTGGATGCAGGCAGCTGCAGAAGGAAAGGCGCTGCACAGCAGTCCCAGCACGACCCACACCACCATCTTCATCACTGGATCTGTCCTACTATTAGTGTCAGGAGAAGACTATGACTCGTGTCTGTAAGGAAACGTTAAGACCCACGGCTGCAGTCCCTAGGCTCTGTAACTGACTTTTGCCCTCCCTGTTTCTCATTTCCCTCCACTCCTGCCCAATGATAAAACGGTTGAAAACATTTTATCATGGACAAAACTCAGTATGTTTTTCACCATGCTTATTTCAGGAGCAAACAGATAAACCAGATGTAAAAACTTGTATGAAGAAGCCACAAGAAAAATTCAGCTGAAAGATAGTTTGACAGCTGACAACACGGTCTTTAGGAGACGTGTAAGGTGACCTGGGTTACATATGCTCTTACCTGTGCCCAATAAAAAATTGTTAAAGAGAGAAATTATGCCACAGTTATAATGCCTGTAATTGTATTAAAATCATAGGAGTAGTATTACATTAGTCAGTGCAAAATATCTACAGAAAATTTCTTTGTGGTCTAAATAAGGACCGACACCAAATAAACGGATTCTTATTCCTACAAGTGTTGTTGAGTTTAAACTAAATCAAGCTTCCTGGCTGCCCTTACCTTTATAAATTGAACTAACCTAAATCCTGAACACCAAAGTCCGGTGCATTATATTTGCTGAATAACAAAATGTTTGACTCATGCAGCCAGAGGTAGACCAAGTTCCCATTGAATCCAATTTTGATAGAAGTTTACTAATGGAAAGCAGAAAGAATTGGTGGTGCTTCATTTTGAGTGCGTACAGGCCTATATAGGCTATTTAGGAATAAAACGTGGGGGCTCCCAAAATCTCTGCATCTATTTTTTTCAGCAACTTTGATAATTAGCTCACGTAAAAGCAAAAATTATGGGGAAACAGATAACCACGTTAAATCACGATTCTCCTCCTCCAAAAAAAAAAAAAAGTATACTTCTCGTTAAGGTGATGATGGACATTGTTTTGCTTTTTCCCATTACTGCTGATTATCAAAATACTTAGACGAAATTAGAGGTTTTCTCTCTTATCCCTGTTATCCTGCTTAACAAAAACCAACTGTTAATGACATCAAAATCAATCATAAATGGAAAAAATAACAAGCTAATCATGCATATCACAAAAGACGTCATAGAGGAACGATCTCCATAAATAATCTTGTTTGGTACAGTCATTTGCCCTGAATGACAACCTTCCTCTGCACGAAGCCAACCCACTCACGCTGCTCAACAACTACTAAGCGAGTGCTTAGAATAGAAGTGTTGATTGCGGGTGAACCTTTCAGTAGTCACAAGCAGCGATGGGAAAAGACTTCTGCAAAATCAGATGAATTTCCGACCAAAAAAAAAAAAAAGGCTTATGGCTATCGGAAGTGTTCTCCTGAGGATTTTTTTAACAGCATCAGGTCTTTAATCCCCTATTCAGTGGGCCTAATGTGCCACCTGCTGTTTTAATTCTGAATTATAACAGTCTTTGAAGGAAGCTATCGTTCCGCAGCATTTAAACGAACAGGCTGAAAAAGTGAGGGTTTGGGTTTTTTTCATTTTGGGAACAGCAGTTTATACAAACCCTGGCAAGGAAATTTAAGCGTCACCTTTGTTAATGCTGCTCAGGTACTGACAACGCAGGTCTAAGCCTTAAAAAGCTGTTCCTGCGCTGTAGCCTAAAATAGGATGATCTGTTAGCTCCATCTGGTGGCTTACTTTGCATTACAAGTTTCTGGCGCCTTTCCTTGACGGTTTTTTCCCCCAAGAAGCACTAGAAATTTATTAAAACGGCGAGTTTTGCGCCTTCTCTGGGTTTTTATCCCACTGAGGGCAATGCTGCAGAAGTTCAGTACGCGTCGCTTGCCAAATCGTGATTTACGCAGCGCGTGACTGGAGTTGCTGCGGAGCAGCTTAGGGCGCGGGTGGCCAACGGGCGCGCGCCTGCCTTCTGGTCTCGAACAAACCCAGCGAAACTCCCCGGGGCCATTCGCCGGAGCAGGTTTAGGCGCTTGCAAGACCCCGCGCCTGGTGCGCGGCGGCGTTTGTCTTTTGGGAAGCAAGCCCCCCCCCTGCAAAAGCTCCTTCACGGCGCGGTTCGCGCTGGCGTAGCGCGGAAGCGCCGGTGCGGCGGCCGGCCGGCCCGCCCGTTCACAGCCGCGCACCGCGCGGCTAGGGGAAAAGCAAGGCAGCTGCCCAGCCCCTTGCTGAAACACCTTCTTGGACACTCGAGAAAGGCCAGGAAAACTGCCGTCTTCGTCACGGGACTATTTAGGAGAACGGTACTAAAACGTAAGCCTTTCCGCCCGAGCACGGTTTGAAACCCGGGAGAGGAACCCCGGGACACCCTCCGAGAAAAATTTTTTATAGGCGAGTGCCACCTGGTGGAACATCGGGAAGACTTGTCGCACCAAAAAAAGGCTGTTTTAAGGTGGTCGGGACCTTTTCCAATCAGAGATTTTTAAAGCAAAAGCTAACAGCAAAATACTACCGCAAAGGTGCAGCTGGCAGCTGGGTGGACGTGTCCTGGGTGGACGTGTCCTGGGTGGACACCGAAGTGGCCTAGCTCTGGTCCCCGCCGATCTATGCGTTACACCGATTATGCTGACAGACTAGGAGGTTTTCGTATTTTTAATTAGCGTCTTTGCAAGCCTAACTATCTTGAACGAATGTAAGTTCAAAAATAAACTATAAAAATGCTTCCCTTTCAATTCTGTGTTTTACATACCGTATCTCTAGACTTTTAGACTAGTGATTCCCTAAATAGTCAAAACACGTACAACCGCTAGGTACGTCTCACATGCAAAACAAAATTCAGAGTACGAACAAACCGTACCTTTGTTGTGAGTTTTCTATCCTAGGAAAAGCATGACAGAGTTGGGTACACGTTACCCGATCTCAAAGATAAGGCTAGAGATTGGCACGCCTCTCCGACTAGAGCAAAAAATTAGGCCTCTGTTGTAACTGAATGGGTATTTCCGCTCCTAACTTACTGATGGGCAGCAGTCGCAGCCTCTCAAAGCCAAGTCTCTGCTCAAAAAGTCCAGCATTTCCTGCTGTATACCAAGGAAAATCCCTCATTTGAGGCCCAGTTCTGGTTTTGCTCATCACTATGTTGCACAACAGCACTTTTGTGGAATAAGGAACTGGAAAATTGGGTTCATCTTTTCAGATGTTTTTTGCACAGCTTCAAAAAAAGTGTGTTTCTACGCTTGTATGGTTTACAGAACACCATGGGAAATAAATGCATTACTGGAACGTAGCAGGCGATCGGACTGTGCGATTGACACAGAAGCGTGGCTCCAAGTTTATCTGACATGGTTTAAATTGGAAAGAAAACCCTTCGGTTTAGGTTTAGTGGCATGAATGGGACACTCCATCCTAAGAGAACAGTGGATACCGAGAATTTTAGAAATGTTCGCTCTGTCACAAGGATGATATACTTTGCTACTTCTGTTTTCAGCCTCTGAGATTTACGCTTGTGTAAAACGCAGTGTCGACTGACACTGAAGCATCTTTTGTTTAATTTGGAAGTCCAGGAGCTGTCACCAACAGGTACGCTGCTTCGGTTTTCATTCACGCATTTGCTCACCACTTCTTCGCCCTCATCCTCCAAAAAGGCCTCAACAAGAAGGCAGCATTACTCGGGCTGCGCACATCGCATGCGTGTTGCATATAAAGATTCAAGAGGATTAGCCGTACCACTATGGTTGGTTGTGGCTTCAAAGGAACATATTGGCTGCACCTACGCAAATGCCGCTGTTTAAGTGATTGAAAAGGAACCATTTCCCAGAAGTACAGGTGCACCGCTGGCTGTAGCTATCAGGGCCGTCAAAGGGCAAGAATTGCTTTCAAAAAAAAAAAAAAAAAAAAAAAAGAGAAAAGCAAAAACCACGAACACGACCAGGGATCTCCCCCCCTCCCCCCCCCAGCAGCTCCGGGCCGTCCACCTGCCGCTCCCCAGCCCCGGGCGGAGACCCCAGCCCCCGGCCGGCGGCCGCGCACGGCCCGTCCAGGCGCTCCAGCGAGCGACGTGCGCCCCCGCGGAGCGCGGCGCAGCGGAGCGCGGGCTGACGGCAGGGGCGGGGGCGACGGCGGCGCACCCCTCCCGGCCCGCACAGATCCCGGGCCGAGCCCGGCTGCCCGCGGGGACCGGGGCTGAAGGACACCCCCGCCGCCGGGCGGGCCCCGGGGAGGGGGAGCCGCGGGGGCGGGGGAAGGGGCCGCGCCGCGGCAGTGCGCAGCCCGCCCCGCGCCCGGCAGCCAAGGGCCGACCCCGGGCTCTGCCCGCCGCGCCGCGCCGCGCCCCGTCCCGCCCCGTCGGGGGCGGTGGGGGGGAAGGGAAGGGAAGGGGGGGCGGGGGCCGCCCGCGGCCGCGTTACGCACGCAGTGAGCTCAGCGGCCCGGGGCCGAGGGGCGGCGCGGCGGGGGGCGGCGGGCCGCGCCGGGGGTGGGGGCGGCCCGGGCAAACCCCATAAAGGGCGGCAACGGCCGCCCCGGCTGCCGCAGTCACCCCGCACGGCGGAGGCGCCCGGACCGCAGCGGAGGGGGCCCGGCCGGCCTGGCGCGGAGGGCCGGGGGTGGCGTTCGCTCCGTTTTCTGCTCCGCTCTGCAAGGACGGGAGGCTTCTCGGCGCTCGCCTACCCCCGCCCCGCGGGGCTGTGGAAGTGCAGGCGAGACCGTCCCGGGGCTGCCGGAGGGGCGAGCGGAGACTCGCCGGAGCTTTCTCCCCGACCGCTGCTGCTGAGGAGCGCTGAGGAGGCGGCGGGAAGGAGGAACGGCAGCGAGAGAAAGAGGACCGACAGACGGAGAGACAGACGGGGGGAACGGCTGCTCCCCTGGCAGACCCTCACTCCCTGCCGCCGCGCCCCGGCCATGGGGAAGCCGACGCCGCCTCTGCAGTGACCGCGGGACCCGGCGCCCGCCCGCCCCTCCCCGCCCAACAGAGAGAAACTAAGAGACCCCCAAAACCTGAAAGCAAAAAATCCAAACTATATATATATATATATAAAAACAAATAAAGAAATAAAAAGGGCTCCGCCGAGCCAGCGGCCGCAGCAGCAAGCCTCCCCCGCCCCGAGCTCGGCGGCCGCGATGAGGACCGGGGGGCGCCTGCCCGTGCCGGTGCTGGTGCCGGTGCTGGCGGCGCTGCTGGGGCTGTGCAGCGCCGAGCGCCCCGCCGAGCGGCAGGCGCTGGTGGTGCCGCGGCGCCTGGGCGCTGCCGGCGGCCGGGAGCGCTTCCGCCTGGAGGCCTTCGGGGAGCGGCTGACGCTGGAGCTGGAGCCCGACAGCAGCTTCCTGGCCCCGGACTTCACCCTGCAGTACCTGGGCGGGCCGCCGCCGCCGCCGGAGGACGACCTCTCCCGCTGCTTCTACTCCGGCACCGTCAACCGGGACCCCAGCTCCGCCGCCGCCCTCAGCCTCTGCGCGGGGATGCGCGGCGCCTTCTCCCTGCGGGGCCGCCAGTACCTCATCCAGCCGGCCCCCGGCACCGCGCACCGCCGCGGCGCCCACCTCCTCCGCCTCCGCGGGACCCTGCGGGCCGCCCCCGCCGCCCGCTGCGCCGTGGCCGAGACGGGGGCGGAGGCGGAGGCGGCGGGGCCGGAGCCCGCCGGGCACGCAGGTACGGCCGGGGCGCCGCGCCGCCCTCCGCGGGGACGGGGAGGGGAGGAGAGGGGGGGATCTGCCTCAACCTGCGCCCACCCGCGCCCCCGCCCCGAAGGGGGCTGACGGCGGGGCCCCGGCCGGTGCTTCCGCCTCATCCCCACCCCGAGGGGCGGCGGGGGGCTGCTCCCGCCTAGATGCGGGTCCGGGTATCGCCCCTCTGCCCGGCGGCGACTCAGGGGGGTTATTCAGCCGAGGCTGCCGAAGTTTGGGGGCGGGAGCCGGGCGCGGCGCCGTGGGGTACACCCCTTAGGTGCAAATCTGGAGTATCGGTGGGTTTTGGGTTCCTTACGGTGGTCTCTTGCAGCGGTGTTTCTCTTGTTGTGCTAACCTGCGCTTTCCCTCCCTCTCCCTCTCTCTTTTTAATGTAGAAACGAGAAGCAGAAGGAAGAAAAGGTTCGTGTCCAGCCCCCGCTATGTGGAGACCATGCTGGTAGCCGACCAGTCCATGGCCGAGTTCCACGGCAGCGGGCTGAAGCACTATCTCCTGACGCTGCTCTCCGTGGCGGCCAAGCTGTACAAGCACCCCAGCATCCGCAACTCCATCAGCCTCGTGGTGGTGAAAATCATGGTCATTTACGAGGAGCGGAAGGGACCCGATATCTCTTCCAATGCAGCCCTGACTTTGAGAAACTTCTGCAGCTGGCAGAAGCAGCACAACCCGCCCAGTGACCGGCACGCCGAACACTACGACACGGCAATCCTCTTCACCAGGCAGGTGAGGGACACAGAGGTCAAATCCATCCCCACGCCCATTGCTCCCTACCCCCGGAGACCCCCTCTGCCAGGAGACCTCCAAAAAAGTGTTCAGAGGCGGTCTTGTGTCATCACAGCTTCAGCAAAGTAGGCTAAAAATGAAATGAACTGCTTTTTAGTTAGTCGTTTATTTTGCTGTTTGCGCCGTCTCAGGTGAAACTCACAGCATGTGCAACGTATTTCTGCCTCATATATTTTTAGCAGATTTAGTATGGAAATTATGCGTTTTATTTCTACGTGTAACCCTTGTGTATGTTCCAAAGACAGATTTTTGCCATCATACCCATTGAAGTGCTGAGTATTTATGCTCTTTCCATAAGTAAAGGCAAACTGCCAGGGCTGGATGTTTCTTGCCAAGGTTAAGTCTCTGATCTGATTAATAATGAAACTGCCTTTTTTTACAGGACCTCTGCGGTGCCAAGACATGTGATACTCTTGGGATGGCTGATGTGGGAACAGTTTGTGATCTAAACCGCAGTTGCTCTATCATAGAAGACGATGGTTTACAGGCTGCCTTTACAACAGCCCACGAACTAGGTACTCGAAACTTTGAAAGGCGATTTCACGTGATTAATTGAAGCCAGCTCGATGCCGTAAAGCAAAGAGCTGCCCAGACGGCACCACAGGCCCGCCCTGAGGGGCACGGAGCACCCTGCGCTGCCCGGTGCAGTCCGGAGGAGGCAAAGCTTTGCCATGTAGCAGGGTTGAACAGGGTTGAAAGCAAATCCGATCTGCACGGCATTGTCTGCAGGAGCTGTGTACTTGACCGATTGCAGAAAAAAAGCATGTGAGAAGCCTGTGAGGGGAGCGAAGATACAGTGCCATCTGCTTAAAGTTTGGCAGTACTCAGATTCAGGCTATTACTTAAAGACCAGGCTATGAGCAGCTCTAGAGTAATATTTAATATAGTATTGGTAATGCATAGGACAGACTTCCTAAAATCCCACACTTTCCTTCTTTTTTTTTTTAAGGCCACGTGTTTAACATGCCTCATGACGATGCAAAGCAGTGTGCTGGTATTAATGGCATAAGCCGGGATTTCCACATGATGGCATCTATGCTTTCCAATCTGGATCGCAGCCAGCCTTGGTCTCCATGCAGTGCCTACATGATTACAACGTTTTTGGATAACGGTCATGGTAAGATTATTAGGCTTTCCATTCATGTGGCGTTTAAGCTCTTGTGTTGGGCTGCTTTGCTTTTTTTTTTTCTTTCTTAACAGAGTGCTTTCTGCTACAGCATAGGATTAACCTTTTACGTCCTGCAAATGAATTTAGAAGACCCTTAGTTCTACAAAAACGGTGGCACAAATTGGCTCAAAGACTTATGTTACAAAGCAAATGCAGTTCCAGAGATGGAAATACATTTTTCCCTTTGGAAACCGACCTCACTGACAGCATCGTCTGCTTTTTTTTTTTTCTTTTTTCTTCCTTTTCAGGTGAGTGTTTGTTGGACAAGCCCCACAAACCAATCCAGCTTCCTTCTGACTTGCCTGGCACGTTGTACGACGCCAACAGACAGTGCCAGTTTACATTTGGAGATGAGTCCAAGCACTGCCCCGATGCAGCCAGTACGTGTACGACGCTGTGGTGTACTGGCACTTCTGGAGGACTGCTCGTGTGCCAAACCAAACACTTCCCTTGGGCAGACGGCACCAGTTGCGGGGAAGGGAAGTGGTGCATGAATGGCAAGTGTGTGAATAAAACTGAGAAGAAGCATTATGATGTAAGTATTAAAAGAGAAATCGGAATATATCCTGGGTTGCAGAGTAGCACAGATAATGCTTCAGTGGGAGCGATCAGTTAAAAGGGCTTGAATAAATGGCGGCAGATAGCTAATAAAACAAACCTGGAGCTTTTTTTTTTGCAAGTGGCTTAGGTAAAAATGAGCACGGTTGTGGTTTTTGTGGTTTGGTTTTGCTTTGCTTTTACTGTATTAACTTTTTTGTTCTGCTTTTGCTTGTCATTCCAGACACCGGTGCATGGGAGCTGGGGGGCATGGGGGGCATGGGGAGAGTGCTCCCGGACCTGCGGCGGTGGAGTGCAGTACTCCTTCAGGGAGTGCGACAACCCCGTCCCGAGGAACGGGGGGAAATACTGTGAAGGGAAGCGGGTGCAATACAGATCATGTAACATCGAGGACTGTCCGGACAATGACGGTAATCTTTTCCCCATTTTTGAGGCGGAGGAAGGGTATCTTGTGGAGGAGGAGCATGTACAGAAGATGATCTAATGTCCACCTGTCTTTCCTCTGCCTGCAGGCAAAACCTTTAGGGAGGAACAATGTGAAAAGCACAACGAGTTTTCCAAGTCTCCCTTTGGAAGCGGACCCGCAGTGGAGTGGACGCCCAAGTTTGCCGGTGTCTCTCCAAAAGACAGATGCAAGCTGGTCTGCCGAGCAAAAGGAACAGGATACTTCTTTGTTTTACAGCCAAAGGTATTTCAAAACTATACCTCTTCCATCTAATCATGAATAAGATTTTTATTTCCTCTAACTCTTTATGTGAAGTTAAGAGTCAAGCAGTGTAGAAATCTGAAATTACGTCTTTCTCGTATTTAAGCTAGATTCTTCCTTCTCCTCTGCCTACATGTACAGCCTGATCAGTGGAAGCATGCTTTAAATATTCTGACACAGCCCTTCCAGTTATTTCACACGTACCGCCTCTTCTACCCACTCCACCCTAGTTTCCTTTCCTCTCCTTCCACCAGTTTGATTACATTGAGATATGTTTGGAAAACTGTGGGGGTTCTTTGCCAAAACATTGGTGCTTTCTCATACCAGTTACTGATACGCTGACAGCTTAAAATAAACAGAAGGAAAACTGTTCCTCTTGCGTAGCTACTTGAACTCACTGTCATAAGAAGTTGAGAGCCAATAACTACCAGGGCGATGACACAGATGTTTTTTTGTAGAGCAGTACTCCTAGAAATAAAAGATACATTGAACACCATCGAAAGCAACTTTGGTCCTGTACTTTAAGGACACGACTACCTTGTAGTGACATTAGAAAACAACATTCTTTCTTTATATGAAATGAGTAAAACAGTTTTGTGGGTGGAGGGGTTTGAGGGGAGTGCTAATAGAAAATGAAATCGGTTGTTTTCTCCTGCCACCATGGCATCATTTTTGCGAGTGAGATGAAGTAGCACTACATACCTCCAACTATCTATGGGCTGCTTTGGTTTTTGGTTTCAAAAGCCTTGAAAATACAGGTGCTGCGGGTCTTCCACCTGTCCGTATTTTGTATGTGTCTGTATTACACAATTTCAAAGCAGCGTGCATCTTCTAATCAAATGCCCTACCGCTTCTTTCCTGCAAAGGTTGTGGATGGTACCCCGTGTAGCCCCGATTCCACCTCCGTCTGCGTCCAGGGACAGTGCGTAAAGGCTGGCTGCGACCGTATGATAGGATCCAATAAGAAGTTTGACAAATGCGGTATCTGCGGTGGCAATGGATCCACTTGCAAGAAAGTGTCTGGCACGCTTGTTAGAGCAAAGTGAGTGTATAACTGCTGCTATTATTTTGTTCTGGTGAACATCTTGTGGGTGTAAGCTTTGGGTTTCCACGTCAGTGAGGTGTTGCCCCAGTTTATTGTTGGAACTGAGATCTGATCTGTCAGAGCCATCGGACTGAAGATAACTTACAGTGAGATCCCAGCGAAAGGAAGCCCCTTCCACATGGGCACGCCTCTGCCGTAGCAATAACGTGGGATGTGACTTTGCAAATCCCTCAGTCCATTAATTCAGTTAGGTCGGCGGCTCATGAGTTTAACGCTTTGGGTTCAAATGAAATTCAGTCTTGTGCTGGGCAGCTTCTTCCCTTTTGCAGGGAAGAGCGGAGGACTCAGTCTTTCTCTTTTCTCTTGGGCAGACCTGGCTACCACGACGTCGTCACCATTCCAGCCGGGGCGACGAACATCGAGGTGAAGCAGCGAAACCACAGGGGCGCGAGGCACGACGGCAGCTTCCTCGCCATCAAAGCCGCAGATGGCACCTACGTCCTCAACGGCGATTACACCCTGTCGACGCTGGAGCAGGACATCACCTACAAGGGCAGCGTGCTGAGGTACAGCGGCTCCTCCGCCGCCCTGGAGAGGATCCGCAGTTTCAGCCCTCTGAAGGAGCCTCTGACCATCCAGGTTCTCACGGTGGGGGACCTGCCGCAGCCCAAGATCAAGTTCACCTATTTCGTGAAGAAGCCCCCGCAGTCTGGGTTGGAGAAGGCGCCCAGTAGAAAGAAAGAGTCCTTCAACGCCATCAGGGAGATCATCTCCTCCGAGTGGGTCATCGAGGAGTGGGGCGAGTGCTCCAAGTCGTGTGGCTCAGGCTGGCAGCGGCGGGCGGTGGAGTGCCGGGACCCCCGGGGGCGGCCGGCCGCCGACTGCGCCCAGGAGCTGAAGCCCAGCGACGTCCGTCCTTGCGCCGACATGCCCTGCCCGCAGTGGCAGCTGGGGGACTGGTCGCCCTGCTCTAAGACGTGCGGGAAAGGTTTCAAGAAGAGATTGTTGAAATGTATTTCTTACGACGGCAGCGTGCTGCCGCAAGAAAGCTGTGAGCCTTCCAAGAAACCAAAACACCTAATAGACTTCTGCAATGTTACAGACTGCAGTTAAATAGTATAAGTTGGGAAAGCTAAATTTTTTTTATTATTTTATTTTTTTCCTTCAGAACAGTGCACTGAAAAAAAGAGGGCTAGAGGCAGCGCATGTGTTTTTGCGTACAAAATTCATGGTGAGGATCCATTGAGGTGGGACAGTGCAAATAGCTTTAGTTGGCGTTGCATCCTAAAAATACCCTGCCAACTGAAAATTTGATAGGATAGCAGACCCATGTCACTCACTCGTCTTCAGCAGATAAGGCCCGAGGGCATTATAATTGCCTTTTTTTAAGTCTGTTACAAATTACATAAAACATAAGCAGTGGCCAAAACATGTTTAAGCAAACATTTTGGGGTTCGGTTATTTCTCCCTTCTTTTGGATTTATATTGTGGTACTGATCAAGTCCCCACGTGCAGGAAGGGGAGGGAAAGGGGAGTGGAAAAGATACCTTAAAGTAATTGGTCAAGGCTTACCTACCTCACGAAGGGCAAAAAACAGGATTGGAAAAGGAGCTTTAACTGCATCATTCATGGCTGCTATTGTTTCAGAGAATAGTTTTATATAAAAATAAAGCCATATTCTCTACCTGTAAAGAGTAAGAAATATAAAGAACAGTCAGTCAACTCCACAAATAACTAGAATGTCATTTTTTTAAAAGTATCTTTATGTCATCGCAATGTGCCTGTCCATTTCTCTCGTCCACTCTGATGCCGTTGTGGTGACATATGTAATCCAGAGGCTAGAAAAAGTGGAAATCTTCATGGAGCAGGTAGCATCTCTGAGTAGTTGCTCCTTGTGCCTTCTGCGTAGCTTCCACTGGCTTTTCTGATTCGAGCTTGGTCCTACCATCCTGTCAACCAGACTGATGGCATTTGTGAGCATTTGAGTCATGCTTTCACATGCAAGTCTTTTACCTTACCCCAGCCAATGGAAATTATTTGCATTTGGGTAAAAAAAAAGATCAAAGAAATCCCGCTATGAATGGGAACCTCTCCTATGTGGCCTCTGATGGGTTTGTAATGCTCAAATCACTGATAAGGCGGGAAGACAAAGCTGAAGGATAGCAGGTCCATCCACAGCAGTACGCCAACGTTCGCATAATTAAAGTTTGTGCCAGTCCATAGACAATGAGAGAATATGGCTTTCCATATGTATATAGTAAAATATATTACTATAGATTTTATATACTTTATAAGTATTTTATATTTCTTTCCCTTCTGGGAAGGGTTATAATTTGTAATAAATGCATATAATGAGCGTATTTATTTTTATACTTCTTGTCTAATGTGATCTTCTAAGTTATCGCTTTTTTAAAAGGACATATAACAAGGATAGAGTATTTATACAGTATAATATGTTACTAGAGGTAATAAATGAACCCTATAAATTTTGGAAATGGAGCGTCTTTATTTCACTGGAGTAAAACTAGCCCATCGAGTGGAAAGAGCTTGGAATCTAAGGCAATGTTACGAAAAAAGCTAACCCACTTTTTTCAAAATGACTGGTAGCTTAGGCTACTAATTGACTGTGTTAGTGAAGGGGTTTGGAAAACTCTACCCATAATGTCATATACCACGTTAAAAGGGGTAATTTTGTATTTTATTACTTAACCACTAACAGGGTGCTCGGCACTGTTGTTTCATCTTTTAAAAAAAATGGAGTGCAACTAGACTGATGCCACTGGTTTTAATAACTGCTTACAGAGGGAGTATTGCTGTCAGTGGTGTTTATAACCACCAAAATATGTCCAAAAGTGGCAGTTTTACCTGCTCCACTTAACCTTACCCTACTGGGAAAGAAGCAGTCAAAATTCAAAACCATTAACTAGCAGTCAGAGGTTTCCCTCACAAATTTCTGGAGGGCCTCCTGATCATGCTTTTCTAATTAGAAGTACTGTATGAATGAACTGTTCTAACGCTGTTGGTAACACGTTTTGTAATGTTAAAATACATACTAAGCATCAAGAAACTGATTTTTGCTCCCTCATTTCTGATCTCATGACCACTGCAGTCGAGGGAAAATCTTCTGTTGAACTCGGTAGGATTTTTGCCATGGAATTTGAGACATCAGTCATTTATGAATACTTCTGGCTTTGTGTCATGTAAAAATCTATTAAAACTTCCTTTGCCAATGTTTGGACTCTGTCTTGCAGAAATAGTTCCCACTTTATTCCATGGATAAAATCCTGGCCCCTCTAAAGCACACAGAAAAATTCTCATCACATCACACTTCATTGAGCACTACTTTGTCTTTGACATGCAAAAATACTGGGGAACATTTTACTTCTAGCATTATTTAGGAGGGAGCCAATCACTTTCTGTTTTTATAAATTCTTAAAAGTATTTATAAATACAACAAATAATACTTTCATTGTATGTATGTTATACAATATACACGTATATTTTACTACAGCAGGTTAAAATGAGGAATTTTCAAGAGAAAAAAATGCATTTTTATTTTCATTTTCTGCTGTTGCTCCTTCTCCTTGTAGACTTCATATCCTAACACGTAGCTGTCGGTTGGTGTTGCCTGAAACACTCTCCGTTTAAGGGCCCAAGGAGCTACCGTCCTGAAACTGCAAGACCCTGCCATATCTACAGAAGTGGCGAGATCCCCCGACTTCTGGGTGATGGTGATTGCCCAAATTTGCTCTCATCAACCTAGAAGAAATATTCAAGGCAAAGCTAAGAAAGCCCTGCGGAGGAAACGGCTTCTCCCGGACCTACCCGTATCAATTAAAGCAAGCCCAAGGTGCTGACATACTCTCACTTCTTGCAGTAGCGCTTAAGGAGGCTCTTGGGAGAGAAAAACGGTGTTTCACAGGCACCGCCTTTCATGCTGAAGGGAACTTGGATCCAATCAAATGCAGCAAATTCCCCCTTTTTTGACAAAAGGTGCTGAAGTGTTCTGCATTTCCAAAACGCTTCGGCCCGCATTACCTAGATTAGATCAGTCGGCCCCATGGTTAACTAGAGCTAAGTGAGGAGTCAGAGGGGGTGAAGGAAATCAAACACATTCAGTATTTTACAGTAACAAATGGCAATAACAACTTTTTTTTTTTAACACTCTTGCAAACGACTGCATAATAAAATGAGTGATGGACTAATAAAAAGTTATGATATAATGGCAGCCTATTTGCTATGGTGGCATTCATTTCTTTAGAGCATAAACATAGCAGCAGAAGGTCAGCTGGTCACCTGTATTTGTAGCGCAGTTGACCAAGACTGCATTTCCCAGTCATAGTTTACTGACTACGTATTTTTCTTTGACTAGATCGTGACTTGTCAGCAGTTGCATCTGTTATACAGTGATATGGTTCATGAAATTATATCCTATTTGCAATAGAGCTGGGTTATAGAGAACGTGCTCCAAATAATGTATTAATTAAGCAATGCAATCAACTGCTCCCTTCCAAAGCGCCCTTTAGTTACAAGAAAGACTGCTGCTCTGGGTGACCCAGCAAAGGGAAACAACCAAAAACAATGGAGCATAGTTTAGCTGTGTAGCAATCAAGATCACGATTAAACACATCCCCTGCACCAAGAGTCTGGCAATTTACAGGTTTTATTACAAAGGACTGGATAGTTAAGTGCTTTCTGTGTGCACGTTCGTTACTGTGAGCAGGAATCGCAACACTTCATTACTGACTCATAAGGCACGCTCTTGGGAGCAGGAGGGGCACTGAAGCTTGTGTTGGGATGGGTGTAAGAGCTGGTGCTTTCTGCCAGCCCAGGCTCTCTCTCCTTGGGCCAGGGCCACTGGTTCCACTGACGCCCAAATGGGCTCCAGACCCTGGACGAAGATTGTTGTTTTCAACCAGGTTGTCTCAGCTGTCCAGCTTGACAGGTTGGGTGGGAGGTTTCCAGTGGCCAGCATTTCAGCTGAGGACAACCTCACTCCAGCTTGGAGCCAAATTTGTCCAGCTTCCTCCCAGGTTCAGAGAAGCCAGATGCTATAGCCTGTTTTTTTAACATTTTGGTGTCATAAGATAAATGGGTTTAGCTGAGTAGTGTGGGCTTGGTAGATGAAATCTGTATCTTCAAGTATTTTCAGAGGTGTGGGGAGAGGCAGGTGTCTATATGAATGAAAAGTGTCTTCCTTAATCACCCTTGGTTTCATTGCTTTCAAAGCTGAGTGATCCTCCAGTTCTTGGTAAGGCTAAAATCTCTCTGTTGGCAGAGTGGGGCAAATGAAAGCAACATAGTGAGTAGTTCTTTGCCATTTTAGGCATCATGAGACTGAGGAAAAACTCTTTCCAGCCTTTCAGTGGCCTTAAAGAGCTTGGCATTGGCACAGAAGTCCAATCTGAGGGCTAGATCTCCAGAACCCAATCTTCAAACTTCACCATCCAAGTTAGAAAATAACTGGAAGTTCAAAGAGGAAAATAGTTATGCTGGAGAACTACCTTCCAGGCTGATTAGATGTAAAATTGTGGTATCTATGCTGGGTAAGCACTGTAAATGGTGCTACTAGAAAATTTGGAGTAGCTGTTTTCCTGTGACACTGTTAAAATCATAAATAATATGATTTACTGCTTGAAATTGTATTAACAGTAAACAGGAAAAAAAAAAAAACAGTATGTGATAGAGTTCTTAAGCTGCCGCGTTCCCCTCTCTTTAGTCCAATTGTTGTTGTAAAAACAAGAGATGTTGGTGTTGCCCAAATAACTAGTTTGCCACTGATTGTAATACATGTGGTTTCAGAGCAGAGAAAGGTTGGTGGCTATTACAGCAGTTGGTTCTGTTTGAGCTTTCAGAGTAAAGAATCAGAGTAAAGAAATAATTCTATATATGTGGTATGGAAAAATCCTGAAATTGTCTACAGCTGCTATACACTTTAGCAGCTGATACCTGCATTTCAGAGCCATCAGTTGCCTGAGTATATTCGGAGCTGTCATTTTAATGTCAGGACATTGAATTAGAGCATAAAGGCCCCAGAGTTATGTACATGAACAACACTCTGATTTGCCAGGTACTAGCAAAGCTGGCATTTCACTTTCTGAAATGCAGCTCCACACAGCTTGTAATGTGGCAACTGGATTCCTTTGTTTGTAGTTTCACAGTAGCTTTCATTCAAATCAACACCTCCAAGCACTGTTTATGTTTCAGTAAAGTCTGGTGCACCTCGTACAGAAAAACACGTGAGACCTTTGCTTTTATCATTGCCACATCGCAACTGGGTAAACAGATGCAAAGTAACGTGATTTGTTGAATGTTGTAGGACAAACAGGTGATACAGTCTAGGTGGGGGGAAAATTTTCCACAAAATACCTTAACCTGCTAGCTAGGTTAAGGAATGGAGAAGAAAATACTCCTAAAGAAATTCAGAAAGGCAGCTTCAGAAGAATAGCCCAGACTCCTCAGCAAACACTCCCACCGTCATGTCTGGCTTCGGCTCATCGGCTGGCTATGAAATTGCTCGCACAGCTTTGCTTCAACAGCCCGCTGTTATTCTGGGCCTCATACACCTGGGAAAGCTTTTCATCCCATGCAATTGCAAACATGCCTACCAACCACCATTTGGAGCAAAGATCAAATCCTGTGTGATATGGTCAGGACTACTTAGTCCTCAAGGCAAAGAGGGTATAATTAGGTGAAAAGTTTTCCCTAGCAAAGGTCACCCAAATATAGCAAACCTATTGCCCGCCCCCACACCTCCCGAAAACAGAGGCGAATCCCTAGGACATGTCTAGGCTACAACAGGAGTGTAAGTAAGCATTCAGCAATAGCCCTCATTTTGCATAAACATTTGCATTTTGCCCCATTTTGCATAAACAGAGTGCACTGTTATAACATGTGGAGGCAGAAAAAGAACAGACCAGGAGATTGCCACCTCTCCTAGCAGCGCCCGCTTGATAGCTCTTCCACGGCAGCACCAAACCTTGATGCTTTCCTAGTAAAACAGCGGCTACAAACATGCATTCATGCTTGATATTCCCCCTCAAAATGCAAAACAACCTGTATCAACAGAAGGGAAGTCAAAACATAGTTACCAGGTTCACAACAAGTGGCGCTATGAACATGGTGTTCTAATAAATGCTTGTGCTCCCGGAGCCTGGGGCAGGCTGATTATTGCTGGAGATGAAAGTAGCATTGTTTGGACTCGCAGATCTATTTTACGGTACCTGACAGTGTAAGAGGGTCTTGTGCAAAAGAGATTTAATGTTGGGCAATAGAAGTACAGTTTCATACAGTACCTTTGCCTGTAAGCTGGCTACATGTGCTCGATAGCTTCAGTGTGATAAAGGATAGTCCTTTGTCATACTGCAGCCTGTGACCATAAGCTAATGAGATCCCAGATGCCTGGACAATATTTAAATTTAAGCATCCCAAATCTAAGTTGAACCAGAGCAAAATCTGTCATCCTTAACATACTGTACTTTTGTGTAAGAATGCTACAAAACTAATTTGAGTTTCTACCAGCTCATGATTCTTCCCACATACTGCATTTGAATATTGAGTATTCCATTTGAAAATTAATATTTTCTCCAATATTATCGAGTTGCACTCAACTATAATACATTTTCCTACAAGCACAAAAAGGAGCTGGTTGTTCCAACACAGTGGGAACAATTGGAGCTAAGGGAAGAGGGAAGTCATATGGTAGAGATTATAATCAGGCAAGCTGAAAGCCGTGGCCATTTTAATTGTGCACCAATATATTTTTCAGTATAACTAAGACAATATGCCTGTCTTCTCCCAAACAATTTAAATATATACTGCCACTTGGTAAGATTTTTCACGTACAAAACTGTAGATGAAATTAGGGATAAGAAAAGAACTGGAGTTCAATTATTTGGATTAAAAAGAAAGATGTATTGTGGGTACAGCTCTGATTCAACAGGGCACTTAAGCGCATGCTTACACCCATCGTGATTTAGGACAGCACTGGTTAAACCTGAGAGAGACAGAAGAAAAGCTTACCTTCTTTTGTTTAATCTGAATCTTAATTACATGTTGAATTAACTCCAGCGGCCAAACTTTGGTTAGAAGTTTTTCATAGAGATAAAACTGTGTGAGGGAAGGGAAGGGAAGGGAAGGGAAGGGAAGGGAAGGGAAGGGAAGGGAAGGGAAGGGAAGGGAAGGGAAGGGAAGGGAAGGGAAGGGAAGGGAAGGGAAGGGAAGGGAAGGGAAGGGAAGGGAAGGGAAGGGAAGGGAAGGGAAGGGAAGGGAAGGGAAGGGAAGGGAAGGGAAGGGAAGGGAAGGGAAGGGAAGGACTTTTGTGGAATTGTTAATTGTGGAAACTTTTGAAACATATGTTGGAAATAAGATTTCACAATCAGGCCTGGGCAGATTTAGAAGTGAATTAAATGAAATATAATGTCTATCTCCTTTTTCTCTCCCAGTGAACCAATACACACATTTAGGGATATGCTAAAATAATGAAGACTGATGTTTTCCATTTCTCATTATCCTCCTGCTGGAACAAGCGCAGAGCACAACACAGAAGCACTAGAGGGACTCAGCTGCCTTTGATGAATAAAAAAAAAATTAAAAAAAAAAACTCTGCACATGTTTCCTCTTGATTCTTTTAATTTATAGTTGTATTTATTTGCACTTTTAAAGGAATAATAGTTGATGTCAGAAAGGAGAGCCCCCAGAGTGACATCTGAATTCAGCTCCAGCTGGAGCAGATCCAAGGGGACACTAAACAGCTGCCTGGCAGACAAGAAGGTCGGAGGCATTAAAGAATATAAATGTTAAAATCCTGCACAAAATAATTTTGAATCTGATATAAGCTAGCAAAAGCCAGGCAATTCAGAGCTAATGCTTCCATTTGCATAGGGACAAAAATTTGTATAAGTCTGTTTCCAAAGCTCAGTCTGAAGTAATGGATATTACCCACATAAGGACACTGGCTTTTGGTGAGGCTAAGTCATACACTTACAACTGTATTCCAGGTTTTAAATTAGATTCCTGTTGGTCTGACTTGAAAAATCAGTAGATTGATATTATTTAAGTCTGTGCCACAGATGTTCTCAGCACTGCATGACAGCTTTAACTGCAAGGAATGAATGAGAGAGCTCCTGCCTTTGGGGTGTAGTGCAGAGGAGGAGGAGGCAGAGCCTGACACTGCCATGCTGAAGACACCCCCGGTGCTGGGAGGGCAGGAGTGGGCTTTGCAGCTGGACTCTCCTACTGGGAGATGGGCTCTCGAGAGTTTCTGGATGAGAGTTCATGGACGACACTGACAGAATATTTGTTGGGAATTTGACAGGTACGTGAGCGCTTGAAACAGTCTCTGGGTTCCTTACAGCAGTATGGAAATTTCACTTTCTAGTATTGAGAGGGTCATGTAAAGACTTGAAGGAGAAGATGAATATGTTGGCAACAGCAGCTAATTTAAAGTAAGCTAGTGACATCATCTTGGTGCCAGCAGTGCTTTGGGGTTTTGCAAAGCAGCCTCTCTAGCCAGGCTTCCCCTCCCCAGCTGCAGGTACTGGCATTTCCCTTGGGCTCCAGGGCCGCTGCTGAGCCGCAGACTGATCGAAACCCACTCCAGCGTGGGGCCAAGCACAACCGTACGCGGCCCACAGCAGGGGATCCTGATCTGAGCTCAGAGCTACTGAAATAACTTCTATGTTTGGCGTCATTGATTCTACACATCGCTGGTTCCTCTCGAGACACGTGTTCTCCCTGCTAGCATGAAAATTATTTGGTCAAAGAATGAAAAATAAAGCCAACGTTTGCACACTACATTCCCTAAAGATACCAGGAGAGGGCTTCCCATTGGAAATGGTTGATCTGATGACTGTTTGCAGACAACCTAATGTGCAGCAATAAAGCTGCCTGTAAGGATGAATAGGCCATAACTTCCAAGAATAGAGATAGCAGGTCTCAGTCATTCAGCTCAAACAGCTTTGCAATGGCAAAACTACAAAGGACCTTGTTAAATCAGGAGGGGACAAAATCTAGTTTGTTATCTCCAGCAGAGACTTGGTTTAGTGATTTGGCCTGAAGAGGGACACTGTGTCAGAGAACAGAAAATACAATTTCATAAAGTTACTGTACTTACTGTCCAGGTGTTTTCAGCTGTCAGTTCTGGGGGAGAATCATTTTTCCTTTTAATGTCAGTGACTATGGAGGGTCCTTTGACAGAACTGGGTTGAAGAGTGATCTTTGACCTGGGGTTATCCAGACAGCCCCAGCTCTGCACTCATGAAGACCTGGCCTGTTGTGGAGCGGTGTTGGGAGCTACGTAGGGGAAAACGAAAAGATGGATTTTTTCAGTGCCAGGAAAATGGATCCTACAATTTGCATTCAATTTCAGTTGGATGCCAGGAAAGTGCTTCAAAGAATGGAAATTATTTGCTACTCAAGCCCTGAACTACTAAAAGATAAGTGTTTGGCACATACATTTTCACGACTCTAGAGGAGAATTTTTAACTTACAGGCATGCTGCTTAGCTGCTTTTCGCCACAATTCACATGGCCATGGGTTTTTCCACCTACCTGAGTATCTGACATCCTGAATGTTAAGTGGCCTAAATCTACTTCATGTTATCCTTCAGTGGAGCCTGATGTATATTGTAGCCAGTCAGTTCTCTTCTTGCTTCGGGTCTGCCTACGCATCTGACTAGTGAGAGCTTGTTTGCTTTTGCTAGGGGCTGTTTGACAGACTCACGCAAGACCTGCCTAAGTAAGGCTTGCTCTTAAAAGCATTGCTGGCATAGTAATGTCACTGAAGAACATGGAAAAGAAAAACACAACCCGATTTGTTATAGCTGTAACAGCAAAAAATCCTAATGAAGATGCATTTATACTGGCCTAAGTCCTTTATTCTATTCTGAGAACTGATCTAAGCTATACCAACAAGGAAATTTCATTCGCCGATCTAAATGAGGTTTGCACTTTCACATGTACAGAAATAGCTCCACTGGTTAAAGCCATGTTGGCAAACCCAGTTACATACAGACAAGCATTAAATAGCTTTCTCTCTCTTGCATGCTTTAGGAAATCAGTCTCCCTCTCCCCCTTGGTTTTCATGTTGGGTGGGAGGAAAAGGGAGGCAGTAACTGTTCTCTCTCTTACCCCTCCTTGCTGCTCAGAGGTGCAGGAGATGACAAGGCCAGCACTCCTGCTTTTCTCCTGCATTTGAAACTACAGGTTGGTGGGACCGTGAAGGAGGTTGAGTGTCACACATCTTCTCTTACATATCCCTGTGCCCCTGCTAGTTATCTGCTACCTTTAAATATTTGGGCCATCAGAAACCTGGAGGAGAGTTCAAGATATTTCAGGAACTGGGTAGCACACGAGGTTTGCTGACATCTCCAGCAAAACCATCTTAATGGACATAACTTTACACAAAAAAGCATCCAATACCCAGGAGAGTAAAAATTTCACGTCACATGCCATTTCAGCTAGCTGAAGATAATAAATCCTACCCCATATGCTTCTCAGCAGGGTCTGTGATGGAAAAGCTGACAAACTCTCAGAAGACAAAGCACAGTCAGCAGCACTTTAAAATCTGAGGATGGCAGCATTATTTTTGGAAACAATAAATGCTATTTTTAAGCAATTTAATATTACAATCCTTTGAAATCCAAATGTGAAGGCAGTGTCATGCAGAAGCAACAGTTACAGCAGTCTTGTTTAAGCTTAAATTTAACATCAAATAGTCACTACAGGCGAGCTTTGTTCCCTAGCAATAAGACGTCTGCACATTACAGATGCACGACTTCTTCAAAGAACTGCCAGATTATGGGATTACTCTAAGGAAAATTTCGCAACAGTGTTTGATTCCTTCCTGATGAAGTGATTTTCCACAACACTTTGCTCTTATAGCATATTGGCAGATGAAGAGAGACTGGGGAACGAAATGCATTTGCTAGTAGTACATAGTAACGATAAATGCAAACCTCAGTGTCTTGATTAAGGAGTCCAACCCTATGGATATACTTGTAACAGTAAAGCCACGTGAGGTCAATGCGATTCCCTTTATAAGCAGAGTAAGATCAGTCCATTCCTCTTAGCAAAGTCACAGCAGGGAGGTTTGGGCCCAGAACTGTTAAAGTCACAATTATGACTGGAAACACTTATCAAGTAGAGTCTGAAATACTCCGGATTCCCCAGTCTGTCCAAGTTGTATGCAGAGCAAGGATGGCACAGCCACAGGGAAAGAGCAGGAAAATGCAGAGCTATGCCGCTTTCCTCCATCACAGGCAAACGGAGGCAAGTGGCCAGGCAGCCCCCACTCCAAGAGAGCTGCGAGGGACCCAGCGGCTGTTCGGGTGGGCTTCCTCCACACCAGGGACACGGAGCAGCTTTGCTGAGAAGCTGCTCCATGTCACCTGAGGGCAGGAAGTCCTTGGTATGGGGGGGATCCAGCAGCTTCACAGACTCCTTATCCTGCTGAAGGAGGGGAAGCAATGGCAGCAGGGGTCAGCATTTGGCCCACTTATTAGCTTTAATAGTTTGCTAGTATTTAATTAAGGGCTATCTCAGCTGAGCAAGACCGTGGACTCACGTAAGGCTTTTTGACTTGGAAAATCTTCTTGTGGGCAGCTCTGACAAGAAAGACACACAGGTGAGAGAGGGGGTCTCCAAAGAAGCAGTTCTTAGCACTGACATTTTCTTTGCAGTAAGTATGGGTCAGAGCCTTTTTGTCTCCTGTTTCACAAACCAAAGGGCTGTTCCCAAGGTAATTCCACTGCTTTGGAGATCTGACCATGTCCTTCTCCCCAGCCAGAGGCATGCCAGGAAAGCCGTGCACACAAGCGAGGGCCAGGCCTCCCGGGCCAGGAGGTTGCCTGCACCTTCCCTGCTCGGTCTGTGCTGATTAGTTTAATGTGACCCAGGTGGCAGATGCAATATGCCTTGGAAGAAAAGACTGAGTGGGACATGTTGGCTGCAGCCCTTGGATTAGCTGCAGCTGGTTGAATTTGGGGCAGCGGTTTTCTCTTCCTCTGCCTGTAAAATCCTTTGTACTATAGTGCAATAATAATACAGCTAATTACAGGCCAATGTTTGCTGTAAGTGATGGAGATTAAGGCATATTGTGATGCAGTCTTTAATTACTAAATTTCCTGCATTTTGGGTAGTTATCTTTACAGCCTGCATGTTCTTTTATGTGTGTAATAAGTGGTGAAATGATGCTGTTGGTGAGTTTAAGATCAAGAGGTAGAGTATTATTTTAAGTGGTTTTGTCAGAAACAACTATTTTTGAGAGCAGGAAGCTTTCCTTTTTTGTTTGAAATGTAAATACTGTGCAATGGTGTATGTGTTGCAAATGTTAGAAAGGAATGCTGAAAAGCTGTTAGCAGGTGCTAAAAGAAATATTGAGTAGCCTATTTGTAATGGCTGGAGTAAAGATAACTTATCCCTTATTGTTTATATTAATCTATAACTTTTTTCATCTCAGTAGTTGCACAAATAAGCAAACATTTTATTTTTATTGTGTTTTTTGTTTAAATTGGAGAAGATGATTTTTTTTTTATTTGCCATGGGCTGAGTAGGTCTTTCAAATGTGATGGGCTCTACATTAACAAATGTCCTTGTGTTATTTAAGCACAACAGCAGAGCATAAAAACCTGTCTCTGCATGTTGTACAATAAGCAGCTACAGTATCTGGGCCATATGGTCTTCTCTTTCTTTTTCATTCTCTTTCTGCATTGAAAAGCTTGCTTCCCCCCCCCCCCCCCCAATGAAATATGCACTTTTATTGGCAGAGAGAGTGCTAAAATAAAAGGAGAGAGAGCAAGTTAATTTGTAGGGTGAGATAATGTGATATCTGTTTTGAAGCAAAATTCAGACTCCCTGTTGAAATTAAGGATGAGTTTCACTTCAAAATCAATGAAATAATGTTAGGCCCTGCAGCCCCCTAGAAGAATTAAGCTTTCAGTTTTTTCTTTGTATCTTGACTGATCCCACCTCATACCCTCCACTTTCTCCCGTTCCTGAAAGGAGAAGATATATATTCATTACATAGCTCTGCACTCTGTAACCCTTCTCCTCCTCCTCCACCACCTGCAATAAATGGTGATGCAGGGACTCAGAGATGGTGTTGGCAGGGTGCTCAGAGAGGACACTGCTGGTTTTCATGCACTCTGCTGGGCGCAGCCCCCTTTGCCCTCAGCCTGGGAAGGGATGGACACCATGCTGGTGTGGGGCTGGTGTCTCAGAGGCGCCTCTGTAGCCATCTCTGCCCATTCTCCCCTTCCCTGCCAGCGGAGGCCTCTGGTGCTTTGCAGTCCCTTCGGTCCGAGGTGAGGGCCGGGGACACAGTAACCTGTCGGGCAGGCTGGAGCTGGTCAGTTCGCCTCTTCCCCGCCTAAGAGTGCCTTCTGCTTTCCCTTCATGTCTGCTGTGGGGTAATTTACCTCTTCCCTCATCATGTGTCTTTGGCTTCCCCAAACCAAAGAGGGCAGACCACCTGGTTTGCTGTAACTCTGTCGAGTCTGGAAGGACAACATCAGCCAGGTAAACAGAGACGTGGATGCCGCAAAGAGAAGCCCAACGGGCAATACCCACCCCTGGATCCTCTCCACATCAGCCAAGCCAGGGTAGATCCCCCTTTGCAACCACAGGCATGTGCGCTTTATCTCATACTTGAGCAGCCCCAGAGAAAGCAGTGAGCGTAAAACAGAGCCTGTGCAGAAGTGTTTGAGGGCTGTTGGCGGCAGGTCATGTGTTTGGTAGCTTGTGGCAGCAGGGCAAGGCTGGCTGAGGAGGCAGGAGCCCACGTCTCCTCGGGGAGAGGGCTCTTGGCCGCAGAAGCGGAGCGGAGGGACTTGGCTGCAGGCCTGTGAGACATTTTCATTGCGCTCTGGTATTTATCTTCTGCAAAGTGTTCGTGTGAAGCAGTAAGGACAACATCCAAGTCCTTATTTACAGAGATCAAGGCATTAGGATAGAGGAAGCACTGAAACAAGTATCTTCCTGCTACTTCTGGGTGGAGAGCAAGGCAAGGGGTAAATTGTTATTTCAGAAAGGGGGGAATGCACAAATGGTATCTAACGATTCTGTTGCTAAACAGAAGAGACATTTACGTAATAACAAAAAATAATAAAACCCAGCAGTCGGTTTGCTTTTCAGATGAAAGTTTTAATTCAGAGATGTAGTTAACTATGACTTACCTGCTTCTAAATTTCCTAGGCAAACAGCTCCACTTAGAAGCACCGAGAGTAGAGAAACCTCTTTTTTTTTTTTTTTTTTTTTTTGGGGGGGGGGGCGTGGGGCAGATGGATGGACATGGAGGACTTTTTTTTTCTGGAGAAAAATGTTAAGGCTGTTTAAAAAAAATTACAAATATCTGTTGGATAGAAATTTCCACTAATGCTCCAGAGCAGGACATGAGGCCTGTGAACAAAGAGTTAAACCAACTGCGGGGGCAGGCTCCCTTTCCTTACATAAGCATTGAAGGGAGGAGCTAATTAAATGGCTCCTTGGGAAGTGTGGAATAGAAGACACTTTTGGGGAATTGTATCTATACATTCAGGATTATAGGACAGACTAGGCCTTAATGTGCTGCTTTTCTGTCCATTTTTGTTGATGTTATTTAGTTTCCTGCTAACAGAACTTTCTGTGAGGAAAAAAGCCTTGTTGACAGTGAATATATCTTGCTCTTTCAGCTGCATTTTGCACTATCCAGATGGCTAGTGGTCATAACATCTCAGACCTCTTGCAGATACATCTTTACAACTCCAGTCATCTGCTATAAGGCATGGACAGTAAGTTCATTTGAACTTGTTACACGATATTGCCATGTCTCAGGCTCCCTCTGCCAACCTGTGTATTGTATTAGTGACGTACCCGCCACGGCTCTGAGCAGCATGCTGAGCACACTGACAACTTACGTGACCATCATAAAATAAATGCTCCAGTTCATCGACCCCAGACTGAGCAGTGTTGGCATACTCATTGCCCTTAGATCAAACGGCAAAGACAGGTCTTTGGGACAGGGGAAGTTCCTTCCTGTGACAGTACAGCACGCAGCACTGAGATGCCTTGGCCTGCAGCTGGTACGCTCACGCCTTAGCACAGTGCGATCACCCAGGAACAATTTAAATTTTGGTAAAAATGAAGGTAAAATGTTTGTTGGTGCTGAGCACCCATTATGGCTGCCCCAGGCCACGTACAGCTGAGATTAATTGAGCTCAAAGGCCATTGCAATAGGAGCAAATGAGACCTGATAGCTCACATATAGGGGCTTAATTACTCTGGAAAGACAAGTCTATGTGCCCAAACTGGTGACGAGGACTCCAGGGTACTTTAAAGTCTGTACAAAAGAAGGAAAATCTAGTGCTTCTTAGAAAACGTGAGCTTGCTAAACATCCTCTGGATAGTCCTGCCTGTTAAGAAGACGCTGTGAACACCTTCTCAGCAATGTATTTAGGTGCATCGTGGAGAACTGCAGTTCCCAGTATGCTCAATGGAGAAAGATGGGTATGTTGGAAGAAAAGGTGGCTGAGGAGGTGTAGTAATTCAAACCATCAAGACTTCTGCCTCCCCTTACTTAGGTCTCCTCTTCCTGGGGTCACACTGCTCAGGCTTCGTGTGACAGGTAGCTACCTCCAGTCAAGTTCAGACACGCAAATCCACGCCTCCTTTCACAGAGAAGGGTCAAACCTCGGTGTCTCCATGACATTGGGACCGCATTCCCCTATCCTGCTGACATTAAAGGTATGGTCTCAGAAGCAAGGGAGAGAGAAATATGACATTGTAGAAAGTTTGAGAGCAGAATTAGGCCACAGTTTCCCTTCCCTAATTCTACTTCCTTCAAAGAGGTAAAAGTTTGGCAAAATGGATCCTCTTGGAAACAACTGCAGAAAGAATGATTTTGCATCGACACATGACAGCCAAGTTTTAAAATTCTTGTCCCAAAACCTCATGCAAAGTACTATGGCTCCTTCAATGATTAACCCCAGTTCTCTTTCTGGTTCAGAGTTGTCTACAAATAGACAAGCCCATGGAAGGACTGTGGGCAAGCAGTGGGGATTGCACCACATGTACGGTTAGACAGGCTTCAATTTTTTCCAACATTGGTTTCTTTTTCCAGTAAATGCTATAAATTAATAATATATTAATATTTGTGAAAAGAAACCTTTAAATGACATGGAAGTCTACAAAATAAATGAGACGTGGGAAAGGGAAATGAAAACAATCCTTCACACCTTATATAATTTGACGTGACTTGTAACGTTGTGTCACATCAGCTCGCTAAGTAGTCTTAAGCCAATACCTAATGGTTTTTACTGTAAAAACTCTTAAATTTTACTTTTTTTTAGCTAAGTAAAATAAGTAAAAACTGAAAGATATATAGACATGAATAAGCAACCTCTGGGGTAATCTTAAAGATATATCAGTTATTGTCCTATACTTCATTAATAGTATATTTGCTTGATTTTAAGCAATTCTGTCTCCATGTTTTTAGATGTAGCTAAACAGCATGAAATCTACAACATAGGCCAGGCCAGATGTGAAGAGAAGAAGGGCCCTTTAATGATTCTTATAAAATCTTTCGACTTGCAGTCTCCATGGTGTTTTTTTCCTTAAAAGATATCGGTACTTCCAGTTACAAAGGTTTGTGAAGGGCATGCAGGAAGCTTAGTTACATAATTATTCTTCCCTTACCAGTGCTTATATGAAATTCTAGTTATTTTCTTCATCACTTGGTCTTGCACAATTTTCCAGTGCATTCAGTTTCAAATAAGCTTCTATCTGTGCAGTATGGCAAACTGATTTTTTGAATCTGCATAAAAGCATAGGAAAGTTCAGGGCCACAAAGTTTATTTATTAAAATTTTGCTTGGTAGGCTAAAATACATGAATAGAAATTAATCTTCTCAATATCAAGCATGTCATAAGGCAGCAGCTTGCAGTATAATAAATTAACCATGTCACTGGTTCTAATTTTAGGTAATTGAGTACTTATTTCACAGTACTCTTCCTCCTGGGGCAGAATGTCTGGCTTGTACGCACATGTAGCAGACAGTCCTTGTAACTTCTTATTCCTTGCCTAAATCCCTTCTCCCACTCGGATATCTCTGAGGAGGCAAACAAGGTTCTGCCTTCTCTGCCCATGGTGGCTCCCTTCTGCAAGTCCTGCGTATTGTGAAGCCCCATAAGTTTTCCCTCCTGCTGTTTTATTGACAGTTTCTCAGCATACTCTTTCATGTGCTCCTCCGGCTTCCGCAGTGACTAACCGATTATGTCAGAAGCTTTGGTTTTACCCTGTGTTTCAGACAGGAATTTCCATTTTCCTTTCTGGATTCTTTGGAGTTAAGTGACCAGTGACTCCTCTGACAGGGCTTATTAAGTGTTATGAATCCATTCAGTTTATTATCGGATATTTTAATGAAAATTTCTTTCAGGGTTTCCACATCTGTGTGTTGAGGTGGGAAGAACATATGAGCTGAGGTTTTCTGCTTGCAAGTCATCACAGTAGGTTTCCAATGACCAAATCTTTCTTTAGTCAGTGAACGCAGCTGCCACCTAGGGACTTCACTCCTTCCCAAATATACATCTAGGCTTTCGTATTACTGCCACTACAGAAAATTCACTCGTCTCTTGCGCTTGCATGCTTTTGGACATGAAGACAGAGACAGACTTGTTCTCATCCAGTTACAGGTTGGCAAGCAAGTCCTTTCAATCCTATCCTCCACAGCAAAATAAAACAAATGAGATAATGGGCTGGTAGATGTATTATTTATGCCAGCAGTTGTGACTGGTCAGCTTCATGTCAGGTGCCCTCAACATCAGAGAAACCAATTTTCATTCATATTGGAACTAAGTGGAGATTTTATTGATGTTGGCTTGGTAGTGGTCAGTAAGGGGATAAATTCTGATCTTGCTTTAGCATCATTAAGGTTCGCAGTTTGGGGGATTACTGTGGCATTTGAAGTATCTATAGATTTATTTTTAAATTTATCTACTCCCCTCACCTAGGTCCTGTGTTTGTATGTTTGAGGTTGTTTTCATGTGGAAGATTCCAGCAATTTAGTTCTCTATTTATCGTGTGGTCCAATATTAATTTGTATCTCTACAGTTTCTGTAAGTTTTAGATACCTACACATTACTAGATATTATTTCTAACAGAAATTGAGTAATAAACTGTCATCTTGACCTGTTGAATAAGAATACTAATAAGGACCTCTTAGAAGAGGAAAACTGTTATAACAGCAAAAAAACTCAATAATGGTTCAAGTTAACATAAAATAAGGGTGTAATCTGCTTTTCCCTGAAATGTACGGGCAGTCTGTGAGGTATGAGAGTCAAGAGACAGTGTCGTTTCCAGTTATTGAAGAGAAATATACAGAATATGGCATTCTTCCTTCACATCTCTTATACTGCTTGAAATTGTTATTTTATGCTTCCTTCTCTTTGTTTCTGTTCATTGTGACCTTCATTTCTCACTGACCTCGGTGTGCCGACTGGTGTAAAGAAGGGACGGGGGAAGCTGGACTCTGGAGGTCAGACGTCCTTGTGGATGTCCTCACTCCCTTTCCTCCCTTTGCCCATTGTTCCATCATTGACCTAGAGTTGCTAGATTACTTCTTTGCTTTTGCAAAACATCTGAAAAGATTTGGAGTAATTGAAACTCCTCTAGACTCTCAAACTTCCACTTAGAAGGTAGGCCTATTCTAGACTTCAGTGAGAAAATAACTTATCATTTACAAAATAAAATTCATAGCAATTGCCTATTGTCTGAAGTGCTGTTTTCATTATGTTTTTGAAGATAATAGTTGCCAGTCAGAAAATCTGACGAGTTTCCACAGATTGCATTTCTTTTTTATCAAACACATTCCAGTTCTGTGGTTGCATTTTTCTTTAATTTTTGTGGTCTGTAGACGGAGAGATTCCTTGAACCTTTCCCCATTACCTTTCCATAACCTCATCACTTCTCATGTCCAGCTCTACTTCTGAACACGTTTGTATTTTGTGATATAATGTGAGAATAGTTGTGGTCATTACTCAGCCTGGGTGAATTTCATGGTAATTAATGTTTTGGTTTTTTGTTTTTAAAAGATAAGTTGCCTAAGAAGCCGTATCTATTTATAATCTCTCCCCCACCCAGACTTCCTAAAATGATTATCATGTGAAAAAGTGCTTTGCTTTTGATGTAGTAGCCATCTGCATTAGGGGGAAGGGTTTGTATTTCTGCATTTCCTGAGCCAGCTAAGGGTGTCATGTGCAAAACAAATAATTAAAATATCTTTTTAAAGGACTGAGGGAGTAAAAGCCTTCGCTGTTAGATAACCCTGGAAATAATCTCACACAGATACAAGGAAAAGAAATAATCTTCAGTCCAGAAATCTACATGCTCAAATTATGCACTCACTGGACTCATATATGCAAAACCCACTGCTATAAATTATTCATCTCAAGAAAGCACCATTCTTGGGTGGATTGCAAGACTGGGCTTGCAGTGGCTGAATTTCTGCTCATCTCATTCTTAATTTCTTCTAGACAAAAAATGTCTATGCCAGCATGCAGATGGTACTAAAATGACTAAAGGTATGAATTTGGCTCAGTGGAATACAGGCTTGTATAAGGTCAGTATTATTTTGCTGTACTTGAATGCAACTTCTTTGAGCATGTTGACCGCTGTAATTCTATTGCTAAGAATGTAACCAATTTCAGGACTAAAACTGTTAAAAAAAAAACAGGTATGGGGCTTGTAAGGCTTAGGAAGAGGAATGAGCACTCAACATAATACCTTGCTAGATACAGAAATGCATTGCAGAGATTTGTTTATTCTGGTATCTCTTATGGTGTTTCTAGTCAAAGAGCAGAAGGTAACAGTTCCCATAATGTCTGCCCAACGTATTTCATCTGAGCTAGCTAGAAGAGAAGTCCTATCTTGTTTATGATTATGTTTTTTCTCAATTATTGCAAGGCTGACAGTGGCATCCTCAAAACAGTAGCCATTAGAAGGCTATTCGGTACTATAACAGGCTATAAGTTTTACTGCAACAAAAAGCCAACCCAGTTTTAGGGGCTACTTATAACTGTAGCTGAAAACTGAAAAATCTCATGTATCGCCTAGGAAGTGAGTGGGAAAGATGACTAGGGCATATATTAAAAGATACGACATTTCCTGAATAATAAGAGTCAGAGAACACCTCTATACCAAGCTGCCTGTCAAAAAATAACCACTCTTAAAATAAATGACAAATTCCAAATAAGCTATGGCACAATGGTCTGTACTACAGTAGTGTGGCATCTCAATTCATCACTCTCAAGAGAACTCTTATTTCTGAAGACCCCATCTTATTAACGTTGTGGTCTTTCAGTAGTAAAACATGTCATCTGTTGTATATTATTGTTTCATTCTCACAGCACAATCAATACTCTAATCTGTTATGGTACTTTCAGATTAGTGTTGTTATTTTCAGAATAAGCAAATAGCAAAAATGGAGAGGAAATGGAAGGGAAGTGTTCCACAGAGAGAAACATTTCACAAACAGCAGTGGATCATCCAAGCATGCTCTCTGCTGTGCTTCAGGAGAACAAGTCATTTACCAGATGTTTCAAATTGTGTGTAAAATATAAAAGAGCATATTGGAGAAAATGTATTTAATGCTAGAATACTCGTCTGCCTATTGTAAGAATACTAAACGTGAAACATAAGCTAGCTTAAAAATATTAAAATGCATCCTATTTTATCCTTGCAATATATGGCTATATCTTTCTCAAATTCTTCTCTTTGCTTTCAGGATCTGAGGAGATTTTTAGGTTTGCTACATTTTTCTCTCTGTCAAAAATGAGCTGATTCCTCTTTTTCCTTTTACTCTCTTCCTTTACTGACTTCCCCCCCCCTATTATTTCACTTTTTTTCTATGATGACTCTTTTAAGCATGATACAGATGTGGACACGTACAATAAATACTTGGGTGAATGTCAAAAGACAAAGATCTTCTACTCTTCCAGCATGCACAACTGGAGGAGTCCAGACTGTGGAAATTACAGACAGGGTGCCTGCTACACTGAGTCTGCTAGAAGCAAGACAGCAAAAGTGTATTTTAAGATAGGTCAATCCAATAAATTTGATTTTTAGCAACTCCTCATTACTACAAGAAGGGAGAAATAGGGGCCAGTATGAAAGCTGCCAAAGAAGTGAGAACGTTATGTCTTGCAGTGCAAATTATTACTTGGGGCACTGGCTTTTTGGTCTGCGATAAATGAACGCAAAATTTTTGGTATCCAGGCTTGGTTGAAATAGAGGTTGCAGTCCTGTGCACACCTAGCCTACAGCACCACCGATCACATTTCCCAAGTAACAAGCAAGTTATAGCAGTGCACAGCAAAACCCCTGAAGTCCGTTTTCATATAGATTTGTGTCTTGAAGGCGAGCTCCTGTGTATCTTCTGGCATTTGATAAAGACAACTAGAAATTCACAGTGTCTTTCTGTATATTACACATACTACAAGAGACTGGAGAGCAAAGAAGAGAAAGATAATATTATCTTGCTTTTCAAAGTGCCAAAGGCATTGCATTAAGATGTTCACCGTGTTCTCTCTGAGCAAAGCATCAACCCCCACCCATGAAGGACATGGGCATGGCAGGGGTCTGCCTGTAAAGAGGCTCAAAGCACAGTCTAGCCCTCATTCTCCACAGTCCCTTGCGAAGTGACGTTGCAGTGACAATCAGTACATGCTGAGGAGAGGCTCGAGCACAAAGGAAACCTGTATGACTGCTTTAGAGGTGTGCTGAAAGAGCTGTGCTGAAACTGAGGAGGCAGACAACATGTGGTCACAGTCCTGACCTGAAGGGGCCTCACCCTGCCTGGGAAAGACGTTACTGCAGTTGAAACTGGGGGAATAGAAAAGAGTGGTAGCGGAGCAGCTGGAGGCATTAGCAAGTGTCTTCTAGTAACACTGTGCCAGCTGAGTTCTCTTTTTTCTTTATCTTTTATAAGCTTTTCCTGAAAAGACATTACTCAAAACATGGCTAACATCTCTTGAAGTAATAAACTTTCCTTTTGGCTGTATGACTGAGGGACAGCATTTGGGGTCTGTAAATTTTCAAGAACTGGCTGATTTGCATAGGCGCGTTATTTCTTATAAGCAGAGCTGGCAATGCTGCCAATAGTTACATTTGGCCAACAATTTCCCTTGTAAAATCCTGCTTCTGCTGGGGTAAATTATTTTTCAGTGCTCTGAAATTTCTTATGCCAGGCCTCTGCCTCAGGGTGAATACTTGCAGTTTTATTTTACAGTTACTGATGTGTTTTTTTAACACTTCTGCCAAAAAAAGAAAAGAGTCATCTGTTCTCAAGATAATTGTGGCATGATGCGTTTTCCCATGTCCCTGAATTCTTACAAGTGTTCTACTGGGACAGGGCAAGATTGTCATGCTTTGTATCAGCAACTTGACTTCTGGACAGGGAGAGCTGTGTGTGTCTCTGTGGAAAAACTGCTTTGCTCATGAAATTTTGCCCAAATGTGGTTAAATGCATAAGCCTTTGAAGCATCTCTCTTCTACTATGCTAATTTGAAACTCAGTAGGGTTTCTTGGCGAAAGCTCTGACACTCCATCTCCATGGGCTCAGAGGTTCAGAGTTGAGTGCAACATTGCATCCAGCAGTTTTCAGGGCTGATGCAGCAGCAGAGCCAGGGTTGGAGCAGCCGGTGGCTCTCCTGGGTCTCACAATCCTTCTGTTAGCCCTGGGACCATCCGGCCTCAGCGTGGGGAACACAGGCACGGGCTGGGTCAGTGACTGCCGGGGAAGAAAAAGGATAGAGCTGGTTTGACTGGGGGAGGATACAGATTTCTGTAGCTCTCATCCAGGGAGTTCTACTTTTTCTGGCTCAAAGCAGAGCCTGGAGGCTTTTAAAAAGCTCTAGAACTTAAGAAAATGAGGATAAAAACGTTAATTTCTCAAACCCCTCTGCAAGGACTAGATTTAAAACCTGGGCTCTGAAAGTGCCCAGGTTTAGGATGGCTCGGTTACAGCCCCAGAAATGAAGTGTGCTGCTTAAACTCATGCCAGTTCTCCCCTGCCTGCCCCAGAAAGTTTATATATTTTTTTCTAATTGCAAGTGCTGCAATGATTGTTTTACAATGTTTTCAGTCTAATCAGTTCAGTAAATCAGTAAATTTGATTATATTTATCACAGTTGCAAGGCAAACTTTACAAGAGAAACTTTCTTGCTCTTTGTGGTTATAAAGGACCCATGTGGCTTTAGGGTGAAGGACAGAAGTAAGAATACGCAAGGCAATGGTTCAAGATTGTTCATCTTTGTAGATGCTAGTAAGTTCTTGTGGTGTTGTTGAAGACCACTGCCCTCACACAGGTATGGCAAGGGAAGAAAATTGTCTCTCTGAGGTAAATATAAATCACTGAAGAGAGAGCAGGCCGAATCCAAATGTTTTCCAATGTGCTGCAAAGATGTACATCAAAAAACATATCTAAACAATCTGTCTCATTACATTAGAGAGAAGTAAGTCTTACATTCAGAGACATTCATAGGCCTAATGGAGAATTTGTCCAATCCGACAATTTACCACGGATTAATACCCATGGTCCTTGTGGTCCCAGAAGAACCTAACGATTTATGTCTGAGGTACTTTTTGCACATAAAACAAGTGCAGTGGTACTTCTCCTAACAAAAGGCAAATATGTGAGAGGACAGAGTCCAATTGCTTTGGGAAATGAACTTAGACTGACTTAATATCTGGGGGTTTTGGGGTTTTTTAAAAAAGGAAAGCAACAAGACCACCATGTTAGAGGGCTTTTGGGGAAGAAAAATGCTTGTATTAAAGGGAACTGCTGGAATGGTTAGCAGAGATCGGACTTGGACTGTCAGAAAACCCTGGTGTTTGTCTGAGGTCCGTTCAGCTGGTCACCTTGGACAGTGCCACCGTCTGTCCTGTGACCCTTCCCATTCTCCCAGGCAACATCAATCCTGGTGAGAAATGGGTGTAAATCAGTGTCCCCTAAAAGAGAATTATGGAAGAAAACAGGCTTCAGGCACAAATTAGTTTTAATTTAGCTGTTGTAACCCATTGTTTCAGAGAACATGGGAACTGCTGTGTTACATTGAGACCTGATCTATTCCAATCACAGCCTGACTGTATAACTCATACTGATAAATAGCTTCTTTTATACTAAACATCTGTGGGAAAGGCTGCTTCCCATGCTGGCCACATGCCTGCTAAATAAAACCCAGAGGAAATTGGCCAGGCGGTTCTGCATGCCATTGTGAGAGAGGTTAAGGTTCAGCAATGACCTCTGGTCCCTTGCCCCTTGAACTGATGGGGCTAGATGCACCATGAAGTTGGTATACTAAGTCTTTGCTTTGCTATAGGAGTGCTTTGACCAGTTAGGTTATTCTTTAAAGGGATTAACTATCACAACCTTGGTAATGTGTTTTAGATGGCTAAAGTCCTGCTTTTCCTTCTCCATCAAAAACAGAGGTTGCAAAAATGCAGAGTAAAAAAAAAAATAAATTAGAAATGTTACAATGCAGAAGCTAGACTGAAATATTTTTTCAAGCTGGTTGATTTATGGAAGGGAGTTTTATTAATAGTAACTTACCAATTTCATAATGGGGTGCATGCAGAAATCTGTAAAATTATAGGCCAATAATCTTTTTTAATAAATGTATTCATCCCCCTAAAATAACCAGTGATCAGCTGTGAAGCAAATACTAACTATGCTCTAAAGACAGATTTCGGTGATGAATGATCCAATTAACCAGACTGCAGAACTCTTTTAAAACCCTTTTTTCACTCTTGGTGAAGTATCTTGGTGCTTCCACAATGTGTCCTATAACGAGCCTATCAAAGGGACTGCAAATAGAAAAGTCACATTGCAGTATGATTTTGCAGTTCGGTGTTTGATGATGGAGAACAATGCGTGCTCAGACACATTCTGTGTACCAGGGAGGATAGAAAGAATTTCCAAGGAGGAAAGAAGTACTGCCGTGAACTTAGTGGCAACTCAGACCTCTGATTCTTTCAATGCTTTGGGACCCATTTACCTTTATACACAAGTAAATCCATTGAAGACAAATACGCAATAGCTGAAGCTAAACTTTTGTATAAATTTTGAGATGATTGGGTGTATATCTCTATGTGGTTACTCCCAAAGTTGGGTACTTGGAAGTGGTAAGTGAGAAATTCTGTTTCATTCAACTTGAAAGATGTAAATCGAATTTAATAGCTTATGGGTCTCCGAAGAAAGGAGGTACAAAATTGAGGAAAGGAGTGTCTTGTTTGAACAAAAGAGAAATTTGCTTTGCCTGCCCTTGTGCAAATTTTCCTTAATGCTTGTTATTAGCAAATTGCTTTTCCTGCAGAGAAGTGCAAAGAAACAGAAAATTTTGAAGAGGTTTTTTAAGGAAAGTAAATACTGAAATCCTTAGTACAAGAGCTTGCTGAGATGCCTGATTTTAAATGTCACTCAGCTCTTAAAAGAAAAGAAAAAGCCTGCTTTATATGTCAGCCTAAATACAGACCAAAGAGGGTTAGGGATACCAAACACTTATCATTAGTCATTGCAAGTAACCTAGTAAGAACTGTTTGCCTGTGTATAATTGGTGATAAATTTTACCTATATATGTAAAAAGTGATCCTATCCTAGGCAAAAAAGTCGAACTTGAGCAATTGCAGGTCATCACTTATTCAGATGTAAGTGTAATGCTTCATTCAGCAATGTAACCCAATTCGTAAGACATCAGAGAATGTACAGAAATGGGAGTCCTCGTGCCCTTCTCCACCTGTCCTTGTTTTTGTGAGTATTAGTCAGACCTTAAACAATGTTTGGGTTTTTCATCAAAGATAAGTTCTCAGGCAAACAGGAAGGGGGTGTAGTAAAAAGTGAACATAAACCATACACTGGAACTGCTGGCATCCAGAGATTTTATCAGCCTTTTCTGTTTTATTATGTCTGTATTTGCAATATACCTATCTATTGTTTTTTCTTTTATTGCTGTCTCTTGGAGCTAGTAAATATTACATAACACGGGGTATCTTCATGTCCAGACTGAAAATTGTTATGCAGCAACTCTTTCGTTCGCATGTCCTTTATGAATTTCCTCAGTTTGTATCAGATACAGTTGACTTGCAAGTGGTGGCTTCAGGAGAACGAATATCATGAGGAAAACTCTGTCTTTCTCTACATTTCTCCAGCCAAATACAACAAAATTTTTCCTGTATGTGTTTCATGTACGTTCTTAGAGTAAAAAAGCTCTACAGTTAACATGTGTGATCTGAGGATTTGAAAGCAAATCAACTGATACAAAAGCAACTATTTCAACTTCAAAAAAAGTCACTGATCTGCAGAAGCATTCATTGAATCCCTCAGTGAGGCAGCTTTTAACTGTGGCTTTCCCATACAGAATATGGATACTGTAGCATAGACCAAATCCCCCCAGAGGCTAGAAATAATTTGGCCCTCTGAAGAAATCGCTTGGGTAATAGAGACATTCAGCACTTTACCATCTCTTAATTTGCCTCTAATTTTGGCTCACCCTATTTCTCTATGAACAAAACTATGCAGTCTCCTGGAATCTTTTTGATTTAGATGCAAGACAGGCTCTGTTGCAGTCTCTTTCTCTGAAGACGAAGCATTATTAGTAATACTTTTTTTTGGCTGTCTTGTTTGTTCAGATTTAGAATTCATTCTAAGTTTGGTTTTGCAGTGTGTTTAGCACAGTATTTCCCCAGGCTCAGTTGAAGCCAGCATATAGCATTGTCGTATAAACAGCGTCCTGCTCCTTCATCTGCATAGTGCAGTTACAAACAACCTGCTTCAAGCGGTACTGGCACTTGGTTAAGTTGCTAGCATCTCAAAAATCATACTAAAGTTGCCCAAAAAATATTGCCCGCCTTAGTTGACTGAAAGCTGTCTTCCTGTCCAGTTTTACATATGCCCTTTTTACCTCAGTGGGAATTGCACTCTGTGACAAATTGCCCTCAGAAATGTCTGGAGTGGTTTACCTTGATTTTGTTGTGCTGAAGATGATTTTCCTCTCAAGGACGTGAGATATTTGCAGGGCAACAGAGCCACGCTAGGGTAAATCCTGAGGTCAGATCTTGTGTTACCCTTCATTTTCTAACAGATGCTTTGTTGTTTTCTTGAGGTTGCTGCTATCACTTTAAAAACAAGCATCCCAGGAATTTTCTTTTGAAACAGGCTTCCCCTTTCCAAATCCAATTACACTATTTCAGCTGGGCCATTTTCAACCCCTGCCACATTTTTGGTTTTTTTACTGAATTTATTAAAAAACGTGGCCCTGCCGTGGGGAAAGCGAGGGGAGTTTTCGCCACGCTGACTCACGGCTCTGCTCCAGCAACCCTCATGGCTCGGGAGTCTGGTGGGTCCCCTTTGGAAACCACGGGCGGGCGAGACAGAGGCAACCCCGCAGGGCTGGGAGAAGATGCCGGCTCCCCTTGGCCAGCCAAGGGCAGTCCGGCTCAGCCCACGCAGGACGAAGAGCGAGCTGGGCAGGCCTCGGCCACCCAGGGGTGGAGGGGAGAGGTAGCGCCCAGGAAATCCCCCACCTCTGTCGAGCAGAGCTGGGCTGCACAGCCCACAGGGCTGCTTCCAGGGGTGCAGAGAGGCAGGGATGACCCCAAACTGCTGGATTCACCATCCACAACTCTGGCAGCACCTGAGCCTGGGCTGTGCTCTGCCTAGGGGTAACGGCTGGAAGGACTTGACAGGGCAGACGTGGGGGGAATTGCAACAGGACAAGGGAAAAGGATGGAGGGTGTGGAAGTGGGAAATCAAACTTTATCATTCATGTCAGTTTAAATAATGGAGTATCATTTAGTTTAGCAACGGGAGAAAAAATTCATCACGCCAGATGCCCTGGTAACATTGCTACTACCCACCATTTAAATCTTTAAATTAGCAAAAGCAATTTGGAGTTAAGGTTGACAATGAGTATTGTCCTTTGATCACCTTTGCATCATTTTTGAGTGGAGGGCACGGTGTCAGTGCAGAAACCCCAGTGTCACAGATGCCATGAAACGTGTCCCACAAGCAGTGACTCTACACTGTGACTGTAAAATGGCACGCCTGCCCACTTGAGGTGCATGATCTGGGAGAAAGTACCTGCAGAACTGTCATCAGAATTTCAAAAGGAATCATTTCAGTTTAAAGGGAATAAATATACAAGACTTTATTAATTAAAAAAAAACCCTCTGAAGCACTTCCATACAATTTCCCCCTCTAGCAACGTTACTCTCAAGTGTCAATTAGCATTTGTGTTGCAGCCATGTATAAAGACCCTCTTATGGGTAGTGAACGAGGACAATAAAGAACCATGTTGCCTTCTTCAGAAAAGTGGACACCTGTTCTTAGAAGACATGAGGAGACTTTCAAATACAGTAGGATTAAATGTATTCCCTAGCTTCAAAATAAAGTATAACATAGTCTTGTGCAATTTGTATTTTTGCTATCTGCAGAGTGCTGTTATCCAGGTTTAAATGGGGATTATTTAACATGGATTTTTTTTTTTTTTAATGAAACTCTTAGATTTGTCTTTCAAAGACTTCTCAATCTTTCCTAATTTAGTGCTCTGGGCAGCCACAGTGGATGTTACTGCAGCGCTTCGTGCCACCGGGCATGAAGTCCCTGCCTAGCTCCCTGAGAGCTCCCAGCTATGCAGGGTGACAACGGGCGCTGCACAGGCTGAGATACTGCGGGAGCCTTTCGGTAAGCCTAGAGGCGCCAGTCGGTTCCTGCGGAAGGACGTGTAAGTTGGGAGGATGCCACTTCTCTACTTAGGTGTCTTTTTGTCAGAACACTCGGCAAATGGCTTGTTGTGCAACGTTTTGCATTGCAGCACGGCTTTGCAGTCAGCGCTGCCTTGCTCGGCAGAAACAATGAAACAAATCAAGTAGAGAGGCTTTCAGAACTGAAACACGTGTTCATTTCTGTTGTGAAATCCCGTATAAATTTCCTTAACAGTTGTGCCACACACAGTGAGGGAGGGCGAAGACGTCTGTTTCTGACAGCTATCGCTGTTTCTTGCTTCAGCACAGTGTTTTATCTCTACAGCTGGAAAGAGGCTCGAAGTTTATAAGATGCCTGAATCTGGGTCAGGAAATATTTCTGCTTATTGCAAGCTGATTTCCCCATCTCATGTATGCTGGAGGTGTTGAGAGCAAGATGTTGCTGCACAGCTGCTGCATCATTGCTCTCCCTTCTGATAATGAGCTGTTTGGAGGCCAAGAGGAAAACTCCGGGGCAAAACTGCCGGGCAGGCAAGCAGCCCACTCTGTTAACTGATACTTTCCTGTGCTCCTGTTGTCATGTAAGTGTTTAACCTGAAGGAAAAGAACACACATCACAAACTCTTGTATCTGAAGGGGCACCCGCCAGCACACAGGAGGGGAGAAGGACATGCAAGACACTGGGCATACAACTGATCCATCAGCTGTGGGTAGGGTTCCCTGGTGTCCCGTATCACTTGTCCCCTTTCTTCCTCTCATACTACCACACGGCAGCATGGTAAGATCCTGTCCCCACTGATGCTATTTCTTACACCACAGAGAGACGGGGTCAGTCTGACCCCTTGCAAATCCCGAAAAATGGTGTGTTAAATAAGCCCAGCTGGGGACTGGGATGGTGGGAAGGAGATATGGGCTCAGTTGCAGCTAGCGTGTGTCTTAGAAACACCTTTCAGGTCATAAACTCTGTTCTTAGAGGGTCTGGCACCCTCGTTGCCAGGGAAGATGCTCACAGTTTCACCCTCTGAGCTGTGGGGAATAATCCGTGGCAGTTTCTCCTGCTATTTTCCCAGGGAAAACCATGACGCAGCTTTGCATCTGTGTTCCTGAGCATTTAATCCCTTCTAGACCTCACCAGTGTCGAAGCTGGGACAGGCATTAGGTGAGGAAGAAGCTTTAGCGGTTCAAGAGGAGTGAAGTTTGCCTCTGCCTCTACACTGCCAGCGTTTCGGGTTAGTGTTGGACTTAACAGAGTCATCCTCACTTCTGTACCATGGAAGCAGATGTTACCACAAAAGCATTTACACTTTCCCCATCCCTATTGTCCTCTGAGGTTTGTTCTTCTTGTCCTGATCAGCATTTGCTGCTTCCCATCCTAGAGGCAGCTGTTTCACTACTGAATGAGCTGCGTGGTTTTATTTCAGTTCATTTTGTACAGCATTTATCTCTTGAGATTAAAAATACACCGGAAATCAAGATTTGTATTGTTGTGATTGTTTTCCTTTTTATAAATTGCAAAGAGTAAATCACTTAGTCTCATTTAATAAATCATGTTATCTAAGCATCTATTTTGTTTATGCTGTTTCTTAGTCCACCTTGGCTCCCTTTTGATTCCAATCATATGAAAATGCTCAAAATCATACACTGGCTTGAAAATGGGACGTTTTTCAAAAAGAAATCTTTATTGCTGAGTCTAACAAGAAATACTGCTGCATATGGGTGTTTGGTTGCACATATATTAGAACATCATGTCGAAACAGATATTTTGAACATAAGGGAGTTAAGAGTTGAAGTCTAAAAAATCTTACTTTTTTTTTATTATTGTTTTTAAGGCCAACTTATCTTTTTAAAAGCTGTGCCATGGACATGCAAGGCATCTGGGTTTTTTCCTCTTCCTTTTATTTCCCCCCACTCTTGGATATGGTCATGCAAAATCTGACTTTGGCTCAGTCCGCTTCATCAATCTAGTGAGGTTAAAATATAACACAGGTTACCGGTGCAAGGAAGGAAGCTGTACCTCAGAACGGTCAAAAGACAATGAGGATGCTCTGTAGAATATGGAAAACTCAGATGTACCAAACATGAGAAGGACATTTGAGCCCAAACTTTCCCAGCTGCCCTGCTTTAGGTTGTGGAGGATTACCTGCTGTTTTGTGAATGGAGCATGAACCATGTGCATGTGTCTGTGTCAGGGCTTTTGTTCATGTCACTGTTTCCATTTCGGAAGAAATAAGATAAATCCTTTTGACATTCCAGCTCTTTCTCTTCTTGGCTGTAACTCATGGTGAATACTTCAGATTTGGCAAAGAGTTTTGTCTGCCCTAAAACTACATTTCTTGACAAATAAATTATTTGCTGGTAGAAGCGTGCCAACTCTAGGTCAGGACTGCAAAGGTTTTTATGCATTTCAGTCCTGAAGAAGAGCCTGTGTGGGGTTTTTCCAGCTCTCTACTGTTCTAGTGAAAGATACGGCCTCTCTCAACAAGCCTTTCTTACCATCATAGATCATCATGGTTCTGTATCTGCATATGAGTGATATTATGCATGCCTTTATTTCTGTAATGTGACTTGAAAATGTTTATCACATGCTTTGCTTCAGCATTTTAGAAAAGGGGATTTTTTTTTTTTTTTTAAGATTTAAGGAATAAATAGATGATAGTTTATTACCATAATCTGTTAGCCTCAGTAAGCAAATGGATCTTGAAAAATCATTCCTCTAGGATGTATATGCATTTTACGGTTTTCTGCACGCTTCAGAAAGTTAATGTGAGAGTTGCTCTTTGCATCATTAACAAGTCAGGGCAGGACCATCCACTTGCCACTGTTAAAACGTTCTACTTTGGGCATCAAATTCTTCAGGCAGGAACACAACAGGGGGAATATATCTGTGTTACCAATTTCTCCTATGGTTTTTTTTTCTTCTTCCTTTTGGGAATTCTCATCAGAGTTTTTATCCCTGGACAGATGCAACGTTTTCCACCTCCATTCTCTGTGAGGTGGAAGACATTACGCATGTGATAGGAGTAAGCTTTCAGAGGGGAAGCTCGTGAGTTATGCAAAGCTGAGGAATCTATGGAGAACGATGATGTACTCTGTGTTAGCTGAGAAAAGCCAGAGGTTGACTTGCTTCTGCCAAACCATGTCACGTAGTAGGTACTAGGATAGGAACGTGATGGAAGCAGTACAGCCCCCAGAGACCTATTTGTCATGGATTTCAAAGGAACGTCCTACATCATCGGTTTTTTGTTTTAATTGTGACAGACTAATGTCTCGCTCGCTGTAAGCTGGATGAGGCTACCTGCAGAGTTTTCAAAAGGAGGCCCAGGACGAGCCTGTTTGTGAAAGAAAACAGAACTGGAAGACAAGAAAAAATGAGAAAGTAAAAAAGCTGAAGTGCTGACTCCTTGGGTCTGTTGAGAAATACCCACACATGCAGTCATTTTCATTCACTGTTTCTTTTCCTTTCTGGTGCAGTAACGGGCTTCCTCCAGAACAGCCAGTTTGCTGAGATTGTATCCAGGGGTTTCTTCTGCTGTTGCCTGAGAAAACCGGGCTCAACAGCAGCAGAAACTCTTAAAGGAATGTCAGGTACAGGTCCTTAATTAGGTTGTCTGAGGCTTGGGGTGGGGGGTGGGGGTTTTAAGTGCATCCTAAAAGGATTCTAACTTTTACAGTAAGAGCCTTGAGAAATACACATCATCTGAAAGGCAAAAATGCATCTGTAGAAACCTGAGCAACATTTTCTTAGACTTCTCTTTACAGCTATTTACCTGCAGCCAATAACGACGTTGTGTATATTATTTTGGATGTGAACATCAAGAGCGCTGAAAGGGCAGAATAGGACATTGAGACAGCATTGAATATTTTGTGGGGTTTTGGTTGATGGGGTTTTTTTACTGGGAATAGATAGAAATCAACTGTTTGAGCAGACGCTCTGAGTTCTTAATTTTGTAGATATGGATACTTACACATCAAAGAAAACCAAAGTCAACCTTGTTACCTTTTCGAGAGAGAAGGTGGGAAAAAAAAGAAGAAGGGCTGTACCACGGCGTTGTGGCAGTCCCTGTCATCTCAGTGCGTTTGCTCAGTGACGTTTGTTGGCCACATTGCTGGATAGTGAGCGGCGAGGGAGGCACACCACCTCTAGTACAGAAAAGCCCAGCGGGCATAAAGTAATCTATTCACTAACTAATGGAAACTGGGGTGTGAGTTGTTCACCCAGGTCAGACTGATGAAACATCCGTGAATTGTAGATAAGCAGCTTGCAAGTCCCTAAAGTCGTAGGTGGCTCTTCGTTCAGGCGTGAGACCGGGCATGAATGCCTTTACTTTTATTTCTGGCTCCAAAGCACTTCTCGGAAAAAGTGTAAACAAACTGCTCAAAAATTAGATTAAGGCACGGGGTTTCAGATGATTTTTTGGATTAATTTTCAGGCCAAGTGTAGGTTACAATGAACTTCAGCAGAACTTAAGTGGCTTGAGCTCATTACTCAAAAGCAGGTTGAACAAATTTGAAAATGTTGGTTGGTTTCCCCTCAGCAGCGCTGGGACAGCAAAACCCTCCTTAACTAATCAATCGAAGCGCAGCACGGCCATCGTTAGCTCTTTACATATAGAACCTAATTCAGTAGCGCCTTGGGTCTCGGGTGCAGTTAATAATAACAGTGCTGCTGTGGAGAGGTTTACAGGTGGTGAAAGGATCCTCTGGGATTTCTGAGGCAGCTTCACCTGCTGTAGCCAAGTACGGGGCTCGTCACACTAATCACTACCAGTGATGGATGCTCTTCCTCTGTAGCTATTTTTAGCAAAATAATCTGAATGCAGGATATTTGGTAAACATCAGCATCTGATGTTTATTTTATCAAAACAAAAGCTTCCGCATCATTTGTAAACCTGTAAATAGAGCAAAAGGTTCCCCTGCACTGAAATTTAGTTCATTATTTGCTTGAATGACTGCACAAACAGCACAAGACCCCTGGCCATGAATACGAAGCGTATGATAAGGCAGGCAGATGTTCTATTCGCTTCTGTTCATTGGCATCTAATTGCTGAGCCGGTTACCCTTCAGTCTCTATTTGAGCTAGTAGCACAGGAAGTTAATGGTAGCAGTATGGCTTTTAAATCAAATACAAAAACGCAAGGTGAGCATCTAGATTTTTCTGGTTAATTTTCACGTAGGCCCCTCAAATTGCTTGCTAGTTGTATATTTTGATTATTTTCATGTAAAGTAATGAAATACCCGGTCAGCATTGCATTTTGTTACTGTGGCGAGCAACCAGTAAAATACGTCAGCGCAACCTCTGCACGGCAAAGAGTCGGAAAGGGAAGTCCAAGGGAGTGCTCAGGACAGATAGGCAGCGCACAGGTAATAAATTCCAGCCCAAGGCATCTACATGCAATGCACCGAGCTTGCTGAAACGGGCCCAGCTGGTGTCTAAGTCAAGGGTGGTTGCAAACGGCTGCAACGCCTTCAGCTATAGGGCAAAAAAAGTCGTAGGAAGGCACACGCACACACAGAGCTGTAGTGGTGAGGCGTTTGCCATTTTAGCGTTCTTTCGTCTGTGGAATCAGCTAGATATTACAGCAGACCGGATCCACTCATTTCTCTAATTATATCCAGTACAAATTTCATTAATCATAAGAAGGAAATACATAAATACAACATTCGTGGGCACAGAAGACACTTTTAAGTATCAGTTTCGGCTTAAGAATGTGACCGGTATTTTTACCAGCGACAAGAGCGCATGTACAGCATTTTGGCGTTCCACAAAGAAGCTGCTGTAGGAGAAGGGTATCAGTTTGAGGTTACTGACGGGCATTGACGTCCCTGGCTCCACAGCTACTTCCTTAAAGCCCGCGTGGAAGTGTTAGTTAAAAGTAACTTCAGAAATTCCGAGCGGGACGGTATCGGGCCACTGGAGGCGTATGAAGGAGGAGGACGGGGGGAGAGGACCCCCGATTCCCGAGAGGCAGGGAGGCGGCCCCCTCCGCCGGCGCTCAGGCGCTGGCCAACCGCGCCCCCGCCCCTCCCCGGGCCCCGGGGCGGCGGGGCGCTGCCGCGGCGCGGCCGGGCCTTCCCCCGGGGGGGGGCTCGGCGGAGGGAGCGCTGCGGCCGGCGGCCGCCGGGTGGCGGGCAGCGCGCGCGTTCTGCTGCCGCCGCTGGCTGCCGGCAGGGCCACGGGCGAGTCCCGCCGCCGCCGGCGGCGGAGGGAACCCGGTCGGGTTACTTCAGCCTCGGTTTTACATAAAAAGTCGCGCGTGAAGCGTAACCCGTCCTTAACGTGCCAGGCACGATCTGCGTTTCAAAAGCCTTTGGAGTAGAGGCTGCAAGTGATTTTCAGTTCAGCTGATGTAGGAAATTGTGATGAACGTTAGACATGCTGGGTAAAGTGCAGTGCACGTTTGCAAAGGGTAAATAAATTAATGGGGGCTTCCAGTTGCATCGAAACATTTACTTTACTTGATGGGAAGGCAAGCCATTCATATATTTTTCAGTAAATCTTTTCCCACAATACCAAAAATCTGTGATTTAGATCTGGTATCGCTACGTCTTTGGGCATGATAACAAAATCCGTTTTTCTATTACCACGTACCTGAACAGAAATGAGTTAAATCGGTTTTATTGGTGGTTGCCTGATGTGAACGCACCGCCCAACTTTGCCGGAGCGAATGTGGGGCCCGGGCTGGAGGTCCTGGCTGCCCGGCGGGGGACTGGGGTTGCAGCTGGCTGTACCGCCAGTGCAGCGGCGGGCATCCCAGTACGGCCCCGCTCCCAAGCCGGGCAGCTGTAGTGGGTCTCCCCCTTTTGCTGGGCTCTGTATCCCCTGCAGGAGATATGGGCCCTTTGCTGGCAGAGAAGCGGACCTTGGGCTGCTCAGCAGAGGCAGCCCGGCCGAAGCAGCCCAGCCCCTGCCCCACTGTGTGGGCAGAGGAGGAGGCCCGTGGCCACCCCCAGGCAGCTCTGGGCCCAAAATCCCTGGGTCTGGAGGGATTTGCCCGTGATCTCTGCAGGGTCCCGATTTCAGCTTGCAGCGGTGCAGAGGAGCACAGCGAGGGAGCCATAAAGGGCAATCCTCCTCCGTGTCCATTACTCCCTTCAAGCCCTCAGCCTACTCTTGGCCCTGGGATTGATGCCTGCCGCTCCCCCCGTTGGGGATACAGTCCATGGGGGTCAGCGACCTGGCATGTGGCAGGGCCAGGCGGCGGCGGGCCACCCCGTTGGCTTCTCGGGGACGCCTGCCCCTCCCATTGTGCAAGCACTAAACTAACATGGATGTGTGTCTGGGAGCAGCACAGTCATGGAGAGATGCCTGGTTCGCCCCCCGGCGCCCTCCTTCCCTTTGGCCTTCCTTCTCCAGCGCCACTAAGTGACAAATAGCTACCCTTTGGGACAGGGGCTGCCTGTCTCTGCAGCAGCCAGGCACATTCACACCGCACTTGCATCAACAGGGACCCACCAGGCTGCAGCTTCAAAGAACTGGTTCAAGGAAAAGGTTAAAAATAGAATAATAATGCTAAATGTCAAGGTATATTGATTTAAGATAGATTCAGAGATATGCATTTTTAATATCAATGAGGACGTCCATGATTAAATAACGTGGCCTCCAGTTTAACACAGACACTGAATTCCCCTGAATTAATTTGTGCTTCAGGTTCAAAATGAGGTATAATGAGCTATAAAAGTGCATAATTAGATGGCCCATTTCATCTCAGAGAAGCTGGTCATATCAGCCTCCTTAGCCCAGCTGAGTGAATTGGCTAATTAAGTATAATAGCTGATCAGCAGGCATGGACTTTTGGGGGGTTAGTTTACTTACTCTGTAGGGTCATGCATAATAAAAACTTAGCTATCCCGTACTCTTTTCAATATTTTTCTTTTCAAAATACTAAAGGTACTACTGCTGGGGAAAAGAGAGGGTTTTAAAAGAATAAGAGAGTAAAACATTTAGCAGTAGCCTTCTGAGAGATCCAAAAGGTGCATGTGAACTTTGAAGAGGCTCCTATCTTAAGTGCTGGGACTGCTCTCCATAATGTGGATGCTTCGGAAAGTGTTTAGGGTAAAAGACCTTCAAAGCTGAGAGACAGCTTTTCCCCCTTTCAGTTTTAGAGTAGATTATGGGTTTATTTATTTTTTTGGTGCATCTGTACTGCAAAATAATGCATAGGGTCATGTTCTACGGTAGTTATGGTTATGTGAAAGGTTATGCCTTTCTGCCAGTTTATATACACTTTCCCAAGCTCGTATTTCAGGAATAGTGTACAGAAAGAGGCAGTTCCTTTAAGATTTTCCCGTGAGGAAATTAAATCCTAAAACCTTGTGTTCTGTCCCAATTCCAATATTTTATCTATATTTTCTGATCTAGTGAAAGATGTCCCTGCCCGTGGCAGGGGGTTTGGACTAGATGATCTTCAAAGATCCCTTCCAACCCGAACTATTCTGTGATTCTATGATCTTCTTTTTTCTTTTTTTCCTTCTTAACGGCCATTTTTGAAAATATACTTTTCCTGCTCTTTTAGACTCAGTTACCATTTGTGCTAAGTCCTTATTTTGTGTGAGCATTCTTCATTGCGTATAGGCTAAAGAAGTAACCAGATGCTTGATAACCATTCTCTACACTTGTTAGCAATTCAACATTACCCTTCCAATACCTTCCAACAGGTGATAAACATCCTGCGACATGGTAGTTAACTTCCAGACATAGTTCATGGCCATCTTAGGTGCCACTGCATTTTTTTTTTTTTAACTGAAGTAAACAAGTAATTATGTGTATTGAGACCACTCCTTTATTCTAAAAAGCCTGCAGAACAGCGGTAATGCTTCTTGTTCTTGGGTCATCTCATCCCCAGTCTGTCCCTAGCTAATGTAGGAGCAATGTAGGAGCAAACGGAACTGAGTAAAAAAAGTATACATCATTGTGTAGCAAATTTCTCTTGTCCCCCATCTCCCAAAAAGTATTTCATGGAGACTTCGAATATTTCTGAATCCAAAGGTGGAAAGGAAGGATTTATAATTTGCTTTGACAAACCGAGAATGAAATATTTTGACTTTTCAGTTTGAAACAATATTTGGTAAAATAACCTCAGAATGTTTTATTTTCAGCTTCCCACCCTTGCTAACCAGCTGGTAAGGCTGCCCACCAGTCAATTCCCCCTTTCTTCCCCAGCATCTATTCTTGTCTTCAGGTCATCTTCTCTGGAGTTGTAGGAAAAGTGACTGAGTGCTAGATGAAACCTTCTCTCGCCGGAGTGGTTATTTCTTCCACACAAAGACATTCAGGAATAAGTTAACATTTTACTAAACAACTCATCCATCAGACTCCTATTCATCAGTCTACATAAGGGCTGTCAGGACCATCGCCATGAAGGAGCTATCAGCGTTGACACAAGGGAAACTGAGAACTCCTTGCTGAAATAGAAACTTTGTCAATAGAGCTGGGTGTCCCTGGTACACACCCAGCAGTGGTAATATTCAAAGGACTAATGTATTCTTTCTGCAGTGCTACAGAAATCTTCAGAAAAAAGTTAGCAATAGGGCAGATGGCAATGAAACACCTGAAAGTGTGAGCGGTCTATTGGGAGGCACCTTTCCCCTCTTCAGTCCACCTCTCTTCACTGCCAAGAGCAGCGCTAGTATCAATTGTCAGTTACAAGAAAATTGTGCAATGAATTTAAGTATATTCATTATTTTCTAAATATTTTATGATTATAGCATCCATCTCCAAGCTTATTACATAGGAGATGTGCCGACAGAAATAAACTGCGTGATAACTTACATGGGACTATACTGACAGGCAGATAGTGAAGACTTGGATGTATGAAGCTATTTCCTTACTTGCCGCCCAATCAAGAAGGTTTGGTGCTTGTCGCATACTCCCAGAGGCTTGGTCCGGTCGCTACTGAGATGACTCTGGTAATGTGTCTGCCTCTTCCTTTTGGGAAACGGCTCTACAGTTCGAGAAGATGTTTGAAGTTTTCTTATAATAATTGCTTCCCTCTTCTTGGCACTCCAGTTGTTTACATCAGCAGAGCTGAGAGAAGTCCTTCCGAACTTTTTTATAACTTGGCAAGTGCAAAGAGGCAGCCTTATTCCAAATTGGGAGGAGAAATAAATGCATTGCTTAACGAAAATCTCTTTGCTCAAGGAAGAAATTGGCAGTTTGAAACTGTCAGGTCACATCTAGTCCCATTTAATATTTCAGAGGGTTGCTTATATGACTGACTTCTAAACAAGTGGACTTGTAAGACTCCCAGTATAAAATTCTGATGGATGAGAACAGATCATTTCAAACATAATGAGACAGATGCTAAAGATAAAAATATTTTTGAAAGAGAATTTGATAGGGTTGTGGAGGAGAGAAAGCTAAAACTAATTAATTTGTTTTGACTAATATTGAAAATGAATGTAAGGGTATTTTGCACAGCTGTTTGTTAGTAAAATGGCTGATTAATTTGATCAAAAGGGAAAGCTTAGGGTAGAGGAAAGAAAATGGAAAAAAATGTACTGCTGAGGGTACATTTTCAAAGACAGCTGTTTCTCACGGAAAATCCTGCAAAACTCCCTTGTTCATTTCTGAAAATCTTCCTTTCTCATGGTTTCAGATGAAGGTTGACTTTGCTGTCTTGAAGCTTGCACACACACAAAATGACCCTTGTGTTACAGGAAGGTTATTTTTATAAGCTGAACTGCTCTCTCATATTTGGCTGATCACAAGAGCTGCTGTGCTGAGCCCCGCGGTCTCCCTTGCAGAATGTCTAATATCTGCAACTGCTTTCTTCTGGCAGAGAAAAGCACAGTGGGAACTGTGGATTTAGTGCTCGCTGAGACTAATGAAAACCCTCCCACTGAAATCGGGACTAAGGGTGAGGCCCTAAATTAGTTCAGTGCAATAAAAATGAACCCATATTAGTAGGTAGGTATGGTAAATTTCATGCCGTATCAGTGGAGATAAGCAATATCAAGTCTCTTTAATTTCATCAGCTTTCCTTCCTGCAGTGTATATGTTTTCCAGCTTCACTGCAGCAAGGCTGATCTGCTATATTCAGTGTATTACACACACCAGTGGATCCGTGTATTTGAGCGTTGAGGCCACAATGTTCAAACTCGGCCGAATGCGGTGAAACAGGACACCGTCCCTCTCCTCAGAACGAGACCTGTTGCTGCAGTGATCAATGGAGCATTAAATATCACCTCTTATTACAGTGAATGCCAAATAAATGCCACGAGTCCAGTGCAACCTCAGCTGGTAAATATTGACCACTGAATGCCTTCAGATGAAATGACTGATCTGAGAGGCTCTTTTAGTTATGGGATCTCTGTCAGTGGCCAGGTAAATCAGAGATGAACAGAGTAGGGAGAAGAGCTTTGCTGTAGAGAGCAGAGCTTTGCTGAGCGCTGAGCGTGGGTACGGCAGTGCGCATGTGTGCAGCGTGTGCCTGGGCTGTGTGAGTGGCGTGGGCACGGCTCGGGACGGAGGCAGGGATGTCGTGGGCAGGCTTCACCCTTGCCTTCCACGCCTAATCAGTGGTTATGTGGCGGGAGGGTGGGGGTGCCCCACATTTCGGTTCATCCGAGCCGAGTAGGAAGTAGCTTGAAGGCCCTGATGTTTGTAAATGTTTGCCTTTCCTTCTGGGACGGGTTAACTACAGAGACTGTAGCCTAACGGCCTCATGTGAGCAGTGGCAAAGTATGCCTCTCCGCCTCGGCCTGTTAGCATTTCTGTACAGGCAGTCTGCATGACACAGCTTTATCCCATCTCTCTCTCCTGCCTTGTGAGACAGAGATTTGCATTCAAGCTGGCAGAGCTCTGTTTTCAGTGTTTTTACTGCTCTAGTTTCTCTCTTTTAAAATGGTCTTTTCTGAAATTATTGTCATTTCATTTGGAAATAATTAGATTGCTATTATCAATAAGTACTAACATATGTTTGGATTTGGATATTCACTGCATTAAACAATAGCATTTAACATTCCGTTTATCGTTTCTGAAGATGCAGCTATTCTGTACAGCTATGCTTTAAGAGTGTGTTTCTCTGTAGTCACCTCATACGCATATTTAATAGTAAATGATAGCCTAAAAGTAAACACGTGGCAGTTTGTGCAATAATTATTGGTATATAGCAAAGACATTTATTACATTATTCATTCAAAAAACTTCTTACAGTTACAAAATGGATCCTTTACAAAATGTGAAGGTATTCTTTCCCCTACCGGAATATTGCTGAATGCTCAGTGTTATCCGGCATTGTACTCCAGTGGGAAGCTATCGGACATTTCAGAGAGACTGGAATTTGTCCAGGCTTTAGTGCTTTTGAAAAGCTTCATTGGAAAAGACCCGTGTGCTACATAGGCCATTTACAGCTGATACCGTTCTAAAGTTTCTGTTCAGAGAGGGGATGAGCAGAATCAAGTTAGACCCACTTGGTTTAGGTACCTACCACTGTACTGAGTTATTTACATACCTATCATTGCGTATGTATTGTTGGAGTTATTTCATTTTCCATGTGCTTCATTTTATTTATATTGACTGCCACCTACCCTACCCAAAATTAAAAAAAAAAAAATCTATTAATATCAGTACAGTTCTCCTGAGTGATTGGTGACGTTAAGCGAGATGATCAGGGCACTAGAGCACAGCCCTGGCAACCGGTGCTAGGTGAGAAGGTAGCCCTGAGCAGAGTGTTGCTCCAGATGTTCTCCAGAGATGCCTTCCAACCCAAATTATTCTATGTTTTTGTGATTCTATGTTTATTTGCCCCATGGACAAGTTTTATTCTGACCTCTGATTTAGGATTTTTATTTGTATTTAGGCATCATAATTATTACACCCTTTTTATTTCTTGTTCAGTATTGCTGATTTTCTACAATTTAAGGAGAAGATAAATGACTGACATACAGGTAAAATTGACATCTTAAATGTAGATGTTATTGATAGGAAACTTAATATAATTCTTAAAGTAGTTAAACTGTAGCAAAACTACGTTTGCAAAGTCCCAGCTTGGATCTTAAGTCAGAGACTTCTTTGAGTTCTGTTGTATGTTGGAAAACCAAATGTTTTTCAGCATATAGAGAATGATTTTTACGAATCAGGTGGATTATACAAGCACAATGTCAGTCCTTGTTTCTTAACAGAGGAATCTGATGCTGATATTCATTGAGACTAAAAGTACCTGAAAATTTGCCCTGGCAAACACTGGGAATCTTGTGCCAAGTTTCTCCCTCCCTCCTGCTTGGAAGGTGAAACTACCTCCAAAAAAACCCGAGGAACTTTTGTACAGTCTGCTGCTACATCGCCTGAGAAGGCAGACAGCATGAAGCTAGCCGTTCTAGCTAGGAGAGAACAGCTAGAAGAAAGATATCCCAACTATTATTCATTTCCTGGATCTCCAGCAGGTTTTTTTCAGGGTCCTTTTCTTTCCCTACACCTTCTCCCTTCCCAGAGTGCTGAAGGGTAGGTGCATGAGGCTGAGGACCCGTGAACCAGAGCAAATTGCCCAGGGAGATGGTCATTCTCAACCCATACCCATTACTCTGGGTTACCTGCCAAACCTCTGGTGAAGACGTCGACTATAAGGCCAGGCACACATCTGTGCCGGCGGGGAGAGATGTGGCTTACTGTCTTGCAGAGCTGTTTTTCTGTAGTTGGTTGGTAAGCTTCAAGTATGGGAAGGCTGCAGACCAGAAGGGTATCTATGCTGGGTTGCATACCAAGCTCCCTGATTGTTTTTAGAAATTATTTGGTAATTACATTGTAATTTCACTGGTGCTCCCTAGCTCTTCTTCTGACTTTTTTTTTTTAATTCCATATTCACTTTGCCTGTATCACCTGTGAGTTTATAGACGTATGTCTATAAGTCACTTATGTGACTTACCACATCACCCTCCAGTCACGTCCCCTCTAAGCTGCGCTTCGTCTCTCCAACAATATGAACAGTAGCATAGCGGTTTTGTTCTCCATTCCTTCCTAAAATTTTCTGACGTTGTGCTCATGTTTTGGTCAATGTGCATCAATGAGATATATTTAGAGAACCATCTGTACCATCTATAAGGTCTCCATGAAATGGCTATTTCTTTCTTGAGGACCTATCATTGCATATGTACTGTTGGAGTTATTTCATTTTACATGTACTTCACTTTATTTATATTGAATGTCATCTGTCATTTTTTAAATCACTATGCTATGAGATTTCTCTGCTTCTCTAACTACCTTGAAGTTGATTTTCATATCCTTAGTGAATATTGTCACTTCAAAATTCAATTTCTTTTCAGGTCACTTATGTCTATGTTGAACTTCAGACAGTCTCCGCATCTGTACTTGCTAGGCTCTGCTGGCTACAGGGCGCCTTGTGGAGGAGACCCCATTTAGGCTACCTGAAGGGTAAAGAAACATTTTATTAAATCCACGTTGAAGAACAACTTTTCTGGCCCTTTTCTCTGTTTTACCTGAGCAGCAACAAAATGACTTTGGCAACTGCATCCTTGAAGGGAAGTTAAACATTGTAATCTGCAAAAGTTTTGAATATTTGGTAACAGGAGAAGTGCAGTGGTTGTTGCATATTGCTCCTTGAGTGTCATCAGACAAACCTCTCCAGCGATAAGAGTGCATCCCTTTATCTTTGCTGGCTGCGGGCCTTGAACCACCTCCTCTGTTACTGTCTGATCCAGGGCTGGGCTGCACCTTTCTTCCTCCCCACCTGCAGCTTCCAGCCATGATGAGTTCAGCTGGTCCAGCCTCAGCTGCAGGTCCTCCTTTTGGAGCTACGACAATTGGCCAGGTGGCACAGACAGCTTCTTTGAAACAAAGCAGAATGAAATCAGCACGAAGTGAAAGACCAAGGTTAATAATTTCTTTTTCCTAAGCTGAACTCCATAGCAACAGCTGAAGCAGGTTTGCCTTGTCCCACTTCTGTCTCCAAGCTTGCCACTGTGTCCCCTGGCAAAACCTCTGCAGCCTGCTGGATTACACCTGCAGCCTCCTCTTTTCTGCAGAGCCAATTTTTAACAGATCACTTTGACGTTCTTTCTCTCAGGTAAATCAGAACTGTCACAGGACAAGACTGAGGCCTTCTCTGTGGTTATAAGCATCGGGTATTAGATGTACGGGAATGCTTCTTGTGGAGTCCATTGTTTTACCTTCCCTAGGGCTGCACTTAGGTAATCCTGCACAGCCGCCTTTCACTTAACTCTGTTCATTTTGGCAAAGGGTTCTGAAACACTTAACAGTGCAATCAGACCAAGCACATTATTCCTAAAAGCACCAGAGATTTATAGCACGCTTTTTTGGTTCACCTCAGTTCATTTGGGAAATCACACTACTTAGTTTCATAAGCATATCTGCTGTTTGATTGACAGTACTGTGATTGACCACCAATTTTACTGAGTTTTATGGCTTCACGTTTTGCTTTGATATCATACCTCCTGGATCATGTGAATATGAGAATCTCATTTATAAAAATAAAAATTTTCAAACCTCATGAGTCTGGAAGGAAACTGGAAAGTAAGAACATATTTCAATGTGTAAAGGGAAACAGAAAGACCAGAGAGTTACTAATATACCTAAAATAATCACATTTTCCTTTTGAAGGCAATAAGGGCATGTGGCCATAGGAATGTACAAATTCATAACTTGGAATACCTGGAATTAGCAAGACTGAAATAAGGCGTTTCTTAGAGCTGGCTGTTGGGCTTCATTTGCCTCTTCAGAAGACAAAATAAAGTGAGATACTCGGCAATGCAAAGCTCTAGTATGGGAGGGGATTTTGGTTTGGTTTTTTTTTTTTACAGTGCGTGTCAGTCTTATGCAGACAGCCCAAGATGAATTAAACATAGGGTTTTTTTTTTTCCTTTAGTGAGAGATGTATCTGAGGAGACTGGAAAGAGAGGTACCTCAGGAGGCTGTAGAAAGAGGGCATTGCAATGTCTATTGATTGATAACCAGTCCAGAAAGTAATTGCATTGAATGCTCGTAAACCTCCTCAAAATATCACTTGAATAGAGGGAAGAGACAATAATGATTAATATCTGGTTGTCCAGATTACTATTTCACTGTGGCTTCTTCAGTATTTTCTCAAGAGGTCTCACCTGTATTGGCTTAGGTTAAGGTATTGAAAATGTTTCAGATGTGCAAGTTATTACTTCTGCTAAAGGCGAATTGACTCTATTATTTGAAGGCTCCTTCCTATGACTTTTTTACCAGTCATTAAAGAAAAATACAGGCAGAAGAACAGAAAGAAAAATACTTATTAATACAGCTCCAGAATACAAAACTGAATCTAAATACTTGAATGAACAGAATTAGATGTTATGATCTCATTATTTAGCTGTATGTGGATTTCTCTATAATAAATAGTCCATCAAACTATATTCAAACCCTATCCTTTTTTACAAGCATTGTAATATGGATTTTTTTAAAATTATTGTGCTAGCACTGCTGCATAATAAAGTGCAGAAATATGTGCAGATTATCAAAGACTTTTCATAACTGGGCATAAATAGAGCTTTTGGAGAAAGTCAATGGTGTCACAGCCATGTCAGAATTCACTGTTCTGTCTCTTAATTTTTACCTAAAAAATCAATTTTATAGACAATAAGAAAATCCTTGCAGCATACGTTTCTAGCAGTATATGCACTGTGCTAGTGGCAGAAGCCGGCCTCTAGTCTTGCAGTAGGACAGTATCAGAAGTATTATTTGATTTTTCAGAAGTGCTTCTGTATATCATCCCTTGATGTCTAAATCTAATGTTGCCATTTATGGCATTGCACACTTTTTCCAGGAGATACTTTTCCTGCAGGGAACTCTCTCTGGCATTATAAAGCAATGATGGATTAGCCATCTTCCATAGTGTTTCTGCAAGTAGCAGTCAATGTGGTTTCAAATATGCAGAACCGGGATTATCCAACCGCCCCCTTCTTTTCAGTTTGGGGAAATTTTCCTGTTGCTTTTTTATGTGTAGTTGCATAATGAGGGTGAAAAGGAAAGGAACAGAGTATGTGTGCGAATGCAAAGCAGGAACATGAAGTATTAGATTTTCACTGAACTCCACCTGTGAAACGGTGCACGACAAAGGGGTACTCATGTTTTAGTTTGTGATCAAGGTTCTTATACGCCATGGCTTTGGCAATTTCTCTAAACAGGGTTGTACATACATCCTGCATTTCAGATAGCAACCAGTCACTTTTTGCAATTTGGAGGGGAGGAGGAGGTTGTTTCTCCACCATTTCTTCTTGCTTTTTCTGCCATGCCTCTTTTCTTTTTCTTATTTTGCTGCAGAAGTGAAGAGAAAGTGAGGTAGAAGGAAAACAATAACAATGGACATATGCGTAGCTAGCACAAAAAACTTGTAATTCATTCTGCGGGAGTATTTGCCTCCCCAAAATGTTCACAAAGATTAGATTAAAAAGGATTTATTTACAAAACTATAAAAAGTTGGCACTCTTAGTTCTTTCTGTCTGCTGTGGTATGGAGTATTGATATTATGAACTTGCTCCAGATGCTAACTTTTCATTCCTAGGTTTTTCTCAACCCTTTTGGGGGGTTTTGACATACATTCTTTAACAATCCACTGCAATCAAAAACTCAGATCTGTTCAGAAGAGAAGGAAGAATGCAACTTGCGTGACATCATTGTTATGTTCTTACGGTCCCAGTGCCCTCCTCTCTGAGTGATTCACTTCCATTAAAGGAAGAAAGTAAAATTCAAATGGGTGAGGTGATGTGGAGTTTCAAACCACTGATGTCCACATCTTTTTACCCATTCCCTTCAAAGGCCTAGTGTGGAGACACACTGGAAATCATAAAAAGGCCTGAATGGACCTATGGACCCATTTGTCAGCCCCCAGAGCCGTGCAGTAACTGTTGATATGCTCCAGATCTCCACCAGCAGTATCACTGGTGTCCATTGTGGATGGGCACCACATAATAGCAACGGGCAAGCCTCAACAACATCCCAGATCAGAGCTCCCAGCAGCAGCAAACCTGCCAAGACATCAAGCCAGGTCAGTAAATGAGTGCCTGTGAGTGCCTTACTGTTACTAATTTACATGACTGAAAATGTAAAGTTCCCAAAGCTTTTAAAAATCTATGGAAAGAGAAAGACAGCATTTCTAGACACTTATTTAATAGGAGTCGGGAAGGGAAAGGAAATTTCCTCATGCAACAAGGACTTAATTTATTTCTTATTTTTGCTCACATTATTTTTAAGATATCCCCAAAACTGGGACTGTTACACCAAGTAAAACTATACAAGGCCACCACAACACAGATAAAAATACTAAGGCAGTCAGAGAAAATTACTTTTTTATCTGATTACTCTTTTTTCCCTCAGCTGGGTCAGGTTGTCACTATAATTCTGTTTCTCCCTTTCTCTGTCTCAAAAAAGGGCTTTGCTGATCACATATGATAGGATCATCAAACTTGTGAAAAAGAATTGTGTGAACTTATGCTATCTGCTGATAAATTTTACTTGAACCTGAAATGCTCCTTAAACAACTTCAGAAAGTCAGTAGGCACTGGATACAGATAGGCCAAGAAATCTCTAAGAAGAGCTTAATAAATCATTGTTAGCTCATAGATGAGGCTTGATCTCAGACAAAACTCTTCTTCCCTTCAAGTAGAATATTTCATGCTGGTCCAATTACACTTCAGTGAAAATCAGCTCTTCCACTTCTTAGGTGTTGTTCTGTCCTAAAAGCAAGGCCATGTTGAAAATGTAAATTTTCAAGTTCTGCCACCAGCACTTCTCAAGTGGCGCAGTTCCAAGGAAAAACCATCATGTTTTACCTTACAGCCTTGCTATGCAGACTCATCAGTGCTTGAGAAAAAGAGGGATTGATTTTAAATTTACAGGTAACAAGTACTTAAAAGCAGAACTGAAAGCTGATTTGAAGCTTCCAATTCAGTTTCCTAAGAAGACAAACTTAAGTGAATGCCAATCGGCTTGCAGGAGTTGCTGATAAAATCTATAAATCACTGATTAGAAAGATATAGGTTGGGGGGAGGTTGTTCTTTGTATCTGCACCTCATACTCAGAAATTTTCATGTTCTGTCTGTCTGGGCAAGGTGAAATATCTTTGTCCCATGCAAAAAATGATGAAGAGATGTTATAGAGCCTAACTTCTCTTCTGTTCCTCCCACTCCCAGTCCAATAAAGAGAGAAAAAAAGAGATAAAATAATCACAGCAAATGCCATAAATGATAAAAAAAGTATTTATGAAGAGGGATTGATGACCCCAATGTGAAACCATGTGCAGCTAAGGCAATTTGCAAACCCAGAACAAGCAAACAGAAGGATCAGTTGAGTGCCATTTAAAGTAAAACAACCTGGTTTCACATTGCTCAGCATGGTGCCATTTGCTTTGGATTTTGTTTTTCCAGCCTTTAAATAGCTCACGTGTTCTGTTTGAATTGTCTAGGATTCTTGTTTTACCTTTTCTTTCATCAAGAGCTTTTAATTTAGGTCATTTACTATAGCTTGTACCAAAAAAAAAAAGTACTAAGAAATGGAATGCTTTGTTGCTGTAGGATAGTGCTTGCTGTGTGATCTTTTCTGAAATTAGTACCATAATTATTATTTGTGGTATCATGCCATGTTCAACAAATGAACGTGTTTTAAGGCTTAGTTGTCTGCATGACAGTGGCATAAGTGAGTATCAGGCACTGTGTTCTTTTACGACTTACGTGAATAACAACAGAAGGGTAATGAGTATAAGCAGGGAAGAAAAGACTCAGATCTGAGGCTGCAGCTTACAGTGTTTCTTCTTTTTTCCTTCTTCCAGAAAGAAGAATCACAGAATCACTGTGGCAGAAGCTATAGCACCAGCAGATACTCGCACAGCTATCTAGCCTATGCAAGGCCAAACTGTAGGCTAGACAAAATTTTGCATATGTCATAATGAGAAATAAAGATTAGTTGCTTAATGTCAGGTCTGTGCAAATCTTTAACTCTTTGCTAAAGAAATAATTTGGCTGTTTAGAGGTTTAGTCTGCTTAGCAAGAAAGAGAAACTGATAAATAGGCATTACTGTTTTATTCTCTGCACCAAAAATGGTACACAGAAAAAGCAGTGCTAAGCACCTTCCCGCTGTTCCTCTAACGTCTTCCTCAGAAGTAATTTCTTTCACTTTTCTTTCTTTCCCCTACTGCCCTTCCTTACCCCTGTGCTATTATCGTTTTCTATTGTTCTGCCTTTCTCTTACAGCAGCCACCCATGGGCTCTGACTGGTAGCAGGACCTACCGTGCTGGGCACAACATGAATACAAGTGAAGAGCACTAACAAGTTAGTCCGTGCACTGAGAAAATTCCAATGTGTAGAACTATCTGTTCTCTATTTCTCTTCCTGACTTCATTCACTTCTTTTCTTTAAGAGTAAAAGTGACAGGCTGTTACGGATATGTGAGATGAGTTCAGCCCCATATCAGCTATAAGAGGTTTTGGAAATTTCTAATATGCTGCTGGAACTCTCCTATGAACACAAGAGTAGAAGTAGTCTTTTCGAGCAGCCTTTGTTTTACATGAAATAATCATAACAACAATCATCTTCTGCATCTTCTTTCATACACCTTTCCTTTTCTAGGCTGTCTTCCCCATTTTTTTTTTCTGTCTGATATGGCTGTAAATTTTGAAGGTACAGTTAGCATGATTGCATAGGGGGCTGTGCGAGGTGCTTTGCTTATGTAGCGTGGAACAGATACTTGCTAGTAATAAGTTCATGGCATCATCCATGGTCAAAAAGAGCTAGCCTGACGATTTTCACAACAACCATAGGAAAAAACAGTTAAAAACAGATTTTGCCAGAGCATGTTTTTTAAAATATGTATTCAGGCAGTGGTAGATATGTGTGGAAGGCAGGCGTGGCCAAAAGAATTTCTTCATTCTCCAACTCTACAATGTGAAAGTCAGTCAGAGGGGAAAACCACTCCTCTCAAAGGGAAGTTCACACAGGGGAAGTGTCCTTATCTGTGTCTCTCTGCACTCAGCCGATGGTATCTCAGACATAAAGCAGTACAAGGGCCTCACTGAGCCAGTAGTTAAGAAAGCAAATAAAAATCAAATGATTAAAATTACTTCTAGTTGTGCCTGATGCCCCAGCTGAGAGAACAGGATTCCCATTGTGGCTGGTTCTGGACCACTATGTGGCAAAGAACCAGGACCCACACATGTACCCACAATGACACTTTCTGGCATTTGTAATGCCATTGACCTGGTGGCCATGGACAATTTCCTGGAGATGCTCTGGTCAGGTCTCTCACACAGCAGGGGTATTTTGGGACCGCTTCCTGCTGGCTGGGCTCTGCCCAGCTGGGACACATGCCAGAGCTCCTGGCTGAGCTTGCCATGAGGCAGCTCACCTTTGGCTGGGAATGGCCAGGAGTCCTCTCAGGCAGGGATCAGAGCAGAAGCAGATGGAAGTGTGCTTAATTAACACCACCTTTTGGTTCCCTTTTCTTATAACCAGCCCCTTCTACCTGAATGACCTTCTTGCCGCAGGAGATCAGACAGACACCCTTAGGCTAAGGCATCTGCTCACCCACACAAATGCCTCCCTTGGCCAGGGCTGTTAGCTTCTGTAAGGCTTCTTGCCCTCCCTCCTCAGCTGTGTGTACATCAGAGATGTTGACTATTTCAGATTTGCTCTTTTCCAAATAATCAAACTCACTTTAAAGTAACTTGCACAAAATTTGACCGCCATAAAGCTGAGACACAGCAAGTGAACAAAATGAAGAGGTGGGGATAGAGGAGAAGATGACACAGCAAAAATACAAATCTGTTAATCAGCAAGAATAGGTATGGACAGAAAGTGGCTCTCCTCCCACCTTGCCCAGGGGAAGACCTCCTTGAAGCCATGCTTTCACACTGCTGCAGGACCAGCTCACGTGTGCTTTGCTCTAAGGTTAGAGACATTCAGCTCCAAGCTATTAAGTAGGATCTTTTAAGAGATTTTAATATTTTAGCTCTTGTGTTTCCTAGATAGTTATTAAAATTCCTGTAACAGTCTTGATGACAAGAGGGGGTCATCAACCTTAATGTTTGGGTAGAAAATGCTGACTTTCCTCCCACCTCTCCTAATGCTGTACAGTGCAGTGATTGGCACAGTTTACTTTGTAGAGAGGGCTACTTTCCAGGGATAGGGAGAGATTAACCAATGGCAATGGTCTGGGACCTTCTAGGGTTAATGGTAGGATTAAAATAAAACATTGTGAGAGATGCATGACACGATTCCTAAAAAGTAGATATGGCCCTTAATGATTTTATCAGATTCATCAGTAATGCCATGGAGGCCAGTGATGTAAAAGAAAGAAAATTATATTTGTAAATTACGTCTTATTTTGGAAAAGGTATCAATACTCAACACTGTTGTGTTACAAGGTCTGTGGTAAAGTTTGTGCCAAACTAGAACTCACCTACAAAGTCGACAAAGAAAGGTGACTAAAAAGAGAGGAAATTTAGCCAACTTTACAACTTTCCTCAGTCAGAAACACCACAGGATACATTCAGTTCTTTAATTTGGGGGCAAGGGGTGTGAGAATAGCTTTGAATGCAAAAGTTGTCCTAGCACTGACTGCCTGACTGATACTCAGATTAATTTCAGGAAACATAGTGAGCCTGGGGGAGGAGAGACGAAGTCAGGTATGACTAATTTGAATGTCTAGAGAGAATAACTTGTCCCTAGTTAGAGGAGTGCGCTGTATCCAGTCCTGCCTATGTGATGTTTCTACATCCACCATTACAATTTATTATTATTACTATTATGCTTTTATATGTCTGAAAATGTATACAGCACCTTACACTATTAAACCTGTAAGTTGCTGCTTTTTGCCAATTCAACTGTGAAATACAGAGCAATAATATCAGTGATATAAAAATTATATGATGTTTTCTATAATCTATTTATATGGAAGAATAAAAATCTTCATGTAAAGTATTCTGCTCTGTTCCTTCAAAATACGAGGATTCCTAGCAAGAGGAAGGAACTTGCATTAATCAAACAGGAGAAAGAGATAATTTTGAAGATTTACTATTTTAACAGTCTAATTTGGTTATTTTTGAAGTGAGAGAAAGGAAACGATATTGCAAATGGAAATAAGAATGGAGTTCATAGCTCAAGAATTGGTTAATACAGCTTTTAGATGTTTTTAATGAGGTGGCACCTTTGGAGATATGGCCCCTGTCTTCCTTCCTTCCCTCGCATCCCCCACATCCAAAGGAATCAGCTTTTCCCTAACAGCTGAGGCCCGTCCTTGCATAACAGCAGTGCATCCATCTCAGTGTGGTGCCTGGAGTGCAAGGCCTGGAGCCTTGCCCAGCAGAGGGATGTAAGGAGAAGAAGGGGCAGGAGGCATTTACTGACCACTCTCATAAGCTGGGAAGTTCAGAAGCAAATGCGGGATGCAAAATTCTTGTGTAGATTAACAGCACCAAGCCACTTACTGATTGATCGCTTTAGTTTTCCCATCTGTGGGATACCAAACATTTTGGTGCTTATTCATTGACAAATTACTGAATGGAAGACCTGGGAAAATGCCTTTTAAAAATGAAATGGCTTTACCTGCATTCAGGCATTTGCAGCCATGAATATTCTAGTAAACGGGTTTACAAGTGGGAACAGTCACTGCAGCATTAAAATTATATGCAGTTTAAGATATCCACGAAAATGATGTTTGAATTCATAAATATCATTAAAAAGTCAAAGAATTACAGTTATCAAACACATAAAGAGCAAAGAGTCCCCGAGGATACACATCCTGTCTGGACCAAGCAGTGTGTGCCTTGATCCTGCATTCAAGTCTCTGTGACCGCAGATGTTCACCCAAGTGGTTTCAGTAGTAAGATCCAGCACAACTGATTGAATTTTGATTGTGAGGGAGTCACAAGAGACTGCTTATAAACTGTCTGAGGGAAAGCTGAATAATGAACAGATTCAAGCAAATAGCATGCTGCTTTTAGAAAAATGAACCATTGCCTCCAAGCTAAGGTATTCTTGTGGCCAGTGTTGCTTTCCATTGGCTCTGCAGAGAAAAAGAAGACAGAAGGAGCTGGCCACAGTTGTTAATTAGTTAAATTACTCCATGTTATTTTTACAGTACATTATCAATAGCTTTTATTATTTCACAGACATCAGTATTTCTAAAACAATATGAGGGCTCTTTCCTTTATCATGTTTTTGTAACCTTCCCCATTGTCTCCCCTATTGTACCGCCAGCAAAATTGTCATTGATTTCAGTGCGAGTCTCAGTAAGATCCTCCACATTTGGATTTTATTACTTAGGGTTTAATCTGTGCTCTTAGAAATAAATATGTTCGTTTGCCCTTCTTGTAATTAGCCTCACAGATTGAAAGTTGCAAGTAATTTTGAACTTACCATAAGTAAATGCACTTAACAGTATGATTACCAAGCTGTTAAATCTGAAATACTAGAACCTGAAATTTTATAACATATGCATGATTCATAGCCTTGTCTACACTAGAAGAAAGATACGTGTTATTTCATACCAATATGATGCCCAAAGATGCTGCAGGCTTCTGGTGTCATAACTCTGTGAAAAGTATATTATCTGGCTGTTCAGTTGCAAAAATGCAACAAATTAATGCTGTATTTGATCATTGACCATTTTATTGCTTCCTTCAGCAATGAAGAAGTGTCAGGGTTTTTTTTTTTTGGTTAGGCATAGCGTAACTGATTAAGAAAACAGGATAACGTGGAAATGTATAACAGGTATATGACCCACCCTGAACTACCAAATTGCAAGCGTTTCTGGCATCCTGATGTGATCACACCTGAGCCATGTTTTCCAGTCCTACTCATGGGTCCCATGCACGAGGGATGCACTCCCAGCCTGAAGGAAGAGAAAAAAGTCCAGCTGCTAAATATAGCTGACCCTGTCTCTCCTGCCAGCTGTACTCCAGTCCCGGAGTCTCGCCTGGCCTGGCATGACTGATACAGCAAAAGAAAGGTCCTCACTTCTAATTCTGATTCTGCAGGAATGCTGCAGCTGAACAGAGAAAGCAAACGTTATGAATATAGTTGACTTTAACAAAATGATGATTATGACCTTCTTTGTAAAGCTCTCTGTGATCCTAGGATGAAAACTGAAACACCCTGCAAAAAGTGGCTAGAATGCCACTAACGCTTCTGGCCTGTGCTCTGCCCCCATCCTGTTCTTTGTTTTGAGATACTGAAAATCAAATCCTGCACACACACTAGCATCTGGTTCAATGTACAGTAAGGAAAGGGTTAGTTTAATTGCTGTTCAAACCCCTTACAGTAGCGCTTCGTCATATCTCTCAGTGAACTTGATCCGGTTCTGCCCATGCTAACCATGGAGCTGGGCATCCAGGGGAGCAAGAGGCCGTGATGCCTGAAGTTACTAAATATGATCCAGTTCAAGTCTAAGCAGACATTTTTATTTGCTGCTTGGCTCAGTTAAGGTGCCACATTGTGTCTTAATTATCAGTCTTGCACACCACGCTGGTACATCTGTAATATCTTTACAGCTTACACGAGCTGCTAACTGTTCTTAAAAGTAGCTGCGTTTTCAAGGGCAATATTTGCCTATGAGAAGAAATAGCCTGGAAATGATGCTGAAGTAGCCTTTCAAAGTAAAGGAAGCAAACATTTAAAAATCATAGAATCATCAAGGTTGGAAGAGACCTCTAAGATCATTGAGTCCAACTGTCAATGTTTATATTACGTTATTATGAAAAACAATGTTTATGTTACATTATTTTAGTCACAAAGCATAAGCATAAGCATAAGCATACAAGCAACAACACTGTACTGCCCCAGTGTCCTGCTGCTTGCCCAACTATGGCAGCCCCCCCAGTAGGGACTGTGTGGCATCTGTATGGTGAAGTGATTTTTTGAAAAAGATAGATTATGATGGTTTTTAGGTTCATTAGGTGGCATGTGACTTTGAGGCGTAGGAAGAAGTTAAACTGAAGAAGTGTCTGCAATGGAAGCAGTATAACGATTCCCATAGGGCACATTGCAATAAAGAAATGTCAGAATAGTTTATTCCTGTCTGTCCTTATTCGGCTAAGCTAGTTGATTTAACAGTTTATAGGCAAAGCTTGCAGGCCTGGTACAGCTTTATGCACTCATAATGCAGAAACGACCATGAAAGGCACTCTTTCTGCCATGGCTATTACAAAGCCTTCTCAGTCTCAGTCACAGAGTCTTAAAATAAAACCTAAAGATCACAATAATTTCAGCTGAACTGATGCCTGCAATTGATGCCTGTTCAGAATGTAGGCTACTGTCCTCAGAGACGGGGCCCAGACCAAGATGTCCGCTGTCCCTCTCGGCCAAGCAGCACCTCACTCTGACTACAGCAGAGCGGCATTTCCTTGTCTTTTTAATGCCACCTACTTCTTCTCAACTCCTAAACCTCTCTGATATAGATGAGAGTTAATAGGGTATGACCACACTGAAAAAAAGTCATTCTCAAAAGTTATGCTGATGGGGATGTTAAAAATATAATGCAAATAGGCTGAACACAGAGAAGCAAAATGAATGAGGCAGGCAGCTTAGTATTTTTATTTTTTAACTAGTCAGTCCTAGATGGTTACGTTACAAACAAGCTCTGCCCTAGGATGGGCAGACCCATGAGCTCTTCTCCCAAGGCATTAGTTGCAGATCACTTCCCTTTGAATGCACCCAGAGGCACATTTTGTAGGGACAAACTAGCAGGGCTCTGGCACTCTTCTTCCATGACGGCTGGGTTCTATACTATTTACTCATCCCAGTAGTCCCAGTGATGATGGATCAGGGCTTCAAACATTTTGCTTCAGCGAAAGGTTCATTGGGCACCTAAAAGACACATTAAATGACTAATGTATGCCCTTCTCTTCGTGTCTTAAGGGTAGCAGTGCATAATGTTATCAAGGGCCTCTTTGAGTGTACCTTATTAGCATGGGTTTGTAATATTAAGTATCGTTTTAACTTTGATGGACTTGCGCCATTAACATTTAGTGGAATATTATAAGCACTTTATCAAATCATATACAGGAGGGTGACAGGGCCTTTTTACACTCAGGCCAGCATTTTTAACTCCGTATTTCCAATGTTTTTGTGTCACTCGCTGACCTTGTAAGCACAAGTAATGTACAGAGTCCTCAACTGTGAACAACAAACAATGTGTCAACAGTTTCAGCAGGAGAGTGGCATTTTTGTTGGACAGTTTGTTTCTTTCACTCCATAAAATATAAACTGTTCACCTTGACAGATTTGGATTTGCAGTCACAAACAAAAGAGAACGGAGAAAAAAAGCTCAGGCATTGTAGTAGGCAATGAGTTTAGGTCAAAAAGCAGGTGGGGGGGTGACGGGAAGCCTTAGATTTCTTTCATTTTATGGCTTTTTCATTCTTTACTGCAGGGTTCAAGGCAAGCAGTGGATATCAAAAGCTGTATTTTGTTTTCTTATAGTAAATTTTAACAGTAAGAATCTGGAAAGTGCCGCAGAGCAACATGTTGCTTCAGAAAAACCTGTATTGGAAGTAGCAGCTGAAAAGAAGACTCACCTGGCAGCTGGAGTTATGAGAAGGAGGCTGGGAGGATTAGTTCATTTCTAAGATGAGGCACAAAGCAATTTCACCTTTTAACCTTCCTTCCCCTTCCTCTTCTTTCAGTGAGGAATAATGAAGAAGATAGAAGGAAGCAGAGAAAGGGGATTAATTACATATTCTTTATTGCTCTTGGAACCAGATAGAAGAGAGTGTGCACTGAAAGTACATACTTTCTATGCTTTGCTATATTTGCTCCCTGGTTTTCAAGCAGAACGTAGTGCACACAATTTCTATCATAATTCGTGTGACAGGTATAAATGCAGCTGTAACAAGCAATGAGAAGGCCTGTGCTGTACTGCCATTCCTTCCCACGTCCATGCTCAGCATGGACTTTTCCTCAAGAGGAAAAGTCCTCTTGTTTCACCAAGGCCTTTTTGTTCCTTAATTCATGTCACTACGTAAAATGTACAGCTTTATTTTTTTTCTTAATTTTATAAACAAGAGCTTTTCTCAGAGCGATATTTGATGCCTGGATAGTGGAAACAGAAAACCAGAAGGTGAATAAAAATAATGCTATATTTATTTTATTTTTGAACGCTTACATTCTTGTGGAGGTATGTTTATGATGCTTGAATAATTGTGTTGGCAAAAGCTAGAAAACTCCAATGATTTTGAATTCTAGTCTATTGCCTCTAGCCTGACTTCCCCAGTACTCTCTACTTTCCAGGTACAATCTATATGACAAAAGATTGCAGGACTGAATTGTGACCTGACATGTGTGGTACAACCTATTATTTCAAATAGAAATGTATGCAGGGGAATTGTGGAGGTAGCAGGATTCTTTGGGAGGCCTTTTCTCTGTCAGTCCTATAAAGGGTAGTAATTAAAAGCCAGACTGAACCACATGGATTCTCCAGGCACGAGCCACCTCCTCCACTCTCATGGCTGACGCTAAGGGAGGTGCTCGCCTTCATTTCCTGGTTACTGACCTCCTGAGAAGTGGCAAACGCTGACCCATATGAATCCTAGTGCCCCATCCAGACGCTGAGTCTGCTGTAGTGAATATTGCACCCTCCATTTCTGGCCTCATCAGTAAGTTCTTCCTCCCCCCTCTCTTTGCCAGCCCTTCCTCAGTTTTAGTGCCAGGCTCCTTCTGTGCCGGTCTTTCACTTCCCCCAGTTCTAGCCTAGCCCGTTGTGGGTCATTAGGTGAGTGTTTCTGGGACCAGGGTGAGGATTGCTGACAGCACAGGGCAAACACTCGTGTAGCCTCCAAGTTGCAGTGGGGAGTTTTGTGCAGCCCTTGAAGGAACTACACTAGGGCATAATCCGCAGCAGATGGAATGAACAGAGATTAACAGCTGCCAGATGCTCTGATGAGCAATATGAACTGAAGTTTCTAAATGCACGTAATTTGGCCAAATTTGGGTAAGACTTTGCAGGGGACAACCCACAGTGTATGAATCCTTCTCTCCACATTTGAACTTGTACCTCCAAAAATACTAGAACTGTCACATGCAGTATTCTATAGGAAATTTTTAGTATAAGACAGGCAACATGTTTGTTCTTAATCTCCTTAGAAACAGCTGAGTGATTCTAAATGATCAGGTGTAGGGGACAGGTAGACAGCACAGCTTGTTTCAGCCCGGGAGGTTTAAATATGCCAATACTGTGATGCAATATTACTTTATACTTAAAAATCTACCTACCTCCAACACCTGGACTACTGAATTCAAGTTCTTTACTTAATTACAAACTTTATCTACAGAGTCTTTCTGCAGATAAAAAGTATTAATGTTTAGGAAGCTGATCCAGTCCTTTGGTGTTCCCTGGGGTGGGATCCATCTGTTCGACTCTCTAGGAGTTAGGCATTGAATCTCAATTAGTCAAGGGAGAAACAGGGAGACAGGCATCCTCTAGCAGTATGTTATGTCTCCACAGCCAGCATCTCAAGTCACATGGAGTAAATCAACCTTGAGTGCTGCCTGTCTCTATCAACTGACCACAGTAAGAATTTAGGCAGTGGGTACGGTTAGACACCTAATGTGTAAGTATCTGAAGTGAGATAAGAGAAATCCTGGCAGAGGAAGCTTTCTATTAACAAATCGGAGTTGGAACTGGCACTATAATACATTCTGGCTTTTCATATAAGCTTGTAACACTTTGAATCTCAGTCTCATAACTAACCACAGTAAAACCCAAAGCAGATTTTAAGAGGAGAGTGGGGGAGGCAGCCTTTCTGTAGCAGAAGCAGCCTGATACCATCTTGCGTGATGATAAACCCAAGCCAAGATCTGTATCAGTCCTGACGGTTTGGCAGGGGAAAGTGTGGAGAGGATGTAGAGGCCTGTGTTTCACTCTTCCCCTAAAGAATCTAGTGTGGCTGAACCAACAGGAGGTGGTTACAGCTTTCTCCTGGTATAGGGCCAAAGCAAATTACCTTTCCTCAAGCAAGTGAGAAAGCAAGAAAAGAAGTTTAGGATTAGCTCCAAGAAGATAGTCACCACCCTTCCCACACAATTGTCACTGTGGAAAAAGTGTCGGTCTGTAGGACTCCAGGGTTCAGGAATCAGGATGCTAAGATGAAAAAAACCCAGTAGGTTGACACGTATTCTGGGTGAACTATAATATTCTATTTCTCAAAAGAATCAATTTTGTACTTTGGATTTTGATTGATTTTTGAAGTTCAAGGCATTATGAAAGAACATTAATTGAGTCCAGAATACTTAATCTCTGCAGGAGGGTATGAGAGTCATGTTTATTTCCAGCTAAGAGAAGCTCAGTCTCACTATGCCCAAAGGTCAAGTGGTCTCAAATGTAGTGCAGGGAACATCATCTTATTCCAAGCTTTTTGGACATGTTAGATTAAAATTGTTTTAATATACAATATTTTTTGAGTATTTGAACACTCCCAGAGACTATGAGGGATATTTTTGCCTTCTAGTTTTCTTTATTCAGATTTCAAAAGAGATTGAACCAAAAGCATAATAGATCTATCAAGGTTTGTGTTAGACCCTTCAAAATATTCAGCCCCACATTTATGCCTTGTATTGTAATGAGCAGTGACGCAGCTAACATTTAGCAGAACAATTCTTCCTTTAGATCTATTATAATTTGAGAATTAAGGGCATCAGCCATTGACTGCTCATGTGCGACAGGCTGAATGTCTTGCTGATGCTTAGTGGCAGACAGTATCTTCAAATAGTAAAACATGATGACATCAACATTACTGTGATACAGTTGACTGAGCTGAGCACTTAAGCATCACAAGCTAGAATCAAGGGCACACAGTTTTCACTAGAGCAAGGTCAATTACCACTAATAATCCTTCCTAGGAGTTTAAGTGTTATAAACTGTTTCATAGGGATCCTAGGGTTTGGATCAGAAAGATCCAGCATTACCATCCTGAGATTTTATTTTTTTTTAAGGTGAGAAGCTAAGATCAGTGCTTTGGATATATTCGCTGCTATGCCTCATATATATATGTGGCTATAAAGCCAATATAAATGATGCCCTTGCTGCAGTAGTAGAGGGACTGGCTGGAGTATGGGAGATGTACACTATCCTCCACTGCCTCTGGGGGGTAATCTCTAAAAGAATATAATATTGGCCATGCTCTGGGAGTACAACAGAGAGGAAGTTCCTCATAGTTCTAATGATTTTTCTCCTATTCTCTTGAGGAGATCTGAGGGAAAGTAGAGGGCTGTTGTCCTTCCCAAGAATCTCTCTTGCATTCAAGCAGATCATTTGAATTCTTGCCTAAGAAGGAAAGAAATAGTAGTTAGTAGTAGTTAGTTCTTTTCCTCTGTGTGTGCGTCACTGACTGGGTATGCATAGGTTATGTTTTATTTGGGTTTTTTTTAATATACATATTAAGTTCTTCTAAATTCACAAATTCTGATTTACTTTATTTTGTAGGCCAGAGTGGTTCATCTTTTCCCTGCTGCGTTATTGCAGACCATGTCTGAATGGATTGTTTGAATTTTGAACATCATTACATTTAAAGTATATGAACTTAACACTGTCTTTTATCATTTATTTTACCATTTCGCAAGGAAACACACAATTTTGAAGGTAAGTGGTGTGACTCCCCCTGCAGTTTTCAATGGAAGAGAAGATTTACAATATCCTACATTCACACCGTTTATACAGCAATATTACAGGTAGTTTTCAGTAAGGTAGGTCAGGTTCTGGAAGGAGGCAACCATGGTACCATAGAGGTCCACGTGTTTCAGTTTGGTTGTTTCTTGTTTAAAAATAGCTAGTGTGTCTCAACATTATGCTGCAACTTGTTGGACAGACACTTCTTTTGACATCTGAACTCCTTGTTAGACTTCTGAATCTCCAATTCAGATACAGTAAGTATGTTTCATTATAGATTTTAGAATTTAGTTCTAATCTATAAAATCAAGAAAAGGTTGCCATCTTAATACAAGATATAGGATGTGTTAACAAAGCAGTTAATAGGATGCTTTGTTATACAAGTTGGAATAGAGTTTTGGTTGTTTGGTGGGGTTTTTTGCTTCTCAATTGAATTTTGGAAGTTGTGGGGTAAGAAACTATTTTTTTCTAGGTTGGTTTTAAAAGAAGAATTACAGGGAAAAACAGTGTTAAAAAGAATTAATCTAGAACTATGTGTCTTACATGTAATTCCTGGAGTTTCAGAACTGAAACTGAGAGCAGTGAGTCCAGACAAGACGATTTAATATAATGAATTCAAAATATCATTATTTTCTCTCCGGATTCCAGCTCTATACTTCAGCAGATTAATAGTAAATATATAACTAAAATTAATCTCAAACTATTAAAAATGGATTAGGAACTTTTATATCCTGTAAACTGTAAGGTTTCACATTTTAATCTGACTTGCATTTTGGTGAAAGCCTGAAATCTTTTGCAATTTGCTAGATGTCAAGGGATTTGGGACAATAAGTATGCAAGTAATCTTTTGGACTCTTCATCTCCCTTCTTATGACAATTAATAAATTTATTATGTTTTGATTTATATTTCATGAGGGAATTTGTTCATCCAAATATATAGTGATTCTTTTCTTGTTTTCAACCAGTCAAAGAGCATTAATCAAAACTATTCAGATTCTCTTAACCTGCAGCAGCGGCAAGCGCTATATTCATAACAAGTCAGTGGACATCAGCAGATTTCCCCATGACAGCACATGTATGGGTGTTTTGGCAGGACTGAGGTTTGCATGGTTCTAATTCTGTGAAATATGCCATTCTAGGTATGGAAAAAATTTGAAACAGATTCTGAACTTTCAACCCAACACGAGCAAAAATAATAGGGCAGGAAAGAACATAAGCTTCCCTTCTTTCCTATTGAAATTTCTTTAGCCCCAGTGTTGTGGAGGATGTTTTTGAGACACTGATTACTCTTCCTACCTCATTTGGCCTACCACCCCTAATGTGGGGTGATGTTCGCTTAGATTGCTTTTTGCTGCAAATTTTGAAAGAGTGCTGAGCAAACAATTCCATTTTAGAGAGTGTGTTGAGAAAACAAGGTTGGAAGTTACAAACCCTGGGTTCTGTTTTGAGATCTGTTATTGATTTTGCTTATTATCTCAGTCATGTAGTACTTGGTGCTTCCATTTTTCTGCATACTTACTTGAGATATTAAAGCATAACTCAGAAAGGTAGTATAAGGTTAGAATACTTTTGAGATCCCTGCCTAGAAGGTGCTGAAAAACTTGTAGCTGTTGTTAAGGCCCACTGGCCTATTCCTGCTTCATTACTAAGGTGTTATGAAATTCCCATCTGTTCTTTTGTGATCTAACAATCTGTTGTTATCGTAGAGGTACATAATATTCTTTTGAATCTGTAGGGATGTATTTACCATTGTGTAGTTGCCGTTTCAGTCTCTGAGTAATTAACGAGAAAAAGGAGGAAAAGTATCTACACTATTTTCTAGCTGTGGTCCATACATTACTGTCCATGTGCTCAGATTCAAAGGCAAACAAGTCTCTCTGGCCTCCTAGGGAGGAGTTGTTTGGATCCGAAATACTAGACTAGTGTTTTGTTTCCACCAGCGCAGCCCATCAGACAGCTTCTCTCATGTGCATTTCAATATTTTCTCCTCGTCTACGTTTCCTGTCAAAAACTCTTTCAGAATTGTGTGCCACTACCTCACCACCTGTGATGTCTATGCAAAGCCTCCCAGTGACAAGAGCTATATAAAAGACAAGCTAACACAGTGACTTCTGATGCTTGCTTGCAATACTCACAATAAAAGCTAAACTAATTTAAGGCTGAAAAAAATTAAAAGATCTTAAAAGGATTCAAAAAATCATAATTCAGTACTGCAATTCAATATTTTGGTGGCGCTTAGGATAAAACATGTTCTGCACGTTGGTCACTTGCAATACTTCAATGGCTCCTGGTGCCATGCACTAGCTTGCTAGTTGAAAATTCTGTCTGAATAAAGACCATAGTTATATACAGAAGATTAAATGAACAAATGGGTGTACACGTTTGTCCACAAAGTTTCTGATGAGATTGTTTTGAGTTTCTTTTGGTTTTCTCTTTTGCTCACAAGGCAGACTGTCTGTCCTTATCCCAACTGCCTCCATGTCAGCTTGTGCCTCCACCTCCCTGTTCAAACATAACAACTTCTTCCCATTGACAATTTAACATCAGCTTCCCTTTTGTACCTGAATAGCCCTGCATGCTTGTGTTTTTTCTCTCTTTTCCTACAGATCTTCTTCCATCTTTGGCCATCCTTGTTGATGTTCTTCATAACAGCCTTTTGTAGGCGTAATAGAGTGATTCCTTATTATAACTACGGGAATTTAGTTAATGGCTTCACAATTTTTTCTTTAATCAATGAGGAATCAATTCCTTGTTCCCTGAAACACAGCATGTTAGGAAGAGAACAAGAAACTTGTTCTCTTAATGTGGAGTGGAAAAGTTGCTATCTATTTCCTCCCTGGAACCACCCCGAAAGTTGCAGGGGGTGATGAAGCCTGGCAATATGTGGGTGTTTCCTGTCTAACAGAAGGAATCCACCGTAGGGAAAAGGGCACCATGCTGAGCTCTCAAAATAATAGGGCAGCATATGTGTTTGTAATGTGGAAGCTCTGTTAGGCATTTCCCTCTCCAAAGTAGCATATTCCATGCCAAGCACACGAGTAAACAAACAAAGCATGAGTGTGACTCCGCACTAAAATCATGCAATGTTCCCTAAAGTGGATTTCCCTATGTTATAGGAACAACGTCTATGGAGAAATGTAGTGCGGTGTAGCAAATGTTCTCTTTCCGTTTACATGTTTAGGCTTTGCCTAATGATATTCTTGATTATAACACTTGTGGTTGCTTTTCTCACTCAGACATCTACGCTCCACTGTGTTTTTCATCCAGCTGAAGTTACACATCATTGACTGCAAGTTTGCTATTAGGTCTTTTACTACATGGATGCTTGTCACTTCATTAACAAACCCATTGCAGTATCAGCTTCCAGACAATATTCTGCCCACGCAAAGACTTCACTTTAAACCGCTATACACTTATTTGATTCACGGACAGATTAATACATAAAGTTAGAAATTGCTGAGCTATTGAAATGTGCCCTATGAAAACCTTTTCCTTCTCTCCAGGGAACTATAAATCTGTGGGGAAGGGAGAAGTTATTCCAAACGGGGTTTAGCCCTTATGAAGATTAATATTCTAATAGGAGGCCGCTGTCTATATAATCACAACTCTTCTACAGGAGATTTTCCTTTCTTTATGTGTCTTTGCCTTACTGTCAAAGAATTTTATTGAGGAATACTTTTTATTGTTGGTTTCAGTTGGGGGAAATGGGATCCCTCTCACATTGCTCTGCAGCAGCAATTCCAGTCCCTGCTCTGCTGTCACCACACGCACGTGTGAGCACACACATCTCAATGATGAGGCACAAACTTCTGTTTACATGTTTCATAGCTGAGAAATTAGATTTCTCCTAACATATGCAGTGTTTGCATGATCTATCCAGAATAAGCACACTTATTAAGACACTGAAAAACAGCCTAGTTGGAATTTCCCTAGACAGTTTGAAGTAAGACTTAGAGAGACTAGTTCTTTTTCCATATTTATGGTTTCAGCAGTTCGGTGGCAATGAAAAATTTTTGCAAATCTTCCTTAACTTTGAAATCTGAGACTCTGACCAAAAATTGCTTTTAATGTAGAACTTTTATTCAGAAAGTTGACCCTGGGCCTACATTGTCAGGGCTCTGCCTGGGTCATTGGCTCCCTGGGGAACAGGGTACTAGTAATGGTGGGGGCTCCCCTGGCATGGCAAGGCCCATCCCACCGCCCCAGCCAGGAGCAGGGCAGCTGGGGGGGCATGGGGCAGCCCCAACCCCGGGCATCGGGCACCTCCCTGGGGATGGGCCGAGGCTAGGCCGAGGCATGAGCCTGTGGGTGGGCCCAGCTTGGGGGACCCATGGCCGAGCAGGGCAGGATTGTGGGGAGCTGGAGACTGGCCCTGCTGCGGCATTGCTGGGGCAGGGGCTGATGGTCCCGGGGAGCTGAGATGGCGTCCTGGGCTGTGGGCAGGGTGGGGGGAGCCCCAGGGGACTGGGCAGGGACAGTCAGGCCTGTTAGTGCCCTCGGGGTCTGGAGATAAACTCGGTGACCACCAACATGGCTCATCCAGTACCTCTCCTGGATTTGAGTTGGAGTGGTTTTAAATGGCAGAATTGTGAGTGGGATGGCTAATGGCTTCTACCTGCAGCAGGCAAGATTTTGAATCATTAGGTAAACTAGTCCAAAAGACTGTTGTAACCAACCTATATTAAATGAACAGACATGATCACGGCAATCCCAGTTGCTTCTAAACTTTCATCAGAAGCAATCTCTTTCTTATCATTGCAGTATGACTCAGTTTTCTGCATTTCATGTCCTTTGGAATCATTTTGAAGAGATTTTACTCCCACTAAAAATAGAATTACGGCGCTTTTTCAGTGTTGTTATTCTCACGATTCTCCTGACACATGCTGATACTGTATTTGATATGACAACAGCTTTGTGATAAAAGAACTTAATATCAGCCCTAAAATTGCATTTCTTCAGCAGCGTATCGCACAGCTCAGGGACCACGCTAAAGCCATAGTGGGCAGACCTCTCAGCTGGAGGAAAGTGTCATAGCTCCTCTGACTGGCAATTAACTCAAACCGAAAACTCGATTCTCAAGTTTTAGAAAAAATGGGGAAAAAAAATCCATCAGCTCTCTTCTTCTGTAGAAACACACTAATGTCCTGTTCATCTCTGCTGGTACTGACTTATGGTCTTTTATAAATATGCTTCCTGTCCATCTTCTTATTAAAGAAAGTTGCTGAAAGGCTTTCAGACCTATTTGGAGCCAGGTGTTACAAATAAGATCTCTCTGATGGGTTTTCTTAATTTGGTTGTTGGTACTACAACTGGAGCTCTCTCTGCTTAGCACTCAGCCAACGAGAGACAATATTTGTATCTTACTTGCACAGCTGGGAAACCAAGGCACAGGAAGATTCAGTGAGGTCCTCAAAGCCTCCAGAGCTGGGGAAAACCAGATAGGAAATCCAAATCCGCATCCAAGACTAGCATTTCAAGCACCCAAAGGCAAGAGAACAGCATGTTGTTACAGTGAGAACTGTGTTTTCTTCTTCCCAACCCCCTTTTTCACAATTATGGGAGAATCAAGTGAAGAAAATTATTGCGATGGCTTCTGAATTATGCCAGGGTACTGAGCAGCTGTAATAAAACAAAACAGAAACTTAGTGGTCTGATAGCCTAATTTAGATAGATACAGGGATTTGTGTCTGGCTGTCCTGTGCTGTCAGCATGAGGGAAAGTTTTCACATATCCTAGTCTGTGACCCATAAAATACAAAAAGATAATGCATTAGAAAAGGATAACAGCATGCTGTCAGAATTGAACTGGCTGTTAAAAGTAATTTTGAAACAAGCATTGTACAATCTTTGTGACTAATAGAAATAAGGGGAGAAAAGAGCTTAAAAAAGACTTCTCTGGGAACATTAGAAATTTAGCTCTAATCCTTCCGGGCTCTGTGGACGACTTGGAACAGCCAAAAGTGTATTTAGCAGTGTGTGTTTTCATTGCTTTTAAGCCAATCAAATAAAATATACTGAAGCTCAGTTAGCAACATTATTCTATTATTGCTTTGTCATTGCCAGTGTTTTGCACTACCCAGTGGCTGCTCAAAAAAAATTCTTCCTTGAATCTTGGAATAAGACCTTCCCGTGCCTTGACTCTGCTATTTGTCAGATGCAGCACTCTCCTTCGTTGTCAGCATCATAGAGTGCACAACTGGATCCAAGCAATGGGATCAATTACACATATTTCTGAAAACCCCTGCAATGAAAGCAATCCTGTTTATTTCAGTGAGAGTATTTACCAGAGCAGGGAGCTGAAGAACAGGACCCTGTTGGGGCAGACACCTTTCTCAACATACTTCTAAGATGTTTACTCTGTTAACAGTCCATTTTATTCTACTAAAATGACAACTTACTTCCTAGAAAATAAAAAGATCTGATTGCCAAAGAAAGCAGAAGTTAATGGGGAAATTCATGGTGAGAAGAGCAAACATCAGGAGGAAACTCATCTCATTTTTCATTGTGGAAGGTCCTCATTTTAAAACCATAAAATGCAGTGAATAGCTCTGGGAAAACATAAGATCCATATTGCATTTGTGTCTGCCTGTCAGCATTGTTAGCTATTAGGAACTGATTTAAATCATTACATTTCTTCTCATAATAGTTGTTTCTGCCATGGTGAGTGCTTTACTCCTGTCTTTTGAAAATACTTTGATGCTGTAAAAGAAATCAAGCAGCGTTAGGAGATTTGCACTCTCATTGATTTTAAAGCACATGGTATATAAGCTTCAGCAGATCATTTCAGAAGTGTTCCTCAGTTACTTAAATTCAGGGGTGGGGCAAGGACAGAAAAACTCAGAGGGAAGCTTGATGATTTTTTGAGAGTTGACCCATTGAGAAGGAAAAAATGTTATATCTGTGATAATACTGGTCACTTCTACTTGTTGTTGGGCAGGTAATGGGTTATTACTGTCATACTTTCAAAATAACACTTCAAACACCATATGCATTCATATACTTCTACTAGTTAGAACTGGATTTTGATACATTTTCTTGTGTTGAGTGTGCTCTTAATCTGTGAATTTCCCATGAATTCAAGTAAATGCTTGAGGAATAAAGTCTGAGTGTGACTGAAGGTAGCAGAATTGGGATTATACTTTTTGAAAAGCAAAATCAAAATATCCCCGATCTTTCAGATAACTACTCCGTGCTTGGGAGCTTATTATAGGTATATACCACAAAGTGATACCTAACAAAATACAAATTCAAATTCTTCAGTAGGAGCACTGTCTTTAACCCATACCAGAAAAATGTGGTATATCTGTTATGTCTTTTTGAAGTTGTGACATAGCACACCAGCCTACACATACCTATTTCTTAAAAAACCTTCTTAAGACATTATAAATATTGCTAATAAATGGAACATATGGAGGTAATGTATTTAGGCTTGTGCAGTTTGCCTGAGTGGACACTATTCTGTATTTTGGTCAAGAAAATAGAATGATTCAAAATCAACTTGGTATTCACTAAAGGGATCTAACTGGCTTAAGTGATGTTATCTCAAAGTATAATTGTAAAAAAGGACAAGCCATGGGGTTGCTGCCTCTCTCTGAAGATCTCTCTATCGCTGGCGTTGGTTTTGTGCTATTTAACATTTGAAGTGTGACCTGTAAGGCTCTATAAAATCATTGCTAACAAAGTTTGCAGTGAACACGAATGCTAGGACAGCAGCCAACAGTGGAAAGGATGAAGTCACTGATTCAGAGTTGTCCGGGTAAGCGGGAGGCAAGCTAGCAAACCACCTTCCTCTCGATAACAGCATAGTGCAGCCACATATCTGGGAGTGGGGACTGGAGGTCACACTCCAGTGGGAGGTAGCAGATGGTCAGCTGAATGTGCAATCACACGACTGATGTAGCCAATGCAATCTTTGACTGTATCATTGGGGGTAGAGAGGAGTAGGAGATACACCTGATTTGGGGGTTTTGCTTTAATGCCCAGTTTTGGTATCAATGATGTCTGCAAATCTGAGGTGCTTCTTCCTGATTAGAAATAAAAAAAACAGGCTTTACGGTCAGAGAGCCAAATACCTTGGGGTTTTTTTAGATTTAAAAAAGAAAAAGCGATGGGTAACTTAAATACCCTCAGTCAATTTCTGCATGGGGAAGAAGGGGGGATGCGGGGCCATCAGGGCAGTGTGATGCCCTCCTTCTCCAGCCAGGTCCCATCCCACAGGCCCCATCAGGGCAAGCCAGCCCAACTGGGACACCAGTGTCCCCAAGGGCAGAACTGACAAACGCTGACAGCACACGAAGGTGGGTATTTTCCACTGCAGGGCATTTGCAATGGCTTTCTTTCTAAAATATATGTTGTGCTGACATAGGGAATTGTGCAGGAGAACCTCTCTCAGGATCAGACCGATAGCAGAGTGGAGTTAGGTGTCACAGGCATAACAGAAACCACATAAGGAACAAAACCGTACTTCAGGCAAGCCATGGTCTTTCTGCAGTCCCACCTGATACTGACTTCTCACAGCAGCCTGTATGGCAGGTCTGGTTTCTTTCTCACTAAATAAAATTTGGCTGCTGACATGGGCTTCCTTTTAAAGTGCAGTAGCATTACCTGGGCATGTGCAGCGTAATTGCCAACAGGCTGCTTGGGCACTGGCACAGTAATACGCCTTCCATGCAGCAATGGTAGGCAAAAACTCTTGCTTCTCCTTTCCGTTCAACTTCTGTGAGCCAAAAATAACACAGAATGAATTATACCACATAATAATCCCAGTGCCCCAAGTTGAGCTCACCGCCTGCAATGTTTGGACAACAAATGCTGTTAATAACCTCTCTGTCTAAACATATGACAAGAAGATCTGCTTCTATTGACAACATTTTTCTGTAAGTGAAAATGAAATCTTAAAACTCCTGTCAGTAAAATACCCTCAGATAGGAAAGTCTGTCCTATCTCTTATTCCATATGGGTCATTGTAACTCGGCTCACTAGAGGTGCCAGGCACTCTGTGGCTGGCTCTGGTTGTTTACCGGATCATTTTGTAATCACTTTCAAGAGAATTCTGCAAATTAAGACAGAAGGACCCTTAGAAATTAACCCAAAGGTGAAATGAAAATACAGGGTATGTACATTTTCTGTGAGAGCTGGTTTATGACAAGCTGTGGACAGGTTCCAGAGATTTGAATCTGATGTTTTAAGTTTCTTAATGGCTACACCAGCAGAGCATCAAGAGTAGACACAAGCTGTATGTCTGGTTTCAAATTATGGTTACCTCAACAACACTCCAGTCACAGAGACACAGTCATGGATGCAGAGACACTCCTCCTCTCCCTCTCTCTCTCTCTTTCTCTTGATTACCACCAAATGTTTCCACGGAGAATGTAGCTATAATACTAGGGTCCAACACACCTAATGCAGCCCTGTGTGGAGAGGTCTGACAGCTCCCATCTCCTAGAAATGTTTGTTTCCAGCCTTTCTGTGCTCTTCCCTTTCACATCAATGCAGCCGACATAGGGTCCCACTCAGATGGCATGAGGCACCCCTCTGGGGCCATCTGGCTCACAAGAACTGCTGTGAAGACAAGGAGCAGTGTGTGAGCCACATCATCTGTGGGCACATCTCATCTACTAATGTACCCATAACATGAGAGCAGGTTTTCAGTTAAATAAGGTGCTCTGTAAGGTACGGAATAAAGGATTACTCTTTCAGTCTTAACAGACAGGATGAACAAGAGGTTGAAAGGAGGAGGATGAGAACAGACTTGCTGATGGACAGGGAACTCCAGCCCAGCATCCTCAAGGTCTTCGGGCACCTCTGTTCACTGGGTGTCAGGACCTTGAAAACCCTTTGAGTACATGAGCCCCAAGAAGCTTGTGAGGGAGCCAGAAATTAAGATCACATCCTCTGTTTTCCAGTCCAGGCCCTGCTCAGAAGGCTTCTGGTTAAGGGCCAACTGTTGCAGGGAGCAGAAGTGGTATGTCCTCTGGAAGAATGTTTTTACCAATAGCCTGCTGGTTGTGCTCTGCCCACTGCAGTGCTACAGCTTGCTCTGGCCTCTCTTACCTGTATGCTAGAAGTGATTGCTGCTCCTGAAGTCTGTTTCCTTTTAAGGCTACTTGACAACTTCATTGCAGATGTAAAACTGGATCATGTGTTGAAGGGAAAGCTGAGGCTTGCTTACTTCAATTAGTCTCACAAAAATAAAGTTACAAGGACCGAGTTGCATGGCTTTTATCAGTAGCTATTTCTCCTGTATTTCCACTTCAAAAATAGCAGAGAGGATGGAAGTATACAGGTGAAAAAACAAATCCTGTGACTGCTGGAAGCTCTACTGAATATGAGATGGAATATCAAAGAGTTTGAAAGGTGATTTTTCTATGTTTTTTACAGTTGTCCTTAAATTCTGCCTGATTTGTACCTTAGTTTATGTCTCCATGAGGAAAAAAAGACCATTAAGTAAGTTCAGCGTGAGAGATTATCTTTCAGCATTTGAGCTGAGTTAATTAAGATGAATTGAGAACGTGTATTACTTTCTACTGACAGCACACCCTGGAATATATAAAACCAGAAATAATGCGGGCTTTTTTTGTTGGGAGACAGTCTAATGGTTGTTTATTTCAAATTCTTAAGTGACACGCTAAAAGTGTAGATATTTTAACAGAACCTTGCTGATTTATACAGAACATGAGGTGCTGAAATTAAATAGGTGTTAACAAAAGCAAAACAAAAATTACTTTTAAACAACTGTGTTGAAACCCTATTTTGTTGTAATAGCTCATTTTCTTGTCTCTCACGCAGTCATGGTTTCATTAGTTCTGCAGTGAAAAGGATCATCCAGTCCAGGCAGGATCTGAATCCCTAATGATAGACAGGATGGAAGGAAAAAACTAAGTGGCCTTAATATATAAGGCAGCCTAACTTTGGTCCAGTCTTAGAGAGCATCCCAAATGTAAATAAAGAATTATACAGAATTGCAAGAGAATCTTTCCTCTGACCTAAAGCCAACATCCCTTCCTTCATCCAGTAACTCTTAAATATGCAGCTTTATTTTTTTTCAAAGCATTACATTGTCAATACACCGTGTTGCTTTTGGTGATAATCTCCAAGCAACAGCACATTTACTTCTGCAGTGTCAGGTAAAGGAAATTTTACAGGTCAGATTTTTGTACGTTGGGTGACTACTAGCCTATCAATGAATTAATTAAAGAGACATTTCCCTATCATAGGTGACAAATTATTACTGATACTACAAGGAAGAGAAGTGTCGGAGGGGAGCTGCCATTTTGTGATTCATCATGTTTCCGGCTTTCCTCCTGCTTTGTATGCATCCTACTGCAAGTAGCTGCTATTGTGTCGTTACTGATGCATTTTTCACACAGGCTGTAATCTCGGTCTTTGCTTGCAGCAGTGAACATTGTATTTCTATATTTTCTGCATTGTTTCAGAGGTCGGGAGACTGCAGATTTACATGCCTTGCTCTGTTACACAAAGCATGCATATTCACTAGAAAAAAAAAGTCGACAAAAAAGAAGAGACTGTCTTGTAACTCTCATGCAGATAAAAGGAGCTGAATTCTTCTACATTAATTACACCAGTATTCAAGGATGAGAAGTCTCCATGGCAACCTTATTGTCATATGGCATGCATAAAGCTCCAAGTATCCTATGAAACTACTATTTACCTTTTCAAATACGGAAGGACTGGGGAAAAGACTTATTAAGGTGTGCTTCAGTAAACATCAATACGTAGCTGTGTCCATAAAGAACCAGAACAAATCTGAGGTCTTTACCGGTGGGATTTTTTTAATCAGTCTTTGCATGTACAAAACTTTTATTCATGACAGTGCTGTTTAGGATCTGCATGAGGACTCCAAGGTCAGCCATGTCCTTGCATGAAGAGCTTCCTCATTCTTCTCATAAACTGTATCTCAGATTATCATTGTAAGGGGAGAATAGCTATTGTAGGACCCTATCATGCACTATAGCAGGGAGTATACCTACTGGGACAGAGAACTTACCAGAGGTGAGTCAGAGCAGAAAACAAAACATGGCCACTTCCTTTCCTCAACAGCTTTTAGCAGCACCATTTTTGTTGTTTCTTCTTTTTATACTAGCAAATGAAGACCTGTAGGCCTGATATCAGTGTAAGGCAAACTGACAGAAGCTGCACTAAAGAACCAAATTCATAAATGCACAAATATGACATTGGGGAAGATCACATTATTTTTTTGTAGAGGCAAGTCATGCCTCACAAATCTGCACGAGTCCTTGAAGTGGACTGAGTGGACTGAGCACACAGACAAGCACCACAGGCTCATGGTCTACTTCATCTCCAGAAGGCTTTCGGCAAGATTTCCTCCTCCTCCCCAAGCGGAAAGCTCTTCAAGAGACTCAGTTGCTACAGACTAAAAGGAGAAAGTCCTCTCATGGTTTAGAACTTTACTAAAAGGCAGGAAACAAAAGGTAGGAACAAATGACATTTTTGCAGAAGGGGAGAGGTTGCAGAAATTGGTGCTAGGACCTATGCTGTCTAACGTATCCCTAAATGACCTAAAAATTAGTAGAGAGTGCAGTGTCAATTTGCAGATGATGCTAAATTTTTCAGGGCAATGGTCAGAAGAAAAGAAAAAAGTCAACTGTGATAGGCTGCAGAAGGTTCTTAGAAAAATGATGGGTGAATAAAGCGGCGTATGAATTTCACAGTTTGTGAGGTGATTCATGAAAGGAAAAATGACCCTCACTTTGCATACAGAATGATGGGCTCAGAACTAGCAATTACCATTCAGAAAAGAGATCTTGGAGTTATAATAAATAGTTCTGTGAAAATGTCAGCTCAAAGCTTGGCAGCGGTCAAAAAAGCAAATAGAACAGAGAACAAAAGAACAAACATCACTAGGCTGCTGCATAGATCTAGATGGTAGCTGCATCTTCAGTAGGATGCATAACCTTCATCCCCCCATCTCAAGAGAATACAGTACTATTAGAAAAGGTGCAGCAAAAGGTAACACGGATGGTTAAGGTGTGTGGCTTCCATACAAGAAGAGATTAAGAACCCTTAAAACCCTTAAGAACCCCTTAGAACCCTTCAGCCTGGAAGATAAATGACCTTTATGGTATCTATAAAGTCACAGTAATGCGGAGGTAAATAAAGGATGATCATTCACTGCTTCCCAGTATAAGGACAAAAGGGCATCAAATGAATCATAAAAGCAACAGGTTCAAAGCAAACAAAAGGAGTCACCTTCTTATACAAGGCATAGCTCAGGTGTGGAATCCCTTACCGCTGGAGGCTGTGAGTGCCATAAGCTTTCTCAGGGGTTCAAAAAGCAATTCAGACACATTCATACAAAAAAGGTCCTTCAAGGATTATCAAACAAAACAAGTCTGAGTCTCAGACTGAAGAAGCATTGCAGTGTGGTTTTGTCTCTTCCTTATGCTCCATCCTATGCATCCCTTCTCAGTCACCATCAGAGACGTAGTACTGAATAAAGCAGATATCCACCCTGGCCTGGACCAGGCATTCTTATGTTAAACTATTATTCCACCACATTAGAAGTGGAATACACACTTTCAGCAAGTTTTCCTCTGTAGCATGGATCTGTGCTTCCTATACAGCTAGGCCATCTCTATCTCAGTTCTGTATATGCTTGCTCTTAAGAGCTATCAGCCTTCCCTAAAGAGTCCTGATCCTTGAGCTACAAATCTAGCCTATTCCCTTTTTGACCATTGAAGGATATTCCTGAGTTCCTGATGCAATACTTGATCAAAACAAGGGAAGAGGTCTTCCCTTTCAACTTTAAATTGTCAACAGGTCAGTTGCGAGTGGAGAAGCCAATCCTCCATCCATTGCCTCTAACCAGCTACTGTCAGTGTTGTGCGTGCCATTCCATAGCAAACTCTTGAGAAAAAACAGTCAAGCGCCAGCTGCAAGTATACTCTTTGTATTGCCTAAATGTATCTTAGACTTGCCACAATCTAGATTTGGACCAGAAGAGGGATTAAAAAATCTTAATGTATGGCTTCCTGATGATGACGGAGGGCCATTTTCATCGTTCTGAGCTTCGGTGCAGGAACTCACACTCTTGGTCATGCAGTACTGTAGTTTTTCATCAGAAAAATGACATAGGCCCAAAGGTGTGCACTTAAATAGAGAAATGTACTGAATGCGTAGGGAGGATGGCAAGCTGCATTCTGCAATTATGGATTTCTACAAGGATCATTTCTTTCTCTTTTTCCATTCAGCATGTGTATGAAGTGACGGTATGGACTCAGAGTGATAAAGTGCAAAAGTGCAAAAAACATTTATTATTTCTCATCCTTATAGCCAATTTGAAGAGTATGGACTGGGTCGGTAAAATGGGTGAAAAGCTGACAAGAGCACTGGGCTCAAATAATAGTACTCAGTGGTTCAAAATCTAGCTAGCAGCTGATTACTGTCAGCGTTACTCAGGGTTGAGTACTGAGCCCAACTGTTTGACATCTCCACCTGTGACCCTGGCGATGTGACAGAATTCAACTTTGTGGATAACAGCAAACCAAGGGTAAGCGGCTGACAAGGCAGAGGGGAGAGCTGCATGCAGAGAGACCTCAACAGGCTGGAGAAACAGGCTGAAAAAATTCTCCTGAAGTTCAACAAAGAGAAATGCAGTCTTTCACCTGGAACTGAACAATCCTGTGAAGCAGCACAGGCTGAGAACTGACGGGTCAGGAGGCAGCTTTGCAGAGGAGCTGGGTGCGCTGGTGGCTGACAGGTCGAACATGAGCAGCAGCGCACCCTTGCAGCAATGCAGGCCCACCACATATTGGGCCAAGTTAGAAAGAGCGTAACCAGCAGGTCGAGAGAAGTGATGCTTCCCCTATGTGCAACTCTTTTAAGACCCCAGCTGGAGGACTGGCAAGAGAAACACCATCACACTGGAGCAAGTCTGGGGACAGACCGCTAGGACACTGAGGGGCTGGTGCACAAGATGCGCAAGGAGAGGCTGAGGGAACTTGGTTTGTTCAGACTGGAGAAGAGACGGCTTCAGGGTGGCCAGGGGACCAATTGCCTTCTTCAGCTATCTTCTGGGGTTTATAGAAGAGACAGACTGAGAATGGTGGAGGTGCACAGCAAAACGACAGGAGACAATGACGGAAATCCCAACCATAAGGTAAAAAGATCACAATTATGGCATTTACACACTGGCTCAGGTTGCCCAGTGAATTTTCAGAACCTCCTTCCTTGGAAATATTTGAAACATGACTGTACAAAGCCTGATCAACCTGATCTGACTTTGAAGTTAGCCCTGCTTGGAGCAGGGTGTTGCATTAGACTTACAGTACCTAGTTGTCCCGGGATGCAAAGGGATGCTGGGCATTTCTCTAGTGTATTCAAAGAGAATTGGGTGCACCTGTTCATGTGTGCTGAACAGGTTGGTGTGGAGCTGCTTATGCAGCTGCTCAGAGCATCTGGAAGAACTGTCTCCTCAAGGTCTCTCTTGATGTCTACCAAGCCCTACAGAACGTAAATACCTCTGTCATGGTTTAACCTCAGTCGGCTGCGGTTCCCCCGGCCAGCTTTCGCCCGGTTTATGTACTGAGCATGACGTCACATGGTATGGAATGTCCCTTTGGCCAGTTTGGGTCAGCTGTCCTGGCTGTGCCCCCTCCCAGCTTCTTGTGCACCTCCAGCCTTCTCAGTCGGTAGAGCATGGGAAGCTGAAAAGTCCTTGACCAGTGTAAGCACTGCTTAGCGACAGCTAAAACATCGGTGTGTTATCAACATTGTTCTTATACTAAATCCAAACCACAGCACTGTACCAGCTACTAGGAAGAAAATTAACTTTATCCCAGCCGAAACCAGGACAACCTCCCAGCTGGCAGGCCCATGTATTCTCTGTAGCACAATTTGTCCTGCAAGGAGGGAAATTACTATATGGCTGTTGGCATTTTAAAGATGTAAGGGGAGTTTCCTTCTCACCTGTGGCTATTTATAGCTGCAACACAATCTGGACAGAGACTGGAAAAGTGTTACGTTAATGCTTTATTGTCTGTGAAATCTTTTTCATATATTTATTCATAGTTATTTATATTTATATTTATATTTTTATAAATATATATTTTTATATAGTTATATATATTTATAGTTATTCTAGTGGGTAAAAAAAAACTTATTTTGCCCTTTTTCTGGTTTTGGGTTTTTTTTAATTATTCTTTCATGTTTGGGTAGAAACCAACAATTCTTACCTTTCATTCAGGAGACTAGGTAGGCTCCATCTTGGGTAAATACAGATTTATTCATACTTAATAGAGCAAAATTACTCCCACTGGAGCTATTAGTCTATCAGCTAAGTATGTAATTAAGCTTTTTTAAAGCATATTATGTACTCAGCAGACCAGAATGACAATACAGAAGTTACTCTAGTCTATCTGGTAAATAGGTAATTATACCTGTTATTCAAATTTTTATTTACCATTTAAGAGAGTCATTCAAGTCCATTACATTTTCTACAGACAGTACTCTTGTTCATCTTTGTATGTAACAACGTTTCATTTATTCAACTGAATTGAACATATATTTTGAGTTATTAGTGGGGTGTGCACGAAGAAAGATACGTTATCCAACATGTCATGAAAGTCTTAGACATAAAATATTGCATCTAGGGTGCATCACTTACCTTCTGCTTGTTGCTGCCTCTCTTGGGGCTTCTCCAAGCTTCCCAAATCCCTACCATGAAGCATATATTAGGATTTTGAGAGTTATTAAAATCTGCCACAAAAACAATTTGCCTTAACATGAGAATTAGATATAAATCTATGCTATTCCTGTCCTGACTAATGACAGGATGCATGTGCAATACAGCTAATAGGAGCTGGATGTGAAAGCTTTACACTATAGGGAAAGGAACATCCCAGCATTTCCATTTGTTTTTCAGGACCATTTCATGGAAGCTTCTATGAATTAAGCGCATCCTTATTTAGCAAATACTTACACATGTTTACTTCCCTTGAAGTAAACCAACATTAAGGATAGGTTTGAGCGCCCTGCTTAAGCAGGTGCTCAGTTTATATCAATTTTGAAAACATCAACACTGAAGAGTGATGTCTTTTAAATAATTTCTGGAGACTTCTAAAATGTTTTCATTATACTTTTATGTGTTATGTATGCAATTTAAAATGCCTTAAAATGCCACTTAAATAGTGTAATTTTCTATAAAATATGTAGGACCTCCACTGTAAATGGATCGGTCAATAAGCAGTGATCTGCAAAAGTAAACAATCTGGTAAAAGTTACAAATTTTAGGTGTTGATCCAGCAATGCTTTTACCTTCAGCTTAACTTCACCAAACAGGTAGTCCCACTCATACTAGTGGAAGTAATGAGACCATTCCTAGAAATATAAAAAATGAGGCTTTTTAGTTTTGTACAGAAGACAAATACGCCTGAATAGATGAATGCCCAGATTCACCATATCCTAGATACCTGTAAATGGCTTACAACAATTAGACAAGTCATTTACTGTCAAGAGTAAGAAAAGCAGTTATTTTAGACAAACAAGTGAAATACCATTGCAGGTTTTTAATATTGTCATGTCTCAGCATAACCAACTGCATTTTTTCAGGGATTTTTTAAAGGTTTTTGTGGAACACAGAATTTAGGCAAGAAGCATTTTTTAAATTAGGAGGAGGGTGGTGGTGGTCTTTGTTCTAGAATTTGAAGAAGAGACTGAGCAGGGCTCAAAGTAATGCTTCTTTTTTCTTTACTCAACAGAGAGAATGGCAATAAAAAAGCAGCTCTTGCAGGAAACAGACCTTTAAAATCCAAGCCTATTAAAATCTGTAAAATGACCTCTGTTCTGGAAAATGTGGATGATGCTGATTCTCTTTCTTCCTCCAAATAACAAACGGCCTTGGATATATTCAGCTACATTCCAGCCTTCAGACGTGGATGCTACCATGAACTATGCATTCACTTGCACAGCATATTAGTAAAGACCTTTTTTATCCTGGTATAATAATGGAACAAACAATAAGAAAAGTTTAAAAAGCCTCGTTTTTACATTCTCTGTTGGCAGACAACCAAGATTTTTCTTCTCTGAATTTTGGTTATGATGTTTCTTACTATAGCACAAGTTCACCATCAATCTTTGTGTTATCAAAAAATCCTTTCTTTTACTGTCATGCTGGCAATGCTAAAAGTGTTATACATTTAAATTTATTAGTTATTGATTTATTATACCTGCAGAATTTGAGCCATAAGATATAACTTACCTTCTATTGCAGATTCTTTTGATGGTTTTCAATGTATCTTACAAAACAATAGTGAACTAAGCACTCTGTGGGTAGCTGTTATTGTCCAATTTAATTTATGGTTTGATAAACAAGGAATACAAAAGTTAGGGAGCTCACAACGGAAATCCTTGCCACTTCTGAGAATAACTCTCAGTTTTTGCTTTCAGCCCTCTGTTCCTGTTATTCTTTCCATTTCTCATTGTGGCTTCCAAAAAGTAATTGGGATTTGATCCTGTGGTTCAATACCTCTTCAATTTATGAGTTTGCATTTATGTTTTCTTGCAGTTTGTACCTTCTGCAAGCTTTTTGCATAAACACCATCAGCCAGATCCTTATTTGCTGTAGACTGGTGTAACTGCTCAGATTTCAGTGGCTCCTCCGCAGTTTACAACAGCAGAGGCTCTAGCCATGAATTCCAAACATAAACGGCATATTTCAAATATCTTTCATTAATTTAGTGGGGTTTTTTTTAATCTGAATGCTAAAGTAGGATTTACCTAATCCTGAAGAACACTGCTTTTTTATGGGCATTTTCCATTTTTTTTATTATCCCAGGTGCCATCATGCCCTGTAAGGATATCTCTGTCAAACAGGAGTTAGAGTATCACTGTTTCCTGAAGAGGTCACTCCTTGACTGCTAGTCATATGGACACAGATATTTTGCTCTCAGAAAACCACCCAAGGAGAAAAGTTAAAAAAAAAAAAAGAAGCAATTGTTAACTCAGAGCAGTTTCCCAGTCCTCCTTACCAGGCGATCCCGCCGATTCCCAAGCCAGAACAAGAGAAGGGGTACCAGGAGCAGAATGGGAGCATGGGTGCATAACGAGGTGGCTTCTTTTGGAGGAAGTTGTGGTGTAAGGTGTTTGTGGGACTGAGCTCAGTTACAGTTGTCCATATTGACATAATGCCATTGGTTTTCATGGGAATTGCCCCGAGCTGGTAGGAGAGTCTAAGTAGCTCTCCTGTAAGTGAATTACATGATTGCATTGGTGTGTTCTTAGTAAAATCCCATACCTATCAAATTTGGCACATGGACAAGCTAGGTGCTGAAGAGCAGTAGAGACACAATTTTCCAACAGAACAGATTTTTAGCCACTCAGCATCAATACATGGATATAGAGCTTCCCTATGTCCCTTCCTCCTCCATTGACCACCTTCCTGGGACCCTAAATAAGTCTGCACAGAGTGTTGCTTTCATGACATGGTGAGGACAAAGTCCTGTGCTGCAACAGTTTTCACAAACTGACCCATTCTGGTGTCTAAATGGGATCTTCAGAAAGAATGTCCCTATGGGTGAGGGCTGAAGTACTTGATAAAATGCTGCCCCTGCTGCATCCAGTGCACGTGGATTAATACAGGAGGGAAGAGCTCGCCTTTTCCCTACCCTTTATAAAAAAGAGTTACTAATTATATACTGGGTAATCCATTGTGTGATCCATTATAACAGGATAATTCTGGATAGATGCAATTAAATCTAAATGTACACGGAGATGCCCTCTCTTCTGATTAAGTTAGTAATCTCTTGGCTTAACTCCTACAATCCATTTTACCAAGTCTTTCATCACTCTGAAAAGATAATTTTTTCAGTTCCAAAACCGAATGTATATGGCTTGATTATAACGGCCCCCCTTATGATTATATGCCTGTGCTGTTCCAGCCCTTTGCTTTTCAGTTCCACATCTTGTGTCACCACATGACGAACTCTGCAGAATACAATTAACAGCTGTTGTGCTGCTGGCAAGGGTGACACTGCATGCAAGCTGCCTCCCAATTCAAAAGAAAAACCTTAAAAAATGTTAAGAGATTGAAAAACTTCCACCCCCAAAGTTAAGGCATACCATGAAAAGTGGGCCATTGCTTGAAAATGGATCACCTGAACTGTTATGGTAGCTGGCCATGAAATCTCTAGAACATGTTTTCCTCTTCAAAAATTATTCCTTAAACAAAGGCCTCTGAGCCTTGATCTCTGTAGGAGAGAGCAGGACCTCCAAAGACCCAAGTGTCTGGGAAGAATAAAGAAGGTGCATTTGTCACTTGTTAGACATGTTGCTATTAATGGTATTTTTCATTTGTGTTAACAGCTCCTTGATTCCAGTAAGTCCTTCTTATGGCAAGAAGTCATTGTGAGATGTCTGTGGGGCATTTCTCAGAGGGGTGAGCGTCAATCTTCCATTGATTAGTCCTTGGTACTTACTTCTGAATCCCTGTGCTTTGTCTCTAGCCCCAGTTCTTGGAGACTGGCAGATCTCAGGGTTTGAGGAGGAAGCCCGTGGCCGCCTCGCATAAGGGCCGGAACACAGTGCCACCATGGAAGAGCATGGGGAGAGTCTTGTGCAGCTGGTGTACCCAAAGGCCAGACAGCCAGGAAGCAGAGCAAACAGCTCTGGTTTTCCATGCTGTCTGCTACGGAGGAGACTTACCACTACTCACTCTTCTGAAATCCTGCTGTAACATCTTGTGAGGCTTGGAAGTGAGGGGTAAGGCTTGGGGTTACCCACCGTCTAGCTAACAGAATGACAATAACCTTCAGAGGATAGCATTAGGCTGTGTCCCTTGTCCTCTTTCTGCAACATCCAACCACCCTTCAGTTATAACATGGGTGATATGTATGAATTCTGCACTGCACTTCAGTTTCCTTCCTCCAGCTTCACTAAACTTCCAAATCACTGGGTTTTTCTGTATGCTTGCTTATCGGAACACAGGCTCATTGCCTATTTCTATATATACATATACAAATATATATGTGTGTGTGTGTATGGATGTAAACATATTTATATAAACACACACATATACAAAAAATATATATATGCATGGATGTGTGCATTTAGTGTATTACTAGGAAAAAGAGCAACGTGTTTATAGCTTTTATATGGGGTTACACAATCTCTGCATTTTGAACCGGAGCAGAGCCATAGTTCTTGAAGTAGCTTTTCTCATTTAGGTGTGTGGCCAGAGTGTGATGGCAAGGTATGGCCAGTTTTGTCTTAACTTTCTCACCAGAACCTGTTGATTAAACCAGTCTACCTAATCTTTCTAGTGCTGCATTCGGGATATCATTCATGACTGCACTTGAAGGAGGAGCTCAGGATCATTTAGATTCAAATCTTGCTTCTGTCACTGACTTCTCATAGTGGATTAGAAAAGCCATATAGTCTTTCTACCTTATTTCCTCACAGACCAGGGAGCAGAACACCACTGTAAGACTACTGACAATATTTTTATTCTAATGTCCTCTACTTCATGGGGATCGATACAAAGATGCTTGCATAGAGCATTGAAAATAGGAGACACAAGTTGTTCAGCTGAGCTTTTTTGGGAAGCTGAAAAACATCTAGCAATTGTGAGGATGTGTTTTTTCCTGCAGTTTATTAATACAAATCACTTGTTTCTATTGCCAGTTCTAGTGAACTAGCAAGCTGCCAAGGTGCTAATGAGTGTACAGTCTGAATAGTAATTTCAGTGCCACTGGCCATGATGATTAGGAACATTGTTGAATATAGATGGTGCTGTCTTGACCCTTCTCTCTGCCTCCAACTTGAATGAGTTCTACCCTGCTCCAAAACATTTGTCATCTTCTTTAACTGAAAAGTTTAGAACATTTTGTTTTGTTTTCCAATGAGAGCATGCTGTCCCTTCTGAAAGCATCCTTATGTAAGACAGAGAAATAGCCAAAGATTTGCTTCCACATCCTGAAATTGCTTAAGGAAGAGCAACTGCATTTTGACTACAGCATTTCAAATACCGGAGCTAATAAAAGTGGCTGCCTTCAGACAAGTGACTTTGAGCCTTTTCATAGTTGCAGAATTGTGATTATGGTAGTTGGGTTTCTTTCTCTTCCCCATCTCACCAAATCCTCATCTACCACTGCTGTTTCTCTTATCAGTTTATATAAGAATATGAGGTGTAGATACACAGGCCAAAAGAATTTTGAAAGGCAAGGTGCTGAGTCCAGCTAACAGGGACTGGGTTCTTTCTTGTGCGAGAGCTAAATGAAATAATGTTATTGAATACCACTCTCCTGTTTCAATCCATGGACTAGGATACTGAAGGGAATGACCAGGGCCTATTAGCATAGGGTGTCTGGTCCAGAAACTGCTGTCCTTTCGGCCGGCAATGCCTATATTCCCTTAAGCTTCAAGAGGAAAAGTTAAGCTTTCTCCGATGTAATGGTTCCTGTCAAGTCATGCAATGTTGACAACAGCAAGGGAGCCATGTATATTTTGTTGCAACCATGAGGATTAAAAGGATGTTATACAAAAGATGGCCTTTCAGAAATAGCAAATAGCTGTCTTTGCCCAAGCAAATATGTAAGAAGATAGCACTACAGAAGACTATCTCTTTCAACCCTAATAACTGTAGGCCAGGGACTAAAGGATCAGCAGAATAACTATTTCCTCCCTCCTAAATACAAGCAGCTACAATCCCTATCCAGTGTGCCCCTCTTCATTTGCCACCAGTCTTAGCTGGTTTCTGCTACTTGCTATTTCATCTTTATTCAAGTAAATAAGCGTATTAATTTGTAATCCAGTTTACCAGCACACTGAAATGAATAATCTATAGTCTGGTGTTTGTTTCTATAAAACGTTTTCCTATATAGATCTGTTTAGCAAAGAAGAAAAGTAAATTTAGCAATATTTTCCACAAAGACGAAGTTCTCTGAAGGTCACAAATACCAGCCAAGCATCAGTAATTACAACAGACACTGATAAGGGAACTTGAGGCTACTCACCCCATGTGTTGGATGCTGCAGGAAAAGGTGACATTTGGCTGTTTGCACTGTAAATTTCTTAGGAAAAATAATTTCAGTAGGTTCGTTATATGAGGGAGTAAAAATCCCAGAACCCAGAGACCTTCTTACCACCCCTTCATTCTGCTCCGATCATAGGTGCTAAATAACAAAGACAAAATGAAATAATACATGATGTGCTGTGAAAAGACAAGCTAGAGTAGACTCTGTTAGAGAAAATGTACCATACCAGACAGAGCTGTTCTTTGGACTCTAATGCATCCTTCACCAGCAACTGCTGATCCAATGAAACTTTCATCTACCTATCTCCAACATAAGCTTTTAAAATCACACTCAGCATTGAATGGTGGCGGCACCGTGACTGTGCTCTGAATGATTCTGTTTAAAAGTAAAAAAGCGTTCTGTTTGGAGCAGAAACTTGAAGTTCACTGAGTTCATTGTTTCTTAAGTGGGGATATTCATCTGCTTCTTGTAAATAGTTCTTTAATGTTAGCCTCTGCCATGTCTTCAGAGGTCTTGCTTTGTTTGCAATGGATGTGACAGAGGCCAACACTTCCTATGAAGTTTACGGCACAGTAATATATAGAATCATAGAACAGTTTGGGTTGGAAGGGACCTCTAAAGGTCATCTAGTCCAACCCCCCTGCTGTGGGCAGGGACATCTTCAAATAGGTCCAACCTGACCTTGAATGTTTCCAGGGATGGGGCATCCACCACCTCTCTGGGAAACCTGTGCCAGTGTTTCACCACCCTCAGCGTAAAAAATTTCTTCCTTATATCTAGTCTAAATCTACACCCCTTTAGTTTAAAGCCATTCCCCCTTGTCCTGTCGCAACAGGCCCTGCTAAAAAGCTTGTCCCCATCTTTTTTAGAAGCCCCCTTTAAGTACTGAAAGGCTGCAATAAGGTCTCCCCGGAGCCTTCTCTTCTCTAGGCTGAACAAGCCCAACTCTCTCAGCCTTTCTTCACAGGAGAGGTGTTCCATCCCCCTGATCATTTTCGTGGCCCTCTTCTGGACCCGCTCCAACAGGTCTGTGTCTTTCCTGTGCTGAGGGCCCCAGAGCTGGACGCAGTACTCCAGGTGGGGTCTCACCAGAGCAGAGCAGAGGGGCAGAATCACCTCCCTCGACCTGCTGGCCACGCTGCTTTGGATGCAGCCCAGGATACAACTGGCCTTCTGGGCTGCGAGCGCCCATTGCTGGCTCATGTCCAGCTTTTCATCCAGCAGTACCCCCAAGTCCTTCTCGGCAGGGCTGTTCTCAATCCCTTCATCCCCCAGCCTGTATTGATACTGGGGGTTGCCCTGATCCAGGTGCAGGACCTTGCACTTGGCCTTGTTGAACCTCATGAGGTTCACACGGGCCCACTTCTCGAGCTTGTCCAGGTCTCTCTGGATGGCACCCCGTCCCTCTGGTGTGTCGACCGCACCACTCAGCTTGGTGTCATCTGCAAACTTGCTGAGGGTGCACTCGATCCCACTGTCTATATCATTGATGAAGACATTAAACAGTACCGGTCCCAATATGGACCCCTGCAGGATGCCACTCGTCACCAATCTCCATCTGGACATTGAGCCATTGACCACTACCCTCTGGATGTGACCATCTAACCAATTCCTCACCTACCGGACAGTCCACCCATCAAATCCATACCTCTCCAGCTTAGAGAGAAGGATGTTGTGGGGGACCGTGTCAAAGGCCTTACAGAGTTCCACATAGACGACATCTGTAGCCCTTCCCATGTCCACTGATGTGGTCACTCCATCATAGAAGGCCACTAGGTTCGTCAGGCAGGACTTGCCCTTGGTGAAGCCATGCTGGCTGTCTCGAATCACCTCCCTGTCCTCCATATGCCTTAGCATAGCTTCCAGGAGGTTCTGTTCCATGATCTTCCCAGGCACAGAGGTGAGACTGACTGGCCTGTAGTTCCCTGGGTCTTCCTTTTTTCCCTTTTTAAAAATGGGGGTTATGTTTCCCCTTTTCCAGTCAGTGGGAAGTTCACCGGACTGCCACGACTTCTCAAATACGATGGATAGTGGCTTAGCAACTTCATCTGCCAGTTCCTTCAGGACCCGCGGATGGATCTCATTGGGTCCCAAGGACTTGTGCACCTTCAGGTGCCTTAGATGGTCTCAAACCTGATGTTCTCCCACAGTGGGCAGCTCTTCATTTTCCCAGTCCCCACCTTTGCCTTCTGCAGCTTGGGTGGTGAGGCTTGAGCACTTGCCGGTGAAGACCGAGGCAAAAAAGTCATTGAGTACCTCCACCTTCTCCGTGTCCCGGGTAACCAGGGCTCCCTTTTCATTCTGGAGAGGGCCCACATTTTCCCTTGTCTTCCTTTTATCCCCAACGTACCTATAGAATCTTTTTTTGTTGCCCTTGACGTCCCTGGCCAGATTTAATTCTATCAGGGCTTCAGCTTTCCTAACCTGATCCCTGGCTGCTCGGACAATTTCTCTGTATTCCTCCCAGGCTACCTGTCCTTGCTTCCACCCTCTGTAGGCTTCCTTTTTGTGTTTGAGTTTGTCCAGGAGCTCCTTGTTCATCCATGCAAGCCTCCTGGGGTTTTTGCCAGACTTCCTCTTTGCTGGGATGCATCGCTCCTGAGCTTGAAGGAGGTGATCCTTGAATATTACCCAGCTTTCTTGGGCCCCTCTTCCCTCCAGGGCTTTGTCCCAGGGCAGGAAGAGGGGCCCAAGAAAGCTGGGTAATATTCAAGGATCACGTCCTTGAATATTTGACAACAATCAACTTTATTAAAGAGGAGATAATATTTAGTAATTTCTAAATATTTTCTACAAGTATTTCATATAATTTAAAAATTCCAGGCAAAATTCTTAGGTGTAACATCCCTGAATCAACATGAGAGAGTGCTTTAAGTCATATTCATGTTTCCCTGAATCCTGGGCTGCTGGATTTTTCCTAAGGCACAAAACTAAGTATTAGAATAATGCTAAATTTTGGCTGCTGGTAATAGCCCCTGACAGACTATGGGGATTTATTGCTTTCTGGGGTACATCACTTTTCCTGGCACTGAGATAATTTGATATAGAGCTCTCCATACTATTTCAATGCTTTCCAATGTAATTGAAGGTTTGGCTGATCATTTAAAACACTCTGTAGAAGGACTGTGAAAAATAACAGTGACCAGGACATTGATATCTTACATACCTTCTTCACTGACTGTCATCCTAAAAAAGGATGCTGTTCACAAAAACTTACCATTGTCCCCTAAAACCATGTGCAGGATAAAATTTGCAAAAGAAACCCCCTGAAATTTTCTTCAATTAAAAGAAAAAAAAGGAGGATTATTAGTCAGATGATAAGCTAGCTCTCCTAGTACCTTTTACTTTGCTAGTTAACTCACTTCAAACCCGGATTTTATGTCATAGATGACTGTTCAGTGGCTAATGCTTAGTTTCAAAAGGAAATAAAAATCTAGTTGGGACTAAGTTCTTACATTTCTGATTTTGATCCTGTCAAAACATACATCCTCAAAAGCAATATAGATATTTAAGAAAGACTGTTTCATTACTCAGATTCTGAATTCTCATAGTGAATTATGAAAAAAAAATGATTGTTTGGGAGGGCGGGGCTTTGGAAGAGAAAAAACATCAATGTTAACGCCTAAACCCAAGACTGCTGTGGTTAGTGAATTTTCCCCAGATGTTGTTACTGTTTGCTAAGCTTCACCAAGCGCTACTGATTAGTTTATTAAATAAATGTTTCATTAAGGAAACCAATAAAGCACACAAGTGCCTGTATTTTTAAATAGTGTTTATCAAGTCTGAATGAAATGCAGCCTTTCAGCAGATGCCTACTGTCAGCATAGGTTTATAAATCACTGTCTGGTGCTCTACCAGAAAGGATACAGCGTTTTTGAGACACTACTTGCTCTTAATAGAAATAATGCCAAAGGTGTTCTACTATTTCCCTTCCTGTAGGCAAATACGTGAAGATGGTATGAATGGGGAAATTTCCGACCTGCAAATAATTAAAAAACATCCACCTATCTTCTTGCCTGCTGCCTTGAGCTTTTCTGTAGGCGAAATGTAGCTAAAGATTTCACTAGCTTTTACGCAAGTTTACAGAAATAATGTATTTCTACCTGTAGAATTATTCTATTCTGTAGAATATAACCGCTATACTGCAGAGATTACATCTACCTTAACATGGTAGATAGAACTGAAGGGGCCATAAGGTATGTTGTTGGCTGCCTAGGAATAAAGGCATTCTTGCATTATGCTTTTTGTGAGCTTTACATGGCAACAGGCAGGAGTGTCGAGTAACATTCCTCGTGTGACGGAGACCAGCAGTCTGTGCAGAGAAGAGCAAGACTGTCTCGTAGCCTTCTAGGAGCTCTGTGATAAATTCTGCAGTGTCAAAGATACTGGCAGAAATCAGAAACCCCCAAGGAGATAATAAAGTGGCTTGTGTGGAGATAAGTAGCAATGTAATCATAGACAACGTTTTTGAAAAAGCAAGCAAGCATGTATTGTTTTGTGTTATAGTCATTAATAGTGTACGTGTCACTATATGCCAATACTACAATAGACCTAATGCGTGCTAATGTAGCAGTCAGGAAAAGACATGGCACTCTGTCAAAGGAGGGCAGGATTTGATACTGAAAATTCATTTTAAATATTGCATTTAGTATTCAGGCCATCCTCAGAAAAAGATGTAGCAGTAAGAGCATCCCAAAGTGGCAATGAAACTGATTAGAAGTGCGAAAAGATTTCCGTTTAAAGGAGGAGAAAAGATTAAGTCTTTTTGACTAGTGATGAGAGAAGGAAAGGGAGACGGGTGGGAATCAGAAATTAGAAGCCCGGTCCAGCTAACAGTGGAGTCGTTGGGATGCCTTTCATTAACTTCAGCAGAGGTTGGAGTATGCCCTTTGTCAGCTAATCCTGGTTGTTCGTTCACGGTGGAGGAAAAGAGAAGATACTAAGTGAAATGTACAATGAAATGATATTTGCCATCTGAAGTACAGTGTACCTGTTTTACTCCCTACCGCTGGACATTGGCACAAAGAACCTACAGGAAAGTAAGGGTGAGATTCACACTTCTCCCAGGTACCAGAGCCGATACAAGCACCACTCCTGACTGAGAACTACGCAGCCGAATCTTGCAGAGCCAGGAGGAGAAGGTGGTGCTCAGAGGTGGCTAACACTCAGAAGATGAGACTACCCCTCAGTGCCATTACAGGATAACATGGTGCAGAGATGAAAAGACATCTTCCCAGCCTCCCCTCTTTCCAGAACCAGGGGTTTGCCCGACGCAACAGCTCCCCTGCTGCTACAAAGTATGTCCAGGCTCTTTTGGAGGTGCTCTGAAGTTGGTCAGCTGGTTACATGGTGGAAAACACATAGAAGATTTATCATTCCTCATGTTCAGCCAGTTAGCAGCTTAAGTTCAACAAGAGACATCTTCAGTATGTATATAAGATACCCTGTTAATTGTTTTGAAGTGATTTCTCTAGGGGTAGTCTAGAGGTAAAGAAGTTTAAATGCTTGTCCTAAGCATGTGCCTTTTTCTCTATTAAGTTTCCTCTAGTGCTCTACGTGTGATAATTACTGTTTCTAAACTGCTAATTAAGCTTCTGGAGGCAGAGATGCCTGATTATAGTGAGTTTCAAAACACTAGTTCACTGGGAGCGGGATTTTCTCCTTGAACTGTGCCTGAAGATTAGCACTTCAGGGCTTGTACACTTAACATAATTTTATCAATCTTGCATGCTTTTCAAAACCATCTTTCAAAAAACATTTCTGATAAGATATGATTTTGCCATCATGTGGTGCTGATATGGAGTTTTCTAAGGAGTATCGTTGTGGCTAGGACCTTAGCTCTAATCTTTTGTTGTTCTTTGCTATGAAGTAGTCTTCCTTTAAAATCTCTTTCTGAGAACAAGAAATATCTTTTGGTCGCAGAAGGCCGTCACCTCACCCCAGCACAACCAGACAATACCACCCTGACATCGTTCTCCCTCTTCTCAGCCTTCTGCAAATGCCCTCCATGATGCTGGGAGCAGTGGAAAGAGGACAGAGATGTTTCTCTTTGTCAGATGGACCTTTCAATCGTTTATCCAAAGGACAGTACTTGGGAAGTAATAATTAGGGCGGGGGAGTGTTAGAGAGGTTCAAAGGACTTGTCCCCTGCTGACAGAAAGAAGTAACAGCTACAGACCGTCTGTAAACTTGTTATGTGCAAATCAGTACCGAAGTCAAACGTGCTACACTGGCTTACAACTACTGGGCAACTTTACCCAACATTTTTGGGAAATACTGAAATGTGACTTGCTGAGAGAGCTATGAAGGGGAGGGGACTGCAAGGGAAGGAATCAACAACAAAAATGGAAGAACAGAAAATAAATACCAACAAAAGGCTTTTCTAAGACACCCTGGCATGGTGATCGAAGATGATTAATTAAAATTAAAAACCTGGAGATGTCAGAGTTTCTGGGAGTTACCTACCAGATCTGAGTCTCCTTTATCTGATAAATTCTTTTCCTCTACTACCAATGCGATCTATTGGCAAAACTGTATTATTTTTTCAGGGATTTGTTCAGCGACAAACTGTGGCCTGTGACCAGACGAAGACACAGGGAGCAGATGCAATTCCTTTGGAATTGTTACCCACCTGGTCCGAGTTTTACTCTCAGCAGCTAACAGATAACTGAAATTTCCTTTTGTACATTTAATTCAGGCTGTTGCACAAACTAAGGGATGCACGCTGCAGGGTAGTTAAAAACATGAAGAGTTGTTTTTCTTTGTTGATGGTCAGATTCTGGCCTACATTTAAAAAAACACTCAGCTGTGCTTTGATAAACAAAACAACCGGCTTTCAGGCAATTTGGCTTGGTGGTTTAGGGTTTTGCTGTCCTCGGTGTAGAAGAGCTAAATCCTTTAAAAAAATCTCGTTACATGTTTCTCTGTCAGCCTTCCCCTCTAAGCTGCCAGCAGCAGGAAGCCCTTTATGAGCAGAAACACCTGTGGATGTTTCTCATTTTTGTGCACATACTTCAACCTTTCAAAGGGCATTCCTCGACTTGCAGCCCTTCGTGCAAAGTCACAGCTAACCCTTTTGTTTTGCGAGACCAGGGGGTAAATATTTTGGCTTCTGGGCCCCCTCTGTGGGAACTCTCGCACAGGTCTAGTTACGGCAGCGTTTAAACGGTTACCAAAAGCGACCCTTGAAAAATACCTTCAGGCGGAGTATGGTTCTGGCCTGGTCATGGAAAATGTGTGCTGCTGAACGGCACGGACAAGCGCCTTTGGGGTGTTCAGCCAGCGGCAGGGTCGCGCTGTGGCTCCCCGCGGCAGCAGGCTGCCGAGCTGGCTCAGGCAGAGGGCGACGGGCCCAGGCAGCCACGCTGGAAGGAGCCCGGTTTTGCCGTCATCACAGCCGCCGGCATGGCTGGCGTCCCACCTTTACCAGAGCGCTCCCCGCCCCACACCCCGATTCTGCTCTTGCGCTTGCAAACAAATCACGATTTTAATCCCAGTTTACAAACAATCGCGATTTTAATCCCAGCAGAAAGCCCCTCGAACACAGCGTCCCACCGCGGCAGCGGGAGGAAGACGGGCGCAAGCCTTTCACGCCCCTTCGGGGCTCCCCCCGCGGGCCCGGGCCCGGGCCCGGTCGAGCGGGGGCCGAGGCGGACAAAGGCGGCGGGAGGCGGGGAAGCGTGACGGGCCGTGCCGCGACGGGGCGGCCCTGCCGCCGCCACCCACGGCGCCGCCGGGACAGCCCGGGGGCGGCCCCGCCGCGGCGGGGGTCAGCGGGCTCGGCCCGGCCCCGACGGCGCCGCCCGCCACCGCCACCCTCCCCAGCCCGGCCCGCCGCCGCCCCCGGCCCGCCTCCGCGCCGCGCCGGGGCGGTCGGCGGCTCCGCGCCCGCCGCCGGCATGGAGGCAGCGGGGCGGCGCGGCCGGGCCGAGGGGCGCCCCGCCTGGGGGACCCTGCTCCCCCCCCTCCTCCTCCTCCTCCTCCTCCTCCTGGCAGGTCAGCGGGGCCGGGCGGGTGCGTGTTGGGAGTCGGGAGCCGCGAAGCCGCCGGCGGCGGGTGCGAGCGGGGCTGGGAGGGCCGGGGCCCGGCGACGGCCCCCGCCGGCGGCCGCCGTGGGCAGCGGGGCGCGGCGGTTTAAGGCAGACGCAGGGGCTCTTTCTTGCTGTCGGTGATTGAATTGGCAGCCGGAGTTGGCATAGGCTCTCCGGGGTGTCTCAGCAGACCTCTCTCGGGCAGCGTGTGCTGTGTGCGAGTCCCTCTCGGGCGGCAGGGAGGTTAAATCCACGCCCTTCGGGAGAGATGCCGTGAGGTGTCCCGGCCCCGCACCTCTGGGCAGGGCGAGGGCACCCCTCGGTACCGCCGGGTTTGGTGAGCGAGCGGGAGTGCGAGCCACAAGCGGCTGCTGCGGTCGCTTCTGGTCGAGTAGCTGTGCTTGCCGGGCGCGTTAGGGACATAGCCGGAGACACGAGTGCTCGTGCCAAAAAATGAGTAACAGTGCAAAAGCCTGAAGCTGCTGGCATGGGGAGTCCTGCAAGGGTAACAGTGCAAAAGCCTTGGCATGGGGGGTCCCGCATGCGGGCACGGCGGTCGCCCCCCGTTGCTGCTCCTTCACAGCAGGGCCTGTGCCAGTTGCTGGCCTCCCCTCTCCTTCTGGAGACTGCCGTCCCTCCGGCTGCACCAATTCACTTGTTGGGGTGGCTGGTCTTCAGACTGACGGGTCAGTTGTTCCACTTTTTTGTGCATGTGCATTTCTTTAATACAGGGGTAATTATACAGGTTTAAGGCTCAGCCGCATGAGCTGACGCGTGCTGCGTCGCACAGCCCTCTCCGGCCCTCACCCTCAGCTGGCACTTGTTTTCAAGCAGGGACCAAGCATGAGCAGGTTCAGAGAACTGACCTGCTACAATCTCTAGACCAAGATTAAGGTGCTGGGTTTTGGGATGGATCGATCAGCAGCATGAGCCATTCACTACGCAGTCAGCATGCCAAGGAGTCTCGGTGCGAGGTGGGAGTTTGCAGCCAGAGGTGGGGCAGGAATGGGAGCATGGCAGCAGCTGAGATGAGGTAGGGTTACCTGGATCCCGGCACACCAAAAGCTGGGCCGGCATGGATGAAAAGCAGTAACAGGAATGGGAGTAAAACTTACGGGGAGAGCAGGAACCCCTTAGCGTGATCTGCTGCCTGAGGAACAAGAGCCACAGCGTATCCGGAATGCAGAAGCATACTTTATCATCTTTGCTTTCACGTCTCCACTGTGGCAGCGTGCGTTTGCATGACTGAAGAGGTCATCAAGGGTGACAGTGTGCAGGGCAGGGAGTCTGGATTCATCCAGGCTGCAGCTGAGGTCTTTGCAGTGGGGGAGAGACTGGGATGAGATTCGGAAGAGTGGGACTCGTGAGGACGCTTTTACAGTGCAGTAGCAGTACCCAGAGACAAGAGGTCGATAGCTTTAAAATAGCTTGTCACGGCAATAGAAGGATGCGTGTTCTTCCATGTTTCTTAATTGTAAAGAGCTCTCTTACTGTTGTTTCACAATTTGCATTGTTCCTCAGTCCAGCAGAGCATCGCTGCTGGAAATGTTTGTGGCCCCGGCTCAGCAGGACAGTCTGTGGCGCGGCAATGGGGCAGAGAGGGCACCGCTGGCCCCCATGCGGTGCCGTGCCATGGTGGCCATGGCCCTAGAGCTGGAGCGGAGCAAGGGGAGCCGCTGCCAGCTGGCAGGGGATGAAAGCGCCCCAGGCAGCTCTAATTTACACCCGGGGCTGGGCAGGCACCGGGGGAGGTAGCTAGTTCCCAGACAGCTTCCTTCTCCTCTGCTGCAGCTCAGCGAGACAGGCAGCCCGACCTCAGGTTTCTCTCTGGACTGCTTGCTGGAATGGAAAAAGGTGATCCATGGTGTCTTGGCGTTTCAAAATGCTCTTTTTTATTTTAAATGGTTATATATGAGAAGGGACTGATAAGGCCGACTACAAAATACCCATACACAAAGCACCTAACTCTGAACTTCCTACTGAAATGCAGAATGAGTGGGAATGGGCTGCCATTTGGATTACAAGGTCAGGTTGCGCCTCGAGTGAAGTCCTGTGATTGTATAAAACTGTTAGATTGCATTTTCTTTAAAGCTGTGCTGTACAGCAGTTTGTTGTTGCTACCATTTGACCGCATGAATGTTATTTTTATTCAGCAGAAGATTGTCTGGCTCAGTGTGATAATGACTGCAAAGCTTACTGCTGTGATGGGACTACTCCCTACTGCTGTTCATATTATGCCTACATTGGGAATGTCCTTTCGTAAGTATATTTGTGCTTTAGAAAAAAACTGATGTGCTGTGCTCATGGACTTGATGTAAAATTGGGTTGCGGGAAACTGTGTTTCGTCAATAAACAGCGGCAGGGTCTGGGGTTTTTTGGTTTTGTTTTGGTTTGTTTTTTCCTTGCTGGTAACAAACATCGGTATTCCTCTAAAGTCTCATGTTGCACACATTTTTGAAGCATACCAGAAAGCTTGCTAAAATTTAGGGTTATGTCCTTCGCTTGTGTACAATAATATAATTGGTGGAAGTAAGCTTTAGAGGTGGTGAGAACTTTGTTTCAAGCTCTTCAAATGAAAAGGGCTGTGAATAGAAATCTTGTGGGTTTTGTTGAGATGCTTTGTTACAATACCTGAGTTAAACCACTATTCAAACAACTTGGATTTGAGATTCTTTTTGCTTTGAGTACTTTTTTTTTTTTTCTTTTCTTTTTTTTTGACTTGTTTGCTTTTGTAAAATGGTGTTTTGGCTTTTGGTGGAATTTACTGAATAGATTCTAGGTGAGGGTAATCTGACCCTTTAACACTGCGGTTTGAACAGCATGTTTCACAGTGCTTAAAAAATACACAGTGGGTGAAATAGGTTGGTTACGAGTATTTCCTATCTAGAGAAAAATGTAGGAGTAAACTGTTGATTAAAAACATAGGCTCCAGTGTAGCCATTAGCTCTGCATCGGTGAGGAAGAAGAGAAGCTTGCGTGCTAGTGGACCTGACTCTAGGTTCTGGGCTTAATTTAAGTGACAGCCCGTAAGTATTACATTCATGTGCGAGGACAAACCTAAACAAAACATAAAATGTTGTTCTTCAAGATAGGGCATCTTACCTTCTGTTTTGTCAACCCCACCAGTAATTTCTTAACCTTTAGCATGCAGTCTGTGACGTATTTTTGGTTTATATTTGTGACTAAAATCAGAAAAGGAAAAAGAGGTACGTCATAGGGACTGCTCGGTGCTTGAGGAGGAGTGTGTGGGAAGGTGGTAGTTGCTTTTTCTAAAAAGACTCCTCTGTTGCAGCTTTTGTTTGAGCCATGGTACCTGGGGAGCATGCCAGTGTTCCCTTCAGCATATTTTATAGCACTTTGAAGGAGTAGGCAGAGTGATAGTGTTTTAATATAGAATTGATCCACAGTTTTTAAAGCAGATCAGACACTTCCTGGGCTAAAGTAAGTAAAATGATGATAAAGCACCAGAATCCTTCATTCCTCTGGAAATAAAAAAGCATGCACTTAAGATTGATTACTGTTGGAGAATGACAAGGGAGTTTTTTTCCTGCTCACCTAGGGAATGTCTGCTTTGATATTTTTTTTCTTTTCTCATTCCAAAATTGCTTTCCCATTTACACGCGTAGAAGGAGGTGCTGTTTTTGAATACCTTATTCTAGTTCACATGTGGTTAGGAATGATGGACACAATAGCATAGGATATCACATTATAAAAAGGAGGCTTCCCATAGAGCAACAAAGCAAGTGGATTTCATGTCCCACTTCCACGTGAACGTCACTGGCATTTGTCTAGCCTAATGTCAGAGCTCTGCTTTGGAAAGGATTGACCAGGGGATTCTTCAGTGACTGCTGAAATGAAAACCATGCCTTCAGCTCCAGGTTGACACCTAGTCTTTTGTATGTTTATTTAACAAATGTAAACAGCTATTGATTTAGAGCTGAGCGCGAGTGGCTCTGACACGTTGGAAAGGTTTGTGTGTATCTGGATAGTTTTGAATACTGGAGGGGCTCTTACAAGTTGCTGTTTGCCACAACATGTCTCAAAGGAGACATTTGATTCTTCTCATTTTTTATGGTTAAGTACTCCAATTCATAGACTTGAAGACCAGTCAGGAGTCATTATACTCCTCTGACCTGACATTTTGCATGATTGAGCCATAGATTTTTTTTTCCCCCTAGAAGCTGTTTTGGGCATGTCTTCTTTAAACATGTGTAATCTCATTTTGAAAACTTCGGGCATTAATGAGTTGACCATCTGTCCTGGCAAACTGTCCTATAGTTCATTTACTAACACTGCTGGGAAATTTTGCTGGGAAATGAAGGTTGAAATTCCTACTGTCAGCTCTTAACTTATCTGCGAGTTTGAAATGTGGCCCTAAATAGTCATCATGACAGCTCTCAACCTTCTCACTGAGCTGGGTGAACTCTGTCAGCCTCACATGTAAGATTTGCTTTGTTTTGCTTTGCCCTGCCCAGGGGTCAATTCTTTGGCCTTCCTTTGAGCTCCCTCTAGTATTTCCACTTCCTTCTTGAAGTGTGGCTAGCAGGGCTGAGCACAGGGTTTTGGCAGAAGCCTTGATAGGATTATTTTTTCCTGTATCTTTCTTTGAGTACCCATTTTGAAGCAGCTATCTGTGATGATTACAGAAGACATAAATGAACTCTAGCAATTTGTTCCAGCTCTAAGTCCTTAAGTCACGGTCTTCAAAGCATGTCTACTGCTTTAAGCCTGCAAACTGGTCTTTGCTAGGTTTACTACCTTGCATTTAGTTGCATTGCAAAAGATGCTATTGTGACTTTAACTATGCTCCATAAGAATAACCTTCCCTTTTCATTATTTGGCACTATATTGGTCTTTTTTGAATGTGCAAGCTTTAACTGCAGAAGTTTCGTGTTGCCTCACTCCCAAATGACAGACTGATGAAATTGTATTAGAAGAAGACACCATCTCTGGAATTTGGAAATGGCCGCTAGTGACCTAATCTGCTTATGTCTTTCTGTTAACAACTGTGTATTGAAATCTTTTAAAGAACCATTTGTAATCCAACAAACTATGTGTCCTGATAATTTCATGTAATGCTGTTCTTTAATATCCTTATTTTCCCGTGTCATCATTTTTCATCCTACTGTCTGCACCAAACAACAGACTTGATCTGCGTGGGTGCTTTCAGAAGTGCCTTTTTACTGTCTTAAACACCATTAGTAGTCCTCAGTGTTGTATCGGCTCCTCTGCTTCTTTAGAGGTTGCCTATGCTTCTTCATTTGTTTACACTATTTTTTCTGCTCTCTCCATTCTTTATAAATCTGCATGTCTTTCTGAAGTTTCTGCTCTTTATCTTCTCTGGGATGGTTTTTTTTCACAAGCGTAACTCTCTCTTGCAGTTTTGGAAAAGCCTTTTGGCGTGCAGCAGGTTCTTTTTAAACAATTCTCTGTTTTGTTTCACGCCTCTCACTCTTCTCTTTCTAGACCCATATGCCAGCAATTGTGCAAACAGACTATAAACAGCAGGCAATAATGTATATACTGATTTTAAAACAAAGTCAGTGTGACTGGATCATGATCATTGATACTTAAGTTGCTTGTAGCTCTTAGTTGATGATTTAACTCTCTTCACTCATTAAAATGAGATTCAACATGAGATATTCCATGTAGGGTTTTAGAATTTTCTATTTTAAGAAATCGTCATCTTTTTAGGACACCAGGGAATTTTTTTCTTTAGTCAGATGAGGTTTTCAGCAAACATCCTCCAGGCTGTGTGCATCTGTGATTAGCCTGTTTTTCTTTGCACACATGAAGAACAGATGCAGTTATCGGCTCACTCTAGTATTAGGATTTCAGGGCCTGTAAGAGATGTTGCAGTAACTCCATCTTCAGTTGAACTACAGGTATAATCTGTAAGCGTTCGAGGTCTGTGATTGAGTCATCTGTAATCCCATGAGCATCTCTAATGTAAAGTAACACATCCTTCCTCCTCCTCCCCCCCCTTCATGATGCCCTTTCAGAGCAAGTTGTTACAGCAGTAATGTTCCAGCTATATTTCCCTTCCCACTGGTTTTCAATAGCTACAGCCTGTCATTATTTCCTCTGATGCATATGCATTTCCTCCTGTTTATTTGCTCGGCATCTAGCGCTTAATAGTTAGCCCTTCTAAAAATGTTTTTTTCTTGGACAAATTACAGATTTGTGTTTGGACGTGCAACGTAACGGAACTCTGTCTGTGGGATGAAGGAAAAGGTGCAGGGATGCTTGAGCGCTCAGATTCTTCCTCCTGCCCACCTTCTCACTCCCCACCAGAAGAAAGCTTGGAGGCACCCTTCCCAGCCTTCAGCACCATCCCAGCCCTTTGAGTCAAGAAACTCAAACTGCCCTCCTCCTCAGAAGCTAGTATCTAAGCTATTGAATCATTTGTGACTGACCTTTTATCAGTTTGCTTGTGCTGCGTCTGCTTCTGCAGCTTGCTGCCGGGCTAGGGACTGCGAGGACTGCAGTGTGTTTTCTCCGTGACAAGTGCTCCAGGTTTGCCCACAACAACAGTATCTCCCTAACTAACCAACCGGCAGCATTTTGCCTTCTGTCACTCAGAGGAATTGGAGACATCTGGTTATTGCCTTCAGCTCCAGCCTCAAACCCCAGAGCTCCTCAGAGGTGGGAGTCGGTACAAAAGGGGTTTCTTCTGCAGAACCCAAATTTGAGCGTGTGTTTCTGACCATGCCTTTTGTATTTGCTTCTGAGAGGCCTCAAATTGTCTGGCCCTTATGCATATTCTGGTGGATTTTCTGTGGGCTAATTTCCAGCTTAGTCTTCTCCGCCACGTTGTGCCTTGTGTTTATTGTGGCCCACAGGTGACTTTTGAGCCGCAGGGAGCTCTCTGGGCAGAGATGTCAGTAGTTAGATGCTGTCAGGGGTGGTTCTGGATGCTGCCTTTGCTCTTTCACAGGACTTCATGGCCAACAGCTGTGAGTTGATGTGAAATAATCCCAGATTCCAGGTAAATAATGGAGCAAAGAGGACACATAGTCCAGCTGTTCTTTCAGATTAATACTGCTGGGCCAGTTGAATATGAAATGACAGGACTTACACCCAGATTTGGCCGACAGTATTTAAGAAAACTCATTGATAAAATATTCAGCCCTGGTGATTGGTCCGTATTTTCCTGGGAAGTCTTTAAGGGGAGTGAACTGGAATATTGGCTTAAGCAGAAGAAGAAAGCTAAGATGCAGTGATGCTACATTACATTGCAAAGCGTATGAAGTTTCTTGGTAAATGTCTTCAGAATTACTTACTCTAAGGCAACTTTTATTTAGAAAAACAAAACAAAATAAAACAAAACACATGATTCCAAGGGCTTCAAAAGTATCTGGAGGAAAAAGTAGAGAAAAACTTAAGAGAACTGTGATCTCACTACAGGTAGTGGATGGTGATTTGCAAGAGAGTAGGTAGAAAAATCGTACCAGAGAGAAGGAGGACGCAACAGCCTGTTCAGTGACTGCTGAAATATCACGTGTTATTTACATGAACTTAATGTATGTTGGAGGGGGTGAGTTTTTTGGGTGGGTTTTTTGTTTTGTTTTAAGTCTAGAAGTTGCACAATGTGGCCAGGAAGGAAGGAAGGCAGACAGAGAGAATGGGAGGAAAAGAAGCAGAGAATACATTTGGCATAAAAATCGTGTGCATGCCTCAGCCTGCAAAACTGAAGAAAAAGCCGTGTGTAGTGTATCTAAGTGTGGCATTTGACGTGGAGTACTTTATATCAGTAGTACTTTTGAGAAAAGCAGCTGACCTCAGAGAATGCCATTTTTGTTCGTGAGAGGAAGACTGTCCCTTAAGCTGATTCACTTGATATGAGAATATGGGATGGAGGGTGGGTATGGAGGAGGAGTGCACCAAAGGACAGAATTAACATTTTAAGAATTAGGAATATAGAGATGCAGCCTCTGGAGTTCATAATGAATAAAAAAAATTCAGGAAGTTTGGCATTCGCTGTAGATTCCAAATAATTAAAATTAGACACTTTCAGGCATCCCACAGTAAATATGTGAAGCAGCATATGGGTTGGGGATGGTTCTGTGTCTGCACGACAGTTGTATGGTACTCTGCTTAAAATAAAATTGTGTTCCTCTTCACCAATGTAATATTCAAAATTTCCCATGATTAAAGCACTTTGGGACAATATGTAAAACTGCAATTTACCTGGCAGTTGCCATTTCATGCCTCTGGCTCTGTGACTTCTGATACGATGCCAGAGGTGCGCCAAAGGCCTGGTTCAATAATTATTTTTTCCATTTGGCTTGAGATGTGGCTTCTGATCAGGAGTCTTCATGAATGAGCACACAGAGCAGAGCCTGAGGATGCTTGTGCTGAGTGCTGGGGGCTGGCTATAAACATGTCATCAGTAAGGGCAAGACTGATAATTAGACTACAACCATTTCCTTTTCATTCTGTCTAAGAGGTAAATAGCAGTTCAGCCTTTTAATCCTTGGTCTTCAACATCTGGAGTACCTGTGGAAGCATGCTATCCGTGCATCAGCCCGGGAAAACCTCCACAAGAGAGGTATCCAACTCTCTCTGTGCAGGGGGTTGATTAACCACAGCTTAGAGGAAGATGTAGAACCACATTTTCATTGTAAGATCTGCTAGAGAGAGAACTGGTATTCAAAACGTGACCTTTGTGAAGTGCTTGAACTTCCAGTTGTTTTTTGTTCCATGCCTATTGTCCCAGTTCATATCCTTCAGCGAAGAATGTGCGATCAGATTTATGACCAGAGCAGTATCTGCTCTTGACGATGGCTGCAGAGGAAACCCTTGTCAGCACCAGAATTAAAACACAGGGCGCCTCTTCTTCAGCGCTTTGTGTTTTTATTTCTGACCCTGTGTTGTGACAAGCAGCTCAAAATGGGAAAAAACTGTTTTGCTTGCCATACAGCGGCTCTCAAAAGCTAGCTCCCGCTTTAAGTCTCCCACCTCTGTGTTTTTTGGGTGTCTGACTAACTGTTTTGAAATGTTTGGGACTAATGGGACCGGGTTCTTTTGTTTGTTTGATCGTTTTTGGAAGATTAGGGTGTTTTATTTTAGTAGGTAGCCCTAAGCACTAGAATACTTTTTTTAGTGAAAACTGTAAGTCTTTGTAAACATGCAAGTTCAATTGTTCATAAGAAAAAAGGCTAGCACGGTTTTGTGCTAAAACTTGAGTGGTTGACATCCCTGTGGATCATCTGTTTTTCATCATTTGGAAGATTGTTAGAATTTGGCCTGAAAATGGAAGCATTAAGCTATAAATCACTGAAATGCTCTCTGTGGCTTACAGAAAACACTAAGGGGGAAAAATAAACATTCATAACGAATTCAGTGAAATTAGCTTGCTTATACTGCACTGTTTATTTTGAAAAGATTTTGCAGTGAAAAGAAGAGATAATTTTGTGTTTATCACTTGCACTGGTCTGTTTTGGAAGCCTGTAGGATTTTCCCATAAGGTTTGGTCATGTAAAAGGTAAATGTTTTCTTAACGCTTAGTAAGACTGACGTAAAGGCTGGCCCTGGGGATTATGTTGGTCACAAGAGGACTGTCCTTTCTTCATAAGAATTTTACCTCCTGTCTGTTATTTTACATCCCGCCCCACACCTTTCCCTTTTTCACGTGGGGGAAAGGTCCACCTCTGAATTTGGCAAGAATCTGTAATTTTGTTCCGTCATCTGTACATCCAGAGCTTTCGAGAGAATTCAGATAGTCTGCTAGGCACCAGTTCAGCAAAGTAGTTAAATGCATTTGTAACTTCAAGGCGGTCAGGAGATGCAATGGATAGAGTCCTCATCCTGTTGAAATCAATAAGCTAATTACTACAGTGGGGATTTCATGCACTTGGCTCTAATGGGACAAGTTGTAAGCTGAAGTACCTTGTTGAATCCGAGTGTTAGAAAAAACCATTTTTTTCTTTCTTTTTTTTTTTCTTAATCACCATGGTACCTTCCACATTCACTGCCACTTCATGCTCCCTTGCTCCCAGTTCAAGCGCTGCTTAATAAGGTGTGTCACTCCTGGAGGGTCAGGAGATACGCAAGACAAATCCCACCTCAGCTGACTCATCCACTCCCTGCACATCCAACGCGTACATGCCTCCCCTACCCCCAGCTGGAGAAGTTCTGTTTTATTGGCTAATTCTGCGATTTCACTGAGCTCGCGGGATTCTCAGAGGATTAGTCTGTTGCATTTTGTACTGGTTGCTCTGTAGTAAGTAATACCACACCAACTCAGAGCAGGGTTATTAATGAAGATACTTCTGGGTCAAAAGCTGTGCAAAAGGGCCATTTGGTGCTGCGCACAGTGTAATTGCAGCCAATCCAAATAAAACTTGTAGCACTAATTCAATATTTGAACAATATTGTCCTAGAAAGATAAACTCTCATTCTAATCTTAATGTGCCTCTTTAAGGGACAGAAACTACATTCGGCGTATATAAGTGAGTTATTAAAAATTAAAGGAAATGAACTATTAATTCACTGGGCAGCCCCAAGTTCCTTCGAGATTTATAACCACAACTAGATAGAAATTCCATAGTTAGTATAATCTTTAGAAATTCAATGAGGTTTTCTCAATGAGTTTTCTCTATTTAAAAAAGAAAAAAGTTGTGACATTTACTTTCAGAATCACTTCCACTATCATAAAAACCTTTTTTTTTCCTGTAATGAATTATTTTTATAAAATACAAGATTTCTCCTGGGACTTCCTCCATACGTAAATATTCAGTATGGGACCGAGAGGCATTAATACCACAAACTGGGCAGGCATGTTTCATCATCGTGTCTCCCTCTGTTGGCTCATCCACACAGATAAGAGGTTTTTACTGCTATCATTAAATGGAGTTATTCCTTCTGCTCACAAGGGAGGCTTGGTTTAATACTGAATGTTCCAGCTTCCCTCTCTTTATTGAGGCCCGTGGTACAGTTTGTCACAAGCGCAAGAGGTACTAAGGATATACAGCTATTGTTGAAACATCTGTTCATCAGCCAAGACGCAGTGAACCTTATTTTTAGGTGCCTTGTGGACTTGCTACGCTGCTATTGAAGCATAGAAGGACTGTGCAAACTATCTTTACTCCAGTCCTTCATACACTCCATGGTCAAGGTGATCTAATGAAGGTATAATTAGGGTATTGCTGCCTTGTACCTATTTCCAGCTGCTGAGCAGCCCATAGGGCACCAGTGTTAGTAAACCGGGAATAGCATAAGCACACACATTTGGGACTGCATGTTATATGTTATCACATTAACTGCAGTTTTAGTCTCTGATACTCTGTACTGCTTATTCCTGTTGTGCCCGTGCATTTGATTTTTTCCTTCCAACAGCAGGGTAAGAGAGGGCCTGGATGTAAGCAGTGCCCCTTCCTTTCCTTCCCTTCCCTTCCCTCCCCACTGGTGCTCCCTCCTCCTCCCCAGTAAAAGGAACAGAATAGACATCATCATTTGGGACAGGAGGGAAGCAGTTAGCCTTGGAGAGTGGCATGTCCCACCATGGAGGGGGAGGCTCCAGCTTCACCAGCAGATGTCTTGCACTTCAGGGGACAGAGCCCCCCAGGAGCAGTTTGCAACCCTTCGGGTAAGGTAACATAACTGGAAAGAACAGGAAGGTTATCAAGGAGAGGGCAGGGGATTGCAACTGCCGCCTATTATCTGTTCTACATGATGTGTGTCTGTATATACATGAGTATATATGTATGTATGTGTGTATATATACACGCACAATTATTATCTTATAATGAATTTTCTTTTGAAATTCTACTTTCCCATTTTCCTACAACACTAAAACCATGTAGAGTACCAGCTGGCGTTACGATCCTGTTCTGGTATCTGTATTGTTGAAGCACCACATCGGTGGTGCCCGTCGGCAGCACTCGGCATTCGGAGTTCAAGGCCCCACGGAGCCTATGAGATCCCCTTGCCAGGAGCACTCCAGGCCGGCCGGCCTCTGCGACTTTGGCTAGGGTGGTGAACGGGGAGGATGGAGGAGTGTCGCAGAGCGCTTGTTCTTGTATCGCGATGCCTCTGCAGTAGACCCCTAAGCATGGAGAAACAGAGAAACAGAAATATTCTGATATCAGACTGAGGAGAATTCAGAAATGGAAGACAAGCGTTGGAGAGACCCAAAATTAATTACTTACGTATAAGTAGCACTTATACTATGATGATGTTTAAATGATACATGACAGCAGCTCTTAATTCTTTTGTTTGGATCAAATCCTTCAAGTCCCTGAGCTTTCAGCCAGCTTCAGATCAGCTCCCCTCATCTGCTGCTTTGGAAATGTAAACCAAGAGGAGAGAAAATAAGCAGCCAGCATAAATTTAACACTTAACTTTTCATTGTTGGGACTAAAGCAACTCTAATAGTATTTTGTACAAGACCTTGTTGAAATACATCTCTTGGAATCTTTGAGGTTTTCCTGGAAGAGTAACAAGAATTTTGTTAGTGTGATATTTTGTATAAAGAATACAGCTTTTTTGTAATCATCTTTGCTTACCACTTGTGTAGCATATTATCTTCCAAGGGTTTCAAAACACTTAAGATAGTCAGTTGTTTCAGTCTTAGGCTCACAATATCCTGTCAGGCAAGGCTACAGTGTCTGGGCATCGTTGCCTGTCTGCCGTCCACGTAGCGTGTACTCCTGCTGGTGATGGCTCCTCAGTTCTAAGAGCAGTATAAACTGCCACAAATAAAGATGAATTATTTGGGTTATGGGCAGAATTTTGATTACTTGGAGCCAAAGTTTGATGTCTGAATATAGACATCGAATATGCCATGGATAAGCATATTCATATGAAAACCTCTTGGGATGGAGAATGGCCTTGCGTGTGAGGAGTCCTTGTGTGCCACGTCCAGCACAAAAGCACTCTCAGCTGTGAGTGAGAAGCCTTGGTGTTAATCTAATCTAAGTAATCAGTAACCTTCCCGCAAAACTCTTTTGTCAGAGCATCTCGTGTGCAAACGTTGCATTCTTTTAAGACAACAGTTATTTTTGTCTGCCTTTCTGTTTGCTGACATCTCTGCTCTGGGCACAGCTTCTCCCACACCGCAGTGTGCTGACCACTTGCTATGCTGCGTGGTCCTCGTCCCCAAAGACCTCGGTGAGGCTGTGTCCGATGATAGCTAATATATTTACATGGCTGAAAGCTAATAATGTTTGTTCAGTCCACGGCGGTAACCCTGTGTTTGGCTTGGAAATAGATGGCCTATTTACATAAACTGAAGTTATGAAAATGGATGACAGGATCGCCAATCTGCTTACCTCGCATTGCTTTCCTCCGGTGGCTCCTTGCGGGGATAATTTGATATTAAATTCCTAGTGGAGAGTGAAAGAATAGAGCTTCAAGGGGATGGGGGATGGATGAAAAGTTATGGCCCTCATTCTCCATTTTCAACAACATTTAAAATTGTCTGAAGTAAAGCACAATACATCTTTGTTCTTGAGCCTTCATGATTGTTGAACAAAACTTAATGATTGAATTAGCCCAGAAATGTAATAAAATGTCAGCTTGACAATAATGCTTTCAGAATTGCTATATGACAGGGTGCTGTAAACATAGCGGCATGTCTGCTGTATGTTTCGAATAATATGCTACATTAAGATAATGTGCTGAGATTAGGAGGGGAGCTATGGTATTTAATGTCTCTATTTGGTCAGCTTATGTTGTCGCTATCTTCTAACGTAATTTATTTTGCATTAAAATTCCATATTCTCCTTCAGGAGAGGAAATTTTTCCTGCTTGCTCCTTACGCCCCTCCCCAGTCATCCGTTCTTCTGAAGTAGGTGTGTGAGGAAGTGCGATCAGCTCGTGAAATGGCCTCTATGGTGTGGCTGCTAGCAGGGGATGGATTTGATGACCTAGGAAGGTCCTTTCACATTAGCCACAGAAGTAAGAATTTGTTCTGTTTTGGGCCTGTGCTGATCAAACATTTTCAAGCTCTCGGCAAGCCGGTAGGTATGGGGTCTCTCTCCCGTATTCCTCTGCAGTCACAGGCTGACAGCAGCTACTTACAAGCTGACCTCCAGGCTGGCATCTGTGCAGCAGACGGTGATCAGTATTGTTTATGCAGCGGGGACACTCACCTCTGTGTGTCAGCTGGCCCGTGCACTGCTAGGGAAACAGCCCTGTTTGACGTCAGTCCAATTTGGCAAGTTACAAAGCAACTTCGGGTTTTTGAGCCATGCATCCTTGTTTAAAGGAGGGAGGGTCTTTTTTTACTTCCTGCAAGGGCGCTTTTGTTCTGTGTGTCTACGACCAAATCCCCAGAAGGATGCCCCAGTAGACATCTGAAGAGCCTTGCGATCCCCTCTGAATGGCTGGGAAGCCATGCCGAGGGATCCCGCTTGGGCAGGTGGGCGATGGGAGGCTGCAGGGAGGCTGTTGTGATTGCCAGCCCAGGGCTTCTCCCTGGGCTCTGTGCCGAGTGTCCACTAGATTGTCAGATATTTTTAGGAGTCCAGAAGAATAATGCCTGTAGTTTATCTCCACGTCACTTGAAATCTGTCAGGTACAGGTACAGTCAGATACCTTTGAGACAGCATCAGTTAAGTTTCTGTATAATTCTGGTTTATTTTCCTTCCAGAGATTTGTTGTCATCGCAGAGCTACCTGCAATCCCAAATTACCCCAGGAACTCGCAACAACTAGGTTATACTCTTAATAAAGGTTGACTCATCTCTTCCGTGAAGAAGTTGCATTACTTGGAAGTCCTTATTGCTTAAAGTTGGGGAGGTTACTCCCTGGGGGATGAGGCTTGCTGGCTCGTCCAGAAAATCACCGGGACTCCTTCTGAGGAGCTTCCAGCTACCCAGACTGTGTGGGAGAGAGCAGGGCTGTGTGGAAGATGGAAAGCTGCTGCTTGGTACTTTCTTGCTATGCCTGGTTGCATACCGGGCTTTAAAGGAGAAATGCTCACGGCATTTGTGCTCCATAGTTGAAGAGAAAGGGCAGGTTGTACCTCGGTACTGTGAGCTCTTCCCCCAAGTGTGCTCACTTGGTGGGGGCCTGACCCTGCTGCCCATCTCTGGTGGACACCTGTGTTTTGTCCTCCCTGACCTGCCCATGGTGCCGTGTTCTGGGAGGGCACAGTTTTGGGTGCATTGGTCCAGCCTGGTGCTCAACCTTCGCTTGGCAGGTCGGGGGCAGCTGGAGGGGCCCCCCAGGAGAGGCTGGGACCTTGCAGGGAGGATGCGGAGGCCTTGCGGGTGGTGAAGGACGTGCTCTTGCTGCATGGGTGCCCTCTTGCACCTTCCCGGTAGGCTCCCAAGGCCACCCCATGGGGATACAGCCCTCGCGTTGAGGGAAAATGCAGTACCTCTTTTAGCTAATATAAAAGCAATTACTGCTCTGTGAGACTGGTAACTGGAAAGCAAGTTACCAGTTAGCAGCCGTTGTTTAAATCTGAAGGAGCTACGACTCAAGTCAGGGTTTGCACTTTGGCTTCGTTATGTTCGTAATAGTTCAATGTATGTTGCAGTTGCTGATAGGGCTTTGTAATGAGATGCCGTTGTTTTTCCAGGCTGAATACTTGCTGTGCTCACAGAAAACACTGGATGTGTGGATACATGAAACAAGTCAGCTGATTTATTACTGTTATCTGTCACTTGCGTTGAATGGTTTTAATAACTGCCAGAACTAATGGCTCCTTCATAACCGCCAGTAGCACCGCTACAGCTGTTGCTATATTTTTATCACTTTTTTTTTCCAACTTGTGTCAGGAGATACAAACTGTCAATTAACTGGGCAAAATCCTCAAGTCACTTGATTTATACTGACATGCAGTGGCTGAAAATACGGTCCAGCATGAGAAGAGCGATGAGATTTTCCTCCAAAACTGGCAAACAACATTTTTTGGGCTGTCTCTGGCCCATCCAGAAGAGCATTGCAGCAGCTCCACCACCATAAGGATTCCTTGTGCTCCACTGGCCACATTCAGGTGTGAGAAGTACCTTTTTCCTTGGTATTGTCAACAAAATCCTCATATTGGCTTTGCAAGAGCAACACAAACCTTTCTGTCCAGGTGCCTGTGCCATAAAACGGGGATTGGAGGTTTCTCCCCCCGTGAATTGAACTCTTCAGCTTTGGGTTTTGTGCTCTGACCTGCTTAAGAAGTTGCTTGAGGCTGAACTTCAAACTGGCCCGTTTGGTAGCCAAGTGTTTCCAGTCCTGTTTTATTCTTGTGGTTTTTAGCTGCTTCTTCCTCAGAACATAGCCAGCTGATTTTACTTGTTGTCTCTGACCCACCTGCCTGGCCTGCCAGTGGACTTGGAAAGCCCTCGTGGCGACTGCAGCAACACAAAAGCCTCAGCCACGAGCACGTCGCTTGGAAGAGCTCCCCTCGCCAGGCGTTTGCTCTTCCGCTGTAGCAGCTCCAAACAGGCTCAGGAGCCAAAATAAAAAGTTTGGGCCAGAAAGTGCAGCTTATCCACCGCAGGACCGTAATGGTTCAGAGGAAAAAGCTCTCCTTTCTCTTTTTCGCATAGGCTCTGGGTCATCACTGCTGTTTGCCGGGGGGACGATGCTGTGCCTGTAGGGATGCACGTGGGCACAGATCAGCCATCCTGAGGAAGCTCGGGCTGCAGCCCCTGGGTGGGAGCTGTCGCTGCCTCAGCCCAAGGAGCCGAGCTGCAAGCGGGACATCTCTTCAGAGGAAATTACGCATTGCAGCAGTGTTACTCCTCAGCCCTAAATGCCTGCTGCTGCTTCTCCCAGGCTGGGAGCCCCATCCTCCCAGAAAGTGTGTGTCCCACAGCTGTCTGTCCCTGTGAGCAGGATCCCAGCCCTTTTCTCCATGCCATGTGCCAGGGAAGCACTCAAGGGACAGATCGGTGACTTTCCACGGGACACCGCCATTGTGTAACTATTCCTTCATTAAGAAGTTAAAAGGATTAAGAACTCGCTGACATGTCAAAAAGTGGAGGCAGCAAAGAATTATCGTGTAATGAGGGTTGTTTGCAGTGAGGTTCTTCGGGGATTAGTACTAGCACTGAAAATTTTCCAATGCCAGTCAGGACCTAGGATGTAAATGCAAAATCCCTGGTCATAAATGTGTGTGTGTGAGAAAGATACATTTTAAATTAATGCACTTTGGAAGTTCTCAAATGACAGATTTAAGGGTGTTTCTGTGACCTTAATTTGTTGCTCTTTTGTATACTTTGTGGTGCAGCCTTCAATTACATGGTTTTCATGGAGCAGTGGGATTATAATATTCGTATATGTCTTCCATGGAGAGGTTTTCAACGCGTAAGGGCACGCACATCTCTATACAGATTTAAACTTGGCCCCTTAATGCATATTGCATGCAGTAGTGCAAAAGATCCCCTCTCGGATCTTGATATGGGAGGTTTCAGACCTGTAAGTGGCTTGGGCCTTTGATGGCCAAAATGCTTTACCAGCTCATATGAAATACGTTGCTGGCCTCATTCCAGCTGCTATTGGTTACAAGCAAAATTCATCATAGCTGATGCCAGGCGAAATAGTAGTTGGACAGCTCAAACCAGAAGCACAAGGGCCAGAGAATTGAGTGTGCCCTCTCCTTGCAGAGGCAGTACCTCCTGGCCAGGGTGAACAACAACTAGCAAAGCAGTGCAGGGATGCTTTTTTCTTGTTTTCTGTGGTGTAACTTTTCTGAACACAAACAAGATGCGTTCTCCTGTGATGTTAGCACGTTAAGAAAAAGCAATAAAAATTTCAGCATTCTAAGTGTCATTTTTATTGTGGTGTTTCAGGAATTCAGTGACAATACAATGAGACATGATCTATGTAACCTAATCAAAAACATAACAAAGTGCTTTCCAGCCTCTATGTTCAAAAGTGTTTAGGGATCCCAAATCCCATTTTCATGTATCCAGCAAGAGGCTTGCTTCCAGAGGAAAGGCTCTGGGAGGCCTCAAAAGACTCAGACTTTCTGCAGGTGGTCTCCTGTAGAGTCAGCCCTGGCTTTTGAGACATTTGCTGTCCGTGACCAAAATTTTACCCCTGTACTGGAAAACTGCATGTCTTTGTGTACGCTGACTTCAGTGCACTTACTTCCTGACTTTTTAGTCTCAGCACCGTGGCTCTTTCCTGTTCCTTTAAAAAAAAAAACCACCACACACACTCCCCTCAAAAAGCCCTTGCATGCTCTGCTTGCTCAGTTAACTCTGATTCTTGATCCTTCCATACTTTCCACTAATATTGTTACATTATTTCTGCTAAACTATGAAATATAATAAATAAACTTAATCAGATGTGACTGCATTCCTATTTCTGAAAGCTGTCCAAGATGGTGAATTAAGTGAGGGAGGGAGGGAGGGGGGGTTTGGATTGCACTGTGATCTGTGATAGTTGAATATAGGTTGAAAACTCCCTTGAATTAGATGTAATACAAAATACATAGAGTTTCAGGGCATCTTCTCAAATAAAGGTCAAGAAGAGAGTGAAAATAAGCTCTATCCTGTTTGAAATAGATTTCAGTAACAATATATTCATTCTCTTAAGCTACTTTGCATATTTTTCATAGCAGTGTTATATTTAAGGTGTGAAACAAGATTTTTGTAGTTGTATTTTTAGCAAGATATTTTCAAAACTGTCTTTTTAAAAAAAATTAAAAATCTGCCTTTGTATGTCTGTCTCAGGCTTAATTTCTGCAGTCTGAAAACTGATTTCCAATGGTCATGAAAAAGCCAACTTGATTATCTTGAAGTCAACAGGAATCTTGTTGAGGCTGTAGAACTGGACTGGTAATAAATGCCTCTGGTCCACGTGCACAGCGATGGTTGATGCATGGTTCATGTGTGCCATTTTAATCTCTGAAATGAAATAGATGGAAATGATGGTTGGAGCCCGATCATCATAGCAATGCATATCAGTGTAGTATCTTTGTGGCATTCTTCCATCTCTTAATGAACTAGGATGTCATACCATTGAACTTCATACAGTAAATGGGCTCTAGAAATTTGTCCAGAGGCTGTCTGCTGAAGGGGACTACCTTCCCCGTGGTTTACTGCACGGATCTAGCAACTTTAAGAAGACAGTGCCTTGACTTAAAGCCTCTCCCACCCAAAGTCACGGTGAATTTACTGTTTTGCTTCTTTCTAAGTTCTCAAAGTGTTTGATTATTCCCTGGCAAATCAGTTGTTGCCTGCATCTTGCCATTTAATAGCTCTGTCAAGTGATCGGTTTGGTTTACTTTACATAATTGTATTAGTACACAGTAAGCTGTCTCTCCGGAGGAGCTCACAAAGGTGTTGGCAGGGCTCAGCATGCAGGTATGAGAAATGAGGGGTGATGGTGGAGCGCATCTGCCCCATCCAGGGGTGCTTCGTGTTCGAGGAGAGGCAGGAAAAGGGTAGCAGAGGTTGTCATCCTCCAAATATAAGCGCCAGTTTCCAGGGATGTTTTTTCTGCCTTGCAGAGCGACCTGCAGAGTGTGGGAGCTGAAAGGGGTTGTGGAGGAACATCATCCACCTAATCCCTCTCTTTCTGGAAGCCTGGCCTTTTTACAGGATAGGAGAAACCGGCTGAAGCCATTTCATGAATCACCTCCTCTTTCTGCCAGGTTGCTGGCATGAGCAGCACGTGGAAAGGCAGCTCGCTCGTCCGGGTGCCCGGCCCACCCGTGCCCATGTGGAGGTGACCACCCATCCCCAAGGTCTCCCACAACACCTCACCAGGGCAGTGAGGAGGAAGATGAGGAGAAGAAGGCATTTTACTCTAGTGGGGTCAGCAAGGCAGGAAGGGATGTGCTTTCAGATAGCCCGCTGGGCTGGTTATTACAAGGAGCAGGGCATAAGAAAGAAGCATCTACTGCGAAATACATAGTGGTGTCTGAACCTAAGTGACCTTTCCAACACTGGTACAAGTTTCCGAAAGCCTTCGTGCTTAGTGGGAACCAGAGTAGTTTTATGCTAAGGCATGTTGTAACGTTTCTTGAATCGTTTTACTAGGGCCAAAGTGTTGTTTAAAATGCTGTTTATTTTGTAAGTACAAGTAATTGTGCTGAGAGTGGATTTGCTGTAACCCATGTAGATGGTTTCTTCTTTTTTGTTTCGTTTGTAATGGACTTCTTTTAAAACCTGCTTGGTTTGTAACCTGGGTCCCAGTTCAGCTCCCAGGGAATCAGCAGAAAGTTTCATGCTGTATTTCATGGGCTGTGGTGGAGGAGATTGGAGGACTGTCACCTTCTTAGCGGTTATACTATCCTCTCCTCCTCCACCTGAGCAGAAATGGCATTTGCTTTTCAGTCCTACTGCTGAGTCGACCAGTCAGCATCATGACTGGCACCGGTTATGGTGGCTTAATAGCCAGTTACGATTATTGAGAGCTGGATCCCTTTCAGTTCAAAAAGTCGACTGAAGCTATCAAATAATTTTGCTGCTGATCTTACAGCAGTATTTCTGAACTGATCACGTGGATATAAATTTTATTACAGCTCCCCTGGATGTCTCAAGCTCTCAAGCAGCGCATTTAAAAATCAGTGTAATCTCCATTTAGCACCTGAAGCGAAGTCATATGCTAAACACAAGGCTGCAGAGTTTGGCTGCAAGAGAGGTGCTTTGGTGTAAAGCTGATCTATTTTGAATGTATTCGCTTAATGCCAGGAAGCAGGGCAGTGAATATTGCAACGTATAGTCCATGTCTGGCAGTTTCCAGTGAATTAGTTATATTGCCATGAAGAAGGCGGTGTGTAACAGCGACAACACCTGCAAAAATAGCTAATGTGCTGTTGGCTTTAGGGCTCCATTTAAAAGGCAGGGTGATAATGGAAGCACATAATGTTGCTCAGACATGAATATCTACTGCCGTGGTCTGCAGGTCGTGCTGTAACTGCTCTCTAAATTTAAATAAGTACTTACTGTGTGCATCTGCACCAGATGGCACAGGTTTAGCACAGCCTGTGCTGCACTGAGTGAAATGGAGCCTTTTTTGTTGGTGGTGGTAAGGATATGTCCAGCAAGATAGAAATAGATTAAGTACAGACTTTTGTTCCCCATGTAGTACTTTCACTGCAGTATCTGTCAGTCAAGCAGATGATGCTCTGTAGGAATGAATGACCAAAGGGGAGTGATGACCCCAGGTGGGAAAAAAGTTACCAACTTGAGCAAATGCTTGATTTCCTGGAAGATTCCTTGTACTGAGATAAGTTGTTGTAGCCAGACCAGCTACCTTTAGTAAAGTAAAAGCCTAATCTTTTTAGCAACTCACTGTAGTACTATTATTGCTTTAGTAAGGGGATGCAAATGTCTCGTCTTCAGACAATTTGCATCTGCTAACTTAGCATCTGTCCTGATATTTAAACAGTGCAGTTACCAAACCAGGAATTTAAAATTCCACAGATAACCCGAGTTATAACTAATTTTTAGTGCTCTGTCACTGGACTTCAGCTTTTTTTGTGGTCTGTTTAAACCAGGACGCTTAGGAATTGCCCATTCCCTCTGAAAGCTGTGCTCCCCTTAGCCAGCAGAGGCTGCGTGGCATGCTTGGGCGCCCAGCTCCACGCCCGTCTCTTGGCTCCCTGGGCTGGATTCACAGTGGTCCTGGCATTTATAAGGATCTCTGCACGCGCAGTACCTCCACAGAGTATATTTATAGTGCAGGCTTGAAGGAAATGTAAATTAAGGCGTACACTAGCAGGTGACAGCGATAGGACATGTTTTAGGGCTGAGTGGAAGGCAGGTCAGTTAACCTTTGTTTTGCCAAATAGGAAATAGAAAAAATGTATATGAAATCACTCCATGTTTTATGAAAAATAAAAGTAATTAGTTACTCTGTAATCAAATGACTGTAGAAATGCTAGGTAGTAACAACTGCTGTATTCCTGCTTGCGAGGTGCTACGCATCTGGAATTATTTTCCTGATGTTTCAAAGGAAGTAAAATTGGGTTTGTTCTCCTGAGAGTCAATTAGTTCTCTGCCGGTAAATATTTCTAAATCTGTAGGTGAAAAAAGAGTAAAGCTTCATCAGTGCTACAGAGAACAGGTCAATTGTATAACTGCTTCTGCAGAATTAGTTAGCAGAGTAACACGTCAAAGCAGAAGGTTAATTTGCAGCCCCAAGTCCTCTAAGCTGTAAGACTGCTGCACTCACTGAGGACCCCGGTGCCCACAGGGGACCAATTTACCTGCAGCTGTTTTGAAGTCCCACCTTCTGGTTTCCAACTAAAACAGGAGTTACACTTTACAGGTGTAATCTGGTAGAGCGAGGGAATCTACCTGTCGGTGGCTTTTTCCACCGACAGCTTTGTATTATGGGAATACCAGTTTGGCCCTTAAGTTGTCAGATTTGCCACCGTCAGTCCCCTATGGCTTTCCAAGGACCAGTTTTGTGACAGTGTGTCGCTGTAGACTGTGACCACCGTTTTAATTTCAGAATACAAACTGCTGCCAGGGGAAAGATAATTATGATGCAAATGCTGTTGGTTTTTTTTCTACAAAAAAATACACAGGTGTGGTGTTGAGAGCTAATGTCAAGAAAAGCAAAATTAGCCCTAAGATATTAAAATACCTGCTTAGTCTAAGTTCAATTTTTAAAGAGAAATCGGTTACAAGGTGCAATCTCAGCTCAGCTCCTTTTGTATGGATGAGGAGTGGGGACTGGGCTATTAAACCGAGGATGTCAAACAAGTTGCAGATTCTTACAAGTTGCACTCATACATTTAAAAAAAATTCATTACACTTTTTAAAGAAGGAGCCTGCCCCTGTTCTCCAGTTTATAAATATTTCATGCTGAAATAATGCATGAGGTAGCAGAGCTCACACCACGCTGCAGGACTGGAATCGTTCTTTTTGGCTTCTGATTGAAGTGGATCACTGGGGAACTGCACGTATGCTGAAGCCAGCGTACCCAAATCTGCCGCTGCAGGGTTTGCTTCTCAGCAGAAGCGCATGAGGGGAACAATTTGGCCAGCAGGGACTGAGTGCGGTCTGTGTTGCTTGCTCTCTAGGTTGGTACAGAGGTTGAGCTTTAACAAAACAGGAAAAAAAGTAATATTATGTCTAATGTTATTCTGTAATGCAGTTACAAATGCATTGCCCTTTTCACCAGTTAACGGGCAAGTGAAATCAGTGCATGACCCATTAAGAAAAAAGCTGCCTTTCCCCCCCCCCCCTTTTTTTTTTCCCTTTTCTGGCCCAGAGGTTCAGATTTTGGGCTGCTGGTGGTTAAGTAGGGTAATTAAAGAGCTCGTCTCAGGAGACAGTTATGGGAAAGAAGGAGAAAACCTCCTTTCCTGTTTGTGGCTTTGGGGTGGAAAGGTAGATTCCCTGAGCATCAAGTCGGGAGTGCTTCATGGAAATGGAGTTCGGCTGCAGCAGCGTGTGGCGGTGGAAACCACGGGCAGGTGAGCTGCTCCAACCCCAAGCATCGAGGTGGTGGCGAACCCGATGGCCGGCGCGCCCTTCGCAGAGCTGCCCCCAGACCCCTGGGAAGCAGCGGCTGCCGGCCTCTAAGCAGGACATGGGGAGAGGCGACATGAAGTTCTGGGGATGCCGTGCAAGGAATGCATGAATGCCCATTACAGCTCGTCATTTATCATGGAAATTAGGTGTACAGGGCAGACTGTATAGTGTAATTTAGTACTATTTGTATTCCCAAGTCAGCTCATTTTATCTACATAAAACACTTAATTTCCTGTGCTCCGTCTCTCCTAATACTAGATTTTGTCATGAGCCCCACGGAATATGGGGATTCCTGGAGGTCATGTGTTTCTAGTTATCTGAGGGGGAAGATGTAAAAGAACTGGACCCGAAATAAACACTCTGTCAATTAAAATATTATATGCTTCCTTTTCTGAATCACTACTAATTTGCATGATCTGGTGAGAACTACTGGGAAAAAGCCCTTGGAGAAATATTACAAAATGCCCAGATGATTTGCATATTTAAACAATTTATTCAGCAATCTGTTAAATCTTAAGTGATCTGTTGAAACAGAAAATATAAATCACCCAACATTTTAGTACAAATGAGGTTTCTTCGTCGAAAGATAAAACTTAATTGTACATTGTGCTCTTCTGTTAGCAGGATTTTTTATCCTGTTAAACCTTTATAAGGTCACTAATTAATTGTTTTACCAAGCCAGTGGTTTGTTGGGGATTATCTGCATCAACCCTGTTTCTGATGCGTAGGAGAGAAACGCGTGTTCCAGCCAGACTATAGTTTTAGTGATTCATCAGAATTATCTCAGCTAATACTGGGATTTCCTCCCTCTTGGTTCATTTTGTGAAAGTATCAAGGAGATAATTCAGGTTGAAGTGCTGGATTAGGACTAGTGAGAGTCACAGGTGAATTCTTGGCTCTGGCACTGACGTCCCGGGCAGCCTTGAGCAAGCTGTCGTCAGCTCAACCTATAAACGCATTGAAGGAATCAAGTGTTCCCAAATCTGTGAGCGTGTACAGTCTTTTTTTTTGTCTTTTTTTCCTGGCTGACTAGGTTCATAGTCTTGGTTGAAACCCTGTGGTACTGTTAGTCATAATAAAGAATATTCCCTGGTTACTGGATGCACTTTGACAGAATTTAAGAGTGAAATTAAATCAGAATTACCTCCACATTTTATACTGCCCGCAGTCCCAAAGCTGCTAGGAACCAGATACTGCTTTACAGCTCCTTTTGGAAGTAGCAGAAAATCATTTCTTCCCCCCGTCCCGTGTTTGCAGTGAGGCACCATGAGATGCAGCGAGTTGTCTAAACATTTTAAATGAGCAAGGCATGGAATTATATCACCATTCACAACCCACTTCTCCTGATATCTGGTCCCTTGCTCCACTAACTGCATCTCTATGCAAATCTTTACCAGATGCAGATTGGCAGGGCCTGGCATAGCTAACGGACTCAGTCCCTGATCTTACCCTGCAGACAGTTGGACCTAAAGTTGGAATTTGGTTTCTTTAAAAGTAATTGTCATTGTTTGAAAAGAAACAGGCTGTTCTAGCTGCTGACATGGGAGACTTAGAAACTGATTGGCAAATTTGAATGCAGAAAAGAGACTCTGGTTAAAATCCAAGTGCATATGTGATACCGGTTGTTTTTAACATTACTGTAATCAACTAATTTCTTGTGGATAATTAAGTACTTGGAATTCTTTTGTCTTGCATTAGCTGTTTCAAACATCAGGAACAGGGTGGTGGTTGTTTTTCTCTAAAATGTAAACTCATAATTAGGTTAACAAGTAAAAATACTGACAGACTGGCAAGGAAGAATTATGAAATGTGAAACTTTAGTCATGGAAAAAGGATAGCACGGGTGCTGCTATCTCAGCAGCCTGAATTGTGCCAACACCTCCTGTGTTTCTGTGGTGGGTTGACTTTGGCCAGCTGCCAGACGCCCACCACTCTCTCACTCCTGCTCTTCAACAGGTGGACAGGTGGAAGAAAATAAGATGAAAAAGCTCGTGGGTCGACATGAGGACAGGGAGATCACTTACCAGTTACCGTCATGGGCAAAACAGACTTGACCGGGGGAAAATTAATTAAATGTATTGCCAGTTAGAATAGAAGTGGATGGTGACAAACAAGGACAAAAACTAAAACACCTTACCCCCTCCACCGCCCCTTTGCCCAGGCTCAACTTCACTCCTTCATCCCCAACTCTTCTGCCTCCCCCTACTCCAAGCAGCGCAGTGGGATTTTGGGGGATGGGAGGGTTGCAGTCAGTCTGTAACAGCTCCTCTCTGCCACTCCTTCCTCTGCACGCTTTTCCCCTCCTCCAGTGTGGGCTCTCCATGGGCTGCAGTCCTTCAGGACAAACCTGCTCCAGAATGGGTCCTTCCGATGGGCTGCAGCTTCCTTCAGGGCATATTCTGCTCCAGTGTGGGGTCCTCCATGGCTGCAGTGTGTATACCTGCTCCAGCATGGTCTCTCCAGGGGCTGCAGGGGATCCCTGCTCTGGCACCTGAAGCACCTCCTCCCCCTCCTCCCCCATCCCCTTGGTGCTCGCAGGGCTGTTTCTCACACTTTTCCCCTCACCCCTCGCTGCCGGGCAGCATTTTGCCCTTTCTTACCCAGGCTTCCCCTGAGGCGCCGCCATCGTGGTTGCAGGGCTCGGCCGTGCCCCGCGGTGGGTCCGTTGGAGCCAGCTGGAACCGGCTGTGTCCGGCACGGGACAGCCCCGGCCGCTCCTCACAGAGGCCGCCCTGCAGCCCCCTGCCAGTGCCTGGGCACCTGAGTCCAGTAGAGTTTCAAAACCTAAATCTATTTAGGATCTAAATTAGTTTGGGTCCTCAAAATAAACCCTGCAGAGATAATGCAGCATACCTTCTCCAGCTTGGGAAGGCCGGGGTTTCAAGGATTATCAGTGTCTGGATCTTGGTCTCTCGGGTAGCAATTAAGCTTGATGGTAGCGTCCTTACTGAAGCACGAGCATCTCTGGAGTGAAGATGTGCAGATGGGAAGCAGTGCTGTGAACACTGTGAACTGAGCTGTCACTCTGCATGTTTGGGTGTGCCCTGACCCAGACAGGGATAGACGCAGAAGGGAGGCCTGTCAGAGTCAAAATGTCAGAAGGTGGTGTTGGGTTCATCAGCCTGGACACAGCCATGCTCTGCAGACAGCTGTCCCAAACTGTGGGTTGATCACCCACCAGATCCTTTCCTTCCCTTATATCTGCTGCCCTGGATGAGCTGGGAGAGGGGACACAGCTGAGTCCGAAGGAGGAGGTGGTCTCCCGTCAGCCTCTCTGGGGCTAAGAGCCCTGGCTGTTACCCTGCTGTGGCTCAGGAGAGGTGGTGATGAGCAAGCAAAGAAGGTACTGAGAAAAAAGTTGAAGACTTCTGTGCCGTCAATGTTTCTTCTTCTCCAGCACCCATCTGGCTGGAAGCTGTGCTCCTTGTCTCCCCTGTCTCCATGGTAGGCAGCTGAGGCTTTTCCAGACAACCTCGCTCGATGGCAGGGCACCCTTACTATTCCAGTGGGTCTCACTGATGCGGATGTGACATGGTTCAAAATTTGGGGGGCAGGGTTGCCTGATTTTTAATCATGACATTAAAATTACATTAATTGGATTTACCACACAAAAATGCTCAAAAGCTTTTATGAGTGAGAAATTAGATTTACAAATCCTTCCATGCCTTTACAGTACAAATCCTGCCAATAAATCCTAAATACACTTTCAAATATAAATCCTTTCTTTACCCTTGGGATGGAAATCACTGATTTATGAATCAGAACGGTAAAAATCCTGAGGTTCTATCAGGTTTACAAATCCTGGCATGATTTTTAAATGGAAAATTCTGGTCTTGCATTTCTGGGTTTCGTGTCACTTTATCCCTGGAAGAACAGTGCGTGGTTTGCATCTGCTTCTACTTCTGCATGCGCTGGCATAGGTCCTGGTGTTTTATTTCAGCCTGGGTCATCAGTAAGAAATGTCCTAGTGGACATGGTAGGAAGGAGAGGTTTCTTCTTTCTCTGGAGACTTTAAACAGTTACATGTGAGAGGCAATAGAGTGTGATTTGTTGCTGGCCCTTCTTGGCAGTGGCATGGCTCCCTTTGGTTGGTGCATTGAGAGGTCGGCTTCTCCCAGGGCTGACTGTCCAAGCCACCCTCTTGCTCCTGATCACGAGATGAGAGGCAGGACTGGTAGAGGTCCTGTGAGCATCAGAAGGGTGGGGAGCTCAGGAGCAACCCTTGGTAGGAGATCAGCCTGGCCAAATGCGGAAAGCAGCAGGACAAAAGGCTGCTTAGAAGGAAAAGTCACTTTTGCCAAAATGGTAGCGGAGACTGTCATGTATTTAAAGTGATTTCTGATACAAGACTAAATTTACTTCTGAATCGAATGGAAAATAACTTTTGCATGTAAGAAGTTCTTTTCTCCTCTTCTGGCAATCATGTTTGTGTCTTCCTGCAGACTGCCCTGATCTCCATCTTCTCCACTGTTTTCCTTCGTCCTTGCTCCCCAAGGCAGGTTGTTTAGGTCCTGACAAAGAGAGAAGAAAACATAACTGTGCCAGGTAGCTACAACCATGTGTACACTCTGCAGTGATGCAAGCTGTTGCTCAGGGTTGCATGGCTGGCCTTCTCCACGCGTCCATCGCACTTGACTGTTTTCCTTTGAAAAGTCTGCTCCCTGCAGCCAAGGGCACAGCTGCAGCTCAGGTAACATGACCGGGGGGCACTGGCTTGGCAGTAGCAGCACTTGCTTTGTTGCTTCACACTTTGAAAAACTGAGTAACTTTCTGGAACAGCTCCAGAGGCTCTCTGCACGAAACTGTGTTTTCAGAGGCGTTGCAGAGGTGGCAGGCGCCTCAGTCAGCAGTGGCTTTTATTGCAGCCCATCCCTATATGGGAACAGACGCTTTCAGATGCTGGCTGCCTTCCTGTCCTGTTTTAACACCACTACCACAGGACCCTCACAAAATTCAGTGCAGGAGCTTCCAGGGCATGCAGCACTGTTGCAGCCTGCCAACTCACCTTACGTGCCACTGCTCTGGTGCAGACACGGCCCTCCACAGCTGTGATATGCGGACCCAAGATTACCCTCACTGAGTAGGTCCCCTGAAATAGCCATATCATCTTTCTGTCTTAGGCTTTAACTGAGCAAACACCTATGCACAGGGATATAAACCAGGAGGAAGGAGGTGTAGTGAAAGAAAGGAGAACTAAACAAAGCAACAAGGAAATCTTTGAGCCCTGTCATTTGAGATTCTGAAGTGAAAGCAGACTGGATTTTGACAGTTACTCTGTTTAAAAAATCACAGTGGTGAGACGGGAAAACCAACTACTTCCCTCCATCAGTGGACATATTGTGACTAATGGAAAGCTACCCTAAAGACCTCTTAGCTCTATTTCCTTGTTTTGAAACTGCCAAGAAATTGTCACGTGATACTTTGCATAATTTGCTAGTACAAATGTTGTCATTGTACTCCTTGTACTATCATTGTACTCCATATAATCCTTGAAAGAAATATTGAGTCGGATGTGATTAACAATGGGGGGACAACCAAATACACCTGGGTCAGAGGCTTGAATGTTTGGTAGGTCCATGCCAGCAGCCATTGCCAGCTTGACTTCTGCTCCACAATTTAATTCTGCATATTTATCGTGCTCACTGTAGTATTATCTAGTACAAAGCCAAGAGTTTAAATCATACTGACTTCCTCAAAAACACCTTCTTGGAAACACTTTAAAAATAACTTTGATCAGGTGAATAGTCACACTCCCAAGTGGCCAGTGGGACAACTTAGAAGAACATGGCTACAGGCTGTCTTTAGTTATCTCAAAGGCTCAGTTTCTTTTACATTTGACCCACTGCTAGCCCCTAGAAATTATTTGAATGTTTTTAAACTAGAAGAGAGTAGATTCAGACTAGATATAAGGAAGAAATCTTCAATGATTGGTGGTGAAACACTGGAAGTGGTTGCCCAGAGAGGTGGTAGATGCCCCATCCCTGGGAGCATTCAAGGTCAGGCTGGACGGGGCTCTGAGCAACCTGATCTAGTTGAAGATGTCCCTGCCCACGGCAGGGGGGTTGGACTAGATGACCTTTAGAGGTCCCTTCCAACCCAAACTATTCTATGATTCTATGATTCTATGATTCTATGATCTGTCATAGAATCAAAGAATCATAGAATGATTGAGGTTGGAAAAGACCTCTAAGATCATCAAGTCCAACCGTCGACCCAACACCACCATGCCCACTAAACCATGTCCCTAAGCACCTCATCTACACGTCTTTTAAATACCTCCAGGGATGGGGACTCAACCACCTCCCTGAGCAGCCTGTTCCAATGTTTCACCACTCTTTCAGTAAAGAAATTTTTCCTCACATCCAATCTAAACCTCCCCTGGCGCAACGTGAGGCCATTTCCTCTCGTCCTATCGCTTGTTACTTGGGAGAAGAGACCAACACCCACCTCGCTACAACCTCCTTTCAGGTAGTTGTAGAGAGCGATGAGGTCTCCCCTCAGCCTCCTTTTCTCCAGGCTAAACAACCCCAGTTCCCTCAGCCGCTCCTCATAAGACTTGTTCTCCAGACCCCTCACCAGCCTCGTTGCCCTTCTCTGGACACGCTCCAGCACCTCGACGTCCTTCTTGTAGTGAGGGGCCCAAAACTGAACACAGTATTCGAGGTACGGCCTCACCAGTGCCGAGTACAGGGGCACGTTCACTTCCCTATTCCTGCTGGCCACACGATTTCTGATACAGGCCAGGATGCCATTGGCCTTCTTGGCCACCTGGGCACACTGCCGGCTCATGTTCAGCCGGCTGTCGACCAGCACCCCCAGGTCCTTTTCCACTGGGCAGCTTTCCAGCCACTCTTCCCCAAGCCTGTAGTGCTGCATGGGGTTGTTGTGGCCCAAGTGGAGGACCCAGCACTTGGCCTTGTTGAACCTCATCCAGTTGGCCTCGGCCCATCGATCCAGCCTGTCCAGGTCCCTCTGCGGAGCCTTCCTACCCTCAAGCAGATCAACACTCCCGCCCAACTTGGTGTCGTCTGCAAACTTACTGAGGGAGCACTCAATCCCCTCATCCAGATCATTGATAAAGATATTGAACAAGACCAGCCCCAAAACTGAGCCCTGGGGAACACCGCTCGTGACCGGCCGCCAACTGGATGTAACTCCATTCACCACAACTCTCTGGTCCCGGCCGTCCAGCCAGTTTTTTACCCAGCGCAGAGTACACCTGTCTAAGCCGTGAGCCACCAGCTTCTCGAGAAGAATGCTGTGGGAGACGGTGTCAAAGGCCTTACTGAAGTCCAGGTAGACCACATCCACAGCCTTTCCCTCATCCACTAGGCGGGTCACCTGGTCATAGAAGGAGATCAGGTTGGTCAAGCAGGACCTGCCTCTCATGAACCCGTGCTGGCTGGGCCTGACCCCCTGGTTGTCCCGCACATGCCTTGTGAGCGCCCTCAAGATGAACCGCTCCATAATCTTCCCCAGCACCGAGGTCAGGCTGACAGGCCTGTAGTTCCCCGGATCCTCCTTCCGGCCCTTCTTGTAGATGGGCGTCACATTGGCAAGCCTCCAGTCGTCCGGGACCTCCCCCGTTAACCAGGACTGCTGATAAATGATGGAGAGCGGCTTGGTGAGCTCCTCCGCCAGCTCCCTCAGCACTCTCGGGTGGATCCCATCTGGCCCCATAGACTTGTGAGCATCCAGGTGGCGTAGCAGGTCATTGACTGCTTCCTCTTGGATTATGGGGGGTTCATCCTGCTCGCCGTCCCTGTCTTCCAGCTCGGAGGGCCGAGTACCCTGAGGATAACTGGTCTGCCTGTTAAAGACTGAGGCAAAGAAGGCATTGAGTACCTCAGCCTTTTCCTCATCCTCGGTAGATGATGTCAGACCCATCTTTGGCCATTCTTCTGTCATGCTCATGGAGATGAGGGGTAGGGATGGGCCATCTTAGTGCAGACCTGATGCTGGGTCCTGGGACTTCCCATAACCAGGAGGATTTCCATTGCGAACACCCCAGGGGTCAACCTCTGATCATCTGTGCCCAGAGGTAAGAACTGCACATAGTAAGGCCAAAATTTCCGTGGGCTGCAAACCTCATGAGCAGGTGTTATACCATTGACACGGAGACAGTTAGCCTGGCATGGTTTGAAGCTGTTTTTCCGGAGTATCTGTAGCCCTGTTGTGTCCAGGATGCACTGCCCTTACCACATGTATGCAACACAGTACGTACACACATATTTCTTCCTAGGAGCAAATACTTGTTTTCAAAGTGGTTAATGAGAAGCTTAGGTTCAAAAAGATGAGAAAGCAAAGCTCAAATGTGACACTGTCTTGCCTTATAGAAGTGTGAAGAATCTTAGCAGGATGTAGACTTAGGGCTTTCAGAGGAAAATCACAGGCTTACCTCAGAGTTGCTTCATTTTTTATTTTGTCGCAGCTAGAATTACCCCAAGAATGACTGATACATACCTTCTTTATAACACATGCTGTTACTTGTACTGTTGTGCTTGTTGTAAAGCATGCTCTCTCTTAATGTCATTTTGAAGGTAGTTTATGAACAATGCAAACAAATTCAAAACTTTATGAAAAGGAAGAACAGGAGTAATTCTTACACTGATGCCAAACTTTGAGTCAGTGCTCAGAAATGGTAAATAAAAACATAGTTGAGAGGTCTTTCTTTATGAGAGATGTAAGATTTTTTTTTTCTGTTTGCCAGGAATGCAGCGCTTCCACGACAAAGGAAATAGGGAGTAATATAATGTCAGTAATCTTGTGTCCAACTTCAAGATATGTATTATGCATGAGTAGTTTTGCCTGGCAGGCAATGAATTTCCAGAAAGGTTAGATTTACGCCGCATAGATAATATTGAAAGAATTATGTTGCCAATGCCATCATGGCTTCCAAAGCATTTTATGTTCCTGCAGACTCAATGCTGAGGCAAAATAACTGTTTCCAATCACCAAGTCCTGAGCCAAGAGCCTGCCTAGTTCCTGAAATGAAAGAAAATGCATTAATAGTTCCTGGTTTATTTGAAACATGGGGAAGTTGACACAAAGATTAAAAGAACTGAAATGTTGAAGGGGAGAAACACATTGGTGGGGATTTTGATCAGACTTGTTCTACAAAAGCTCACATATATTTTATTACATACCTTCTCGACTTTTCTGCCTGGTTCAAAAGTGCACAGCAGTGCCATTAAGATTCCCAGGGCAGCGGGTACTGTGGTCTTGTATTACATTCGTGCCACCATTTCACTCCTGGTTTTTAAGGTCTGAGCATGTGATAATGGTCTGAGAAATGCATGTTGCTTGTCAAGTAACTCACCCTCTGCTACAGCACCAGTTGTGTGAAAGAAGGAGCATCACAGAGATTGACAGGGGGTTAGGGCCATGCATAGCCGGTAGGGCATGACAGGGTCCCAGCATAGCAAGGTCTGTGTTGTGCTTAAAAGGCCTTCTACTATCTGCCATGATGATTTCATGGAAGCATTACAATCTCCTTTTTCCTACCACTTCTACCATGAATGCCTGATTTACTTTTCTTTTCCCCCTCCACTGCTTTTCATCTTGCATGTTTATACAGGAGCAAAGTGAGTGTAAACTCCTACCCTTCTAATTTGCAGACTTTTTACTGTCATTTCGCATGAACGTAAATGGCCACACTGAAGTGCAAAACACTATGAAGAATGGGATGCGCTACCAGATTTTTCCCTGTTTATTAACAGATAGATGAGAAGACCTATGTCCTTTCTCCCAGGGAGAGACTCCATTCCACCCAGCTTCTTGCCCCATGACTTAGTGCCAAGTAAAAGAAGTATTCTGTATTTACCTGGACCTCAAGAAAGCTGGAGGCCTTTCCCCCCGCTTCTACACAACAAGCAAACCTATAGCGTAACTTTTTGCCTTGGCTTCACTCATTCCATTCATCCTCCAGTCAAAGGGGGAGAAAAAATCTGAGGGTTACTGTACAAAAGAGGGGAAATGCCTGAAGTTTACTACTTAGAGCAGCTACACGCAGCTTATCTGCAGCCCTCAATGCTTACGTATTGAGCACATCAAGGGTTAGTGTTTCAGGAAGCGTCCTGTTTGCCACAGTGCCTGAGGCAGGAGAAGCACCCAATAAACCCAAAGTCTGTTTTTGAATAGAGATGCCTGGATGAGATTGAAACTACCTGTAGTATGTTCTGGGGCTGCACTTTTCCATTTATTTTCAGCCTTGCTTATACATCAGTGCCCTGACCCGTAACTTCTTTCATTTCGGTTCGTATTTAGCCCAGATCCAAACTAACGGATCATGGAAATTGCTGGTAGCCACAAACTGCTGTACATTTATTTGTGACTGCCAGCCTCTTTGGGTGAGAACTCCTTGTGAATAGTGAAGGAAATTCAAGCCTGGAGTCAGACTGAATCACTGGAGGGCTCTTCAGCTCAGCACCAGTTCCCGGAGCACATTCTTTATGTGTTAGACCCTTTGAATGCATATACTAAGGGAAAGGAAAGGATCCTACAGCCTGCATCAAACTCTGCATTTCTGTACAGATCTTTGTGCTCTGACTGTTGAGGAAGCCTCTAGCACTGCTTTTCAGTATCTCCACATCAATTTGGAAATTATAAACCTTTATTTTGCAATAGGGAGATGGATGCCTGTGGGAAGCAGCTAATATGTATGAGGATTGGAAATCCTGGGTTCTTTTTCAGGAACTGCTGCAGTTCAACCTCTTGTGCCTCTTCTTCTTTCGTAAAACGAGGTTGTTGTTTACTTACCTTACAGGAGTGTTTTTATAAAGCTAATTTGCTGTCCTAAACAAGATTTGTAAAACCCAGTTAGGGACACCAGCATCAACTTCCACAACTTAAAAAATATGATTTCTAGTGTTTGCCTTGGCAAAGCAAACCTGCTACATGGGAGTGAATGTATAAATAATCCATTTGTCTTTTCAGGTAGTGAAGAGAAGACAGGCACTGGAGGCAAAATCCAGCCTGTGACCTCTAGTTTGTCCAGCCATGCTATCCCTTCCAGCATGACATCTCCATCTTATTTGATTGCTTCAGTCAAACTTACTCAGATCCCGTCCCCAGGAGTGGAGTCTGGTAGGGTGGGAGAGGACTAACTATCATCCGCTTCTCCCTGTTAGCCCCAGGACAGCAGCAAATCTTCTTTCTGCCACCACTGTAGCTTCTAGGCTATGATTTTCTTGGCTGCATTTCCCAGCTTTGCCCTTCTAGCACTGACTAATTTCTTTACAGCTCCACATAATAGGATGCTGCACACATACTAAAAAAAGCGCCTAAGGTTTCCCTGTGGAAGGTTAGTAGGGTGGGCACAGGTATTTGTGAGAAATGTGATCTAGCTTTATCTTCCTAAATTTAGATGATACACAGGTGTTTGCTGAGTTTAGCCTTAAAGACAGAGAATGTGTTTCCTTTTCTTTTGTAGTGTTGGGATTGTCTTTATTTTTCTCTTTCCACATTAAATCATGGAGATTTTTGTTTTTTCTGGAAATGATGGTTAACCAGCTACTATCAAGTCTTTTTAAATGTTATTGGACTGCTAAATAGGGAATTTTTTTGCTCCTCATTCTATTTTTGCTTTCTATTTAAACTATTGTCACTTATCTCCAGTGTTTCAGTATGACATTTTAATGAATGGCCTGTTCCCTCAGCTCGGTTCACAAAAGCTGTTCTACCTCTGATTTTTGTCATGTCAGCTTGAGACCAGAATAGGTGAGCTTAACCTCTGAGGACCTGTGTGTTACATTTTTAAATATAATGTATTCTTTGCCGGTCTGTGCCAGTTCTGATATCTTTATAGTGAATTGCTTTGTATTTGCTTTCACCAAGCAGAAAATTTTGGAAGAGGCAGAACTTTCTACTGCCCTGATTCAGAGGTCACATTAACATTACCAAAACAAAAAAAAAAAAAGCTGAGACATTCAATGAAAAACTGTGTCCCCTGCCCTAAAATGGCAGTTAAGCATCACGCAGTTAAGGTAAATTCACTTGGGTTTTGTGTTTTCTTAATACATCAGGATGTAATTTGTGGCAGTTGAGTAAGTAATTAGCAGAAACCTGAATGGTCCCTGCAGTGTCCATGGGAATCTCTGGGGAGGAGGTGGAGGTGGCAGCTAAGGGCCAGTCCTGGGCGTTTCTAAGATAGATCCTCCCTTCTAATCAGCTAAAAATCTGACTCCTCCTGGCATAGCTGCTGGGTACTTGGATATCTTGGAACATCTCTCTCTGAGAGCCTGAATCACTGAAGAATATTAGATTTAGGACTCTAGATTATTTATCTGTTTGACCTTGGATGGTGTTGTGGTTTAACCCAGCAGGCAGCTAAACACCACACAGCCGTTCGCTCACTCCCCTGCAGTGGGATGGGGGAGAGAATCGGGAAAAAAAGGTAGAATTCACGGGTTGAGATAGAGACAATTTAATAGGACAGAAAAGAAAAGTAAAATAATAATAACGATAAAAGAATATACAAAACAAGTGATGCACAATGCAATTGCTCACCACCCGCTGACCGATGCCCAGCCGCTTCCCAAGCAGTGGACCCCCGGCCAGCTTTTCCCCTAGTTTAGACGCTGAGCATGACGTCATACGGCATGGAATATCCCTTTGGCGAGTTTGGGTCAGCTGTCCTGGCTGTGCCCCCTCCCAGCTTCTTGTGCACCCCCAACCTACTCGCTCGTGGGGCGGTGTGAGAAGCAGGAAAAGGCCTTGACTCTGTGTAAGCACTGCTCAGCAGTAACTACAACATCAGTGTGTTATCAACATTATTCTCATCCTAAATCCAAAACACAGCACTGTACCAGCTACTAGGAAGAAAATTAACTCTATCTCAGCCAAAACCAGGACAGATGGCTGCCAGATGCCTACCCAGCCGCTCTCTCACTCCCCCTCCTGAACATGACAGGGAAGGAAAATAAGATGGCAAACCCTGTGGGTTGAGATGAGGACAGGGAGATCACTTACCAGTTACCATCATGGGCAAAACAGACTCCACCAGGGAAAAATTAATTTAATTTATTGCCAATTAAATATAGAATTGGATGGTGAGAAACAAAGACAAAAACTAAAACACCTTCCCCTTACTTCCTCCCCTCCCCCGGGCTTTATCCCAGGCTCAACTTCACCCCACCCCCAACTCCTCTGCCTCCCCACCCTGAGCGGCACAGGGGAGATGGGGAATGGGAGGTGTGGTGTGTCCGTAACAGCTCGTCTCCGCTGTCCCCTCCTCCTCATACTTTTCTCCTGCACCAGCATGTGCTCCTTAGCGGGCTGCAGCGTGGGTACCTGCTCGGTACAGTGCTGTAGGAGTTGGAGAAACTATTTCTTCTCTTATTGACCATAGTTTTACACGGAGGAAGTGCAGTAAGGGTCATTTGAATGCTACTGAGGAGAAATTATTCTGAAACCCTCTGAGCTAGGTCCTTGGCTGGTGAGCATCTGCATTAATATTTGTCAACTTTCATAGACCTACATTCTCTCAAGCCAGCTGGGGATCCAAAACAACTTTTTTGTCCTCTGGAAAGAAAGGAGAAGCTATTTTCCACATTGAGAATATTGTCACACATGCATGGTGTTGATTAATTAAAAAGAGGTGAGGCTCTTTAGGAAGCTGGGAAAGAGATCTTCTCTCTCCCCACCTCCTGCTTTCCCTCACCCTGAGATGGCTTGTTCACCTGAGGCTGAAGGTAGAGTAGTGGGACCAGAAGCGCGGTGCAAAATGCCAGTCAAAAGCAGTCAAAACCCCTATCTGGGTGTGCATCTCTGGAAATGCAGCACAGCTGTAAGGCGAGGAAAAGCAGAGTATTTGATCATGACTTCTGTATTGGATATGCATTTAAACTCTCTCTCACTTCAAATCAGACCTAACTGCTTGCCGGTAGTCTAAACTGTCAATGATTGAGCATGATTTACATTTTGGTTTTGTAGAGTTTAATTCTGTAAGGAATTAAATAAGCTAAAAGAAACAGCTTTCTGTGCAATTAGTAAACGAGGAAAAGGCAAAATTAAAACATGGCTGTTCCCTTTGACAATTAAATAGGAAGAAAGGAACACCATGTTTTAAATTATATGAGCTTTCAGCTAAGCCTCTCATTAGTAGTGAAAACCTTTTTCTCTGAAATCTCCTGAACCCTGTTTTTGAAGGGGTAAAAATAGGAAAAAGCACTTTGTCAAATTGCTGTTTTGAAATGGAAGGATTTAATTTATCTGTTTCTCTGCTTCCCAAAAGTTAGTGTTTACAACAGGGTCTCCAGACCACCCGTAATCTGGTAATGGGTCTAGCACAACCTTCAGTCTCTAAACAGATGCTTATCTGAGCATTATCTGATTCCCTTGTGGTGGGAGGGTCTGTTCATAATCCCCAAACCCATTAAAGAAACAAAAAGGGCGTTGTAAAAACATTTTGAAATAGATGAAACACCTTTCAAGATAAGTTGCTGATAAAGGAAGGCAAAAGCACAGTGGGACTGAAATGATTCCTTGGATACTTCATGCTACTTCTTTGGCAGCTTATCTTACTGTGGTGACTGTACTATGAGACATGTACTAACAGTAGTTCCGAAATAAACATCTTAGATGTTAGAAATAGAGAGAGACTACTTTTTATTTTACTTTCCCATATTCACATTAAAAAATGCAAATTGCTTCTTAAAAATAATGGTGGTTTGTCATTGACGCAGTCCTGTTAGAAGCTTTGTCGTCTTTGGTGAGTGCAGGAGATGAAGGCTGAAAATCAAGTGGTATCCTGATGTTTCAAATTAAGGTCTTATAAAAGATGCAAGCATGTATGTTACTTTTTCCACATGAGTTCTCCGATCAGAAAAAAAGAAGCTCTAAATCTCTTTCTTTGTATTTATCAGGGTAGAAAACACAGTGTGGAAAAGCAGGGTAGAAACACAATGTGGAAAAAAGGATTATTAAATAATTCCTAAACAAAACCAAACCACAGAAACATTACAATAATTAAGTCACTAGAAGATCACATACTTCATTACTTACAAGCTGGCAGGTCGTAAGAAAGGCACAAGTGCATTTTTATGGCAGGAAATACGTCCATTAAATTACACCATTAAGTCATATACACCGGTCATTGTACTCTCTTGCTTTATGGGTTTCGTATTGACTTTACATTCTGTTCAGTGCTGTAGACATGAGGGTAACATTAAAGATAGGCAGATAAAAATGCATTTACCTGATTGTTAAGTCATGTTTTTTATTCAGGCAGACATACATAGCTGAAGTATGAAATAGTGAAACTGCAAAAAAGCCACTCAGAGTGTAAGCTGTCCATTGCAAAAGCCTGAAAATGAGAACTGTATGATAAAACACCTTCATATTCCCCCTTCTTTTTTCCAGTTCCTTCATTATACCCACTAATGTTTTGCTTTCTTCCTTTTTTTGAAGTCTTAAAATTTTCCCTTAGTGTTCCTGGTGGTGCTTTGCTTTTGTGCAGTGATTAAATTTGCTAAATATGAGAGTGGCTAATTTGCTAATTAATGCAGCTGACACCTTACTCAACTGCTGTTCTCATTCTCCATGGCCCTTTCTGCAATTTGTGGCTGGATGTATCTTCATCATGTGGCCAAAACGTAGTGGCTTCCCATGATGGGATCTCGTTCTGTGATGGGAGTATGTGTGTGCCAGGTGACACAGTTGCGGGTTTCTGGTGCATTTCTCGTACTTCTGGATGCTCTCACGTCAGGCGACCGGAATTTGGGCCCTCCCATTGCCCCCACCCTCGCTCAATCCCACGATCTGTGTGTGCCATTGCTGTCCCGTTCCTAAAGCATGCCTGTCCCAAACCTGCAGTCTGGTTGAAATGTTCATTGTTCACTCGAAGGGTGAGAAGCGGCAAGGCCGTTGTTTGAAAAGTGAGGCGAAATCCAAAGGTAAAGAAAGCACCACTGCTCGTAAAACTCTGATCCATTTTAGAGAAATCAGTGTGCCTCATTAGCTTCACTTAACTTCAGGATTAGACTGTCTCGGCCATTATGTCATCTAGGCTGTCGGTACTTAAAACCCTGTTAATGCTTAAGTCTGTTCCCAGCCTCCTCCAGTTTCAGCTCATGTCACATATTAGACGCAGTGCATTCTGCTGCTTCTGCCAAGTCTAACATACTGCCACTTATTTTTCTGTTCCTGCTTTCCTCGTTCCCCTTAAGTGCTGGAGTCCCAGTGCAACAAAGCATTTAAACATACGCTCAACTCCAAGTGATGAAGTGTTTTGTTGAGTCAGGACCTTTGTGTTCAACTCGGCCTGTTTGAGTGCAAGTAGCCTTTGAAGTTTGAAAGGCACAAGGAGAGATCCTCAGTGGCACGCAGAGGACCAGTTAATTCTTTCTTTTATTAGTCTCTTTGGTTCTTCAATTTAATTGCTCTTAGATTCCCATTTTTTACTTTCTCTGCCTTATTGTACCATCTGCCTTTTTGCTTTACATCACTCTGTTCTTTCATTTACCACTTGTCTTCCCCAGAGTTGGGAAGCGTAATTCTACTTTGTACCTCAGACAATTTGCTGAACGGTACAATTAGTTTAATTGAGTTGGCAGTTCAGATTGGCTGGTCCATGACATGCTTCTGATACCATCAAGCAGGTAACCGAGAACACCACTCCCATGCCATGACGAGACCTGTCCGAGGGAGCTATTTCACCTCTGTTTGTCCTGACGGGATAAAAACATCTGTGCTGGACTATATGTTCGCTTAATACAAGAGTGTTCCTGTGTTTTGTATGGGAACAGTCAATGCATGCAGCGGCTTCAGAAAGAAAAGAATTGAAAATTTGGAGAAGTTTGGAATCGAGATTGCTAATTAGATCCTTCTCTCAATCTCTGAGCCCAGAGCTTTCCCAGAGCTTTGGTGGCTTAGCACTGACTCAGAGACGTGAGTCCTTTTGATGTCTTTGCCTATTTTTTTTTTAAACCTACTGCAGCTTAGCTTTCAATTCAGAACTTTTGCTTGTGTTGCCCTCCTGGGTCACTGCGACCGGGCTCCCGCTCTCACAGGCAACCCATCACGTGATTGCTTTCATAAATGTGCCAAGCTCAATATTCACACCTCTCAAGTAGCTAACCCCTGCTGCATCTACTGCAAAGCTGTTTCAGAGCCATACTCTTCTGATCGTTGAAAATCTTTTCTTTTGCAAGCTTCCTCTACAAGCGTGTTAATTCTAGTGATGTGTTTCTAAATTGACCCTGCATATGCCATTTTGATATAAAACTGTGAAATAGCTTTTTTGATCCCTTCTTAAGTGATAGTGTTTCCAGACTGGAGTTGTTTTGGGGAGCTGCTGTGTGGCAGAGTGTCCTTGCATGTATCACAGCATTCCTGTCAACTGTGTAGGCTGAAGTACATTTCTTGATTCAAGAGTGTAACTCTTGTTTAATCGGTGGGGTACATGGTTCACTTACACCAAGGGGCAGAATTTGGTCCGTTTTCCTGGGGAAGCATTTTTCTGTGTTACTTCACTGCACTGTTGACCGACCTGTCTGCTCTTTCCAACAGTTGCGTGTATGTCTGAAGTGACTGTAATGGACTGTGACACTTGGAAAAAAAATTGACCCCATGAGCATGTGTCTTAATCAAAACTGTATTAATATGTGGTTTAGTGGTTGTGGATGCTTTTGATGTTAAATATTTTGCAAGCCATATAATGGCATTTAGTCACTTCCTTCACACTGTTGCAAAATGGTGTGAAGTTTAGATGAGTAACAGGTCGTGACATAACAGCAGTACTTAAAGCCTCAAGGAAAACTTTGCAAAATGTTATGTTTACAGATCGTTCTGTCAAAATAGCTCAGATCTTCACTACATCTCTATTTTTGCTGCCAGAGATACTTGCGTGGATATGAGCTCTTCTGGCTTGCGGATGCCCTTGTTGTTTCACAGAGCCACGACGAACGCTCAGCCCTGTTAAAGAGCACAAACTTACTAGAGCGTGCAGTACGGCAAAGGACACCTGAAGGTTGGCTGCTCTTTGGTGTTCCCGGTTGTGTTTAACTGCTGTCAAATGTGATAATCACAGCACGGGAGAGCCTTCTGCCGGGCTTCCTCACGTTTCCGAGAGGAGGGAGCAGAGCGTTTCTTTTCAGGCAGTCGAGCGAACATCAAACCTGTTACCTTAGGCAAAACTAAAATGGAAGGATAACATTTTAATTGTCTGAGAAACAGTGGATTTAGGCTTTTATTCAGCAAAACACGTGAAGTCTGTTGACTTTGTTGGGAATGTGATATTTAAACCTAAACATATGTTTAAGTTCATTCCTGAGGTTTCCAAGCAAGGCCTGTGGGGAGAGCGCTTCTTACTTTCCGTGCATGGGGGGAGAAAAGGCATTGGGCTCTGTGCCTAAAGAAATCAGGGCACTTCATTTGCTACATCTCATTAGCGTAAAAAGCAAGGTAAAGTGACACTGAAACTCACCGAAACTGTGAGGAAGGGACCAGGGCAAAAGGGTGTCTCTTCTGCACATCTCTACAGGAATGAGCAATGTCCCGTCTCCTGGGACAGGGGAGCTCTCCCTTGCAGCTCAGTAGGGTTTCCCTGCCCTTTGTCCCGGCCATGCAGGCAGATGAGCAAGGATTTCATGCACTTGCAAGGGATTCAAGTGTAACTGGCTCTTCTCCAGCCCCGAAACAGCTCCTGAGGTGGAAGAGGTCAAATCTAGCTCAACGTTACTTAATGTGGCATGTGCACACATTTTTATCCTGCGGTGACTTCTGCATCCTCAGCATAGCTGCCTTCAGATAAGGCAACTTTCATCATTTTATGGAATCTGTAAGAGCCACAGCATGTTTTTGTAACTACAGTTTAATTTTCAGGTTTTTTTAGTTTTCTGACTCATAGGCCTTTTCTCCCGAAACATCAAATGATTCATATACCCAAGCACTTAACTCCTTTTACATTTGTAAATGGCACTTCATGCATGCTTAACAAGGGTATTCCAAACCACTAAAACCATAATTTGCTTATGCTACATAGTAAGGTTTGAATCCTGCAAAGACTTATGAAATACTTTCAAGTTCATTGTAGATTTTTGCAAATGGTGAATTAGAGCCAGAATGTCCACTGGCTTAGACTCAGTGGGTCTTTGTGGTCCTCATACGCTCTGACATAGCACCTGGGAAGAGAGAATAAGAAAGAAAAATGGAATTGGTGCTATAAATCTGATGCAGAAAAGAATGCAGAAGAGGCTCTTTTATTGCTTTCACAAGGGTAAGAGTTGAATATGAAAGTACGTTAGAAAAAGGAGATGGAAAGAGAAGATGAAAAACATTTTTTTTTCTTTCACTCTGCTCCAGAATTTCTAAAATTAAACTCTCAATGTCTTATTATTTTTATTGGAAGATATGAAGGAAAAATCCCTATACCGGATAATTCAAAACCCAGATAGATTTATTTAGACTCAAAATATACAGTACTAGCTAGCACTGCCTTTTTAAAAAGCTATTGCACTGTTACTCAGGCAATGCACGTAATTTATTATTTTCTTTTTAAAATGGAATCAAATATTTTATGACTCTGGGTTTTTAATCTCTTAATCCAGACTTTTTCTCCCAGATCTTCCTGGAACCACTTCAGATTATTCAATGTCCAAAAAAATCCTACATCTTTTTCATTTGTCTGTCCAACAGACAGAATTCTAAAAGCAGTAAAATCTTCCAATTTGAGTTGAAATGTAATAAATCATAAATGCATTCTGGGGTCACAGTTTATGTTCTGAGAATCAGATTTCTGGAAAAGTCAAAAACCTTTTTTTCAGGTCCATAAAGTAGTGTTGTTTGCAGGCATCTGTTCATTTTCAGTTATTTTATTGCTTTGTCTTATTCTATGTTATTTTCACTTTGTTGTCGTTCTGAAAAAGGATATTTGGCTACAATCTTCCTCCTCTTTGTTGTATAAAAAGGCAAAATTCTCTTCTGCTTCCTCCCTCAATCTTCAAGAAGAAAAAAAAAAAGAAAGGGAGAGTTAATAAGCTTCTGCTCTGGCAGTAATTTATAGCTCACTAATGTCAGTGAAAGAGTACAAATGAAACAACACTTAGGAAAGGACCATGAATTGCATGTCACATGCATTGAGCTTTGCAGGAACTGGAAGGGGCTTTGCTTTTCGCCGTCAAAGCTGTTTTCTAGTTGCAGATGTAGTCACCAGGTAACTGGCACCAGCCCTGACACTGCTTCAGCAAGTGGGTCCTGGCGCTCCCTCCCTCGTGGCACTGGTGTCCACATGACATTCCATTGAAAGGAGTAGGAGCATTGCTGGTCTTCCAGAAGGTGCGAGGGGGAGCCAAAGCCTCCAATTTGTTTATACTCTTCCAGTGAAAAATATGTGCTTTTCCAGTGATGATGTGGATAAATATGGTTTGCACTCCTGGCGTTGCTGTGTTCAGGTGTCTACTGATCTCTCCCAAGACAGCACTTATTTCAGAGAGAGGCAATTTATGAAGAAACAGTGTGTTCCTGAAAAGAAGTTACTCTGGGTGATCTGAGGTCCCATGCAACTTTTAAATAGGTGATGAAGATATTCTTCCTAGGATGCCAGAGGAAGACCTGTGATCCCCCTTGAGGGAGAATGATGGACTCCTGAAAAACGGGTTGAATGAGCAGGGAGCATTTCAGGTATGAGGGTCTCTATGATGCTCTTCCAGTTCAGTTTGCACAAGAAAGAGCTGCAATCAGGTTTGTAATATCTGGTCCGTGGCATTTGCTTGGTGGCTTCTCCCTCTGCACTCTGTGGTCTTCATTCCTCTGAAAGCTTATATTTGGCTCGTGCCGTCTCTGTCAGGAGCTGGTAGTGCACTTCTTTGCAATGATTCACCAAGTGTTTATTTAGGGGCTACGTTGCATCCAGGCAGAAATCTTTCAATATTAAAAATATGTCTTACTTAGCAATTTACATAAGCTACTAGATTGGCATCTAAGTTACTTCTGTCTTCAGAGCTGACCACCAAGAAGGAAAAAAATGTTTCTGTTGACCTCAACTTTTCCACAATTGGGAAGGAGGCCTTGAGTTAGCAACATGCAATTTTACATGAAGCATGGACTGAATGTGAGATACCAAGTTTGGGATTTTGCCTCTGTTAGAGTATTTTGAGACTGAATGCTTGAGTCATGGCCTTCTTTGGGAGCCCCTGACAGGAACCTAGAAGTTCCTAGAAGAAGAGTCTGGGGTCACAGCCTAGAAAAGCCACATTTACATAATGCAAACAGGTGTCTCATTAGCAAACCAAATAATAACATTGTCTTAGAGTTATATTCAGTGGCATTTTGCTTCTCAAAGACAACCCTGTCATGGAAAGGATTTAACTGGCAGGGAAATAACATGTTGTTACCACGATTCACTCAGTCATGGAGTTTCAGCCAGAGATACAGAGTCATTGAGCTTGGCATGAGTTTGTGCTGCCACCAGGAATGGGCAAGGGAAGCCTTTTCCAGCACTGCCCTCCTGAGCCACCCGGTCCTGGTCTCTGCTGTGCCAGCGCAAGCGCTTGTGGGAAAGCCTGGAGGATGCCTTGTCCAGGAATCAGGTCCCAGCTCTCAATGGCTGGGGAAAGTCACCTGGATACCTATTCTCTTTCACCCTGCCATCCAAATGAAACACAAAGAGGAGAGTGCTACTGTATTTTTGTTGTTGTTTTTGTTGTTATTTTTCAGAAACTGCAATAAAAAGGTGGGGTTGTCATGTTAAGGGGCAGAGGGTTTTCTGCCAATGACCAGTTCATTCTCTTTCATTTGTTTCTTTGTTCCAGCTAAAGGAAATGTGGCAGCAGAGGATGGTTAGCTCATAGCTCTGCCAGCAACTACAGCTCGTGCCACAGTGCTCAGGGTAGTGGCTAGATGGCACACACAAGGCTGTTGAGAAGGAGGCAGTCTTATGTGGACAAAATTAAACACAGTAAGGACCAGCCTCCACCGTGCAAAACTTTGCAAGTGAAGTTGATCGGAACAGGCAGACTGGTGTGAAACTATGAAGACAGACATCAAGGCCAACAGCAAGAAAATGAAGGGAGGACACAGAAGACGTCCTGGAGCGTGGCAGAGCTCTCCTTTGGTTTCCATATCTAGCGTTTACTTCTCTGTTTAGCCCATTGCCTTGCAAATCATGAGGAACTACTCTTTTTAATTACAGCCATCACAGTTCTTTCTCTTTTAATATTAATTAATCTGTGGGTCACCTCCATCCTGCCTTGGTGCTCCTCTGCCTTATGGAGCAAAAGTTAACAGCCCCATCTTTTGGCCCTTTCCCTTAGTGCCTGCTCACTTGTTTCACTGACCAAAAAACAGTTAGCCCTGTGCAGGATGTTCCCTGGCACATCAAAATGACATCACGCATGGCTGGTTTCGGGGTTTGTTGCAGGCTCAAAGCAGGCAACAGACACGCTAATAGGTGCTGAACGATCAACCTTTCTGGCAACTGTGACTCTACAGGCTTGGCTTCAGGCCAGGTAAAAATACACTCTAGATGCATGCCTGGGTAAAACTAGGCAGGTTTGATGGTCGATCGCCCAGAGATTTCAGGATCTGACAGGCAAGAGGTCCAGAAGTTGGAATAGTAAGTCAGGATCCTACAGCAAGAGCTTCCCAGGAGGGGAGCTGCGGGATTCTCCTGTGCTGAGCTCATGGAGCATGCAAAGTCAAGCATTTGCAGAAGCTGGTATAAATAAAATCACTGTCAGAAAGAGTATGTTAAGAATTACCAGAAAGATAATATTCCTGGGATTCTTCTAAGTGTTTATACCCAGTAACCTGGCTGCCAAAAGTGAGTTATTACTGGGGGTTACTAATTTTGTGGTCTTCTTGGAAGCCCACCATATTGTCCTGACTTCTCACGCTTTGATGCTCAAAGGGCTGGAAGTCAGGCAGCAATTTCAGCCTCTCCCATTGCTGTTCATTCAGAAAGTGTTTTAGATGGCAGGCTCAGCCAGCAATGCAAACTGCAGGCATAAAAACAATAAAAATCCCTAAATTACAGCAAAGGCTACATTAGGTACAATTGTGCCATAATTTTCTATTTAAGTCAGTGTCAGGTTGGGCCTTGGATTCGTGAGCACAATGAGGAACGTTTTGGAAAGTGGAAATGCATTATGGCTTCTGTTTCCTTTCCAGGGAAGCATGTGAAGCACATTACAGAGCGAGGGAAGGTCATGACTGCAGGGAGCAGCACAGGATGTCTGAGAAAGGTGGGGCAAGAGGAGCTGCTGCAAAACAAGGACAGAGAAGCAGCAGGAGAGCATGAGAGTGAAAAGTGGCAACTGGAAACCTTGCAATATCTTAATCAGAATTCTTTCACATAAAAGGTCAAAAAAACCCTCCCCCCCATTACTTCTGTATTTCTGACTTTTTTTAATCTCTTGTTTTAATTTAAATATGCATTGTTGGTGGTTTTTTTCACATTCTGGCAATGTTCTGAAATTTTTGAACTGCCAGACAGATAGACTCAGTGTTTCAAACCCAGCATCTGCATGTGTGCACGTATTAGTCTGATGAAAATGCTGGACAGACTGAGACTGATCAAAGTCTATTTGCTTAGCTGTGATCAGTTAATAACACCACTGTGTATTAAATATTGTGCTTGCTATATTGCGGCGTGCACCTCCCAGCTATATTTCATGCATCATTCCCTCTGTCCATAAAATCATTTCAGAGCCAGCCCTGCACTGAGTCTTAACCAGGATGGAAGCAATGCCGTCCCTCCCTCCACCCCCTCTGTCTAGGGCAGTGGGAAGGTCTCAGGCCTGTTGTACACAGGCAGGAGAAGCAGTTTGGGAACCAGCTAGAGGACGAGCCTGCTTTCTCTACTCTCCCTTCACTGTAGCAGCAACGTTGGCCTTTCCAGGATCGCTTATTTGAAGTACTTTGCAGCACTACTGGCCAAGCAGCACCTCTGTCAGTGTGCTGGGGAGAAAAGCCTATGGTTTGGCATAAAGGAAGTAAGCATAAAACGTCTACATATTTCTCAAAAGGCAAATTGTCTGAAAAGTCTGTCCGACGATAGCCCAAACCAGAACAAGCTGTAATTACATATCCTTTTGGTTTGCAGCTTATATGATTTTCTCCCTGGTTTTGCAGGTGTGCCACAGTTACGCTTCAGTGGCTCAGCAGCCTTTTAACAAGCTGTAGAAGGTACCCTATTGCTCAGGCACTAGCAGTGCTAAAAGACAGAACGTACTGTCCTTTAACCCTGTGCAAGATTATGTAGCTTAACGATACGGAGCAGTCTCAAAGTGATGACCTGTCCACAAGGAGCTGGGAGAAGGGAGGTCAGGACTTGGGATGATTGCCCACTACCTTTTCATTGTACAGCTGCTACTCAGGATATTTTGGTGCTTGAGTTAATGATCTTGCAAATATAACAAGGTAGAGAGGGAATGGCACAGAGGAAACTATGTGGAAGGAATTAAACATTAACAACGCACCTTAAATACAACCAGCAAAAAGAAGGGAAATACTGTTCAAGTACAGTCTGTACCCAGTTTTAACAGGCAGGAGGGATTTGTTTACGGAAGCAGACAATCATCTCCTTCCTCCCTGCGGTAAAACCGGTATTTAAAGGAAGTACTAGTAGGAATTTTGTCTAAGTACAACTTGCAAAGTAAAGCCTCAAAGACAAGCCTGGTCCATTTGAGTTGCTACTCTGTAAACTAATTATTTAATTTAAAACAGGAGGCAGCAGCTAGCTGACTATTTAACTGATTCCCGAGTTGGATGGCTTTTCAGTCCGTGCTACCCTGGTGTCTGCATTCCAGTCTGTAAAACTCTGTGGTGAGAAGGCTGCTGGCTCAGCCATGGGGTACCCCAGCTGATGCAGTGGCTCCTTCATCAGCTTTTGCCATGGGGTTCTCAAGGTACCCCAGCTGTAAAGCCAAAATGCCCTGGCCGGCAAAGCCAACCTCTTAGAGGATCGCTCACTATGTGGTTTTGTCCTTATGAAAATAAAGGGACAACCGTGGAGAGGGGCAAATCCCCCAGAACGGGTCTGCCTGCTCCAGTAGAGGCAGGAGAAAATGGCATGTGACCCCGCTGCACTTCTGCTGTCAGTCCAAGTAAACCAGGGTTTGCCAGTCAAGTTAAATAAATAGCCCAACACCCCCTCCCTCCAAGTAATATCAAGTCTGATTAAGAATCCAAAGAGTACATTCTTCAAAACATCAGTGGCTGGATCAGAAGATCAAAGATCATTGATTTTTTTTATTTTATTTTATCTCAGAGAATGAGTTTTAAAAAATCCCTTATCAGCTTCTTTTTGAATGCCTGGAAGGGGAAAAAATTAAAGGGTGTTTATTAGTATTGGCAGTAGTATTCCAAAATGTATTGCATGCATTATTATTAATATTATTCTAGAGATGCAGTGCCAGCAAATCATAGATACAGAGAGCTCACAATAAATTAATTGGAGAACTAAAAAAGTACTAGAAATTAGGAAAGATGATGAGATGGAAGAGATCAGCTGAGCAAAGTGAAGACTGAGAATGGCACATCTTTCTTGCACTAATATGGTAATGAAATATAGCAAAGGCAGAGTGGGAATACTGATCTTCACATGCTTCTAACAATTTCTTGCCATACTTGGTCAAATGTCTGTAAAATTGCTAACGTGAGCTATTACAGGATGAAAAGACCTTTATGCCAATATAAATGCGTCTTTGGTGCAGAGCTCTCTTCCTTCTGCAATGATAGTTTCTAAATGGATACAGTATTAGAGAGTGAGCTGGGCTTTAGAAAAACTGGTGGCTTAAGTTCACCTGTGCTAGCTTTAGCCTGTGTCCTCCGGTAGACGACACGAGTCCAGGCACCGTGGCAGCAAACCCAGGGCCCATAAACACTACGTAATGCATACAGGGAAAAACAACCCAAACTCCCACACAAATTGATGAGCTCTGGGCTGACTTATCTCTCAGAAATGAGACTTGGCATTATGGTAAACAGTACCATAAAATCATAGTTCCCAACTGTTTGACAGTCAAGAAAAAACGGATGTAATACCGTGGATTATTTAAGAAGAAAGAGAAGAAACCAGCAAACGTTATTGTGCCTCTGTGTCGTACGTGCTGCTGCTGCAGCTCTCAGAAAACAACAGAAGAGGATGAGAAAAAGTGCAAGGACGAGTGGCTGGAGTGATCAAAGGCATGAAGTGGTCCCTGTACGCAGAACAGCCCAGTAGGACGGGGCTCCTGCAGGATGGGGAAGAGTTGGCTGCCAGGCATGATGCTAAAGGTCTGTAAAATCACGGGCAGAGCGGAAGGGGTAGCTGGCATTTGGCGAGCTGCGAGCTAGGAGGCTCAGATGAAAGTACTAGGCATTCAGTTCAGAATAGACCAGAGGAGACAGTTCTTTAGATAAGTAATTAAGCTGGGGAGCTCTTTGCCACATGAGGCTATGGATGCTAAAATTTACATGAGCTCAGGATGAGGCTGAGCTCTGTAAGGCCTTTGACACGGTCCCCCACAACATCCTTCTCTCTAAGCTGGAGAAATATGGATTTGATGGGTGGACTGTCCGGTAGGTGAGGAATTGGTTAGATGGTCACATCCAGAGGGTAGTGGTCAATGGCTCAATGTCCAGATGGAGATTGGTGACGAGTGGTGTCCCGCAGGGGTCTGTATCGGGACCGGTCCTGTTTAATATCTTCATCAATGACACAGACAGTGGGATCGAGGCCACCCTCAGCAAGTTTGCAGATGACACCAAGCTGAGTGGTGCGGTCGACACACCAGAGGGACGAGATGTCATCCAGAGAGACCTGGACAAGCTCGAGAAGTGGGCCTGTGTGAACCTCATGAGGTTTAATAAGGCCAAGGGCAAGGTCCTGCACCTGGATCAGGGCAACCCCCAGTATCAGTACAGGCTGGGGAATGAAGGGATTGAGAACAGCCCTGCCGAGAAGGACTTGGGGGTACTGCTGGATGAAAAGCTGGACATGAGCCAGCAGTGTGTGCTCGCAGCCCAGAAGGCCAATCGTATCCTGGGCTGCATCCAAAGCAGCGTGGCCGGCAGGTCGAGGGAGGTGATTCTGCCCCTCTGCTCTGCTCTGGTGAGACCCCACCTGGAGGACTGCGTCCAGCTCTGGAGCCCTCAAGATAAGAAAGACACGGACCTGTTGGAGTGGGTCCAGAGGAGGGCCACGAAAATGACCAGGGGGATGGAACACCTCTCCTGTGAAGAAAGGCTGAGAGAGTTGGGCTTGTTCAGCCTAGAGAAGAGAAGGCTCTGGGGAGACCTTATTGCAGCCTTTCAGTACTTAAAGGGGGCTTATAAAAAAGATGGGGACAAGCCCCTTTTTAGCAGGGCCTGTTGCGACAGGACAAGGGGCAATGGCTTTAAACTAAAGGGGGATAGATTTAGACTAGATATAAGGAAGAAATTTTTTACGCTGAGGGTGGTAAAACACTGGAACAGGTTACCCAGAGAGGTGGTAGATGCCCCATCCCTGGGAACATTCAAGGTCAGGCTGGATGGGGCTCTGAGCAACCTGATCTAGTTGAAGATGCCCCTGCCCACGGCAGGGGGGTTGGACTAGATGACCTTTAGAGGTCCCTTCCAACCCAAACTATTCTATGATTCTATGATTCTAAATCCACTGAGTGATAGTTAAAAAACAAACCAACCTGTCTGGGTCAGAAAGTTGCTGAGCTGTGAATCATTGAAGGAAGCCAGGAGAGAAAGTTTTCTCCCTTTTCTTATGCTCTTCCTGAGGCATCATTTTGGCTACTTGCCCCTAGTGGCTTCTCCAGTTTAAGAAAGCCTTTAAAGGTGTTCCAGGGAGGGAAAGGGCTAAAGGAAAACAGGAATCGAGAGAAACCGCCTGCTTGTAAAGGACAACAAATGCAAGAAGGGCAGGGGTGTGAGGGTTGTACAACCCAAAGCTGAAGAATTGGGGGTGCAGGGACAGCCAGCAGAGCGCCAGACAGCACCCACTCCCTCCAAGGCACCCAGGGGGCAAGGGGTGCTGCTCGGTGGGGATGCGGGAGGATGTGCAACAGGGAACTGTCCCCACGGCATCTTTGGAGGAGAATGGTGCCAGCAGCTGGGGCTTTCCCTGCACACTGAGGCAGGTGTTGAGGCATGAGTGCTAGTGTGAGAGGAGGACGGCAACCCAAGCCTCAGCAGCAGGCTTTTGGGGGGAGGCTGAAGCAGCATTGGGATGCAAGGATGTGGCTGGAGGTCTCTGGTGCAACGAGGCCGGGCTGGCGGGCATCCGTCCCCCTGTGCCTCGCCTGGTTTGCCCTGACCCATAACTGGAGCCACACCTGTGCATGCCCCCATGCTGAGGACACCTCGGAGGCAGGAGGAGGGCAGGGGGACATGCTGCGCAGCATCCCTCGGCCGCAGTGCACTTTCCTGGGGATCCCTGGGTGGGAAGCAGGGGTGGAGCGTGCAGACTCAGGAGGGACTGTCTCGGTGCTGGTGGGATTAAAACATTTTGCATTACAGTCTGTGGGCTTTCTGGAAAAGCTGACAAAGTTTTTTTCTTTGCAGTTTTCTACTAATAAACCAGGCTCCCCGGCAAAGTTTTATGCTTCACGCCATACCACGTGTGAAGTTAGGGCAGAACCCAAGAAAGAAAAACGGAGGCCAATGGACTACAAAGTCCCTGCCATACCGCGTTGCAGGCCATGTATACCTGGCTCCCAAATTTTTACAATGCATTTAAAAATTGATGCCTATTCAGTAGTCATTCTTCCTTCAGGAAACACTAACCTATTGAGCCGTAAGATTTTTAGGCCTCCAAGATCCGTTGTCCCCAAAGTGGAGATGATTGTGGAGGCGGTATTCATCTTGAGCAAATTTGACATCCACTTTGCTCGCCTAAATCCCAAATTAGTTGCCTTCTGGAGGGGAAAGGCATGCTAAATGAACTCCATTCCCACTCATTAAGACCTGAAGGAGCAGGGCTGCTCTTCAGTCTCTCTCCTTTTCTCCAGTCATCTCAAGCCTAGCCATCGCAGGCTGGAGCAACCGCTGGTGACGCCTCTGCCACTTATGTAAAACACCCAAGTTACCGGTTCCCCCGAGGGACAGGTTCTTTGACCCCAGGCACCTCAGCCGTGCCGGCTACAAGAGTGGTGAGAGCCCTGCCTGGCTCCAGCATTGCCAAGGCATTGGTGCCACCCAGCAAACGGCCTGATCCCCTGCACGGGGTTCTGCTGGGCCAGAAATGTTAAGCTGTGCATGAGATTTATATTCTTTCCAGCAGGAAGTTGTTAAACTCAGGTGGAAAGCTGCTGCTTTGAATATCTGATTTTTACCCCAACAATTTCTCTTGACATTTCCACAGCTTTAAAATTGTTTTTTTCCCTCTCCATCTTTACTTTTCTGTGCATTGTTTTTCTGTGGCAGTCTTTTTCTCTTCATTGGTTTTGCTTCTGTAAAGGACTTTGCATAATGTTTTCCTTCAAATTGTTCCCTTTCAAAGTTTTCCCTTTATTTCAAACTTCCTAGTTGCTATGTGACTCTGCTGTGTGGTTTCTAGGTCTACTTTTGCTTTACAGTGTCCTTTTTCTCTTAGGCACTTTCCCTTGAACAGCTCTGCAGTGGTGATAGCATGAAAAATCTCTGTACGCCTCTGTGTCTCTATACAGAAGTCTAAAATATCAGTGAGGGTGAGACAAAGCAAGCATTTTTTAATATAAAATAAGGGACATTTATTGATAGGATATCTATTTTCTATCTAATAGCATGAAGAGAAACTTTGCCATTTTATAAAAAATACATGCTTATTTTTCTTCATACGTTCTAGTCATACCACAGGCTTTCCACAAAAAGAACGAGCATTTATTTTTGTGCTGTGCGCCCAGAACAGCTACTGCACGACCGTCGTCCTGCCAGGATTTGGTGCTGAGAAGCCTGATGTTCAGAGGCAGAGTGCTCCTACTTTTACTGGGGGGCGTTGTGAGTGGCAGGGGCTGCAGGTCTCTGAATCAGGATGGGTTTACGCTTTGACTCACCGTCAGAGAGTGGTATAGTGTTATATATATTCTGTTATAGATATTTGGGAGAGTACATCTCCTGAAGTCCTCTCAAACAGATCCTTTTCAACTCAAACACTCAATTCCTGGAACAGTTTCACGTGCGTGGCACTGGGTCTGATCTGAAGCCCACGGAGACCAGCGAGCGCCTTTCTGCTGGTACTCAGTCAGGCTGTAACCGCATTTAAAAAGTGACCTACATCTTTTGCTCCATATCTCAGGCTCTCTTTGCATAACTATCCATAGGTGGTCTAAATTTACCACTGCAGTGTGAAAACCTGAATCCATGAGCAGCGGTGGGTCTAGCTATTTAAACTGGTTTTTGTCCTGATTTCAGAACCATGAGTAAGACTTGCACTTACCAGTTTTGTCAGCAGAGCTAAGCTGGTGAATATTTTCTTTGGTGACCATTTTTGTTTCTGGTTCATGGCTGTACCAACAGGAGCTACGATGGGGACCAGCAAAAGAATTCTTTAGCTGGCGTTCCTTATTTGGCTTACTGACCCAGGTTTGCTAGCCCGACAGAAGATTTTTGCTTTCCAGTATGGTTGTGTTTAGACTGAGAGGCCTTTTCCAGCTTGGAAGTTTCGCCAGTGGACCTCAGGCCTTTCTGAATTTCACATGCAGGCAGACGCAGATGGGCTTTCTACAGCTGTGTCTTGCCCTACCACTTTTTCTTTGCAGAGGCAAGATAGTGCCAGTCAGCCAACACTGCCGAAGAGTCACTAGGGAAAGCTATAGGGCTGTAAGTGAGTCCTTGGATCTCAGTTCTGTCACCCAAAGCAAGCTGGCAGGTGTGTAAGTATCTGCTTAATATCTCAGGAAAGGTGGAAACTCCTTTTGAAGATGGTATCAGACCTTTTGTCATCTTTTTTCCTTTCCTTATGAATACTTCTTATGTAAAGTACCACAGAATCATCATTTAAATTAGTGGAGTGATACTGCTTTGGAGCAGTCGCTGTTCATGCAGAAGGGGAGAGTGGGCTTTGGGTATGAGGCTGGGGTGTCCGGTAGGCACTGGCGCATGAAGAGTGCAACCCATCGCTCAGAGCAGATGACCGAATGGCATCTGGCTGACCACTTCTAGAACAAATGGGACACCTTTGCCTTTGGGGACAGCTGAGACAAACTCTGTTTAAACTGTGTTTAAAATGGGCTTTATTAATGTAGAACTTTTAATTTAGCACTGGGAAGGTAACATGTGCTGTGTGTTACCTGCTTCTGTCAGCCTTTAGGACGGAGGATGGGTTTTCCGCAGGGTGCAGCTGGTTAGAAGTGCAAGAAACTGTTGTGGTTTCTGGGATTTGAGCAGATCAGCCAGGCAGAGCATACCTGGGATGCAGGAGCTAGGCAGCAGTGGACCGTGTACAAAGCAGAAATGCAATGCAGGACCTGAGGCCAGTGGTCAGCAGTGGCTGGTTCTGCTTCTTCCACTTGGGAGAGGGATTATTTCAGTGTAACAGAGTTCCCTACAATTCTGCGATGCAGCCCTCCTGGCGAAGGGCACAGTGATTCATCCACTAAGTGGATGTAGCAAAAGCAGTAGCGATTCACTGTTGTTTATAATAGGGGTACCGTGCATTATGCCTGATTTTTAAATTGTGATATTGTAAGAAAAATTCCTGGAATGAAGAGAGTATTGTGTTAAAGTGTCTCCTGAATCAAACTGTTTTCTCATCGACAGTTTCTCTCAAGGTAGAGATAATGTTCCCAGGGAGAGCAGGATGGGAAAACTGGAGGTCTCTTGGTCACGTCTTCCACGAGCATCAGACTATCTTTTTGTTAGATGCAAACTATCGGGGATGTGGAGGGGGTGGGGAGGTGTTTCTTAGTTACTCATGGTGGTTAATACCAAAGCACTTGATCACATCAGTGTTTTGAGCTACTGGTTTTACAGCCTGGTGCTTGCTGCCATGAGTTAGGGTTTTGTAAGTTAGGCCTTTATATATTCTGTAAAATATTAACAGGTTTACTCTCCCTGCACACTCTTCATTCATTGCTGCATAACAGCAGAGAGCAATTTAGCTCCCTGGCAGTGTATTTTAGTAAGACAGCAAATTGTCTGTGTTTACTTATGCTATACAATTCAGTAATTGTACTACAAATCTTGGCCAAGTTCCTGAATAGTTGGGGCCGAAAAACAAGCTCTTAAACTCATATTTAGGTTCCTAAATAGAAGGTCTGATTTTTCAAATATTGAGTCCATCCTGACTCTTGCTGACTTTTTGGAAGCCAGTAGGCTATCAGCATTTTGAAAATCAGGCCTGCCTCTGTGTTCCCATGCTTGCATGGGGAAGCTAAACTATGGTTTAGACTCCTTTTAATATTTGTCTTTGTAGTATTGCAGTGCCTGTTTTATTCTCTACATTGCAGTAATTCCTAGTGCAGCTTATTCATGTTGACAAACTATCAGTTTGGATTGATTAAAATGTCCTGTAAAAAAGTTGCCAGCAAGGTTGCTATTTGAAATCTTCGCTGGAAGATGAAGAGATGCACAGAGTAAGACTATTTCTGGCAAGTCACTGGGTTTTTTTCATGAAAGGGCAGGCTATAAATACCATCTTTCATATACCATATGCTTCACTGCCTGTGCCTGACAACAAACCTGAGTGAACTAGGGTTCATCAGAAAGGCTGATTTTGCCCTCATTATTATTGGGAGCTCTTCAGTGCCTCTTGGTGAGGTTTTTCTCCCGTGTGTCAGTGCAATAAGGCTTCCTTTCCTTTCTCTATATAATTTCAAGGAAAGTCTGATTCATTACTTCAGGGGCTGAGCTAAATTCTTTCCTTTGGACCGGTTTAAAAGAAATCGTTTAAGCCTCAAATACTTATGCTGGCTGCAGCAGCAGCAGTGTGAAAGAGTGGGCATTCGCTTTGCTTCTTGCTGCTCATCCTCAAGAAGAGGAGGCTCTCCTTAATCTGTGGGCTCAGAAGCACAGCAGAAGGACTTTTTGACCTAAGATAAAACAATGACAAAACCGTTTCTGTGGAAGCACAGTATGCAGGCGCTTTGGGATGCTTCTGGAATATATTACTGGGGATAACTTACTCTTTCTTTTCAAAAGAAAATCATACCAATGGCTTTAGGAAAAAAAAGTCTTGTGTGATGAGGGGAAAGGGAAGAAATTATTCTTGGTAATATTTAAAAGTTGTTGAATTCAGAAGGCCCTGGAATGGGAGGAATTAACATAGGGTAAATCAGCAGAGTGATCTGGCATGATTGCAAAGGCGACTTTGAAGGAGTTTCTCAGTTTAGTCTTGGCAATCTTTCATTTCTTCTATTCAGATGCCCTGGTGGATCAAAATTTGCAGCATTTTCAGCAATCAATATGCACTTTTTTTCTCAAACGAGGGCCACTCCCGAGAAAAAAATTCTGTTTTGTAAACATTATTTGGCTGAGACTGACTGCATGTTTCCATTCTCCTTGCAGAGGCACAGCAATAGCTGGAATTGTTTTCGGTATAGTATTTATAATGGGAGTGATTGCTGGGATCGCCATCTGTATCTGCATGTGCATGAAGAACAACCGTGGGACTCGAGTAGGGGTCATCCGAACTACACACATCAACGCTATCAGCACGTACCCAGGTAAGGAAGCGAAATGGCACCCCTGCAAGAGTGCCTGCATTCGTGGTAGAAGTGTATCTTTGGATAGTTAATGGCTCCGCAGTAAATGGGGGATGTGAATACAGCAGGCGTCTCTTCTCAGTCCGGAGGGGAACGGCAGGACTCCCTGCTGAGAAACGCAAGACAGCTCAGCATGCGCAGTGTTCGTCAGTGCAGCACTCTGCCTGGGCTAATTTATTCAGCTACTCAGTGGGCTAATGAGATCTGGCGGGGTGCCATACTCGCACAGCTGTATGGCTTGCGGTGCCCGCAGTAGCACATTGAGACCTCGCTCAGGGCGGTGCTGCATTGTGCAGGATAGACCTTCTCCCTGTGCCAGAGGCTCTCTGGCAACGGATCAGTTGTTCTTCTTTTGTGTTCTGGTTCTTGTATTTGCTCTTGTTCACGTGCAGTCAGTTCCCTTTCATTGTCCGATGTAATGGGGGCCTGGCATACCACAGAGAGGGGAAAACCTGGACAATAAGGTCTGTGGATCATAGCGCAAAGGCTTCGAGTGGTGCCATGTGGAGTCTAATGCAGCCCAAGCTGGCTGGTACTCAGCCAGAGCTCACAAGCCCTACTGAGTGCTGCGGGATCCCAGATGACTTCTACAAAGGCACACACGCGTCTTTGCAGTGTGTTCTCTGCTGTGTGTCCCAGGAGGGACTGCTGGCTGGCACGTGGTGCTGGATCCGAGCTAGCTCTCTGCATCCGCCTGGCACCGTGCCTGAACTGATAGGAACTTGGAGCACGGTGCAGAGATGCCCGTTCTGCCTTGGTCAAAGTTAGCTGAGAACTGGCAGTGCTTGTTAGCTCTAGCTTAGTGTTGGATGTGCTCAGTGCAGGCTTGTCTGTGGGTTTACATTGTTTTGGTGTAATGGTTTTTTAGGTGCAGGGCAGCACCAGGGGAGTCACGGAGCCTAAGTCAGATCTGGCACTGAGCTAATAAGCTGTCACAGGCTCTGGGGCACCCCAGGGGACAGGAGGGACCCCTCATGGGTCTGCTCCAGTGCAGTTGTGCCCATAGTGAGTGGGAACTGGTACATCAGGCTGTACCTGAGCTAGCTCTGTGCAGAGCCACTCTCTGCACCGCACTTGTCAACTCACACCAGTCCAGGATTGTGGTACAGGAGCACCAAAGGTGGATCTGCACTGAGCCATCTGGGGTCTGCAAGGCTCATTTATCTGGGCTCCCCACCACAAGAAAGTGGCCACGTTGTTAAAGAGCAAAGCTGACCCTGGAAGCAGCATAATGGTGTTTATGCTATGCAGCTATGTCTCTGCTTCAGTGACACTGTTAATTACAAATCCAGGAGCGATTGCCTTGGGATAACTTTAGAGTTCACTGTAATAAAAGGCAATGGTGTTTCATGGATGAAGTCCCTTCATCCCACTCTTAGAGATCCCCTGCCTTTATATTCCCTCCTGTTGCAAAGGTTGCAGCAAACCCCAGGTGCATTATGTATATTTATAGGCAAGCTATGCAATTTATTATGTGTTCCTTTATCACATTCACTGCTCTGAGTGTCTGTTTTCTCCCTCATGCTCTTACTTTCCAGTTAAACTAAAACCACCTATAATCATCCTAATCATTGCAACATTGTTTTGCATAGAGAGATGAGTAATGAAAGAAAACTGCAATATTCTCAACCATGAATTGCTGAAGAGCTACTTCAGAATCTAATAGTCACTGCAAGCTGTAAAAACAAGAGGAAAATGAAGACTCCAGGGCTGTCGCCTCTTCCTCCCCAAGTCTGCTCCTGCAATGACTCATCCATATCTCTCCACCTCCAAGCAGTTTGACTCTGCATGCTCCCCGTTCCTGGTGCAAACATTAGTTCGAGCAGTTCTTCCTCTCAGCAGCAGCAGTTTTTTAGAGGATGGGGAAGCTCTGAAATTATTTCTGTGTTCCCCGCTGTCATGAACACTTCTGGTGTAATGACTGACCTGGCTTTGGCTGCAGGGTTTGTGATCAATGCCCCCCTGCCCGCCCCCCCCACCGTTACCTGTTTTGGACAGGAACAGCAAGCGAGGGAATGCCTTTCCTTTGGCCTCAGCCACAAATGGCAGCTGGGTTTTCAGAGAGCAGGGAGTGCTTTTCATGGCACACTGGGATTTGCGACTCTTCCCCCCATCACGAACATCCTAGGTTTCTGTTTCCTGTCTATTCAACTGCTATTTCACTGCCAGTCTGCCTGAGACATCTAGGGAGGGGATAGGAAAGCATCCATGGTGACATGAACAGAGAAGAAGCAGACTCTGGACCTTAAAATTTGGAGAGACTACTCTAATGGGGTCTTGATATGGAGACTTTGGTTCCTACCGTGCTATCATTCTGCAGCATTTACTGTCTTTATGATCACTGAATTAATCCTTCCTCTCTAGAGGTTATTAGAAGTAGTTGAGAAAATGTTTTCAGCTGTTTGTGAATATTTTTGTTGTTTCCTAAATGCCTGACCCAGTTTACAAATGCAGGGCTCTCCTCAGATGTTTCCGTTGGGGTAAACAAGGCAAAAGCTTTGTTCTTCCTCAGCCCAAGCCCTGGGAACATCTGGGAAGATGTCCAGCATTTGCCCTGGAAGGTGCGACGCTGCTGTGCAGTGAGGAGCTTTCAGCCGTGTTTGGCATGGCATGGCATAGCACACATCTCCTGGGGATCCAGAGGGTGGTTGAGAGGTCTGTGGAGATCAGCGAAGGCCCTGGCTACACCGTCAATTTGAGATGACATAAGTCCATGTTGTTGCTGAAGGGGGTGAAAGAAAATGGATCTGGTAAAAACCCAACCTTCCTCCCCTGAAAAAGTTTAACTCTGCCACATCACCCTGGTATCATCTGCTATATGGCCACTCAAACACTGTTACCAGCACAACATGTCGGTGGGCACACGGCTAAGCAGTGAAGGAAAGGGCAGTAAGCAAGGACTTGCATTGACATAAAGTGACTGTATAATGGCAGTTTGAAAAAAAAGTGGGTGCATTGCCAGGAGACTTTACATCTGTTGTATGGAAGTCTGAATGTCAAGTAGAAAATACTTGGGGGCCTGCATCTGAAAAAAAGATTTTTTATCTATGTCTTCTTTTTTCTCCCATTTCAGTGGCTCCACCACCATACAGTTACGAATACGAAATGGAGTACCCAGCTGACCTACCTCCACCTTATACTCCAACTCCACAGACTTCGATACAGTATCCCCCACCCCCTCCTTACCCTGGATATTCAGGGAAATAATTACATGGCTTCACATGGATATTAACTGCCTGTTGAAACAGCCAGCACTGTTGGAACAAATACTGTCAGCTCAGGGACAAATAGGATGGGGTCTGCATCAACACATATGGCCAGGCGTTAAAATAACCTGGGAGGGTTGCCATGGCTCAGGATGAACAAAAATACTGTCCACTCTGGACCATCACATTTCATGATTAAACAGCACGTGACCAAAGAAACAGTTCCTGTAAGTCAGTGCCTGATGAGTAGTGCTTGGCTTCAGCTGCAGCCCGCTACAGCACATGGGAGTGGGGGTCTTCCCATGTAAGAACACGCAAGTGGTACAAACAGTTCAACAAGCTGTTTCGAAAGCACAAGAGGCAGCTGCTGGGGCTTATTTTGGGGGAAAACTCCCAACTGTTGTCTTCAAGCATGTGTTAGGCCTTTTCTTGAAATGAGGGGAATAAGGAAGAACAAGAAAGACTGAAGCTATTTTCAGTTTCTACTTCAGGCTGATAATACCTGATGAGCAGCTGTGCATATTGGTCTCATAAGCATATTATCAAGAGAAGTGCTGTTGGAGTTATTCAGTAACCAAAAAATGATGGATATTATTTTTGGCCAAGTGCAGGTTGTTTTAAGTGCCTACTTTTAAACAGTTTGAGACTAGTTTGTGGCCTGAAATGTAAACATAAAGAGCATTTTTATATGTGAAATACACTAATTTATAGCTGATTTGCTTTTACCTGGACTTAAATACTGTATACATTGGACATACGCTACAATGCCTTTTTTATCAGCAAATGATAGTTTGATTTTTTTAAAAAATACTGAATCAGGAAAACTCACAAGTGGGAGAAGAAATACAAACCAAATATTAAGATATCATAGATTTGTCTTCAATTGGATTTTGTAAAGACTATTTTTTTTTTAAATCATATTGTTTACCAATAATAATGATATTCAGCCTAACCAAAGAGATGAGCAGAGGGACTGTGAGCATCAGATTACTTTTGAATGTTGTCTTGGGCATTTTAAAACTGTAATTCACCAAATAATATTTTTTGCATTTGTCACACATATTGTTCAAAATTACTTAATCTCTACTATGTAAAGTACAGGCCTTCATGATTTAAAATGTTCCATATACTTATGGGGCTAACTGTAATTCAGCAGCAGCTATTTGACTTCAGAATAGGGTATCCCATTACCTAAAGCATCATCCTTCGATGGTAAGACTAGTATTTTTCTCAGTTTTATATGCGAACCACAAAGGCAGTGGTTCTCTTTAGGGATTTAAAATTGCTGAACGCCCTTAGTTTGAGTTGGGTGGCTGGGCAGTTTGAGAATGCTACAGCCAAAATAGCGGAAGGTGACAAAAATACAGCACCTAGAGTTCAGGACGCAGCATCAGGTCCATTTCAGAGGGAGAGACTACAGCTTACCGCTGATTCCCGGAGATCAGAACACATTTAAATATTTTCCAGTGTAGCCCTCATCTTCTTTCCAGGTGTATCAGTGTATTAATGAATAAAAAAACAGCTTGCAAAAGGTGGTACCATATCCAAATGAGGTCAACTGACAACCTCTCATCACCCCCTACGTCTGATATTTTTGGCATTTGGTCCTGATTCGGAGAAGAACTCAAGCAACCTTTTAACTTTGAGCACAAAAGTTACTCAGAGGTTTTCTGGTAAACAAGACCTTATTGACTGTTCTTGCTCAGATTTTGTGATTGTATTTGTCCTTTCCAGTCTGACTAAGCTTATTCTCTTGAAATCCCACTTGAAAGCGCAAATGGCCTCAGTCCTCGCCACCGTAAGTTCAGAAGCTCTGTGCTGTGGCCCTTGGCCAAACTGAGCCGTGAGTCACGGGCCCATTAGCTACCTAGGCATTTGTAATGCAGTCAGAGGAAAGCTGAGCTGCGTCACAGGTTTTGGTTGCTGCTGGTTCCTTGGAGTCTTCTCCAAGGAGAGTTATATTCTCATTTCTGTTTTGCTGTTCAGAGGTGACAACTCCTGAACTAGGTTATCCTTACAATTAGTTCTGCTCTGGGCTATGTCCTGTGACATTTCAGCTGGTACCATGGCCTCTCAAGAGACGGATGTTCCTCAGTTGAAATCCTCCCATGACGTGCAACCTTCTGCATGCGGTGTTTTGGCAGTCCCTACTCAAAACCATCTACTGGGGTATTGATGTGCCTGCCAACGTGGTGGCCAGCGTGAAGAACAGAACGAGCATGGTTTTCTCTGCAGGAAATCCTGTTTGTACCACATCATTCTACGCTAGTACCTCAGCACTTTCCAGTTGATCACACCGGATGATATTTCTGTGCCCAAAAGTTACCTATAGGTAACGTGTATTGTCATTTCTCCCATTCTTGTATTTCATGTCTTTGTGCTGAACAGCAGACACACAAATCAAAGCACAGTTTGTATTTGATGAATCCAGTCTCCGGAAAAATACAGAGAAAGAAAACTATCCTATAGATCATAAATCTTCCCTTAGAGGAAGAATTTCTCCAGCTATGACATTTGTCAGAACAAGTTATAAAGCAGGTTTCTTAAATAAAAAGGCATTTCTGGAAGATAACTAAAAGTCTTGGATCACAGAGTCCTCTGTTTCTCAGCTTTGCGATTGCGTGTTGCCTCCGATGATGTTGCATAATGGTCACAGTGACTGACGTACCTACAGTGTATACATGGCTTATTCCAGAGGAAAATTATGGAAATAGCAATTTGAGAATTTCATAGCGATAGCGAGCTATTTGTTTGATATGGAAACACTAATGAGGATGTTGATTTTAGTAAGTTAATTAATGTTCTGCAGATCCATATATATTGGGCTATAACAGACATTAATTTTAATCTCAAAGGACACCACATCTCTTGTCCTTGCTAAGGGCATAAAACATAAAGGTGTTACCTTTCCAGCAAACTAGGTAAAACTAGTAGAGTCGCCTCTTTTTGGAAAGAGGTGATGATTGCATTGAAAATAAGCAAGAAAACTGAGACAGCCAAAGAGAAGGAGGGGTCAGAAAGATTTATAAAAGTAAAGGAATAGAACAAAGAAGTTGCTGCATAAACAAATGGGAGCATTTGCTAATACTAAAGTTTTATTAGTTGAATTTAGTTGAAAAAGTTGAAGTGTTGTTATACCTTAAGTGTTATTTTCTTTGTGTGGAAACATGTAATTTGTTCAACACCTCCATATTCAAAGCTCTGCAGTGCAGATCTTGCCGGCCAGTAGGCATTTATTCTGTTTCACATGAATAGCTTGCAGATGAGTGGGTTAGTACAAAGAGTTTTTACTTAGTCACACCAACTTATTTCAGTCTCATGCCCTACATCATACTGTAAAGTAAGAAAAAAATACAAAAATGTAATCTGTGGCTGGGAAAGGCCAAACAATCTTTTGCTTTTCTTGCCTGGCAGTGGACAATATCACTAATTTGGTCAGTGAACGTAGCATTGCCCCGGGCAGTTCATATGCTTGGACCAGATGCTACTGATTTTCTTGTGGTCTCAGGTTGCTCTGCCTTTGGTTCACGATTTCTAGGCTGAGCTGGGGAGGCAGAGAGGGAAGGTCACAGTGTCAGGAGTACAGGACCCGGTCCCATGAGCCTTTCTCCTCGGTTTCATAGTTCAGCACATTAGATGACTGCCTGGTTGCACGATTGCTGTTACGGATTGGGAGCAGCAGGAGTTGCAGGTGCTTATGAGGGCACATATGTTTGCATACGCACTGATGCCAGTCCTCTTTTGTGGAAAAAAAATAAATTCTGTGTGATGTCTTAGTTAATCATGTATCGGGGATATTTCAAGCCATGATTCATTGCGCAAACTTAATTTAATCTGGCATTTCTTTAACTTTTTTTTCCCAGAAAGAGCTACTTCCAAACCAGTTGTCTCCCTGACAGCCTACTGTTTCTTGGGTATATACCAAACAGCAGGAGAAATGTATTTAAGAGCTAATGACCCATTTGGGAGACTTTACAAATTAGGTAATAATCAGTTGGGGGAGTTAAAAGGCCAAGGCAAAGCCAAGGGAAGTTAATGTGCTAGGCTGCTATTACCTAAATGACACACTCCGATGAAAGGATCGTTAATGCTATTATAAGCCTTTTTTTAATTAATGAAAAATGTAACGATTTTCTTTTTTAATGTTGGTAACTTTGAAAGCTGCAGTTTTACCAGTGTACTAGACCAGATTTTCAATAGTGCCACAATGAAAAGATCAGATTGCTCCACAGAGCACCGGGATCGATAGTAACACTGTTCTTGGTATAGTAGAAATAGAGTCTTTCAATTTAAAGCAAATGTTCTCAAGACCCTTTGTGAAACCATGATGATATTTTTTGGATGTAATGGGATAGTTCATAAAGCACTGATGGCTATCTATTAGAATAGTAAATGTTTGGCATTTCTGTATTCACTTCCATCCTGGAAGCTCTCCAAATGCTTTAGTAACTAGAAAAATAATTATTTTAGTCACCTTGGAATAAAATGCAACAGGTAGTTAACAGCACACAGTAATAGTATGTAACACCCTGAGTCAGAAGTTGCACAAAAGAATTTAGGGAAATTGAATATATTTCTTCAGTTTCACTAAAACATCAGTATTCGGACAAAACACCTTGAGAAAATAATGACCAGGACCTTTTATCACGTGGTCCCTATTATATGGGCCAAGGCCAACTGTATGAGGTTCAACAAGGCCAAGTGCCAGGTCCTGCACTTCGGCCACAACAACCCCATGCAGCGCTACAGGCTTGGGGAAGAGTGGCTGGAAAGCTGCCCAGTGGAAAAGGACCTGGGGGTGCTGGTCGACAGCCGGCTGAACATGAGCCGGCAGTGTGCCCAGGCGGCCAAGAAGGCCAATGGCATCCTGGCCTGTATCAAAACAGTGTGGCCAGCAGGAGTAGGGAAGTGATCGTGCCCCTGTACTCGGCACTGGTGAGGCAGCACCTCGAATACTGTGTTCAGTTTTGGGCCCCTCACTACAAGAAGGACGTTGAGGTGCTGGAGTGTGTCCAGAGAAGGGCAACGAGGCTGGTGAGGGGTCTGGAGAACAAGTCTTATGAGGAGCGGCTGAGGGAACTGGGGTTGTTTAGCCTGGAGAAAAGGAGGCTGAGGGGAGACCTCATCGCTCTCTACAACTCCCTGAAAGGAGGTTGTAGCGAGGTGGGTGTCAGTCTCTTCTCCCAAGTAACAAGCGATAGGACGAGAGGAAATGGCCTCAAGTTGCACCAGGGGAGGTTTAGATTGGACGTGAGGAAAAATTTCTTTACTGAAAGAGTGGTGAAACATTGGAACAGGCTGCTCAGGGAGGTGGTTGAGTCCCCATCCCTGGAGGTATTTAAAAGACGTGTAGATGAGGTGCTTAGGGACATGGTTTAGTGGGCCTGGTGGTGTTGGGTTGACAGTTGGACTCGATGATCTTAGAGGTCTTTTCCAACCTTAATGATTCTATGATTCCATGATTATTTTCCAATGGGTATGCCCAGTCTAGCGGTGGTTTTTATATTGCAGCAATGTATGAGGTCCGAAAAGCAGAGCCCTGGTCCAGGCCTGGATTGTAGTGCACCCATTCTAAAAACACCCCTCCCGCTCCATCATGATCTTGGTGTGTGGCCGAAAGAGATGAACAAACAGAGGACTAAAGAAAGGAGGGGTGATGGTCCCTCACTTTACAAAAGGGAAAGAGAGGTGGGGAAAAACAAAACGGTCAAGACTTTTGATTTTGTGTGACCTACAGAGGACGGCTCAATGATGCTGTTGCCAGTGACTGTCACTGTAGGAAGAGTGAAAGCGATGAGCACGGACTGTGCTGAAGAGCTGCCACGCGATCAGGAGAACAGCCCAGAGAAGGATCCAGGGATCTCCGGCTCAGGGATCGTGTAACTCAAGGTGCTAGAAGCAATAACTAGAGCAGAAACGTTTGTCTGTCTGGTTTTCTGTGAAGATTAGATGGCCAATATTTACACAGCACTGGAAATGGAAAATGTGAATTATTTTTGTTGTGCTATGCACCATTAGCATTTTGCATCCTTGGTGGAAACTAGGAAAGGGCAGCCTTTGGATGCCATTGCTCTCACAGTGGTGACTAAGAATGGACTAAAGCCAACAGAAACAAAAGGAAAGCCAAAGACTTAGGTGTTTCTGAAGAAAGTGTTTTTTTTTTTTTTTGTCAGCCTAGCATATGGAGCTGGTTCCTTCATGGAGGCGAGCTGGCCTGCTGCCAGTGAAGGCAGCTGATTTTAAACAGCTGAAGCCTGCAGGAGGGAGGCTGAAGTGGGAACTGTGTAATGCTGGTTTTCCCCAGGCTTGAGTCTTCACCTGAGCCCTCTGCTCACTCGCAGGAAACCTGCTGGGGGGGAGGCTTCAAGGCAGTTCTCCTTTCTTGCATTAATGCCAAGCTGGCCATCTTAGCCCATAACACAAGATGTCTTAGCCCTTCGCAACACTTCTATGGTATGTTCATTTTCAGGAACAAGGGCAAAACCATTTCTTCATGGCCAGTAAGCCATCCCCAACTTTCTCTCGATAGATCCCACATCGTATTGACGGGAAGTCCTCCATTACAGGAACTAGTCTGGACACTAGTACAGCCTTTCGCCACTTTATCCAAATTGCCTGGTCTTTTTTTATATTAACAGCATACTTACCAGTGACTCATCTCGTTGCCCTTATTTTACATGCTCCCTCAAGATCGCTCAGGGCTGTGTCCTTATTTTACTGCTGCTTGCCGAAGAGCTTTTCCAAAGAGCGCTGAGCACAGGAGAACATTTTCTAAGCAGAGGCTTCCCCTGCCCCCCCTGCATCACCACCGCTAGGAGCTGCCTGGGGAGGCTGGGCTCTGCAAGTCATCCGTACCCTGGTTTTAAACATCACCTCCTCTGCAGGGGAGGAAGACCAGCTGTTCAGCAGCTATCCTGAGATCACCCTCAGCCCAAGCTTTGCTTGTGATGAAACTCTACTCTCTCTCTCTGTTTCCAAAAATCCAAATGTGGTCAATAAGTTTAGAAAGAGGAAAAGGAAATGGATGAAGAAGTCATGCCCACATCTGCTTTCTGGTTTAGCTCAGCTCTGAGGGATGTCTTTTTCCCTGTGTATTGCCACTTATCAAGCTGATAGCATGTCTGCTCTTTTCTGAATGTCTCTGTTTTCCTTCGCTGTAGAGCATCTTTAACAGGAGGGGAGGGTGTGCTATGGGCATCTGTGCAACTGTAAAGCCCCAACATTCCCTGGAGCTGCCTTGTGATTTCGGTAGCTATAGCCCCCTGCTTTGCATCTGGACCTTTATGAACAATTGCTCAACTGGGAAGTTGTTTTTACCTTTTTGTTGAAGTATAATACACTTCCTGGCTTAATTTTTAGACATCTGATGTCCCTTGGTCTTGTACGGGCAGTAACTGGTTGGTGACTAGGCTGTGCTTAATTAAACAAAATGTTAATCTATAGCTGGGAATCCAGTGAACCCATGTAGTGGGACTCAAAGTCTTTCAGTATACCCTGAAACTTGAACAATAACTTGACAACTACAGATTATATAGATTGTACAGTGGGATATGCAGACCATACACGTGGAATAAATCTGTATACTTGTGACTGGCCCTTGTTTGAGGCTGAGTATCGTAGCAGTGAGCCGCTTTGTTATGATAATGGGCTTGGCGTGGTTGATTACTTGCCAAGGCATAAAGGGATACCAGGGTACCTGCCATTTATTGACAGCTAAGAGACAAGGTTGCTTCTGTACCTGCTACCCCACATAACAAGAATTTATGAAATCATCTGAGGCTGCCCTTGTCAATTATCATCATCATTATTTCTGTGTTTAAGAAACAAGGCAGAGCTCTTGTGGGCATTCATCAAAGAAGTGCTGTGGTAGTGCAGTCTCCACTACTGTGCTTCAGCTGAGACCTCATCAGGTAAATTCTTGAGATTTAGGAATGAAAATAAATACATATGTGCTGCATTACTGTTCCTCATTTGGTGATGCTCTTCCTCTGAGGTGGAGGGTGGGGGATCAGCCATCTGATTCAGGATTGGGAAATCAGCTGATACATGTTTGTGCACATAGTGATGAACTTGGGAGATAAACCATCCCAGATGGGTGATAGGTTTGGCTCCTTACCGACAAACTGTGAACCTATGTTTAAGAGGTCTGCCACAGCCCTTGCTACACTATCGCTGTATATCCATCTTCATCATCTACAAGAGACTGTAGCGAGGTATAAATGGTCCCTGACACATCTGAGAGACTGGTAGAGTAAAACAAAGTTTCCACCAGCTCTCACTATGTGATTACAATCAAACTAGGGCAGTTTAATAATCCTTTCCTACCGGGGAGGGCTCCCTTTCCCCAGCCGTGACGCCTCACACCTGAGTCCTCACGCCCACTGTGCACGTGGCTGCTCCCTGGTTCTGCAGGGGTTGGTGTGCGGCACCCGCAGGGTGACAAAACGAATGGGGGACACGGCAGTAAGTCGGCTTTCATTGAAATATCTATCATTAAAATCCTTCTGGTTGCTGGTGTTTATTGCTGAGTATAATTTCTGGTCAGCCTCAGTGAGTGAAATTGAGGACAAGCTGTGACTAGTGATGTGGTGCAGAGAGGCGATGCTGTATGTCTCAAGGATTGAAGTCCTGCGGAAAGGTAGGATTGACCTGATAATCAAGAAGCCTGGGAAAAGTCACAACATAAACCTGTAGGCTTATTGATGCTTGTCTTTAAAGCCAGAAGAGTAGCATCCTGATGTTCCTATCCCTTCCACACCTGTCATATTCATTTGAAAAAAAGATCAGGAGCCCAACATATGTTCTCTCTCTAGCTGATGAGTGCAGAGAATTTCCTTTTTAAGCCTGATCTGCTCAGTGGTAGAGAGTAAGCTAAGCTTACTCAGTGGTAAGCTTGGACAGTGATCCTTCTGACACCAGTAAGGATAATAAAAGGGATTGATTCAGATCTTAGATCTTGGCTTGTGGGAAGTGAGGGAAAACAAAGCATCCCACTAGTTGGAGCTCAAGATTCACTGAAGTTTTAAAACACTTCTCCATCCATGGATGACAGACTTATTTTGATCGTGATAGTCAAGGTACCTGGTAGGAGTTTTCATAAATGAAATAATAGGACAACAGTGATCGGTTCCGTCTGCGACAGAAGAATAATTCTGGTCTAGACAGAGCAAAGTGCCCTGGTGACACTGCCAAAGTTCACCTGGTGCCCTCTTCACCATGACCCTCACATAAGACTTGCATGATGAAGTTAGATTAAGCAAAGTGGGATCTACAACCAGAAATACACTCACTCATTTTATATCAATTTGATAAGCTGGTATTTTTGACCTTTGCAATTGAAAAGGGCAGTTAAGTCTCTGCCGTTTGCTTCTTCCATGCCCCAAGAGTAAGAAAACGGAGTACAGGCTGACCTCTGGCAGTAGCTCCACCTATCCTTGCCCTCCTGCGGAGCCTGGTGACGGCGTGGACAGAGGGAACGGGCACAGCTCCGAGCATCTGCATCCAGCCTTGGGAACTGCTGGGCAATTACATGGCCAACTCTGCAATCTCTAGACTGTTAATTTTTGAGAGAGTGTAGTTACTTTGCGTAGGTTGTCCATATCTCGGTGCCAACCCTAGAGTTGAGAATATTTTGTTTGACTTCCCAGCTTCTGAAAAAAAAATCCTCCTTCCTGTATGAATGATGTATTGCTATGAAAGGCCAATTCCAGTGGATCTAAGGGCTAAACAAACAAAATGATAAATCTTCCCTGGGCTTCACCTGAAGACTTCCTCACTTCAGGTAATTAGCTCCAGTCCACCCTCCCCAGGCTGGAAAATGACAGCCAAGGATTTCTGCTAAGGGGAATTTCTCATGCTGGGCAGTGGGAGTGACGTCGGTGCTGCTTCTTTAAAATATGCGTAATGCAATCTAATTTAGAAATATTTCATTTATCCTGGTTATGAAAAGGAAACAGAACAACAGGAGGCAAGGGAAATTGTCAAGTGCAGATAAATCTTTCTGTTCTTCATATCTTGGAGGTCAGTGTTTAAAAGTAAGAAGCTGTAGATAAAGATCTTCAGCAATTTTCAGTCTTCTCTTGCCTATATATTTCCCAAGTGGCTGTCAAGTGTTATTTCTTCCTGGTGTTGTCAGCTTCTATTGCCTGGTACATGATATATATTTTAATTGACAGCCAGTAACAGCCATTCCAATCATAGTGAAAACGGTATTTTATAGCCAGTGTGGATGGAAGTCATAACTTGAGGATGTGTCAGTTACTTGTTGGAAATATGAATAATTGATAGTGAACATAATACCTTTTCACAGTTTCTATTTATTAGAGACAAAGCAATCACAAAATAGCTCTATTTTATGGTTTGCTTTATGTATGATTTGCTAGTCTCTGTGTAATTCAGGCAGAAAATTACTCAGCACCTAGTTAGGGTCTGTGTGAAGACTTGAACTTAGAAACTTAATCGGGCATGACAAAATACTCAGTTTTGCCCATGGAAATACTGAATACAAGGTTGACAGTTAAAGTGTCTTGCTAGCGTCGTTCATTGAAATGTGCCGGCAAGACTTCAGGTTAGGTCTGCGTGGCGACATGGACGTGTGATTGTCACACGTTGTACCACACCTGGGAGGGCAGCAGAGAGGACGCAACATGCAGACCCGCAACGGGGAGGTACACAGGGGCTCTGGAGAGGCTGCATCACACTCCAAGACCGCTGCTGTAAGCCCCTTGCCCCCGTGTCTTTGCTGCTGCCATTACTCATGTCATTACTAGTAAATTTGAGCGGGGTGTGTTGAGTTGAGTTGAGTGAGATCTGATATCCCGCAAAGGCAGCGTGAGAACAGAGTACAGTGAGAGAGGTAATGCCTTTTAAAGAAACCTTTTGGTCTGAGCATCCATTTACATGGAAGATGAAGCTCCCATGGTGTTATTTGGCTTCACTGGTGATCAATATGTTTTCTGCTACCTGCGTGGTATTGCTGAGCTTGACTAAGGCTCATCATTGGCTTTCCTCACTGATGTTGAAATTTAATTTTTCCTGGGCTGGAGTGTGATACAGAGACTTAACGATCAAAACCTTTTGCTGAGACCATGCCACTGACATGATGATCTTGTGATGACTGCAGGCCACCACGCCTGCCCTCAGCCCCTTAGTGGACGAAGCATCATTACCCTTGTGCACGCTGCAGGGGTGTTGTCAAGACCAGAAGGAATTTAAAACCATCTGAGTGCATTGGGAGGCACCCTTTTTAAAACTTTATACCTGATGTTGTAGCTTATAATTTGCCTTACAACAGACAACCTACAAGAAGGTTGTCTTTTGATAAATGAAGGGTGAATATGAGTTGGATAGGATGGTTTTCTTTAATTTGGTTTCTTTACCCTGAAATGAGCGGCTGGCCTGTGGTTTTGGGAAAAGAAGGAGTTTTCTCCCCCTTTGTTTTCCACGATTGTTGAATGCTGAATAAACTTTCACAACCTGGAGGCAAAAGTAATGAAATCATTATAATACAGGAAAGTTTTCCACCTACTCTGGGTTTGTAACCCGCTTGGGCTAAGATGACCTCATCTCCAAATTTTCATGGGTTTTTCTCTGTCTTCCTTATACACCCAGAGGGTTCTTCTTGGCAGACTTTACGGACTTTCCAGAGTTTTCCTGGGAATATGCAGCAGACCTGTTAGGGCCACCACACAAGAGTCACAGGCAGTAAGGCTACTGCTGTTGGGAAGAAACACTGCTGCCTGCCGCACGGCCACCCGCATTCCCCGCAGGCCTGATGGGTCTGGGAAGGGGCAGAGAGGTCTTCAGCTCAGATGCTGCCGATTGCCTGCTCCTTGTGGTAAATTAATTTTATCTTTGAAAAAGATTTACTGCATCTTCGCAGAGCTTTCCAGAAAATTCAGATTTATTGTGCGTGCATTCATATTTCTGTCCAGGAAATCTCCAGGCTTAAATAAAGGTTGCTGAAAAAACAGAAGAAAAAAAAGATGTTTTACCATAGGCTAAGCTAATAATCAGTCCTAGTTATCTTATTGCAAAATCAAGTGGAAGTAAAAGTCAGGGTTGTTTGTTTTAATATCGACAGCAACTTTCCTTTCCTCAACCATACTCTGCAAACAAGAGGAGTCACTGCCCCCACACAATTTTTCAGTAAAAGATGATTAGCTATCTCACAGCTTCAAAAAAATAGGCAAATTCCTATCTTTCACATAGGGAAGATACAGTCTTTTAAAGGTCTCAACTGAGCTGAACAAAGGAAGAGCTCCCTTCCCATTTAAACCTGAGCCGAAGCTGTAAGTTCAGTTTTTATGCACCAGACAAGATGGATCCTTATGGCTGCCCTGTTGCAACAAGGCCCAGCAGCACAGTGCCTCGCTCTCTGTGATGGTGCCATCGGCATCTGCGTTTGGTGGGGACCCTGTGCGGTGGGGACTCTGGGGAGGACGAGATAGTGGAGCTGGTCTGCACTGCCATTGCACAGCCATGGGGTGTGCTGGGTACCCCCGCCAGCCCCTCTCCTTGGACTGTCTCCATCCCTGGTGGCTGGCACATCCTATCCAGCTGGGATGTGCCAGCTTCTTCATGAAACATTGCTGGAAATGTGAGTTTAATGAGACTGAAGTCAGCAGGTAGTTTGGCAAATTATCTTTTTATGTCTGTAGTTGATTTTCACACATCAGTTCCCTCTCCCTTTCCTCTGAAAGCTGCCTGTTGAGCAGAAGTATGAGTACATGAGTAAAAGTCCCTTGGCCTCAACTCTTCTGATCTGAGTGTAATTCCTCCTCTCAGTAGGGTGAGCAGCAGCTTTGAGCCCTTTGTTTCTCTTTTTTGAGAGAGGACGGTGAATGTACTGACAGGTGAAATCCCAACACAAGATGACTGGATCATCCACAGATACATTCCTTCATTGTGTCACATCGAAGCAAGCACAAGAAAATGCCAAAAAAAACCCTTCCAGGTGGAAATATTACATGGTGAGACCTGTGCTCATTCACTGTCACCAGGCAGTCTGCTCATGGGTGCCCAAGCCCAAATCGTGGCAATCCCCAGAAGAAATGACAGCCAACACGTTTGCTCTGGCAAAGAGCCCTCCTCTCCTGCGGAGCAGGGACCAGTGGTCTGTGATTTGGGGGCTGCCCGTCATCCAGCATTCAGTTCTCCATGCTATCAAATATCTTCTTTCTGACTACATGCTTCATCTTGAGCTGAAACATTCCTATTTTATTTTAATAACTGCTATAGTAACTGAGATTTTTTTCCCCCCTTTTCTCCACTTGCCAACATATAATTAGGGTTTCTATTGGCATGAGGATGCCTCATTTGGCTACATCACACTGTTCTTCCTGGGTGGGAGTAACTGTATGGGAATTAAGTATCTTATACCGTAGTTACAACAAAGGAAAGTTGTACTGCTTCACATGTACTGTCTACCGTTTAGTTGTAAATGCTTCTCAGAAAGGCAAGGAAACTCTGTACATCCCTCTTACTTTACCCACCAAGGCAGAGCCCTTTCCCCTTTTGGGGACCTTGCAGACACAAACCTGAAAAAAACCCAAGCTAGCACAAAAGCCATCTCATTGCCTTAAAGGTTGTTTGACTCTTCTAGTGAAAACAGTGAAGAAATAACTAGGAACTATCAGAGAATTTCAGAAATAAAGGACCGCACTTGTTATCACTAATAGCAATTTGTTGTGGGTTTTTTTTCTGCAAGCTCCCCATTCCCAGAGAGTGCTGTGAGAGGAGTTTGTTGAGGCACGGTGGTGCTGGGGGACAAGGCGAGTAGTAGAGTAGGCAGAATCTTTCCGTTCCTCCAGAGAGGTGCTTGCCTTGTTTGGAGTTCAAATTCACATGGTTATCTCTTCTTCCAGAGCCAGCTCAGCCTCCAGTGGCTTTGGGTTGATACACGCCAGATGAAATCTTGCCCCCAAATAGAAGGTAGGGCACCACTACAAGCACAATATAAGCCAGTCTCTTCCTTAGTAAGGATTTAAACATAATTCTTTTAAAAAAAAAAAAAAAAAGAAAAGAAAAATGTTCTCTTACCCATTTTCAAAGAGTGAGTAAATTCTTATTAGGTGGCATTTCCCAAAGGGCAAGATGTTTATATCCTTATCTCTAGGCAGCTGCTGTTTCTCTGTTGTACGAAGCTTTGGAGAAACACCTAAGCTAAACAGGAGTTCTTAACAGAAACACTGCGTCACAAATGGGCGCGGGCAAGCCTTGCCCACCGCAAGGGCACAGAAGGAGTGCCTTTTTCAGGGCAGAGAACAGACAGTGTACAGCATAGTCTACCCACCAGCTCTGAATAAAAACCTAGTACATTTATTTTATTCATCTTTCTAGGAGGGTCAGTTAACTCCATGACTTTAAAAAAGCACATCTGAAGTTTAGAGGATGAAGAGCTTCTCTCATGCTTGACCCCGTTCTTGTCACCAAATAACCGTGCATTTCAGGATCTCTGCAGAGCTCGGCAAAGCAAAGAGTTCTTCAGCTGACGAAAAGAGAGACATTTCCGTGAATGCCACATAGGCATGAGGTGGTGTAAACTCACTGCATTTTAAGGAGAAAGTTAGTATTTCAGAACCTTTTTTTTTTCTTTTTTTAATATGGATTCCCCACAAGGTTTCTAGGATAGGAGAGATTCTTGCAAGTAAACTGCTAATGACAGCTTTCCTTGACTCGGCACACGTGAGCAAGATTTTTAGGCATCCAGGGTAGGCTGGCGGTGTGGTACTCATCTCCCCAACCCTGACACACGATAGCTCTGGGGCCAACATTTCTGCTCCCTGCCACTGAGCTGGCATTACAACTGGGGCTGCCTGCCTGCTCGTGCTCCTGCCGGTGCCCCCACTGCCCATGTGGCACCCCATCCTCCGAGAGCAGCCTACGGAGGGGTCCTTCATCTCTCCCGCCTCCCACCACCCCGGTGCTGAGCCATTGCCCCAACACCAGCAGTCCTTCAGGTGCTCTGGCCTACGTAGGATGTGTCTCAGCGACATGGACCCCTCTGAGGATTTCTGATCTGTTCCTTGCTCTCCTCAGCAGTCTGGAGAAGAATATTAATTCAAGGTTGAGGCATTCAAAGGCATGAAGCTGGGGTAACTACTGGGTTGCTGATGACTTCAGGAGGGGCTTGGGAAGACACGTGCAGACTGGCAGGCTCTGGCACTGTGGACAGAAAACACACCTGGGCAGAAAACAGAGCTTTCTTCAAGAGGCAGCCTGCAACAAATTCCTCCAGAGCCCAGGTCCTTCACAAACCTTGTTTCCATTAGGGACAAAATGTGTATATGTTAATTAAAGAACCAGCTCCTAAAAGGCAGCGTTAGCTGAAGAGCAGAACGGCCCAGCCCCAGTAACACTTGGCTTATGCTGCCCTGGGGGGGCTGCGCTGCTGAGGGCAGTATCCCAGTCTGCAGGGGAGAATGGCTGAGTCCACCAAAATCAGTGGAAATATTCTCACTGCAACATGTAAAGCGCGTACCTTGGTCTTTCATGTATGAGAACCTGTGGTTATTACATTGCTTTCTTGATGGCAATCTTACTTTACATCAATTACTTGAATTTATCATCCCTCCAGCCTTCGTCCTTCCAGGACACGAAGTCCTTTCTCTTCTGCATGCCATTTCTCATAGTTTCAGATCAAAAAGCTTTTGTGATAAGCAGTTATTTGTTACAAACACATTACATGCTGATGTGAAGCCTAATTTCTCCACAGCGCAGAGAAGAGGTGGAATAGTTAATATCCCCTCGCTCTGAGAAAGGCTGCAGAATAATAACACGGGAAGCTGAAATAATCATTCTGCCATCAGTTGTTCTCCCCTGGGCCTGCCCACAAGAAGTCATATGGAGAACTGTTAGAGGCAGGCATTGCTGAAGATTGCCTGCTAATTTTACTCCCTGAAACATAATCTGTTTATTCAGAAGATGCACTCTATCATCTCTGCTGTGATTCAGAAGAATCTTAATCTGACGTGATTTCTTTCCTTCTCTCTCCTTAGTAATTAATATTGCTGCACGAAATCTGAGGCTTACTCTTTATTGCAAGCAATATATTATGAAGTGATTCTTTTTGCTCAAGAAAACAATCTATACTTTATTATTAACTCTCTAAATCTGCTTTTCTTTTATAATAATAGCGTTGTCTTGGGAGATGGTAGTTCAATGTCTAGATTTTTGGTTTTATTGCAAAAGAAAACTGGATTAAAGTGGGAGCAGGAATAGTCTAGAAAAGTACAGTTTATATAATTATTTAAATACAGCCTTTGTTTGAGTTTCAAACAGCTTCCCAAAGGTGAGTATCTGTTGATAACCCTATTTATGAGATACCCAAGGGAAGTGGCTCTAGCTCACTTTGCAGAATGGCTGCTTTTCCTTTTCTTATTTTTCTGTTATTTTTTTTATGTTCAAATTGAGTTTGGCCTGAGTTTCTGAAACTTTAGTGCCTGAAGCTCTGAGCCGTTTCCCCAGAACAAAAATCTGACTCCAAGCGCCTCAGTTAGTTTGAGTAAGCAGTACCCAGAGCTGCATGCGCTTGCAGCGTTTAGAAGCAGCTGGCCCGTGATCAACGTTTAACCTATTTACAGGACGCGTTCTCAAACCACTAACCGGAGGTTTTCTTCTCACTGTCCTGCTTTCCTCTTTTCTGCTTTCCCCTGGGGTCCTGGGTCAAAGCAGATATTGCTCCCTCATCCAGTGACCCTTCTCGTTCCCATACATCCCACACTCACAGCAGCACTAAATGAAATATGAAAACTTGCCCAAATGCCATTTTAGTTACGCGACAGGGGATACTCTCAAGCAGTCAAAATGGAGAGCAATTGCCTGATTACGCAGTAAAATCAGGTGATGATAAATCTTTCTTTCCCACGGTTCCTTTCTTTCTATTAATGTCTCCTTCCCTCATTATTTTATCCTCATTTTCCTTTCCAAATACGTAACTGTTAATAGGATAGTTGAATGAATAGCACACTCACCTAGGATGTACTTTGCTTTTGCTCATAACTCTGCTGCAGCTGTGATTTTCAACATCTCATCTTTGCTGTGCTTCAGTTCCCTGTCTGGAAGGTAGGGATGGCATTTCTCTGTATCAGAGGGGCATTGTAAAACAGAACCACTTAAAGTCGGCAAGTGGTTCGGGCATGGCTCTGGTGAGGCCATTAAAGAACTTGAACAGATTAAAGGGGTGGTGTGCCCCTGTCTGCCACTCACATCATCTGTACTACCTGTAACAAGCAGGGAAACGGGGCTGTGGAGGTTTGTGTGTGCACGTGTGTATTCATGAAAGACAGACCACACAGAGGTCTTTGCAAAGTAGAAAAGACCTGTGTCTTTAACCACAACGGTGGATAGCCCTCTGTAGAAATCTGCCTGTGGGTACAGATGAAGACAGAATGATTCTGACAATTTTAAAAAATTGCTTCTGACAAAAAAATAACTGTGAATTCCCCAGCCCTGGATTATGGATGGTGGAGGAGTTTTGCAGAGGAAATAATGTTCCCCGGCAAAAACTGAACAACACTCTGCAAGCTCCCTTGAAGCCCCCTTGAAGCCCCATCTTGCCTCACGGCACTCCCTCTAGGATGGACATTTCTTGCCCAAAGGCCGGGAGGACCTGGGTCTAAAAAGGCTTGCCTAGGCTGCCCATGTAGAGAGTAAAATGGAAGACTTGAGTGTCAGTGTTGGAAGAGATAACTGAGACTCCCCCCAGTGCAAAACTGAGTTAAGCTCGTAGCCTAAGGAAACCCATCACCAGCAAGGCTGATTCATGTGTCAGTTCCCTGGGCCAGGTAAGTCCCTGTCGTGGTGAGTTGTCCCCTGCTTCACTTGAGATCGATACGGTCCTGTGCCTCCTCAAAATGCCCTTCTCTCCTTCTCAACACTTCTGACAGACGTAACTGCACACGCAAGCAGTTGTCCATATACATTTGTGGTATGTTCTGCCTAAGCATCATAGTTGCAACACCAGGGGCTTAATATTTCGGCCAATCCAGGAATAAATTACTGTTCAGGACTATAAAAAGGACAGACATAGGTGGTTTAACAAAAGATGGTACAGCTCTGTGGGCCTTTTGGGATAATCACTTGGAGGGTAACCAGATATAGCCTTGTTTTGCTTGACCTTAAGAGTCCTACTGGGGCAAATAGTTTCTTCCTTTCTTTAGTTGTATGTCTGTCGTGGTTTAACCCAGCAGGCAGCTAAACACCACACAGACGTTTGCTCACTCCCCCCGCAGAGGGATGGGGGAGAGAATCGGGGCGGGGGGGGGGAATTCATGGGTTGAGATAAAGACAGTTTAATAGGACAGAAAAGGAAGGGAAAATAATAATAATGATGATGATGATGATGATGATAAAAGAATATACAAAATAAGTGATGCACAATGCAATTGCTCACCACCCACCAACCGGTGCCCAGCCACTTCCCAAGCAGCGATCACCCCTCCCCTGGCCAACTCCCCCAGTTTATGTACTGAGCATGACGCCATATGGTATGGAATGTCCCTTTGGCCAGTTTGGGTCAGCTGTCCTGGCTCTGCCCCCTCCCAGCTTCTCGCTGGCAGGGCATGAGAAGCTGAAAAGTCCTTGACTAGCGTAGGCACTGCTTAGCAACAGCTAAAACATCGGTGTGTTATCAACATTATTCTCATCCTAAATCAAAAACACAGCACTGTACCAGCCACTAGGAAGAAAATTAACTCTATCCCAGCCGAAACCAGGACAGTATCCACTCTTATTCTATACCACCTACGTCATGCCCAGGTCCCACACTTTCTAATACGTCCCAATTAATCACCACCACTTTTCCTGTCTTTTGATATATACACACAGATATAATTCCCTTAGTCTATGGGCCATCCCTCTAAAATGTCTGTTGAGTTCATTTAGTCCATGACTTTGGGCTCCATCTGTCATAACAGTCCTTCAGGGCAGGAGAGATGGTGTGTGGTGTTGCATTGTTGCATGCTGAAGCTACTTTTGGTCCCATCACTGCTGTGCTTGTCTGGTTCTATCATTGCTGCACTTTGCTTGGTTTCATCAAAGTTCATTCTTCATTAATTTGGGTGATTCTTACTGTAATACTGCTGATATGGCATATAGCCACCACAGAAGTGATTACATACAGTATTATATAGCAATTAACATCATACAATTTAATTCATTGGCTGTTCTCACCCAAAATCAAATCCCCTTGAGGTACACATCGGACTTCACCATCCTCCTGCATCACCCACCAAGTGCACCCAGGTCCTTGAGAAAAAGCAATCCCACGGATGGGTTTGCCTTTGCCCAAGGCAGGAATAACCCAGACTGTCTTCCCCAGCATATTTTTTATGTGCACTGCAGGGACTTTATTCCCATCTACAGTACGTAACAGTTTTGACTGGGCAGGGCCAGATTGATTGGCAGATCCCCGAGTGTTGACTAACCAGGTGGCCCTTGCTAAATGTGTGTCCCAACGTTTGAACGTCCCAGCACCCATTGCTCTCAGCGTAGTCTTTAACAGTCCAGTGTATCGTTCAGTTTTCCCGGAGGCTGGTGCATGACAGGGGATGTGATACACCCACTCAGTGCCGTGCTCTTTGGCCCAGGTGTCTATGAGGTTGTTTCGGAAATGAGTCCCGTTGTCTGACTCAATTCTTTCTGGGGTGCCATGTCGCCATAAGACTTGCTTTTCAAGGCCCAGGATAGTGTTCCGGGCAGTGGCATGGGGCACGGGATATGTTTTCCAGCCATCCGGTGGTTGCCTCCACCATTGTAAGCACGTGGCGCTTGCCTTGGTGGGTTTGTGGGAGCGTGATATAATCGATCTGCCAGGCCTCCCCATATTTATATTTCAGCCATCGTCCTCCATACCAGAGAGGCTTTAACTGCTTGGCTTGCTTGATCGCAGCGCATGTTTCACATTCATGGATAACCTGTGCAATAGTGTCCATGGTCAAGTCCACCCCTCGATCACGAGCCCATCTGTATGTTGCATCTCTTCCTTGGTGACCTGAGGTGTCATGGGCCCACCGAGCTAGAAATAACTCACCCTTATGGTGCCAGTCCAGATCCACCTGAGCCACTTCAATCTTAGCAGCCTGATCCACCTCCTGGTTGTTTTGATGTTCTTCAGTAGCCCGGCTCTTGGGTACGTGAGCATCTACGTGATGGACTTTTACAACCAGGTTCTCCACCCGGGCAGCAATATCTTGCCACAATGCGGCAGCCCAGATGGGTTTGCCTCTGCGCTGCCAGTTGCTCCGCTTCCATTGCTGCAACCACCCCCACAGGGCATTTGCCACCATCCATGAGTCAGTATAGAGATAGAGCACTGGCCACTTTTCTCGGTCAGCAATGCCTGAAGCCAGCTGGATGGCCTTTACTTCTGCAAATTGGCTCGATTCACCTTCTCCTTCAGCAGTTTCTGCGACTTGTCACATGGGACTCCACACAGCAGCCTTGCACCTCCGATGCTTTCCCACAAGACGACAGGACCCATCAGTGAACAGAGCATATTGTTTCTCATTTTGTGGTAGTTTATTATACATTGGGGCCTCCTCAGCACGCATCACCTCCTCCTCTGGCAGTATTCCAAAATCTTTGCCCTCTGGCCAATCCATGATCACTTCCAGGATTCCTGGGCGACTGGGGTTTCCTATTCGAGCCCGTTGTGTGATCAGTGCGACCCACTTACTCCACGTAGCATCAGTTGCATGATGTGTACAGGGGATCCTCCCTCTGAACATCCAGCCCAGCACCGGCAGTCAGGGTGCCAGGAGGAGCTGTGCTTCAGTACTGTCCTGGTTTTGGCAGGGATGGAGTTAATTTCCTTCCTAGTAGCTGGTACAGTGCTGTGTTTTGGATTTAGGATGAGAACAATGTTGATAAGGCACCGATGTTTTAGTTGTTGCTAGGTAATGCTTACACTAGCCAAGGACTTTTTAGTTTCCCATGCTCTACCGACTGAGAAGGCTGGAGGTGCACAAGAAGCTGGGAGGGGGCACAGCCAAAGTGGCCAAAGGGACATTCCATACCATGTGACATCATGCTCAGTACATAAACTGGGGGAAGCTGGCTGGGGGGGGCCGTTGCTCGGGGACTGGCTGGGCATCGGTTGGCGGGTGGTGAGCAATTGCACTGTGCATCACTTGCTTTGTGTAGTATTATTATTATTACATTATTATTATAATTTTATTTCAATTATTAAACTGTTTTTATCTCAACCCATGAGTTTTTCTCACTTGTGCTCTTCCTATTCTCTCCCCCATCCCACCGGGTGGGGGGGAGTGAGTGAGCGGCTGTGTGGTGCTCAGTTGCCGAATGAGGTTAAACCACGACAAGTACCAACGGCTTCCAAAGCAGCTCGAACTCCTTCATATACCGCCAATATCTCTTTTTCAGTTGGAGTATAGCGGGCCTCGGATCCTCTGTATCCCCGACTCCAAAACCCTAGGGGTCGACCTCGAGTCTCCCCTGGTGCTTTCTGCCAGAGGCTCCGGGTAGGGCCATTCTCCCCGGCTGCGGTGTAGAGCACATTTTTTACCTCTTGCCCTGCCCGGACTGGCCCCAGGGCTACTGCATGAACTATCTCCTCTTTAATTTGTTCAAAAGGTTGTTGTTGCTCAGGGCCCCATTTGAAATTGTTCTTCTTTTGGGTCACTTGATAGAGAAGGTTTACGATCAGACTGTAATTTGGAATATGCATTCTCCAAAAACCCACGACGCCTAAGAAAGCTTGTGTTTCCTTTTTGCTAGTTGGTGGAGACATGGCTGTTATTTTGTTGATCACATCCATTGGGATCTGACGACGGCCATCTTGCCATTTTATTCCTAAAAACTGGATCTCCTGTGCAGGTCCCTTGACCTTATTTTGTTTTATGGCAAAACCAGCCTTCAGAAGGATTTGGGCTATTTTCTTCCCTTTTTCAAAAACTTCCTCTGCTGTGTTGCCCCATATGATGATGTCATCAATGTTGATGGCACCTGTTGGTCTTCGACCTTCAGCAACCCCACAACAGAAGGGTCCTCCGAGAGACCAGGCAAGGTGGACAGCTGTTTAATTTCTTCCGTCTCCAAGGCAGCTATACCAAAAGTCCACTGGTACCTTTTTGGGTCCTTGAAATGCCCTCTCCTGAGGTAGTCTATGCCAAGGATGCACAGGGCCTCTGGGCCAGTCACAATGGGGTGCTTTTGCCACTCATTTCCAGCTAGGCTCACTTCAGCCTCCAATACAGTTAGCTGTTGGGATCCCCCCATCACCCCAGAAATACAGATGGGTTCTGCCCCTTTATAGCTTGATGGCATTAGAGTACACTGTGCACCGGTATCTACTAGAGCCTTATACTTCTGTGGGTCCCATGTGCCAGGCCACCGAATCCACACAGTCCAGTAAATGCGGTTGTCCCTTTCCTCCCCCTGGCTGGAGGCAGGGCCCCTCCAGTCCTCATCATAGTATTCGTTTCTCATTTCCTGCAAATACGAGTCAGAAGTCTCTTCATTAAGATCAGAAGTAAGATCAGCCCTTCTACTCTGTCTGGGGAACTGCCTGCTGGAAACTGGAGCAGCAATTTTCCTGGAAGAACCCCCTTTTGTGATTGTTTTTCCTTGCAACTCACATACCCATGCCTCTAGGGTCGAGGTAGATTTTCCATCCCACTTCCTCATGTCCTTTCTGTGGTCACGCAGGTAAAACCACAGGGTGGCCCGTGGTGTGCATCCACTGTATCCTCTCTGTTGAGCAGAAGGACGCTTACTCCTAATGGCTGAGATACTGGTCCGTACAGGTGGGGAGTAGGACCTATCCTCTTTGAGTTGCTGGACCTCCTGGGATAGTTTCTCCACAGCCAAGACACAGGCCCGAAGGGAGGAAGAGAGACTTACTTCATATTGCCAGAGTTGGCCAGCTAACTCATCCACTGTTTGTCCTTCTCCATCTTTCCAAGTCATTACTGCCAATGAGTTGGCGTACAACACTGGTGTGCTCCATACCAACTTCTGCCACATGGGTTGCATGCACTTGACTTCTGGATCTTTGGATAACTGCTCGTTGTTCAGGTCGTCATAAATCACATCCAACACGGCTAATTCCCTCAGGTACTGGATACCCCTCTCCATGGTGGTCCACTTGGGTGACATATAACATCTTCCTTGAAGGGATACCTTTCCTTCACGCCTGACAGGAGTCACCTCCAGAGGCTGAGGGTTTGTGCCCCTTTTCCAATTGATTGTCAATGCCCCCTTCCCTGGAAAGGGATGCCAGCTGCCTGGTTTCCCTACCCTCTAATTCCAGGCTACTGGCCCCGTTATCCCAGCATCGGAGCAGCCAGCTGACAACGTGCTCACCTGGACAACGACTGAAATCTTTTCGCATGTCTCGCAGCTCACTCAGGGATAGGGACTGGGTAGTTACCATCTCATTTATGGGCTCTGCCTCTTCCTGCTCCTGTTCTTGTGATGGCCCTCGTTCATCTGCATCCCTTACTAAACGAGTTGATTTTCCTGTGTATTTCTTCTTGTGTGTAGGGGTGACTGATACCGGCACGGGTTGGTTCTCTGGTTCAGCCGCACTGCCTGTCACCAGGGTTTGAGTAGCCATGGTGCCTGTCATGGGGGTTGATCACTGGATGGTATTCTTAAATAATTGTTTAACATTATTTAATGTTAAACAAGGAGACATAGCAATAGGACCATGCTGGTTTGAACATCCCAACGATATTCAAAATTCTGAAGAGTTATAACTAGCCTGGAGGAGAAAGGGAAGGTGAAGGAGCGGGGGAAAGTGTCATCCCCCCCGTCTCCCCCATAGATTGGTTCTCTGAGGAGAAAAGGTAAAAGGTGTGATTATTAATAGTTTCCGAAAAGCGGCTCCCAAGGTACGGAGATGACGGCAATGCTGAGTACAAATACAGAAGTACAAATACAAAAATTAGTTTCATGACCGATAATTTTATCATATCATAAAACAGTGTTACGCAGTGCAGCAAAATGATATCCTTGATCCTCTCCCAGAGGTGACAGACAGCACAACAGGGAACATGTACAGCAAGTAAGGTTTTACATAACACAACTTTGAGAGCAAGCATGACAAATTTGAGAGTAAATTAATCAACATTGTGACCAGCGACTGTTAAACCAATATGATGAATGTTTATAACAAATTTGCCTTAACACGCTCTGGTCAGATCCATCGTTATCTCAACCCTTCGTGCCCCATGTTGGGCGCCAAAAGGACTGTTGTGGTTTAACCTGGCAGGCAGCTAAACACCACACAGCCATTCACTCACTCCCCACCCCCCCCCCCGCAGTGGGATGGGGGAGAGAATTGGAAAAAAAAAGAAAAAAAAAATTCATGAGTTGAGATAAAGACAGTTTAATAGGACAGAAAAGGAAGGGAAAATAATAATAATAATAATAATAATAATAATGATAATGATAAAAGAATATACAAAACAAGTGATGCACAATGCAATTGCTCACCACCCGCTGACCGATGCCCAGCCAGTCCCCAGGCAGTGGCCCCCCCGGCCAGCTTTCCCCCAGTTTATGTACTGAGCATGACGTCACATGGTATGGAATGTCCCTTTGGCCAGTTTGGGTCAGCTGTCCTGGCTCTGCCCCCTCCCAGCTTCTCACTGGCAGGGCATGAGTTTGGGTCAGCTGTCCTGGCTGTGCCCCCTCCCAGCTTCTCACTGGCAGGGCATGAGAAGCTGAAAAGTCCTTGAGTAGTGTAAGCACTACTTGGCAACAACTACAACATCAGTGTGTTATCAACATTGTTCTCATCCTAAATCCAAAACACAGCACTGTACCAGCTGCTAGGAAGAACATTAACTCTATCCCAGCCGAAACAAGGACAATTAATTGTTTTTATTTTCTTATTGTCCCTAATTTTCCTTCAGAACCAAAGCATTCTGCATAAACAGTGGCAGGGCAAACAATAATAAAACTGTATTTTGTGGGGGACACACCCTAATGAGCTGGGGATTGCTTTATAACTGTGTATTAGCACTGTAAAATGGTTTGTCACATAACTGTGTTGGCTTAAATCACCCAAAGAGTCTGAGGAAACAGGCAGGAAGGGGGAAAAAAGGCCCCAAGATTCAGGTTCAGTTTCCCTTTGAACCTGCAGGAACTCCTTCCTTGATGGTCCAGAGAACAGAAGCAGGGAAGAATATGAGGGCTCTGACAAATGCTGAAAATTAATCTTCCCTCAAGGAAGGTGATCAGTTAAGGGACCAGACTGGGGCATCACCTGATGATGAGCTTCTAAATGTAAGAAGGCGATTCATGTGGATGGCTTGTACCCAAATCTTTTTGTTTATCAAAATGGGTCGATCCTACTTTTCAAAACAATTCTTTGAGTTATACCACACCGTACATGGATTCTTGCAGGGAAGACCAGGACATGCCTGAACTCACACAGATCCACTGGATCAGCACAGTGAATACGCACCTCACTCAAGTCAAGAGCACGGCCAAAGTGGTAACAAGTGTGAGGTTGCTCCAGGAGCAGATCTCAGCAGTTTGGTGGAGAGGAGAGATCAGAGTGAGGTAACACTGAGGAGGTGGAGTTACATCCACCTGCAGCCATGCCACATGGGTCACTTGTCTATGCAGGTTGGCATAACTCCTGTGGGACCTCATTTCCAAGATGAATGTTCTTGACAAGAAATCTGAAATTCATGGAAGGCAGGAGGAACCGGTGTAAGCAGCTGAAGTCATAGAAAATGTGAATAAATATTCATGCAAAAATGTTTTCATTGTTTGACTCAGCCAAAAACCTTCCTCTGACTTTGTTGTTCTCCTTGTTGAGAAAAATGGGTTGCAATAAGCACAGCTTTTCAGACTACAGTTTCCTATGTTTGTGTCATTCTTTGGACTCGTAATTAAATATTGAAGAGGCAAAGGAGACTTGGCAGGCAGTCATACTCACAGCAGTCTAATGTCATACGGTTTCTCTGAAAGAAAAATGTTCTGAAACATGAGATAATGTACTTAACTTTGGAAAAAAAAACCCACTAAGCACTCACTGGACAAATACTCTCATAACATGTTATCATCAGTACAAGAAAATCAACACTTCTAAAACATCTCACTGTGGCAATGGCAGCTGAAGGTCTGTGTTAACATTAGACCAGATTTTTGCAGTGCAATGTTGAGTTTTCAAGGGCCGCTATTTTTCTGTTTCTCTCCAACCAAATTAGGCTCAAAGCAGTGGGAGGCCAGCTTGCAGGCGTCTCTTGAACAGCGTATTCCTTTTATACAGTGAAAAGTAAGAGGTTTTTTTCAGGTTCTCCTAGCTTTTGGTGAAAGGCCATCTTTTCTTCTCCCTCCTATTACGATTTTCAAAAGAATCTCCAATAAAACAGTACAAACAGAACTGCAATAATTATATTTGTCTTGGTAAAAATAAAGGGTTGCTGTCTGCCTTTCCCAGAAGAAGGGATAAACTCGGTGCTTTCCTAGAAGCTTTTGACTATTACGCATCCATGTATCCCTGACCTGCTGCTTGCCTTCAGCTGAAGATTGTTGAGACGGAAAAAATGAATAAATAAACAAACACAAATTTTTAAAAAGTTTGCAACTACTTGAAATGCTCCTGCCACAAGCAGACCCCAGATAAAACACTGCGACAGGAAAATTCTGTCTTACGGTCTATTCCATTTAATTGGCCTAATTCTTCACGCAGCTTAATCAGCGAGAGAATAATTCCAGAAGCTTAGTTCTAAGTAAAACATGACTTAATTTGCATAAAACTTTATTCCCTGGGATTCAACAAGTGTACGTTCCTGCTATTTTTATGGCTTTTCTCAGAACTGGTTTCCTTCAAAAGAAAAAATTGTTCTTCCTTGTTCCTGACTGCAGGAACCAGGGTCAGACCTGCACAACCACGCACAGCTCAGCTGACGTCCGTACAGCCAAATGCCTTCCCAGTACAGACCTGCCCCATCCGTTCCATGCTAAAGGCTACCTTCCAGGTAACACTAGGGAAGAAGCCAACTTCTTCCTCCTCTTTTAGATCCTCACTAACCTGAACGTCATTTAATGGCTTATTTGTATGTTTACTATATGCTGCATGAAAGCTAAACCACTAAAAACTCAGCTGAACAGGACATTGCTTACACTGAAGCTACTTTTGCAACTTTTTAAATGACTATAAGATCGATTTCTTGTGTTGGCAACATTAATTAATGCCACTGCTGCCAATGGAAGTGGCTATAGTTAATAATGTTCCTGCTGGTTTTTTCTGATTATCAAACCTGAAAGTCTTTCATTTTTCTTTACATTACAGAAATTTCATGTCTGGACTCTCTGAAATTGCATCAAGCTGACCCCTGCACTATAACTTGTCAGTCTTTTCATGAAGAGCAGGTTGCTTCTTTGGGGAAACAGGGACAGACATGGCTCTTGACCTCTGTACAGAAAGGCAGACAGCAAGATCCTAGTTCACACTAAACGAGAGACAAAAGCCAGGTCTCAGATTTATGTCTGTGGGTCCAGAGGACATGGACCTCATTAGAACAACTCAGCAACCTTGACTCTGACAGTCTTCGATCTCTGTATGATGCCTCTGGTAGAGCTGATGTACTGTATGAATTATTTTCTCACAAACCAAATCTAAATTTGAGCTTCTTATACCCTATCACTTAAACTGTCATCTGAAGAGAAGACAGCGTTTGTGTGACTTCTATTCTGTGCCATAAATTAAAACAAGACAAAACTCAGATTCCATAACCAAAATGACACACAGTATTCGTAGTACTCAGCAGTAAGGAAAACTTTATTTCCTCATTTTCTCCCGTCTTCTCCGATTCAGTAAATTCCATTTTGAAAGCTAATCATATTAAGTAGCTTAACTTATTATAGGCATGATGGCGGGCAAGCGCACATAAGTCTAATATCCAAATTATTCTCAGGGAGACAATCCATTGTGTCAGCTAGTGATCAAAGTGTCCGTTTATATTCACAATGCTATATACAAAATGATTTAATTTCAACATCTAATTTTTTTTTAGCCATAAATGATTATGTGACAAACAAATAATTTGGAACCTAAAAGAGTGGTGTCATTGTAAATATCTCTCCGTGTTTCAACTTGCTTAATAAGGGATGTCAAAAATCTGAGAAGCTATGACCCAAAATGGTTCCCTCAGCTGCTCGAAAAAGAGAGAGGATACAGGATATCTTTACTACATTTTTCAAAGGCACATATAAAGATGGAACACTATTAGGAATGATCCTGCTGTTCTCTGTCCTCCCTGAAGTTGTACTCCAAACATAGGTATTTTTATATTCTTGCTTTTTAGTGTAAGCTTTGTTTTAAATAAGCAGCCCAAGGAACCAAGAGGTCTTCTGGTGAGCCTTTGTTTTGTATTGTCTCTCTCGGTATTGTATTTGTATTGGGGCCGGATGGGATCCACCCGAGAGTGCTGAGGGAGCTGGCGGAGGTGCTCGCCAAGCCGCTCTCCATCATTTATCAGCAGTCCTGGTTAACGGGGGAGGTCCCGGATGACTGGAGGCTTGCCAATGTGACGCCCATCTACAAGAAGGGCCGGAAGGAGGATCCGGGGAACTACAGGCCTGTCAGCCTGGCCTCGGTGCCGGGGAAGATTATGGAGCGGTTCATCTTGAGGGCGCTCACAAGGCATGAGCGGGACAACCAGGGGGTCAGGCCCAGCCAGCACGGGTTCATGAGAGGCAGGTCCTGCTTGACCAACCTGATCTCCTTCTATGCCCAGGTGACCCACCTAGTGGATGAGGGAAAGGCTGTGCATGTGGTCTGTCTGGACTTCAGTAAGGCCTTTGACACCATCTCCCACAGCATTCTCCTCGAGAAGCTGGCGGCTCATGGCTTAGGCAGGTGTACTCTGCGCTGGGTCAAAAACTGGCTGGACGGCCGGGCCCAGAGAGTTGAGTGTGGTGAATGGAGATAAATCCAGTTGGCGGCCGGTCACGAGCGGTGTTCCCCAGGGCTCAGTACTGGGGCCGGTCTTGTTGAATATCTTTATCGATGATCTGGATGAGGGGATCGAGTGCACCCTCAGTAAGTTTGCAGACGACACGAAGTTGGGCGGGAGTGTTGATCTGCTCGAGGGTAGGAAGGCTCTGCAGAGGGACCTGGACAGGCTGGATTGATGGGCCGAGGCCAACTGGATGAGGTTCAACAAGGCCAAGTGCCAGGTCCTGCATTTCGGCCACAACAACCCCATGCAGCGCTACAGGCTTGGGGAAGAGTGGCTGGAAAGCTGCCTGGCGGAAAAGGACCTGGGGGTGCTGGTTGACAGCCGGCTGAATATGAGCCGGCAGTGTGCCCAGGTGGCCAAGAAGGCCAATGGCATCCTGGCCTGTATCAGAAATCGTGTGGCCAGCAGGAGTAGGGAAGTGATCGTGCCCCTGTACTCGGCACTGGTGAGGCCGCACCTCGAATACTGTGTTCAGTTTTGGGCCCCTCACTACAAGAAGGACGTCGAGGTGCTGGAGTGTGTCCAGAGAAGGGCAACGAGGCTGGTGAAGGGTCTGGAGAACAAGTCTTCTGAGGAGCGGCTGAGGGAACTGGGGTTGTTTAGCCTGGAGACAAGGAGGCTGAGGGGAGACCTTATCACGCTCTACAACTACCTGAAAGGAGGTTGTAGCGAGGTGGGTGTCGGTCTCTTCTCCCAAGTAACAAGCGATAGGACGAGAGGAAGTGGCCTCAAGTTGCGCCAGGGGAGGTTTAGATTGGACGTGAGGAAAAATTTCTTTACTGAAAGAGTGGTGAAACATTGGAACAGGCTGCTCAGGGAAGTGGTTGAGTCCCCATCCCTGGAAGTATTTAAAAGACGTGCAGATGCGGCGCTTAGGGACATGGTTTAGTGGGCATGGTGGTGTTGGGTTGACGGTTGGACTCGATGATCTTAGAGGTCTTTTCCAACCTTAATGATTCTATGATTCTATGGTTCTCTAAAATAAATAACTGGGCCTCTTTTCTGAGTAAGGTTTCACATTTGTAGCAGAAGAAGGCATCCTCTTCATGGGACACTGTGGAATTTATTGATGTTTTGGAAGTAAAGAAGATAGCGTTTCTGTGAATTCTAGCATAAAGTATTGTAAAATAACACTGGCTCTTTCTTAGCCATTTCTTAGTTAAATAAAACATCATCTGTGCTAAACACTTACAGCACTTCTTTAGTCTAATAGTCAGCATTTGCCCCCAAATCCCAGTCTCAATGAGAAAAAGATCAGTCAGTACGGCTCACACGTATGAAAATCTTTTGTGTGCTTTGGTTAGTATCCTCGTGTTCACATATAGGAAGAGTTGAACATCCTTGGGATTATTAATGTTAAACAGGAGAACCAGCTATAGAAAGACTCATGAAAAGGCTTAAAACATCCCAAGGTGTTCTTGAGATACTAGCACTTCTAGAAAATATTGAAGAGAAACATGTGGGTCTTTCTTCAACCCAGTCACAGATTTCATTCAAAACTTCATTTACTTTATCTCATTTGTCATCTCTGAGCACAGGCGGTACCTGTGGTCTTTTCTGCTGGCTCGCCTTCAGCTATAGCCAACGCTGAACGTCTGAATACTGATGCAGATTTTGGGTAGCACCCGGCTGAGTCTTAGGGTGTGAAGAACCTCCTGTTTCCCCAGCATACAGCTCTCTACTGTTTGCACAAGTGGATCCTCAGGAAAATCTTACTGCTCTATTTCCAGATGCTCCTGCAACAGCTCCCTTGCTCCTGCTGCAGATGCCGGGCTTTCGTGGGGAGCAGCACCAGGGCTCAATGCCAGCAGTTTGGGTCCTCATCACCTGCGCAGCCTTCCCTTCAATGTGGTGGCCAGAGGGGCACCGAGCTTCACACCAGCCCCAGTGAACAGTATGTCTGGTTGGAGGTTTTGTCCCTCAGGCTGCTATTAAAGCCACTCTGAAAAGAGACGGCTGGCACCAGTGCTGCAGTCAGGAAGGATGCATCTGCGCAACTGGTTTAAAGGCTCCTGGACACTGGGACATGATCCCATATTGATTTTTTTTGAACAGTTTTGGCCCAGGAGAACTAGTACATTGCCGAACAGTTCCTGGGTATGACTATGGGAGTTAGCGTGGACCAGGGAGCCCATCGACAGCCTGCCTGCAGCCAGGCTATGCGGGGGAGCTGGGGCTCAGGGCACTCCGTGGCCCCTGGCCCCAGAGCCAGGGGACAGGCATGGATAGGTTTGATTTACTAGTACGCCTCCAAGCTATGCACGTTGGTTTTGATTTCAAGAATTGCCATAGATTTTTGGGTCTGTGGCAGGTCATTTCTCTGGTGTATATATATATGCACTGAACAAACAGGGATTTTTGTTTCTTTCTCTGTTTGAAATTCTCCACAAAATTTGAGGTTTACGTATCCAGAGATGTCTGATAGCAAAAATATAATTTGATACTTGGTAGCAGAATAATTGGTTCCTGCCTTTTCTTCAGGCCACTGTCAATTTGCCACCTTGGTTTTTTTTTTAAAAGGCCAATGAAATGGCCTTCATGCAGGCAGCAAGTCACCCCGATACCATTAAAGTAAACAAGAAAACAAATAAAAGCTACATCTCTCATGTTGCCTAAACTATATTGTTAAGGAGGGAAACCAGACCATAGAAGTGATTATGTGTATCAGATATCTGACAGCCTATGCTATCATTGTTCTCTGACTTAAATACTTTGCTAGAAAGAGGACAATACTACCTATAAAAAAGAAGATTATCTGATAAGGAAGCATGCCCTGCTTTTCGAGGGTCTGAGCTTTTTTTTACTTAGGCTTTTTTCTTTTTTTTTCCTTGCTAATATCTTTAAGGTAGATAAATATGAAATTTACTGACCTTCATAGCAAGAGCAAGTATTGGCACATCTCTTCTAAAATGTGCCTTGTTTAGGCTATCTGAGACTCCGAGCTCCTGAAGAAAGAACTACCCGTTACAGGATAGCTGTTAGATAGCTGTTAAGTTAGATGAATCACCTGCTGAAGACACCTTGTTCTCTTCATTGCCTGCAGATGGATCCTAGATAAAATGTGTAGTCTAAACACCTGGGGAGGGATTCAGTTGCTTAAATGTCAGTCCTTGTGTTATTTCATCTTCTTCAGGTTCCTTGGAAGGGTGCTGTGAGGCTGGTAGAGATGACCTAGGACTGGTGGATCCATACATCTTCTGAAGTAGCAGCTAGGTTAGGTTGAGGGTACCCAAATGATACTGGATGTTTGTGGCTTTGTTACTAAATTATACCTAGAATGCCACAGCAGAGGGGAGTGTTCCCCTGGTTTCCCCCTGCATGCTGTTGGGGAGTATGCCTTGATAAGAGATCTGCAGCTCTTGAAATTTCAAGTGAAAGGCAAGAAAGCAATGTAAATCTCTTTTGGCTGTTTCAATGTAGAGAAAAGGCTTTCATTTACTATGTGATAAAAAATAAGCTTTAAGCCACAAGGAATTATGGCAACTTCAGGAATCATTCTTAGCGTGCCCTGTAGCTCTGGGTAACATCCATGGAGCTCTACTGTTGTGACAGCAATGAAATCAGCTGAAGCGGGGGGATGGTGTGTGTATCTATGAGTTGTGGTGGTTCTCTGGCACCACTGTAACTACAAGAACTCCAAACTGGTGAAGTTCTTGGGTTCCCAGATCCTGTTTCAACAAAGCAAGAAATCATTTTTAAATCTGACCCTTTGCTGGAGCAGTGACACTAGTAGTATCCTGCTGATCAACACTTTCATTTCTGGAGTTCCTCAGCCATATACACCTTGACTGTGGTATCCATTAATATTTCTTGTTTACGCACTAGTATAGCAAGTCATTCATTTAGCTTTAGACCTATAATTGCTTGCCGGGTTTTGTTTTCTGATATGTAACAGAATCTTTTTGCTGTAGTGCTGGAGAAACCAGACCTGCTTTGTGTGTGAGCATGTATTTACACATGCACGTAAGCAAGCATGTAGCTTTGTGTAGGAGTGTGTAAAAATCCTATAGGGAGAATGGGGGGAAGGAGGGGAATAAATGATTGCCCATTACAGCAGCACATTAATTCAAATGGACAGGAAAATCCCTACAGCTGGGAGGTGAATCACTTGCCAGCACAATCCTCAGCCTGTAAGACCCAGAAGGTAATACGAAGTCTGCTCCCTCGCTAGCATGCATGGGGAAGAAAAAGTTCAAGAAATAGGGACGTTAAAGTTTTTCATTGTCAGTACCATTTTCTAGAACTTCTTTTTCATGCTTCTGTATTTCTGATGTAAACAATGCTAGTGATAAAAAAAGATAAAAAGAGAGCAAACAAAATCAGAGGGAGGGGTAACTGGAACAAATCCAGAAGTATCTCAGAAAACAAGAGGCAGGAAGATGTATGCTGTGAAAAGTCTTCCTCCCCCTCCTTCCTTAATTGCCCCCGAATACCCTTAATACACTCACAGCTCATTTTTTGTAAGTAAATATCTACCATGGGGCAAAACTCCAAGCTTCAGCACTGTGCCCTGTTTCAGACAGCCTCATGGGCTGTGGCAGGGAGCTGTGAGCCTGAATAGGGATGAGTCCTCAGCCATTGCCGGCTTCTGCCTTATGGATCTCTGAAGTGCTGGGTAATTCGGCTCTCTGTCTGATAATCACATTTTGTTTGATATAACTTCTTAATTATACCATGAATGCATGAGGAAACTGCTCATCTGTTTAGAGTGTGGAGATTAAAATTAAAACTGTCTCAGTTTTCTCTGTTATTGTGTGGGTGTTGGTTCAACAAACTAATATGGAGCAGACAACTATCAACTGAGATGTCAAAAAAGGCAGTCATTACAGCAGCTGGAAAGGCTGCTATTGACTTCATTGCTGAAGGAAATGTTTGCTTAGTCTGTGTCTGCAGGTAACAATGAATCTATTAAAATAAACCCTGGTTTCATTTCCTGGCACTTCACATTTCTTGAATGCCTAATCTCTCCCTAGTAAACAGAATTGTTGTTCAGGTTTCAAGGATGAAACACGAATGGGTCTCCAAAGATACATATTTTTAAATATTATGTTTATTAACAGAAGCAATGAGGGAACCCTTGCATCTTCCATTTATTCTTCTGATCAGCCAGGAGCTGGTGTAAAGACTTCAGATCTACTGTGTTTCAGGAAGCCAGTTATTGCGTGATGACTGCCGTTTTGGTGTTTCTGGTACGTATTAGATTAAGAGGAACAACCACTTCTTGGGTTTAATCCTTCAACCTTATCATTCTGGAGGCAATAGCATGTTAATTCAAGTAGAAAAGGTGTGGATGATAATTTTATTCACCTGCTCAGTGGAGGAAAACCAGCTGTTCCACAGTGAGGCTTACCCATGAATAACAAAGAAAAGGACAATACAATAGTTGTCAGTGTATTTTGGGGCATCGCCTGGAAGGTAAATAGGACACATCCTTGTGTCAACTGGCATTCAGCAGCACCAATTTCATGAATGCTTACTGCTTAGTGTTTTGCATTTTATTTCATGTAAGAATGAGATCTAATTATAAGATCAGTTAGGAGAAATACCAAGTATTTCATTAGAGATGCCAGATGTTCTCAATATAAGTTGTCTTATAACTAGCCAAACCTTTTACTGCTAAAACACCTCAAAAGTACCAGACCGTGCTTGCTACAGTGCGCTTTAAGACTGTATCTTTCCTCTCATTCTTGACAGCTGTTTATCCAGAGAGTTCTCCTAAATGGCTATTAGAATACGTGAGTTCGGGATATAGCTTGTATTAATAGAAGGTAAATGTTCCAGAGACATGAAGTTCGTACTTACTGAGTTTTCTCTACTGGTCGGGAATGAGTGGCTGTTCCGGAAAATGTGTGAGCAGCCAAGAGTATCCATCTTATTACTGTTGAAGTGCCGCCAGCACCCTGAAGTGCAGAGGCGCAGGGTCACAGTCCTGCGGACCGCAGGGGAGGAGGCAGCGGCGGCAGCCTGTACAGAGGCACCCCGACCCACCGGAGCCCTGTTACACGTCATCCCTGCTGCTTGCTGGAAAAGCAGCAAGAAGTGTGACTCAGGTCCTGCAGGGTTTTTCCTTTGGCTGCCTCCCCTGCTCTCTGTCAGGGCTGCTGCCAATCTCTGGCACCAGCCCTGGCTGCCCGCTGTTCCCCAGCGGGTGGGGATTGCAGGAGACCGGCAAAGTGAATGATCACTTACCTGGCTGTCTTGAGCTGCTGGGGGATGCCCTCTGAGGTGCCTCTGCTGCTTTCTGGTCATCATTTTGGGATGCTTTCTGGTTAAAAGTGGCCTTTTACTTCAGTTCCTCCTATGTTTACCATTTCACTGTGTTTCAGCCCTTGATGATGACTTGCCTGGCTACTAAACTGGCAGCGAAAGACTGGATTAGTCCAAATGTATTTCTTTCTAATGGGAAATCATCTTCAAGTGGGATCTGGTACACAGACCATTAACCAGCTTTATTCACATGAGGCCTGGTGCAGCCCCTTATTTGCTGTGGGTTGTCTCTTGTAGATAAGAGTAAAATAGATAAGTCAGAGACTTCACTTTTAACAGTTACAATTAACAATTGTACATCTAAATATTATGTGGCTCAATGAAAGAGGCAAAGAAACTAGTGCGATGCAAATAACCATGGAGTACTTCAATAAATTGGAATAAACTTTTTAAATACTGCCTATACACAGTGCTGATAATCATGGCTAGGTTTAAAAAGACGTCTATTGTGAGTCTCAATTCTATCCTAGAATAAAAACTAAGGATTCTTCTGCATAGCTGGAGGAAAAATCTGTTCTTCTCTAAAAACAAATTTCCAACTTTACATCTTTGTGTTGAGTAAGTGTATAGCATCACAAGGTTTTTTGGATGTTTGGGGGTTTTTTTGTGAGTATGTGGGTGGTTCTTTTCCCAGACACTGGTTAAAGAAGTCTTGTCATGCGGCTTTAGTTCTCACAGTGCATGCAAAGGGCGGTTTCAAGAAGACTTTCTGAATGTAAAGCTGGTATGATGTATTGAACAAATGCACTTCCTGACATGTTGGCTTGGACGCGAAAGAGAAGCAGCCAGTATGCTGGTTTGAGAGACTTAACTAGGGAATATTCTAAGCTATTATCTGTATACAGAGAAACAGACCTTAATGGGACTTAAGTATCTACTCAAAGTACATGCTTGGATGTTGATCTGGCACTGTAGAAGGTTTCCCTAATTTTTTTCCCTCCAACCATCAAGACTTTGAATCTGAACTTGAAGTTTACGCACCCAGTGCAAATGAGGCTTTGGAAAAAGAGGAAATATTGGACTAAGCTGAAACCATCATTAAATATGGAGGAAAACTTGGAATTGTAAGTGCCTGGAGGAAAGACCAACCCTTTAGTAGGATAGTCATTAAAGAAAATTACACATTACATCCAAGATAAGAAATTACTCAAAACAATCTTAGAGGCTGGATCTTCTAGAAGCAGATTAAAAGCAGTAGTTTAATTTAGACAATCTGAGTCCATCTTGGAGGACGGATATATTTCTAGAGATAAAAGTTTGCCTTTGAATACCCCCAAGATCAAGCTTTGGCAACATCGTGATTGTATCCCTTAACCTTGGTATAACTCTTCACTCAGGAATGAATGCTACTGTTTTATTTGCTGCCAAGCTTCCAGTTGCTGGAAAGGAGGTGGTGAGGTCTGCTATTGTAACATCTGGATCCTGAGTTAAAGCATTCAGCAAACGGGGCAGAAATTGAGCATGGCATATGTGATGCTTATTTTGATATACTATTGAGCCGTTACCCCAGGCTTTGACTGATGCTAGATGCTGTCTTCAGGAATGATAGAAGATGGCTAATTAATGGCTGATTTGCCTTCTTTTTCATTATGTGTACCACAGTGCTACATTAAATGTACTTCTATTTCATGTTAATCCACTTGGGATATTGTTATTGTATGCAAAAATTTGCTTCTGTCTCTCCACCACTATGACCTTTTCTTATTTTATTTTGATCAACCTTTTTTGTGGGAGTTGATAGTAGGAGGAGATTCTGTGACTTTGATGCGTTAACATATTTTTAACTAGAGGCAGATTAAAACTGTGTTGATATGGTGGTACGGCTGTGCTCTGCAGTTCACCCTCAAGCCTTACTCTCCAAGCAAAATGGGGGCCTGGAGGGTTGGGAGGAGGTGAGGGAGCACAGAGGGGTTGTTCTCCTTGTCCCCATGAACACACTAGACTCTTCTCAGTGACCTACACTGAAGTCTAACACACGTGATGAACATGGGATGCAGGTGGGCTGTGCATCCAAACCTAGAGTTCAGCAGATGCTCCTGGTCCCTCCAACTTGGACGTAGTTCCAGCCGGTAGGGTCTGTAGATTGGTGGGTTCGGGGGGGTCCACGTGCATGTAATACTGTTTTGAGACATTCTTCTCTTGAGATGCAGAATTATCTCCTCCCCACTGTCAGGTCGGTGTTACATGGTGTTCCACATGGACTGTGTGGGTGATGTTAAAAGGCACAAAATACAGATAATGCACTTGGTGTTCTGTGAAAGTCAGAAACAACAAATAGCCAAACATGGCCTGGAAAAAGACTGAGTGATAATTTTAAGCTAGAATAACTTGTTCATAATTGTCAGTTTGACTTTATAAAGTGAATTGGTCAATCTTTGCTTCTTACCCCACGTGGTTTTGGGGCTTTCTACAAGCTCAGAGGAATCATTACATCTGTTTATATTATTCCATTTTAAGTTTACTTCACACCATATAGACAAGAAATATAACTTAAAATTAAAGCCAGCTTGCATACTAGATTTTGTGGTAAATTTTACAAACATGAAGTCGCATGATAACAGGAACAGAATATAGCATCACCCCAGACTTGGCAACAGCAGTGTCGTCTTGGAGAATGAAAAGGATATGATAGGTAAAACTCAAAAAGTAAAAGCAGTTGTAACTATGTTTGGGGTTTTATTTTACAGGCAGAGGAAGAGGCAGAGCTGCTGGTTTTAATTCGTTCCTAAAAGATAAAACATAGTAAATGTAAAATGGCGGTGGCTAGCCAACTGTAAGGAGAACAATGCGTTAAGTGTTGAAATACAGTAAGTATTGGGGGAAAACAGACTGAATCTCAGGAATAAATCCAGGACACCAATTTATTTTTATGAGCTTCCAGGGAATCCTAAGCCAGTCCAGCTCTTACTGATTTTTGCCCTACATCCAAATGAATTCCTCTGCGTGCGTCCAAGTCCTGCCAAGTGGAAATGCAGGATTGCTGGTAACAGCCTGTGAAGCTCCCCATCGCCTCCCTTTCGTGGGCCACTTGAAATGTTGTGCTACATGTTTGCTGCTGTCCCTTTGGCTAATACCATGAGGAGCAGCTCTAGTGAAATAGGCATAAACAATTACAAATTGACTTTCAAGCGGCTGTCAGACACCTGGAGAACCACAGCTTCTATTTAATGGAAGCACAAAGCCAACTCTGCGAAACCCTAAAGGCAGCCGGAGTTACAAATGAGACTGATGTAGCTATTCCATTGAGATAGAAAAACACTGCGTTCAGAGCCAGGCTTGCCATCAAACCCACAGCAGAGCTCAGTGTTTCTCAGTTATAATTCAGAGGATTCAATCCTTCTGAAGGAATATTTGTGTGATCGCAGGGAAGGGAACCTCTTACCTTCATTATAAGATGTTATAAATAGCTCCCCAGAAAAATGAACATTTGCTACATCCATGAAATCTAATAAATGTAATATTTTAGTCTTTTTGACACAGCACAACTTCAGCCACTGATTAGATCTGTGTCCTGCATATGCATGCATAGAACGCAGTGACGGAGGTGGATATGCTTTCTCAGTTGAAATAATATCAAGTTTTCTTAACACTAAATTCTTTTTTTAAGCATATGGTGCAATAAGCTTTTATTTGGACTATCCTAATTGTTAAACCAAACAGATACAAAATGTGTGCCAATATCTTGACTTATTCCTTTTTAAAAAAAGTCTCTTGGAACATTAATCTTGCCACTGACCATGTCGGCAGCTTTCCTCCTGAGCTCAGCAGGAAAGTGAGATGCCTGCTGAAGGCCTTGTAGGATCCAAAACTGCATGTTTTGAAAATGTCGGTTTTACTGAGGGCTTTCTCTCATGAATTCTCACTGCAAACAAAATGATCCTGGGGGAAAGGGGAAACACTGAGGGGCTGGAAAATAACAAAATCATAATCCAGCTTTTCCAGCAGTGCTCATAAAACTGAAGAGAGGAGGAAGCCTATAAAACAACACTTAAAAGAAGTATTTAATTACTGTGTTAACCCTTCTTACACATTTTTTAAATTAATCTATTGGATTTTTTCCCAAATACCATAATGTAAAAAAAGGCTCAGAATGCTAAACAGTCTTGCACAAGCTGACGTGATTTTATATACCACTTTATACTTGATGTATTGCACAGAAAACCTACTTTACAAATTCAAGGAAATGTTTTGCATTTAGTGTTTCTGATTTGTTGATACCTCCTTGCTAAGGAGCAAAGACTTTTCAAGCCATTATGTTCTTAAAAAAAAAAAAAATCCACTTTAATTCAGAATGAGGGTGAATATATAGTCTTTTCACTAGTCTAGCTGGACTGGTTTCAAATCCTACTTTAGCCTGATCCATGGCAATTTGCTCTCGTAGCCTCAGATATCAGCTATTTCTAGAAGTGATCGGGCAAGAATGTTTTCTTCGGGAAGGCATTGTACTTAATAGTCTGAAAATTATTCCTTCAAATATGTATACTCAGCCTCTTAAAAGAGTATGTTAAAGGATGTAATGTAGCCATAATAGTGTTATTCTTTCTTAGCGTTTGTTTCTCTTGGCTTAACTATTAACTCTTGACAAGCTGCGACAAAGAAAAATCTCATCCGCATGGACTTAGGGCTGACACAAGCTGAGTGCTGTTGCTGGGTACTTGTGAGGGAGGAAAAAGTCATGCTACCCATTTTCAACTTGCATGAACTAACTCGCCACGCATGCGTACCTTCTGTTCCATGACCAGTGCATGCCTGAAAAAAATCAGTTTAGTTTCTCAGTGCGCTTGTGAGGTGGGGATTCTTGACAGCCTGTACTGAGGAAAGCTGAAGAACCGAGAGGATATGTGACTTAATGTTCCTGGGAATCTGTACTAGTCAGCCATCAAAAGGAAGATCTCCAGACTTGTAATCCCGTACCTTAAGAGAAACCTGACTGAATTTTATGAGTGTTACTTCAGTGACTTTGTGGCACTTCAGTAAAATATTTTTCTGGCCAATTCTGCAGGATGTTCCTATTTGTGTGAGGCTTTCACGGGACAGCCCTGTGTTAATATGAATATGGAGTTAGGCTGGCTCTGATGCTGTCCTAGTCTATACTAATGGGAGTACGAAATGGGGTGAAACCCTGGGTGTCCAAAAAAAAATCCATCCCAAAACTTTCACTGACTTTGCTGGAGTCAGATGTTTCACACAAAAATACTCTAGCTCCCCTACAGCTAGATTAACAGTATATCGTGCAAGGGTCATAAGGCTTCCAAAATCCATAAGTGTTCTAAGTAGTAATAATGATTAGATAATCTTGATTTACTATATTGTAAATCAGTATGGAATCCACAATATTCTGTGGTATATCTGTGATATATAAATGCTCAGCCTTCGTAGTTTTTCTGTCACCATTATAGCCAAGGAAACATTGCTCGCATCTCCCTCTATTTCTATAATTTCTCCCATGCCTAAGACACAGTAGTCATTAAAAAGCTTAACTACAAATCATGCCATAATTTTGCAAGAAAACTTGACGGAGTAGCAGACCTCACTCAAATTTTGAGAGATAGAGCTGTCTCTTGCAAGAGTGAGCTCTTTGGAGCTGTTGGAAGATTTACCTAAATGAAATCCAAGGTAAAATGGATTATTGAGGAATGCTACTTTCTGCTGGCAAGCAAAGCTGCTTCAACATGTGGCCTGATAGAAGTAAGAAATGAGGAGAGAATCCTGAAAGCTTCAGGGAAGGAATTTCAGTTTGGACTTTGGGGTGGGGGCTGGGGAGGAGACCCCAAAGCACATAATAAAGCCGACCTAGAACAGAAGTGTATTGTAGCAGTGTGTAATCTACTCTGCTGATATACTATCTTCTTTTACCTATAAATTATATCACTTGTCCTGAAAGACAAGGATGTGAACAGTGTCCCTGAAGTGCAGTCAGGGACAGCTAGAAGAAGCTCCAGCCGTTCCCTTGCCCCTGTAGAGCCTCAGCTTCCTCTGACACCCAGATGTCTGGAGACTGAAGGGAGTAACTTTGTTGGTCAGTCTCCAGCTAGAATACCAAAATCCTTCACAGCTCTCACCTGCTGCTCAGAGGGACCTGCTGCATGGTCCATCAGTGTGTTCATAAGAGATTTCACGGCATTTTATGCACCATTTATTTCCTGACTAGATGTGCTCAGAGCTTCACTGTAACTCCCAAAGATGTTGCCGTGCAGCCAAATATAATACAAGGCTGGAAGAATGCTGATAGCTTGTCAAAAACAGGGGAAGATGGACTCTGTGAGTTGCCGGAGCAAGAGCTCCTGGCTGCTGAGATGCATCTTGCTGAGGGGAACTTTGTCACAAGCTTCATCTGTTCTTCCTGGGAAATGCTCAGGTGGCACTTGCACTGGGATATCGCTCTGGGATATCGCTCTGGGATGTTGCCGGCTGTTGATGCCTGGTCTGCTACCGCCCTGCAGCAACCATGGTTAATCCATCGCTTGAAGCTGGGGAGGAAAAGTCACCGGAGCCCACAAATGCAGAGAACCTGCATGATCAGCGCCCCTGTTGGCTTTGGGAGCCTGGGTTTTTTTAATCTGCTGAGATAGTAGCTGCTCTTTGACAGATGTCTACCAGAAATGGAAGTATGATTAAGGAGACAGGATGTAGCCAGAGATGATAAAGGGCTTTATTTACTTCTCATCAGGTCTTATCTCATGAAGATTTTAATCCTCTCTTAAAATAGATGTATAAAAATGGAGAACACCAGCCTATCCACAGCCTACAATTTTAAAAGGACTATAAAGACTTACATTTTTTTCAGTGCTTTCGCTTGCTTTCGCTTCAGCTCCTGGTGCACTGCTTACCTTTCTTATGCTGAAATCTAGAGCAAAATTTCTAGGCAAAGTTGGTGATCATGTTTCCTTAAGTGCCCTTTGCTAATTGAAGGTAATTGCAAAGTTAGAAGGGTTTCACTGATAATCGGTTAAATGCTTTTGCAGTCAGTTGGCATTCTGCAGACTCATTCTCATGAGGTTGAGGAAAGCTCACTAAAAATGGAAATACCAGACTTTTTGCAAAGTGTATTTGTTCTTTTTTCTAAAAAGAAAATTACCCTAATCCCAGAGCAGAAAACCTCACTCTTATGCAGAAGAAAAGTAATTTATGTTGAACCTTTGATGTTCAGCAATCAGATCATTGATATTTGATGATGGGATCATGTACCAAGTATATTTCCAAGTTAGAGCAAGAAAATTTCAAGTGGTGAATTTCCTTTTCTTCCTTCAGCTAACACTTTTGTCATAAAAATCAATTCCAGTATATCTGACTGCACAAAGGAACTAGGACTGCTCCACAACGATTTTAGCCATTTATTTAAACCATGTAAGAAGCTTTTAATCAGAGTTTACTGAAAAAAACCAAAGAATTGCAAGGTTATGATGTCTGTACATGTTCTTGGCTTAACATATGTAGCTTTGAGAGATTTGTCTGTAATTTGCCAATTTTTATTAAAACCAACCACTGCTTTAATAATTTTCAAAATTAAAAAAATGGTAGCACTAGAAAAAAATTGAAAGATTAAAAGGCTGTGTTTCCTTACTGCATAAAGACCTAACATATGTTTTTAACTTTTAGAAAATAATTAGGAAAAAAAAAAATCGAAAAAACTTTGCAACTTGCCTTTAAAACACCAAGCTGCTAAGGTTCTCACTGGGATGAATGTTTCTGGGACAGCAGAACAGGGACACTGGCCTAAGGGAGTATTTGACATCAGAGCCTACCTATGAAGACATAGTATACTTGGCTTCACAATGTGAAAATCATGCTTACTTCATAAGTGAAGCTCATTAAATTGTTTTTCCTCTTTTTTCATGAAACATAAGCATTACATGTTTTTTTTTTAAAAGAAACTGCTTGCTTGAATGAATTCAAGTGAACTATTTTTCATTTTTTAATTCTATTCAGTGCTTGCAGACCTCAGGCTGCAGGGGATTGTTATTCGGTGCTTTAAACTTGAGCTGTGGAGGTTAGCTGCGATTGATCTCAGAACTTCCCCTTGTTTCCTGACGGACCAGACAATGCCATTTTGTTTCTTTTGCCAGCTGCTTGAGTAGTAATTCCTGTAATCACGACCAGGGTGCTGCTGCTGTGTTTCTGTCGGGGGGCGTATCAGAAGATTAGGAATTCTTTTAAAATTGAAAAGTCACTTCCTTTGCACTCCCCCAGGTCTTGTTTCTGTGCAGGTTAGGCTGCTTTAAGACTTCTTGGTTCAGGTACAAGTTTAAAATGTAAGCAGGCGTCTCATCACGTTCAGGTAAAGATCTTGGTATGTGTGCATGGGTGCCTGGAGAAATCCCCGGCTGTTTCAGGGAGCTGCTGTGAGGTTCTGGCAGGAGGCCTGGGCTGAGTGGCCCCCCCACAGCCGCGGTCCTCGCCTGCTGAGAAACCCCTGCTGCTCAGGTCTGGCTTTGATTTTTTGCAGGCATAATACTCGATTTATTCATAACAAAACCGACCATTTTGCACTGTTTAGTGGAGGTAAGTCAGGAGGAGAGAAACAGCAAAAAGTCACCTATACGCAGATTCTCAGACTTACCTAATTTCTCAGGAGTTAACGTCCACCAGGAAAAGCTGGCAAACCTTTTCTGACATACCTCAGCAAAAATACTCTTCGGCAGAGCTTATGCTGGGAAGTGCCCACAACTATTCCTGATCCCGGCATTACATTGACTAGATTAAATGCACCCTCAATCATCTAACCTCACACGGTGCAGTGAGGTGAAGACAGAGTGTCAAGCACAGGAGTTTACTCTCACAGCACAGTCATGAGCCTGCAACTCCAGAAACTCCCAGAGGTGAATGTGATCCTCCATCATCTCAGGAACCGAGGATACAAAGTACTGAAGTCACAATAGTGTAGCAAGGACTATAAAAGCGCAACTTTCAGTGCCAGGTTTGTACTCTGAAACTTAGTAACTTGTTTCTGTCTTCTAAAAACAGGCTTTTGTCCTTCAAAAACTTTAAACAGTGGAAAATTGACACTACGCTCTTCTAGTAGGTAAAGTACAATATATTGCGTCTGTCAGCAAGCTTTGACTATTTCTGTTTTACCACAGAAAAGAGTTGTCTCAGCTTTTGTTGATCTTTGGTGATCTTTGGTGGTAGTTCTGCAAGTTTATATGTTTGGGAAACCATTTTGTGAGGCATGATATAGTTTAACACTACCAAGATTTTCTGCAAGTATATTTCACATTGACGTGGCTTTAAAGTCTCTATTGTCAAGTTATTACTGGTTTACTGTTTTGGTCTGCTTCGATAGGCCTGTGTTCTTTTAGAGCGAGCACTCAATCGAATTGAAGAGCAAATATAAATAAGTATCACATGTCAGGCATTCTCATACAACCACCCCAAACTTGTTCTGCCTGCTAATCCAACAAACTAAGGAGTGTCTCAGTTACTTCCTCTTAATGTAGTAGATTTTCTTGTGGGCTTTGCCTATCTTATTCTACCCTCACACAGACATGGATTACCTAGATTTATTCCAAGCTGTATTGATTTGCAAAGCAGAGCAGTGGCCCATCCACATTTGAACTGTCACCCCTTGAAAAACTGCTGTATCTGATAGAATGGCATTAGTGTTATGCAGTGGCGAGAAATTTAAAGAGTAAGGAAACAGCCATGCGAACAAAGCCTTACAAACTTGTTATATATAGTTACAGCTTCCAGTTTCATTAATATTGTTAGACATTGCTGACCTCCTCTATAGTCACCAGCTATTCAGCTGAGGAAGCTGGGCGTGCACAACAGCACAGCTGAGGTCAAATTGTAGGCTTATATTGATGCAACCTCACTGACTTAACTGGATATGACTGAGACCAGCATGTGGCCTGCCAGGTGACTCAGAAGATAGGCCAGGCCCATTCTTTCAATGAATAATCAAGACCTCTCCCTTCAGAAGCCGGTTGTGGGTTATGAACAGAGGAGAGAGAGAGAACCCTCTCTGTAGTCACAATTCAGGGATGTGAAATCCAGAGGGGGAGAGGACTCGGGCACACCAAGTTTTTCTGTTCTGATCTTTGCACTGCCTTTGAAGGCTCTGAATTGCAAACAGGGCAACTTATGTTAGGTCAGCAGATGATGCATCTACCCTCACTGCATGGAGGCTGCGCTGGCCTGAAGCAGTTCCTGGGAAGGTTTTGTCTGGACACATCATGTTGCCATCTGCAGTAGAGAAAGCTCGGAGGCTTCATGAGCAACTTGCCCTTCCCTGTAGGAAGAAAAAGTGGAAACCTATAAGAGAAGGGTGTTGTGGGCAGTGGGGGGCACCCATGTCACCCACCATTGCAACATGAGATAGTCCCTTCTTGCGAGGCAGGGCTGCCTTCTGCCGTTGGTAGATTTGGTGCTTAGCTCTGGATCCTACTCTGGATAATAAGTCCCTAAAATCTGTGGGTATGGACAGAGATGCTGGGTTTAATCAGTGATAGGTGATTAAAAAAAAAAAAAAAAAAAAAGGCAATATAGCCCTGTTAGAGATTTCTGCTCCTATAGTTGGGATAATGGAATGGCTTGTGAAATAATTCAGAGTTATGACCGGAGTATTACAGTGCAGTGAAACTGGTGTTGGGTTAGAGTAAAAACCCAAGAATGCTGAAAAGGAGATATTTTTATATAGAAGTGTACAGGTACAGAATGGAATATACAAAGGCTGTATGTGAAAATTTGTTTGCAGCACTGTGCTGTTCATACACCTGCTTGGGTTCTCAGTTTAAGCTTTCCAAGTTAAAGATGCCACAGTGATTGTAAAAGACATGTTGTGTTTTGTATCATCATTTATAGTTGTGGATTTCCTTCCATCTCTAAACTGCAATTAAATGTTCCTATCATCCTGTAAATTAGCCTTTCTCTTTTAAACATCACATTTGCAACTCTATGTTCATATAATCCTGTAATTATGTAACTATTTTCATTTCAGTACTGATTCAGCAATGTACTTAAGCATATGAATAATCTCTCTGAACCCAATGGGACTCCTCACATGCTTAAAATTAGGCATGGTTTAATTACTTTGCTAAATCAGCAGCTATACTGGTATACAGAAATGGGGATAAAGGAGGTGGCTTGCATCTACTGTAGACACCGTTATTGAACCGGACATTTCTAAACTCAAATTTTACCTTCCTACTTTAAATGTTTTCAGCTGAATCATGGTATTGGAGACACCATATGTGAGGTATTCAGATTGAATCACATGTTTTAAACCTACATTTTCTCTAGAGGCAAAGCAGTTTTAAGAGGCTTAAGCTCTCCCTTGCCCTGTGTGCTCTCTTGAAGTTGACTGCCCTTTCAGGCATGCCATTGCAACTGGTTGCAGACCAGCACCAGAGAAGGCTTTTTTTCTGTAAAAAGTGGATTGCTGTTCTTATCAGGATTACAACATGATCTCTTATTGCATAGGTATATCTGAGATGGTGATAAACCATAATGCATGAACAGGAACTGATAGTGGAGATGGGAAGACTCGGGGCCACCTCAGTCCACTACACTACTGAAGAAAATATATGTATATATCTACATCCTGAGAAATCTCTACTGTGGTCTTCTGTCCTAAAATTGCATATCATCTAGGACCTATAATGTTAACAGTTTTAACCAAAGCATATCCATGAGGTCTCTAACTTTTACCTTATGCTATATCAACTACGAAACTTGAAGCATAGCCACTGAGTTGGAATTACAGCTCTTCTATATTCAGAAGAAATGGGACAGCAAGAAGTACTCTTGAAGAAAGTGGGAACATAAAAGAATGAAATAAAACATTGCAGACTGCCTTTTGTAGCAGAATATGAAAGTCTGTACCAAGTATCTCAAATTTTTACATTAGGAAACAGAGGCAAACAGACTAAGTTCTTCAGAGTTAAGTACCAATGAATGACTTCTATGAGGCTCAATGTTGTGATAATTTTAAAGAATTCTTCTTACTGTCATAATGTCTTGTCCTACCATAGAAGAGCTTTCAGAGAGCAACGGTCTTACCCTGAGTCAAAACAGGACTGATTGATAGGTTTGATATCTTCAGTACTTACACAGTGATTACTTTACAAAAATATCAACAGACAATCAAAATTCTCTGCCACAGGGCAGACAAGAACAGCATTCTGTCCCAAAGTCAGAATTTAATCTTAGCACGCAAAGAGCACAAAAAAGTGTGAAATATGCTTTAAGGCTATTTTAGGGACACAGAATCCATACAACAGTTGTTGAAGTTCCTGTTTGTGGCTTAATATCTGCTGATGGAGATGGACTTATCCAAAGCTGTGAATAATGAGAAGCTGCCTGGGCAAACATTTATGGAACAAGGTGGCAGTTTGCAGGGAGCCTGGATCTCAATTAAAAAGCCCGTGCACAGCCCCGTAAGAAAAGAAGACAAAAAGAGCAGAGGAGGGATATTCGTACTCCTTGGCTAGCAGATCTATTTGGAGATGTTCATGGAGTGAATGGGAATGGACCCCTTATGAGGAAAAGAGGCTTTAGAAAGGATCAAACAAGAGGGAATTTGATCTATTTGTTTCACAGATTAGGTTCTGAAAAATGGATCAGTCTGTGAAGAAAAGGCCTGATTAGTTTCTAGTTGAAGTTCTGTTTCATGCAGGTTTTAATGGTACTGGCCTGGTGGTGGTAACACTGCTGCTAGCAAAATGACTAATGCCCTGGAAGGCATTACTGGAATAATTTGTCATCTTGCAGACCTCAGTCCATAACTTTACCAAATGTTTTCTGCATCAAACCCTTACCTTCTGCCTGAACATATCTTCTAAGCATTTAATGTTGATTTACAGATTTGCTTGGATAGAGAATAAATACCTTTCATCTAGTGAGATGCGCTTTTTTGCCTGAATTTCTCTAGCTTCAGCTATCAGACATCATATGAATCAGTTACATAGGTCTTTTTATATCTCATTCCACCAAAAAGATCACTGAGGTACTATATATTATATAGAAATTATATAGAAAAACTGTTTCACCTTCTGATGTTCTAACAGCAGTCACCTCTGACTCCAGAGCTAGGCTATGGTAATACAGGGAATCCAATTAAACAGCCTCTGCATAAGAAAAACATAGCGATGTTTAGCACTTCAGAATGTAATTTAGCTAGCTAAAAGCTATTCTATGCAACATAAAATTGGGATTATAAAGCTCCTGTTCCTATTTACCTATGCAGACTACAAACGAATGCTGTTTTGCATCAAAAACTGAGTTTTGCAAGTGAGAGGAAGGAAGCTTTTTTTTTTTAATTTGATCTGTTTTGTTGTCAAGCACTGAGACTGCAGTGTCCCCACAACTTGGATACTGCCACAGTGAATTTCTAGGCACTTGGCCTCAGTGGAGTAGTGGTATTGTGCTGGCTTCTCACGTGCTGCAATAGGAAGAGCTGGTACCACGGGAGGGATCCAAGAACTATACAGCTCCTCAGTCTGTAGTCTGTCTAAATGTAATCCTAAAGAAAATTATAAGGAAATTTGCAAATTCTGCCTCTCTTTAGGTCTCTGGAGTTTACTTGTGGGTCCATGTCTTCCTCCAGTTAGGACCCCAAATCCAATACCTGTGTTTAATAGTAGTTTTCTTTTTTTCCTTGCAAGAATAGGTCAAGGGTTGTTTTCTCTTTAAAAGCATTGCTCAAGAACTGTTTTAGTGTATTTTGTTGCAAGTTTTAACTGCCGAGTGTGAAAAGTCTTTGGTAATGTACATTGAATGAACATGGGTCCTCCTCATTTTCTGCGAGGTGACTATTTTGGACATATAGTTATTCATATTATTTGCTTTCTCAGATCTTTCACAGTTCCAGTAAAAGGGGTAGGGATTATGGCTCCTTGTTCCTATGCTTCCTTTTTCATGGAATCCTTCCATGGAATCATGGAAGGGCCTTCAGGAGGTCTCTGGTTCAACCTCTTGCCCAAAGCAGGACCAGCTCTCGGATCAGGCCAGGCTGCTCAGGGCTTTCTCCAGGCAGGTCTTGAAAATCCCCATGGGAGGAGATTTCTTTTCCTTTCTCCTCCCATGGATGACAGCCATTATCCTGGTGATCAGACCATTCTCTTGACGTAAACAGGCTGAACAGGTTCTAACAGAATTGGAGGTTTGATATTTTATATAACAAAGGGTGGTAGCAGCATCACCTTTTCTACCAAGCCTGCAGCCACTACTACAGTCTCTTAACACATCCAGATCTGCCAGAGGTTGTCAGGTGCCTTCTGAGAGTGGCTACTGGAGTATGGGTTTCAGGAGGTGCAAGTAAGGGTTGACTTTTTGTTTGGTTTATGTCAGTAGATAAAATAACTTCTACTGATATTTAACTGTGTGGGTTTATTTACAAACATAGGGACATGTCTTCTCTGTAACGTACTCTTCCCTTCTTGTCAATGGTCTTCTCCTGTTTCAGCTCCTTGACGTTCTCAAAACATCCTTCAAAAATTGTACTCAAGTTACATTGTGGGCAAAACTCTTTATAGAAATTAAAGGACAAAAGGTTCATTAATATTGATGAATAATGAATCATAGGATGTTGCCCTTAGATAAACCAGCTATAAACATTAATACAAGTGACCGTTTAATGTAAACACAAGTATGATGTTCTAATTTATTTTCTGTTTCCTTCTGTTTGCTAATTCATTGATTTATTAGATTGCTTAACTAGAAAAAAGACTTTGCAAATAACAATTTCATTTTTTTTACACACTTATAAATGTTTAATATTAATAGTTTAGGAATTGAAGAGTGGAGGTGTGTTGGAATGATGCTACCACCTGTGCAACATGATTTTCCCAGCTTGCCCTTATCTTCCCATTGCTCAAGATTTGGAACAGCACAGGGCTCATGATAATCTCTGACTTGTGTGTACTCTGTCTGTGCAGGACAGAGATGAAACAGCTCAGAAGAGCCTGCTACCTACCGTGTGTCCTACCATCTATGTGAGTAACCAGTGTACTGAAGGAAGAAGAAAAAATACCTCAGGGGCCCATCTTGCACTAGCAGATGGGTTGAGACATAATAAGATTTAGGGACTGTATACATCAGAATCTGTTTGTTCTGCTGAACTGTATAGCGCACAAGGTACAGAAATTTTATGCTTGGTGCAGCTGTTGGATTCTTAGTAGTATTGTTCTGATTTCTCACTGCTTACTAAGAAATTATTCACACTTGTGATGAGCATCATACAATGAGTCATACAATAGCTTTTTTATGCTAGATCCTTCCAACATTCACAAAGCTGTTTTTGCTTTAAGAAGGGAAAGTGAGTCCAAGTAGCTGCTCAGCTCCTGCCTTTTCCACTTCACTTTTACTTAATTTTCTCACGACCTAAGTCTTCAGATGTTGGGCATAGAATTATTATGATGTAACTCATGATCAGTAACTCGTGATCACATTACTGAAATGATTCATTATGGATTATAACCTTTGACAATAGGAGGGTGGCTTCTAGCTGAGTAGCTTCAGCGCAGCTAGACTCCAAGCAACCACCTCTGTTTTGATTTGCTCATGGAATACACTGGAGTGGAGAAGCTGCCTAATGAGAGCTCATCAAGGGTCCCATGGATGCAGGGTTTGTGAAGCGTAAGCAAGCAGGTTGTACCATGACCAGCTCCCAGAATTAATCTGTTTTCCTATTAATTCAATAAAAAAAGAAGGAAAAAGCTTTTCCCATTCTTAACCTCTTTATTCTGTTCATTCTTTATTTAGGATAGTCTGCTTTTTCCTTTTGTTAGAAAAACAAAGAGAGACCTAATTTTTCCTCATAATTTCTGTTCAATTAACCACTCCATTCATGGTATGACTCAATTGGTCTTAATAAAGTTATAGCAGTAATGCATTTGATCCAGTAAGTTTTAAAGCAGTAGACTGTTTTCTTATTTCCTCCTACATGCACTTGTTTCTTTAATTTTTTTCCTTACAACTGGTGGTAACATTCCTATTTTGTATTATAAATACGTGGGTATTTGTCTTCATGGGCTGAGGATGGTTTGTTTACCACATCCTAATAAATAGCCTGACTACCATGAGGTCCTGATTATAACCCATAGGCAGTACATTATCTTCAATCTTCTGAGTAAGAATTTTCTTAAATTTCACAATACTATTCAGAAAAAAAAGTAAATATTACTTTCTTTTGTGTTTTGTCTTGTTAGCAGTCATTGTCCCCGCTCTGTGGCCAGTATAGTTTGCCACTAGGGATTTATATGACATGGTTAAATCTGTTTTAACCATTAGAGCCCAAAACTGCCTTAACATCTTTTGTGAAAATACTTTCCAGGGGCCTAAATAAGCATATGGATTTGATAGTCCCCATGTTGATATTCTCAGTGAAAGCTGACAAGTGCTTGCAGCAGAAACACCTGTGTGATGAGATGCCCCAAGTATTTATGTCATGAATGCTACAAAAATAACTGGTATTTTTCCAGAGGTAGTCTGGTAAATATTTAATATCCTCAGTTTTATTTTTATAAAACTTAGAAATCTACTTAAAAGGGACAATGGAGGATTCAGGAAGAAGCCTGTAAGCAAAACAGCCCTGAAACTTTTCTTGTTCTTATTTTGCTGTGGACACTTGTTCAGCACCATGTGAGACAATACAGGGAAAAGTGATGTTCTTGGGCTGTTGTCAGAACAGGGAGGAGCTGCAAAAAGCTGCGTAAGAAGAAACATGGACAGCAGGTTGAGAGAGGAGATTCTCCCTCTCTGCTCTGCTCTTGTGAGACTCCCTCCTGCAGTACTGCAGCTCTGGGGTCCTCAGCACAAGACAGGCATGGGCCTGTTAGAGTGGGTCCAGAGGAAGGCCATGAAAATGATGAGAGGGCTGGAGCACCTCTCCTGTGAAGAAAGGCTGAGAGAGTTGGGGTTGTTCAGCCTGGAGAACAGAAGGCTCCAGGGAGACCTTATTGTGGCCTGTCATAAAGGGGGCTTGTAAGAAAGATGCAGAGAGACTTTTTACCAGGGCCTGTAGTAGTAACGGTTTTAAACTAAAAGAAGATAGTTTCAGATCAGATATAAGGAAGAAATTCTTTACTATGAGGGTGGTGAGACATTGGAACACATTGTCCTGAGTTGTGGATGCCCCCTCCCTGGAAGTGTTCAAGGTCATGTTGGATGAGGCTTTGAGCAACCTGATCTAGTGGAAGATGTCTCTGCCCGTGGCAGGGGGGTTGGACTAGATGACCTTTAAAGGTCCTTTCCAGCCCAAACCATTCTAAGATTCTGTGAAAATAGTAAATTATTGAATTTCATACTGCCTACAAGAGAAAGGAATGAGTCATTTATATAAATGCATTATATATGAAATTAAGGACAATGTGACTGTTGACTTTTGTTCTTATGTACTTTTTAATTCTTAACCTAAGAAAAACTTTTGGAAAATTCTATGCTAGTTAGCAACTGCAAAATTTACCTTCCTACTTAAAATTTTGTTTCAATGAATTGAAGCCTGCCTTTACAATATTGTGGCTGCTGCCCAGGCCTCGTAAGTAACTTTCTATTTACTGTCATCACTCCACCGAAGTTCAAAACTGCTGCCTTGTAGCATAGCTACGGGGGTTTGGGTTTTCAGACCAGGTATGCCATAGATTTTCCATTAAAAACAATGGAAGATGAGTGTCTTTTGCCTAGAAAACCTCAGCCAGGACATTTATCTGCTGACGTACACAGCAAAGCATTCTAGGCATGTAATCGTCCAAGATCTCATAGACGAGAGATAAGTGCTGTTACACGCAGGTGTGTTGCTAATATTGATGGGCAGATACTAATCTCTTTGCGATTACTGGTAGCGTGATGTATACTTAGATATGCACCCAAAGAGCGGAAAGCAAGGAATGATGAATTTAGAAAGATGGTTTTGATAACATCTTTGCTGTTCTATAAAATTATTAAGGGCTGCCTCGGCTTGAGCACTCTGGGTGTCTATCACACAGCCTTCAGGAAGCACCAGGTGCACCCCAGCGAAGTGCTCTCAGGCCACCACCCCTACCCCAAAGCCCCCACAGTTACCTCCAGGCAGGTTCCCCCTGCCTTGAGCTACTGCTCTTGGGTTTTCATTTCCCTGCCAGCCTTGCAGCCCCATAGTGAGAGCCCCCCTGGGACCTGACTGTACCCCACTGCAAACCTTTCCTGCCTTCCCTCCTCACCTCCGAGCAGTGGGGGGTGGAGGGGGTAGTGGTGCCCAGGACCGTGCTGTGGTATGTCCCCTGTGCTGGTGGCCACCTGTCCTAAGTAGCTAGGGTCCCCACAAAAAAGCAGATACTCAGTCCTTCAAAGCTGAGACACTCTGGCTTCCAAGCAGAGACCTGGGGCCTGAGGACAGCCTGCTCCTGCCTTTGCCCAGGCTGTGGTCCCCAGGTGCCAGCTCATGGACCACTTAAAGCCTCATATCCCACTGGGACGGGTGTCAGAAAGGATACCAGGCAGGAACAGGAAAAACTCTCCTGAGGCTACCCCTGCAGTAAGTGCAGTCCCCCGTCCAGCGTGGCACAGCCCTGGGGTTGCTGGGCCATGCTGCCAGTGAGGGTGTTGAGGTCCCATATCTCCATCCAAGCAGTATGGCCACCTATGCCAGTGCCATGCTGTGGGGTGGAGAGGAGACCCAGACTGCCAGAGAGAGGCCTAGAGTTGCCACGTCTGTCCTCCACTGGGCCTGGATGGTAAGTAGGAACAAGATGGCACAGGCCGGAGTGCCCCAGAGAGGGACGTTCAGGAACAGTGCTGATGGAGCCACCCAACAGCTCTGCAGGCAGCGTTCCCGTTCCCTGCGCAGACTGTTTCCAGAAAGCCTGTGCTGAGCTCCCGGGGGAAACTCCTGTCTGAATCAGAGTCCTGCAGCGAAAATGTTGTGAACCTCCTTAAAAAGTACGGTTCATGTGAGAGAGGACGGGTTCTGCTACATGAGCCCTTACTCCCCACCCCCGGCAGGGGATCGCCATTCTTCCCACGTGCATAAATTTGTGCTGTTTCTTTCCCCCGGCGAGAGTCTCGGCCTGGATAAGTCAGCCCCTTTGCACTAGCTGGCAGGCTGGCTGCCACAGCCACCACACTCGCTATTTTTTTAACCAGTATTGGGAACACAAACTGAGTTTGTTTTGTTATCCCAAATGAGCTGTGCATTATGGCCAAAACAAAATAGTTTGCTCAGGGCAGGCAGGAGGAGGGAGGGGTAGAAATGGAAAACTGAGGAACTGAATTCACAGACCTGAGGGGAATAGTAGTGTTGCCTTTCCCTCCAGTGCCTCAAATCTCCCTCTGAATGCTCTAACCCTGTGCTTCTGGGTAATAGAGAGTCACCAGTACCATCCCCAGCCATCTGGGGATTCAAACGGAGTCAAGTGGCATGTTTTGAATGAAATTAAATGTACTGTGGAAGATTTTCATTCCTGTAAAGCAAAGATCTAAAGATCTTAAATTTTATCTGAATTGTATGTGCATGCAACTTTTTGCTTCTCTCGCTGTCCAACTGAAAATAAACCTAGCTTTTGCACATCTCTCTTATGGACCAAATAGAAGAGAGAGATGTTGCTAGAAAAGCCTTAGGTCCTCGGACATTTTCAGTATATGGTTTTATAATACCAGACTCATGGTCTGCCTCTTTGTGCAAATGTTTATGAAGTGCCTAATGTGTATCTAAAAGGGATAGCAGAGAGAGATGCAGTTCTTTGAGTATGACCTCATTAGGGCTCCTATAAATGTTTGACTCAGAGGAAATCTTGTTGAAAATGGTTGCCTTCAAGCACCATCTTAGTTGCCCTTCTGTATGTAAGAGAAACGAGGAAGAAGATAATAGGAAAAAGCCAAAAAAATTCTAGTACAAACACAGAGCTGTTGAGATCAGGATAAAAGCACTAAGAAGGCATTTTTATGCTGAATTTTGTGAACTTTGTGCTAGAGCTTTCAGAAAATATAGTCCCTCTCTTGCTGATTAAGTTCTGTCCAAAAGGAAAGAGGATTTAGTCTGTTCTTTGCAAGATAAACTAAAAATGTTAGTCAGGTGTCCCATCAGTAAAGATGGACACAGACTGTGTACACCGGGCACCACACAGATGAGAGCAAGTTTGCCCCTATTCTAGAAGCATGAAGATTTGGAGAAGACTTCAGTGTTAGCCTTCCCTGCTCCCATGAAAACCAGTGTGTGTCTTTAATTTTCAAACTGCAGTTATAAAAACTAAACAACCAAATCGTGGTAAAAGTGAGTAACTTCAGAATATTATTGACATTCAAACAAAAGCCTAAGCCAAATTTAGGAGTAAAAATTCTGCCATCCCATTTAAACAGAGCATAAAATGTTCCTCTTCACTTAAATAAATAGTTACAATCATTGCAGGTGCTACCTGTTCCTAGGTATTGTGCCTTTCTTGAAATGCACCTCTCTAGCCTGAAGGTCTGGAGAGCAGGTGGCAGCAGGAGACCGAGTGTTGAGTCTATTTCTAAATACACACACACAAACATGCTGGGACTGAACCGGCTGAAAATGTTGTTTCTCCATGTGAAACATTGAGGGAGAAAAGATTGCTTTTCAAATGGATTTCTTTTCTCCTTTGGGATCATTCTAACAAATTGTTTTCAGTTTGGGTGGAAAAATCCATCTGCCCGTCATTCCAGTTGGTTTTAACATCCCCATCACCTGCCGCTAGGAAAGTGGCAGATAGGGCGGGACTGGTGAGGAACGGAAAGCAGAGGGCAAGGAAAACACTGATTTTATCCAATATTACAATTGTTTCCCAAACCCTGTGTGTGTGTGTGTGTGTGTGTATGGTTGCTTTAGAAGGCACAGCAGAGGGAAGATAAATCAATAAAAGCTGTTCTCACAAGTCTGAAATTAAACATTTATAAAACACTGATAGAAAGCAGGTTTTGTCTTTACTTTTCAGTGGAAATTTTCATGGGAATTTTTTCAGCTTACAACAAAAGCTGTGGTTTTTTTAATTTCTTCATGGTTCTAGACATAACTTTCAAAATTGACCAACAATTTTGATTGGGGAAAGATTTTGATGTGCCTTCAGGGTAACAGCTAAGGAATGATGAATTCCCATATTGTAAAGATCCAGATTTTTATTGCTGTCACAAGGCAGATAATTTGATGACTGGTCTTTGTACAGGATAGAAAAACTAGTGCAGTCAATATAGCCTTGGAATGCATTTCCTTTAACATCTGTCAAATGCCAATTAAAATGTTTTCATTAATGCAGTAATATCTCTTTATCATGTAAACTGTATTAAGTCTACTTCTGATTAACTTAATTAAATACGTTCATTAACTAGAAATCTGAGGGGCTGCAGATGAGAAAAATATTATTTGATGAGCTGTCCTTTGAGTCAAGCAGCATTATTCTGTTGGCAAAAGATGTTGTAAACCAGCAAGAAACAAATGAATGTCTAAAAGCCAAAGGAATGGATGATGTTGTAATTACAGTTAATAAATCTGGACAAAAGGCCAGTTCCACAATTGCCTTAGGTCTCTACTATGGCTCACCTCTGCACGACACAAAGGGAGAGGCATAACTTTAGGCAACCCTGCCACATGTCAGAATAAATTCCCAAAACCAGAGCAAATTAAGAAGGCAGGGGTGTGAGGATGGCCCAACCTCTTAGGGCATGAGCTCCAAGCAGTGCAGGAGAGGACTTGTACCATGCACATGTTTGGCCAGCAAAAACTCCTCTGAAGGGAACGTAAAGACCCGGTGCTGAGCTTTCCTCTGGGCACTAAGGTCCCTGGTGTTACACTGGTGCTCCGTAATGATGTGCGAGGTGGAGTTGCCTGACCCGGTCCTGAGCAAGAAAGCTGCAGGAGGGGGAGTATTAGTACCCCAAGCCCCGGAGAGGCAGAGCACCATGTTCTCCGACTTTTTCCTTGCTCTCATCTCCCCAAGCCCGGTGTTTCTGTACTGTGCCACCTGAGCTTCGTTTCTGTTGCTCTTGGCGCAGAAGCATGTTAGCTAAGCGCTTGTAGCTCTTACCCGATCATCTGCATGCTGAGGGTTTCTGCAAACCATCTATGCATGAGGGAGGAAGCACTCATAAAAGAAGTGAAGGAAGAAAGGTGTGCTTCAGGGACGCTGCCTACCAAATACGATAAGGAAGCATTCTAAATCAGACAGAAGGATGTACAGCATAAATTGCTCTTGTCATCCAATGTACTACTTACTGCCTCAAGGAGTAGAGTTGCTTTTGTTTTGTTACTGTTTTACAGAAAACATGGTGTTCAGTATGCCCAACTGAATTTGGGAGAATTTGGGCTAACTGTTGTTTTCTCAAAAAAAACTCCAATATTATTTATTGAAGTTGAAATAGCACTCTTATTTCTCAGGAGAAATGGCTGAAGAATGAGCATCTGAAAAGGGGATATTCTAAAGCTGCCTTAGCAAAGAAAAGCAATGTCTTGGAGAAAGGAAGCCTATGCTTCTTGTTTTCAGGAAAGGTACTTCAAATGTATAGTAGATGGGTAATAGTACAGGTACTTGGTGTAATGAGATCTTGGACGGCTTATCAGTTGATTTAATTCAAAACAACTGTAGCATTTTCATTTTCTTCTGTTTATCCCAGCTGAAGACCAGGTCTCTTGGCCTTGCTAAGCAGATACGAATGTATGTTTGCACAGCAGCAATGCTTGAGGTTTTATTTTGACAACAGAAATTATAAGTCATATCAGCATCAGGATGAAAAGCACCCTACTCAGGCTTGTTGATCAAAAAAAAAAAAAAAATTTCATTGGATACCAAAGTACAAGATGAATCCTTGAGGCATCTGGTTACACATAAGAAAATAACGTCCTGAGACTCAATTCCTTTGACTTTCAAATATGCACCCAGGGCAAAAAGCATACCCTAATTTACTTTCATCGGCTCTGCTGCTCTTGATGTTCTGATTGTAACACTATATATGCATTCTTTTAAATATTGTATCATCTCCCCTATTTAAAATTCAGCCTTGGGTTTGGATGCATACAGGTTGAAATTCACTTACATCTATGATACAGAAAACAGCTGTGGTAATGGATCTATTATAGTGTCTAAAGGTAAACTGTACAGACAAGTGAGGAAGAGCATAGAAGTTGAAGGGTTAAGTGATGATGTGAGCAGAAACTGAGCTCGAAATTGGAGCTGTTCTAAATTGGGAAAACAACATAGCTCCAAGGTGTTTTATGACTTGAAAAGCTATTCATTCTTTACATAACATTACCATTAGTTACCTATGTAGGTTGTATTAAAATAAAGCCGAGAGTTAACTGAACCTTACATTTTATAGGTGCACGTTTAATTAAATTGTATGTTTTATCTGTAGTAATAAAATACAAGACTCATCTGAGTTAACACACAGTTTTACAGTTTTAAGGTCTGAAACATCTCCAGCACCTCCATTCAGGCCTGTTTGGTATATGAGCCATAACATCCACTGGGGGAAAGCGCTAATCTCCAAACCTTTTCATTTGCAGCTAGAAAGCTATCCTGCTCATCATGCTGATGCTGTATTAAGCAAGTAAATAAAACGGCTTCCTGTTCTGGAATGAAGTGAACCTACAAACTCAAAAGGAAATTCTCTTCATCATCGTAGAGCACTCAGCTTTGCATATGATTTAAATCTAAAAGCACCAACACAGGAGAGTACTATAAAAATGTATTCAAGCCATGCTGAAGGACACGAAACTGTTTCCTGTTGACGTTGGAGGACAGAGGAGGACACTTTTGCATAAGGCAATGTCACATGAGAAACCCTTATTTAATCACCTGTAGTGTTCTTGCAATGTTTTGTTTCTAGCCTTTGTGAATAATCTTTCATATTCCCCGCTATTACAACAGGCTTATATGCACATTATTTCAGGTATATAAAGGTCCATCCAGGGGGTCGCCTAGGGTGAGGCAGTCAGCCCCACGCATTATGACTGCCGCTGCTAAGAAAAAAAGGAGGGTAATTGTCGTAGGCAATTCCCCCCTTCTGAAGGGAACAGAGGGCCCGATATGCCGACCGGACCCGTCCCACAGGGAAGTCTGCTGCCTCCCAGGGGCCCGGGTCAGAGACATCACTAGGAAGCTCCCTGGTCTGGTACGGCCTTCCGACTACTACCCACTGTTGGTTATACAGGCTGGCAGTGATGAGGTTGCAGAGAGAAGTCCAGAAGCAATCAAAAGGGACTTCAGGGCACTGGGGCGATTGGTTGAAGGATCAGGAGCACAGGTAGTGTTTTCCTCAATCCCTACAGTGGCAGGGAAGGATACTGAAAGGAGCAGGAAAACACACCTGATCAACACGTGGCTCAGGGGCTGGTGCCATCGGTGGAATTTTGGCTTTTTTCATCATGGGGAGGTTTACACGGCACTGGGCCTGCTGGTGTCAGATGGAGTCCAGCTGTCTCACAGGGGAAAAGGATTCTTGCTCACGAATTGGCAGGGCTCATTGAGAGGGCTTTAAACTAGGTCCGAAGGGGGAAGGGGATAAAACCAGGCTCGCTAGAGATGAGCTGAGGGGTGGCGTGCCGATGCCGGGGGCGAAATCGATAGCCCAGCTCAAGTGCATCTACACCAATGCACGCAGCATGGGCGGCAAACAGGGGGAGCTGGAAGCCATTGTGCAGCGGGATAGATATGACTTAGTCGCCCTCACAGAAACATGGTGGGGTGACTCCCACGACTGGAGTGCTGCAATGGATGGCTATAGACTCTTCAGAAGGGACAGGCGAGGAAGGAGAGGCGGTGGGGTGGCCCTGTATGTTAGGGAGTGTTTCGATTGTCTAGAGCTCAACGAATGTGATGATGATACAGTTGAGTGTTGATGGGTAAGGATGAGGGGGAAGGCCAACGAGGCAGATATCCTGCTGGGAGTCTGTTATGGACCACCCAACCAGGATGAAGGGGCGGATGAAGCATTCTACAAGCGGCTGGCAGAAGTCTCACAATCGCTAGCCCTTGTTCTCGTGGGGGACTTCAACTTCCCGGACATCTGCTGGAAATACAACACGGCAGAGAGGAAGCAGCCTAGGAGGTTCCTGGAGTATGTGGAAGACAACTTCCTGACACAGCTGGTAAGTGAGCCTACCAGGGGAGGTGCCTCGCTCGACCTGCTGTTTACTAACAGAGAAGGACTGGTGGGAGATGTGGTGGTCAGAGGCCATCTTGGGCTTAGTGACCATGAAATGATAGAATCCTCCATTCTTGGTGAAGTAAGGAGGGGGGCCAGCAAAACCACAACCATGGACTTCCGGAGGGCGGACTTTGGCCTGTTCAGGACGCTGGTTGAGAGAGTCCCTTGGGAGACGGTCCTGAAGGGCAAAGGGGTCCAGGAAGGCTGGATGTTCTTCAAGAAGGAAGTCTTAAAGGCGCAGGAGCAGGTCGTCCCCATGTGCCCTAAGAAGAACGGGAGGGGAAGACGACTGGCCTGGCTGAATGGGGAGCTCTTGCTGGGACTCAGGAAAAAAAGGAGAGTTTACCACTTGTGGAAGAAGGGGCAGGCAACTCAAGAAGAGTACAGGGATCTCGTTAGGTCGTGCAGAGAGGAAATGAGAAAGGCAAAAGCCCAGCTAGAACGCAATCTGGCCGCTGTCGTTAGAGACAACAAAAAATGTTTTTACAAATATATTAATGACAAGAAGAGAGCCAAGGAGAATCTCCATCCTTTATTGGATGCAGGGGGGAACATTGTCACCGAGGATGAGGAAAAGGCTGAGGTACTCAATGCCTTCTTTGCCTCAGTCTTTAACAGGCAGACCAGTTATCCTCAGGGTACTCGGCCCCCCGAGCTGGAAGACAGGGATGGCGAAGAGGATGAACCCCCCATAATCCAAGAGGAAGCAGTCAATGACCTGCTACACCACCTGGATGCTCACAAGTCTATGGGGCCGGATGGGATCCACCCGAGAGTGCTGAGGGAGCTGGCGGAGGAGCTCACCAAGCCGCTCTCCATCATTTATCAGCAGTCCTGGTTAACGGGGGAGGTCCCGGACGACTGGAGGCTTGTCAATGTGACGCCCATCTACAAGAAGGGCCGGAAGGAGGATCCAGGGAACTACAGGCCCGTCAGCCTGGCCTCGGTGCCGGGGAAGATTATGGAGCGGTTCATCTTGAGGGCGCTCACAAGGCATGAGCGGGACAACCAGGGGATCAGGCCCAGCCAGCACGGATTCATGAGAGGCAGGTCCTGCTTGACCAACCTGATCTCCTTCTATGACCAGGTGACCCACCTAGTGGATGAGGGAAAGGCTGTGGATGTGGTCTACCTGGACTTCAGTAAGGCCTTTGACACCGTCTCCCACAGCATTCTCCTCGAGAAGCTGGCGGCTCACGGCTTAGACAGGTGTATTCTTCACTGGGTGAAAAACTGGCTGGACGGCCGGGACCAGAGAGTTGTGGTGAATGGAGTTACATCCAGTTGGCGGCCGGTCACGAGCGGTGTTCCCCAGGGCTCAGTTTTGGGGCCGGTCTTGTTCAATATCTTTATCGATGATCTGGATGAGGGGATCGAGTGCACCCTCAGTAAGTTTGCAGACGACACCAAGTTGGGTGGGAGTGTTGATCTGCTCGAGGGTAGGAAGGCTCTGCAGAGGGACCTGGACAGGCTGGATCGATGGGCCGAGGCCAATTGTATGAGGTTCAACAAGGCCAAGTGCCGGGTCCTGCACTTGGGCCACAACAACCCCATGCAGCGCTACAGGCTTGGGGAAGAGTGGCTGGAAAGCTGCCCAGCAGAGAAGGACCTGGGGGTGTTGGTCGACAGCCGGCTGACCATGAGCCGGCAGTGTGCCCAGGTGGCCAAGAAGGCCAATGGCATCCTGGCCTGTATCAGAAATCGTGTGGCCAGCAGGAGTAGGGAAGTGATCGTGCCCCTGTACTCAGCCCTGGTGAGGCCGCACCTCGAATACTGTGTTCAGTTTTGGGCCCCTCACTACAAGAAGGACGTCGAGGTGCTGGAGCGTGTCCAGAGAAGGGCAACGAGGCTGGTGAGGGGTCTGGAGAACAAGTCTTATGAGGAGCGGCTGAGGGAACTGGGGTTGTTTAGCCTGGAGAAAAGGAGGCTGAGGGGAGACCTCATCGCTCTCTACAACTACCTGAAAGGAGGTTGTAGCGAGGTGGGTGTCAGTCTCTTCTCCCAAGTAACTAGCGATAGGACGAGAGGAAATGGCCTCAAGTTGCGCCAGGGGAGGTTTAGATTGGACGTGAGGAAAAATTTCTTTACTGAAAGAGTGGTTAAACATTGGAAGAGGCTGCCCAGGGAAGTGGTTGAGTCCCCATCCCTGGAGGTATTTAAAAGACGAGTAGATGAGGCACTTAGGGACATGATTTAGTGGGCATGGTGGTGTTGGGTCAGTGGTTGGACTCGATGATCTTAGAGGTCTTTTCCAACCTTAACGATTCTATGATTCTATGATTTTATAACCCAGGAAAAGGCCTGATTCAGTATGTCCCGCTACTTTAGTTTTGTCTACAGAAGAACTGAATTTGCTTGACGTGTACTTCTAGACTATGATTTTGCCATCTGAATTTCCAAAACTTTAGAAGGAAAACCGATGACCTGATCTGTCACTGCTCCCTTACTGTAGCGCAGTCACTTGTCCCTTACTCTTTTTGAAAACTAGAAAGGCTTCAATCCAGTTCCCACTCAAACCAGCGCAGAGCCCCCCTCCAGGGGATTGCGAATGAGGCCGTCTCCATTTGGGAAAGCTCTGCATTCAGCTCTGCAAGCAGTCCAGTGGCGTCGCCGTGTTTAAAAGGAGGAGGCTGGGAAGTTGCGTGCAATATCACCACTATGTTCAGTCCTGCGCATTGGAGGAGCCTGAGCTGGGCAGGCACCTGCCAGGCCCTGTCTACCATTCCTCCAGCTGCAGCTCAGACACACCACCTGCTCCTGTCTCCAAGAAAGGTTTAAAACTAGAATATCCACTGGTGGGCAGTTATATTATGTGGAGGCCAGTGCTATGCCTCGTCTGTCCAGGCTGCATGACAGAGAGCTGGGATGCACCAAGTATAATGAAAGCCTCGGTTTTAAGAACGCGCTGGAGTTTGGCCTATTTTTGCTTGTGCATAAATGAGACACGACTTACAAATGGATTCAGATCGCTGTAGTCCATCCTGGCAGATGACTCTATGTGAAGCATCTCGTGAGCTCTGGCAACAGAAACTGTATTAAACTTTTAAGGTAGAATCAGATACAGTTGAAAGTTACTTACTTTTGACTTAGCCAAACTTGTGTGAATAAGGAATGATCTGGACAAAACAGGCCAAGAAACATTTCTGCTGAAATTGGGCATGAAATTTCTTTGCAGTACTTTAGTGTCCGTGAAAGCTCAGAAAGATTTTCATGTCCACTTCTGCTGTTGAGGTCCAAGATGATTTATAGGGACAAGTCATCTGAAACCAATTTATCTCATTTTCTCTACAGATTTTGCTGTATTTTGGAAGTTCTCTGACTGAGCTGGGAGAGAAAGAAGGAAACAACATTTTTTTTGTTTTTATTTCTATCTTACAATGATTTTTCCAACTGTGATGGATTTGCAGTAGATTCTCAGCACTCATATAGCGCCTGAGTTCCCCAGAAGCCAATGGAGCCAAGAAAAACCTCTGCGGAAAGGAATCGCTACCTGTACCCTGGAGATCATCCTTAATTAGTAATGATAATGATTTGTGTTCATCAGAGGGCAGAACACATCTATCATACAGATAAACAATCTGTTTTTCTCCAAAACACTGCTTGTAGGTGTGAAAGAGATTGTTGAAGATTCTGTGTTTTGGAAAGCTTGGGCAAGCATCTCTAGCTGAAGCATAAGCCTTAGTCCCTCAAATACAAGTTTCTGTTGTCTAACAATGCTTACTGCATAGGTATGCAAAAATGTATAACACTACCCCCTTGATTGTAATATACACTGGAAATGTAGCTTTTGATAATTCTTTCTAAGGTTATTAGCTTTGTGAATTCTTAGATAAACAAAACCGTAAACTCTTTAAGACTCTTAAACAACTACCTTTTATTAGCAAGCACTACTTTGCACAATCATTCCCAAGAGAAATAGTATTACACTGGCAACAGGAAATCATGAGTCATTTATGTTAAGGTTTGGTCCTTGACTGTAAATTCTCTTTGAGCAAAAACAGTATTCTTTCATCTCTCTGTAATACCACCCTGGGTTTGAATTTGAGACTTTGGGTGTTACAGTAATGTATGCCTGTAATAATGCATTGAATGCACATTTACTGGGCAAATTTACATCTGGGATTTGCACGTTTTTCTGTTTAGTTTACACCCCAGAAGAAGAGAGGAAGCAAAGATTATTTGGAGAAGAAATATTTTGTTATCATGCTTGACTAGCCTGCCTGCTCTCTATGACGAGATCACTGGCTGCGTGATGAAAGGGAGAGCAGTGGGTGTTGTATACCTTGACTTTAGCGAGGCCTTTGACACCGTTTCCTGCAGTATTCTTGCTGCCAAACTGGTGAGATCTGGATTGAATACGTGGACAATAAGGTGGGTGGAAATTTGGCTGGACCGCTGGGCTCAAAGGGTGGTGATCAGCAGTACAAAGTCCAGCTGGCAGCTGATTACTAGTGGCATGCCTCAGGGATCAATACCACAGCCAAGACTGTTAATGGCTTTATTTACAATGTGGACAATTCGACTGAGTGCGTGCTCAACATGTCCCTTCCAGCGTAAATTTTTCTATGGTTATTTTCACTTGAGGATTCACAAAATAGGTAGGGTTGAACACAAGCAGATGTAAGACACAGTGAATGTGCTAGCTCTCCTTGCTTGTAAGGAGCACTTATTTCAGAACAGTGCTTGACAGAGTGTAAATGTGGATTCAACAACAGGCTGACTTCACCTGTACCATAGCATGAAGGAAGTGGCGTAGGACCAGGCTGAAAAATTCTGTCCTAAGTTGGTATTACTCCAGTCAGCTGAGTTACTGCTCCTGGGACTGCCTCTTACATGTAAAAAGAATCAGTAAATAATGGTACTTTCTCTTTAATCTGAAGTGGTAAGAGCAGACAAGGTGGATAGCCTTAGCGTCACTTCAGATGCTATTTTCTTGTGGTTCAGCATCGCCCCTAGAGCTCTGCCTACTCTTTCACTGGCCAATGCATGTTTCTCTAGGACCTGCCCCAAAACCTTGATCTGCCATTCTTTCTCAGGACAAAAGTGGTATAAATACCATTGTTGTGGGCTTTTTTGTATAAGAAAAAAATATTGCCCTGTGGTAGACAAGCAGTTTAGTATCTGCCTGGAGAAGAAAAACTTTCAATGTCCAGGAGAGAGGTGGCAGCCGGTTTATGTTTTTAATGGTTTGAGGTTTGGAACTTTTTATTGGTGGTTTTTGCGGACCTCTGTACCAAAATAGCTGTATTTTATCCTTGAAGCAATATATGATTTGGGAAAAAAAAAAAAAAAAAAACAACCTTGGCATTTTATCCATTGGCTAGTTATTTCTAGACACCTATTCCCACCTTCTGTTTTATAAACTACAGATTTAAAGCACTTCAAATAGACCACAGACACTCATCTTTCTATTTTGCTGTTCATATCTTCTGTTTTCAGTATGCCTGATGTACGTGATATGAGTCATCCCTGTCACTTTTACACTTCCTGACTACCAGCAGTTTGGGATGAGACTTTTTTTTTCCCTCTCAGCTGACATTTTCTTTGGGAGTAAGGGGCAGGGAAATATTTTACAGTAAATTTAGTGTTTAAAAAGGTTGCCAAAATAGCGTGGGAACTTATCTCCTCAGTGAAATCTGAAAAGGCACAAATTTCATCCGTTTCCTGCTGGGGCTCTTCTATCCTGACCTGAAAGGAGTAAGAGGGCTTTTCATTTTCCCTACCATCCAGGTTTCTCCGCCCCACCTTTTCCTTGTCTGTGCCCTTCCAGGTTTTATTCCTACTGTTTCTATTTTTTTTGTTTCTTACTCATTTCGTCCTCCCACCTATTCTGCCTCCCCCATGTACCTTTCCCCCATCTGCATTCCATGCTCCATCTCAATTTCTCAACTTCCTTCTGATTTCAACCTTCTACCCGCCCCTAATTCTTTTCTATCTTTCTTGGGAACAGGGATCTAAATTATATGCCAAGAGAAAGCAAACATCTCATCATATTGTAGAACCATACTGTCCTTGATGGCTACAGGCAAAAACCCCAATACTTGAGTGCTCTTCTCTTTCAGTTGGAATATTTTTTCCCCTAGATATCTTCTATATTTTTGGTTAGATTTTTGGATGGAGGTAAGAAAAAGTGAACAAATATAATCGATGATATAAAAAAATGTTACCATTAATTAAAAAAGCTACTGCCCCAAATATACAAATCCAGAGGGTCAAAACCTTGACTTCTTGTTCAGTTTTTCATGCTCATTTTCAAGTACAGCTGCTACTGAGATGAGACTGGAACACAAAACCCACAACAGACACAATTCATCTTAAACCAGTGCAAGGCTGCCATATTTGTAAATCCTTATGACAGACAGTAAAATACACATTTTATCACTCCATATTTAGTCAGCCATTTTGTTTCATTTCCAAAGACACAGACCACAGCAACGATGATTATCACTTGTGTGATGTCAGAGAGAGCGAGCGGACCAAGCACAAGCGCTTAGCATCCACCTAAAGAAAACTACATCGTAAGAAGCATTGGTTTGCCACATCTGATAATGTCCAAGTCTTCTACAAGCTAGTTAAGTAATGCATAGTGTTATTTCAGAGCAACACTTCTTTCTGTAAAAAGTACTTGCATTACTATTTCCTTCCCCATTCCTATTTTAACATATATACATTTTTAAAAAGAGCAAGATTGGGGGTTTCTTTTTTTCCTTAAGCCATGGTTTATATTCTCAGGTTGGGGTTTTTTTTGAGTCATTTCTTCTTGTGGAGGCAGAAAATCAATAATCACCTTCAAAATGAATGCATGTCAGAACCTGACAGAGTAAAATGTATCCCTACCACGCATACGCCTCAGATATAGACTCCACAACTCTACTACTGTCCCTTGTAACCTTAAAAAAAAAAAGAAGAGAAAAAGAAGAGAAAGATTGAAATCCAGAGATTCTCACTCTGAATATTGGACTTCTGATGTACTTTGAAGTCAGCAATTCATGAAGTGTGCCATTCTGGTACTGGAAGAACCTATAAAATATTTACATTCTCTAGAAGCATTTATCATGTACTGACAGGAACAATGAAATACGCCCATTTTTAGAATGCCCTAAAAGATCAGTTTCCACTTCAACACTCAACCACAGCAAAGTTTTATGGTACAGATGGTGCTGCCTCAAATAAGGACTTGCCAAACAGACAAAGATCTATGACTGGACTGGATAAAGGACCTTCCACCCACAACTTCCATTTGCCAGGATAGGAACTCCAGGTTTTCAGCCAGACTTTGCAATTGATGCTAAACACTCTGCAGGATCATTTCAGTCATGTTGCTGATCTAAATAAGTCCAATAATTAGATAAGCTATGCAACTTAAAACGTTTTCATCGGGAGAGAGTTCCTTATAAAAATTTCAAAAATGTTACGTCTGTTTTATTAACTGCAGGAGCTTAGGGGGACTTTTACTAAAACAGTTGTACTTTTACAAGTAAGCTTGGGGAAGGGAAGGGCGATTTAACTGCCTCTCCTCCAACATGCAGTCTTACTGAGCCCAGCAAAGCTGATTGTTTCATTGCTCAGAGATAGGTACCTACCTGTGAGCAGATGCTGTTCTTTTCAGTGGGTTTATTCAAGTGCTTGGAGTTGTGCACTTCCTTAAATGCTTTCCTGAATCAAAACTCTGAGATGACATTCTTTTGGTTGACTCGGTCATTTCCTATTTGGCTGCGCTCCTTCTCACAAAAATGATTGGGTTTGCTCTCCAGTGTCTCAGCAAGCAGTCAGAAATGTTTCCACAAATCTTTGGATGCCAATACAAATGCCAAAAGTGGCAAAACAAAGGTAATCCATAGCACTTTAGATTGGCATTTTCACTTTTATTGACAAAACCTTGTTCTTTTCGTCAACTGCATTTGTCCATTTTGATTTATTTTTATATGCACAGCTTTTAGCATCATAGCAAAATATGATTTACAAAGTCACATGCAACTAACTGTAGATGGGAATATCTAGAAAGCAAGAGCACTGTTCAAAGCACTGATTTTAAAAGATTCATTAGTTGTGAAATATATCCATTCTTGGCTTGTTTCTGTTTTTCTGTTCACTTCTGTTATTTAGCTCAACACAGCACTTGCTGCAGTGTGAACTCAGTCTGCCCTAAAGAAAAAAAAATCTGATTGCTCTAAATCATAATATATCAGTAACAGTAAGAGATAATATCTCCAGTTTGTTATGCCTGCAAAAATGTCTGGGCCAACAGGACTGCCAAGGCTCATAAAACTCTTGCGTCACTACCAATTTATTGGCATGAATCTATCATATCTTCCTTTGATGCTTACTGGTTCATGCCAACATTAACTTCCTTTGATTTTAACTCTCTGTGTGTGCTTGGGCATCTTTTGGTAGTGGATATTTTTGATTTGTTATGTTTATGTCTCTTTTTTAAGGAAATTAATGTACAAGATTGTCTTCAAATTTGGTGTTCTGAAAAAGGGAGGATCTGCTCAGGCTGATACGCTCTTTTCTTTTTGAATATTGAGATTAACGTGGACTTGAGCCTAAAAAGATATGCTCCAATATTTTCTTACTTGACAAATAATATTTAAATGTCATTACTTCAGATAGTCCTTTTTTTTTCTTAAAAGGCGTTGAATCTCCTGCTATGATGAGATCCAGCTCTCTATAGTACAAAATGTAATCAGCCACTTTCCATTATTATATTGTATGACAGTATGACTTCATTCCTAACACAATTTACTTAAATTGAACATTTTGGCAGATGTGTGCATGAGACTAGAGGAACATAACTTCTATTAAATCACATCCTGAAACAATACCAGATTGTGTTGTAGATTTAGCTATGCAGAAGTTTCCAGCTCTGCTCATAACTTACCGCACATTGTAGGAGACATTAGGAAAGTACACCCAGTGAAAGACTGAAAAACACTCCACGCTATGGCCAGAAATGACACGCATAGATAAACAATTTGATTTGTGATGAAGAGGTTTACATAGCACTGCTACCTAGTGAACAGAGGCCAGTAAACATGTCCGCTTGTAGTGATTCCAGTGACACTGAGGAGAGGAAACGAACAGTTCTTTAGTGAAAGATGCCTTTTTCTTCTATTCTGCTGTGCTCCTATATTGTTTTCCTTAGGATAAGTGACAAACACAAAATGTGATTCTTTCTGCAGGCTGCAAACTGTGCAGGCACTGTGGGGGTTTTAGGAATGATTTGTGGGTCTGAATGTGTTACTGGTTGTTACGTAGTAATGAAGACAGGTGAAAGAAATTCTCCTAGCACTTGGAATAAAGTCTTATGAGTGTCTGAGGAATCTCCATTAACAAATTCAGAGCAGCCTCCGAGATCTGTGTCTCCTGCCTAAACAGAGAGGTACTCACACGGCAGAACGCTGCTGAGGATGAAGCAGGATTGTCAACCACAGACTTCAACTCCAACACCAAGGAGCACTGGGGTAACTTTTAAGATATGTTGGGGTGAGGGACAAATTCTAGAACTTGAGAAAATATTCCGTGGAAAGTCAGAGTGACTAAAACCTGCATCAGTATTCACATTTCACCCTTGCACTGTCTTTTGCATCTTCTCATTAGGCTTGTCTGTTCTAGATCTAACAGCTTTGACTAGGATAGTTTCAACTTGAATTAAGCCAACTTTGGACTGATCACAGGGCAGAAATATTCCATGTGAAGCATTAGATGTGAGGCTTTCTGTACTTTGGTGGTAGACATCACTTATTAGCACTAACCTGAAAGCATTATTGGTTCTCTACAGCGTCTAAAAAACAAAGCAAAGAAACCCATGACAAAACTAATTCCATTCTGCAGACCCTGATTTTAGAATGAGCTTCACTGATTTTCTGAGACCACAAATATAACCCAATATGCTCAAAACATGGGATCATCAAGCTCTGAGTGCCATGGGAAGATAAGCTTATCTCATATTCAGTACTATTTCCTCTTTTCTTAACTTCCTGATTTCTTTTGAAAAACCTATTCAAAGAAAAGAAGAAAAAAACCCCAAAATGTAACACTGGCAGTGCCACCTGGGTCGGCAAATCAATAAAGGACGTACTTAAATTCTATTGACTTAAATCGGAATTGGGAAATATAACAAAGAACATGAAAGATTTCAAACCTCTGACCAGAAAAAACTCTTAAAACATGCCAGACTGTAATGACTTTGAATAATCTTGTGTTTAAATGCATGTTTGAATACTCATGAAGTCAGAGATTACACAGGGGAAAAAACAACCCCAAGTAAAATCAGAAAATATCTTACCAAAATTGGAACAGGAATTTGCATTCCAAATATAAACAGAGAAAATACGACTTTTCTAAGTAGGTAATTGATGACCTGCAACAAGTAACAAAACAGCTGCAAAAACAATGGGCAATAACAGTTACCATCCTGCTTTGGGTGGAACACAGACCCAGTTTGACCTCCCATGCGTTGAATGTCACTGAGTAGCTTTGACTTTTTTCTTCTACCACTGAGATCCAATGAAAACTTAAGGATAGACTCTTAGTCTCTGGGCTTCTCTCTCATTTGCAAAAGATGAACTTCAACAGGCACTTCTCATTGCAAAAAAAAAAAACAAACCCAAACCAAGCAATACTTAAATGTAAAGTTATGACTGAAAAAAGTAAAGGATAAAGAAATAAATAGAAAAGGTGCTATTCCCTCTATTGCCTGCTATATTTTAAGCTTAAGGATCAGAAATCAGGAGACTGTGACTGTACTTGGCTTTTGTTACTCAGGTGTTACTGAGAAGATTTTCTGGGGCCATCTTGCACCTACTTTGGAGTCTTTGGCATGGAGTCTACCACTTTGCCTACTCGGAATTTGAAAGCAAGAGAAACCAGCGTTGGTTGCAGAGCTGCAGCAACCAGTCCCGTTCCCTAGACAAGAGGGAGATAAAGAATCACCTCCCTCAGACACAGCTTCTTCTTACGACTTCCCGAGAGCAACCTTGCGTAGGTACTCTTTCCCGCACCGCACCGCTGCTCAGAACTGAGCCTTCGACTTCAAGAGCTAAATTTGCAGCTGGTAAGGCTCCTGCCAGTATACATCAGCTTGTCCTCTAGCCCACTAGATCTCTTGTCTACAGAGGTACACAACAGAGCAAGAACCTAAGATGACCTTTTAATCAGTAAAGCCCTCTGAGGGTGAGGTCAGAAAGACCTAAGGGGACCAAATCTTAGAGGACCTAAAATGCCAAAAAGTGGTATTACCACATCTCACCATGACCTTTGCTAGCTTCTGCAGCAGTCAAGCCTTGAGCCAACAAAGTACTCGTATAGCTGTTTAACTTCAAGCACACAAGCAGCCATGCCGCAGTCAGTAGGATTATTCATATGTTAAATATTGACTACAGTAAATGTTTTGCTGGCTCAGAGCCAACAGACATTTGTTTGTCACAAAGGGCTATTCCTTTCAAGAAAGCAACCGCATTTAGCAGCAAAAGAAAAGGGCCGCTTTGGGAAAATGGGAAGTAGAAATCTACCTGAATGTAGAAAAGGGTGGGTTTGACTACCTTGGTTGATACAATGATTTCTTTTAGGGTGGGTTGGCTACCCAGGACTAACTTATAGATAGCTCCATTAGAGTCCTCATCTGCCCACTGGAAGCGTGAAATGCCATTACTAAAGTGTCAGTGGTGTCTAATGACCTCAGAAATCCTGGGGCTGTGTCACCTGGGGCAATGGAGCTGTTTTCCATCCATTCCTGCCATAAATGAGAGCAAGAAGTGTTAAAGTTTGTCTGCGTATTTCTTGTGTTTTAGTTTTCTAGTGTAGTAACCTATATTTAACTTTAACTTTTAAAATTGAAAGCCTGATCTTTTCAGTTCCTATTTCTACTAACAGTCCCTATTCATTTAAATAAATATACAGATGGAAAGCTATTTTCAGAAGTGCTCAGCATTGGCTTATATTCTGTGGATGTCAGCAGTAAAACTCCTACTGATTTTTACTTGAGAGTAGAACTATGTCAACTCTGAACAGTTTTGAAAAGCACAACTTAAGCGTCACTTTGACTAAATTCTGCCCAGGTATAATCATGAAGAAATGAAGTCAAAACATTTAATTAAATATGCCACCATATTTTCAGTCCACGTTTTCTCCTTAACATGGGTGCCTTGCCTGCACAGGCAGAGACATACCACAGCATAAGTCAGATACTTCCTATGGATACCGCTGTTTAATTCAAGCTGCTGTTATGACATGTTATGTAGCTCACAAAGTTTACCTGAAACATGTTTTAAATATACCAGCTGTTTGCTGTTTGCATCCTTGCTGCTACACGTAACTCCTTTCCTTTTTCTTTTTTGAATGCAGACATCTGAAGGAACTTAGGTAATTTATATTTAAGCCTGAGCAATATACCATTAACATCCGACTAAAGACAGCAGATGATGCAGTTTTGCAAGAACACAAAAAAGCATCCTTAATCATAGCAATTCCCATTTATATCTTTGTATCTATATTCATAGGTATAGATATGTACATGTATTTTGGTAATTTCAGCACACTGATTTTTAATGCCTCTTTCCCACTAGATTCAGGATGTTTCCTGAAGAATGAGGCTATGGTTCCATAATAATGAAAGCCTACATAGGTTGGGATGACTGCACAAACAAATCTTACCAAAAAACATAATTTGGCTTCAGCCAAATCAGTTCTGAGTGGACTCGTTACCTATGTACCGGTGCTGGAGTAAGACAGAAGGTGGAGAAGCCTGGCTGAAGGCAGGGGCATGGGTGACCCTCACACAGGTTGGTTTAAATGGCTGTGGCATTGCGCCAGAACATCTTCAGTATTTCTTGATGTGAACTGGAGGCTGTAGGATCGTTCCCTTCAAATTCTGTCTGGTATCTGCTAGTTAAAAGAAAGGCTTTTGTTGATCACGATGAGACCTGGATCAGCCTGCGAGCATGTAATCAGAATAATAAATGCCCTGCTTTCTTAAGCATTTTTCATAAGATTGTGATCAGTGATGGTTCAGCCAGTTTTGAATGTCGCCAGTGCTGCTGCAATGCTAATGTGTTGCTTCCACCAGCCCACATGATTAATGGGGGTCAGGGCTGTTTTCCTCATCTAGACATATAGTTACATCAATAACTACCTTAACAGATATATAGTTATAAAATACACCATAGAGAGCGTATCATATTATATATATATTTATATAAGTGTATATAATATATATATTTAATATAGTTACGTATATAAATAATTTCTGGGTATAGATACAATGTTTAAGTGCCAGGAGGAGGGGGAAGGAGTAGTCACTTTCACAGTGTGACAGTAAGAGCTGTACTACATTAGGTGTAAAAAGCATAAGAAGCCAAACAGAACGACTTAGAAATCGGACCCACTAATGTTGGATTTATCTGCTTAATTTCCTGCAAATTTTTTTTCATTTGAGACTTTAGAGGCTGAACATCGGTATTTATATCTGTTCATTATTTTCAATATATTTAGGTTTATAGCCATGGTTTAGTAGATATACTGTACGGCTATTATGATAGAAATATTTGCCCATTATGTTTTGAGATGCTGCTGATTCCAGTAGAACTTTTCATTCATTTTCTCTGCCGTAAGAATTTCTCCTTCTGTCTCTGAAAACTGAATTTGTATGAGGCTTCCTGAATGTATTATGTTCAAAATTCAGAGCAAATGACAGATATATTTGCCACCTCAGCTGTGCTGTACAACCCCCTGCCACCTTTTCAAAAACATGGTTTTGTTTTTTTTATTTGAAAAACAATTGAGGGTCCATTTGGGGCAATGAATGTGTAAGTAAAATATGTCAGGGGATGCATTTGAAATAACTTCAGTGATTTCAGAGTCATTTCTCACATTTTCAAAAGTGACTTCAAATGAAATTAAGTCAACTTCAAAAAATTGCTTTTGAAAATAGGACTTAGCGAGCTTTAACTGGATATTAGCTTTTACAGCTTGATCTGATTCCCTCTATGATTACGTAGTGCAGTAGCTCACAATAAACTGAACCGAGAGTTAGTTCCCAGGGAGGTCTTTCTTTTGTGTACAAAGATAGGCTTTCATACACAGGTGTCAGAATCTGTTCTCTCTACTGCACTGTGTTGATATTTTGAAAAAAATAGATGGTTCTTCGAATGTCTAACATGACACCGATCCTCTTTAACTCCGCGTATTTCCATGCTAATATAAAAGCAGCCACATCACTTTCAACGCTTCACCAGTAGCTCATTAAAAAATGCAAAGAATAATGTCAGCATCTCTGTTACGATGAATATTTTGACGTTCACACCTCTGCTGATGGGTGCCTGAACGAACAGGCTGTGTGAGCTGCACAGGTTCTGGGTGCCTGGGACCCAGCCCCAGCCCGAAGGCAGGGAAGGGGCAGCCCTGCAGCCCTCCGGCCCCGTTGGGTGCTGAGGCAGAAGGCACAGTGTGTACAAGCCCTCTGCACCTGGTGTGAGCGGGTTATGATGCTGGGCCTATGCATTAACAGCTGATGAGAGGAGCCTTGCTTTAGCTTGCCGGTATGCAAAGTCTAGTTCTACAGCCTTTTTCAATGGAACCAGCGTTGTCTGTACCAGTGGGCGCCTTTCACAAATCCTGCTATGGGGGAAGGAAACGTCACCTACTCTCCTACTCTCAATATGGTTTTGTGTCTCTGCTATAAGTCAGGGAAAGATATGTCCATTTTTTTGTGTGTAAGGGAATAAGGCAGATGTATGCCAAATCAACTTGAACAAATATTTTAAAATCCTTTTGCTGAGAGAAATTGCAGGGTGATTACAAAACACAGAGGATCTAAGGATGGCATTATTCTTGTGTACAGAACAGTCTGCGGTTCTTCATTGCAACCCCCCCCCCCCCGCTTCTTCAACACAAACCCATCCATTACAAAGCTCCTGCAGTCACTGATTTATGTGCTTGTGATCAAACTTTCCTGCTTCTAATACTGCGAGCATTTTATAAAAGGTGGTTGCAATTCCTAGATGGGCTGAGCGTGTCTGTTTCTGTGCTGTTGTGCAGCCGCTGTATTACGCTTCTGGCCTCTCATCAGTGATTTCAGTCTTACCATGAGACTCTACAGAAATTAATCTCTTGGAAGAGTTCATTTATATTTTGATGATCACCTAATCTGCATAGCTGCACTGTGTACTATGTTTTGTGATAAGGGTCCGTGATACCAAAATCCTGACAGCTACCCTACAGCCATTTTTGAGGCCACATGAGATGATACCAGTCCTTGTCCCTGAACAGTATCACCAGTCTCACCAAGCAATCTGATCTGTACTTTCTCATGGGTGCATATTAGCCTAGACTTATTATTTTGAGCCCCAGCTAATGTATGAGAAGATGCTTCATGTACCACAGTTGCGTGCGAAGTTCTGAGGAGGGCACCGAGTCAGCTCACCTGGCAAATGTGAATTACAGCTGCGGGGAGGGTCCATAACAGGACTCAGCAAAGGATGTAATATTTTGAAGCTTCTTCCTCTTCCCCCTTGTTACATTTTATTCTGCGAAATAAATTTACTTCTGGATGATAACCATAGGAGGCATTAGCAATCTCTGCAGCATGTAAAAATACAGGAAGCCAACAAGAAGCAGTACTTTTAATTTAAAACGAATGTTTCCTTTATTTTCAGGTCTACCACTTGGCTTTAACTGCAGATCTTGAGGAAAAAACTACCAGATTTTGGTAATAGGAATGAAGGGAGATTTCTTTTTTCTTTCCACTTTGTTTCCACTTTAATAACAACCTCGCACATATAGCCACTGCACAGGCTACTCCATGACACTCTTTCACAATCTCCTAATATGAATTTACAAACGGTGAGCTAAGAGAGTTACAGAGGCACACTTTAGACTCTGCCCCCCACTCCTCCCACCACAAATGCTGCTGCAGTGTGGCACTGAGAATGCAAACATACCAGCGCTGTGGAGGGTGACGGCAACTGTCAGAGTGAAAGCCCCAGTCACTTACAGAAAGAGCGTCTGGGGCTACAGCACTGTCACCGTTGCTTATAGCTTCCATTTCCATACCTCCAGCTAGAGCCACAGTCTTTCAGGTAATGCTTTTAGTCTTTCAAATGACTGTATAGGGAGTGAAGAGACAAAAACCTGTGGCACCTACACACCCAGCTGCTGCTGAAATCATTGCACACGTGTAACAGTTTCTTGGATCGGGTGCTTTTTGTCCACATTTGAAGTGCAGGCTTATGGCTCGAGAGACTTCCTTGTCACCTGCTGAATATCAGTAGAGCTGTGTTTCAGCTGAATTTGTTATTTTTATAACGTAAAGGCCTCAGACTTCACTTCCTCTTAACAGTCTCTGTTGACTGCTTCAGATTTTCACAGCCTTCAGGAACGTTAGTATATTTTTTCTGCAGGGACAGTTGAGGAAAGGCTAAATTATATGGTGAGTTAAGCCTCCTATAAGCAAGTTGAGGAATGGGGATGTGTCCTGGTTTCAGCAGGGACAGAGTTAATTTCCTTCCTTCTACTCTTCCAATTCTCTCCCCCATCCCACCGGAGCGAGCGAGCGGCTGTGTGGCGCTCAGTTGCTGACTGACTGAGGTTAAACCACGACAGGATGCTTTTGTTAAAGTTTCCTGACAAATAGCTGTTCTGTATTAAGTGGGGTCTGCTACTGTTCTTAAATTTAGTGGTTTCAATTTCACTATTGCAAACTAGCTGGGACTTTCAAAATCGAGCCGAGCATTGTATTTCTAGCAACAGGTGGTAGGATGGGTCTTTCAGCATCCCAATCTGCTGTGCTAGCAATTAAGCAGGTATTTCAGGATCTGAGACATTATGCTGAAAGAATCAAAATAACAATGTATTTTCTCATTCTGTACAAATGTCTTCAGTTAACTGAACTCAGAATCTGAGATATGTTTTATGTATATATACATACATACACCATCTGCTAAATCTCCTGTTTCTATTTTTTATTTCAGTTCCAAGACAGTGTTGAAACAAAGCACCATGCCTAACTTTGTACAGACAGCTCCTTTTGCCCAGCTAGCGACCTCTTTTTTGTCTTGGGGCCCATTCAGACATCCATGGAAGGCTTGTGTGGCCTGGAAAATGTAGAAGTCGATTCAAAAATACCAAGATTTTTGTTTAATAACTTCACTACCTCCAAGTACAGTTGGTTGATTTATCAGCAGCGCCCTTCTCTCATGTACAAAGTCTGTAAGGGAAATAAGGTGTGTATTAATATGTTCAATCTCATACTATGGAAGAGGAGATAACAAGAGCCCAAAAGCTGAGAGGAGTGTTTGGGGATTCCTGGTCTTTGGGGAGGGCTGGACAGATGTCAGACAGCAGGACAGCTCTGGGCAAAGCTACAGAAGAGCTAGGTCCCATGGAGGGGAACCTGACGTGGACAAAGCTTGAGAGCTGTGTCTGTGGACAGAGGGCCAAAGCATCGGGGAAACGCAGGAGGGGATAAAAATAAAAGTAAATCCTTGAGAGAAAAAAAATGACTTAATGACTTTTGAATAGTGCTAAAGAAGCTTACTAACGCACTCAGAGATTGAGAGAAATCAAAGACATCCTGTTAGTTGCCTCTATTTTTGTTACATATTAATGATTTGGGATATTCACATCACAAACCGCCATGTTGTTCACCTGGGAGGACAAATCATAGTAGAACAAGCTGCTGAAAAGAGACCGGGAGGACTATAACCATCTCATCTGTCGGCCTTCATAACATGCAAAAAGCACATCGTAACTTTCAGTTACAGGGGTGCAAATAGCTAAATGTCATTTGCATAGCTGCTCTGGAGTTCCTGTGGAGTTAGATGCTCTCAGGGGTTTGCTTTAATCATTTGGAAATGTTGATTGTTCTCTGAGCAACGCCAAACATGACTTGCCTGAAAAGAAGTTGGCCTGTTGTACTGTAGGGTGACATTTTTATTTGTCGGGAGAAGCATGTTGGGATTGAGATGTTTGCATATAGGATGGTGAGGAAGAACAACACCTGAAAGCATGAGGCCAAAAATATCTAGGAAGATTCAATGCATGCGGTGCAAAAAAAAAAAAAAAAAGGAACAAATGTTAAACCCTGGTTCTGCTGGGAATATTTGCATTATGTAGTAATTGGGCAAACAAAATCAGGGGTACAGAATCAAATGAAGAAACAGCCATTCTGAAGATGTTCTCTCTACTGACACCATCAGCAAGCAACAACAGCTTCTGTCAACAAAGGGAGAAGCCATAATAACACCGTATTTTTTTGGTACAGAGTGATGTCCATGTATGTTCACATCCTAATCACTGCAGCAATTACTGTTGTTCGCATCTCCATTTCATTTCCTTGGTGAAGCACTCCTGGGATTTTGGACTGTGATTTCATTATTCGCTTGGCTCTGCCATTTGTACTGTGTACCTGCTCCAGTAGATATCATCAACTCTTAATACTCCTGTGCTATGCAGAACAAATCATTTGCATTTGAGTAGGTCGCTATGGCTACTGGCTACCTAACTGTGTACTGCATCCATAAAAGCCAAAAACTGAAGGTGCTTTGCAGAATTCAGACAAGGATCAACTGTTCGCTATTTGAAATCATATCCGCACCCATTGTTGTCGCTTACAGCACGTACTTGTGTAGGGTTGATTAGGTGCAATCTCTCTCTTCCTACTTTGGATTAATATTTAGAGAGACTCTTCTCAGGGCTGCAGGCTGACTCCAGAGGAAAAAACCAAACGCCTCTAGAGGACACTTGCATGACAGTGAGCAGATTAATTATACCTGCGGTGGTTCAAGGTGTAGCATAAAAACTAAAGGTTTTCCATTAAAATTAATTCTGTGCTATTCGAAAATACAAATTCCTGCTGCAGTTGTCTGAAATAAAGATGGTAATTTACGCTGTAGTAGTTTTCAGAGTACAGAAAAACTCCTTAACTGGGACTAACACAGAAGGTGCCAGCTCAGTAGGATCCAAGTCTTTAATTTGCAGAGGTTCATTCAGAAATACTAACCTTAGTGCTTTGTTCTGTTCCCTACATGAATCACAAAGACAGGGAAACAGTATTATCCCCGGTAAAGAAAATGGTGAACACTGAAACGAAGCGACTCCAGGAGGAGACAGTGAGTCAGCATCAAAGTCTGGACCAAAACTCAAGTTTGCCAACTTGGAGCCCTCTCCTCAGAGTTGAGAACAAAAGGAGAAATCATCTCCGTGAAAGCACTGGCTGCAGCACTGTACCGAAAGAATCTGCCTGAGGAATCATCCCTAATATGAATAAAATACAGCTGACAATTGGACTAATAACAATAATTTTCTTGGTGTGGATGAGATAAGCTTCCACGATCAGAAATTCAGTGAACATCGGTAAATTGCATGTATTCTATAAAACCACTTGCACACATTCGGAGACATCTGGCAACGCTGTAATTGCGTCCATGCCACAGGCTGCCTGCTCCCCCCTTCAGAAACCACGTACGAGTCCTCCCGTTACTGGACTCTCTGCTGAGAGATCCATGGGAGCATCAGAGGGAAGTTTATTGCTTAAATTGCTTAAAATTAATCGAACAATGTTCCAAGGGTCGCTATACTGCCTTTGCTTTGTTTCCCCCAGCAAACACCTTGAATTAGCTATTATTTTGGGAGGGGGGCTGGAGAATTTCAAAATTTCCCTCTCTCCTCTTCCTCAGAAGAACAGACTGTTTTCCGGGAAAAAACATACATCTGACTCAACCATGTGCTGCTTTGGTAAGCGTGGCAGCAAAATCTAGGTGGGGTGAAATAGCCATTCGCTTATTTGCCACTGAATTTCATTATGTTATGAAGCAGGCTGAGGTGTCTTATTGCCTATTGTAGAATAATATCAGCATTTGTGGATAAGGTCTGCTTGCTTCATGAGTGTTCAATGAGAAATTGTATGGCTGAGCAATGTTTCCATATACCTAATATATTAAAAAAAAAGGCTGTAAAATAATACTAGGCATCATTTGCACACAAAGATACGCAGGCAGAGCACAGAAGTGGCCAAAAACCGAAACCTGACATGCACGCTTGGTCATCGCTTTGGAAGTTATCACATTAAGATTGAATAACGAAGGTCAGCAATTAAAGGGAAAATCCTATCTGAACACAGTTTGTGATTATTTGCTCAAAGCATTTTATTAGATTTGAATGTAAGCCCTGTCATTTTGTGATCCAACCTGTGCTCCTTTCTTCTTCGGGAAGACAATTTCCATTGTTCGCTCTGTTGTGAGGTGGCAGTGGTCTTCGTTGTACTCCAGCTATGATAGCTTCCAAGGTCTGGTAAGACTGAATTTCTATACTAAGACGACAGGTAGAGAAAGCAAGGAAAAAAGTATATCGGACCTTCTACACAGATCCTGAAAGAAGACAGAGAGTGGAAAATAGGACACAATCTCTGTTTTTTTCCTATCATCAGGTCATCTCCAAATTTTGTAGACCTTACAAACAGCTTTCAAAAGAGTCTTTAGTTATGACCTTTCAGCGTGGCTAACTTCATGAAATCTTAGCAAATATTGCCCCTGGTTTTTGGATGTTGTCACTGGTTTTTACTGGCTGTAAATGGAAACACCTATCTCATAGAGGTCGTCCTGTACCTTTGACTTTTCCCCAGCTTTTCACTTGAGCCTTCCCTGCTCTCCCCCAAGGTGTACAATCCCACGGGTCTGCCCCACTCCTAGCCACAGGCAAAAGGGACCTCCTACCTGCCCGCCTGCCCACCGTGAGGAAGGAAGCGTGCTTGGCTCAGCCAGAGAAGCAGCAGCTGAAATACTGTTTGATTTTAGCACTAGGAAGAAGTGATTACAAAGAACTACCGAGCCAACTTACAATAAAAGGGCTACATGAATCTATTTTGGTCTTCCATCCATCCCATCTGGAAGCCTATTTTTTTTTTCAGAACTTGCAAAGAGCTTCCTTCTGATTGCCTCCATTGTTTCTGCAAAGAATTGTTTTTGAATGACCTCCATCAGCTTTAGCAGGATGTTGCTTATTTGCAACCATGGCGCTGCCTTTCCAATGGCTGAGTTTAGACGCCAACTAGTTAGAAACATTTGCACAGCAAATCCTTTCCTAACCCCTCAAAGCCATCTGATCATTATCCTAACAAGCAGGTAACAGTATTAAATTATTACAGCTAAGCCTGACATTGTTGCTGTTTAACTCGTCTTAATTTACAGGTTGTGTTGTGTCATGGGAGTGTGTTTCCTAAAAGCACCTACTAACTGCACTTGTTGGACACACTTCGCATCTGTATGTTTTGGGGGTGGGGGGGGAGGGAGGGGCCTCATCTGTTACCTGCCTGTCAGGGGTCTCTCAAATTCAGTAAGCGTGACTCAAGCAATTCCCCAAAGCCTTCATACATCGCCAGTTCATTCATTTGTATAAGAAGATTCGTGTTTGCATGAGAACGGCCTTCTAACGCCAGGGCCTGGCTGTGGGGGTGTAATGCACTGAGGTCTAAGGCACTGAGGTCTCTCACTGCGCGTTACCGCCTGCCTGACCCGGCAGCCCGGTTTGCTCTCGCCATGCTTTGGCCAAGAGTCTCAGTGCATTTCAGTTCCGAGTTCAACAGAAGATGAGGGTGAGAGCAGCAGTGAGGACAACGCAGCTCAGGCGTCTGTTACCCAGCCATACGCCAGGCAGACATCCACCGCCTCGCCCTTACGTGGCCTGGCTGCAGGTCACCGTTACGGGGTGGCTCTGGTAGCTGCCGTCTTGGGAGCCTTGGTGGGAGCAGAGATAGAGTCCGCAGGTCACAGGCAGAAGGGGTCAGGCTGTGTCACACTGAATTTCGGCTACAGTAGCAGCTGTTTCAACATGAAACTCTGCTAATATTCATTTTTAGCTCTCCTTACAGGTTTACTATACCAATTATTACAATGCTACTGAGAAGATGAGAAAGTAAGTTTGCTTTGGCCTTTTTACAAGCTATTTGACAAATCCCTACATTTTAATTTGATTTCTTCCCTGTTCAGCTGTCACAAGCCTCAGCTCTGCCAGTGTTCCTGCGTGCCTTCGTTATCAATAGCACTCCCATAAATTTCGCATTGATGTTGTGATTAGCAGTGGGCAAAGAAATACCGTGGAGACCACAGCTGCCTCCCCAGGCCGAGCAGCAGCAGGCTTAGGCTTCGCCTGTGTGCACTGGCCTGTTAGGTACGGCACCTGGGCGTAACCGCTGCGCTTACTCATCACCTCCACCCGGATAGTAACTGAAGATCTCAGGTTGGTGTGCAACCTTGCCAGAAAAGACAGAATTTGTTAAATAGCCTCTGAATCACATGTATGTTTGGGTTGGGGTTTTTTTTTTTGAACACCCTGCAACGACGGGGGCTGCATTTCTGTACGCAACTTTTCAGAGGGGCGACGGCGCGTCCAGGCCTTGGGGCTCCTGCGGGCGCGGGAGCCTCCTGCAGCGGCGGGGAGCACAGCAGGCAGGGCGCTGTGGTGGCTTTGGAAGCCGCGGAAACGGGTTATCGATGGTGCCCAAGCGGCCGAAAAGACGGGTGCTGCAGCTGCGAACCACCCGTAGGAGGGCAACCCCCTCACCGGTTTAAGGCTGGCCTGGGAGCCGGCCCGACGCCGCACCGAGCCGCGGGGCCCGGGCCTGAGGAGCCGCCTCGCAGCTCGGGCCTAACCGTGCGGTGGCCGGGCCCGGGGGGGGTTGCGGTGCGGTGGGGAGCGAGGAGAAAGGGCGGTCCGGAGCGCCACGACCGTGGCAAGCGGCGAACCGCGCCCGCACCGCCGGCGCTGAAGGCCGCCCGCCGGCGCTGCACCGCCCGGGCGCCGCCGCTAGGGGTCTCCGCGGGGCGGGGAGGGCCGGGCCGGGCCGGGCCGGGCCGGGCCGCACCGCCCGCTCGGGGGCGGGCCGGGCCATCAGCTGACCGGCCCCGCCGCGGCGCTCGGCTGGTGCCGCCGCAGCTCAGTCGCTCTCCCCGGCAGCGGCGCGGCCCCGCGGATTTACAGCCGGACCCCGCCGCGTCTCGCCGGCCTCCCTCCTTCCCTTCCTCCCTCCCCCCTCCCGGCCGCCGCGATGCTGCCCCACTTAGCCCTCCTGCTGCTGGCCTCCGGCGCCGCTCGGGCTCTCGAGGTAAGCGGGGCAGGGGGCGGCCGGGCGGGGGCTTCTCCGCCGTCCTCCTCCGCTTCCCCGAGGCTTTGTCTGCCCGCAGCCGCCCCTGCGGGTTGGGCTTGCCCGCGGCGGGGCGGGCGGGGGTCGTCGGCGCCCGTCACGCAGCCGGGCGGCGGGGGGCTCCTTCTCCGGCTAGCGTCGCCCTCCCGCCACCGAACAATAGGGCCGCTCCCGCCGAGCGGGGCGGCGAGGAGGAAGAGGGCTGGGAGCCGCCGGGGCGGGCGCCCCCCGCCGGGGCGGGCGCCCCCCGCCACGCGTGTCCGCGGCGGGCCGCGGGCGGCTGGGGCCGTCGCTGCCGCCGGGGCCGGCTCCCTTTACTGATCCGGCTGTCGCCGCTGGGGTGCTTCCCCGTTAACTTTGGCCGCCGCCCGCAAAGCCGTCTGGCGCTGGGGGCGGCGGCGGGGGTCCGCGGGGAGGGGCGGCGGCGCCGCCAGCCGGCGGGTAGGGCAGGGCGGGGAAGGGCCGAGCGCGTCCCGCGGAGGCGCCGGCTCCGCAGCGGGGGCTTCTCCGCTGGGGGCCGGGGAAGGGAAACTTTCCCTGCGTGGGGCGCGCTGCGGGCGGGGGAGCGGCGGGCCCGACGGGGTCTGGGCTGGGGACGCGGAGCCGGGCTGCGGGTACCGCCGCCCCCGGCGGGGGTGCAGCCGGGGGAGGGCAGGGCAGCGCCTCCCCCATCGCGCACCCCCACGCAGGTGTGTGGGGCGGCGGTAGGGAGCTCCCCGCAGGCTGGCGGAGCAGCCCTGCGGGGGCGGGAAGGCGGCGCCCGCGGGGGTGCGGGGGGAGGGGGCGGCGGCCGGGGTCGTGCCGCGCCCTCCCCCCCCCCCCCCCCCCCCCCGCGGGCGGGCCGGTGCCGAGCGGCGCGGAGGCGCGAGAAGATGGCGCCTCTGCAGTGCAGCAGAGAGGCGCCGCCGTGCGCGCTGCGGCCCCCGGCAGCCCGCGCCCCTGCGCGGCCGCCCCTGCCCTCCCCTCCCCGGGGGCGGCTCCGCCCGCCCCCGGCCTGTCGGCACCCTCCGCCGAACCCCGCTCTGGGTGGGGCTGGGGGTGGGAGGGGTCCCCCCTACCCCTCCTCCGGCCGTGGGTGGGAGCTCACCGCGGCTCCTGCCGGGGTCGGGGGGAGCCGGGAGGACCCCGGCGGGGCTTCGCAAGCCCGGACCTCAAAGGAGGAGCCGACAAGGCTGGGTGTCGGTGCTCCCCCCTAAAAAAAGGTGTAAGGGGAGAGTTATCTCCTGGTCTCCTCCGGCCTTGAGACCTCCGCTTCTGTCCTCCTCTAGTATTAACGCCCCCTTCTGCCAGGGGGGGCTCAGGGGTGGGTGGGGGTGAGGTGAATGCCAACATTTAGCCTAAAATCAGAGCCTGAAGCTTGGCGCTCCCCCTTGGGCAGGGGGATGCAGGCCTGCGGCTCGGGTGCCCTTCCCAGGAGGGACCCCGGAACCTGGCGGGTGGGAGGAGGAGACAGTTCTCCATCCCGGCTCTCCATCCCTGTGCCGAGGCTGCCAGCCACAGGCTCTCACTTCCAGGCGTGATCTTGCCAATGTTGAGCAGGGTATATCAAGCCGAGCAGTTGTAAAGATGCTCAGAGGTTTAAAGCTTCCAGTTACAAAACTCATTTGGGTTTTATCAGTTTGATGCGACCATTTGTTGTCTGAATGCAACAGAAGGAAATTTCTGCCTTGGATGCATAGCTGAAGTAAAAAATTATGTTTTACAATTGAGACCGTGCTTCAGGATAGACCACAGAGGGATGTGCATTTCTGTTGGGTCCCTGTAGCCCTGGCCTTACAGATAGGTGTGTAGGTGTTGCCACTGTACGGGTGCTTGCAAGAAAGGGGCCTTGGATTTTGCACCAAAACCGTTCGGGGGAGAGTCTGTATTCAGAGACCTCTGCAATGGTGTCTGCCTTAGTGATATCCAGAATTTTCAGAGACATCCTTTGCCTCAAAACATTTGCTTAAATGGGCACTGATGTTTCTGCAGAAGCTTTCGAGCTTGTTCTGTCATTCCATATGAACATTTGAGGCTTTGCATTTATCCTTTTTTTTAATGTTTGATAGCGGGGTAGGTTTTAACATCTGGTCGTCTTGTAATCAGGCGTTTGTCAGTCTTGATACTCTCAGGTTGATGTTTTGTACAAGTGACTGCTTTTATAATACTAAAATATTTCATAATTGGAATTGCATGCATGCAGTTACCGCACTTGAATGGTCTTCATATGCTATAGTGTGAAATTTTGATGTTTGAATTAGATTCTCTTTAGATCTCTTTTCTGAAATGAAACATTTTTCCTGCCATTTTAAAAAATTCTTTCTGGAAAGCAGCAAAGAACCTGTACTTTGCTTTCACAGGGAATAGTATAACGAAGAGGGAAAGCAGGAACAAAACAAAGTCTTTCTATATCACACATGAAGAATTCCTTTCTGAAATTACAGGTAGATTAATATTTATTTATGCAGCTTTAAAGGAAATATTCCTTAGTGATGCTCCAGTGATGTCGTGGTTGCTTAGCATGTTGCTTCTGCCACTCATGTGAATCATACCGACTGGGGTTAGGAAATCCATTGGCCAAGACTTCTCATAATCTGCGAAACTGTCATATTCTTCAGTAGCTGTTTTTCCATTTAATCTCTTTCCATTAATTGTCTGATTTCAGTAGATAAATGCAACAGACAGTAACTGTCCTTGTGAATTTGCCTGAATGATCCTGGTTTATAAATCAAGATTTCTTCTAATTAGCACACTGAAGTTATCAGGATTTCTGCCATGCCTGTTGTGCTTGCTGCTCTAGCTCCATGTTTGTAAGCGAGGGACTTACACCAGCCGACTGAAATAAAGTTGTTAAGACATAGATGTCATACAAGCTGACCCTCGGGAAGTTAGATGACAAAAAGTATATTGCCTGACAGCTTTTTGTGAAACTGGGTAATGTAGTGCTTTATAGGTTATTATTTTTGTTCTTTTTTCTTTTTTTTTTTTTTTAATGGAAGACCCAAAATAATTGTTTCTTCATTACTTAGTTTTCAAGCAGACCTTTAGAAATGACTTTGCAATGTGGGAAGGGGAAGGAAGCCTTTCCTTCGCTTCCATTACAGACTTTCGGTTCCTCTTCCCATCGGTTCTGTTCCCGAATTCCCCTGGCAAAGGTTTTGCATTTGTTGAAGGGTCCCTTTTGCACTTCCTATTTAAAATGCTGCTGTGTTGGGGTGGGCAGCTGCGTGGGTGGGCAAGGCAGGGCAGGCGCTGTGGGTTCTGGTGCACCGTCAGGATCCTTGGCAGTCGGGTGGACAAGTTAGAAGAGTAAGAAAGAAGCTTCTCCCTCGCTCCCCCATTTGTCTTTTGTTTGATTAATGAGGAACAGACAGTTTTGAGACTCGCATTCTCTTCAAATGCATTTTCTGGGAAAAATGTGATAGCTGCTATGCTGCTTCACAAAACATGTATGAAAACATGAGGGAACTGACAAGATTTTGATATTTTTTAATATTTTTTTTTTTCCATGAGCTGTTTGTGTGACAGATGCAAATGATCTTTCTTAATCAGTTTTACGTGATCAGTGTTGAATTGTATGGCAAACCTACAAGAAGTATAGATCATCTTTGATGGCCTTTCATGACTTTCTCTTTGCATGTGTTTAATAAACTGTAAAGGATAATAAACAGTTTGGTTTGTAAGTTGTATGAAGAAAAGGTATGATGATTTCTTTTAATTGGCAGTCCTTTTCCAATACAAAGCTTAGCAAAATAGCTTAAGAGCATGGTAACTTCATGTAACTGCTTGATGAATTTGGCAGCTGTTTTTCTGGGCAGAATAACTTTTTTTTTTAGTGACTCAGTAAAATAATTAACACAAGCTGCTGGGTGTGGAGACTCGGCCAAGGAATTAGTAGATAGGATCACAGGATCCCTCAGGAGGTCTCTGGTCCACCCCCCTGCCCAAAGCAGGGCCAGCTGTGGGATCAGACCAGGCTGCTCTGGGCTTTCTGCAGTTGGGTCTTGAAAATGAAGCTCCAAGGACAGAGCCTGCGCAGCCTCGCTGGGCAGCCTGCTCCATCTACAGTTTGGTTGGTTCACCTCTGGCTTGAAACATGTCTCCAAGCTGTTACTTGTTTATTTTTAAGGTAGTATCTCTAGGCTTAATTTACATCCTTAATCCTGAACATTCTGAATGAGTGTCATTTTGACATCTATGATATCTTAAAAAAAAAAAATGTATCTAATAATCAGGAGTTGAAAAAATTGTATTTGGATTTAATAAAAAAATAATGTCTGTCACATGTCCATGTGTATGTATAAACATAATGCATTAAAATCACCTGTGTGTCAATATAATGTATGCAAATATATGTTGAAACCCCCAATATATTTGCATATTTAATGTATAACATTAAAATCATCATATGCATACATCTGTGTATATACATTATATTCGTGTATAGGCTGTATTAAACCAATAGTCACTTACATACCTCCTTATATCCAGGCAATGAAGAGATGGAGTGCTGCTGATAAAAATATAATTGGTTTTATATATGGTAATAGGTTCATTGAAGTTGTTAGGTGAGCTGTCTGGTGTGGTTTTAACATGTAAGTCTAGAGCTATGTGTTATGGGATTTAAATTCGGGGGATTTTGAAAAAATCCTGTGGTGTAAGAAGATTAAAAGTAAAGCAAATTGAAAAAATACCGAATGACTTTCTGTAAGCTTGGTTAACTGTTAGAGCATGCTCTTGCGATGAGCATTTACAACAGTTGCTGCCAGGCTGAGGGTTGCCAAGAACAATGTTGATAACAAGCTTGAGCCTGGAATAATTTGGAGACAAAGGACTGCTCTTAAGAGAAGTCAAAACTTTTGCTCTGATTTGCTTTTTTTTTTTTTTTTTTTTGGTTTAAAACTGAATGCAGTTGGTGTGATGAGCCCTTGTTCTCACAACTTGATCTGGAATCTGCCCTCCTTCCCTGACTCTACTTCAGAAATACCCACAGTTGAGGTATTGAAAACACATTTTCCGTCCCTTTTGGTGATACCAAACCAGCTGAGAATATCGGCCAGTAATGGCTGGTATGTGGTTTTGAGTCTTCAGCCCTAAATAAGTCACTTTTCTGCCCTTGATTGTAATGTGACGTTGGTTCTGAAATCTGGGTATTTGTCTTCTTTTTGTATTAATTTTGATTAAAAAACCTTTAGAGAGCTATCTGACTATGAAATCTTGTTGCGCTCTGCTGTAGGTTCCAAAAGCTCTGGAGATGCCTCCAGTTACAAAAAATACCTACCTTTCCTTATGAGAATTTAGTCATATAACAAAAGAGAAACAAAATAAATGGGGATAATGGCCTCTGTTCAATTTGAATGACAGCCAATTAGTATGTGTGTGTATATATGAGTGTGTGTTTAAAAAAAAAAAAACAAACACCACCACACCTCAAGCTCCTTGCTATATGGAGGATATGGGATTGTTTTGATACTGCGCTCTGTGGCAGAACAAATACTTGACAACGATTCAAGTAATTACAAAACAAAATTTCACATGATGGAAATACGGGTAAGGGGCAATACACTCCACAGTGTGTCATTAATGCCAGTATCTTGCAGTGGCTCATAAAACGGGCTTTCCAGATGACAAGCACATCTTGGTGTGTGAACGTAAAGATATTAAAATAAGTGATGCTTTTTACAAGGGTGGAAAACCTTAAACCAGCTACTGACAGTAAGGACACTGCTATTCCACAATTGTGTGTTGCAGGTTTCTTGCCCTGCAAGAAACTCTCCTCTTTCTATTGATTAATAGAAAGAGGAGAGTGTGATAGATATGGGTAATTGCTGGTTTCTTTACTTCAGCTTCCAGTGTAACAACTTTATAAGCGCTGTGACTTCTTCAGCTGAGAAGCAAGACTTCTGGCTTGCCATGTTTTCTTGATGGTCCTCCCAGAAAGTTCAGGAGAACTTGATCTTCTCTTGAGGACTTAATATTAAAGGATGAGTGTAGATTGCAGTGATTTACAAGGCTTTCCAAAAGAAGCAAACCTTCTGGTCAACTGATGGCATTCCATGGATTGTGGGACAGCCGAGCTTTAAACAGAGGAGCGCATGAGCCAGTGTGCTTTGTGGTTTTATAATCCGGCTGCTCTTTTCAGGCGGTAGTTAAACACTGCTGTTTGGCTGGCAACCAACCTAGCTCAGGAGCTGGCTGCTGACAGCTGCTCTTCCTGCTTCCACCAGTAGCCACCACTCTGTAAGCTCAGCCTTTTCAGCTCTCTTTGACCCCTCTCTAGGCTGGTTTTATGATCCCGTGCCGTGTTGAAAGAAATGAGCTGTGCCTTTCTCTGGTAGGTGTCATCTTCTGGCAGATGCGTCAGAGACCCGAGTCAGAAAATGTCCACAAGCAGTTGAACTGGCCCAGCTAAAAGAGCAGGGAGCTGCTTTGGGGAAGAGCGCCAACCTCTGAATCCACATTTGCTGAAGTTCATGTAATAGCATTTAATTAAGGTGTTAGTCCCTTTGCCTCCCTCTGGTGACCTGCAGCAGAGCATGAGCAGTCTTTTCACACCTGACCCCTCTTTGCTTCCTGATTGTTAAAAGTTAGTGTCAAGTCACTGTGAAAGGCAAAAGCATTCAGGGATGGATAACTCCATTCCGTTCCCACTGACCCATTTTGAGCTAATCCAGATAGGAATTCCCTGTTCACCCTTTCCTGGTCGTCTTTCCTTGGAGCAGAGTTTATCTATTCAACCACAGCAGAATAACATACGACAGGAATGGGGCAAAACTGGTTGTACTTGTTAGTAAAAGCATTTAAAAATTGCTCCTTTTCAGAGCAGGCTACCAATGTGATCCAGTTTGGCAGTTTGTATGATTTATGTAATTTCTGCTTGGAATTGCAATTCGTAAAACAAAACACATGTCTATAGGAGTTTGAGATGGGGGCAGGGAGGAAGGTGAGCAAAACCCTATATTGTTTGGGAACTGTATTAATTTTGGACTTTGAGTTTTTGAAACTGTGAAACAGGAGTTTACGTATACACAGCTCAAATTTAAGTAATACAGTTACTTGGTGCTAATAGATTAGAAATAATACCATTAATTATTTTTTTTTATGGTGCAGGTGAGAATTGTCTCCTCATCCACCTTCAAAATTTAGAAATAATATCCAGTGGACACACATAGACAAAAAATAGAGATGGGGCAGGATTTTGGAGTTACTTCCAATTTCCGTGTCATGCTATTGCATTGCCTTTGTGCCTGAGCAAACCTTCTCTTACCTTATCAGCACATTTTGAAAGTTGAGATTGCTCATTCTGAAGCTCTGACTCTGTAAAATTGATATTTGTCTGAATTATGGGCTCTGCAAAGGGCTGACTTCCCCCCCCCACCTGCTTTGTCAGATACCATGATACAGTTTTGAGACAAACAGCTAACTTGAGTTCTTCTTTCTGTGCTTAGTTATGTAAATTTATTTGTAACTGGAATTTTGGATCTGGAATATGGAGTACTGAGCTGATACAGTAGTTTTATTGCATTCTGCTTTCTCGTCATTTGAAAGGTAACTTGAAAAACTACATTTGTTCCCTATGTCTCACCTGAAAACATGGGGAGGTAGATTTTTGTTGTATTATTGTTAAAGCTATGATTCTGTTGTAGTTAATTTTCGAAGTTCCTCATAAACAAATATACAGGCATTATATGGGATGTGTATTAAAAAGAGCTTTTTTCCAAGAAAAAAAACCTAGAAGCCATGACTCAGTTTATGTAAACAGTGAAAAATACAGTATTATCTAGGGGAAGGTAGACTGAGGAAAAGAAGAAAACTGTTAATGCAACAAAAAGGCAGTGGCTTTAAAATGGCATTTGTTATTTTGGATACTTTCCTTTTTTTCTTTGTAGGTGTTGTAAATTTGAATGTACTAAATGTTGATTGGTTGTAGTTTAATTATTGAGTACTTACAGTATATAAATTAGGAGGTATTGTACATGCATAGCATCAGTAAGCATCTAGACCTGTAGCAGGCGTTAAGCTGTTGGGTTGTTTTGAAACTTGTTTGATATTCTTCTGCAGCTCTGCTACGTGTGCCTTGTCTGTCCTCTGCCCAGTTCTCTTAAGTACGAAGTGGAATAAAACTACTTTTAATGACACATCTTTCAGCATCCTAATTTTGTCACTGTTTCCTTTTGCCAGTTCTATCTTCAGTTCCATTAAGTCTTAGAAGGATAATACTGATATGAAGTTGCTTAACAACAAACTTTTTATACTAAGAATTTTGGAACTCCAACTTGTCCTTCTTTCAGTGTTGCTTAGCTCCTAGAACTTCATTGCAAGCAACTTGCTGGTGGGAGCGTGTCTGTAATCCCAGTGTCCAGAAGAATATGGCTTATCATGAGAGTATCAGCTTTACATTATTTAAAAAAAAAAAGGGCAAAACAAAAAAAACCCCAAACTTAGAATTATTATTTAAATTTTATGCAAGAGAGTAAGAAGGGGAGTTGGAAAGCCTAAAAAGTCAAAGAGCAAATAAGGGACCTGTAATACATGTGAGTGCTTGAGAGAGTTTTGAGGACTTCTGAATGTCTCCAAAGGGACCTGGACACTGGTAGTCTCTTTCACTTTTGTTTAGAATCACAGAATAGTTTGGGTTGGAAGGGACCTCTAAAGGTCATCTAGTCCAACCCCCCTGCCATGGACAGGGACATCTTCAACTAGATCAGGTTGCTCAGAGCCCCATCCAGCCTGACCTTGAATGCTTCCAGGGATGGGGCATCCACCACCTCTCTGGGCAACCTGTGCCAGTGTTTCACCACCCTCATTGTAAAAGATTTCTTCCTTATCTAGTCTGAAACTACCCTCTTTTAGTTTAAAACCATTACCCCTTGTCCTGTCGCAACAGGTCCTGCTAAAAAGCTTGTCCCCATCTTTTTTAGAAGCCCCCTTTAAGTACTGAAAGGCTGCAATATGGTCTCCCCGAAGCCTTCTCTTCTCTAGGCTGAACAAGCCCAACTCTCTCAGCCTTTCTTCATAGGAGAGGTGTTCCATCCCCCTGATCATTTTTGTGGCCCTCTTCTGGACCCGCTCCAACAGGTCCGTGTCTTTCCTTTGCTGAGGGCTCCAGAGCTGGACGCAGTACTCCAGATGGGGTCTCACCAGAGCAGAGCAGAGGGGCAGAATCACCTCCCTCGACCTGCTGGCCACGCTTCTTTGGATGCAGCCCAGGATACAGTTCATTCTCTGGGCTGCAAGCGCACATTGCTGGCTCATGTCCAGCTTTTCATCCAGCAGTACCCCCAAGTCCTTCTTGGCAGGGCTGCTCTCAATCCCTTCATTCCCCAGCCTGTACTGATACTGGGGGTTGCCCCGACCCAGGGGCAGGACCTCGCACTTGGTCTTGTTAAACCTCATGAGGTTCACACGGGCCCACTTCTCGAGCTTGTCCAGGTCTCTCTGGATGGTATCCTGTCCCTCTGGCGTGTCGACCACACCACTCAGCTTGGTGTCATCTGCAAACTTGCTGAGGGTGGCCTCGATCCCACTGTCTATGCCATTGATGAAGATACTAAACAGTACTTGTCCCAGTACAGACCCACAAAGGACACCACTTGTCACCGATCTCCATCTGGACATTGAGCCCTTGACCACTACCCTCTGGATGCGGCCATCCAACCAATTCCTCATCCACCGAACAGGCCACCCATCAAATCCATACCTCTCCAGCTTAGAGAGAAGGATGTTGTGGGGGACCGTGTCAAAGGCCTTACAGAAGTCCAGATAGACGACATCTGTAGCTCTTCCCTTGTCCACTGATGCAGTCACTCCACCATAGAAGGCCACTAGGTTGGTCAGGCAGGAGAAGTTGGTGAAGCCACGCTGGCTGTCTCAAATCACCTCCCTGTCCTCCATGTGCCTTAGCGTAGCTTCCAGGAGGATCTGTTCCATGATCTTCCCAGATGAGGCACAGAGGTGAGGCTGACAGGGTCCTCCTTTCTACCCTTTTTAAAACCTGATGCAATGTTTCCCTTTTTCCAGTCACCAGGGACTTCACCTGACTGCCAGGACTTTTCAGGTATCATGGAGAGTGGCTTGGCAACTACATCAGCCAATTCCCTCAGGACTCTGGGATGCAACTCGTCAGGTCCCCTAGACTTATGTATGTTCAGGTTCCTCAGGTGGTCACAAACCTGATCTTCTCTTACAGTGGGAGGGACCTTGCTCCCCCAGTCCCTGTCTTGTGGTCCATCCACTCGAGAGGTGTGGGAAGAGAGATTGCCAGGGAAGACTGAGGCAAAAAAGCTGTTGAGTACCTCAGCCTTCTCCTCATCTGTTGTTACTAGTTTGTCAGTCTTGTTCTTTATGGAAAGCGTCCTTAAAGATCTGCCAGGTCTGTTCTGCTCCCTTGCCCCTGAGGGCAGTTTCCCAGGCAGTCCTATTGACTAACTCCTTGAAGAGCTGGAAGTTTGCTTTCCTAAAATTCAGGGTTAGATTCATTTCTACTCTGACATTGTCTTTTGTTTCTCATAGTGGTATAATAAAGTTGTGGGGAATTTTTCTTTTTCCTGCTAGCCTTAACACCTGAAAGGCCAGTTTCTCCTTTTCCATGTGCAGTGTTCTTCATAATCGTGATGCCATCTCTGAGCTGTTGATGTGGAGTGTTTCACCTTTCACTGCTAGCCTGTTGGGCCTGTTTGAATCCAGGCTGAGGCGACATCTCTGATAAAAATCAGCACTTGCCTGATTGGGTCACAAACTGTGTTACTTTGGTGAACGGGCTGGATGAGCCAGGTTGGTGGGAGAGGGGTAGATAGATGCCCGCGATGGGCAGTTGTTGTTGTGCGGTCCGGGAGGGAGGGTTATGGTATTGATCTGCATTGGCACTGTGCACAGAGCTGCTGGCTCGCCATGGCCGACAGGCTTCATTAAGTCCCTGCTTTGATTATGGGGGAGCTTTCCTTAGGGTAGAGGATCTATTGCCTTTTTGAAGGCGTTTGCAAGAAAATCCCATGAACAGCTGAGCTTGGAGTGAAAATGTAATCTGATAACAGCAGGGTAAAATTAAATCAAAGTGTTTTACTTTGAAATCACAGTCTAAACTATTTCTGAAAATGTATTTAAATGAGACTTAGGATTTGTCAGACAGCTTTAGATTAATTTATAGCTACAATACAAATTCTAAACTACTAAGTTCCTGTTTAAACCTAACAAAACTTCTGTGGGCAATGGGCAAAAATACTGAAGGTCAAGACCCAGGCTCTGAAAACCGAGGCTGACGTACGTTGCTCGGCTAATCTGAACCGACCCCTTTCATTTGAGTGGGGCTGCGCATGCTTGAATATAAATGCGTGCATAAATGTTTGTAATGTGTTCTAAGGAAATTGTATCTCTTAACTGATAAGAGGAAGAAAGCTTTAATTAATCTGTCACTTAAAAGAAAACTTCTGAGTAACAAAAGCCTGTTGTGTACTCCTTTATAAGCAGAAAGACAAGATGTGACTTATATGGTGCTGTTGACTTGTGAGACTCGACAGTAGTGGGTAGGAGGCTGAGTTTTCTGTTGTTGCTGTAAAACCGGTGTTTGACACTGAGGCTGGTAATTAAGTGGCCTTCTCACTTTAAAGAGGGATGTTGAGGCCTGGAGCCTGTATGGAAAATGGGCCATGGGAAGGATTAGCGTTGGGCGAAGCTGGGGTTCCCACCTTGTGCTCCACATGCCTTCCCCCCTGCCCCGGGTGGCTCCTCTGCTTGGACCTCCTGCCCCCTCGCCACCCTGCGACTGAGCAGCAGGGCTTTGCTGCTTGGTGAGTTTAGGTAAACTCAGCATAGATTTGAGGTTACCTTGTTGTATGCCGGATGTGGTTTTGGGGAGCTGAGCCCATCCTCTCTGAGAAGGGCTCAGGGAAGAGAGGGCTGGGGCGGGAATTAGTGGCTCTGATGGATAGAGGTAGTTTAAAAAAAAAAAAAAAAAAAAAAATTTTAATTCCAGCTCTGGAGGTAAAACCAGATGAGAAAAACAATCTGTAATTTATCAAAAGGAAGATTGAACAGTGCCTTAGTTGCCTCCACAAAGGAAATACCAGGCAAGGAAAGGCATGCTGAGTACCGCTGTCTGGAAGGCATTCAGATAGGAAACCGGGGACATGTTTTCGTGACAGTACAGGCTCGGGGTAAACTGAGAGGGGAAATATGTTTTTTGCCTCCTGATGTGAAGACTGCGCGACTAGTTTTCCAAAGAGGTAAATACAAGATGTTGGGCTCCATCATGGTAAACAGGAGAAAGATAATAGCCTGTGATGTGCAGGAGGTCAGATCAGATGTTCTCTGTTCAAATCATGGGACTTAAATTCTGTACCCACAGGGAACTCCCGGTGCCTTTAAACACACCCCCCCCCCCAAGAGGGGAATACAGCGGTGTCTGGTCACACAAGGTTTTGTAGACAATAACACTGTTTGCAAATACAGCATAAGTTATTTGCTTGTTGATTTTAGGGTACGAGTTTTGGTGTTATCAAAACATAATTAAGCCTTAAATGTGATTTATTTTTTTTAAACCTGTTGTGAGTTACCATTTTCTGTGACAAACTGCTTAGTATGGTTTAGGATTTCACAGATAAAAATACATTAATATTTTCAGAACTGTTCAAGGAAACAGCTGGAAAGTGTATGTTCTTAGTGTTAAACTGTGATAAAAAGTGAGTGATGTGGTAAGTTTTCTGAACCCTTTAAAAGGTTTAGTTTTTTATCAGTCCTGCTGAAACAAAAGACCCTGGAGCTGGAACAGGACACCGGCAGGCAGGGCTGGTTGGGCGCGTTTCCCATGCTGCTGGGTAGTGCCGAACGAGTTTGGATTGTATCTGCTTATGGTTGTCTTTGCTCCATGCGTTCAGCTCAGCTCCATGGCTCTCCAAAAAAGACATTTTAAAGAAAGAAAGAAGCAGTTTTTAAGGAGTTGGCTTGAGTTGTAAATGGCCTTAACAGATAAGGAGTACTTACGCATTTTCAAGTGTTCTCATTTTTTTAAATGACTGAGCCTGCAAAAGAAAAAACCTTGGGAGGATGGTCACTAAATAATGTATCTTAGGAGTGATAGCTCCCAAGTGTTTCTGTAACAGCTGAGGCTGGTGTAAAAGACCACGTGAGCCTTTGGGGAATGCTGCATTTAAGGCTTTCTTTATGTCCATTACTTACTGCTTTTTAATTACAGGGAATAATTTGGGTAAGGAAAATTTTTAAAATTTGAGGACTTGGGCACATCAGAAAGATGCAAGTTAAATTTCAGTATGGTACCCTTGCCTCCGCTGCTAGCAGCTCTCCCTGGAATCAGGCTTCTGGCAAGGTATGAGCTTGTCCAGGGAGATGAAAGAATACTGAAGTAATTGTGGGTCTCCCTGCTTATCTCAGCGCTCCATCAGAATATCATTTGTTTTGTTCGTAATGTGCTTGTCTGAAGTCTTAAGATTTGCTTTGAATTCTTGCCTTTACTTTGCCCTTCATAAAAGCGTGGGTGGGGAGATCTCTTGGGTTCTCCCTCCCTTTGCAGAGCACTGCGGTTCTGGCCACAGCTCACCCGCCGGCCGGCCGATGAGTGTTGTCAGGAGCTGTGCCTCCAGGGCTCGAGGGGCTTTTGAGTGTCTTCCACACAAGTGAAAACTCCTGTTCTTATTTACTGTGCAGTCAATAAACTCTTTTGTAATTCTTGTTAGGTTTGTCTTCGGGTCAGTGCTGTCACTGTCAGGTCTTTTTTGGTATTCAGCTGCTTTTGTCTTGCTCTAACAGTTTCAATTCTTGTTTCAGGAGAAACAACGCAGTATAAGGTTCACCTCAAAAAAAAAAAAAAATCCACAAAAGAAAAGCAAAAACCACCCCAAAGAAGTGTCCTCCCCCCCAATTCTCACTCTAGCTGTCTTACTTTGAGAAGCATATGGTATCGCTGGCTTCCTAATTCAAAGACTGCTTTTAGTCATGTCAGCAGCCAAATTGCTGGCCTGCCTGAAGGTGATCCGCAAGGGACGAAAAATGGGAAGACCGTTTATGCTGCTCTGTGGTGTATGTTGTAAAAACCAGACTGAATGGTTTTCCCAAGTTGATGGGAACAAGCAACAAACAACTTACTGAGTGTTTTTGGAAAACTAGTGAATCTCTTCCAAGAATCAAGTGGAAGAGTAGGGGGAAAGCCTTACATTGACTAATTAATCTTAGGGTGGTTTGGCACTTCCTAATCAAATGCCTATGGATTTTGGGTAGCACATACCTTGCAGATTCAACCTTCTACTGCTTTGTTTGAATTAACAGTATATGTCATAGGATACCAAGTCTTCTTGCTAAATCAGGTGGTACACAAATCCAGAATTGATGGGGTTTTTTGAGTCAAAATGTTCAGAAAAGAAAGGGGGAGTATTTTTAGCCAACAGTTCCCATTAATTCAATTACACGTCATAAAAAAGCACATAAAAATTCCTTTGGGAAGTGTCTCTGCATTTTCAGTCCTATGTATTCAAATCACTTACGGCATCTAAATTGGTACAATGTCGAGAACATGGAAGGTTTTGAATTGTGTGTGCCACATCCCCCTTGTCATTCTGCTTGTACTTTGAAAGGAGAAAACGTATCTGGGGCAAGAACGGCACGCAGGCTGTGGGTAGGCTGCCTGCCCTGTTGGGATGTGGCTCAAGTCTGTAAGAGATGCTTTGCTATATATGATTTTTACCTTTTCCTTTAGGAAACTGGGGAGGGCACAGCTTTCTGAAGAACTTCCTTTAAAATAATGTTTATTGTTTCTAGAAATGTTACTTTGGAGACTTTGTTTAAATTGGAGGTGTGTGGGGGTGGGTGTCACTAATTGCAAGTTCGGTATTCTGGCTACACCCTTATGCCTTTCAGAGAAGGGTTTATCTCTGTAGTTAGTAAAGCTGGGTGTCAAGAACAGAAGATACATAAAACCTAGAAGTGAAATAGGAGTTGAGCACCTACAGAGTTAAAGTGAAACTTCATATGTCTTTTTCAATGTATTTGTACATCTCTGTGCTAGTGATTTGTTTTAGTCTGCTTAGAAACTTCTCTCCCTCTGTCTTTTCCTCCCAGACCTGAAATGATACTTTAAAAGTTTCTTAATTAAAAAACCCCCAAACAAACAAACAAGCCAAACCATGAATTTTCGATTTGGTGGGGTTCTTTTTGGGTGGGGTTTTTTTGTTTTCTTTGTTTGGTGGTTGTTTGTTGTTGTTGTGTGGTGGGTTTTGTTTGTTTGTTTTAACCCAACCCTTGGTAGCTCCCTCTCTGACATACTTTAAAAATATTCTTGAAACTTCTCAGACTGATTCTCCCATCTTTGTTGGATCACGTGTAGTGTATTAAGAAGTGTTTCTGGTGCCCATAATAGTAGATGTTGTTGGTCTTTTTGTTTTTGATCTTAGCCAGGTTTATGTGCAGTACGTGGTGTTAGTTATATGCAATGCCTAGATTTGGTTTAAGCTTGCAAGCTAGATTCCTCTATAAGTAGCAATAATGGGCAAGTGGCTTGTGAACCAACAGTTGACAAGTTAATTGCATGAGTTTCGATACACCCTTAAAAAAAAACAAACAAAAAACAAACCAAGAAGTGGAAAGGATATAATGGCTTTGTTTTCAAAAGCAGCACTCTGGTTATGAATTTCTGTTTGCAGAGCAGAGTAAATAATGCAGTTCTACAGCTTGCATTGTTTTGATTAGGTGTTCAGAAATGCTTATCATAATTGCTGGATCGTTGGCACTTGCAACAGGCAGCTGGGATTTTTTGAGAAATTGCTCACTTACAGCATACCACAGGAGTGTTAGAAAAACGAAATTTTGTTTAGACATAGCTAAAAATGCAATATTATATGAAGGAGAGCTTGTCATTTGAAATAAGAGTGCTTCTTCTCAGTGAGGCTCTACTGTTCTTCCAATCTTCAGTAAATTTTTAATTTTGTGGTTGGTTTCCATGCTAATGCCAAGGGATGTTATGACTTGTGTGAGGAAATAGGCTGGTTTAATTTTGTAGACATGGTTATAGATACTGCATTTGTTATACACACAGGTTTATTTCTTTTTCATAAAAATGTATGCTTTTATGTAATGGTGGTTGTTACTGTTTGTTTGTGTGGGGCTTTTTGTTTGTTTTTTTTTTTTCCCCCCAGGTGGGTTGTTAGATCCATGTACATAAATCCTTAACGCCTTCCCCCCGCTGACACATTTAGTAGCTGGAGTTATCTGCAGAACTAATTCTGAGTTAGAGAATGGGTTTGGTTGCCTGAAACTTTGAAATATGTAGCCGAGTTGTACTTGAAGGTACACATACAACAACTATTCTGTTAATGCTGGGTTAGCAGGCACACCCATGTCTCAGGGTGGATTTCTCTCTCTTCCCAGTTCCTAATGATGGGAGGAGATGGGAAAGATAGGTTAAAATTACATGCTTTGCTTGCAATAATTATCGCTAGGAAAAGTGATGCTCAGAACGTGCCTGCATTGTCTTTGATGCTGCAAAGTCTTACTAACTTGTGTTCGGTCTGCTCGGCATGTCCTCCGCACTGTCACTGCTACACCTGCCACCTCCGCTTCTTGGTCTCTGCCTCCCTTCTTCAGTCCTCATCCTCGAAGCTGCGGTGTGAGCCACGGGTTTCTGCTACGTGCCACGACTGACTTCCAGAAGCGCCCCTCTTGAGCCCTCTGCAGGGATGGCATTTCTGCCATCCTGCTTTAATTTTTGGTTTGCGATAGCGTGTGGGTGTACTTGACTGGGATTGTTGTTTTCCCTTCTCTGCATGTGAGCACATATAGTTCCCACACAGATAATTTTTCTGAGGTGTCAGAAGGAAACAATTTTCTCTCAATGAAGCTTAGCTCTTAAGTTGATGTTCTTCTGAAGTGGGGGTGAGCGAGTGTCTACTGATTCCCTTCTCCTGGGGAAGTGATACCAGACCGAAGAGTAGGCTCTGGCAAGGCACTACAGTTCCCCTACTAGCCATATTTTTTTGTCAACTTTGCCCATACCTTTAGGAGGCGAGGCACTCCCAATGGTTTTGAACAGTTATTACGGCTTTGAGGGAGACCTTCCCCCCCCCCTCCCCCCCCCCCCCCAAACAGATACCAGTTCTGAATGAGTTTATACTACAAGGCAGTGGTTTTTGGTTTGCCAGCAGGTCTGATAGGTCTGTGGACTATTTCTAATAACTTTGCAAAAGTAAGCAAAGAAAAAAGACCAGCTTCCATGAGCCTAGCTCTTTTGGACTAGGATGTGCATTTCGTGTACCTGTTTTTAGAGCCTCTTGGGAGGTGGAAGCAATCATGCTGAGCCTTTTCTGGCTATGTGGCACATGTTGCTATCAGTTGATAAACCCCATTGAAAAGGCGTGTTAAGCCTTGAAGAGGAAAATATTATCACAGTGAGCATAGAGGATGGAGTAGGTTTGTGTTGTGGTAGGGGGTGGGCTGGGGCAGTGCTTTGGTTTCAAGAAACTCAGTGAGTGTGATTTTATTGTGCCCTTTTGATTAAAGTTGTTGGCTTTATGCTGTGCCTATATTAGCATTTATGTTCAAATCACAAGCATGCGTGAGGAGAAGGTGCTGAGGGGCTAACTTGCTGGGCTTGGTGCTGTGCTGTGGGGTGGTCTTGGGGCACGTGGGCTGGTTTCTTCCATGGTGGAACCCAACCAGATGATGTTCTCCAGGAACACGCCTGAAATATGCTGGCTCCTCACAGACACCCACGCCACATAACTGCACTAGGTGTGACTGGAAGTGAAACGCACTGAGGACTGGTGGAAACACAGCCATTCTGCTCTGCAGGACCTCTCCGCGTCTAATGTAGTCGTAGCTGCAGAGGTGGCGGGAGGGACAATGTCTTCCAGCTGTGACAGCTTGTAGGGACACTCGGTTTGTCTAAGGTAGCGTAGTCACTGAACCGTAGTCAGAAATGTAACAGTGCATGATAAAAAGAAAAATGTGAGCATCAAACTACTTTGGAAACGTCCTTGTGACTGGTTGGGGTAATGCAAGGAGTTGCTGCCTCTTCTGTCTCCCAGTGTCACCTGCCTAATAGAGGCACTGGGGCCACCGTGTTTATGGCCAGAAGCTGCGGTTACACACCACTGTCCTTCTGTTAAGGCTCCAAATGAAGGGGATGTGGGATATGGTCTTAAGTAGTGTTTGCAAAGAGAAAAGTTCAGCTTGATGATAATGGTTTTTTTGTACCCCTCCTCTTTCTATAGGGGCAAAAATGGTGTGCGGCCATTTGGGAAAGACTGATTAAAGCAATCCATATCTCTTACAAAGCACTTAGTGACTCCTTCGTGTAATCTACAAGCACATTCCTCCGAGGGCACGTTCACATCCGCTGTTGCGAATGGATCGGCACTGAAGAAATGTGCTGAGCGGGCATGTGGCTGGGACCCAGGCTCCCCAAGCATGCCTTCCTAACCTCAAGGGGTTTGTTGTGTGTTTGTCATTTAAAGGAGCAGTGCAAGAGCAAGAAACAGTTTCCTGCCTCTTTGGGGCTAGCTGCTTCTTTCTCTGAGGCTGCGAAGTGGATGTTTTAAGAATATTTTGATGTGGTTTGTATGTTATGTTTGGATGTAGGCTAAAGCTGGCAAAAACACACGTGTGTGTTTTTGGTTTGTTTTTTTTCTAAGTGCTGACTATTTGGAATCTCTAATGAAATTCAGAGAAATTATCGCTCACTTAAAATATAGAGGCTAGCTTCAAGTTTTCTTGTTTTTTTTTTTCCTTTTGGTTTTTTTTTTTTGATCCTTGCCAAGTCATCTCCTGTGTTGTTATCTATTTGGTGAAGATGTTAACAGTTTCACAGATGTGAAAATAAGAACACCCTTGCTAAAAGAGGTAATGACCATAGGGTGGAAATATAAAGCCTATTGTAGGTGAAATCCAAACAGTCTGAAACGGCACTGCAGGCTGTTGGGGTTGCAAACAGTGTTTGTGCTTGTGTGTTGATGTGTATGCATACTGAAGATAACTAATGCTAATTATGGCTAGCTGTAGAGTGCCTATCTGAGGAAAGAGTCAGATGGCCAGGGCTCATTAGTATCTCTGAATTTATATTTGCTCGCTTGAGTGGAAAATGTAAGTTTGGGGTTATCTTACACGCACTGCCCCCCCTTAATAAATAGTACATTGCCTCTTCTCCTGTAAAGATGTTCCTTAAATTCATCCTTCTAATATTATCCTAAAGTTTACCTCTGGAGTAATAAAATCAAAGGTGGAGTGTAGCAGCTCAGATAATACTGAGGTGTGACTTTTTTTGCTCTGATAGTTTGTATCTGCACAAGCAAATGTAATGTCAGCTCCATGGCATCAGGCAAAATCATAAGAGTGGCTGTGCACGTGTAGGGTTGAACACTCTAGCTCTCAATGGGAAACCCAACAAACAAAAGCATCTCTAGAAAATGAAGAAGTTACCCAATTGGAAAAATAAATAAAACCCACCTTGACTTTTTTTATAAGTCTGTAAAGGTTTCCAAGAGTGTATCTGTATTTTTCTGCTCTTTTGCTGAAAGTTGTGATGCTGGTAAATTACTTTACTATCTAATACTATGCTGTTATGTCTTCTTCACTGAGCGCCTGAATTATTTTTCAGCTTTCATCTTTTACTTCTTCCTAAGAACAACATGGTTAGGTTTAGCAGCACAGCTCAGACATTATGTTTGAGTTGAGGTAGTTCTTAATCATCTTCTATTAAAATTGCCCATTTATAATTACATTAATTTATGGTTAGATACTCAGGTGACTTGCATGTATTTTTCAGAGTTTTTAGCAAACTAATTAAAATGCTACTTATCTATTCTTGTGTTTTTCTTAAACTAACAAATCTCTAAGAGTTTCCAGCTGTCGTTCAAATTTTTTTTCAGATTTGCTTAATACATAAAATTAAGAAGGAATATAGCTATCATAGTTTCTGCAGTTTCAAAAAGTTTTATGAGCAACTTGCTCATGCCCTTTTATGGAAATGTTTTGTAGCGTTGCATAAAAATTGTACAATCAAAGGTCTTGAGAGGTTTGGACAAAACTGCAGTGTCCTCCTTCAGCAACTGCCGTAGGTATTTCCCAACATGATGCTTGGAAGGGCAAAAATTATCAAGGTACTCAATGCAAGAAGAGTAAACTATAGTCAGTTATTGTCATCTAGGTGATAGTCCCAGTTCGATGCTTCACTGGTAAATACGCTATTTTTTTCTTAATCACCTAGAGAGCTTAACTTTTTAGTCTGCTAGAAATAAGGTATAAATGTGCATTATGTGGGATCTGTTCTCTCAATGCAGAATATTTCTCTGCTAATTATGTATCACGTGTACCAATGATAGATACTTTAAATGAGTGCCAATTGCAAATCTGGTCTCTCAGATGGAATAAATGACTAAGTATAATTGAAGAATATCCTGTGCTGACTATGCGTTGCATATCTTGAAGCTGAATGTACTGTGAATGTGTACAGCACGCACATGTCTCTAGCTGCTGTAGCACCAATTTCCAGCGTATCTTCCTCGGTCGTTGTTATTGCTGGAAGAGATGTCCTGTCTACCTGTAACTGCAAATAAATCGGGCTGACAGAGATGCCACTAGGCTGGGCTTTGCTGCGCGTCAGGGCCTTAGAAATGAAAAAAGATTGGAGCTGTATGAAGAGGAACAGCTGGATACGGCAGCTCACATCTGAATGGCAGGCTTTTCTTTTGCAGAAAGCAAGCAATGTTTTCAGGAGTGTAATCAACCTTAACGGATGCAGTAATATTCTCATCAAAGCGTTACTTTTACTCATGGTTTTCAGATGTTTGCTGGAGTTGCAGTTGCAGTCTGTTAGGTTGGTAGCGGAGGGGAAATGCTTGGAGGGGGGTGACAAAAAGCAAATGTTTAGTTGCCGTTCTTGAATGAGGATGAGATGAAAACTCAAATGTTCTGCCCATCTTGGAGGGAGATGTCTTAACGCTTTAACACTGAAAGCTAGGCTAGTGGCTTTGGTCAGAAGTTGGTTCTCTAGAGGGTGATCTTTGTTCTCTGTGAATTCATGGGAGCAGAAATTTTGCAAACCAAGTTCATGTAGTTGCTGTTCTATGAATAGCGTGAAGTTATTAAGGTTTGATGTTGATAGGCACTGATGCATTATTGCAAGGATGAAGAGACTGAGGCAAGGGCTTTATGCAGTAGTCATGATCGGTTCATATGTAAGTTCGTGCCACTGTCCGTCTTCCCCAATTAGATTTGAATAGCCTAGTGAAACCTAGGCTGAGGTTGTTCATGATTCAGAATACAGAAAAACCAGATCTGAAATTTGATGACATAGAGGAAATGTTTGACTTGATAGCTGGACTCCTAAATCTAAATACACTGGAATCTCAGCACTCTGTCTGACATGAAAACACTTCCTATTTATGTTTCATTTTAGGCTTTAATGTGTCACACCAGACTATTCGCTTGCAACTTCAGCACTTGTGATTTATTGAGGGTATTGCTCCATATTTTATGATGATGTCAGGTGAGGCAAATAGCATCAGTCACGCACCCCGATGGATACAGGCCTGGTGGCAGAGCAGGGTGCGTGGGTCTGAGACGGTCCCAACCTGTCTGGTGTGCACATGCTGCTTCGGAGCGCTCTGCTGCTCAAGGAGTGAAGAGGATCACATGCAAACTATCCGGGATAGTAGAGACCACAGGTGGCTAGTTTTGGGGATGTGGGGTAAATGAGCATGTCAGCTTTGAAGACAAGGGTGGGTCCTGCCAGGCTGGGAGTCATCCTTCTTTGCTGCACTTTCACTGTGCCAAGTTCATCCTAAAATGGGAGGAAACTGCCCTGAAAATAAACATAGCATCGTTGCATGTAAGGTTATATACTGTGCTTAAGCTTGGGAGTTTTGGGGTCCTGTGGGATGCAGTAATTGTGCAAGAAGTACTGAAGGTGGTTTAAGTCTTGAGGTTTTAACTAGCCAACACTTGTATGGCAGGTATTAATAGTAGTTTTTATTCCTCTGCCATAGCTGAAGCTAAAATGAGTGTAAACGAGAAGTACTAGGAGCCGCTTGAAGTTTTCTATCTACGGGATGCTCAAAATTATTCTGTTTCTAGAGGTGTGTGGTGTTTTCTGTGGCTACCTGGCGCTTATGGATCGTCCTTCTCGGAAGAACATCTATTATTGCTGCTGTACCCTTATGTTTTCTGTTGAGTTGGGATAAAAATAAAATGTTGGAATCATGTTTATAGTCAGGAGTAGTAATAAAAAGAGCAGCCAAAATTAGGCTTTTTTCTGTCACTGACTTTCACTTTCCCAAAAGCAAAACCCAAAGTAGTTGTTCCCAGTTGTCATTTTTAGGGCAGTAGTCAGTGTTGCATCTGGACAAGAGGGCGAAGAGGTTTCTTGTTTACTGTACTGTGTATTTCCGTGTATGCCTGCTAATAGGTCCCACAGAAATGCCTGATAATGTCACCATTATATGTTCTCCTGTACTCGGGGAAGAAAAACTGGAAAAATGTTCAGGTGAGAAGCAAGCCTTAAGTAAATGTGAGACTGGGTGGCTTTAGTCTCTGTTTCCTTGCTGTAAGAGGATGACTTTTTATAAGCACTTATAGTTTATACCAGTGTGTTAAGGGATGATGCCACAGCCAGTTAGTTGTATCACTGTCCTGAAGCCCATCCTTAGATTAATTTGGTGGATTTAATTGATTTCCCACACATTCTCTTTTCCATAGTAATATAAGCATAGAGTCTGCATACTAATCAACGCTGTGTAAAACATTCCAGTTTTTTGAACGTCTTGTGTGTTTGCTGAAACACGTTGAAACCTCAGGTGGTAACACACAGGATTACTGCCAAAAAACTTTCTGGTGCAAATGGAAATTTCAGGATGGGAAACTTCATTATGATGGTTGCTTGGAGATGGACCCAGGCTCCTTCTGATTCGATTGCAGGGTGGCCAGGTAAGCCCGAGTTTGATGCCAGGGTGCCATCTGTGCAGTTAGCAGCTGATGCAGCCTGCAGCTTGCACAGCGCCGTGCTTGCAGTGCGGCAACCCCGGGGCGAGCCCCTGGCCAGATCCTGGGGGGCCAGGCAGGGTGGTATGGTGTTATAGAGGGACACAGAGGTTTGCTTGCTTCGTTGCCTCAGGTTTGGCTTCAGTTTTCAGTTTCCTAATTATTTCAAGGTTGTGTTTTCACTGTGTGAGACATACTTGGTTTTTTCTTCTGCGTATTGTCATCGCTGCAAGTTGGTGTTAATTAGGCCACCGCTACGTGTAATTTTTGCTGACAGGCGGGTTTTGCACAGGCTCTTGCAGTGTGTTGCTGTGCTTTGGCTGCTCCGTCTCATGTACTGCCAGCTCGGCTCCGGTGCTTGTGGAAGCCTCTTAATCAATTTGGCCTCGGTGTGACCAGATCAAATGTTGCTCTGCGTGATCTTGTTACGTTCGCATCCTGTAGCTTACACCGAGTGTTTTGATGCCTGCCTGACCGCAGACAAGTTTATTTTCTGCTTTTTGTAATTTTTTTGTGGAGAATTAGAAAATGGGATAAAATTTCCTAAAAAATCCGTGTGATCCGTGTACTTCAGTTAGGTTTGTGCGGTAGTTCAAAATCGGTTGTCTCAGCCATTCACCCTGCTGGTGGAAGAAGAGCAGGCTTCTGCTGGATTGGTGGCTGACTTCACCACCGTCCTGATTTTAAGAAGCTAGCAGTCCCTGGGGTTGTCTAATAGTCAGCGTCGTTCTTCAAAACAAGTAGTCAACAGAAAATCTGATTGGAGTTGGTCTGTCTTGAGATAAGTGTTTTAGTTTATAAGCAGTTTCTGTAGTGGCAGCTGGTTTTGTGGGGAAGCATTGTTCCGCTCTGGGGAAGCAAGGGATGCTCCTCACGGGTGTGTGGATCTGGTCCAGTGAGGGGTGTTTCACACTTCACCTCTGGGTTTGTGTGGGACACTATCCTGAGTTTACTGTTTGTTTGTGAGAAAATAATTCCACCTTTTACTCTTTCACTTGCATCCTCGGCAAAATGGCTAGAGGTCTGTATTCCCCAGTGGATTTAGCTGGTGTATGAGATGGAGTTGTCACTGCTGTACATTATAGCAGTCTTGTTTGTGCAGGAAAAATAAAAGGTGGGGTTTTTTCTTCCTTTCTGTCTACCTCTTCTCTCTTCCTCCCCTCTTCCCCGCCCAAAGCTGAGAGGTGGGTATTCTAGACTGCCTATATACTGATTCAAGCACTGGTCTGAAGAAGCTATTTGGTAAACAAAATTGATTTGGGGTGTTTGCTTTTATAATAGTTTGCTGTTAACTCTCAAGTGAGCTTCACATCAAATTTTAGCAATAGTAAATCGCATCATAACTTTGATTTATTTTTTTTTCTGACAGACTTTTCAAGCTGTTTAATATACAGATAGTACAGTAAAAATAGTTCCATATCCCCAAATCTAGATTTACAGAAACAGTTTTTTAAGATTTTTCAACCCCTCTGGTTAAAGTTTCTGCCTTCCTCAGTGGTGTGTTTTGAGTGAAACAATGCCAACATTGGGCAGGTCACGATGGGGCACAGGCACTGATTATTTTTAACAAGCTTGCCACCTTAATGTAGAAAGCCGAGTGATGTACTTACTGTACTGTGAAATAACATTTGAGAATTAATGCAGTCTGTCTGCGTAGCTGCATCCCCAGGGGATGCCCCTCCTGGGAGGGAGGATGGGGTGAGTCCTGCATGGCCGTGTTCCCTGCGGGCTGCGGGCAGCGTGTCCTGCCCACCATGGTGCCGGCCTCTGCAATGGCCCTGACACTTTGTGCAATCTGGACTTTTAAAAATGACTACTTAATTCTTCTAGTAAAATATAATGTTGTTTTGGGGGAGTGGGAAAGACATCCTTTTGGGGAATCTTACTGTAGGAACATTGCTAGGTCTGTCCGCCTTACAGCTCTGACCCAGATTTTCAGCATACTTTGGTAATACACAAGCACAGAAAGCATGATCTAAACTTTTGTAGGTCTTTAATTCAGTCTCCTCTTCAGTGGTGGTTGTGGCTTTTCAATGGTTTGGAATGTTGTTTGGACATCTCTTGTTAAAGCTTCTTCTGTTTCCCTCGATGCAGAAGTATTTTGCTAGTGACCTGAATGGTCCTGAACCTGTAAAAAAAACTTAGTGGCGATTTTGTCCCTCCCTCACAGCAGTCTCTGAAAACATCTTCATATTACTGTTCCTGTACCTTGTTATTTCATGCAAGCCTTAGTGCAGGAGATCAAACGGTTTTTTAGTGCTTCAAATGTTGCTGTATGTATAATCATACTCATACATTGTATGATCGTTGCAGTGGATTTATGGTGTCTGTTTATTCAGGCTAATTGTTTTTGACAGACTTGAATAAAAAGTTTTGACTGAAGAGTGGGTAGATGTGTGTTTGGACAGCTTGTATCTTAGAAATGAGAAAGTTGCCTGAGCTAGAGACAGAAGGTAGTATCTGTCTGAAGAAGGGAGTTTTTCAAGTCCTCTGAAAACACACCAAAAAGGTCTAGTGACACGACCACCCTGAAACCTTGCAAACATCAGAAAAAATGGTATAAAATCCACTGCTTGTTTGAAAAGGCTAAGAACTGACATTGACAGTTCTTAGTTGACATTTAAAACAAACCTGCATTTAGTTTATTTTGCTATACGTTGTGGGAAGAAATGTGTGTTGTAGACTCTAAACTTGTCAAGCAAACATATTCTAAAGATTTACCAAGATGGTGAAAGGCATGGATATGGAATCCAATTCACTACGAATGTGTAAGGACACACCTGGTGAAAACAATAACTCTGTTTTTCCTATTAAAAACTGAGAAATCGTTGTAGAAGAATTAAAATTCTCACAGTAGTTCGCATTTGGAAATCAGTAAGGTGAACAGATGTTTGCCGAGGTCAAGAGGTGGTGAGGGGAGGAAAAATCCCTATGTGATAATTCAGCAATACTTAATGCTCTTTGGAGCCTGGGATGAGCTCATTACTGTACTTTATTTCTGAAATGCAGTAAATGGTTTTTATTGTGATTTGACACAACTGAGTTCACTTTTCAAAAACCTTTTATTATGTTCATGTGAATTAAAACACTTGAGTAATGTCTACATCACGTGATGAATTACTTTTACTTCGTATGCTTGTCATGTTTGAAAATAATAGGATGTTTTATGCAAAAGTATGTATTTTTTTTAAGGGAAGTAGGGCTTTGCAGGTGCCTGCAGTAGGCGCTGAGCCTTCCCTCAGGAAGTCGGTCTGTTCAGAGGTCAGTACGTGAGACCCAAGTGACTGTCCGCTTGAGGTCTGTGCTAAAGGCTGCGTGATCCGCAGCGAGTGCGTCTAGAGCAGAGGAAGTACGTCAAGTGATAATTCTTATGGCTTGTCTGAAATATTAGTAGTCCTTTACTGTTATCATACTGTCTCTTAACCTTATTTTGTTAATTTAGATTTGATGCTTATTTTCTGCCTTTATGTAACAAAAGAAAATAAAAGTATATCTGAAACTAAGTATGTGTTCTTCTGACAGTACTCTTGGTTACTTTGAAACAGCTTCAGCTCTTCTCATGGTTGTAACAATGCAAGTAAAAAAACAATGCTGGTGTTAATTGTTAATATTCTCTGTTACGTTAGCAGAGGGAAGAACCACATAATGTACACTGGCTGACCCCAGAGACTGAGGGTGAAAGATCATGTCACCATGTCAGCAAAAGGGAAGACTGTGCTGTTGGTTGGAATGAGTTGAGGGTCTCTTAAAAATGATTCAGTTTTCAAAGTAATGTGGTTGTGTGTGATTTGCCAGTATAGAGGTATACCATCAATAAAAGCCCATTGGTATGCATGGGCTGAAAGCACTAAGCAATTCTTGGTGACTTTCTGTATGAAGGTAGGGCTTGAGACAGTCCCAAGGCTGACGTTAAACTGGAGACTTATCTGCTTGGACATTTCAGCTCTGTGATGCACTTTCAGGTCATCTTTTTACTCTTTTCTCACTTTCCCCTTGGCATTTTCAAGGAATTCTGCCTAAGTTACTGCAGCCAGTATTCAGAGCTGCTGCTTTCAGCAGCTGAACAGGGCTGGAAATGGGAAGGAGAACACGAAGGGATTCTTCTGAAGGTGGGAAATAGGAAGGCAGCTGTAGGCTGCTCTAGAATATCTTAGCCTGTACATGGAATAAGATCAGGGTTTTAAGGTAATGCCTGATGTCGGATGTATTTTGTGCTGTATTTTTAGTGGTACAGTTTCTTTCAACCTCTCAGCGTAACAAGTGAAGTGAAACCTAGTTGTATAAGACATGTCAGATTCAAAGGTTTCTTGCCCCGAGATTGAGAGTGTGAAAACAAATGTGTACAACTTTCTGAGAGCACGTTCTTCAGAAGGGGAAAAAACATCCAGAGAAGAGGCTGTGTTGCAGCTTCTCAATGTAGGTCATAAGCAATTTTTAATATCTGCAAATAAATCTGTGAGGAGAATTGGAGGAGAAATAATCTGTTATGTGTTGCTGCTCTGTAGCGTTCGGATCATGGATAGCTTGTGTAGAGCTTGTGCTCTACATCTGCTACTCTGGTCAAATTCCCAATGAGGGGTCAGCATCCCTGCATAGAGTCCTTAGGCGTTGCATCAAATGAAATAAACGTTATTTCTGCTTTCACTGCACGTTGTGACCTAGCTAGTCTTAAATAAGAGTTGACAGCCATCGTGCTTGTTTCTCTATTAGTGAGTAGGAATAAGGTTTCCTGTACTCCCCTTACGAGGCATCATTAGTGTTCGGTGGGACTTTCTGTAGTAGAGCTCCAGGCTCAGTAACCAAGTACAGATTTTTCTTCCCCTCCGTGGTTGCAGAACGTGTGACATCTTTCATAGTATAACTGGTTCTTATTACATCTCAATACAACAACAACACGCGGGAGGTGGGAAAGCATAGTATTGTTTCTTTGTTTGTGATGATAGTTATCAGGATGCTACAGCTGATGAGTTTTAAAAAGCAAGATGTTGTATTAATCTTCCAGATCATTCATTTAAAAGACAGAAAAAATCCCCACAAGTAAGCCACTGTTTGAAGGATTTATGTGTTCAAAATAGCGATAATATAACGGAGGTATTGAAAAATGAGTGGTTTTTGTCTTGAAATATGTGGTTCCAACATGATTAAAGAAACTGGAGATTTTTGTTTTTTCCCCTTGGGAGACGGCTAATGCTTTGGGGTTTTTTTTGCTTAATGATCTGTGGTGATTTTAGTATACTTACTGGTAAGGAAACAGCATTTCATCTTTATTATGTCTTCTCATTTGGATCAGTTCTCTCATATCTGATAACAATAGTTAACAATGAATAATCTCATTTATCTGTGTCATTTGAGGATCTGAAAGTGCCTCAAAGTTCATCTTAACCTCTTTCATAAAAAGTCTGTTAAATTCAATTAGTGTGAATTTGAAACAGTCTTTAAGGATGCTCCTTTTGAACGCAATACTTCTCATGAACCTTCAAATCAAATGCACGTAAACATCTCTCTTCTGTTACCACTGTTGTCAAGACTAAGAGCAGCTGCTGTTAGTGAGTGGACCTAGCAGAGGACTCTTGGAGTCCTTAGTATAGTTAAAAAAACAGAAACCCCCACTCTGAACTTGGGCTGAACAAAGTTGGGTGAACAAAGAGTTCACCTCTTTGATCAGTTACTTTCTCTGTCCTTGTCTGAATGTGAGACGTTTGTGCAAGCTTCTGTTAACTGTAATAACAGCATGTCTTCTCATGGAAGAGCAAGAGCTGTCTGGCACAATTTTTCTCATGTTTCAAAGAAGTTTTGCATAACGAAGCTTGAAGGAGATACCTACTACTGCATTATTAAAAAGTTATTGTAACAATATGACACTGGAAGAAAGTCCTTGGATTTACAGGGTCTAGTCCCGCCAAACCTAAGCAATAGTCCAGGTACTGCCGTGTGTTGTAGGTCATGGTACTCCATAGTGCTCGGTAAGATGAGAAATCCAGAACCCACAGAGGTAATATGCGATGTGAATAGGAAAGAGTGAGAACATCAACAGGGTACTGTGCTGTTTTTTTTGTGTTAACACTAAAAACATTGAAATCAGTAAGGCTTTTTGTAAAGACCACCTGTGGAAGAATTCAGATGAAGGCTGTGTCTTTAAATATCCTTTTTTTTTTTTTTTTTTAAGGCACAATGAACAGTTGCTGTAAGATATCACAGGTAGCATTTGAAAATTTAAATGCATGAATGAGAAAAATTTAATGTACTTCTGTAGCATTGGCCTTCATGTATTGGGCAGTGTGGCTTGGGGTTTTTTCCTCTTGTCCCATATTGCTTCCTGCATATTAATTGCTTTTTTTGTTTTCTTGAATTGCATAATGGATTTTGGAAAGTTGTAGGCTTATCATAATTATCTTTCTCTCTGGTTCTTGTATCATTGGAAACTTACTTGATTCAGGGCTGACAGAATTCCCTTAAGTCCAATTTTGGGTAGTTTTGCTTAGTTTTTTAAGCTGAAGAGTTGCGTTCTGTAAGTAACTAGCTTGCACAGTCAAGCCAGTAACTCCTGTTTATTATTTCCAATAAGATTAAGACTCCTCGCTTGTATGATTTGCTCTTGCAAGTCTATCACGATTGTGCAGAGGGTATGCATAAATCTGTTGAGTGATCCCTGCTAAAGGGAGAATTTGTGCCATGACCCATCATGTATTACTGTTGCCCAGCCTGCCAAACAAAGCTGTTGGGTTGTTTCTGTGAGGGCCTCCCTCTGTCTTCATCGGCTTGTTCTTTTTTCCGCCTCCTGTTTCATGCTTGCAAGTTCTGAGAAGAAAGCGGTTCTTGGTTTTGAGTGTTAGTACAATGACATGAAGTTCATGTCTATGGCGCGCGTAGTACAGTAGCATTTAATGAGTAGAAGAACATGCAAAGTGCAAATTGTAGAGGGGAAACCTGAAATGTGCCTAGTTGAGAGAACGATGGAATATTATAATTCTTCCCCAAACTGTAGAATCCTCTGCATTTCTCTGTTAAGCACTTCTAAAGTTCTGTTTCTTTATTACTTAGGTTTTTATCATTAATATTTTATGTATGCAATAATGATGGACTCATTTTTGGTGTGGTGGATTAAATTAAATAAGCTGTCTCTGTCTACTAGAGCCAAAAAGCAGAGAGACAAAGAAATGGCTTCATCTCGGAGACCATGAAAGTTGGTCATAGCATCAGAGGTTGAAGGCCAGACTTTTTCTAAAGCTCAACATGATTATTATGAAAAAAATCATGGTACTTAAAATTTGTATTATGAAAACCTGTACTGAACATGGAGTAGCTGCTCAAACAGAACAGCTGGGTGCACAGTGATGTAGAAGAAAGCTTGTGTCTAGTAGGACAGTAGGGTTTGAGTGTTTTTTGGTTTTTTTTCTTACCTTTTTTACTAGCAGGTGACTCAAGTACCCTAAAAACAGATTCAGGGCAGGATCTGTTTCAGCATGGGATGTCTAGTAATGCTGTATTAATTCCCCTCTCATCACAGTATTGATGTTATGGAGGGGTAGAATTTCATACATTTTTATGGGGGAAGGATTGAAGGACTGGCCCTTCAATTCAACTCAGAATGAATCAAAATCTGTCAACCATCTATTTGACTCTGTCATGTGGTAACTAGTATCAGGCTTCTGTACGTGCCTTGAAAGTGGTCCAGGTAATTCGCTATGTTGTTTAATCCTAGTGTTGACAGATTAGTTCCTTCTGACTTGCTCATATTGGTATTTTTGTGAGCTAAAATAGGTTTGTCTAATTAGAGACGTGTTGGCATCTTGGGTAGCATAAATAATATCTAAGGAAGGATCTTACGGACGTGCTCTTCCTTGTAGCAGTCAGTGAGCCCTCACCTTGCCAAATGCTAATGGTTAAAGTCAGCGAATGCCAGAAATATCTTGCTAATTCATCTTCACATTGTTTGTGGAATGAAATTGGGAAATCATTATTTTTAATAATAATTTTAGTAAGCCACCCAGTCGGACAACTTGCAGGGAAGACTGAGTCACAGGCTTGCCACCTGGGCAGAGAATAGTCCTGCATCAAATGAAGATGAGGGGGACCTTTGGCATATGTATGGAATGCTGTAACAGTGCAAAATAGCTGAAACACTTCACGTTAAAACTAGTGAGTTACATCAGACTTCTCACATGGCTCCGTTCAGATGTTTGTGGTTCAGCCAAATGGCAGCAGAGGAGGATACCATTCTGCATAGGTTGAAGAATAACATAAGCAACGCGGTCTGTGGAGCAGTTACTTTAGCAGTGTAGCCTCTGCGTTGAGGGAAAATAATGAACTGTATGCAAAATAAATAATAATGAGAATAAAATATCAACCTCAGAACTTCCTTTTGCAATTCAGTTGATGCAGGGTGGAGGTCCTGTTTCACAAGCAAAATTTCAGCTCTTCTGTCCATGGTGAATTTCTTTTCAGGTAGATAAGGGTTTGTTCAGTCAGACTGTAACACAAGAAAAATCTGCTGAGCAGATGGGTTGCAGCTTCTGTTCCTTCTTGGAGGAGCTTACAAAATGCACTGCATATTTCCTCCACTGCAGTAATAATTCTGTAGGTTTAGAGTAATTAGTTCAGTAGTTCAGTGTTGTCTTTCTACGATAGGAAAATGATGTAAGCCTACCGGATTTTCCAAATCTGGAAAATCTGGTGTCTCTCTTTCAAGGAAGTTTGTTTCAGGAAAACTCAGGTGCCTTACATACTTCAACTCACTTTGTCTAATTACTATATTGTCAAAAATACAGGATGTTAGCACTGCATAATAAATCAGTCATATGAGAGTCACGCTTGGAAGTGCAACTTGAGTATTGTGGTTTTCATACTGGGTTTTTTTAAAGTTGTTATTATTATTTATTTAGAAAGTTACAAGCCCAAACATTTAAACAGAGGTGTTTGAAATCATATTGTCATCTGTTCTGAGACTGTACTGTGAACAAAGTCTGCTGATTTACCCATATGGGCATCCAATGTAGGATCTAAAAAGAATAAAAACAGTGCTGAAGAGGTAATTTAAATAACTTATTTCCTTCCTTTCTTCCTTCTTCAGAATGCTTCTAAATTAAAGATACGATTCTGCGAGAGGTTGAATACTAATAAATTTTAGGGAATGGAGGTAAGATGTAAGCATCCCTCGAATGGAATAGCATCCTCATACAAACTATCCTTTTGCAGCCCAGTTTTAGCAGGAAAAGTTGAAAAAATATACAGCGTAAAAAAGGAGCGAAGATATTATACAGAAGAATTCTTCTTCCATGAGATGCTTAAGTGAATGAGGTGCTGGAAATGTGATGAATGAGATGTGAAGCTATCTTAAAGTCAACAGTTAATTCAAATGAATTCCTGAAAACCGAAGACTGCTATTCTGTTTAAAAACAAGTCAATAAATTACAGAGAACTGACATTTGAGCTATATAGTTCATTTGAGAAACTGACATTGCTCAAATCTTAACTTATTTATCCAATTGTTGAACTAAGATTGTTCCTCAATTTTTGATCTGACAGATATAATTTAAATTTGTTTCATGGTATGGAGTCTGGCTCTGCATATAGTAATTTTCCTTTTCACATCCTTCCCAGGTACACGTGCACTGAAATAGATTTAAAATATAACTTACACCACCTTAGGGTACCTTTTTTTGCAAGAAAAAGGTGCTTTAATATAAATGAAAACTAGATCTTATTCAGAGCTTTTTTTGTATACTTGCCCTCATCTTGTAGTTTAAATTTTACAGGAGTGAGTTTCATAGGTATAATAGGAACCCAAAAGTTATTACTGAGCTTGGAATAGTCCTGTAGTCTGTTGTGTTGCTGTGAAATATACTCTTCTTTTTCTTCTACTTCATGTATTTAAGATAAAATAAGTGATGGTGTATCTGAGCGTTGGTATAGAAAACACAATGCTGGAATTAGATGGTTTACAATGAATGTATTTCAGTGCAAAACCTTAATTTGGTTCTGTAAAACAGAGTCTTAACGTTTGTTTTGGGGTAATGACAGGCTTTCAGGTGTTGAGATTTAAATGCAGTATCATAGTATTTCTGCATGTGTAGACATACCAAAAGAAATCATAACACTTGTCATATTTATTGGTATCATTAAACCCTTCTTTCATCAGACTTGCACACCTGCTGGATTGCATCTTTTTTTTTCTTCTTTTTTTCCAAATGAGATAGAGGATATTTAATTCTGACAGGAACTTTTTTTTTTGGTTGTTTTTTTTTTTTTGGTTCTTGTTTACCCTGCTGTCACTAGTTAACACATTATATAGCCATGTAAATGACCAAAGACTGTTTCAAAATCTAAATTAACAGCTTGGGAGCAAGATTGGCTTTTTTTTTTTACTTCCACGTTCTTAATGCACTTTTTATTCGGCTTGTAAAATCTTGATTCCGCCCCCCCCCCCCCCCCCCCCCCCCCCCGTGTTAAGTGTTAGTTGGTGCTGCACTAATTTAATGCTTCCTGAAAGTCATTCCAGTCTTGGATAATTTTGGTGAATCTGCTTGTCATCACTTTTCTTCCTGCCAAAACGGCAATTTTTATAATAAAATGTGACTAAACCACATGGAGGTACCTGCAGGCTGGGGAGACTTAGTAGGCGTGAGGGTTTTTAGTTACTGTTACACTGACAGCTAACTGTAAAACCCATTAATTTGACTATGGACTCTTAAGATAACTCCAAAAGAGACCTGGTTGGGTCTGTCTGTGTTGTGCCCGTTCCCTCTGTTGTCGTCCCCCCCACCTTCGGTGATGCGTGTCGTCACGTGTATCAAACTGTGTGCGCTGCTGGTCTGGTTGTGACCAAAGTTATGTAGAGGTTAGAATAGAATAGAATATTTCAGTTGGAAGGGATCTACAACAATCATCTAGTCCAACTGCCTGACCAATTCAGGGCTGACCAAGTTAAAGCATGTTATTAAGGGCATTGTCCAAATGCCTCTTAAACACTGACAGGCTTGGGGCATCGACCACCTCTCCAGGAAGCCTGTTCCAGTGTTTGACCAACCTCTCGGTAAAGAAATGCTTCCTAATGTCCAGTCTAAACCTCCCCTGGCGCAGCTTTGAACCATTCCCACGTGTCCTATCACTGGACCCCAGGGAGAAGAGATCGGCACCTCCCTCTTCACTTCCCCTCCGCAGGAGGCCGTAGAGAGCAATGAGGTCGCCCCTCGGCCTCCTTTTCTCCAAACTAGACAAGCCCAAAGCCCTCAGCCGCTCCTCATGGGACATTCCTTCCTTCCAGCCCTTTCACCAACTTTGTTGCCCTCCTCTGGACGCATTCAAGGACCTTCACGTCTTCTTAAATTAAGGCACTCAACTTGAGCGTTGAGGGAGTGTGGAGTTCAAGGTTTTTTTTGGAAGCAGCCGTGTTGCTGGTAGGGGGCTCCGTAGTGTTGGCGATGGGTAAGAAACTCTTGACACTGCACTTAGTTGTAGACAAATATCTTTTTATTATGTTCATGTAGCTGACACAAAAATTTACCTTATCTGACTCGCTAGGGATACTTCCCCCCCCTCCCCCCCGATACTTTCCTCACATTTATGACCATGTTCAGAGATGTTCATTTTTGTAGCTAAATTTTAGGTTTTAGTCTCTCTCGCAGGAGCATGGAAATGTTTGCATGGTGAAGCTGGAAAGGCTCTGCACATGAGCTATGCTTTTGCTGTTCTTGTGGTCCTCTTCATTGCTTGCTAGTGTTTCCAGGTGCCCTAGCTGGGGAAATCCCTCTTCTCTTGGGAGTGTGTTCATATGTGCGTATGCAGGTCTGTTCTTCATTACAGATATGATAGCAAAATTTCTGCTGAAGTCTTGCAAATATCTCTTGTCAGCACTTGGTTGCTGGGTCTCTTATCTCTTTGGGGAGGGAAGCGCCTACCTCCCAGTTGCTCCATGAGATAGCCTTGTAAACTCAGTGCTTAGTCCTGGCATATTTTTGGTTTGGTTTTGATACTTATTTTGATTTCGGGGTAGACAGATGCCCGGGCCTGGGTTCGGGTAGCATCCTACTGGTACTTGGAACATCATCTGAGGGAAGTGTTAAAACTAAGACGTATGGAATAAGTACAACATATACCTCAGGACCTTGTGAAGGGTATGGGTGAGGAGAATGGTTGGCTGCCAGAAGATAGTTTTGAGAAAACTATTGCTTCCTCTGCAGCCATGGAGACAGAATTGCTTTTACTATATTTGTGGAGCAGGCATTCCTTGAGCTGCTGTGGAGAAGCCAGCAGTGCGCTGTTGTGATGCCTTTTTGGCATCGCTATTTATGAAGCAGGCTAGGAGGACTGCACACAAGTATTTACACTTGGGTTAAATAGGTTATAGTCAGGGCAAATAAACATCTCTGAGTTTCCAGGAGCTTTTCAATGGAGCCTGTTTTTCAACCAAATTTCAGGTGCCTTTTAGTTCACAGAGTGCTTGAGCTTCTCCAAAGCTGATGGCTTTTTGTAAAGGAGATGCGGGTCTTTCCAGGGTTTTCTGTAGTTTAGGGATGTGGCCCTTTTCGTTACTGTTTGCCAGAAACATTTGTCCTCCAGGAGGGAGCAACTATACTGAGCAATTTTACTGAGCAATCAGTGAAATGTTTTTTTGACCTATTTCTGTAGGCTGTTGACAACAATAATTGCTGCTGCTGTTTCTATATTAACTTTATACAATAAAACACTGTTTCTAAATTATTCATGTTGATTTTGACCACCTCTTACTCTTGCGACACTGTTTGTCTCTAAGGAGAAGTTGGGAGATGGAAAATTTTCCTTGGTTTTGACAAACAGCCATCTTAAAGTTGTGGGGAGACAATAATTTAGTATTTCCTCCTTTTCTAATTTGGGTGCTTTATTTTTATTTTTTTCTCCTGATTGCATTTATAAGAAAGGAAGAGATTTTTTCATTACTTATCTACATGAGCAGGGTTTTAAATATAAATAGCCTTTAAAGCATTTGTGTTCTGCATAGATACCTAATAAAACTAGGAGGAGAACTGGTATTTTATGGCTTAAATAGGAAGTCTGGCAGTCTGTATTCTGTTACACTCTGCTGTAACGTTGGTGGTTAACCAACGGGCAAGAAGCCATGGATTTGTGTCTGGTGACATGAGCCTATATTAGCATGGCATTTGCCCGGTTTGAACTGTAGACTTCTGGAATTGAGCAGTGATCTTCACTTGTAGGGTGCAGCAGACCAGACGTAGTCCAGTGGAAGAAACTTGATCTTTCCACAGGGGATAACTAGGTTATCTCATGTTTTGCTCACTAAATGTGTAAGGCCAAGCAGAAAGTCCTTTTACACTCATTTTATTTTTACTTCTGTTCTTTTTAGGAAAAAAATAGCTATGAGCAGCCCCACTTCGAAAATAGAATTTCTTTTATTTTGTTAATAGTCACAGAGGAAGCAAACTGCTTTGCATGCAAGTTGGTGCCACTTTAGTTAACGAGAAACCTCAAATTTCAACCTGAATGTGATACAAAAGTTTGGAGGAAGCACAGGCATGGGTTGGAAGGGTGGCGTGTTACTTAGGTACGCTTAATTCTTCACAATATTTGAACCCCCCTTTGAGTTTTATTGTCGGCAGAAGTTGTTAAAACTGTAGTCATTGGCTTCTTGGTTGAAGGGCTGGAACTGGTGTTAGCATTAAAAATGGAAAGCAGGGAGGGATTATTTTAATCATCTCGTAAAATAAGGAGGGCACTTGTTATTCTTGAGTAAGTTGTAGATATGGAGGCTGTTACTGAATGTCCTGTCCTTGAAAGCAATTGCAAATGGAGCAATTAATACAAATTTTGTATTAAAGCACTTTGAAGGCTTATGAAAGTGGCTTCAGGTTAATGGTTGCAGAATAAAACAACCTAAATCATAGAAGCCATCTTAGGGACCTCTAGGGAATGTTTTTTGATGTTTCAATGTTTAATAATAGCACATACAAGGTCTGATGCTTCTTTTCATATTATTTTATAGTCTTTAATTATAAATTAATAGCGGAGCTATCTGGAGTGAAGTTGTTTTACTTTGGTCCATTGATGGAAAACCTCTTGAGGGTAAAACCTTGCAGCCGATGTTCTCTGAGTATAACCTTAGTTGTGAACAAAGCCAGCACTTGTTGAAGTAGGAATTATGAAGAACTATTAGCAAATACACTAATTACTTTTGTAACTGCAGAAAGCAACGGCAGAGAGAGTGGATGAGGAGAGGGCTAAGCTTTCTGTCTTAAATAATGGTGTTTGATAGGAAAAGGCTTGTTGATGTTAAGATGAAATGGTAATGAGCTAAAAAACTCCAAACACTTTCTTTTTTTCTTTTTCTTTTTTTTTTTTTTTTTTTGTTAAGGTAAAGCATTCCTTTTTTTTAATTTTGTAATTAGATAAACTTCTTTCAGTCCTCCGTACTCTGCTACCAAAATCCTTTTTGAGTGTCTCGGAAATCGTATAAATGGCATCCAGCATGCCATGTGGACATGGAGTGGATGTGGAGTGCATGGATGCGCTAAAGACTGCACCTCTCCTCAAATAGATGTGTTAAATTACCAGGGCTGGAAGAGGGGAAAGCAGAGGCATCTCTGTACTACATCTTAACATGGGAAGGAAACGGATTCTCTACATCTTAGTCTTTTAATGCTTGCGTGATGTCTTGTTTATTTTCTCTATTGTATTTAAGTCGACATTTTGACATAAAATACTTGGAATGACTGTTTTCCCTCTCAAAACAAACAGACAAATACCACGAAACACCTATTTTCAAAGACAGGCTCCAGTAATTAAACAACGTCATTCAGGTGGCTTTGTCAGGACTTAACTTGTTTTGTCCTAATTTGACCAGGTTTGTAAATATTTACTTGGCACAATCTGGTGGGAAAACAGCTGGATTATGTCCTCCTTCTTTCCTTATCCAAAGCAGTTATAACCGATAAGCAGTTATATACCTGATGGGCTTTCTCTTACGGACTTGTCTTCTGATCCCAGTCTTTAGTGTTGATTGGATTTTCTTTCCCCCCACCCCCCAATATCCCCACCTAGAGAATGAGTTCTTACTGTGCTTTCTCTTTGAGAGTAGGCAAAATACTGAAACCCTATACTTGAAAGGTATTTTAAATTTCTTTGCTGTCAAATAATATTTTAAGCACTTCGGCATTTAGCTGCTCATAAGAAGGAAACAGCAGAGGAGCACGCAGGAAGGTACACACAACTCGAGGTGAAATGAGTCTTGTGGCTGGAAGACAGGTCTCTGAAATGCTGAAACTCTTTAAGGGGAGAACTGCTGTCAGTGTTGAGCATTACCACGGCCATGCATCCTTTCTTTCAGAACTTGTACCCTTACTACACTTTTGAAAGTTAATAATTAAAAAATGTATAACGATTTAATAATTGTCTTCTATATAAAAAATGTCAGGCTGGTGCTTGAACATCTTGTCACATATTAGACTAACATATTTACAGAGAGCTCTAAATAGTGTACCATCTATTGAGGTAATTTTTTTCAGAATCCTGTAGTTGCCATTTTTCAAATTTAGGTAGTTCCCATTCTAGAAATTGATCTCTGATCCATATGTCTTGTAAAAGAGATGAATAGTGTTTTATTTGGTCTTTGAAAACTGGATGTACTGTGAAAACCCGAGCATAACTTTTGGAGTTAGCGTGAGACGGCGTGCTAATTGGTCTAACTGTTATTTAATGATTTGCCAAGAGGCAGGAAAAAAAGCACATGCTACTTCTTTGAGGTCGTATGCAAAGTAGACAAAATAATATGTGATTACAGTTTCATTAATATGCTTGGAGTTTCTACTTTTGCAGAATACTAATAAAGCAAATAGTTGCTGTTAATGTCATTTGTGTCGCATGAGTTATTCTTTGGGAGACTAATCTGCCTGAGAGCTTTAGGATTAGTCAAGGAGAGATTTGCCACTACAGGCGTTATTGTAACAAAATGGACTGTAGCTTTATGTTATTCAGCATTATTGTATGGAAGCTGCTTATCCGTGTAGATCAGTGCTCTAGGTTATTTAATTGCATTGTAATGCAGATAATTTTTCTTGGCAGGGAATGAATGTAAATGAATTAAACCATTGGCTGTGAAGAAAACTTGAATGATACGTAAAATTCTTCACCAACTCACTTATTTTAGCTGTGTTTAAAATGTTATGACAGCACGTGTGGGACAAATCGCTTACTACCGCATCTAGTTTTACTCTCATTTCACTCTCCTGCCTTTTTTTGAGTTGTTTTTCGTCTTTCTAAGTGTATGTGTTTTAAAAGAAGTGCTACTTTTTCCCCCCTCCTGAAATACTGCTGTTCAGTCCCCTTTGTGATGGAACTGCTGTTGGATGCCTCTATTAAAATCAATAATAGTTCGTTAGGTTTTACGTTATCAGTTACTTGCGCAGACTAGAGACCTTCCTTGAAATCAGTTGTTACCTCAGCTAAGTTTAATCTTTTATTTTTGGCTTTGCTGTGATAGTGAAGCATCATCACGATGCAGTCCCTGGGGAGAAAACCAAACTGTATTTCTTCCCAAAGTGCTGTGATGCTTGGGGCCTTCAAGACAAACTTGATGGGAAGGGAGAGGGCTGAAGAGAAAGTTGTTTCTTTCTCTTAGTGTGATATGCAATATATATAAGCAACATTTTTAGTCTCTTACCTGGAGATCTCAGGATAGACTTGCCAGCAGTTTCTAGCACACCTTTCATTCCCTGGAAAGCTTTTTCTAGTGCCATTCTCATGAAGATATAGTTGCGATGTTGGGTAAAGCTTAGTCTTCAAATGGCAGCATAGCCTAGATGTACATTAAAAACATCAGCTGGAAGAGTTACGCATGTTTAGTCTTCTGAGCTGTTAAGTTGGGGGAGAGGCAAAAATCCGTGGCAGAGGCTGCCGTAAGAGCTGAAGGTGGAAGATCTGTGTGAAGCCATGAGACGTGCAGGTGAGCATGTTGGAGGTGAACGCTTCTGGATGTTTGCATGAGAGATGACATGGTGTGCAGTAATTTTGTTAGACTATCCTTTGTTAAAGGTTTTTGTGCTTTTTCCTACCAATAGATGCCATGCTGAACACGTGAGCAGAATTACAATGCAAGGTTGGAAATTGGCATGCAGGCCTTATCAGCTCAGGATTACTTGTCATAATGAAGTTTTTAAAACATACGGAGCTACTGAGGTGTTGATAAAACTGGGGTTTGTGCAGGTGGGAGAGACCCCAGGTTAGAGAAGAGGCGCAGGCGGTAAGCGTCGGAGACCCCCACCAGTCCAGACCAAAGGAGCTTGAGAGGCTTCAGGTGTCTGTTTTTCTCCTCTCGTATCCATCAGCCTTACAAAACTAAATGACAACAATGCTTTCTTGAATTAATTGCTTTAACTTACTGTTCTTAATTTAGGAATGTGTCCTGGATTAAAATAGAACCCCAAAAAATCAAGGCTACGAGGACTGATCTCTTCCAGACACCCTCTTCAGCAGGTGCCTTGGGAATGTTCTTGTGTTCAGTGGTGGGGCACTGGCAAGAGGGGCAGCGTGGTGCATCTTGCTAACAAGTTTTCATTTGCTACTTCAGTCTGTTAACATTAACAAAAGGCTGCGTGTTACGTAGGCTTGCCGTGGAGGGCTGCATAGAGAAATGGGAAGAAACCAGAAAATGTGGCATCAGAAATATTCTTCTTAACTATCTGTTATTTAGCATAATTAGTTATTTTGAACCAAGAATGGATTTTTAGCTTTATGGATTTCAGCTTTTTCCTGTGAATTTTGTTGTAGTCCGAATGATTGCAGAGGAAAACAATATGTAGAAGAGTAGAGTGCAATATATAGCTTAATGCAGTAGCTGCAGGTTTTTGACCAATGATCTGAAGAACTTACATGTTTTCCTTTTTTTAATGTTAGAATCAGTCAGTCACTGTGTTTGTGACATGTTCACTCTTGGGAAAACAGAAGTAACAATGCTGTGAAGCATATGCTTGCAAAACGGAGTGAAGGGAAATCTTTTAGTCATACTCTCTTAATAGGAGTATCTTGCTCAGGTGTCGTCAAAAGGCCCAGCAGAAGCTCTAAATCTAGGATAGGTAAGGCCAAGGTCAGATCTGGTAACGCACTCCTCCTTTGCCCTCGTATCAAAAAATGCTGCTAGGCTTGACTGTTGTGTTTTGACCATTATCTCTGCAGAAGAGCCTCCATCAATGTCAGCTGTTTCTGTGGATTTTGCAGCAAGAGTAATTTCTTGACAAGCAGGAAGCTGCTAGTTTTCAATCAGAAAAAGTGCCATAGCAGATCAACTTCTTATTTTCTTCAGAAATGAAATATCAGATGGCAAAAATCTTGGATTAGAGGCATGTTTTATCGAAAGAGCAGGGAGATAGCACAAAGGCTGTCTCAACAATGAGTCTGTTCTCCTGTTAAAACTTTGCAGTGTCACTGCAAGTTTCACAGATGCCATGCTGAAAATGCAATGTATAAAATTGCTGCTTATTACTAAAGGTGAGAGGCTTTTAGTTTAAACACCAGGGCTACACAGTGATAGCAAGCACTTACCTTCAGATATTAAATAGTTTAATGTGTGTCTTTTTTTTTCCTGATCTAAAATGTTTAAAAAGGTGTTACTTCCACTCCGGGTGTTTACAAAAAGTTAATTTGAGAGCTGTGTTGCATCTTACCCGGAGATGTAACAGACAAATCCATTAACCTACTATCCTTGCTTTAAGGACACTCTAACAGGGTTCAGCTTGGGAAGTTGAGTATCTGAATTATTCATGATCATAATCTAAATGCTTTAGTTCTGTTTACAGTGTCTGTTAATTGCTTCAGTATTTCTTTATGATTAGAAACATTTAGCTGTCCTAATCAATAAGATGAAGTGCTAGACTGAGCAGTTCATTAGTATGGCCCTGTCAGCTCAAAATATAGAAAGCTAAATGTGGTCATGACTTGCTCTGGTAATTTCATTAAGCTGGGAGATGTCATGTCTTTTCTGAAGGGAATGAGATTTTAAGTAGACAGTCATAGGTTGTCATGTTGTTAGAGTTAAATTGATAGCACTCTGAGTAAACGGCCACATTTGGGTTTTTTTTCCCCCAACTTTAGCTGTCTTCCTAGCTAAGGCAAAAAAATACCAAAAAGCTCCCTATTCTAAAACCACAAGGCAAGGTCTCCATAAATTTACAACTTACAATTTTGAATGAAAAAAATGTAAAATCTGCCACAGTACGACTGCTGTGTGCTTTATTAATTTAATAGAGATCCCAGTTGGAGGAGCTGACTGTGAATAGAGTTCGCATTCACACGTCACCTGTGGAATGACTAGCTTCTATTTTTATTGAAATTTTGATAGGGTTGTGTTGCATCTATAAGGAAAAAAAAAGTCATTAATTTGGAGGATTTTTTGCAAGTATTTTTTTATAGATGTGTCACGTTTGAGATGCTCTCCGGAGTTTCTGAACATGTTAGGAGGAGTAAGCATGTGATAGTTGTACTGATCATCAAGGCAAGCCAGACAAGGTGTCATCCCAGTTATTGGAAAAGTCTCTAATTACCCAGTGGAAGGACAGTGATGGCTGACTCTTAAATCATACAGAGCTTATTAGTTCCACAGGAGAAGAGAAATTTAGATAGTAAAGGGAAATCTCTGCCCATAGAAGTGTTCCTGCTTTATTTTTTTTTTTAAATTGCGGTAAGATGTTAACATCTTAAGGCAGGAAAATAAGTGTTCTCTCCTTTTCTAAAAAAAAAAAAAACAAACTTGTTTTAATTGTGGCATTTTAACTTACAGTGCTAAGCTAATGTGTTAGGGTAGTTAGATGTTGACTCCTGCAATGTTTCTTGGTGTGATTTTTTTTTTTTTTTTTTTTTAATTACTGTAGGCATATAAAATTCATGAAGTTTTTTTGTGTTTAAACAAAGAGTGGGGGAACTAAGATACGGGGTTTGCATACCTCTTGTAAGACAGTAATTCTGTTTCTTCAGTTTTTCATGAATTTTTAAAATTTTTAATTTTCTCATTGAGAAGCTTTCTAGCTAAAAGATTAAAAGTTAAAAATAGATATTTAAACCCAGTTGCATACTCTGCTGTACCTCGAATGTGACGGGCTCGCCTTTGGAGCGTGAGGGACAGTGGAGAGCCATTGACTCCTCTCTTGAGGAACCTAACCCAAAGAGGAGATTCATCTTTGCGTTCTGTTTGTCAGATGGTAAAACTGAAGCGAGTCCTTTCAGCTTATACCTTCTGAGGTTGGCTACACCAGAGGGCAGAGTGAAAAGAAAGAGCTCTTGACCTGCCTTACTGCTGTGGTCCCACGGGAGGGATTTAAACCAGTGTTGAGGTTTGTGGGGGAGGAGGGTTAAGTTGGTTTATAAATGCAGGTGGGAAGCTCACAGATGTTCCAGAATTGCATTTAATCGGGAAATTGTTGAAGGCAGCTCTGATGTTTGGCTCCGTACCCCAGCAGCGCTTGGGCGTTTGAAGGAGGGAGGCAGCCGGGTGGTGCTGGGCGGCTCGGGGCGTCATGGGGAGCGTGCCTGCGGGAGGAGAGGAGAGGCACTTGGAGTGGCCTGTATTAAGCCTGGGTATTTTAATGCTTGTTCGGGTAGGTGGTATTCTGTAATACTTTGCTGTGAGCAGTCCCATTTTGATAGCACTGCAGCCACTGCATTTTAAGGTTCAGGAAACAAAGCTTAGGTGGAAGCTGCTGGTTTTAACCCACCACCTTTATAAGGCATGATGAAATACAGCCTGCATGCTCAACTCTGAATGAACTAGAGAGGGTCTTGAAAAAAGATATTGTGAGATATGGTGGGGGTTTTTGTTTGTTTTGTTTTGAAAACTTGTTACTTTTTTGCTAATTGTTAGTGACCCCCCACCCCCCTCCCCGATATAGCACTAGTATACCAAGTATGTTCAGAAAATTAAATTTCTGTTATCGCACTCCAAGTATGCATGTTGTTCTGTGTTTAGCCCAAGTTGATAAGGTGATCATTTTGGGCCCCAGAAGGATTTTTTTTACAGCTTTAAACTCTGTGTAACGCTATTGTGTTCTGGATTTCTGTAAAGACCTTATTTACTTTTCTCAAATCTGCCTGAATCAAACAATTTCAGCTTTTGCTGCCATGGGTGGCTAAGCCTAGAGTTTGGTTCAGGCTTGCTTGAGCTGTTCCTGCTTTGGATGGACTGAACTGTCAGATGTGAGATTAAAACTTTTATTTTTCTTTCTCCTCCCAGGTGCCTGCCGATGGAAATGCTGGGTTGTTGGCAGAGCCTCAAATTGCCATGTTCTGTGGGAAACTCAACATGCACATGAACGTGCAGAATGGAAAGTGGGAATCGGACCCCTCCGGCACCAAGACCTGCATCGGGACGAAGGAAGGGATTCTCCAGTACTGCCAGGAAGTAAGTACTGTCCTCGGGAACAACTGCGGTGGTTGTTCTTCTGAAGCACCAAAGTGCAGGCACGTGCTGGAGAGCTGAGTCTGTAGGAACCTTCCCTTTCTTTTTTTTCCTCTTCTGCTCCATTGCGCTTTTGTCCTTTTTAAAGAGGTTCTCCCCAGAGCCTGTTAAAACAACTTCAAAACCTGGTTGCTGGGGGTCACTGAGGCTGTTTGACAATTTTGTCCCTCTGTCTTCTGCCCTTGGGGGATAATTTTGTATAGTATATGCACAATGAACTTCTTGCTTATAAAGTATTTTGAATAAAGCTGAGGTGACAGTTTATTATTTGAAATGCCCTTGTTCTTTCTGGGTTTTGTATTTGAGAGCAGAAACTTATTACCTGCTCACTTATGTCCTAAGAACAGATTGTGGATCTAATTTTGTTTTGTCTCCATGCTGTGATAGCGTGATAACCTCGTACCAGCGTGTGACAATTTGAAAAGAAAATGCGGATTTCATGCCATGAAACAAAAGGGCACGGCTTGAATCGCTTTAGTCCTTATGTCTTTCTATGCCATCTCTGCCTTTTTTTTTAAGCAGGGGCTATTGCTTATTGGTATAGCAGTAGCTGTTTTGCTTCCTAAATGTCAAACCAATTCCTGTGAAAATGCCTCTTTAGAAAGCAAGATAATTCACTCTTCAGGTTTCTGCTCTCTTAGCATCTTCATTCCTGTTCTTTCACCCATTGATTGTTCCTTCTGTTTCTTGCAGTGTTTTGTTCAGTTTTTTCTGAATTTCTAGCAATATTCATTTTAAGGAAGAACTTGTCATGGCTATTAAAATTGATTCTTCACCAGTAGCTTTGTCTCTTTACTAGAAGTATTACTTTGTGAAATTCATGGTATTTTTGTTTACCACTAACAAAAATACCAAACCTAACCTACTAGTAAGGTTTCAGAGGTTTCTTCTCGTTTTCCATTGTCTTCTTTGAATTATCTGAATAAAGTCAATTTATGCATAATGAAATTATTGAGGGTGAGAGAAGGAATAAGGAGATGGAAGTAGACAGTCAGTGAATAAAAGTCCACAAGGTAGCAAATCTTTCTAAACTTACAGAAAGAAATATGTGAATTTACAGGAAGTAAGAGTAGAAAGTTCAGGTGGTTTTAAGGCATGAATAGCTCAGTAGGTTGGCAATTCAATTACAAATGCTGCAGGTAGGGAAGGATTCCAGAACAAGGACTGCAAATTGCAAATCTCAGCTGAATGTCAGGTGATTTTGAAATTTTGGGTGGCATTTAAAAAAAAAAAAAAAAAAAAAGCCCTCTTAAAAATAAAGTGAAGAGGAAAGCAAAAGCAGTCAGAAGGTAGTAGCCATATACTGTTAGATGACAAAGGGAATAATAAGGAAAGCTGTGACTGCACATAAGGAAAAAATTCTTCGCCATGAAAGTGGCCCTGCTGTGGCACAGGCACCCAGGCAGGCTGTGGAGTCTCCGTCCTTGGAGACTGGGAGAGCTAAACTGAACAAGGGCCAGAGCAATGTGATCTGGCTGAAATGTAAGCCCTGCTTGGAGCAGAGGAAGGTCTAGATGACCTCTGTAGCTCCCTTTTAACCTCAATTTTTTTGAGAGTCTGAAATTTTCTCCCGACTGGAGAAACAGAGGAGAGACCTTCTGTTACTTGTGTTACTAAGGGTAAATATTTAAACTCCAGTGTGATGGATGGTAGCCTTGATTTGTGTGCTGACAGTTCATTAGCTTCATATTAGATGATCGCGTCATGATTTTGGAGTGTCTCTTTAGCTATGGTTAAAAGCATAGCGTAGGGGGTTCTGCCTTGTCGTGGGGCAAGGTGCTGGCGGGTCTACACCCTAAAAATGGGGCGAGCATCTTACTGGTTTTAGTCAATCTACATTATTATGGGTGTGTGATTAAGCAGCGTGGTCTCTTTAACTTCAAGTGAGCAGTTCTGCTGTGCGGATCTGGCTAAAAACCCTTTCCTTGCTGTGCTCACCAGTAGGCTGTTGGTTTGTGGGAAACTGCCGATGTTCTGGCTGTCCCGCCCGATCCCACACACCTGAGCTGCGCAGTACAACCAGCTGTAGGGCACTGGTATAGAAGGGGCAGGCTGGTCTGGGGTGAAAGAGCATGTGGCATCACCGGGGCTCTGTGTCAGCAGCTGGTGTGGGGGTGGGGAGGAATCATGTGAGCCACTATTTTTTAATACTGGTAATAAATTTAGAAATAGATAGCAAGTGTTAGGAAGGTTGTATCTGCTGACAGCAAGTTAAAGGGACAAGCCACATAGAAGTTGACCCAGCCTGGCAGGGTGGAAAGAAGCTCCCGGTGCAGTGAGACTCTTCTCGGTAGTCTTCCCTGCGCCCGGGTCTGTAGCATGGTGGGCTTTGACTTTGGCCAGGAAAGGGCACTACTGCTTTGCGACTGTTTAACTTTCCCATGACCTGACAAGAGAAGCAGAAGAGTCAGATAAAAGCACCCACTTCTACCAAAGAAATTAATTTGTAGAGAAGTGCTAGTAAATGCAACTCAAAATGGCTTCTCAGCTGTGGGGCACACCTTGTTGCTTGATGCTCCAAATATGCTTAGTATCCTGGGAGTAACAAGTGAGGTGGTTTTCCTCTTGCCTTCTGCTGTTTACATAGACAGTGCTTGCTGTCAGGCCCAGGGAATGGGGTAAATTCGTATTTTCCCATTAGCAGGAAGCAATAGGCATCAAGGCTCAGATGTGGTACCTCTAGCATTGGAATAGTATGCCGGTAAAAATCTCCTTTTTGATTACTTTTGCCAAATACGACCTTTTCCTTCCTTTTCTCCTGTTCATGCTGCTTTTTTCCCCAAAAGGAGGACTGCTAATTCTTGGGGTGCTTTTTTTTTTTCCTCAGTATAGGCAGAGGCTGAGCGTATGTGCTCTGCTAATCAAGCAGACAGGTACGTTGCCTGAATCTGTGTTCTTCATGCTCTCTGTCACCGTGGCAGCTTCCTTGTTTCTTCGGTCTTGCTGTAGCAGCAGCTGTTAGTACCACTCTGCTGAGGTACTGGGTTTTTTCCCCAGCTTTGAGCAGAGCCCTGAAATGACAGGGAACAAGGGAAGGTAAGACTTTTGCCTGCATCTCCAATGACAAATCTGTCCATCCTGGTTTTTGTTGCAGATACCTTGTGTAGCTCTGCAACCGGCATTGTGATTGTGGCTGTAGTGCAAGAGATGATGCTCTACTGCGGTAGATCCTGTAGAGGTAGCTTATGCACCCAGTTTCTCCTACACCAGGGGCATGTCAAAAGGAGCCAACTGGGCAGAAATTCAATGAGCAAGTACAGTGGAGATCTTGCTCTGTGGCTCCTTGGCTCTAAAATAATACAAGTTTGTACCTTTTATCAGGAAACTCCGGTTAATCCAAAATGATACTCTGTGTAAGCCTCTGGCTTTGTTTTCTTCCATGGAAGGTATCTTAACAAAAAATAAGAAATAAAATCTCCCCTTTCAGCAGCAGAATTTACAAGTAGATGTGTTCCTCGGCCTCCCTAAAAGCTGTTTTAGAGCTTTTCCTGACAATGCCAGGCCAGATGTAGAGCACTGGGCTGGAAGGTGCATGAAGTACAGAAGGGCTTACATTTACTGGGAACCTTGTATCTTTTCCTTGAGATTGTCATCGTTGCCTTTCCTCGTCCACTGCCAGCGTAGGTGGATTTTGAAGTCTTGATGCAGGAAGTAGCAGTAGAGGAGCATTGCAGGGGCAGAAAGGGAGGAACGGGGAATAAGCAGAACCGCCTACATGTTTTAAAGATGTATATCACTTGTTGCTTCGCTTCTTTTGAGTGGGAGCTCAGTGCAGCCCAGGAACTGTCTGGATTTATATTTGGACAACACATCACGGTTTAAAGATGACAAAGCTCAGACCGTACGTTACTTATTTGAAAGGAAATGGAAGATACTTGAGTGCTACCTTCTAACTTCCTTGAGCTCAGTTAAACTCTGCCACTGAAGTCACAAGAAGTGGTTCTGGAAGCAGAGCACATCCATCTCCTCTGCCTTCAAATCTGCACGTTCTCCCTTGTTCAGCCTAAGCTAGTGGCTCTTCTTTTTTTTAAATACAGCAAAATCAAGCTTTCTTGGGTGGAATGAGATGCTGGTTAGAGAAGTACAATTTACTAGTGGTATCTTTTAATCTCAAACGAGCTAGCATGCCACTATATTAATTGTACCCGTTATTGAAAAGTAGAAGGGCATGGGCCTGATCTGCAAACAGCTGTCAAATGCAAGTGCTGCAGGTGCTAGAGCAATGTTGCATAAATGTAAATGGAGTGGTTACACCTGTGTATATGCCAAAATCCTTAACGTGTTGTGAGTGTACTAGCTGACACTTCAAATCAAGCCATCGGTCAGTCTAGTCCTGCTGCTGACACTGCAGTACCAGCTGTTTCAGAGGGATGCTGGAAAAACCCTGCCATACAAAATTACTGGGTAACTAGCCCCCTGGGGAAAGTTTCTTCCTAACAGCCCCTGATGGGTGGTTAGCTGATGTCCTAAAACAGGTGGGGACCACTGCTCCTGGATTTTGCTTTTTGTTGTTTTGTGGAAGAAACCAGGTACCCCTACCCACACATGTTCAAGCACTGGCGTGGCACGTTACTGTTGAAGGAAGGCGTGTTTCGGAGCAGGCTGTGCTCGTGCTGGAGGCCTGTCAGCTCCTTGTCTTGCTAAACAGTTTTCATAAAACCGATCCGGAGCCTGCCCTTTGGCAAAGTATGTGTTTTCAGAGTCACATGAATATGTAGAGTAGGAAGTTAATTTAGGTGTGCTCAGCTCCCTGTTTAAACAGAATGAGTGTTCAGATGGAAGATATTGGTGTATGTTTTACTATATTAACAATTTCGAACAGCTACTATGTGCTGAATTTTATGTCTAGTAATTAGGATACATTATATGAGTTCCTTGAAGGACTGAAATTATTTTGCCGTCTGTGCTGAACTCATGTCCAAAATGAATTGTAAAACCAACACTCACAGCTGGCAAAAATTTCATTTTGTCTAATGCATGTTTTTTTTCCCCACTTAGTTTCATTTGGAGGTGTTCATTTCCATTTTAAGTATGCATGGAGTTGAACAGAATGGAAAGGAATGGTTCTCAAAATTGGGTGGTTTTTTTCCAAGACCAAACCAAAACTACAGTAAAACTAGTTTGGGTCTGGATATCACGTGCATGGTTGAGCAGATGGAGTGTAAACCCCGGAGCCGGGCGATCTAGCTGCGCCGTGTAATCAGCAGCTGGCTTGCTGCAAGATCTTTGGCTGGGTGCTTAGAATAACTTTCAGATGTAGAATATATGTTGGCTTTGGCAAGTGTTATACCTGGCATCGCTGAAACCACATCATGACTGCTTGGTTTCTTTTGTAAAGTCATGACATGTGTCCGTGTTCTTTCTAAACATCATTGAGATCCATGAGCATCTTGCACTGAATGTCTATTTTTGCAGAAGTCCTCCCCAGAAATAAAAAAATTAATTATAAATGCACACTGCTATGCTCTTAACTATATTTTTGTGTTACGTGGAGCAGAAAATAGTAGGGTAAATTCAGATAACAGATAATTCATTATAACTGTTGACAGAACAGTGTTGACATTTCTAATCTCTAATCATAATACTTCCAGAAAGGATGATCTTGTCACTTGCTCAAATCTTCTGTGTTTATGCCACGTGTTTAGGTAAGCTGCAGGTGAAACCCAAAGCCACTTCTTAGCCAGATCCAGTACAAGCTGGAATGTGACCATAATAAGGTTTTGACGTTAACTCACCCCACAACCTCTGGCTTCAAAGTAGTCCTCAAGTCCCCTGTTTTGTAGATGGGCCAAAAGGGCCATCAAACGACTGCCCCATCTTCATTTTTATTTACTTGCTTGGCTCCCTACTGCCATCATCTCTAATAATCCTTCCGTGCTTGTTGCCCTGGGGCCCACGCCAGGCAGAAGCAGGCAGGCAGGACTGATGGCAGCGGTTCCCTCCCTCTCTAGTCTTTGTCCTTGTTGAGAGCTTCTAGAGATTTGTTAAAGGGTTTGTTGAACTGGCAGGGATGCTGAAGATTTAAAAAGAAAAAAATAGTTTGGCCTTTTCTTTTGAGAAGAGAATTTGAGACGCAATGAAAATGGTCTTGCTGCTTTGATAATGGTTTCTCTCCATGTTACCTTGTCATTTTCATCCTAATATGAATTGTTGTTTTTATCTAGGCTGCATAATGTGCTCTTTCTAGTTTCTCAAACCAAATAGCCACTGTATTGAAGAAGAAAATTAATTTTAAACCTGCGCTGCTTTAAATTCATCAGCTTAAAAAGCCATACGTTTTGCTCTGAGGAAAAAGATCCACGTAATGAAACAGCATGGAAAACATACAGATTTTTGGCAGCACAGACTGTCCTTAAAAACAAATGACATTTTCAAGGCAACTGTGTGTTGGTATACTCTGAGATGTGCACAGTCATGCTTAAAAGTTTGGGTGAACAGTATCTCAGCACTCTTTGGATTGATTTTGAGGTCTTTTGTTTTACTTAGCTTTTGGTCCACAGCAAAAGTTGAATTAGTTCACTCTGTCTGCCAGTGCTTAAATCTCATTTGCTTCAATGAAGGCTTAGATTTTGGAAATATAGGGTCTACTACTGATGTTGTATTTATCCTCCAGTTAAACCTTGGTATGCTCACCATATAAACCTTCTTGAGAAAGAAGGCTGGGCTTTTTAGCCCTGGCTGTAGTCTACCATTTAAATATATTTCAAATCAAGTGACTAATAAAACTTGGAGCATATGTTGCGAGATAATGCCTGCCTTTCTTTTGTTCATAATAAAAAGGTCCTCTCTCTTTTTTTTCCCCTACATAGACCTTTTTTTGCATGTCTCGAAAAGAAATGAAATGAAAAACATCAGGATCTTAGTATGTTGCTGCTTTTATGATAAATTTTCCAACTCCTTTTGAAGTAACGTGTTTTTCTTGTGGAAGGAGGGTGCTTCTGCTTTGAGGCTGAGGGAGGAAAAAGGATGAAAACGGAGTAGGATTGTCTGCATAAATATATATTTAGGTAAATGTGTACTGCGGTGTTTAATGAAGCTGTGATGCTCCATTTTCCCCTAGATTAATTTTGAATTTCACAGATATGATGGACTAGATAAACGGCTCAACTTTATCGGCGGGTTCCACCAGCATAACGTTTGTGCCAGGAATACGATTGGTTCTTCTGTCCTTCTAAAATATATGAATGCAATGGCTGTATGCAGGGTAGTCCTATTGCCTTTTTTGGTTCATAGTTGAACTAGCAGACAACCATTTAGCATGTGATCAAGATGTCAGAAGACGTTTGCTGAATTGGAGGTATAAAAGACAAGATGAAAACGTTTTGCATTAGCATCAGCATGCTGGGCTCTGTGGTTTGCTCCTTAAGGTTACAAAAGGACCAGCTAACCACGCTTGCACAAGTCTCTCAGCGCGCCTAGGGAAGGGAGCGAAGCTCGACTGGCCCAACTTTTGGCCTTATTGAAGCCTAAGAAACTTCCGAGAGGGCTGTGGAGTGTTGCATGTGGTCTGTAGAGATGTTACCTCTCCTGCACCTGTGATGTTGCATGGAAGGTGTCCTGGTGGGGACAACACAGCAGACCTCTACTGCTGCGTTTCACCATTCTTTTTTCCTTCTTACATACAGAGTTATCGTAGTAAGCTGTCTGCTATTTTCTTTACAGATACATCTCCCAAACATCTTACACTGCGTAGCTCTGAGATGGACTGGTAGCAGCTGTTCCTTAAATAAATAACATTGTAAGCCTAAGAGGTACTAGCTGTAAAGTGTGATGATTACCTTAAGTAAAGAAAAATCTATTATAAATATACAGCTGTTACATTTCAGCCCTTTTGAGGAGGAAATGCCCATGCTAATCTACTTTCTTTTCCTCCAGCTTTCCAGACCATGCTTGCATGGACATTTCTGTCTGATACAGATCTGTCCCACTTCTGCTGAAGTTATCCTGGGTCCCCTTTAACTCCTGGCAGTTTCCACTCTGAGGCAGTTTTTATTCTTGGGGAGGGATGTTTTCAGAAGTAGGTCAGTTCCTTGATCCAGCTTCTGTGTTAGCGTTGACTCGTGGAGAAGTGTTAGCAGTAAATGGACAAGGGATGGAATAAGGCAGGAATCATGCCCTGGCAATCTCAGACTTGTGTCCCATTAAAGGCACTGAAACCGCAGCCCTAGCATCTGCGAGTGTACTTCTGCAGATGGATGGGTGCCAGTGGGACTCCTTCTTGGGACTGGTGCTCCTGAGAGCTGAGAGGCTACTAGCAGGATTTGGGTGTTTGGGTGGATTTGAGTGTTTAGGGGTTTCAGGTCTTTTGGGTCTTCATTACGTCTCTGTGCATGACTGGGTGTATGTGTGAATAGGTAGTATGCTTGGTGGCATCCCATATTTTTTGGGTCATCCGCATCCCTTATGGATGGCTCTATAGTTTTTCTGTGCTATATCTTATTGCTTTTTCTTGTGGTGGTAATGTTACTCTCTTCTGGGGGTTTTCTTTCTTTTTCTTTTCTTGGGGGGCAGGTTTCTTTTTTTCCTCTTGTCCCCGCCCCCGTTTCACCCTCATCCATCTACTTTGAAATATATGGAAATCAGAAAGATTGACTACAGATGTGTTTATTTCACTGTAACGGTGCATATGAAGCTTATTAGTAGCAGGCAGCGGGCTGATCTGTCTAGATTGGTAGCACAGAATAGGTTCATGTTCAGAAGTCTGTCTTTGCAAGTAAAAGGGCATTATGCACGTATTTTCAGTTGTCAGTTCTGCAGGCAAAAACAAAAAAGGGAAGGACAGTTTCTCTCGCTCCATAGCTTTGAAGCTGTCAGGAAGGTGATGCTTGCTTGAATTCATAGCAGGGCAATGCCCCAAGGTTGGATGGAGGAAATATTTCTTGATTTCTGGGACATTCCACTTTTTCTCAAGCAGTTTATTACCACCGCTTTCTAATTCATACGGCGGCATTATCATCCGGTTAGCCTTTATCCAATTAAAATTATTTAGTACTGTACTGAGTGCCTGCTTTAATTTTCCAAATACTGTATACCTCTGGCTAATAAAAAAATCCCACTGATAATCTTTTTTTTATAGATGTGTGCTCCTTACAGAATATTGTTCTAGATGGTTGTGGATTAATTATAATTTATAATCATGGAGAGGTTTCTGAATATCTGGCCAACTATTGATGGCTTTATCCATCTTTTTCCTTTATATACATATAGCATGGGTTTTTTAATAATTTAAACAGAATTTTAGCTGCTAATTTTCTTTTTTTTTTTTTTTTCTTCCCCTCAAGTGGGGTGAGAATTTCACTCAAGGGGTGTTACTGCAAATTGCTAATGAAAAAGTTGGAAAGGTGAGGATTTTAGATTTTTAGGTTTTTTTCAGCGCTCTTGAGGTATCTGGCTTAATGTTGAGACTGAAAACAGACCATTGGATTTAAGTTCCCTAAGTCTATTCCAGATTGTTATGAGGCCTTAGGGTGAATCCTTGCTAGGGAAAGGGAAAGTGTCCTCCTTTTTAGCTAAGACAGGAGATACTGATACTAGAAAGATACTGTTTAGTGTTTAGAAGATGCATCACAATATCTGTTAAAACATCAACTTTGTATTTTGTGAGTGCCAATAGCTGTTGCATATATTAACATAAAAAAAAGGAAAATTACTTGTACAGCAATGACAATACCATGTTTAAATTTTTTCTTCTGTCTGGATATGAGTATTGACACATGAATACTGTTAATCTGGATATGAGGAAATATGGTCTGATGCAAAATTTTTTCTTGCTGGCATAGTTTCTCTTTCTATGAATACCATTGTAGGTCAGAAAAGCACTGACCCCGTGGAAATTTAATGATATGCAAGATGTCCAATTCCAGCTGTCTGAAGAAACCACACAATGTTTCTATTAGAATGTTAACCAATGCAACTTAATTGATTTGGTTCTTATCCTAAGTCATATGTCGTCTTGAAGAACAGTGATAACTAAGCATTTATAAAACACCTGATTTCTTCCATTCATTACTCACTTCTTCCACTTGGCCTGGGAAGATAGCTCTGCCAAAGAGTTGCGGTTAATAAATGGCTTCTTTGTAAACTCAACTTCTGAGTTGCACATGAGGAAACTATTGTTTTTTGAGGCAGTATCAAGATAGAATAGAATCATAGAATAGTTTGGGTTGGAAGTGACCTTTAAAGGTCATCTTTAGTATTTTTTGCCTTTCCTTCTTTGAACCAATTACAGACTTTAAAAAAGAATGGTAAATTTGATTTTGATGAGTATTCCTTTAAACATCTGTGAAGTGTTGCAGCTAACGTTGCTTGTCCCAGTTCCCACACAGCTTGGCAAGTCTGTACGCTCCATCTAAGAACAAAAAAAATCAGAAGAGATCATCCAAGAAGCCCGAATTACATTTATGCTTCTAAACAAGGAACCTAAGGGGATTTGATAAGACTGAACTTATTAAAGCTAAACTTGTAATACCATATAAGTTAGTACGTGTGTACTTTTTAGTATTTTAGAGGAGACTGTCATAGAAGCTCTCATTTTGAGCTATTGCAGAGAACACATCAGTGGATATGCTAATAGGCGATTTCTTGCTGAGGTCTGGTAGATGGCTTTTAAGGTTTTGATGCCAGTACAGATCAGAGCTGCTCTGTTGAGCAGTATTGTGATGTTTTCCTATCACCGTTTCATTCATCTACCTGAGGCGTTTCATACAAGAGCACCGCTCTGGTTTGGAGCAACGTGGTGGACCGAGAAGTCTCCCGATTTCAGCCAGGTTCAAAATTCCTGAATGTCCCCACTTTTTTGCATACTTTTAATTTTGGCACCTTGAGCTGTTGTAGCTTAAGATCTGTAGCAAGAACAAACAGTCTCTCCTATGAGACGGTCAGATTGTGTGAGCTAATTTTAGAGTTTCTTACCAAACTAACAGGAGTGCTGCTACAGAGCGGTTTAGCAGAAGCGTTGAGCTAAAGCGGTACATGCTGTTCCAGAAAGAGTCAGTTTTCTTCCCCTCCTCCTCCTCTTTTCTGCTCTGCCAGATTTTAGCATGTGTCTGATCTTGCGATGAGATTTAGGGAGCTGAACTGGCACAAAGCTAACTCCTGCAAACAAACAGAAAAAAGGGCGACCTGACTCACTGAGGGTCAGATGAGCTGGAGTGCTAACGTGGGAGAGGTGGAACGGGAAGGCAGGACTTTCCCTTCTTATGGCAGCTGACCAGAGGATGGCTTTGCTATGGTGTTTGAACAGCCTGGGAAGGAGAAGCTTTTTAGATATTTCTGAAGGCACTACATCTTTCTGCCTCTTGGTCCTGTGTGTTTTCAGAAGAACATATCCAGTTAATACCTGAATTTCCCCAGCAAATTTTCTCTGGCGATAGATAACATGAACAATTTAAATGGGAAAAAAAGGATGTTATTAGGTCTAGAAGACAGATGTCCAGTCAAGTCTATAAAGAAGAGCAGGCCACATGTTAATCAGAGATGCAAATGTGGCTCCATGATTTAATTTTGGGCAGCAGCAGGAACATAAGTGGAGAGCAAATAGATTCAAAATACCAGAATCTGTGCAGAAAAGGAGAGGAAAGAAGGCAGGTGAAAATAAAGAAATGTGAAGAAGGCTGGTATTTTTAGGCAGGATGATGACAGCAGGAAGGACAGAGAATTGATAGATGAATGAAAGACTGAGAAATTTGATGTATCTTTGTAGTGGTTATCCGATCTGAAATTTAGTTTTCTTGGGTTATTTGCTAAACTCTTCTTCCACAGGCCTGCCATAACTTTTTTGAGAAAAAGGATATGGACCCTCCATCTCAAATGTCAAGTCCCAGCTGCTGCTGGTTTTGCTGTTGCTTTTGCTTCTGCCAGGGTTTTGCAGCTGGACGTGAAGGAGGAGTGGCTGCGCTCAGGAGCATCAGTCTCACGTGCTGTTTTCTAAGATTAGGGTTCTTTGTTGCTGTTGTTCAACAAACTAGGATCCTGTCTTAAGCATAATGCAGAAGTGGATTTGATATTTGCAAATTAATGGGATGTATTAATTTATCACATTGTGTAGCCGTGTCATAGAATTTCTTGTGGGAGAAGCGCTGGGCTGTCTTATGGGGTGTTAGAGGGTCAGCCTGGCGGTTGTCACAGGGCTGCACCAACAGATCAGTGCAAAACTGCTCACACTGCGCTAGGAGTCCTTACATTGACTTCGCTGCTTAGATTAGTCTTTGGAGAAGGAACTTCAGTCTAGTTTAATGTCTCACTTCCATGAGTACTAAGGAAATTAAAGCTTATCTCTGAAACAGTTACCCTGCTAAACAATGGGAACTGCTAAGCCACAGAGCGCAGTGATAAAGTAGATTGCATCATAACATAATCCTGAAGATAAGAGCATTTAAAGCGTTGATCTGCTTTTTACGTTTCTGAAAGTTTCAACAGAAGCGTAGGTGTGGTTCTGCCAGGCGAGAAGTAATCTCTCCCAGGATGAGCCGAGGCAGTACGAGTGTTAAGGATTTTTTGTTTCTTCTTTCATCAGTTTGAAAATCCTTTCCATCAAGAAGTACTGGATTGGAATGGTCAAACTTGATATATTTATTTTTACTTCAGTCCAATTCAGTGAACTTAGTTCCTGTTGGAGAAAGGGTGCCAAAAATAATTTTAAATTAAATGTGTTGTTTGCCAGCCTTACTGTGAAACAAAAGTAAAAGAAGGAGACATACGATTAATATTAAAAGTAAGTATGATAACTTAAGTTCTTTCTGGATTTTGAAGAATTGGCAAATTGGAGGATCATGCAAGAACAAAAATTATTTGATTGTATTACTGCCACCTGAGTTGCGATTGCCATGATGACTCTGAATGTACCTGTTTCTGTAGCAATTAATACAAAAAATAAGTTTTTCTGCTTGGCTACTATTCATTATGCCAATCTGTTAAATACTGTTGTAGTAAACACTTGTGATGATGAAGGGCAAGTCAGTTTGATGCCAAAGGTTGTTTGATAGTACTTGTAAAATAGTACTTGAAGCCCCTTTCTTGTTATTCTTTCCTTGATGCCTTTGCTGAGCTTTCCTACACAGACTGTCCTTTTCTTGAGGTGCTTTGAGCTTGTTTAGTTGGATGCAGCCATAACAATTGCATGTCAATGAGTTGCCTCAAGCAACTGGTTAATTGAGGAATTGTTACATAGTGAACAAGGAGAGATGATACTAGACTGGTAGACTCCATCAACGCCAGTGGGTGTACTCAGCATGTAGTGTCATCTTCTGGGCATTCGTAGATTCTGTTTTCTTAGCTTCAGAATTGGAAATGTTAATCTGCATCATGCTAAGACTTCCTTCCCCCCTGCCCGCCCCCCCCCCCCCCAAGCAGTAAGAGTAGAGTAAAGGAGGGTTTTCATATACTGTTTCCTCTGTGAAAGGTATTTGTGTACCTGCCTGGTAGGGCTCTGTTAGAGAGACTTGCTCTTCATCTGTGCAAAGGCTGCTGATGTCCAGCACGGGAATAACTGATTACTCGGAGAGGAAGAGTATTCTGCTCTCTCAATTAGCTTTTTTTAAAGAATATTCAACCAGGGTCACACTTTCTTCCCTGATTTTTAATGTTACCATACCATTAGCCCAGCATATCTTAAAAAAAAAAAACAATCAGCAAGACAGGAAAACAGCTTGAGAGTGCCAGCAGTCAGGAATGGCTGAACTTGCAGTCTGAAACCAAAGTCTTGTTAACACAGTAGAGCATTTTTTATGGTCATGTCTTCGTATTTCTGTGGAGTGGAGTTGGTGCTAAGCTCTTAAAAATGATGGAAGTATTTACCTATTCCCCCCATGTACTTGGAGATGGTAGAAACTGGTTTTGTATCCTGTTTTGGGACCACCTAACTGAGCTAGTGTGGTTCGGATTTCAAGTAACAGAGCAGTTTACCCAGGGTAGGAGTCACAGTTTGGCAAGTAGTTGTGTCATGCTGTCAGCAACCTGTTAACACTGTAACTCATGTTAAGTAGACATCATTTTTTTCATTTCATGTTGAAAGCCTGATTCATACAGTACATGGACTGAGAATGCATGGTGATATTTGCCCTTTCGACCCTGTGACAGTATCTGGCTGAGATGGGTGCTCTTTGCTCTTGGCCTGGGTGTTTGCCCATTGTGCGAGCGGGTTGGGAGATCTGCTGGCAAGATGCATGGTGCAGAGGAACATGTGCACGGGCATGTTCCAGCTGCACAGTGTTTTGGATTGGGAAGCAGATGCAGGATTACAGTCCTCTTGCTCTGTCCTTTAAAATTCAGGATCGACACATCTCATTCATAATTGACTTGGACTTTTTGATTTTATTCTAACACTTCCATTGCTCAGCATGCCTTTGAGCACTTGGAAATGCACATCCTGTTTCTGCTTGAGAATAAGGTCTTATGTATATTGGCATGGAAGTTTTGTTGGATAGGATTGGACTTAATGTTATGCCACAACACTGTTGTTCTCTAGGGATTAACATCACTGTGGTCAATTGAGTCATTGGGAGCAATTTGAAGTGCTTCTGGTTTCTCCATTTGGCAACCATCCTAATCCTCTTGAGATTGTTCTTTTGTAGGAGAAGAAAAAAAAAAACTTTTCATTTTTCTGGCTTTCTTTGAGTTGGTGGATTCAATCTTTCTGTTAGAGAAGTCGGTGTCAGGGTTCCCATTGACTTCAGTGGAGCATGCAGTACAAGGCCTCAAAAAATGTTTTGCCATCTGTGTGGGAACAGACTGCAGGAGGAAGAAGGCTGGCAAGAAAATGTTTAGCTGCTTTTTTTTTTTTTTGCTGGGGGATGGAGCGCTAAGACAGTTTGTTCTTTGGTTTGCACGCTTCTGAGCTGCTTCTGTTAAACGTACAGATGCCTATAGACAGCTCAATGACTGGGAACTTAATGCACATCTAGATTTGATGCTTATATACCTATTTATGAGCAGCTTCTGTCAGAACCTTTCTCCTCCTCATGTCTACAAGGTTCAATAGTCAGCTCTGCAGCAATGTTCATTAGCTGTAAGTGAAAGAATTACCCAAAAGCTTTGGCCTCTAACCTCTCCTGTGCTGTGTGGACAACTTGGAGTAGTGGGGCTTGCTGCGAATGTGCAATGGTGGAGCGTGGGTCTGAGAGGCTGAGAACTCCACCTCATGTGTTCTCACTGCTGGAAGAATAAACCAAGCCAGGCGGGTCTGCTGTGGTAACGCAGCAACAGAGGGGGATTTTCTGCTACATGGGTTTTCACTCTGAAAAAACAGTAATACGATGATATGATTTTACTAAAAAAGAGTGCAAACCGAGTGTTACGCAGCTGAATTGCCCTGGGAGACACTGCATGTGTACTTCTGTTTCAGACTTATGGCTAACTCAATCTGCCACTACAGGCGTTGTGTGTATGTGTGTGTGCAGACTGGCAGACTTGGAAGTCTGTTGTAGAAAAAGGATGGTAGAGCTTCACTTTATGGTAAAGCACAGATGATGATGATGCCCACTTCATTTCTTGCTTTGCTTTCAAACTGGCAGTCACCTGTGGACGCCAGGGCACAGCTTCACCTGAAGGATCGTTGGCTGAAAACCCTTGTTCTCAAAAGGGGAGATGGCTGGGAGGTCCTCCTGTTAAATACCCACATGGTTATCATTCGCAGGCTCAGGGTGATGGCTTATTTCTTTAGCAGCTACAGTATTTAGCAGAAAATTGGGATTAGTTGGGTTTTCAGTCCAATTTAGCAACTGGAAATGAAGGCACCAACCAGTTTACTAAAATAAGCCAGAATTTTTACATCTTCCTTGGACAAATTGCCAAGTTTTGTTGCAAAGATATCTGCAGGGGACAGTCGTTACAGACCTCTCCATGCCGTTCTTCTCTTCTCCCGTCACCTTGGGGATTTGAAATGTCATGAAGCAGAATTAGAGAAACAGTAAGTGCAATTTATGAGTAAAATTGAATTCTAAGTGATCTGGGGAGCCATAATACTTTTAACGGTTAATGACGATTTCTTAATATCCTATTGGACATTAGCTTTCAGTAATATTTTGTGAGTGTTATCAAAGACATGAGCAGTAGGTCCTGTTCCATATAGAGCAGAATTTGCACCACGTATGTACGAGCTGCTTCCTCAGCAGATGTCCTTCTTTGTGTGACCTGCTGAGGCCTCCATTGCCTGGCGCTCACACTGCTCTTTACTGACTCCCCCCCTCTTCCCTTTTCCCGACATGGAAATGTGAAACAAATTTCTGTGGAAGTCCCAGCAATGTTTATAATGCATCATTTTATTCTTATTTTACAAAGTTCTCCATTGTTTTGGAAAAGAATTGTGAAAACACATTCAACTTTTTAATATAGTTTCTTGTTTTAGAAACAGCGTTTCCTTGGGTTATTGGGTTGGTTTTGTTTTTCTGTTTTCCCTGACTCAAAAGAAGCTGGTTACGTGGGAGTGCACAAAAGACAGCAGTATTGTTAAAGGGGGCGGAAGGAGGAAAGAAGAAGGGGGGGGGGGGGGGAGCTGAAAAAACCTTTCTTTTGGAAAATATCCTTACTTCAAAGCTGAATATATGAAGCAAGTGAAAGTGTTACGGAAGTTTTCTCGTCTCCTGAAGTGTAGTGTCCAAATTTCTGAAATGTTTCCAACAGTTTGTTTCTCAGTGAATTTTTTTTAAGGGCTGCAAGGGGGCATATCTTTGTACAAACATTTGTATCATAAGGGTATTTCTGCATTTGAAAATTATTTCAGATTAAAGTATCATGCAAGTTTAAAATTAAATCCTGAATAAGTCCATGTGGGTCTAATCAGGCTGGAGTACATTTGCTCAGTTTATTCAACGTTCAGACTGCGGTACTGGAATTTGTTGTCTGTGTTCGGGAGCATTGTTATTTTAGAAAGTCCTCTATTTGAAACACAGACGAGTTTTTTATATGAAACATAAAAGACTAAATGAACTTCTGTCTTGGTAGCAGCTCCAAATTGCTGTTCCCTTGAGTAGACAGGGCTTCAGAAAATGCTTAATGACAGTTTCTATAGATGAGCTTTGACGGTGAACTTCATTTAATCTGAGATACAGTTAATATTGGTAATGGAAGTAAGAAATGCCTGATCTATCTTCAGTCATGTATTCTCCAGGTTACTGTCCTAAGAGAGCAGTTTGCAGGCAGAATAACTGTATCTGTGCGAGACAGTGGTAAGGCAGTTCTGATTACTCTGGACCAAATGTTATGAGAGAGACTTAACAACTTGGAGAACAACACAAATTTATAAATATTTATGAAGAAAGATGTGATTTCTTTAGGAAGGAAACTTGTATACTATTTTATATGGATACTAAATATTCTGTGTTTGTATTCTAAAATTGTAGTCTATATAATGTGCATCTCACGCACAAGAACAAGAATTATTAAAAAACATTGCTGTTTGATTTAAAAGAAAAAAAATGCAGTGTCATCTTAGAGCTACTCAGGTAATTATCGTAGGTATCCTGTTTCAAAGGACTAATCCAAGACATGGAAATATAAAACACTGAATGCACATTTCTGTCCTGTTCACAAACAAGAAATGTTACTGATCTGAACCTTTTCTGCAGATGTGCTTACTATAGCTTCGTTCCTCATGTTCAACTTCTAATTTTTTTTTTTAAGGTCAAGTTGTATTTTAGAACATCAGGTAGTCTGTTTCTAACTTGCACATTTCCCAAACTTTTTCTGTATTTCCTTTTGCTACAGGACTAAACCATGCATGGTTTTCTTGTATTCTGGATGATGGAGTACAACCACTGTTTCAGAATATGACCTTATATTACCACTTCACATTCTTGTTACTAGAGCCTGAAGTTGATTTCATGAAAAGGGAAATCACAGCCACGTTTGTCTCTCGGGGCATGCATACAACTGAATCTAGGCTCTTAGATTAATAAATTACCCTTTGGCTAGTTCTGCAGTAAACTCAAGAATGCATAAATTAATTAGATTATTAAAAATTAGTTCCCAGGCCTGTTACTTTGTGACAGTTCTTGCATGGCCCTGAGGACAACTTTGACATAAAGTAGGTCATTTCGTAAGCAGTGGAACTTGGAAATAGTTGAAAAGAGAACAGTTATATTTTTTCAAGTATATGTTCATAGATTTTATGCTACTGCTTAGGGATGTTTTGTACTATGATCTACTCAACAGACGTAACTAACAACTCTCGGTTATAGTCGCATATGTTACCGTTCGACAGAAAGGTGGGAGGTTTCTTAGGTGAAGCTTGTGAAACTAGTTCAGGTAGGTAATTTGATGATTTAAAATGTGTATTATAGCCCATTTATATTGATGATTCTTTCAAAACCTGGAGAAAAGGAAATTATAACTTTCCACATGTAGTGATTTTCACAAAGCTACTAAATTGCTTAATTTCACACCTTCAGAATGGTACCCCATCTTTGGGCGGAAATTGCTGGCACAAGATCTTGTTCTTTCCCTGCCGGCCCTTTTTGAAACATATCATGCTTGAGATGAAATACAGTGTTTCATCTTCATCATGATAATACAAGAAAAAGAAAGGTCAGACTTTGTTGTTTGGTTGGTTGTTTTTTGTTTGTTTTTTTTTCTTTCAACGTTTGCTTTTTTAAAAAAAATAGTCCTGCTAAGGACTGCTCCTGAAGATCCAGGTCAGGTAGCTGAGCCTTAATTGCAGTCCCTTGGATGCTGGTACTGTAGCCAACACAGTTTCGTTTAAACACCCTCCTTGTATATTAGTTGTCTTATACAGATCACTGACATTTCGTATATTGATGTGATCAAGAAAGGATCCGCTGCCAGGAGAGCACTATGTCTCGCCTTCCTCCCACTGCCGTGTGCTGTCGGAGGGACAGCAGCCTGCAGGAGAATCCAGAAAACCAGACCCAGGCTCTCTAGCTGCTTACGCTGTCCCATCTTCCTTGGTACGGTGACACAGTGCTTCAGGCAACCCTTAAAGAGGGAATGGGGGTGGATGAAATCTTGTATCATGCCTAAAGGAGGAGATTTTTTTTTTTTAAAAACTACTTCTGGCTACCTGTTTTTTCCCTCTTGGAAGGACGGCAGTCCGTATCTTTTGTACATGATAAGTTACTCTGAGATAAAAATACCCTGTTAACTTGATTAGGTATTATTCTGTCTCACTGCACTAATACTTAACCTTATTCCTGCAGAAATTTAATTATAAGAAACCAACAACAAAAAAAAACCCAAAAGCCCCCCCAACAACAAAACTGTTAATTGCTTCTAGCAATACTGTAGAGGAGCAGCAGATGTAGTCTCATCATCTGTGTGTGTACTCGAGCAGAGTAAAACAGAGAATGGGCGTGACAAAGTGGACTTTGCTGTCTCTCTGTGAGTAAAAATTTCTACCTACAGAGAAATAGAAATGCTTGTTGCATTTAAACCAGTAAGTGCTTAAGGTGGACAGGGAAGCAGTTTAGAAGAGACCATAAGTCCAACCCTGTTTACTCTGAGGTTTTACAATATGAGCAGCTGGATATCCTCTGTAATTAAACAAGAGAGACTTTAGAGACCTGATGTGGTAAACAGAATTTGCCTGTCAGGGCTAAGATTTTTGGTTTGGTTTTCTTATTGCATGCAAACATATTTGTGTTATAAAATCAAGGACTTGAAAAGCAGTGAGGAGAATGTGGTTGACCATGCAGCCTTATTTCTGCTTACATAGGCTTCTCCCTTCCCCATGTGCAGAAGAAAGCACTAAGAGAAAGCCAGTGTGCGAGTGTTCAGTTAAGTCTGTGTTAATGCACGGAGCCCTGTGTGTTGAATTAGGGTCGAGCAGGCTACCTCACGTCTGGCACTTTTTCTGATTGCTTTAATTACAAGGTAAGTGGCAGTCTTCCGTGAAATTCCAGATAAAAAGCACGTTAGGGTTTTTTAAGAGAAGAGATCGTGTACGTATGAAGCTTCTTGTGGGCGAACCAACCCAACTGGCCACTGTACTAAAACCAGCTCATGTTTCTACCACTCCAATAACCAAAAGCACTTGGGATACTAGACCAGGATTTTGTGTATACCCTGCTCACAGAGGAAAGCAGTGAGTGCATGTTCCCATGACGAGGAGTGAAACCACAATATCATCTTGATCTCTTCTCCCTCTCTGCCCTGATCTCCTCCCCCCCCATCTGTGGATGATATCTAGAAGGTTCATCATCTCTCCCCTCCCGCCCCCCGTTTGTTGTTTTTTTTTTTTTCTTTTCCATAGGATAGGATCAGTAATGAAGCTAGTTTTAGTGTTGAAATGCATGCTGGCTTTGCATGCTTAGAGGAACAAATGAAGAGATTTAAAAGACGCTTAGAAGAGGACACAGCATTTGCCTCTTAGCACAGGACTTAAGAGTTGCAGGGTGGGCAGACAGTTTGGAAACAGGAACTAACAGGATGCCAGGATGAGTGGATTGGAGAGGCAAGAGTTGGGGTGAAAGGAGTCGGAATAGTGGGTGAGGTTCATGGCAGGAAACTCTTGAACAGCAGCTCTGCGTGTAATAGTGAAGCAGCTGAGATGTGGGAAGGGAGGAGGATGATTTGTCAGATGGGCCCTAAGAAATAGTTTTAAGAGCAATATGTGAAACTCCTAGATGAGGCTGAGGGTTGACCCAGATAGCTAGTGAGGCTGCAACCATTAAAAACTGAAGGATGTTATGGATGGATGCTAGGTGATGTGGCTGAAGATAAGAAGTATTATATCTTTGGAAACTTGTCCTCAGGGTTGAATTAAAAGAAATAATTCTCTGGCTAGTTTGGAAGACACCCAGCCTGGGATTATTTATTTACTCTAAGTAATAGGGTGTGGTTTTGCTTTTAAGGATTGCTTACTTTTCTTTTAAACTGCAGGGTTAAAAGTTTCTCTCTTCCCAAGCGGCAGCTGGAAATTAGTGCAAATACCCGAGATGTTAACGCTGATTAAGTTGCAGAAGCAGATAGCTGGGACTTCCGATATGGGGCAGAGCTGTTCCTTCTTGGTCACCTTGCTCTTTCTCAGGTTGGCCCATGACAGCGAATTTGGAAACTGCTCCAGTGCAGCTGGTGCTGGGTTTGACTTTCCCTTCATAGTTCTCTTCGAGTGAGTGAAGGAGTTGCTTGGCTTACAGAGAACGGCAGGAAAAGTTGGGATGCCGACTAGCCCTGTAGCTTTGCTTCTGTGTGTAGAAGTGCCTGCGTGGTTGAGAAAGCCAGGGGCAAGTGGCTGGGTTTGGTCAGGCATGACAGGGCGTAGCTGAAGCAGCAGAGACGTGGCAGAGAAGGAAGGGCGTTTCTGTTGACCAGGGGAGTGTCTGGACTGGACTGGAGGGGTAATGGTTCCCGGCCAGGGGGCTGCCATGGGGAGAGCTGCAGGCTTGCGTTAGGCAGCGCTGACTGTAAACACTCAAGTACCCGGATATTTGCAGTGCTAGGTGAAGTGCAGCTGTGTTTTGCTTTGACCTGGTAACAAGGAGAGCCTGTTACCGTAAGTCGGCAGATGAAAAACTCTCTAAGACTCAATTTGGAGTTTTAGAAAGCAGGCATTCTTTATTGCGGCGCCGGACGCACAGGGGATCACTCCACCTAATGTGCGCGCCGAGCTGCTTAACTATAGGAGTTAAGTACAGTCAAAATATACATATTCATTAGTTTTCCGAGGCATGATTAACATATTAATGTTAGTTCATTAACATATGTAAAAGTCTTTACACATGCGCTCTTATGTCCATTGGTGGTCTTTCAGGGTCCTCTGGTGGTCGTCGATAGTCTTCCTCACCATGACCGCTAGTTGAACTCAGTTCTTGCGCATGCACAGTTCATTCTTTGGCTCGGTTTGCACACTTTTACCTTCACAAACTAGCTGTCTTCAGCATCACTTTCTTATCTACAAAGTTTCAAGGTCTTCTGTCCTACTAAATTTTTAGCTTATCTATTCAGAGAGTATACCCCTACTGCACAGAGTAAACCCCTACTGAATGTTTGGCTTATCTATTCAGAGAATATGTCAAGCTTGGCTACATTATGTCCAGTGAAGAGAACCAGATGTCTCTTCAATATTCCTTTGTACTCGGTATCAATCCCTCCTTTTCTTTTGAGGATTCGTAGCTAACAAGCTACAATCCTCATCTCATTAAGAGAGTTGACAAAGCTATAGTAGGCAGGGTTAGTATATGTCAAGTTGGGTTATTCGTTTCATCATGTACCAAACCTTTGTATACAATATAACTACAAGTAACAGGCATACTACAGTTAGAGTTAGTAAGACTATAATTGGATGAAGCATAAGGTTAAATACTCCCGTTGCAGTCGGTGACCATCCAAGAAGAGTTTCCCACCAGTGGTGTTCTCCATCCTTCTTTACTCTTTCCAAGACATGGTGTATCTCTTCTGTATCATGGTGAACGGTGATTAGAGTTTTGCGTCCATTGTCTCGGACCCGTTCTAGTAATTGACACAGGTCATTATGTTGCAGTAGTTTCTTCACCAATGTGAGATCCATTCCGATGGGGGTAGGTAATAAATCTTCACTCAATGTATAATTAGATTGCAGTAATTGATAAGATGTAACAGGAGCTGAATAATTAAAGTCGCATCCTTTCGAATTTCGGTGGGTAAGGTGCCCTCTTCCCCTTCTCTTATAACTGCTGCTACCATAGATTGAATTAAGTTCTATTACTCCCAGATATTCTCTTAACTACTAGTCGAAGAGGTGATCTTGATTCCACTTTCCATTCTACAGGAGCTTTCTTAATTCGAGAGTAGTGAATCCACGGTCCTTTTCCTTCTAGTTTAACTGCTGTATGTGTAGTTAACAAGATTTGAAATGGTCCTTTCCATTTTTCTTGTAGTGGTTCAGAAGTCCATGATTTAATGTATACCCAATCTCCGGGCTGGAATGGATGCGCTGGGGAATCAAGACCTAGAGATTTATTCAAGACTACATATTTATTTAGTTTTTGTAAAACTTTCCCAAGAGCAATCAAGTAATTTCTTGCATCATTCTCCCCTTGTATTCGCATCTCTCCTGGCAGTCCAGGCATTTGGTACGGTCGTCCATACATCAATTCGTATGGGCTGAAGTGTTGCCTACCTCGTGGCTGGACTCTAATTCTTAGCAAAGCTAAAGGCAAAGCCTGTGTCCAGTTTATCGAGGTTTCCTGACATATCTTACTTAACTGAGTCTTGAGGGTACAATTCATTCTTTCTACTTTACCACTAGATTGAGGCCTATAAGGGGTATGTAAATCCCAACTAATATCTAACAGTCTGCTTATTTCAGTAACTACTTTGGCTACAAAATGTGGGCCCCTATCTGATGACATCCCTAAAGGTACTCCAAATCTTGGGATTATTTCTTTTAATAATATTTTTACTACTTCTTTTGCTTTATTGGTGCGACATGGAAAGGCCTCAGGCCATCCTGTATATGTATCCACAAGGACTAACAAATACTTTAGCCCTCCTTTTCTTGGCAATTCAGTAAAATCTATTTGCCAATACTCCCCAGGTGCCTGTCCCTCCATAGTTTTTCCTAATTGAATTTTATTCTGTGTTTTTGGGTTGTTTTTACAACATAACTCACATCTTTGTGTGACTGATTTTATAATTTCCACCATATTTCTGCTAATAACCGACTTCTGTAAATGTTTTAACAAATTTTCAGTCCCCCAGTGCACAGTGTTATGTTCTTCCTTTACTAAACTATTCATAAGGGAATGCGGTATTACTACTAAACCTGTAGGTGTAACTGCCCATCCGTCTTCTCGCCTTTCTGCTTGTAAAGTTTCGATTAATCTTTTATCTTGTTTATCGTAAATAGGGTTTTCTTGAAGGGAGATTCTTTTTCCTGGCACTATTGCTAATACATTTTCTTCTATGCCTTTTTCTGCAGCCCGCTTTGCGGCCAAATCAGCCAGCTTATTTCCTCGCTCCTGAGCGGTTTGTCCCGACTGATGAGCTTTACAATGCATAACAGCTACAGCAGCCGGAGCCTTTATGCTCTCCAGTAGGCTCAAGATCTCTTCTTTATGCTTTATCTCCGTACCTTGTGAGGATAATAATCCTCTTTCCTTCCAAATTGCTCCATGTGCATGTACTACTCCAAAAGCATATTTAGAATCTGTCCAAATATTCACACACTTATTTGCACTTAACTGTAGAGCTCGGGTGAGAGCTATCAGTTCAGCCTTCTGAGCTGACGTCTTGGTGGGCAGCGCTTGTGCTTCCACCACCATTTCGACGGTGGTGTTTGCATATCCTGATACCCGCTTTCCTTCTTTCATAAAGCTGCTGCCGTCCGTGTATAGCTCCCAATCTGGATTCTGCAAGGGAACATCCTTTAAATCGGGTCTGCTTGAATAGACTTCCTCAATGGTCTGCAGACAGTCATGTTCCGGTTTGCCTTCTTCTTGTCGAGTTGAGAGAAACATGGCAGGATTAATCACGGCAGTAGTCTTTAAGGTCACATCATCTAGTTCTATTAGTACTACTTGATATTTTAGCATTCTACTAGGAGACAACCAATGTCCACCCTTCTGGTCCAATACTGTGGTCACCATGTGTGGAACATAAACAGTTATCTTTTGTCCCATAGTAAGTTTTCGAGCCTCCTGTATTAATAACACTGTTGCAGCTACTGCTCTTAGGCAACTCGGCCATCCTTGGCTCACCGGATCAAGTTGTTTAGAAAAGTAGGCCACAGCCCTTTTATATTCCCCCAACCGCTGGGTTAAAACTCCAAGGGCTATTGCTTGTCTTTCATGAGTAAATAATTCAAATGGCTTTTCTAAATTAGGCAGTCCCAAAGCTGGGGCCTTCATCAGAGCTCTTTTGAGTTGAATGTATGCATTTCGATCTTCATTTGACCATTGCAGGGAACCTTTTGATGACTTCAATAATTCATACAAGGGTTTTACCATCAGTCCATAGTTAGCAATCCATAAACGACACCATCCCACCATTCCTAAAAAGGTTCTCAACTCATGAACATTTCGAGGTTCTGGAAGCTGACAAATAGCTTCTTTCCTTTCATTACTTAATTGTCTCTGTCCCCTCAGAATTTCAAAGCCCAAATATATTACAGTTTCCTGTGCAATTTGGGCCTTTCCTTTTGACACTCGGTAACCACTAAGTCCGAGGAAATTTAATAAACTGACTGTCAATTCCAAGCATTCCTCTCGGGAGTTCCCAGCTATTAGTATATCGTCGACATACTGTAGCATTACTCCATTTCTGTTTTCTTGTCTCCATAATTCTAATTCTTTTGCTAGTTGATTTCCAAAGATTGTCGGACTATTTTTGAATCCTTGCGGTAATACAGTCCAAGTGTACTGGGTTTTCCTTCCAGTCTCAGGATTCTCCCATTCAAAGGCAAACAATTCCTGGCTTCCGGAATCAAGTGGGACACAGAAAAAGGCATCTTTTAAATCTAAAACTGTAAACCACCCCTGTTCCTCGGTGAGTGCGGTTAATAGTGTATATGGATTTGCCACTACTGGATATATATCTTGGACAATTTGGTTTACTGCTCTCAAATCCTGGACTAATCTGTAAGATTTTCCATCGGCCTTCTTAACAGGTAAAATCGGAGTATTATACTTAGATTCACATTCTCTTAATAACCCATATTTCAAAAACTTTTGTATAATAGGTACCAAACCAAGTTTAGCTTCTAATTTTAAGGGATACTGTTTCAATCTTACCGGTGTTGATCCTGGTATAAGGTCTATTCTTACGGGTTCAGCCCTCTTTGATTTTCCAGGTATTTCTCCTGCCCAGACAATAGGGATCACTGCATCTTCAACTTCAGTCGGGATTTTCCTTTTCACTTGCTCAATTTCCTGTAATAATAATATTGAAGCTTGGACAAATTTAGATTCAGGTATTGACACTTCTACTTCTCCATTCTTAAACTTTATTTCAGCTTCTAGTTTTTCTAGTAGATCTCGGCCTATTAAAGGTTTTGGTGCACCTGGTAGATACAAAAACTGATGCGTTACCCATTGTTTTCCAATTTTAAATTTTAGAGGTTTAAAGAAGGGCCGCGTCTCCGGCTTTCCTGTCGCACCAATAATTCTTACAGTATCATATCCTAACTCATGTTTCTTTGTATTCAAAACCGAATAAGTAGCTCCTGTATCGATTAAACATTCTATTTCAGTTTCATCTTCCCCCAGCTTAATTTTAACCAGAGGCTCTGCTGGGGAAGATTCCTCCGGTTTCCTTCAGTCTTCCATTTCTATGTTTAATATAGAGGTTTCAGACTTTCCATTTTTTTCGTAACAACGGACATTCTTGTTTCCAATGTCCCTCCTTCCTACAATAAGCACATTGAGTTTTTCCTAATGGGGGTCTAGAGTATCCCCTACTGCGACCTTCCCGATGTCGACCCCCCCCAAATCCGTCTCTTCTTTGGCCTCCTTGTGAACCACGAACTCCTTCCAATGCTGCGATTAGCCTAGCATTCCCTTTTTCTTTTTGCTGGTCTCTGTTTCTATATATTAACCAAGCCCGATCTAAAAGCTTTCCCAAATCTCTAGCATCTGCCCCTTGTAGTTTCTGTAATTTCCTGCGAATGTCGTCTGCAGATTGTCCAATAAATAAAGTTGCCAATTGACTCTTTCCCTCTTCTGATTCAGGATCTAGTGTTGTATATTTTCGGGCTGCTTCTTTTAACTTATTTAAGAAGTCTGTGGGTGACTCCTTCTTGTCTTGTTTAATTTCATATAATTTTGACCAGTTTATTGCTTTAGGTATAGCATTCCTTATCCCAAATAGGACCCATTTTTGATATTGAGTCAGTAATAATTTTTCTCCATTATCATTTGGATCCCATGCAGGATCAGCTGAAGGGAAATGATGCTCCAGTTGTCCCTGCAGTGTTCCCGCAGCTATTTGAGCTTCTACCTGAGTTCTAGCTGTTTTACGAATCATTTCCCTTTCTGTACTATCAAACAATACTTGCATGATAACTTCAATATCTTTCCAATCTGGATCCTGAGTTTTTATCATCATTTCAAAGGCACTGGCCACTCGATCGGAATCATCTCTATAATTGCCGGCAGCTATTTTCCAGTTGTTTAAATCTGTGATCGAAAAAGGCACTTTTACTACAACCGGACCCTCATTCCCTACTGCTTGCCTTAACGGAGCTTGCAACACGGTTCCCTGTCGGTTACGAGTTCTCCTTGCCACCGGCGTGGCCCTTGTAGCGCCTCTCTCAGACTCATCGTCCGATTCGCCCTCCACCCTGAAGGGCTCAAATCCATGATTTTGGGATCTCTGCCTCAATCCCGGAGCCACTAACATCTCTAAATCCTCTTCCTGCTCTTTCTGAGTCAACTTCAAACATCTCTGTCCAATACTACATGCCGAACAACACCTTTTTAACACTTTCCCTTTTTCTCTCTCTCGTTCATCCTTTTCCAATGCCAATACCAAAGGATCAGTTGGGGCCAAATTAATTCCACACTTCTTTTGCCACTCAGGATGCTGCCTCAATGTAAAGAACATATCAGCATACAATATCTCATCCCATTTTCCTTCTCTCCTCAGAAACAGCATTAGTTGTAACAGGGTATTATAATTCAAAGTACCATTCCTTGGCCACTTTTCTCCATCTTCTAGTTTATATAGTGGCCACCATTGATTACAATACTTAATTAGATCATCCCTTCTTGTGACCCCACCAGGGGATCCTGCAATTTGTTTCCAATGTATTAAAATACAACCCAAAGGTGATTTCTTTAAAATTCCCTCACCCGTGGATGGTCCGGCACCCATTTTATACACAGGGAATCACACACACAGACAAGTCTTTCATACAACAACACAAATAACCAATCACTATAACAAACAGATGAACTATAACAAACAGACAATACTTGCAATAATAGACAAGTTCTTACAATATTTGTTACCGCGGTTGCTAGCAGGAATTCTAATCCCTTTTAAATCAAACGGGGACTTTAACCCCTTCCAAACCAAACGGGGACATTTAACCCCTACCAAACGGGGACATTTAACCCCTACCAAATGGGGACTAGCCCCTACCCGGGTCCTAAACCCAACCCTGCGGAGCTTTCGCTGCGTCTGACGGGCAGGTAACCAAATTTCCGAAAGAATGCCTTATTACTCACAAAGCAGTAGTCTTCGCTCAGGGGCTCTTCGGTCCGGGGATCGGGAGAAGTCCTCTCCGAGAATCCCTCGGTGCCGGCTGAGGTTCCGCGATCCCAGGATCCGTCGAGGCTCAAGAGCTGTGTCCCATCTGGGTCGCCAAAACTGTTACCGTAAGTCGGCAGATGAAAAACTCTCTAAGACTCAATTTGGAGTTTTAGAAAGCAGGCATTCTTTATTGCGGCGCCGGACGCACAGGGGATCACTCCACCTAATGTGCGCGCCGAGCTGCTTAACTATAGGAGTTAAGTACAGTCAAAATATACATATTCATTAGTTTTCCGAGGCATGATTAACATATTAATGTTAGTTCATTAACATATGTAAAAGTCTTTACACATGCGCTCTTATGTCCATTGGTGGTCTTTCAGGGTCCTCTGGTGGTCGTCGATAGTCTTCCTCACCATGACCGCTAGTTGAACTCAGTTCTTGCGCATGCACAGTTCATTCTTTGGCTCGGTTTGCACACTTTTACCTTCACAAACTAGCTGTCTTCAGCATCACTTTCTTATCTACAAAGTTTCAAGGTCTTCTGTCCTACTAAATTTTTAGCTTATCTATTCAGAGAGTATACCCCTACTGCACAGAGTAAACCCCTACTGAATGTTTGGCTTATCTATTCAGAGAATATGTCAAGCTTGGCTACATTATGTCCAGTGAAGAGAACCAGATGTCTCTTCAATATTCCTTTGTACTCGGTATCAAGCCCAGTTCATATTTCATAACTTTCTCTGAGGATAGGTTAGCCAGAAGGAGAACAGCACTATTCCTGCATAATAACTCTGGGGAAAAGTAGAAGACACTAGGATGTGGTGGCTGGGAGATGAGCCAGCGTGGCAATGTACGGTTCATCTCTTGTGAAATGCAACAGCTGCTGTCTGCAGATTTTGGACCTCAGGGGCTCTCCAGAGTAGTCAACTTGACCACCGTAGCATGGTTTTTGTGTTGGTGTGTTAAAATCTTTCTAAAGCTTGCACAGCTTCTGTTCTCTGCTTCGCTTGTTGATTTGGTACAGGGGTTATGCCTGTGCTTCTAACAACTCTGTGTCCATGCGAGAGGACTGCAGAGCTGATGTACCAGAGGTTTACTGTGCTTTATGGTTACAGTGAGTGTTGTTTCACCTGGTAAGCCTACACGTCTAATCAAGAGTTATGGCTAAAGCAGATGCACACAAAGCAATGGTTAAAAATCATAACTTGGGCCAGCAGTTGCTGAAGAAACAGGCAAAAAATTAGGACAGCTGGTTGAAGTGAGTGGGAGTATAAAGGTAATAAGCATCCATAGTTGCATGTGTTAAGTGTGTGCAATGTAATGTCTTTTTTTTCCTTTATTTGTAAATAAGAGAGTTCAAGGGACAGTCTTTCCACAAGAGTTTGAGGCTCATGTTCTTTTTTTCATGGAGGTTTTTAGTGTGACATCATTTTTAGCCTTTAAGTTACATGACTTTGTAGCAGAAAGTTAAAAAAAAAAAAAGGTGACTCAAAAATTCATGCTTCTCAAGTGCCAATTCTGAGTTTAGATATTAATCAATGAAGATTCAAAATTACCTTGTACTAAGATCCTCTATAGTAATGTAGAAAAGTAGTTGTAAAAACGAGTAATAAACTAGAATATTTTGATATGAGACATGTATAATAACTTGAATCTGTGTATAGCTGCCTGTTTTGCAGATCAGTCTGCAAGACTGAGAACAGGGTATTTCATTCAGGGTTGGCTGTGCTTGTGTCATTGCTGCTCGTGTGATGCCAGTACTGCTGCAGCTGATCTGGGACAGCTGGGACTCTGCAGCATCGCTGCTTCCGAAGTCATAGACTGGAAAGCTTGCAGAGATACTGTGCATGGACACACAGAAATCGTTATTGTATACTTCCTCTGTGTGGACATACCAAACTCTTGAAAAATGAGTGCAGCGTGTCTGCTTGTTACTGCTCTTCAGTAACATATCTATGCAAAATACTGGGAAGCAGCTGATCTTTTGTTTCTTTCTGTGGTTTTAACATGTAGGTTGCTTTCTGCCCTCTGGCAGGAAAATCCTTAAAAGGATTTTATTTATTTAAAGATATACTCTAGAAAGGAATAAAAATAGTTTTGCTCCAACTATAATTTGTTAATCTGGAAGTGAAGGCTTTTTTTCATAGTTGAAGCATTGTTTAGCCACCCTTCAGATATGCTTGCTGCTAAAGGACATTTTCCACAAGCAGTTTTAAGACCACAGTCTTCCTAAACACTGGTTATTAGATGTGTGTATTCTTTTCTGCTTGCAGTAACTGTTTGCAGACTACTTCAGTGAAGTGATAAAAAAATTTCTTTGTCCATTTAAAGCGCAGAGGTAAATAGTTACCTGTGTCACATCCGTGATTTTTGTTTACAATTTTAATAAGCAAATTCTCTGACAATTTCTGTGAACAGTTCTCATTCTCAAAGTAACATCGATATTTTAAGTATAGAATATTCAAAGTGCAAAGTTGCATGGTCCAGTTGGAAGGAAACTTGTCCACAGACCAACTTGCTTGGTTGTTTTTTTTTCCTTTTTGGGGGGAAGGTGCGGGAGGAGAGCAGGCAGGGAGAGTCTGGATGTAATCAAACAATAGTCTGAGTTATCTTCCCCTTTCTTTAAGTAAATCAAAGCATTCAAATCATTCAAGTTGCTAAAGGTGCAACTGCTAAAACCACCCTAATTTTTGTTCTATTTACAGGAGTAATTTCTTCATTTCTTTTATCTGTATGAATATTCCTATTCTAGACCATATTCCATGGTCAGTCTTGCATTTAGTTTTTAATATAGATACTGTCACTGACTGCCTGAGACAGATTTCAAGCAGAATGCCAGCTCATAAATACCTGTCAGATCTGGGGTGCATGAGCACCAGTTCTTCAGTGGCATGTTGCACAGAGACTGGACAATGTGCTTTCAGAGAGACTGAGCAGCCTTTTCTCATTGTGAGAGTAGAGTTGAGCACTACATTTGAATTCAAGCTGGCTTCAAAGTCTTGCCGTGCCAGGTGCTGACGCTTAGGGTAAAAGGAAGATCTAGAAATCAAATGTGTGATCTAATTTAAGCCAAGATATCATGAGTAGGTACATCAAACAACTGAAAGATTAAGGAAAAAGAATAGAAAGAAATATTAGTAAGAAAATGTGTCCACTTCAGACTTGTGCAGCGTTTGGTGGCAGTTAAACTAATACACATCTCTGCTTTGGAACAGTCAGAATTCAAACTGATGTGGGATGCACTTTGGAGAAAAATACTAAGGTGTTTAAATAAAAAATAGCAATTGATTACATGTTAATTTTGCACCTTAATTTTAAACAATTTTTTTTTTCCTCTTGCCCGGGTTCTCTGCCATTGTTGGTGAAGATGGACACCAATTCCTGATTATGTCTTCCATTCTTTAGTCTTAAGATACTGTTTCTTTTTTCTTTTCTTTTTTTTTTTTAATTCATGTTAAAGTGTAACACCACCTTGTATTTTATAAGGGGTGCGTGTACGTGTGTGTGTGCAAGTGTGTGCGTGTGTGTGTTCCATTTAACGGTTTCCATGGATGGAGCATACTCCATTAGTAACTCAGACCATTTGTTACTCTGAAACTGAATCTTGTTCTCTTCCCTATGATGATTCTGCTTTTGGAATATACAGGAAAAGATCCTTAAGTTCAAGCAGAAGTAAGAATAAATCTGTACCACTAATTCCAATCGTATACATTATGATAGTACTTCAAGATTTATATATACTTATTTCTGTTGTTATTGTTATCTTAATTGTGTAATAAAAAAATGCAGAAGTAAATTGAAATAGCTCCCCTAGCCTTCTAATCATCAGCTAACCTCATAAACCTTTCAGAAATTTATTTGAAAATACGATAAAAGAAGCAATATTCTGAATAGTCAGAGTTACTCTAGAAGATGAGGGGCATAATGAATGATATCAAGAAGTGAAATACTATGCTTTTGAATCTAAATGTCTTTTAGTATCAGAGATGACTATGTCTCATATGATTGTGCTCAAGTATTGCTTCAAGATTGCACCAAGATGTACAGAGTTCGTTTGCTTCTGCTGAGCATGTGTGACTAGGTGGAGAAACCTATTTATATAATCATGTATCAGGGACTGATTTAAAAAAAAAAAAAAGTATCTCTCTCAGAGATTTCAGTTGCATTTAATGCTGGTATTTGAGCACTGGCAGAGGTTACCCAGAGAGGTTCTGGAGTCTCCATCCCTGAGATATTCAAAAGCTGTCTGGACACAGTCCTGCGCAACCAGCTCTGGGTGGCCCTGCTTGAGCCCGGGAGTGGGGCCAGATGACCTCCAGAGGTCCCTTCCAACCTCAAGCAGTCTGTGATTCTGTATGGATCAGGGCGATCATCAAAGATGGCTAGCATCGTTCGTAGGACGTGTTTCCAAGTATCACTGCGGTGGCTGAGTAGGAGTGTCCGTGTTAGGTGGGCATTTCCCATTTTAACAGAGAAACCTCTCTTAGTGGGTAGGCTACTTGGAGAAGCACCCTCAGGGTCACAGTTGTTCGGTCTCGACACTCAGCAACTCACTCTTGTTAGCTATTTATGTGATAAATTAAGACGTTCACAAATTTTAAATTTCTGAAGGTGGTTGTAAACTGCAGCCAGGCTTGGCTGTACTAAACAGACTATTACTGGAGTCGAGCACTTCCTCCACTCAGGATATGTGATCTCGTCATTGCTCTTTGACTCTTCTTTGAACTCCTTCCAATGTATCCAAGTCCTCCTGAACCGCTGCCCCTGCCACTGGGCCTGGTATTCCTGGAGGGGCCTCACCTCCCCGTGTGCCTGGGCACCATGCCTCCCTCTTGCCTGCAGTGTACTGCGAGGAGCTCACGTTGGCCGGTGGCTGTCATCCGCTGCCCCAGCCGGCCCTTGCTGAAATGGCCTCCCTGTTCTGCGTGAGCGGCCAGCGCTCCCTGTGCGCGAGGGGCCTGGGGACCCATCCACCTGCACCGGCCATGTCGAAAGGCCTCTTGGCTGGTCTCCTTCCTTCTCACAGGCGGGAGGGGCGGCTGCGGTGGTAGTGGCCTGTCCGCTTCATTGCTTTAATTGTTTTCTCTGCCTCCCAACTCCATATCTTTTTGGTTTTCCCAGATTTGTTTAAGAATAATCCCAAATCTCCCGTTAGGTAACACATATTTGATGAGGTTGTCGTAAAACTGTCACCATTGTATCATCAACACCTTTGTATGTAGGCAGATCAAAATGCGCTTTCTTTCATTAAGCACATCCACATTTTAGTCCTGAATCCACGTGTCATCAGACTTGGTAGTGGTAAACACGAATGTAAACAAGATTACATTAAATTCTGAGTAGCCTGAGTGCAGAGGCTTTTTAGATTTTTCTTTCTGAAGTCGGTATATAAGGAAGCTTAGTAATGAAGATGGAAGTAAATGATCTAGCAGTAACTTTTGATCGCCAGTTAAAATTTTTAGATTACATTCACCTCTGTTTCTTCCACCGCTTCTTTTAAAATATATTAAAGGAATTACTCTGCAGCAAGTTACGGTAATGTTGAAAGTTTGGATCTCCTGTAACTTTCTAGCGCTGCTCGCTCTGACTCTCTAGAAGGACCAGTGGCTCATTAGGGACACTATAAATAAATATGAGGCTCATTTTTCTGTGCCACTAAGTAGGTCCCACTTCAATTCAGAGCAAATACTTTATGTAAGTCTGGCGAGGGGAACTTTCCTCAGCGCATACGCGTTGCTGGCGTTAACCTATTGATAATGAAATTCAAAGCCTGTTTTCTCTTGTGAAGGGTGGACAGAGCTTTGTGTGAGCTGTCAGAGGAAATTAGGAGTTTAGTAGCTGATGTAGAAACAGAAGAAGAGGCTTCTTTGTATTTCTTCATCCTTGTGTGCTTTTGACAAATACTGTTAACTACTTAGAATTTGGTCCACTGTACTAACCAGAAGTTAAAATAGTCGTTTTGGGAAATAGCAAAAATAAAAATAAAATATTAATTTTTTACCCCTCTAATCTTACTGTTTCAATAAGGGTCCACAGTAATAGTTTGCTCTTACTCATTAGAAGCTCACCTCAGGAAAGTAATTAAGTGTGTCTTTGTTCTCATGGATCAGAATCCTATTTTCTATCGTTTTAAAGGTATGTACATGTTCCTGGGGATGCATAAATTGCTTTGAGGGTTTTTTTTCCTTAATTTCCTTTTTTAACATTTCCAGTCCAACCATTGTGAAATTTTTTACTTGTCTTCATTTAAGGCGTTTACTCCCTCTGTACGTGACAAGTGACACTTAACCCTGAGGAATGCTAAAATGTCCCCGATGAGAACGTGTCGGTGACACTGTGATATATCAAGCGCATGGTTTGTGACGGCATCCAGTATTACATAACCATGGGCTGTAATTACTCAGACGCGATATCTGCAGACGTATGAACTTGGAAGAGTGCAGCATGATGATACTAAAGGCAGTGTCCAAAGAAAATCAAATCTTTCTCTTGCATCTTGCTTGTTAGCTCTTGAGGCAGCTATGGTGCCTTTTAGTGTAATATTTACACAGCAGTTGAGGTGTGAAATCTCCCACCACGGTAACATCCTAATCCATTTTGGCAGTGCTGTGGCAAGAGTCAAGAGCATGAGCATGTGCAGACCTGTTTGGTGGAACTGAGGGGACCTGAGGGAAAAGATAAAGAGATTGAAGAGGAAAGGGGAGCTTTCCTTGAATTTGCAACCTTGCTGTTTGAGTTCAGAGTTCAGTATTTGAAGCACTGATGGAGCAGGGGGAGCAGCAAGTTCCTCTGGAGCCGCTTTCTGCGAGTAGTGTAAAAATGGTGGTATGTTTGTAATGTGGGCGATGACCATCAGCCTTGGTCAGCTGCTGACAAAAAAAACGAAGCAAAGCTGCAATCTTCTGAGTGCAGTAAACTTTCACTCTTAAGTTTTCAGTTCTCCTCTGTGGGCTTTCTTGAAGTGAACTGTATCTCCTGTGCTGGGTTAACATAGAAGGTTGCATCTGAAGCCTCTGCACACGCTTTAACCATCCGTTGTAGTGAGCTGAGGGTGCTGTCGAAGCTCACAAAAACGTATCAGATGGCTTCTGTGGAGTGCTTAGGCAAAGCAGGAGGTATCTGATTAAAAATGCTGTTTTGTAATAGCAGGCAACGTTGATGTTCAATCTCTTTAGCATGAAGTGCATTGTTTAAGTAATATTTCTTTCTGTAGTAATTTCCTTGGCATTGTTACTGTACCTGGCCTTGTTTTGTTCATTAAGCTGTAATATAGTTCAATTTTACAATTATACTAGCCCCTTCCTGTCTCTTAATGAAAGTAAGAAATTCTTCCCAAGTGTTTCCAATCATGCTTTGATTACTTGCTGTTGTTACGATGCCTGTGGACCAGGCCACATTCATTCAAAGACTACTGATCTCAAATCTGAAAAGGCTGTACTGTTGTTTAGCAGTGTCTTTTAAAGTTTGAAACTTTACTTGAGCTGTAGTTAAATAGCCTGCTTGCTTCATTTTTTCCACGGTTACATTTTAAACCTTTGGTAAGGGGAGTGCCAGGAGGCACTGGCCCACTGGGATGCTGTGAGCTTGGGGGGGATACGTGATTGAGAGGAATCCTTTTTCCTCGGGGCAGGTTGTCAAGGTTCTTACTGTGGTTTTCCAAGCGTCGGTTTTGGACTTCCAGAATTCACCCAATCTTGACCCAGCTCTCTCTAGTTGGGATTATGTTCCTTTTCTGCAGGGTGTTTTTGGACATCTCCAATTACTTACTTTCCCTCGGGCTTGTTCCTATTTCTGTTTTTCTTTTCCACTGGTAGGTATGGGTAGACTGTAGTTTTCAGTCCACCTAAATCCTCAGATCCGACATACTCAGAAATTGGTAAGGATTGCTTGAGGAAAGGCAAAGGAAGACTAGTCCCGTCCGAGTTTGATGTTAGGGCTGATAGATTGCCGATAGGAAAAATCAAAAGCGAGAGCCATAGGCTGTGCTAGCAACTGGTGTGGTGCGATGAGAGCTGGGAGTGCGGAGTGAAGCAGCAGGGGCTGAGCATCCACGCTGGGCACGCTTTGGAGGCTTTGCTTTGGTTAGCTCTAGCCTGGTGGCATGGACTAACCATCCATTGGGTGTGCTCCAGGAGTATGTCTTCCCATTCAGTTTTATCCTTGAGGAATCTGGCTTGCGTGCTCTGAAACACCTCCACAGCGTGAACCGCAGTGGAGTGTGAGGTAACGTGCTCCCGATGGACCAAAATGCATGCGTAGATGCACTCATAGAAAGTGGCTGGGAGGTGGGTCTGCACAAAAGGTCAGTGGCTAAGACCCATCCTTGGCAAAAGAGACCAGATAAGCCATTACTGACAGTAAAATTAAAGAGAGGTGGAAAAAGGGACTGAGGGAGATAAAAAGCCAAATATGTAGCTTGATCAAAGTTGTGGCTTGCCAATAAACTAGTCATCCACTTTGCTGGTGGCATGGTTGTGGGTGTAGAAGTGTATTGCAGTATTAAGAGCAGATAGGATTTTGATATCGGCAATTTAGGGAAGTTGGAAATAGGTTTATATTGGTGATGTAAACCTAAATATGAAAAACTGATTCAACAGACTTAATACTGTGCAGACTGCAGCGGGAAAGAATTATGAGGTTTGTTAAAATGATTGAGATAAACGTAAAGGCATGCTATTGATTTTAGATGTACAGAGATTAGGCCCAATATATGCAGTTTTGCAAGGAGAGTGATAACCTAGACATGGAGGAGAGGGTATTTTAGTCAACCATGAAACACCTGTTTAGTTGATATTTAGCTTAAGCAAGTATAACTGGCCAAGTTATATTTTGACAGCCAGCTGTTACCACCATGGTATTCTGAGCTGGTGGCCATACGTTTTTACTGATGAACAAACAGACCAGCTTTTTAGGTAAGTGCACATACTCATACCATGAAGTAAATGTAATACACAGTAGAAGAAGGAGAAGATAGGAAAATGAGTACTGTATTGTGATATCCATGTTACAAATACGTGTAACAATATTGCGTGACCCAGAGGGCATACTTGTGATAACATTTGTCTTTTTTTATACTTTTAACGCTAGGTCTACCCTGAATTACAAATCACTAATGTTGTCGAAGCCAACCAGCCAGTTACAATCCAGAACTGGTGCAAGAGGGGATGGAAGCAGTGCAACGGTCACCCGCATATTGTGGTTCCCTATAGGTGTTTGGGTGAGTGATCGAGTTTCAGTCTGTTTTTTCTCTCTCTTTGGTGTTTCAGTATCTTCATGAAAAAGATAAAGAATCTACATAAATACCTCTTACATCTCTGTGTTATCTTCTCTGAGGTAGGTCTTATCTAATTGTTCAGTCCTTTGGAACTGCATTAACTAGAGAGAAAATACTCCTGCTTTTCCCGATACTGTTTTCATGAGCGACTGCAAACCAGGCTTCTGCTTACTCCCCTGATTTTTGTCATTATCTGTCCTCTCCTCTCTTTTCCTCCCATATAGACATGCATGTGTGTGCCCAGTTTACAGTTTTTTGCTTATAAGCTATCCATCTTTTCCCTAAATAAATACTTTTTTCCCCCATTATTTTTTGAATATCTAGTACTTGGTCTCTTACTGTGAAAGATAATGGGAATCTGTTTTTATTGAAAGCAAGCAAAAGCTAGATTATAAAGTCCCCTGTTTCTTTCTACAACTTTATTTTTGTAGTAGTTGCTTACTATTCTTTTCTGTGTCCTTGGCGTTTTGAATCGATTCACCAATTTAAAAGGGAGGTTCAGTCCTTCATTTTTTTGTTAACCTTTACTTCTCTGTTAGTTTTCTGTCAGCATTCAGAAAACAGAATCATATTTATTTGTTGTTTTTATTAACATTCTAGGCACAACGTTTTCTTGAGATTATTCCATGAGCTATTTAAGTATGTTGCTTTACCAGTGCCATTTGAATTGTGATAAATTGTGTTTAAATACTGGAGTTCAAAGTTGGAACTTGCTTTTCTACGAAGCCGGGGCAGCTAAAATGTTGTGAGGAAAGCAACTCGGGCCAGTTATTCCATGAAATAAATAATGAAAGAAATCCAGAAAATATGCAATCTTTCTGGAATTTTTGTTCATTTGTGTAGAAAAGGTAAAACACATGGCACGCTGTGCCGGATGCCCAGGCAGTGAGTGTGCCAACTTAACAAAGATAGGTCTGCAGAGTAACTAACAAGCATGCTACCGCTACGGTCAAAGGTGCCAAAACAGCAGATGTGCAAAATCTATACTAAGAAGTATCAGGGAAATTTTATTGTTCAGTAAAGTTTCTAGATCTGATGTTTGTTTGTATGGATACGAAATAAGTGTTTCTAGACCGGCAGTATATCATTGCTGATGCTACTGCAGGTAAGAATGACTAGTTTATTCTGAGCAAAAGTGTTCGAGAACCCAAATTCAAGACTTTTGGTGCGGGGAAGGACCTGCCTCTAGTAATATGAATCCTGACTGCAGGAAGGAACCTACTGCTTTTTGTGTGTTTTCCAGACTTCTATGTGAGTTGAGTTACTCACTTCCACCAAAAGTTTTAATGCTAAAAGGGATGTGCTTTTCTACCCATTTGTTGCTGTGTTTTCTTTAGTTTTCCACAGCCAAGATAAAAACATCAGCTTGCAGTGTCAATGTACTTGTAGAATCAGATAAGCAACTTGCTAGAGGTGGGGCAGGACTGCAGTCTCACCTAGCTTCATCATGATATATTTGATCAGATTCCATGTGAGTGCACTTGCACTAATTCGAGATGTGGCGGAAGGAGGTCAGACTAGTGGAACTATAGAAACTATTTTTTGTAATTTATTGTATTGTCATCATGAGCAAAGCTCTGAATTATGATCAGGGAACTATTATGCTCAGGACTCTCCATACTTACGTAGATTTGGTCAGTGCCCAGGAGACCTTACAACCTGATTTAAGGTGAAAGACAATGTCATCATAAGAGCAAATGAATATAAATTGGCCATGAATAAATTTAATCTGGAAATTATAAGGGAGTTTCTGCAAGAGTGAGGAGCTCCAACAGTCTTCTGGTAAAAGGAATAAGAAGTCTAGTAATTTAGAAGGAAGTTCATAAATTTGTGAACAGGATTATATGCAGTTCCGGGCAGGAGTGAGGAACTGGACTTGGACTTTTAAAGTGTCTTTCCTGAGTTGTGGTTTTGAATGAAAAATTATCAGGACTTGAATGTCTGATATCTTACTTAGCAAGGTAGGCTTTGCTTGCTGGAGACAAAAATGTTAGAGAGATTTAAGCACCTCATGCCCATTAATGCTTTGCCCTTAGCTCCTAGTTTATATTTTAAAATCCCCCCATATGCTATTTTTTTATTTCCTTGTAATTGAGACTTATGCAGTTGTGTCTGCCTGCGTTTATCATCCTTCTTCTATGCTGCTATTCATCTTTTGACCTTGACTAGAATAAAACTAATAGAAACAAAAGCCTTAGATACTAATGTTCCCAAGAGTTTACTGAGAAGAGTGGCCGCATAATTCTTTCCATTGGAGGAAAAATGTTGAACGTGGCCATTATCTGTCATTTCTCCATCAACCAGCCCTCTGCTTGTTGTGTGTGGTTAAAGTTGGACTTTCTTGCCTGTGGTGGAAATGTATTAGAGGAGGAGGCTGGAGGAGTGGGTCATTTTCCCCACATGTGAGGCTGAGAGTACAGCCCCTCATGGGAAGTCGGGCTTGCTTAGTACCCAGCAGCTTGGTGTTCACCTATTGCTAGCAGCCCACATTGTCCTCTCCTGTTGGCTCACTGCCTTTGTAGTGGTGAAGCTGGTCATAAGATGAACAGATCCTTTGAAATGAGAGCAAGTCTTGAAGGAAGGGGGGGGGGGGAAGTGTAGTTTGGGGTTTTTAACGAAGGCCGTTCATTTACTTTTCCTGTTAGAGTTACCCTTTTAATTTATTACTTTGATTTTTCTGTAGTCTAAAAGTTGTGATCAAATACCTTGAATATTCTTGCTGCCTTGTACGTTAAGGGGGTAGACTGGAGGCAGGGAGTTGATTGAATTCAGTCCGTCAGTGTCTCATGGCTTTGATGACAGATTATCTTTTTTAAGAATTTTATGCAATATCATGTTGGGTTTGTTTTTTTTTTTTTTGGCAACTAATCTTCTAGCCTGCATAAACAGCTCAGTATGGGGATACTGATTTTATTAATTATCACCATAAGCAGTACTATGTCTGTCTTGGAGTACTTTTTCCTAAGCCTTATTTGTTACAGAGTTAAGGAGTCCTGAGAGCTCCCCCTCACCACCCCCCTTTATCTCCTGCTAATACTTCTTCAATGTTTTTATTAAAAGTTGGACCTAGCCTGTCAGCTCTGCGTGTGCCTCCGCTATCCTTGGTGTGGTAGCTTATAGTGGGCAATTTCAGAAGTCTGGTAGTGGCAGTGCCCATTCCTCAGTAATTTTAGCGCAAGTAGACCCTTGATGTAGACCACCGTTAAATCCATTGACTCTAGTAAGAATTAAGATGCCAAAAGAAAGTTTGGCAGTGGGCAGCTGATTGCAGGGTTGAGTCTTACAAATTTTACTTTGCTGTGAGAATCACTTTCAGTATCATGAGTCAGCTTATAGTTTCTTCCATCTTGGCATTTGTTTACCACAGAGGTAAGAACCAGTGAGTGACAGAAATGTGTCTGCTTTCAGGCCAGAGCATCTTCACAGTCCATTTGCATCCCAGTCTTCAGCCGAGGCTTTCTGAGATGTGTAGAGAGCATATTGCTACAGCACTTGGCTGCTCCATTAGTCTTTTCTGTTTGAGACTCGTGCATGTTGGTAGTTACTATAGCTATTTGTAGCAGTATACTTTAGTAATATTGATCAGATTTATTAGATTACACAGCTTCATATTTTCTTTTCTTAAGTGGATGCAACTAAAGCATAAAAGCAGTAATTTAAATAAGGGAGTGTGAAAGCTCTTTGAGTCAGCCATGTGTCTTTGCAGTGACCACATAAATACGCCCCCTAAAAATGTTCTAATTGAACCCAAAGAAGAGCATTACTGGTTTAATTTAATTTTAAGATATGATTTTGTGCCATGTGCAGGGCTTTGCAATGTTCTTAAAACTGCAAGCTTTGAGAAAATGTTCCCGTGCAATAAATTTGACTTACTGTTGTATTCATTGCATGTTTCCAGTGACACAGGGGATTACTGTACAGTTTCAGTTCATTGAAGAGGGGAAACTTCTTTTGAAAAGAAAATTGTTGAGTAAATTTTAGTTACCTTTCTGAAAACACTGAAGGCATTTGCCTTAAAACTATCTTTATTTTTATCTTCCTGCATTTAGAAAATGACATCTTCCAGTGTGTGCTTATTATGGTTCAAAGCTCTGTTAGCCACCGTATGACAGAAATAGAAATCTAGGTGGATATTTAGGTCTCTTGAATGATGGTGTCAGACTGCAGTCTTCAAGGGAGAAAAAAAATCTATCTGGGATTTAAGGGGTTTTTTAGTAGTACAAAGATTAAAGAGTTAAATTATGCTACTTGAGTGAGGAGTGTGCTGCTTGACACAGAGCAACAAATGTGGTTTTGGTGTTCAGGCAAAGATGATGAGCCCATGAGATGTGCTGGCGGAAGAGTGAAGATCTGCAGCGCTTCCTTGGCATGGTGTGGGGTGTGCGTGCTGACATCTTCACACCTGCAGCACGCAAAAAGCAGGTGCTTTTAAGACTGAGCCCTCCAAAATGGTGACAGTAAGCTTGCTGTGGGGCACGGGCTGCAGGGTTTCATCAGGCAGTGCCAAGAAGCCCATGATTTCCACTTCGTTTTATGGGAATTGTTCTTGAAAAATATCCTGGCCTTGTTAACGTTGGAGGGAGATTTGCCACCAGCTGCAGCAGGAGGGCAGGATTTCTGGCTGTGTTGGGGAAGCGTGGGCAATAAGCAGTTCTGGTTTGCTCTCTCCTCTCTTCACTTCTTGCCTGAAGAAAAGCAGCTGGTGAATTTGTGCAGTGTGGGCTGTGAAATGAGGTAATTCACTCTGTGTTCCTGGCTGGCAGTGGGAGCAGGCATCCTTGTCCCAGTGTCGTGATTCTTTGAATACCTTGGATAAATGTATGCCTATACTTTTAGATATAGATGAGATTTCATTAACTGTTGGTGAAATACACCCCAGCCTAGCTGCTCATTGTGCATCATAGCCCTGGAGCGAGAGGAGAAGCTAAATTATGCAGATGTTCGTGGATTGATCTGTGGCCATGGCAGCAAACAACTGCGAGGTGGTGTAAAGGGGAATTACCAGGGCATTGATTAACTGCGCTGCGTAAAGTGCTTGCTGGCATACTCACATGTGACTCCGTTTTGTTATCCCATTAATGTATACTGCTAAGCACTGTATTCAGGCAGTGTTTGAAGGATCCAGATGTATTGGAATATCATTACGTATGTAGCCTCTGTCAATCAAAATGTGATTACTTGCAATCGTTTGTTCATAAACAAGTGGATTAGGTTATATGACAAGTATATTTTGCTGTTTGTTTATGTAGTGAAAAGCTGACTTCTGTTTCTGGTTTTAACAAAAACATCTTTGAAAATATTTATTAACTTGTCATGCTTTATTACTCTAACAGCTTGTAAAGTTAACCACTTGTTGATGTTAGAAGAAAAGGCATACTCAAGTTTTGATACACATGCCTAGCCAATTATACCAAAGAAAACACCAAGGTTGTGCCTGGAATGAATCATTTAAATAGAGATATATGTATTGACAGTTCTTTTGGTTCATCTGGTAGTTTACCTGCAATTTTAACTGTGAGATTTTTTCACACAAGCATGTGAAATGCCTGTTTACTTCTGCTACATGGTAGTACTTACTTTTTTTTTTTTTTTTTTTCCCCCTCTCAGCTCACTGTCTAGTGCACCTATTTCTGACTGCAATGGCAAAGCTTCTCTTCCAGATGCTTTGGAAGCACTTTCCACTGGCTTTTCCATGCAGTGCCTAATCAACAGAATGACATTAAATAGTTGTCTCGGAGTTTTCCTGCCCCTGCTAGTTTAGCTATCTGCCTCCAGCTTGCCTCAGTCTCCACTCTGCCACGTGAGTGATGCAGACAAGCCTCACATCACACTCTTTTCCTAAAATAAAAAAATGCACTTAGTTTCAGCCTACACAACTACATCATGTCTACTTTTTCTGACAGCGCTAGCTGACAGGAGGGAGAGGATCTCCAAAAAGACTGACAATCTGAATTGCTTAGTGGGGAGACCATGGGTAGAGAAATCCTAGGCGCAATGAAAGGCGCAACTATTCATTGGGAGAAATATTTCATCTCTCTTCTTTACTACTTCACAGACAATATTCCTGCCTACTAGTGGTATTTTTGGTATAGTGCTGGCGGGCGGATGAGAAAGCCCTGCCTGCACAGGCTAGGCACATTTTTTTTTTTTTTTTTTTTGGTGAAACTGCAAGCGCTGCAGGGATAATGAGGTGTCCGAACACGCTGGCTTCCTTCCACTGCAGCAAAGCCTTGGCAGGTGCTCCCTAGCCAGGTCCCTGCCCAGGTCCAAAACCGCAATTAGCTGCACACCGGCAGCTCTTCGGCGTTGTGCCGGCGGTCAGATTTTTCTCCTGTTTCTGCATCCTCGCGGCTTAGCTAATGGCGGCAAGCTTTTAGGGCCTCAATTCATCAAGTGTGTTCTTAAATGTGCTTCTGTGCAGCAGTGTAATTAAGAGCATGCCCTGACATGCTTCATTGGATAAAAATGGTTTTCTGTATATACCTGAACTCTGTTGGCCCGAATTTTATGGTCAGCATCCGTAATAGAGAAGAAAGTGGCTGTGAAGCATCAGTTGGGTTACTGATCATTTATACAAACAATAACGAGTTTATCTTTTATTATAATGCTAAGCAGTTGTATTGCCTCGTGGTTTATAACTGTGTCTTCCCAAGTACTTTCTTTGCAGAGCAGGACTGTATAAACTGTTAAAGTGGCGTTTGGCGTGTTTCAGGAGACAAAATATCAGCTGGAGGAAGAGGTGGGGAGTGGGCAGACAAATCCTGAATGAGATCGCCCACCAGTAGCATGAAAACTTCCTCAGGCAGTCATGGGGCTGTTTCTGGAGGCTTCCACCTCCTCACTTGAGCCAAACATCAGTTCAGCTGTTGGTTTAGCCAAATCCTAGCTGAAGGCGTAGAAACCTTGAAGTGATGAGATAAAGCAAAATTAGCATTCTGGTGATGACCAGAATATGCCTTTATGTATGACTAAGAGTAAACAAAAAACATCTTATTTTTGTATAATAAGCACAAAGAACAATAATTTGTTCATAAGAAATATGAACTTGTGTATTTCTGTACATTTTTAGGGTGTACATATGCTTTACTTGTTTGGTGACTGCAGTAAGGTTTTAATAAGAAAAGGATTTGTGGAACAGGTCAAAACACAAAAACTTTTTGAGGTCTTGAACATAACAGCTCTGCAGATCTACTCCTAAAGCAGTAAAAGAATTCCTTATAGGTAAACACTGAAAATGAGGGGCTTATTTGTCTCTTTACAATGGACGAAGGAAACTGTAACAGGTGGTGTATACACTTCAGGAACAGCTCACAGGAAGCGGTCACTGACACATGAAAGTCTTCTTCATAGCTATCTATTAAAGACATCATTGCAAATTGTAGTAAATACTGTTTCTATTTTTTTTTTTTCTAATGTTTAGGAGCTTGAAAAGATAAATCAGTTTTCTGCTTGAATGACCAATGCTAGCTGGACTAAGTTTTCTGTCTCTTGTAATTCTGTCCAGGCTATCTGAGTGTGTCAGGGATTAAAAGTGGCGTGTTCCTGCTTTTTCTGCAGTGGTTTATATAAAATGAGTTAACCACAAAAAGTAGTGCTGAAAGAGTATTAGTAAGGTTGTTAAGAGCTCAAAAACTAGGAAAGGGGGAAGCTAAGGTGGCCTCCTGACTGTAGTTTGACCCTTCCTGTGCAAGGGGTACAGGGAGGCTGCAGTGGTGGGGCAGTCCCCTCTGCCTGCTCTGCCCCGCTGTGTGCGCCTGAATGAGCTATTCAGTGTGTTCTTCTGACCTGATGGCTCGGCCTCTCCCACAGCCTCAGTTACTGCTCACCACTCAAATCCTGCCTGAAGACAAAACTAACTTTCCTCTCAGAAGTATCTCTAACCTTACCCGAGCACTTTGGAGACACGAGTTTAGTTTCATAAAGGTCATGAGGTGAGGAGTGTCATCCCTAGTTTGTAGCTGGAAGGCTGGAGAAAGGCTGGGGAGAAGTTTCAAAACCAAAAGTACCTGTTGATAGTTGGGCTCCAAATGGTAAAGTGCTTGAAACAGCATGTATGTGTATGTGTGCTTACGTACGTGTGCACACAAGGATTCTTTATGAAGCATATACGTATATTTGGTTTTGATAGATGTGTGCATTCACACACACACACAACCTGTGAGTAATGCATGAAGCCACTGCATAAGTTTCATAGCTTTTTCGTTGTATGCATACAGCTTTTGGAACAGACAAACCAGGAACTTTTCATCCGAGCATCTTTGTAGTGCCACAGAGCTGATTCATCCTTTTTCTGTGTGTGTGTGTGTTTCCTTCAACATACAGTACTTAATTTTGCAATGGGAGAATTCTGCTAATGAAAGTGTGTTGTTTGCTTAGCCTTTTAGGAAGGAGAGATGGGGAGAGGGAGTGAAAGGAAGTGTACGTCTTACCACATGTCATTAAATTGATTTGCATATGGAGCATCTTCCCACAGATTTCTATCACCTAACTGAAAGCAGTGGTAAGATCTCAGCCTAAATACATTCTGGTCTCAGAGGAGGATTGAATGTTGCCAACAGATTTGATGCAGTTGTTAACCGCAAAGAAGGAGTCAGTGATGGGAATCACTGGATGCTTCTAAAAGGTACAAGGGAAGATCCTGGAAATGCATTTCAGTAAGCTGGCTTGGGGAGATGATGGTGCTTTTTTAAGTGCTGAACATCTAGGAATATTGGACTTGTCAGTGAATATGATATTGAGGAAGAGGCTCGCTCTTTTTTTTTTTTTTAAAGGAGTAGGTAGGCAACTGGATAGTGTGTCTACTTTGATTTTTCAAAAGAAATTTAACAAGGCCCATTACCAGAAGCTATTAAAGAAATTAATCTACCATGGAATAGAAGAGAAAACTCTGATGTGGCTAAATAAGAAGAAAGATTAAAAAAGGCAGGAATTAATGGTCCATCCTCAAGGTGGAGAAAGGTCACCAGTAGAATCTGAAGGGATCAGTTCTTGTGCCCATGACATTCAAAATATTTGTGATTTGGAAAAGAGGCTAAATTGTGAGGTGACCCATTTGATGACGACACTAAGTTATTCAGGGTAGAATTAATAAAGGCAAACTATGAAGAATTTCAGATGGGTCTTTGATACTGATTGACTGGAGGTAAAATGGCAGGCGAAAATCGATGTAGTAAAGGCAGTGTACATGGGAGAAGCGCAAAATAAATTAATCTTATCTTAGTGTATATGGTGATACTGTGGGTAGCCTCTAACTTCTCAGGACTGAGACCTTGGGTATTAATAGCTCTGTGAAAACACAAGTTCATTAGTGCCAAAAAAGCAGTGTTAGGAATTATTAGGAAAGGAATGGGGACCAAGACGTAGAACATAACTGTACCACTGTGTCAATTATGGACTTACCTGTATTTGTGAACAATGCATGCAGTTCTGGTCTTCCTCATAAGAAGTACGTAGTAGAAATTGAAGAGTTTAAAGAGTGATGGTGAGTGCTTGAAGTATGATATGGCTCCCGTAGAAGAAATGACACAGTAGATTAGAACTTTCCAGCATAGAAAGGAAGATGCCTGGAGGCTCTGACAGTGCTCTGCGAAGTCATGAATAGCTTGGAGAGGATGGATGAGGAATGGTCATTCGCACTATCTTTCACGATGAGACCTCGGGTTATCAAATGAGACTAGCAGGCTTCAGGCTCCAAGCAAACAGAAGTCATTGTATAGTTGTATACCTTGTTGCCCAGTGTGTATATGAGCTCCTCATCGCTCTGCCACAGTCTCTTGTGGATGCTGAGAGCCTACAAAGGTTCAAAGCCCAACAGGACAGTTCACTCCAGGATAACTCATCAGGTGTTAGGGACCTTGGTCTTGTGTCTGTGGAGGTGGTGGTGAAACATTGTCTTGGGGAAATACTGCCGCATGTTCTTCTACACCTTACACCATTTCTTGATGTTGTGTGGTAGGTACCTGCTGTTCACCACTTGAGCTAAAAGGTTTTTTTTGGACTGAGATAGGCATTCTCGTGCTTATGTGGGTTCCTTTCCCTTATCAAAGAGTGCTTGTCATCAGACTTCTTAGCCCTGTCCCCTCTAACCTGCTGCTGTCCTGCTTTTCTGTATTTCTGAGGGCTGCTGCCCCTGTTCTGCTCTTCTTACTGAGTCTCTCTTGCGCTCCAGGTTTTCCAGCTTCGCTCCCTTCTTTGTGACTGATGTTTCTTCACCTCTCCTTTCCTTCTGAGTAATCCTCCTCTTAGCTTGGCATCCATCTCCTCCTCTCAGCACATCCTCTTCTGCTTCCTCTCAGCATCTGCTATCAAAGCCAGTCTTACTTGTGTCCGCTTCCCAGCTCTTCATCAGCTATGCCATGCATCTCCTATCATCTCATTTCACATCTCACTTGATACTACCTGAGCCAGGCAGATAGAGAGAGACCCTGTGATTCTTCCTGGGGGCAATGAGATCACTCTGTTCTAGCACAAAGGCAAGGTAGCACTTAAGAGGGGAAAAAAAACCCAAAACCTTCTGTCACAGCAAAAACTTGCTCTGGGTTCTGAGCAGTAAGGTGTTTGTGCACACCTGTCAGTGCTTCATCAGATGTAAAGAAAGGTATAATTGCCTCAACTTAGCCTCTATTTTATATTTTATTTTTCAACAAATTGCAATAAAACTTGCTTTATTAAATCGTTCTCGATTATGCCTGTTATAGACACAGACTGAGGATTGTTTCTGATGATGCTTCATTTGTGTTGAAGGAAGATCCTGTTGCTCTGTTTGTCAGATGACGTAACTGCTGTGAGATATTCTACTTAAAGCTTAGGTAAACTAAGCTTTGTGTTGTATAACAAAAATGGTCATTAGTTTCCCCTTTGGTGTTACCTGGTGAATGTTTTAAATAGTCTTTAATTTCCCTTTTTCAGTGAAAAATGCAGATCTGTGATTCCGTGTTTCCCTACAGCTGCATTTAATTCTTCTTTTAAAACAAACAAAAAATCCCAACAAAAAACTCCACCTTAAATCCTTAAGGTTTAAGACCCCTTAAGAATACCTTAAGGGGTGTTCCTCTAAGAAGGTGCAATGGCCGACAGCCCAGCTGCAGTGCCTCTACAGCAATGCACGCAGCATGGGCAACAAACAGGAGGAGTTGGAAGCCACCGTGCTGCTAGAAAGCTACGACCTAGTTGCCATTACTGAAACTTGGTGGGCTGAATCCCATGACTGGAGTGCGGCTGTCAATGGCTACAGGCTGTTCAGAAGGGACAGGCGAGGAAGGAGGTGGGGAGGGGTTGCCATCTACATCAAGAAATGGATAGATTCTGAAGAGCTGTCTCTGAAGAATAGCCGCAAGCAGGTTGAAAGTTTATGGGTAAGAATTAGAGACCGAGGCAACAAAGGGAACCTTGTGGCTGGTGTCTACTACAGGGTGCCCGATCAAGGGGAGCCTATTGATGAAGCCTTCTTACTCCAGCTACAGGAGGCATTGCGTTCGCAGGCTCTCATCCTGCTGCGGGACTTCAACCACCCCAACACGTGCTGAAAAAGTAGCACGGTGAGCTATAGGCAATCCAGGAGACTCCTGGAATGCATTGAGGATAACTTCTTAAGCCAGGTAATAGATAGCCCTACCAGAAAGCATGTGTTACTGGACCTGTTGGTCATCAATGCAAGTGAGCTAATTGGTGATGTTGAGATTGGAGGCAGCCTGGGCTAGAGTGATCGTGCACTGGTGAAGTTCACAGTCCTGAGGGATATGGGTCAGACAAAGAGAGTAAAGTCAGGAATTGAATTTTAGGAAATTTTAGGAAAAGCAAATTTTAGGAAAGCAAACTTCCAGCTCTTCAAGGAGTTAGTCAATAGGACTGCCTGGGAAACTGCCCTCAGGGGCAAGGGAGCAGAACAGAGCTGGCAGATCTTTAAGGATGCTTTCCATAGAGTGCACGAGCTCTCAATCCCCAGGTGTAAGAAATCAGGCAAGGAAGGCAAGAGACCAGCATGGCTGAGTCGAGACCTGCTGGTCAAACTGAAGGGCAAGAAGGAAATGCACAGGCAGCGGAAGCAGGGACAGGTATCCTGGGAAGAGTATAGGGATGCTGCCCAGTTGTGTAGGGATGGGGTCAGGAACGCCAGGGCGCAGCTGGAGCTGAACTTGGCAAGGCATGCAAAGAATAGCAAGAAGGGCTTCTACAGGTATGTCAGCCAGAAGAGAAAGGTCAAAGAAAGCATACACCCCCTGATGAACAAGACTGGCAAACTGGTAACAACAGACGAGGAGAAGGCTGAGGTACTCAACAGCTTTTTTGCCTCAGTCTTCCCTGGCAATCTCTCTTCCCACACCTCTCGAGTGGATGGACCACAAGACAGGGACTGGGGGAGCAAGGTCCCTCCCACTGTAAGAGAAGATCAGGTTTGTGACCACCTGAGGAACCTGAACATACATAAGTCTAGGGGACCTGACGAGTTGCATCCCAGAGTCCTGAGGGAATTGGCTGATGTAGTTGCCAAGCCACTCTCCATGATACCTGAAAAGTCCTGGCAGTCAGGTGAAGTCCCTGGTGACTGGAAAAAGGGAAACATTGCCTCAGGTTTTAAAAAGGGTAGAAAGGAGGACCCTGTCAGCCTCACCTCTGTGCCTCATCTGGGAAGATCATGGAACAGATCCTCCTGGAAGCTACGCTAAGGCACATGGAGGACAGGGAGGTGATTTGAGACAGCCAGCGTGGCTTCACCAACTTCTCCTGCCTGACCAACCTAGTGGCCTTCTATGGTGGAGTGACTGCATCAGTGGACAAGGGAAGAGCTACAGATGTCATCTATCTGGACTTCTGTAAGGCCTTTGACACGGTCCCCCACAACATCCTTCTCTCTAAGCTGGAGAGGTATGGATTTGATGGGTGGCCTGTTCGGTGGATGAGGAATTGGTTGGATGGCCGCATCCAGAGGGTAGTGGTCAAGGGCTCAATGTCCAGATGGAGATTGGTGACGAGTGGTGTCCTTTGTGGGTCCGTACTGGGACAAGTACTGTTTAGTATCTTCATCAATGACATAGACAGTGGGATCGAGGCCACTCTCAGCAAGTTTGCAGATGACACCAAGCTGAGTGGTGTGGTTGACACCCCAGAGGGACAGGATGCCATCCAGAGAGACCTGGACAAGCTCAAGAAGTGGGCCCGTGTGAACCTCATGAGGTTCAACAAGGCCAAGTGCGAGGTCCTGCCCCTGGGTCGGGGCAACCCCCAGTATCAATACAGGCTGGGGGATGAAGGGATTGAGAGCAGCCCTGCCAAGAAGGACTTGGGGGTACTGCTGGATGAAAAGCTGGACATAAGCCAGCAATGTGCGCTTGCAGCCCAGAGAATGAACTGTATCCTGGGCTGCATCCAAAGAAGTGTGGCCAGCAGGTTGAGGGAGGTGATTCTGCCCCTCTGCTCTGCTCTGGTGAGACCCCACCTGGAGTACTATGTCTAGCTGTGGAGCCCTCAGCAAAGGAAAGACACGGACCTGTTGGAGCGGGTCCAGAAGGGGGCCACAAAAATGATCAGGGGGATGGAACACCTCTCCTATGAAGAAAGGCTGAGAGAGTTGGGCTTGTTCAGCCTAGAGAAGAGAAGGCTTCGGGGAGACCTTATTGCAGCCTTTCAGTACTTAAAGGGGGCTTATAAGAAAGATGTGGACAAACTTTTTAGCAGGGCCTGTTGCAATAGTACAAGGGGTAATGGTTTTAAACTAAAAGAGGGTAGTTTCAGACTAGATATAAGGAAGAAATCTTTTACGCTGAGAGTGGTGAAGCACTGGCACAGGTTGCCCAGAGAGGTGGTGGATGCCCCATCCCTGGAAACATTCAAGGTCAGGCTGGATGGGGCTCTGAGCAACCTGATCTAGTTGAAGATATCCCTGTCCATGGCAGGGGGGTTGGACTAGATGACCTTTAGAGGTCCCTTCCAACCCAAACTGTTCTATGATTCTAAGATACTTTTTTTTTTCCCCCCCTCCACTATTTCTATTCTGTATGTGGCTTATAACATTGGATGAGCTGAAGATTTCTTTAGTCTTTATTTGAAGTCCATTGTCTTGTAGGCAGGATGGAAGAACATTGTTGTCTCTTTAAGTGCTGGCATTGTTCTTCTTCCTGTGCATCAAATCCAACGTTGCAAGTGAATAAAACAGGGAAAGTCAGAATAATAATGTTTCAAGTTTTGAAATCCAAAGGAGAAAAAGCCATGGTAGTTGGCAGAACTTTGGGTAAGAGCCTCTTGGTTGTGAGTGATGCTGTTGAAGCTGCATTTCCAATGTCTTCTGAGAGGGCGGATTAGGCTTGTGACATGCTTTTTAAATACCCGTTTCTTGACTGAGGCTGCACTCTCCTTTGTCCTGCACGCGCAGGAAATAGCAAGCAAGGTAGCGATTTCACTTGACTGTTACTTTATGCAGAAGCAAATGGGAGAATTCTTTGGGAACGCTGGGGGCAGTGCCTTGGTTTTTTGTCATTGAATATGTCTGTTACTGCTTTTAGAGTCCCCTTGGGTCTGGGAACAGCTGAACCACCTCTCCTTGCATGAAACATAAATTAGCAATGCTTCCAGGGTATAGGCAGCCTCTGGACAAAAGCTGTTATTGCACACCTTGAGTTGTATGTTATGTCCATGTTATTGAAAGTAATGAAAAAACCCAATATTATTGTGCCCATGTAATTTAGAGGTGGCCTTACATTTAAGCTCTATCGCTTTGAATTCAAGTTCTAAATTTAAGTTTCTAGATTTGGTATTTTTTATGTCATAATACTTCCACCAAGACATCAGAATTACTTTTCATGAAAAATGTGTTTGTTTTTTAAATAGCACAGTAAAACGGTTCTTAATTTGTTAACCATAGCAACAAAATAGAAAAATATATATGTACTGTAACCAACAGTGTATGTGTTTGTTTTTTGTTGTCAGAGTGCTGGTATGAATTAATCTCCATATTCGTCTTTTTAATTCAGGCAGGCAAAAACCCCTGTATTTAATGACTTAAGTGGTTTTCTGTGAAAGGTATTTTGTCCTTCATTAAGAGACTTTAGACTTTTGTTCATAAATATGCCCTTACGTTCTCATCCTTAGTGGATAGCCTGGCTTTTGGGGAAAGTTTGTTTCAAAGAGCTCATCTGTAACCTTGGAGAATTGTTTGCAAAATTACTTTCAGTAAGAGTAGGAAAGAACTTGGTTAATTTTCAGTAAAGTATTTCTCATTTAGGGCACATTGCCCTTCAGGCAAAGAGGACTGATAAAGCTAGTACTCACGATGTGACAACGCAGCGCCTCAGCATTTATCTGCCCTCAAAGGGTAAATTGTCCATAACTGGCAAGGGGAGGCATGGCAGCATTACGGGGCTGTGCTTGGAGTGCTGGAAGTTGCTCAGGTGTAGCATACATTCATTCATCAGACCTCGTTGCTGACAGCCTCGGGACGAAGGAGAGGTACAGCATCACGTTGGCCAGGCTCATACCCATCAGCGTTCCTATGAAATGGCAAGCTGGGATTCAAAGTCTCCAGGGGAGTGTCTGTGGAGCTGTGCTGGGATGACACCAGCCGTCTTCCCGCTGGATGGATCGCTGCGCTCAGAGTGTGTCCCTAGGGAAAGAGTTACAGCACTTGATGCTTGTGTAAACATCTGAAATCCTTGCAAGATGAACATGCTGACATTTGAAGGTCAAACATGCTTCAACACTTCCAGTCCCGTACCCACAAGCTCAGGCATCTTTATCATGCAAGCAGAAATTCCCTTTGGGTTCCTTCCTCTTTCACATGAAAGCCTATACTCGTGGTCAATGCTAAAAACTACAGTGTAACTGGAGACATTTTGTGTTCAAATGTGGGGGTTTATTTTCTTGCAGAAAAATTCTGCAATGGGAAATAAAAGTTGAGAATGGTTATACGCGATTCATAAGAATGAAGCATCCATCTAGGAATTCAGGTTTTGAGGAATCAATGTAGATATGAGATTCTCTTTGAAATTGGAAAAGCAAGCTGTTTTTAGTATGCTTGTCATGGGATCAGTGGCAACAGAAACCCAATAATTTTCTCATGCAGTTGCATTTGATGTGGTTGGGGGTTTTGGGGGGTTTTTTCAATAGAACTGTCCCAAATTCTCTGTTCTTACTTTTGATGACTTTTTTTTTTGGTTTGGGGGTTTAAAAAAAGAGTTTGCTTCTCTTGAAGCTCTTCAAATTTGGGCACATGGTTTGTCAACAGCCCTGAAAACCGAGAGCAGAGTAGACTACAGCTAGCAGCCCTCCATCCAACCCCTCTTCCAAAAGAAGTGGCACAGTAGTATATATTTTTTTTTTAAGGGACCATTTTGACTGCGTGTGAGACTTTTGTGCTTGGAAAACTGTGTGGAGGCCAGGCGGGGAGGGTAAGTGGTCAGGATGGGGGTGGATGGTCCGAGGAGCCGCCAGCTTGGCCCGGGGAAGCTGGGGGGCCGCTACTGAGGAGGCACTCTGTCGCCTCCGGAGCGAGCTGTTGCTTACCTCCTACCATCATCTACCTGCCAGTTGTGTCTGGCCTGTTAGCGCAGGGGGTATTACGAGTTTCTGTAGTTTACTCATCCTTGTTGTTATAGGAGACTAAAGGAAGAACATCTATGGTACCCAGGGGTAGGAATGCACTGGCATTCACTTAGCAAAGCAACCGTCTGATGGGATTGTCTGGGTGTTTTGGTTTGTTTTTTTTAATCCTATGCTTGCATTTATTTGTTTGTTCTCCATGAGAGGACTCGCACTGGTTTTATTTGAAAGGGGCTGTGCTGTACTCTACTCTCCTCTGCTTGTGCCTTCATTGGGTTAAAAATGAAGAAACATGCCAGCGTAGGGGAGTTACAAAGTAATGGAAGCGAAAAATCTGGTTCTGCAGAGCTGTTGTGCATGGCCAGTTTGGTTTTAAACTTCCTAGACTTGATCTATTTATGCGTAGATCATACCAGCATAATACTTAATAATACCCACAGCCTGCTTGTTAACAAAAATAAAGCTAATAGCTTTAATACTTCATTAGCTTGAAGAATTGCTGCTGATTTACTGATTACAGTATAGTCTTTCCTCATGAGTGGTTTCATCTGTATTAGTGAATGTATGAGCAGTTCTGCATTTTGCTTTCACTGTGGTTTTAAACTTTATTCAGACATTTTGAACTTTCTCGCTGACCTCCAGGTTGAGAAATAATAGTAGGGTTTTTTAGTATGTTCAGAATCCCATGGAAACTTTTCTTAATGATCACTAAGGGAACTTAAAGAGGAATTTGTTCCAGTTAAACATGTGAACCTGAAGCTAATACAAAGTACTTTAGTTTTAGTAGAACATATGAATATGCTTCCAAAAAAAAAAAAAATATAGCTGTAATCTTTCTTCTTAACCTGCTGAATTTTTGTTGTTGTGTTCCACCCAGGCATTTTTTGTGTGTACCTAAAAAATGCAGAATTGATAGGTAAGAGTTGTACCTTAGTTCTGTACTCAAGTTGATGTACTTAACCTGGCCATTAAAAATGCTTCCTAATTGTTCAGTTTGAAATGCTGAAAGATAGCAAAAACCTGTGCTAGGGATAATAAGTGAGGATCATGATTATTGGAAATTATTTACTTTCTGCATTAATATGTTTGATCTTTAACTCCCGGTGGCTTTGTCGGTAAGTTCTTGATGTGTAAAATATTTAAACTACCCTATTTTTTCCTGCTAGATCATTGCAACTAGGTCAACAGAAAATTGAATCATAACAACTTGATATCAAAGTTAATTTTGGTAACGCAAATTAATTTTGGCTCTGTAGTAATACCGACTTCTACTTCTTTTTCCAGAAAGTACTTGGGTGAATACCTAAGCAGTGTCTGCTTCTAAGGAAGTCTGAGCCTCCATGCTTTGAAGGAGATTGTTTTTTATTTTAGTTTTTCCCTTAACTGTTCTTCATTGAGCTGGTCTTACATATGATGTGTTTTCATACCTTTTTATTGTAGTTTAACGTAGGACCCAATTTCTGAATATCTGTTATTTTGTCAAGTCATTCTCTTCCCCTCGTGACTGTTTAATCTGTTACAAGATTATTGATTATTTACAATCAGCTCCCTGTGACTACAGCTGTTTGGAACTAGTCCACCCAACAGAGATTACAAACCCTTTGGGAAAAGGTCTATCTTGCCGTTTTTATGATACTTAACACAGGAGCATCCTGCCCTATGACTGAAAAGCCCATATTGCACCTTACAGTACAAATGAGAAATGATCAACAGCATGCACTTGAGTCTACATCTGGAGCTGTTTCCTTTTACCTGTTTTCTGGGATTTGTTTATTCAGTCTGTACTAAATATGTGATAGGCAAACTCCTTCCCTTTGTGTACCGTGGACTTTTTTTTTGGTGTGTGTAGTTTTCTTTTTGGAGAACAACCTTCAGGAATATTTCCTTCTTGCATGAAATCCCTTATAAGTTCTGTAATCGACCTCAAATTTGGCTCCCTGCGTACCAGGCAATTTTTGTTACACCTGTTTCATAACTTGGCTAAGCTTGAATTGAATTATGTAATTTTTCTTTAGTCCGTGAAGAAAAAAAGTCTTTTGGGCAGGGTTTCCATCTGATGGTGCCTGCACTGCCGTAGGGAGGCCAATAACCATCTATGAACGCTTTGCTGGAGCAGAGTTGGAGGAAGCATTCAGAGGTTGATGGATCTGGGTTTGTCTTTCTGCTGCCTGTCCTCCAGCTTTCCTCTTGCAGCTCATCAGTTCAGCAAAGATCAGTTGGCAAACAGTTTTGGTGAAATGTGAGCCAGGCCGATTAAATAAATAATCCCAAAATTGCCTTTCACTAAGGTATGTCTCAAAACTCAGGTCTCTGATCTTGCTGATAGCATGGTCTCAGATGTGGTAATGCTGGCAGGAGACCAGGCTGGGGGCTGCAGCTGAGGAGGAGGAGAGCATGGAGCCACCCTTTTTTGAGAGAAACATTGACTGGATTGGCCTAAGCCAATCTAAAACATTTACAGCATTCACAATTTTTAGAAAATGCAAGCTCCCATGCTCATCAATGGCCCATGAAACATTGGCTGCCCAGAGAGGTTTTTGCTAGTTGTCTTGGGTTTTATACTCTTAAATACTGGGTTGACTTTGAAAATAGAAAACATAGCATGTGTCAATCACAGTCATTGTTGTATTGTTGTTGTAGAGCACTGAAGTGATAAATCTTTCACGTTTCTTTTCCTGTTTCAGATTTTGGAAAAAAAATAAGTCAAACTTCAGTCTAGTTACAGTGTGAACTTCTCTTCCGCATGCCCTTTTGCTCTGTTCTGTAACTCATAAGTATTTTGATATGTCACTTTGTTCTCAGTTAGTGTGGGAAACAAGGTTTTTAGATTAAAACTTGATTGAATCTTAATCTAACATTTTTTTCTGTAGCCTACCCAGAACCTTTTTACTACTTCATTTGTTCTCCTTTAACTTGGGGGATCATTGTTAGTTAATAATGTGGCATATCATAAAGGAATAATACTGAAGTCTCATATATCTTTCCTTTTTGTTAAACTCTCTAAAATGATAGGCAGCTGTAAAGTTTTATTTCAATTTTCAGTTATGTAACTGCCCTCATAATTTACAAAATGTCTCCTATGTCAAGGTGTTTCAAGAGTAACTTTTAAAGTCTAATAAAAATTGAAGGTGTAATTTCAAGTTAAACTCTAATGCCATTTTTATTATGTACGAGCAATTGGCTGTGTACAATTACTGTTATCTGGTCTGCTACAGCAGAATCAATTTACAGCAGACTTTTGTACATTATCAGAGGTAAAGCTCTTAAGAAAAATGTGCTCTAAAATAGTATGTGCTCTGCTGAGGCCAGCTAGTTTAGTTAAGGGCACTGGAGAAGTGGGAGGATGCCTTTCTGAGCCCCCCAAGTGCTTTGAGGTGCTACCTCTTTCCCTTTGTCACCCTCCTCTCTTCCAGTGATATGGCTAGCAAGGTGTCTCTGAGATTGCTCATTGTGCAAAACTCCTGTTGTTGTCAGCTGCATGCCCACAGGAGGAAGTATGAACGGTGTCTTCACTGTGTTTTGGCCTGTGTGCCACACCAGGAGATGTGGGCTACCTCATACCCAAGCAGTCCTCTTTGAAGTTGGTTATCGGTAGACAATACCTTCTTGGGTATACCTATTTAGGTAAAATTTTTCTTGTAAAATTTTTCTTGTTAGCAATTTGACTTCAAAAGCAAGTAAGCAAGGGAGGCACTTGCTGTCCTGTTTGGTCAGTCCTGGCCTGAGTATGTTACGAGTTTATTGACAAGGTGTCTCCTCTGCTGGACTTTAAGAGGTGCATTGAGAGGCGGGATCGGCTTCCTGGGCAGTCAGAGCAGAGGCACTTTTGTGGGAAGAGGCAGCACCACCAGCAGACATTGCGCTGGTGCACTCTTTTGTGTATATTCTCCATTTTTAGTTACCAATGCAGTTAGTGAGCTATCTGGAGTGCTGCCTTACTGCCGACATTGGAGGAACTGCACAGAGTGACATCAGTTTTCATCTGCTGCTTTGAAAATTTTCGTTCCTGACCAATTACTAACCTGTTCTTTAAAGCTGTCTCCTTCCTGGAGTCATTCCATCCTAATGGAATTTGGGTCCTCTTGAGCACTGCCCATGAAACAATTTGGCCAGCTTACTGTTCTTTCTGTGTGGGAACTCGTAAGATGCGTTTCAGCTCATATATTTATATACATGTTGTCAAACGTATATAAAAATATATGATGTACTGACTTTGATTTCTTTAATATCATTCTTGTGTTGTCCTCCACACTTGGGACAGGTGCTTTGCCCTTAAATTTTTTTCAGTGATGGTTCAGCTAGACACTTTTGACTAGGGGCAAAAATCTGCAAAGGATTTAATTTTAAAAAATAAGCTTTTATAGACCTTTCAGATGCATTACAAAATGTTCCATTCCAGTGGTTAGTCCTGATTTATTTAATCTAATTTGGTCATCCTTGCTGTAGGCCTACAATATGATATATTTACTGTTCTTCTTGAGTTTAATGTTTTCCTTACTGTTGCTCATCTTACTCTAAAATCCATTTACTCTCTCAATTTTTTTATCTGTTGATGTGATACAAGGTATTTGAATAAAAAAATCTTCTTCTGGTACTGTGGATTAGAATTAGACACCAGACGGTGTTTCTGAGCATGAAGTCTGTACAAATAGCAAATCTTACTTTATGATACTGCCCTCAGTATTTGCATGTAACATACTGTTTATATTAATCCTTAAGGACAGGATTCTCAATAGAACATGGTCTTGCATGTTAATCCTGACTTGGTTTCTGTCCACAAGGACTTATATGTACAAGGAAGAGAACATAAATGGAACAGGTTGAAATTAATCACTTGATAAAATATGCCCGTCTTCTACCAGGTCTTGGTAACTACTGCTGCGTTCATTGAGTTTAATTCTTGCAGTGAGAACTGAAGAAGAACAGTTTTGTCATAAAGTAGGGTGTTTGTAGATAAAAACTACACTGATTTCTGGGTTATTGGGTGCTCTCATGGGAGGGTTAGTGACAATACAGAGCTTTTGCCTTTTAGTTAATCAGAGCAACTCAACCCCATCATTAGTAGCAGTCGTTACTTTCACATCCTGTCCTTCAAATGGTGCATGGAGAGTTGGATCTTGGTGAACAGGATCCTGTACCCTTTCCATTGTATGTTTAATGTTAGAAGCCAGAAATTGCATTTGCATTGTTTTTTTAAGAAACTATTTTCTGATACCTGGAGCAAGTCCAAAAAATTTTATACCTAGTAAGGCAGGTGATTTGTCTAATCTAATGTACTGTCTTCTTCATTAGCCAGCAGAAGGTGGTGCAACAAACGTATTCTGTGAACAGGAGACTTCAGCGTGTGATATTGAGAGTGTGCCTCTCGTTTTGTCTGTCCATGAAGTTCACTCGGCTATCACCCTTGTTTGGGATAGATAACGGAAAAACAAGCTGTTCAGTTAATCATCTGTGATCATACAGAGTATGCGGAGGTGCCTGTGAGCTAGACAAGGCACTGCTTTCTTGATGATACTATAGTTTGCAACAACTTCAGAAACCCAAACAGTAGGTCACATGAAGGGTACAGAATAATGATGTTTTGAAGGCCACTGTGACTGAAATGTAGTCAAGGATTGTTGCAACTTTGTTTTTGTTTGCTAGCATATGGGGAGGTGGAGAAGACTTAAGGGATAGACAGAATTGTGGAGTCACTCATGTTGGAAGGGACCTCTGGAGTTCCTGAATCCAGTTTGCTGCTCGAGGCAGGGCTGGTACTGAATTTTGACCAGCTACTCAGGGCTTTGTCTGGCGTGGCCTTGAAAACCTACAAGGACAAGAGATTCTACAACCTCTCTTGGCAGTTTTTCCCCTATGCTTAATTATATTTGTGGTTCCCACCGTCTTCCCCTCCCCGCGCCCCTCCCCCCCCCTATATCTAGTAGGAACCTCTCCTGTTTCAAAATATGGCCACTCTGCCTTCTTGCTGTGCTGTGAAGCAGCTCACTCTGTTGTCTTGATGATGTATCCATAGGTATTAGCAGGCAGGTACTAGCTCCCTTGAAGCCATTTCTTCTCTAGGCTGAACTACTCCCTCAGTCTGTCCTCATAGGCCAAGTTCTCCAGCCCCCTCGACCATCCTCTGCTGAACTCATTCCAGTTCATCAATATCTTTCTTGTACTGGGATGCCCCAAACTGGACACAGTATTCTAGATGCAATCTAATGAGTGCCAAGTAAAAGGGGTTAATCACTTCCCTCAATCTACTGTATGTGCTTCTGTTTGTATAGCCCAGGACACCATTGGCCATCTTTGCTGTCAGGACACACTGCTGGTTTGTGCTCAGCTTGCTGTTGGCCTCAGCTGAGCCTTTTTTGCAGAGCTGCTCCCCAGTTTGCCTGTCCCCAGCCTGTACAATTCCCAGGGCTTATTTCTTCCCAAGGGTAGGACTTGGCATTTGTCCCAGTTGAATTTTATGAGGTTCCTGTCAGCTCACTCCTCCAGCCTGTCTAGGTCCCTCTGAATGGCATCTCTGCCTGCAAGTGCATCAACTGCCCCCGCCAGTTTGGGGTCATCTGCAGACTTTTTGAGGGTATGTTCTGTCTTCTCCTCCATATCATTGACAGATACATTAAACAAAACAAGTGCCAAAATGAAGCCCTGAGGTATACTACTTGTTACTTCCTTCCAGGTGGAGTACAACCATGAGCCAGTACCCATTGAGCTCAATAGCAGAGTCAAGTTTTTCACCCAACTAGTAGTCCATGCACCCAAACTGTAACATCTCAACTTGGATACAAAGATGTTGCAAGAGGGAGATGCTGTTGAATTCCATGCTAAAATTAAGGTAGACGGTATCTATTGCTTTGTTCTTACTCACCGATCTTGCCATTTCATCCTAGAAGGCAAGTCAGGTTGATCAAGTGTGGTTTACCTTTGTTAAATCTGTTTTGGCTATTGCAAATCATCATCACCTCTATGTGCCCAGAAATGGCTTTCAGTAGGACTTGATCCATGATTTTCCCATAAACTAAAGTGAGGCAGACTGGCCTGTAATTCCCCAAAGCATCTTTCTTGCAATGTGGTTGCAGCTTCTGCCTTTCTCCAGACATCAGGAACCTCCTCCCTCAGACTCCGTGATCTCTCAAAGATATGTAAATGAGTCAGGTTTTGCTTTGAACCTTGTATCGGAATCTGGTTTATAAATCAAGCAACTTGAAGCTTCTGACCATGAAGACTTTCTTTGGAGAACCAGCATATGATAGCTGTAGACAAGTTTCAGGGAGTTCTCTATTGCCTTAATACTTAAAAACATGGCTAACCAGCAGTCCAGAACTGTGCTTACATGAAGAAATGACGGTGTTTATCAGTTGTCCGTTGCTTATAATTAGTGTTTCATTTCTAAGAAGTGGTGCCTGCTGAATGCAGAATGTAATGTTGCCTTTAGTCTACCTGACTGCTTACCTTTTGGCTTCCTTGAATTACCATGCCCGAGTAAGCTCTTCTCTTTCTCCCAAGCTGTCCCATCCCAGCTGCCTTGTAGCTGAGCTGCCAGACCACACTGCCATCCTTGCTGCAAGATGAGTAAAGGCTTTACTCTGTATAGAGCAAAACCACATTTTGTCAGGTAGTTGTTAATCTGGTTACCTGTAAACTTTGCAAAGCCTGAAAGCGGTTTCTTATTTTCCCCTGTTGCTGGTAATACAGCCAAGTCCTTCACCCAAAGGCAATAACAATTTGAGTGGAAGTTTGGTCTCCGCAAATAGAATATTCAGGGCTCAGGGGTGTTACGGCAAGTGGTTGCTTAGGTTGTTAATAATCAGCAAGGTATTTCCCCTAAGCTGATCTTCAGCTGCTGCTTATGGAGTTATTTATTCACTCATCAGAGCCTTTGCACAAGATGGTATTGCAGAAACAATTACTGCCTGAACTTGATTTCATAGTGATTTCTGTTCTTTGCCAGAAGAGAAAGCGCAACAGCTGAATTAAATTACTGCTGAAGTAAAAAGAATCCAAATTTTTATAAAGAAACATGCAGTATGAAGGTGTTTAGGAAGGGGGAAAAAACCCACAAAACTGAAATCTTACTGAAGTAAACATTTCCTTGTTTAAAATGTGGTATATTCCTCATTGGAATCTTAGTGTTTGAAATGGCTTTTGATGGCCGAACCTTAAAAGTGCCTGTAGCATTTTCATTCTTCCCACCTACCTATAGGCTTATGACCATTACTCCCTCTAGACATCAGTGACTAGCGGGGCCTTCTCTAGCCTTACTCCTAATACCTGATGTTTTACCCCAATTACTAAGAATTGCCCATGAGAAACATCTCATCATATAATAATGCAAAGCACAGTGGGATTACTGGTCCCAGTTGTGCTGAATTGTTTCCAAGCATCTTATCTTTGTGCATTTTACCGTTTGATTGGTGTCCTTAGCAAGTCACTAGTACGAATACATAGGGTATTAATGAATTCAGTAATCCAATTACTTCTTACTGTATGCTGTTTCCATTTCAGAGCACGTTTTCCAAGTACATCTTACGTAATGAAGTGCATTAAGTGTCACTTCAGCCAGAAGGGAGGCACGAAATTTTAAACTGCTTGGAGATTTGCACTTGCAGATCTTGCTGCAAAACATGTCTGCTGCCTTCTGTGGGAGAGGGAGCAGAAACAGCAACAACCGACATGCAACTTGTCGTGCATCTCGACAGCAGCAGAATGTCATGTTAATAGCTGGAGTGTTAAAATTCCTGCATTTGGTAGCATTTATCAAGCATAATCTGTTTTGAAATTCAGCCATATTATAGCTTGTAAAAACCTGAAGGCAGTGGGGGGAAAAATAAGATTCACAAAGATACGATTCCTTAAGATTTGGAATGTAGCCACTTTTGAGAAATATCATTGTTACATTTGGTATTTATATTTAAATATAAGGAAGAGCATTAAAATGGGTCCTGCAGTATCAGTCATCTTTATTTAACAAATCATGGTATGCAATTTTGTTAATAATTTCTGAAAAGGTTCTTAGAAATGTTTTTATTTTTTAAAAGCTGCTAGCTTTTGTTGGTTTTTGACATTTTTTGGAACTTCATTAAAATCTTACTGAGTACAGAGAAGAGTGAATGTTGCCTTGAATAAGCCTGGGAATGGTTAATGACTTTCCTACTTTAAACTATTTAACATACAGATTGAAAACAGTTAAAACCGACCAAGGGGGATTTCTCTTTATTTGTTGTCTAACTAGTGCTGACTGGTGTTTGTTGATGGGGAAGCTCCGTTACAGTGCAAGAGATAGCCCTGAAGAGGTCCAGCACTCACACGTGAAACTAAAAAACTCCTGTAAATTAAGAAGTACTTTGTCTGGGGAAGGGTGTGTGTTGATCCTGTATCATAAAATGAGGAGATCACACCTCCTCAACTTTTCCTTGCCATTCTTCTTTCCATGTTGTGGTTGCCAAATACACACCCTGGCACACGTGTCTTCAGCTCTCCTTGTGAATTTAGAGCATGGGAGAGGCAGGCAGTTCTCCTGCCAGTGACAGGGGCAGGAGGTGGAGGACCGGTTGATGGGAAACGTGACCAAGCAGTATCCAGTGCTGCTCTGCTGGTTTCTGTCACCTGCCATGGGAACCAAGGGCATTTGATCTGCGAGTGACCTATGCTGCCTTTCCACGAGCAACTTCTCCCTCGACAGGCCTTTTTGGTATTTGTTCGGTGCTTGACTCTACTATTGCCATGCTCTACTATTGAATGTCCCACCTGGCAGTGATGTGAGCAGAACTGTAAAGGAGCCCATCAGTCATGAGAGAGATGCGTAATTGGGAGAGGACTTAAGTACGCGAGTACAAGGAATAAAGGGAATCTCAGAAAAGTCAGACTATAAGGCAGGAGGCAATTAATATTTTGAGATGCACACGAAAAAATCAAAATGTACTTTATATTAAAAAGAGAGCCTGAAAATGATGAAAAGAATGTAGTTCAGCAAAATAATTCTCCCCACCTGAGGCTTTTTCTTAGTATCCCTGATTTTTTTTGCATTAACAATATCTCAACGCTGGACCGATGATTCTGGTATAAAGACTGTTTCGGCTGTGTACCAATGACCTTTTTCTGTCCTGAAGGAAACAGGTCCTTTCTTGAGGTGATAGGTGGTCCTTTACCAAGAACACGTGCAGCACCCGTATGTAGGATGAGGCCAGGGTAGTGTTCCCGTTTCCTCCTCTTGAGCCTTCCTGGGTTAGTGAGTCCAGATAGTGTTGTTTCTTTGATCTCTGGTGAAGGGGTTCTTGGAAAAAGTGCCTCCTTAAGAAGAAAACCTTTGTTTCAGCCAGTTCCCCAAATACTTCTTGGCATCTGTGGTGGTATACTTTGTATTTTACCTGGTTGACCTAGCAGCTAATGACTTTGAGGTCGGGACATGCTTGATGATGGCTTTTGTTAGCTAAGCACTGTGAAAAGAAGTGGATGTGGAGAGCAAAAGGCCTTTGGTGGATTTAAACACTGGATGATGGAGAATTGCTCTGTATTACAGCACTGTCACAAAAAGGGGGATGGGACCAGGGAAATCTTACCTTGCTAAAGGAAGCATTCCCAAAAATGTGGAGTCTTTTCTGCTGCACCATTCTGGTAATAGGAAGTCCTCAGCATATGAGGTGGGGTTCAGAAAATTTTTTATTTTCTTTCCCTTTTGTTTCCCATTCCTTGCACCCCTACACCCCACACATCACTCTAAGTACTTGACATGGATGTGTGGAAGAAAAAGAATTCAATTGTTTTGAAGGAGAAGAAATATTTATGAAGAAAACATTTCAGGTTTTGTTTTCCACGACAACTTTCAGGGGCACAGATGGTCAAGATACTCTAATCTCTTGTCCCTTGCACTTCCTTTCCAGACTGAGGTGGTCAGTGCTTTGAGGAACAACATTTCGGTGTTTCTTTTACTGCAGCTTGCTGTAAAAAGCTGCACAGGGACAGCATGCTTTTCAAACAGAATGGCAGCTGGCATGTTATGGCAGGCATATGACTGCATCTTCCAGACAGTACTGTGTAAACAGCCTGAGTGCACATACTTTTTTGTGGAGTAAAAGTGCTGTTATCTTTGAAAGTACCACTGGCCTATTTCCCTCCTGATTTTTTTCTTCTTGCTTGGTTGTGGCCCAGGATACTTGAAATAGTTCTCACTGTCCCAGGATTCTGCTTGGGGAATCTTGACAAAATCTTATTAAATCTTCACAAAATGGTCTCATGAAGTCTTTCACATTTCAAATCTGTTCCTTAGAGTTTTCTAGTACTGTTCTTTTTTTCAGGATTATTCCTTTCTGTGACTTTTACTGACTTTTCTGTAGATCAAGCAATTTCCAATAAATTCTCAGGTTATTCTGTCCTCCTGTTTGAGGAACTCAGTAGTTCCCACTGTTATGCTGTATGCAGAATTAAGCAGTTTCTAGCTTGCCTTGGCTTCCTGCATCTTCCAGCTTTTCATTCCCTGCTCTTCGGAAGATCTGTTTTAGCTAGACATATTGCTGTCAGTTTAGGATGGGACCTGGAATCCCCCCAAAACAGCCCCCCTGCTCCAAAAACCACCAACCCCTCGGCCCCCCCCCCCCCCCCCCCATGACCCTGGGGCAAGCGCCCACAGGTGGCATCCTTCACTTTATAACCTTTTTTCCACTGTAAGCAGCTAGGCTTCAGACCCCAATGCATTCACCAGCCCTCCAGAGCAGCTGACCATGTCCTGTTACAGATTTATCAAACAGGACTACTGCGATGATGGAGTGAAAAGTGGATCTGAAAACTCTGTTGGGGCTGCAGAGAAGAGAGGGGAAGGAAGCAATAAGCGATTAAGCACAGTGTGGGAGGAGGGGAATAGATGCCTGGGCAGCATCACATAGGAGCTGTGTGACTGAGGCAGGGTGGAGTCAAGCTATCCGGAGTGACATCTCTAGGCTTTATTATTCCTGCTGTTTCCTAACTCACCATTTCCAAGAAATTAGGCAGGATTATGTAATTGGGAGGGAGGGGGCTGTGTCTGCAACAAATACTCTCTCATTTGTGGCAGAAGCTTTGCGGATGTAATCGGTGCCCCTGAGGAATTGGGAGAGCAACTCAGTCCTAAAATTTTTCAGCTTCCTGAGTGGACTTCGCAGCCTGCTTTGGGGCCTGTTTCTCAGTAAATCACGTTTGAGATGCTGCATTTTGACTTTTGGTGCAGGGCAAGAAAGTTTGCTAGTATGAGTGGTTGGTGCCTAGAGAAAGCAAACTGCAGGGGAAACCCTTCAGATAGCCTTTTTGGCGTGACCTTTGCTGCTAGTCACACTGATAACAAGTTCTGGGAGGGTCTTTTTTGACTTCGTGGGCCTTTTTAGGAAGATGGGGCAGGAGGAGGAATCCCAGCACGTGACGTAACCCGTGATGTTGGGGTAATGGGCATTAGCACAGTTCTGTTATATTTCATTAATGAGCAAGAGAGGGACAGAAAAGGCATCTTACTGTACTCCCAGCAAGATTTTTCCTTGAAGATGGGAGAGACAATTGGAAAAAAGGAGAAAAGTAAATGAACTTAATGCTTCAATGAACTGTTGAGGCGCTGCAGACTTTTAAGGAATGTTTATATGCTTTGAAGATGCCAGAGTGTGTGATGATGTGTATTTGAATCTTTTTGCATGTAAACAGATGTATCCATTATTGTCATGATGCATCAAATCTGAATGATGCTTGCATTCTGTCTGGAAAGTGAGACAATTTTATCAGAAAATGCAGTCAAGCAAAAAAGTAGCAAAGTGAGCAGAAACTCCATTTACGTCTGTGATCAAAGAGCTACAGAGGAAGGAGGAAGAAGGTTTGAGAATAATCCTTTTTTATGTATAGTATCTTATGAAAATGAAGACATAATAAACACTGAATTAATTACAGGTATAGTTCTTGGTATTACAGTTCATTATTTCATCTGGACAAATGTACTTTGATGGATTGTACCTAAAGGATTTTAGCCCTTTGACTCTTAGAGTTTTGTGTGAGGTATTTAGACTTTCCAAAAATCACGGTAGAACAGATGATATATCAAGACTGGGACCCTTTGTTGTGGTACTTACATGGATATTTAGATGTCAGTGAGTTAATTACAGTGGGTTTTCTTTTACCTTGATCTTGTGTCCCTGGTATGGTCATATATTCTGTGCCATCGCAGTGTTTGTGAAAAGTAAACTAATTGTCATGATTTTTCAAAATTGTTGTAAGAGCATCAGGATACTAAGGTGTAGTACAGCTAGAATTACCAGTCAGTTTTTAATCTAATAGAAGAGCTTTGCTCATCTGAATTTGTTGCCTTTTGTAGCCTAATAAACGGATAAATGTTGCAAATAGGAAGGCAGTTTACTTGAGAGTTGTTGCATCAGGGTGTATTTGTTGCTATGTATGCTAAATAATACAACAATAAAACACTTTTTTAGTGTGTGTACTCTCTACCTTTTCAAGTTTGGTTGAAAGCAGGAATACAGAAGCATTCAAGGACTTCTTTGAAGCAGAAGCAATACTAAAGCAATAGGCACTTGCTTTGATGCCGTGAAAATGTCAGTTGGAGAATCACTGGCCTTACTTTTAGATGCTTAAAACATAGTGGATGGCTTTTCTCAAAAAATAATAATAGAAAAAAGCTATAGTTATAGGAAATAACTTCTTGGAACTTTATAAGATGAAAGGGGCGATAACAGAGGTGTGTTAATGGGGTCAGTGTTGGTTTTGTCCGAGCTGCTAGAAGACTGAAGAGCTGCAGCTGTTCCCACCTCATGCCCCAGAGATGGCTGCGCAGGTTGTGCTGTCACTTATGCTCCTGCCCTTCAAATTTGGGTCTACATTGCTGTCCATCTGCCGTGCCGTGGGTTATCTGCCGTTACTGAAATTCGTGCCATAGGTTACAGATAGATAAAATGGTAGAGTGGGGACAGTTTTCTTACAGAGCTGTTTCGGGGGCAGTTTTATGGGCAGGAGTTAAGCCTGTTAGTCATCAGAAAAATACAGAAGGTCCAAGCTGCTGGGACACAGATGTCGTGTTTTATCAGTACCACCTTGCCTTTCTCTGGGCTGGTGAATGGGTTTTAGGAATGGGTGTCTAACTTTAGCATTTTGGACGCGATTGAGTGAGGTGGTTTCGAGCTTTTAAGGCTGGCAGGATGTGCAGTGCAGCACTCGGACTCTCTGCCTCCCCGCTCGAGTCCCTGTGTGCAAGCTTCTTTCCAGCCTGCCCTTTGCTAGCGACTGCCTGGGGGGGTTCAGCGTTGTTCCACGCTGCTCTCAATGCTTACAAGTTACTGGGGGAGGAGATACAGTAGGATGGTATTTGATACCCAACTGGGTACTGGTATTAATATTGGTAGTCCTTCACAGGTAACGGTGTAGGTGGAAATTATTTTTAACATGGCCTTTTATGTACTTCCTAAACATTGCTTCTTTTTAACTTCCATTTAAAATTAAATTTGAAATTGGAAAAATCTACAAATCCCTTGTTTGCTGTAGGTTGTTAAAATCCTTTAAACTAGACTGAAGATACTTAACAGTCCGGCCGAACGTGACTCGTGCCCAAGTTCAGAGGAGAGCTACACTGTGGGCTGGGGTAGGAATCCCTCCCCAGGGGCTGGGCACGGCAGCAAACCCTCCTTCAAACCAGGTTTGACAGACACAGCCTCACCGTCTTCATCTGCAGATACCAAGTCTAAAATCTTGAAGTACTCTGTGACTGGTTCAGTGTGTTGCTAGATAATTGTGCTTGCATTTCATTTTTCAGCAAGATGGGTTAGTATCTAGCTGCTTTGCATCTTCTCTGCTTTTCTGGACTTAGGAAGAAAAGAAAAAGCATGTTCAATAAAGTGTTGTTTCTCTGCATATCAGTTGATGCCAGTGTGTTTAGCTTGCACTCTGATACAGATTGCAGCTGACCTTTAATTAGCAACCTGTACATAAGAGATAACATCATGCATGAAGACTTACATAAACATCACCCTTAATAAAAGCACCTAAAGTTATGTGGCTGCTTAAATAAATGTAATAATATATGTTTAATGGACTATGTAATAAATAAATGTGCCTGGGTAGGCACAAGAGCTAGCAGAGGTGGTGTGGGGAGCTGAGCTGTTGTGCCTGGGGAGCAGGGCAGAGCAAAGCCCCATGGCAGCGGGACTGGGAAAGGCGCAGGGTTGCTCTGCTCCTTGCTGTGCTGTGCCAAGGGTGCGGTGGCTCGAGATAATCTATGCGAAGTCACAGAGAAGAGACACGTTTCTCTGAATGTTCTCAAATACGTATGGCACAAGCACTTGAGCTTGCAAATTCATTTTAGCAAGGCCTTGTTCTCACCAGTGACATGGAAAATGAAGCCTTGAGTCCTAGAGCCTCAGTATGCGTGCTACCTCCTCATGCAAAATTTAGCACAGGCTTTGTTTCAAAGTACTCCTTTGAACATAATTTGAACATGCTTATTTTTTGGTCGGGATCCTAACCATCTGCAACCATCTGCTAGCAGGTGTTTGGTATTGTCATGGATTTTGTTTTATTACCTTTATCATCTTATCTTTGCTCTCTTTTTGTGCAATGTTGGATGGATCCTCACATCCCATCTGTTTTATGCAGTGGATGGAAAATCTGCTGATCAGGACTGTGTCTCCCACAGGGTATAGTATTTTCACTTTGAATTACTTTGCCCTGATATCATATCTGCCATTTAAACAGATAGGGCAGTCATCTTCTTAAAGGTGTGCCTGCTTGCTGAGCCTTTTTCTTCCTAGAGAAGATTTAAATGAGTGTGTGATCAGATGCCTTCACTATAATTCTTTTGTTAGAGGTTCAGTTTTAATGCTCTTCATAGTCTTTGCTGGGTTGAAAAATGAAGTTTCTGAACCAGAACTTCTGGTCTTACAGCACAAAATCTGTTGTTGTTCCAAGAGTATTTTTCAGAGAACAGGATGTGCTTGAGTGAAGTAAGATTATTTGAGAGAAGTAAGATTATTTAATAGTAAAATGTGGTGTCATAATCTCGTGCAAAACTGTCTTTGAAAAATGTGAACCGCTACCCTGTTGTGATATACTAGGATGGGGCAGTATGAGGAAATACACTACAAACGTAATGGAGATTGGGCATCAGGAAAGGGATTACTGACACTAGGAAAGAACCTGAGATTTGTAAAATGAAATTAAACTGTGACTTACTACGTTGACACAATCCATGTTCCAGTGATGTGCAGACAGTGGGTACAGCAACTTAAGTGTTGCTGTTAGAAGACAGGTTTGAGTAATGAACGAGCAACTTACTTTCGAAAGGGCAAGCAGCAGATTGTCGGCCTTCAGCTAAATGAAGGCACAGGGTGGGTTTTTCTAACATGGTAATGTGATCTCTGCCCAGAATTCCCCTTCGGGGCTGTTTTCTCCAGACTGGTCAGAAACCCACAAGCCAGAGGGATCTGTTTTTGTCCAGCCCTTCCCTGCAAGAGTCAGTAAGCAGCTACTGGAAAACAAGTAACTGTTATACTTGTGTGTTGGATCACTTGAGGGAGTTTAGTGATTTATGAGCTCACCAAAAGACAAATTGTGCCATCGTGGTTCATTATTAGAGTATCTCAGCAGAGCACAGATGTACAGCTAGCTGTAATCAAAACACAAGAGACGCAGAAGGCGGCAGAAAAATACAGGAAAAAAGTGATAAATATAAGCCTGACAGAGGTAGCGCTGGTGGTGGTAATAATACCAACCCTTCGTTGGTTCAGACTCGATATAAATTTTGCAAACCATTCTGTCCATGGTGTGGTAATGATTTAGCCATTACTTGCCCCCAGCGGGGAAGGTGGTGCGGGAGGTGGGTAAGGTGCTGGCAGGGCCAGGGAGGCTTTTAAGGCAGTGCTGCTGCCTGGGGAAATGTGCATCCGACTTGAGCTTCGCAGGCAGGGTGTCAAGGACAGCCCGGTGCGGTGCAAGTTGGTATGTTGCTGTATTGGAAGGAAAATAATTTTGCAGTTGAATTATGTGTTATGATCCCAGCACTTGGCAGTGGAAATTACAACCAGTGCTGGGCTGGGATGCTTCATCAGTCAAAAAAATGTGCTGATCCACAGCTGCCTGAGTCATGGCTTGTACTGGCAAACAGAAGAAGTGTTACAATTTTTCCTTATTTTTAGAGCCCATACAGATAGGCCCTCTCTCTCAGGAGGCACAGGATTGCTCTCCCTTCACACATGCTTATTTTCCCTATGTAGTCTGTGGGTTACTTGTTCAATAAAAGCAAAGAATCCCCAGTGTCTTATGATTCAGCAGCACTGAAGGTTAAATGTGTACTGGAGTGATACAGGTAGAAGCTTGTCCACAAGTCAAATGTGTTTGAAGTCCTTCTTTCTGATGGATTTGTGTTTCTATTAGACTAGCCCAGGCAAGATAAATGGTGCAGTTGTCATCTGAACTCAGTTTAGTTCATCAGACTGCCACTTGAACATTAATTTATTGAACAAAACAAAACAAAAAACAAACACAACAAAAATTAAAAAAGTTCAAAGCTTTACATTTAAACTTCAGTAATAATTATAATAAAATGAATGAAAAAAGTTTCCAGAGTGTGAGCTCTATGTGTGTAAATAAGGGCAGAATTAAATCTTACTTGTAATAAAAAAATGGAATTGAAGGCAATAGGAATCACATGCAAAGTTGTGAATCATTGCTACTGCTCAGATTTTCACAACTCTAAATTTATTATAATTCTGTATAATGAAGGAGTGTTACATTAAGCAACCATCCTTCTCCTCATCTCCTTCTTTCCTTCTGAAAACCAGAGGGGGCTTGTTCCAATGAATTGTTTATTTCTGTGAAATTCAGCAATTGATTGCAAAATGGAGCCTCACTTGAAATGAGAATTTTGTTTACCATGAGGATGCTGTTACCTTATTTTGAAGGAATCTAACTTTATAAAGCAGATGCACATTATGTGTATAGAAGTCAAATCTAATATCATACTTCCAGTTATATCGAAATGTCTAACATTTCTTTAGTATTTTGATACATGTTGGTTGATATAATCAGACATTGTGTTGAGCAGAACTTTTGACGTATAGCTTTCCGTTTTATAATTGGTACATCAGTATTTGTTACTTTCACTGAAATGATGTAAGCTTATTTTTTTGAGGAATGAGGTATAATACCATTAATTGCCTTCTAACTTTGCACACACAATATTCTGACAACATTACGGGGTGTTAGGGTGGATGGAATAGCTTCATGCAGGGGTTGTTGGAAGTCAGATAGATGACACAGGGTTGCATGTGTGATTGTGTGCATAGCTTCTGAAATCATAGAATCATAGAATCATTGAGGTTGGAAAAGACCTCTAAGATCATTGAGTCCAACCAGCAACCCAGCACCACCACCCACTAAACCATGTCCCTAAGCGCCTCATCTACGCGTCTTTTAAATACCTCCAGGGATGGGGACTCCACCACTTCCCTGGGCAGCCTCTTCCAATGTTTAACCACTCTTTCAGTAAAGAAATTTTTCCTCACGTCCAATCTAAACCTCCCCTGCCGCAACTTGAGGCCATTTCCTCTCGTCCTATCGCTTGTTACTTGGGAGAAGAGACCGACACCCACCTCGCTACAACCTCCTTTCAGGTAGTTGTAGAGAGCCATGAGGTCTCCCCTCAGCCTCCTCTTCTCCAGGCTAAACAACCCCAGTTCCCTCAGCCGCTCCTCGTGTGATCTAGTTCGCTGGAGTAAAATACACTCCAGGATTTTTTATTTTTTTTTTTATTTTTTTTTTTTTTTTTGTTTTATAGAAACGTTTGCCATAAAGACAGCTCTGAATGTTTTGCATGCTTGAACAGCTAGCAAAATATAACTGCAGTTCTGTATGAAGTCATATGTCCTAGGAGAGCGAAATCGACATACTCTGGGAGTCTTCAGCAAAACAGTGGTGTGCTTGCTTAGTGCTCAGGTACTTGGCTAAATTGAAGCATTAGTAATTACTTATGTACTGAGTGACTTTGGGTATGTGGCAGGATGGTCCCCTACAAAGGCAAGTACAGCTAAAAACAAGGTGCAAATTTATTCAAATTTCAGCGCAAGATTTGGGTGTGATACCCCTGGGAATAGAGACTTTGTTAAACAGAAGCTGCAGATTTTGTATTTTGGGTTACGAAAAAGTGTTTTAACTCATTACTTTTGCAAGTTTATTTTGGACACTTCTAGAAGGCATTTCTGTTAGTAATTTTCAGGCATTAGAGTATGTCACTGAAGGATAAAGATAATAAAATCCTTTTTTTCCTAGTAAACTAACTGACTGGCTTTTAAAGGTTTCAGATCAAAAGCACTGAAACATAGCAAGGAATTCCATGTGAAATACACGTCTTGGTGATTAGCAAAGGCATATCCATCTATTTGCTGAACTCTGCTTTCTGCCAATGCACTGGGTATTGATTATTTTTAAAACCGACTTTTTAATTGTACGCCTCAAGGGCCACTTCATCAGCTCCCTAAGATGATCCTCTACTGAACAGTAAACTTGTAGTCATCTCATTTTGATTAATTAACCTGTTATTACACCCATGCAGCCATTGGGCCACCTTGGTTCATTCATTTAACACACACAGGCTGTAGTTTTTTGGAGGTTACAGGCAAATGTGCTTCAGGGAGCTGATGATTTATGCCAGCTGAGTCGTGCTTTCACAATCCAATGTCTGTTCAGTATATCGACTTCTCGAAAGTACTCTGTAATTTTTCCTTAAAAAAAAAAAATAATCTTTGAGGGGATTTGGGGTTATTTAATTGCAATGGCAGAATTGTACAGAATTACAGTGATTTTAGTCTAATAAATCATGTTACTTATCAGCTGAGTTTCTTATTCATTAGTACAGAAGCTGTGAGCATTGTTTATTTCATTAGAGTGTACATTTTTGTCTTACTGCTGAGGACAGCACAATCTCTTTGGTCAGTTATGTCCTTGGTAAAGAGCCTTTTTTCCCCACTTCAATCTGAGCAGATACTCAGGTGATCCATGAATCATCTTGTTCCCTGGTTGATGAGCTCCACTTGCTCATCAACCTTCTGGGCTAACCTGAATTTGTCCAGCTGATGAAATGAGGTTGCAATAAAGAGGCTGCATCAACAAAAATAACTAAGTGGACTGTGTTGCTGTTAGTGCTGTAATTCAGTAGAAATACTCTCGAATTATTTGAAACAATGTGTTGGTGTCAGATTTGTTTTTTGTGGAAAAACTAAGTATTTCCAAACACTTCAAGCCTGCTCCCTACCGCTACTCAGATGCAAAATGTAATTGTCCCTCCCCATCCCTGCACTCCCCTTCCAGGAGCTGGATCCACCAACTCCCAACTTCTTGTTGCACCACACACGTCTTCAGTGGGTCCTGCAAGTTTCACACTGGGTATATGGAAGTTAGCATATTACGCTAAAGTTTTCGTGATCTGATACATCTCTGAGATCAAAGACAGGAGTTGCTTTCAAATGGAAAGTTTGAAAAAGGTGATAATGGAAGCACCATTTAGAAACTGTTCCATTCTCTGCAAACAGACCCTGCAACAGATTCACGAAAGCTGCCCTGCACTTAGCTAAAGGTTTAAAAGGATGAAGTACTGGAAGCAAAATTAACATTGTTTTTTGTTTTCCTTTCAGTGGGTGAGTTTGTAAGTGATGCCCTTCTGGTACCAGACAAGTGCAAGTTCCTTCACCAGGAAAGGATGGATGTGTGTGAAACTCACCTGCACTGGCATACTGTTGCTAAAGAGGTATATTAATCTGTCTTAAAATATCCTGCCTTCCTTCTTTAGAGCTGTATCACTCTTTTGAGGATGAGTTTAAATATAGCAGTGACACGGAAAACAAAAAGCAGTACTTATGAATGTTTGAGTGAATGGCTTTTTGTTCTACTTTATAAGGTAGGATAAAGGCAGGACCAGAGTCCTGCTGGATAGTTAACGTTGACCTTTGAACATTGACCCTGTTTCATAGCGCTGGTTTTTTTTCCTTCCCACATCCACTCACGCACCCACCATGTTTTCTGCCTCGTCCGGCTTCCTGTGTTAGTGTTGCTCTGGAACTAAAGATTGATCGCTATTGCCTGGGCTTTGCCTTTATCATTGTCCTCAGTGTGGATATTGGTATGCCAGGTGCTTCACAGAGGTCACAGGCCTCAAAGAATGCAGTATGTGAAATTCAGCAGAAAAGGGTAGGAGAGCTGATAAGACATAGGACCAGCCAAAGACATTTTGCAGTCAAGCACAGAGGTTTTACAACTTACCGGTTGTAAAAAAACGGTATTTATTTCTGAAAACAGAAATAAACCTAATGTTATAATTGCTAATGCGTTTTGGACATTTTTGTCCTTATGTAGAAAGGTTGTAGGATTGAAAACTGAGATGAGTTTCAGGAAGATTTCTGGCTGCTGTTTTGTTTGGAACCTCTGAGTTTCTATGTTATTCCACCTTCTGGAGATCAAAATTGAAATGTGCTTAGCAGCTTTTCAAATGTTCAGTTCTTGCTTGTATCATACTGTTGCCCCTCAAATGAAGCATTTACAGCACCAACCTTCATGCGGGTAAATTCTAGTCCATTTTAAGTACTTGCAAACTTGAAATGGCATAGTCTAGGAGAACATCATCACTGTGCATTATTGAACTATTTTCCTTTTTTCACCTGTCCTACATCACTATATCTTTCTGTCCTACATCACTATATCTTTCTGTCCTACATCACTATATCTTTAAGGTATAATTACGCATGACTGACTGTTTTCCAAACAAGGCTAGAAGGTGCTGTACTGGCGGAGGTGTCAGACCAGATTCAGTGTTGTTTCCAGTATATCAGATATTTTAAATGTGAATCTATCTTGCAATGAACTCTTTAATAGCATTAATGCATCAGGATCAGGATTAACACATCAAATTATCATTCTGACTTGATTCAAGTCTTCTGTTTATGAGGCAGAGCCTGTGAGGATTTTAGGCAAGAGGATGTTGAGTCGTCAAGTATATGGGAGGAGACAAGTCTTTCTATACTGGCAAAGACTAAAGGGCAGGGGAAGGGACAGCTTGTCGCTTACAATGGTCATGTGGACACAGGTAGGGAGCTGCCTACAGTGCAGGTAGTAAATGTACATGTGACTGCTCTAAATCATGTTTCGAAATTCAGAGATTGTGCAGTTCGCCAGCTTCAATCTCCTAAGGCAGTACGCAGCCCCTTACATTTTCTCGAGGTCTGTGACATTTTTTTCTGGCTTCCTCCATGACAATATTGTTGCTGTTTTCTTTCTGTTTTCTGTAGTCCTGTAGTGAGAAGAGTATGAATCTGCACGACTATGGCATGCTGCTGCCCTGTGGAATCGACAAGTTCCGTGGTGTGGAGTTTGTTTGCTGCCCGTTAGCGGAGGAAAGCGACAATCTTGATTCAGCTGATGCTGAAGATGATGATTCAGATGTCTGGTGGGGAGGTGCAGATGCAGACTATGCAGATGGAAGGTAAGAGTGACTTTCTACCCTTCAACTTTTTATTATCATCTTATTAAAGATGCGAAAAATCTGTCTAAAAGACCTCAGTGTGGAAGAGACACTGTTCCATGTAAGTGAACTTGCAACTACAATGGTTGAAAACATCAGTGTTCTACACATTTATTCTTAACTTTCTACAGAAAAGCTTATTGTTAATACAGTTATTGTGCTTTTGATGCCTTCATCTTTTCTTCAGTGAGAAGTATTGCCATATTTATAACAAAAATGCTTAAATACATACTTTTTTGACAACGAAATGATAAATACTGTACTCTTTAAGATGCTTCATATGCCATCTGGAGTACTGCAGCAGATACTCAGCCAACATAACCGTTGGAGGTTTTGAAATGTCTTCATTCATAATAGACATTAGCTGTGTGCCTTTATTACTATAAGAATATTTTTCTGCTGACAATTATTTTCTAAGTATGATCTAAAAGAAAATCTGTTTTAATATCTAGCCTTTGACAGATTCATTAATACGCTACTGTTAAGTTGGAGTATGGAGGTTTCCTTTGCAAGACAGCAGTGGATGGGAAAATACCATGCTTGTCTTTACCTTTTAACATCCCCTGTGCACACAGGCTGATTTTGAGCCAAATATGGGTTATGGCTGTGTTGTAACTGAGTGGTCCGGTACTGTCAAAGCCTTCTCATATCACTCTCTTGAGCGTGTTAGACAGCAGTTGTGAACAGAGTACAATGTTAAGTCCTTGCAACTGAATTCAAACAACTCTCTAAGATGGCTTTCTTCATAAAACTAAGATGTACATTCAAATTCTGTTTGTGCTCCCTAAACTTCCATCACTTTATACTGTGCTAATGCAGTGTTTCTACTTCTTAGGTGATGATACTGTATCTTTTATGAATAATATACAAAATCAAAACCTTGGGGCAGATTACAAGTGGTTTCAAGGAGAACCCTGAAAATAAGTGGGAACCGAATGAAGTGAATAATGTGGAAAGTTAATAGTTCTGAATTGCGTTAAGTTTGGGTTTTTTAATAATCCAGATCGAAAGAAGTTCAGGAACAGTGTAGAGATGAAGGACAGAGATCGAATTGCTGTAATTCGGTGCAAAGAGATGGCATTAAGGCAATGAAAAATCAGAAACCATGTCATGGTGGGCATCTAAATCTTTCCTGACAAACCATTAGTAAGTGTTGCAGGGAAGAGTTCTTTGTGAATAATGGAATAAGTTTAATTAAAATAAGTATTTCCCCACTGTAATTTCCAGTTTTCTCTCATAAACGGGACTGAATGGTCAGGGCTGTTTGCAAGAAGCCTGCGTCAAGCAACATTGCATCTTCTGCCTTGACACCTTCAGGCTTTTTTCTGACTTGGGCTTCCAACAGCTGTCAAAGTGTCACAATTTATAACCCTTTCAGTGGGATTTGTAAACCAGCCTTCGGACTGTTGCTGTGTCACTTCTGTATATTTTGCTTAGATTTTGATTGCAATATGTTCTCTTAGAATAAGACATGAGTACAGACCTTGTTCTAATTCAGACAAATTTGCTTTTTTTCATCATATATGTATATATACATAAAAACACACACAAGATAGATACATAGATCTATCTTATATATCTATTACCTGTCTTATCTATATATCTCATATTTATTATATATCCCTATATATAAAATACATAGATATAAACCTTTTCTTTCATATATCTGATCAAAGATTCCTAAAATATTTTGAATAAAAGAGCTCACAGGGGTATATATAGAGTAGTTTTGTTTGTAAGACGGATATCCCTTTTATTTCTCTTTTTCATGTTTGTCACTGAACATTTAATTTACTATTCTAGTCCATTTTGTTCCTCATAAAGCAGTTTAATATCTGAAGAGATGAGTTCAAGAATAACTTCATAAATTTTGTATCCTTTAGGAATTGGAGCTGTAATTGCATTTGAATCCATTTCTGAAGTTCCAAGCAAATACTGATTTTTTTTTTTTTTTTTATTTTTTTATTCCCCCCTGCCCCCCATAGAAGTGCATGCAAAAGGAAATTGAAAGGATCCTTTTATGGGGTACTTGTACTTCAACTGCAGATGAAGAGCCAAGCAATTTGTAGTTCTTTTACACTGACTCACTCGTATTTCTTGCTGCCTCTTCAGCTTCCCAACTGCATTTAAACTGTGTGTACTGGAGCCAGGAATACTCTTGAAATTTAGTCATATTAAAAAAAAAAAAAATTAACTCATTTCTCATGCAGCAGTAGGTGGTAGTTCAAATCTTGTGTGTGTGTATATTCGTACATATATGAGCATATGTTTGTGCGTATGTAAATATATATATATGCCCTAGTCTTAAGCTGATTGTGAGGGAGGAAGGAGGAGAAAGGAAGTGTAAAGTAGGGGGACACTTTCCTAATGCTAAATTCCCAATATTCTCTGCTATTAAAGCACCTCTGTTTGAAGCGCTTACTTAAATTTATGGTTTTTCACCTTACATGGGTGATCTTACACTGACAATGTTTGCTTCATCTTGAAGCCTTCCAAAGAGTTTAAAATCCCTTTGTTTGTGAGTACATTCTTGGTGTGACACTGCATGAAGGGAAGAGAAGGGGCTGGTAGCTCATGCACCAGCTAACGCCGACCCCACTGCTCAGCAGCTCTGAAGCAAAGCCCTCTGTCAGAGGTTTGGGTTCTTCGTGGAGCCCCTCTCTGGGCAGAGAGGGGGTATGCTATTAGCAAATTAGTTGGGCAAAGTATCCATCGAAGTATTTTCCTCACTCAGGAATCGTGATAGCTTTTACTTGGGTCAGATCAACTGAGCGCAAGTTGTTGGCGTCTTCCAGTTGACGGCTTTTAACGCACACAGGGTGCACTCCAAATCATGAGGCACGTGCTGTGTGTTTCAAGGGGGGGCACTCAGTCATTCTGGGGAATTACTGTGCTTGCTTTGCCGGTCGTTTTTGTGGCCGCTGCTACAAATGCTTTGTTCATGCAAAGATACGAAGATTAGAAGATGGGAGCTGGTCCTTTAGGAAAAGGATTTTGTTCCATTACTCTGCTGCGGGTTTGTGGCAGGAACTCCACAGCATTCCTCTTGCAGCAGTTACTGGGTTGACTTTTTTTACCCATTTCTACCCAGAAGTCACGATTTCTGGCTAAAATTAGTTGCCAACACCACATGAGTACTTCAGTAATTGCTCTTTCTTCTATATTTTTGTTAAGATCTGGGTTTGGGTCTGTTGTACAAATAGGGCCTTTTAGATGCTTTTGCCACGCATATATCAATATATTCAGTATTTAGAATCACCAAGTGGTCCAGCTAGAACATAACCCACTCCTCACATCTAAGCAGAAACCAATCTGCTGTAAATGACCTCAGCTGCAGGATTTCATATTCCTTGTTTCTCATGTCTGGCTGTGGAGCCTTCTGCTTGATAGCTGTGGGTTTGTCTTTCCCTGCCCATGCCTGGTACCTCTCCTGGGGAGTGAAACCTCCAGGCTGGCTGCTTCACACTCCCATCTCTCTAAAACAGTACTGGAAAATGTTGGGCACAAACCTCCGTCAGTGGGTGGTGGCACAGTGACTACCGCGTGCCTCGGTGTGTGGGCCTTCAGAAGGGCTGCGGCTGCTTTAAGACACCCAAGTCAAAGTGAAGGTAACATATTTGAGGTAGAGGTGCCAACCTGAAAGGCACATGATTATATCCTTGTTTCTCAAAACTCCTGTCATGACAAAGCAGAATCCAACAAATGTAGGTGATGTATTTTGAAATAACTTTATATCTCAAACTATTCCAATCTAAATTTTAAAATATTTTCATTTTTGATTCTGAATATTTAGAGGAAAACACATTGCAGCCATTCATTTTGTAAATGCCCTTTTTCAGACTGTCTTATGTTTTTACCCCCAGCAGTTGTCTCTGGAGCGCTGCATTTTGTTTTGTCATGGGTGTTTTCTCCTGCACAGGAGGAAGCAAAGCTCAGCAGCACATCGTATCTGCACCATCGGAGGCCATGTGGAGGCAGCTTGGGCTGCGGTGCCGTCACAGACGGACGTTCTTCCTGTCCGGCATCTGACCGCCACCTGGGTCTAGGCATAAAAAGATGCGGCTTGCCTTGTGGTGTGGCTTGTTGGCAGTACCTGGGGAAAGGAGGGAGGGTGTACTTCAGTGACGGGTGTGATATACCCCCTTTTTGTTCATGAGGCCAAGAGGCAGGATCGGCTCATGCCTTTGAAATTGCATCATGTCATGCTCATCCTGAAATAGCGTATAACTCTGACTAAGAGGTCACGAGCATTTTTCAGCAGTGGCGTTCCTTGCTGTTATCCACACCTTTAATTAAAATTTACCCTGAAGACTGCCTGAGGGACAGCCAGATGCAGGTGCTGGCTTTCAATATAGGTGCAGAGCTCTCCCTGCATAGCTACAACGCAGTCAAGTGACCTGAAAGCTCTGGCTGCCCTTGAGACTCGGCACAGCCTTGTAGCCCTCCTGCCTGTACCTGGGCACTTGCTAGAAGCTTTGGTGTCCTTGGTGTCCAAGGTTGAACATCTTCAGGAGTGATGGCCAAGCTGGAAACTTCCAGGTTTTCTCTGTCTACATCTGTCTCATACGTGCCTCTCCTCATCTTCCCATCACTGTGCATGAGACCTCCCAGGCTTTTCTTCCCACCGGGGAAACAGGCAGCTGTCATTTTCCTTCTTTCACAGCAGGGAAACTGAGGCACAATAAGTCTCACTGTTGAGGGTTATATGGAAAGCTTTTCTTTAAGTCTTGTGGCTCAGGAGCAGGAGATAGTGCCTTAACTTCAGCCAAGTCTCATTTTTCTAGACAGTCTGAATATGTTTTCATGGTCCAAAATAGGAGATTTAATTTCTCATTGTTTTTCTCTCAGCAGGTTAGGCCAAATTAATTTTGTCTGTTCGGTGTATAAAATGTATGTTCAGGCTGATGTAATGATTGGGTAGTGTTGTAAATGTCACATTGTAGGAAGTAGTGTATTCTATAAGGGTTTGGTTTACAGTTTCTCATAAACTTCTGCCAAGTGAAGTTTTATGGTTTGTTCATACTTGCCATTAAGATAGTTAATACGGTAGGTTTTTTACTACAATAAATAATCCAAAAGGGTGCAGTCCACTTCGTGCTGATAATTAGGCATCTGTGAAGTAAAACTAAAATAAATTTGTGCTATATAGCATGGTGGTAATGTTTTTCTCTGGTTTTGCAACCCTGTACCAGACTGAGCTTAAGGATGAGTGCTCATCTCCCAGACACTGCAAAAACGTAGTTAAAGTGCTGTATCCTTTTTGACTCCATAAAGAGCTGCTTTTTTTTTGTCAATGGTATCTGGAAAAACTGACTTTTTTCTTAAATGCCTCCTCCAACTCTAATCCAAGAAATCCTGAAAGGCTTTTAAAACTTGTCAATTTTTTCTAATGGTGAAAGCAGTGTTGTATATGTACCTGTTACACTGAATTGTTTCCAGGTGAGACACTATGCTTTTAATTATCAGTCTTGTTCTAGCATTTGGGGAAGGGGAGTCACAGGGGCCCGACATAATTGCTTTGCTGAGTAATTTGTTAGAGATCCTCACTTGACATGGAGGAAGCATACATTTAATTTTGTTCGCTTTCTAGCTCTTTTAATGTCTTTATCTATGACTTAAGTGGTACAAAGACGTCAACACACATTTTACCTAGTGTCTTCCCTTCAGCAATGTCTGTAAGTTAACCTCAGCATCAAATTGGTTACAATTGAAATTCCCCAGAGTGCTGTTATTAAATCAGGCTGTCACAAGGTGTGTTTAAATTGGCCAGGGTCATATAGTGGCCTGACCTGATATAACAACACACCGAGTCCTCGTGGTATGTCACAGTACTGCCTTGACACCAAGTAGGCAGACAGGCAGTTGGGATGTCTGCTTGTGGCACATATTTATGAAAAATGCGTAAGTTTAAATAGAGACACATAAGCAAGTAAATTTAGTAGTATACAAGAGTCAAGTATAAAAATTTAGAAGTCAAATTTAATGGGGTTTAGTCATTTCTATACTTGGGAAATTCTCTTTGCTTTTGCAGGTATACCTTTGACTAGCTACTGCTTAATTCCCTTTTTGGGAATTTTGGGACCCTGTTTGGGTCTCTGCGTGCTAGACCAATGGGAGATTTAATGCAGGCAAGAGTCAGGAAGCTGTTCATGTTTTAATTGCGAATGCAGGTGAAAGCAGGTAAATGCTACAATCAGCGTGGCCGTTCTTTAGTGTTCTCTATGCTCACGGTGTTCATCGACAAGGTCTATTCAAAACATGAAATCCTCTTGCCCCATTTCTCCCCATTACATCTCCCTGTGTCCCTCTCACCCTTCTTTTTCCCCTGCTCATCTCTTCATCCGCCCCCAGAAAATGTATTTGGAAATACAGCATGAAGGAAGAGCCTTTAGGGGATTGTTTGACCCGGGCATATTTCTGGCCATTGCATATAAACTGATCAAGGAGGTTAAGAAAAAGTAACCAAAATTCTCTCATCTTCCTTATCTGTTGCTCTGATGGGTACTTCAGTCTCTTTGGCATTTGAACTACAGCTGGAAGAAACAAACACGGCTTGAACATGGAGGAAAAAAACTGGCAAAACTAGGAGGATTAAGGTGGTGGTGTTGATATGCATTGCCTCCTCCCATTTCAAAGAGAGGATTCTGTGTTGCATCCCCAGAGAGCTTTAATGGACAGGCTTTCAACCATATGTGTTGTGTTGGCCATCAGCAGCTGGGTGTCCTTTGTTTAAGTACACCTGCAGTGAGGCCATCATCTGATACCTGCAGTAAACCCCTGCTGTGGCTGTGTGAAACCTGGGGTGTCAGAGTCCCCATGCGGTGGGGAAGTGCTGCACGCCTGAGGAAGAGTCGGGCCCTGAGCGGTGTCTGGATGTAGAGTGTTGTTGATGCAGAAATCAAGGGGAGGGTGGGTGTGCAGATCTTTCTGAGATTCTTACTACTTCTTAAATCCTTCAATTTCTACCTGTTTCTTCATACTTGTATCTAGTATGTAGTGACATTGTGTTTCTTGACCATTCTTCCCTCCTCCTCCTCTCCCATTGTTCTTACTGTTAAAGTTGTCTTGCAGCATCGAGTCAAAAATCTGAGGCTTAATTGGAGTCCAGCTCTGAGCCCTAAAGATTTGTCTGAAGAACATAGAAATGGGATACCTGGAGTCCTTTTGGAGTTTTTGCTATTCTAAAGCTAAAAAAGTGTCATTGATCAAGAAAAAGGAAGGTGCCGAGGCTAAATTCTTCATTGGAAACACGCTCACTGGAAGAAAAAGAAAATTAACATTTTGTCTCTGTTGAGTATTCATCTGTTTTCAAGCCATCTTGTCACTCATGTTAAAACAAACAACAAGTTCTCATTGATGTCAGCTTTTTCATTGAATTGGAAAGTAAATGTCTAAAATTTCAGTGAGAAGTGCTCCAGTGGGAATCTCCTAAATGATTCTTTAAAAAACCAAAACATTAAAAAAAAGCCACCCCCTACTCCCCAAACGCTTGAGCTAGTAAAGCTGAACCAGACGTGAAGCTGGACAAAGGGTCTGTACTGCAGGTTCTGACTTAGAAGCAGGAAATGACTTGCATTTGAATGGATAAAAGGATTTCCCTTTTTCCATACTGTGCAGGCTGAGCTGTAGGCTGTTCATACCCCTGAAGTTTAAGGAAAACTGAACCTTGTGCCAGCGGTGGTATGCCTAGTGCAGTGGTTCAGGGTCTGCTTGGTGGGGAACTCAGTCATCCGTGTCACAGGAGCAGGGAGCAGTGCAGCCAGAGGCAGCATTCTCATCAGCTGGCCTAATACAAATTGTTCCTAATTGGGAGTCAGTGCCCTTAAAATGAACACTAGGAATTATGAACTTGCTTAGTTTTTCTTGCCTTTTTCCCCTCCTCTGAAGTTTGCCATCAGTATAGGTTAATGCCAGTTATTGAAATAGGTGAATTTTGCGCTACGTGAATTGTCCATCTCTAAATTGGTATTTTAGAGAACTCAATTCATTTAGGGAGGTAGTGTGGAAGGTGTTCTGATTTTTGCAATATAATATTTCAGCTAACTGGTTGGAAGTTCGTATCGTCTTGATTTTTGTAGTAGAACTGTTAGAAACTGAAATAGAAAAAAGTGCTTTATACCTATTCTAAAACATTATTAATGGCACAGCTTATCTAAGAACTTCTGTGTTTTTATAAGCATTTTAATGATAAAACCTAATTGCTTTTCTTTATAAATTAAACTAAAGCATCACCAAGTTGTAGGCATAATGTTACTGCTTATGTTGAATAACTCTAGAGGTATTTTGTCCTATTTGCATATTTTATGTGCTATTAGCATATTCTGTGTCTCATTCTTACATTAATTGGGTTTGTCTCTCATGTTGGCTGTTACTTAATATTTGGGTAGATCGTGATACATTTTTAATAACAGGTTTTTTTCTTTTTAACATGGAGGTTGTTAAAATTCAGATAGCATAGAAACACAGCATTAATGACTCTAGGAAGACTGGTAAGTGTTGGATTTCTTCTTAGGACAAGTAAAGTTAGAATGGAATTGATGAAGCAGCGCGTTGCTTTGAGAGGTAATTACAGCGATGCTGAGCTGGCAAATCCAATCACCATTTGAGTATAAAGCATTAGCTGAAGTGATGGATGAGGCTATGGGTGGAGAGAATTAATCTAATTGAGGAAGTGATGAGTAGAAGATAGCTAGGCTTTCATGACCCCTGATGAAAGCAGTTTGCTAGCTGTGCAGGCTACCTATGTGACTTAGGTGAATGTTGAGCTTGTTTCGGGATGTTAATGGCATCAAACTTGCACATTTAGTAGAAGGTTGACTTGCAAAGAAGGGTTACATTTTTTTTGACCTCATCAAACAGAGCTATCGGCTGCCGTAATAGGCAAAAATTTTATAAGCAAAAATTTTGTCACTTGCGATGACTGAAATGTGGGAGGGAAGGGTTCCCTGTATATGTTCGTGTCATAATCAACTCAAGAAACCCTTCTGATATGTCTGCAAGATGTTCTGAGAAGTTCTTATGACATCATGATCTATACCACCCCATTTCAAGCGCTGTACTATTTAATAATGCATGAAAAAAACAGGAAGTGAGAAATTTACAGCTGGGTTTTTCAACACGTACTGTCACACCAGCATGACTGTGTGCCGGTGGATGCATAGCTGGATATCCTTCCATAAAGTTATCCAGCAGTTCCTGCTCTATTTTACCTTTCAGTGATATTTGTGGTCTGTACTAGAAATAAGAGCTCAGCATTGGGGTGGTTTATGGAAATTTAAGAATTCTACCTCTTGTGAGGCTATGCTATGAACAGCAGTGTAGTAAAGCATTTTCTGTAGTAAAGACTTCTTTTCCTTTGCCTTCTAACAAAGGCTACACAGTTTGAATACATGGATGAAACAGTAAAAATATATAGGGTTTTTTCTTCCTGACAGAAAAGGTTTCTAATCTTGAATGCAAATGTTTTGGCTTTGGTTACATGATGACAAGCCGCTTCTTCACATGGGATCTCTATTTTGATCACTGCTGAGGAAAAAATAACACTCAAATTGTGACCTGAGTGAAAAAGGTTGAAACGATAAAACGTTGACCTGGAGAACTGGATCTATGCTTGCTTCTGTCATGAAAGTCTTCTGCTAGGCTTGGCATGCTGTGGCCACCATAAAAAGCTTGGTACAAAAGGTGCCCCTTTTTCTTCTGGCTGCATCGGTGGAGATAATCTGCTCTGCAGAAGCCCTGGCCTCTTGCAGCTGCTGCTGGTGGCAGCTGTATTTAAAAGGTTTAAGATGGCACGTTCTCTGGGAAATGTTACTCGATGTCTAAAATTGAACATCCAGAGTTATTACATGCTTCTGGTATTCTTTTGTTTGCTTTCCCAGTTGTAAACCAGTTATTCTTCCAGTTTTACCATGTTGTCGTTGTGCGAGGGTACCAAGATGGTTAATTCCACAAACAGGGCAAGTATTTGGTTTGGTACAGAGTTCACACTGTCTGCTTCAGATAAGCTGTAGGATAGCAGGTTGGACAGAGAGACACTGAATAGTCTATTCCAAGTACGGCAGAAGTTTTGTGGAAACAAATGTGTTGTAACAGATCCAGACTTTTCTGCTGATTCTCAAGCTGGCTGAAATAGGGCTGCAAAGGCGACCTTCGCTCTGCCCTCTTCCATCACATTCAGTCTTAATACATTTTTGAGGTCAGGATTTTGAATTTAATATTTATTCAGTGTCATCAGGCTCACAGAGCCCAATTTTGTGTGTTTGCAGATATGTTTACTTTTCTAGTTTTTAAGATTCTCTTTAGCAAAAATAATCAAAGTGAGAAAGAATATGGGTTAAATACGTTATTATTCTGTCCTTCTCTAAAAATGACATACTTCTTGCTGAATCCTTCATCTTCCAAAGAAAATTGTCAGAACAGTAACACCAGCAAAGGCTTTGTTTCAGAGAGAAAACTAGGTCAGTTTTGAAAAAGTATTCTTGCATATTAGTCAACAGGTACCTTCTGCGAATGCAGGAGATCAAATGTTACATGTTACCTTGTACACCTGTCTTTTTAAGCAGGTCAGCTGTGGAAAGAAATTTCTAATGGTATAAAGTATACCTTCTTGTTTAATTATGGGGAAAAAGATAAATGTCTCTTGTCACAGGCAGCAGGGCAGGGAATGTGTGTTTGGTTTTTATAAATGCTCTATTTAAAAATTAGATTAAAAGATTTTTAGTGCAACTTTTCTTGTTTTCTATCAAAGTATCAATGAAACCAGGCACATTTTTGGTATTGTTTTTGTATAAAAGGTTAAAAAAAAAAAGCAGTAAAAGGAGAGAGACAGTCTGAAGCACATAATTCAGTTGTTTGATAAGGTCTAAGAACTCAAAAGCAGCCTATGTGACACTTCTTGAAATAGATTATTTCAGGTTTTTTTTTCTATTAGGAAATGTGAAAATAAACATAATTGCAACCTCTTCAGTAAAGGGAAAACAAAAAGGAAAATAATTAGAAGTGACAAAATGAATGTCTGAAAAATGCTAGGCAATATGAATTGCTCGTCCTGACTTGCTGTGCAATAGAAGGTGCCCATCTGAGTTCTTAAAAGTTTAACTGTCTCTTAATAGGTGTTTATATGTGTCTGAATATCACATTATTTCTTCTTGTTGTGAGATACCTGATTTACTAACGTAGTATAATCCAACCCTAATGAAAATAACTAAGGCATTTTTTAAGCAGTTTGTGCTTTTGTGGTCACTTAACAGACAGACCAGAAACATTATTGTTGAGGTACCTTGTGGGTCAGACTTTCAATTCAGTAAATCACTGTAATTTTCTGGACTTTGACGCCAATAAAGCCATTTAAAAGATCAGTTACATAGACTGGAGGTCTGGCATAAGCCTTTTCTTTCCTGGCTCTGTGCCTAATCTCACAACCGCAGTGCAGTTTAATTCTTGCCCTGCTATCCATTCCCACCTCCCCCATACTTCAGGAAAACAGACCTTTTTGGTATAACTCTCTACTCCTAGACTTCCAAGGTGAATGCTGAAATTTTCATTTCACACTTGGTTTTGACTTCCTTTCCTCTCTTCTACCCCATGCAGCATTACTTTGGTAGTTCTTGTTTAAATTTACTACCTGGATACTCAGTTTCACATAGTTCGTATACTCAACTTAGTCTTGAAGTCAGCTAGTGAACCAAAGTCAAAGCTAAATAACAGAAGGTGCAGTGAGGTGGGTGCTCATGTGCCCGCATGCACTGTTGGCTTAGTTTTTAGCTTTAAGTAGTTCCTATGTTGACTCATAGGTTTAATTAGTGACACCATTCAGAGGAGTGCGGTGGTGGGATCAAACCTGGTTCCTGAGAAATCTCATCCTTTGGTCAGAAGAACTTTTTCTAGCATGCAAGGTTTGGAAACACATTAGGTGGAAAATACCCAGGCCTCTGATGTGCAGGTTTGTTGAGGGAGAATTTGGTTCCTTGTCTGTTAGCTTTCTGATTTGCTTTTAACCAAAAGCCTGGTAATTAGGCCATCTCAAATGCACTCATCTTCTTGTTTGGATTCCAAGCATGTGTCCTATTCTTGTAATTTGCTTTGTGTTTCTGTTTTGCATTTTCTTTTAAGGCATTAATTCTTAAGGCATGTAGAGGTTCACAGCTGGATCTGTCCATTTCCACTCCCACAGTTAAAGAACTTTGTGCTCTGGAGCTTTCCTATACATGGGGATAAATAGGTATCTGTGCTCATCATTAATCTTCTGCTGGAAGCAAAGCTAGACCCAGGCTGAATACTTGACAATCCAGTCCCATTGCATGTTTCCCGGAGTTCATTTGGGGGAGCTGTAGAGGCTATAGAGGGGTGGGGGGTTTTGTGCTTTTGGGAACCGGAAGCACAAGATGCTGGAAACTGGGATGATGGCACTTGCAGTAGTAAAGGTTATGGATGCATAAATTACCATCAGCTTGGCCTCTTAGGCTGAAAGAGCACAGGCTGCAAGTTACATGCAGCAATTGCTTCTCCTATGTTAATTCCCACAGCTGTCTAGAGCCAACATCTATGGCCTTGCTCTCTGTAGGCAGACGGTGGCTTGTTGCTACTGCTGATTCGGTTCCTCTCCTGGAATTAGCTTTCCCCCAGCTATTTGCTCAGGCTTGGTGGCTGGTAAAAACCACAGTCCAGATGGAATCTATTTGCAATAAAATATAGTTGCGAAGTGTAGTGAATTATTATCGTTCCAGATATTAAAACATCTGTCTTGAACACCTTTTCATTCTTTTTCACCCACTGATGGAGTATTTTTTTGTTCAAGTTACTTGGCAAAATCATGGTTTAAATACATCTAAATGGATGAGTGTTTATTGCAGACAAACGTGAGCTACTTCCCAAAACCAGTAATTCATCATAGTTATTTGTTATCCTAAATTGAAAGCTTTGCCACATTTTTGTCTGAAGTTAATGGTTGCAGACAGAAACCTCTTAAAACATAGCTTATGCTGCAGCCCCATGAGTTCTGAAACACCATTAGAAAGAAAACTCATCGTTCTTGTCATCTGTGTTCTGCCTCTGTCCCTGTTGCAGGTTATTGGAATACGGAAAGGAAACTTTCATTTACTAATGTTTTCTTATTTCTTGAACAGCAAGAGGTAGCATAGTTCGCTTTCCTTCACTGTCCTTTACCTTTCCTTCAATTTTATCTTCACGATAAAAGGACGATGCACGCTTCTGAGTGAATAAATAATACATTGGTGCCAGCTCTTACTGCAGTGATGGATTGAGAAAAGGAAGTTATTAGATATACATTACAGATCCATGGTTTAAACATTGCTTGTAACGATGTGCTTAGGTGCGTACTAGCAGGAGCTGTACAGTGGTACCCATTTTAAAACCAGAAATACATCCACTGGAGTGGTCCGTATGTTTCTGTTGGAGTCAATGGAACCAATTATCTCTTAAGGCTGCCTGGAACCCCAGTGTGTCTGCGGCATCGGAAATAGAGCTGAAACCACCAAACTTCAGTTACCCCGTTTCACCACATACAGGGGTGTGGCTGATTTGTATTAATGACCCAGTGTGCTACTTGGATACTCAAGGGAAGCATCATTTCCGTGATAGGGGGAATGGATTTTAATATCCCGTATGTGTGGAGGTTGAAGTGGAAGTTTCAAAGCCATGATGACATCTGTGTCAATCATGAAAGGAAAGTGCTGGCCCTCCTTGCCAAAAGTCTCCACTGACAGGAGATTGAGGTATACTAATGTTGGGGGGGGGGGGGGGGGGGTTGCAAGTATTTTCATGGCTGTATTCAAGCCTAACAATTTACCTCCGTTGTTTACTGCTGAACTGTTAAATTCAGATGATGGCTTTACAAATCTGTGATCTTACCAGTGTATCAAGCAATTTTTTTGAGCAACCTTTGAAAAATCCTGTCACCGGCACCACTAAGCTAAGGTGAAACGTCAACAATTTATTGTAAACGAGACACTGCAGTCTGTGGTGCTAATAAAACCCTGGCTGGGACGGTATCAAGGGAATATACAGAAAAAGCTGTCAAGGTATCGTGGTTCCAGGAGAAAGACGACTGTCATACTTGTTTACCGAAGAAGGTAAAATGTAATAATAATATCAGGAAGCAAGCACACCTGGTACTATTATTAAATAAAACTCCAAGACTTCTGAGAAAAATATCAGTATCCACATTCATTTGGTAGTAAACCTTTGTTTGAAAATGGTGGATGTAAACTGATTACTGTGATGAAGGGTGTGCAAAAGTTAGACGTGCTGTCTGGGAAACAGCACCGTGGTGGTGCTAATTGAGAAATGTGAATGGTACCAGAGCATTTAGCATGACAGGGAGAAACAGTTCTACACCCTGTGCAAGAGAGAGGGTTTTGTCTCTGAAAAGTTGATGCTTTATTCCAAATGTTGAAGTACAAGTTCATTCCCTTCTCTGTTGTTCTCCGTCGTCCCTCTCGCATGCATGCTCTTTGAAGAGCCAGGATGATGACAGTGGTTAAATCCAAGGAGACAAAACCAAGCATATTTTTTTCATGTTCCTTACAAGACGTAGTACCTTTTCTAATACTAAGAATATGTGAAGTCCACCCACTGTCTTAGTTTGCAACAGAAGCACATCAAGATACAGCACTGTTTATGTTAAATGTGTGTCTTCAAGCATGAGGCTCCAAGTCCCCTGATTACTGCCAAATACTGGGGGATCTCCTCCTTCCCCCTGGCTCCTGAGGAGTGCTGCTAAGGGGCTGCATGCAGTACGTTGCTTTTCTCACATCTTATCGTAACCATGGCCTCTGAGAAGGTGTGGTCATCCTCTGTTCGCACTGCTGAGCGTGGTTACTGTGATTGACTCTAAGGAGTGAGTGACCTAATGGGTAGCCTTGATAACTAATGTGAAGCTGTTGCTGTTGTTACTGTTAGGCCTTGCTAGGATACATCCCTGGCTGTTGTGTATTCGTGCCGTTAGGTCTGTGATACTGTGCGGTATAGCTGAGCATCATTAAACCACCAGAATAATGCCAGTCCAGTTAGTTTCTGGTATTTGGCTTCATTCAGGAAGAAACTTGTTAAGAGAGCATAAAGCTCTTCATCTCCCCATCCCCTCCTCTTTGGAAGACAGTACTTATAGGGGGAGAGACTAACTCATCTTTGTATAAATAAAAATAAAATAAAGTAGACAGCTGGGAAAATAATTACTTTCAGAGAAAGTCTGGAGTGGTTCTTTAGAACCTGAGTGTAGCTTCACACTTCTGTACAATGAGAGTTTTTAAAACCTGTTAAACAGGGAAATGACCTTCTAAAGCTCAATTTCAAGCATCTGAATTCTATAAGTATATAGCGAGGTTCTCGCTTCTATTTAGGTATCTAAATCTAAGGCAAAACCACTTCTATTTTCATTGTTCCTTTTTCTTGAAACTTGCAATAAAATATAATCCTGTGAAATACTACCCTTGTGATTGAGTCTTGCAGAATATGTTGCTAGCAGAAATCCAATTTTTCTAGGAGTAATCAAAATAGTAGAAGGAATATTCCAGTACCTTTTTGTGCAAGCTTTTTAGAATATTTTCAGGAGCCTGATCCCATAAACTGTTGTAGTCTTTCATCACTTCCAGCTTTTACCTTCTCAGATGTCTAGTTCTTCAGCAAGCAGCGTTTCATAAGGGGGATGCAGGTGAGGGCTACCCTTAAGCATTTACTTCTGGTAAGTTACTGGAGAGGAAACGAGGGCCCACTGTAATCGTGGGCATAGCCAACCAATCCACGCAGAGAATTGTCATCTTTCATCCTGCCCCCTTCACCATCACACCTCCTAAAAAAGAAAGAAAAAAGAAAAAAACCAAAACAAACCAACTTGGCCTTGATGCTGAGAATTTCCCAGCAAAATGCTGTGGACTGACATAGCTGACTTGACTGCTTTTGTGTAGCTAAAAACAGATGGATATTGGATGCACACATACAAATTATTTTTGAAGTGGCTTTCCATGTGACTAATTGACTTTCCTTTGTTTGTTTCATTAGGTTGTTGTTGTTGTCATCCTTTTTTAACTTTATGAGCTTGCCAATATCTGAGAGTGATCGTTCATGTGAAAGGAAGAGGAAAAAATAATTGCACTTTTTTAAAAGCATGCTGTGTTTGTAGCTTAGGTGAGAGAAAGACAGAGAGCAGCTTTCTTTAATGTTGAAAGGCATATGGTGTCTGATGATCTTGATCAAAACCTGCATGTCTTATACTCAGCATGCCTAGTTTAAATGTCTGTAGCCAGGCAAGACTAGAAGCACCTTAACCTGGGGATCAGAAACAGATACTGGACTTAAAATCCACCTCAATCTTGCAGTTGAAAGGTGATGGTGTACATATAGCATTTATTTCATGCTCATAGAAAGGTGAAGTAGTTGGTAAGAAAAATAAAAAGAGAAGAAATCTGTTGTTCAGAAAGGAGTCACTAAAAACAAAGTAGAAAATTTTGGACATACTGAAATTAGAACGGCAGGGGAAAACCACACAGTGGAGATGGTGAAATTTCTAAGCCAGTTCTTTGAAATCAAGAGAAAAACCCAGTGGTTTTGTGCCCCGTTTTCAGTCTTTCTCCCATGTAAATGGAAACAGGTCATCCCTTATTCAGACTCCTCTGCAACTTAGCTGTTACCACATCCATTTGTATAATCTACCTGGGCTTGAAAGCTTCATTATTACTTTAAGTCTCCTTTGTGTTTCTGGAGGCCATATATTTTGGGGAGAAAGGAACAGGAGATTCATTCTTGTTTGTATAGAGACTTAACTTTCTCTTAGTAGAGTCAGGTTTGTGGCATACAAGATTTTTATCAATAAATTTTTTAACTTCTTTGTAATACCTTATTAAGAAAGATCGTACTGACCTCCTTTTTGCTCTGAGTTCACTTTCAAAATTGTAGTAGGCAACCTATTATAAAATGAACTATTACAGACTTGGTCTCTGAAATGAGGTGAGGGAGAGAAGTTGCTAACTTCACATAAAAGGCTGTTCAAGCATATGAGATGCCATGAAAAAGATGCAAAACCACTTATGTATGAAGGTGACAAAAAGTCACTGCATGTTTGAATATTTAAGATCATTTACTCATTAGTAGTGAATTTCAAGTAGAAGATCTGATTAACAAACCTGAGAACTTGCCACAGCTGGCCACTGAGTTAGGAAGCTTTTCAAAAGCAACAGTAGCAGTAGCTGAGCGTACATTTTTTGGCCTGTTGCCTGTGTATCATTCAGAATTAAGAGTGATCCCAGAAAATTCTTGACATATTAAGCCACCAAATGCATTTGATAGTCAATTGCAGTATTCTTTCCTGTTGTCCAAGATTGATTAAATCCTGAGGATTTTAGGCGGCTATATGAATTTAAAGCACTATTATGGATAACAGTGTTTAGCCCAATAGCTTAGGGGGGGTTTTGTGAGCATAGGGGTGCTTGTGTTGCCATCCTAATACACATTGGTACCACGGGTCTTTTATGGAGGCCTTACGGGTCAGCTGTACAGCGGTGTTGGTAGTGCAGAGCATCTGGGCTGAGCTTGCCATGCTGAATGGCTGCACGCGTTGGCCGAGACGGCAGCCTCATCAGCAAAACCGTATGGCTTTCAGCTCTCCACCAGTGCCGCTGTCACACAGAAGACCAAAACTGGGTCCTCTCCTTCTCTGGGTGTTAGATCCTGAAAGGCAATGCCGTGGCCACTGTCTACTTTCAGGTGCCAGAAGGACATAAAACCTCAAAGACAAAAACTATCAATAGTCAGCTAAACATGAGTTGCAGCATCACGTGTCAGCTGTCTCTGTCCTGTCCTTTGTGAAAACAGGCAGCTCTGTGCACAATTCCTGTAGAAGGGGCTGTTCTGTTCACAACACTACTTTAACGACAGAACAAAAAACTCAGCAGTCAGTGTAGACAATTCCAGGTCAGTTCAACACTTGGTAGTCCTCTGTGAACGGTATGCAAGTTAGTCCACAGCGAGCATCTGAGTAAGGTGTCTCCTGGGTGAGAAAGTCCCAAGGAACTCTCTTGTTTCCATGTCCATGTGAACTGAGTGCATTTTGAGCTAATTTGAGCTTCTTTCAAAATAAAAATTGATTTGTTGACGGCAGTGTGGAGCAAGCATGTTTGGAGTGTTACTCAGCTGTCAAAATACGGTATTGCTGATAGGGATTCTTTTTCTATTCCTGTGTAAAAGGAGGAGCTCCAGTCTGGCATCTTGCTAGTTTTCTCACTGCATTGCTAATGTGGACTTTTTTTGGGTTTTTAGCATTTTTGATTTCTTACTCGTTGGGACGTTCCAGACTCCCCGATTCTTTCTTTTTTATTTAAAGGGGAGGGAGATGGAGAAACAGATAACTTCTTGTCCTTATAGTGTTTCTGAATAAAATGTTCTCTCTTGTTACCTTGAAATCATTTTGTTGCTGACACATCATTATAATTTTCTTCATTTAGCGATGATAAGGTAGTAGAAGAACAACCAGAGGAAGATGAGGAGCTAACCGTTGTGGAAGATGAAGATGCTGATGACGATGATGATGATGGTGATGAAATTGAAGAAGAGACAGAGGAAGAGTATGAGGAGGCAACTGAAAGAACTACCAGTATTGCAACCACTACCACCACAACTACAGAGTCTGTGGAAGAGGTCGTCAGAGGTAAATTCATGGGCATTTAGCTTAGGGCTGGAAAAATGATCCTGCTGCTTTGCATGTTTGCCCTTTATGACAAAAAATGTTCCAAACAGCAAAATATCCTAAGTTGCAGCATTTTTATGCTTTGGCTTCTATAATTTGCACATTGAATCCCCTCCCCTTTCCCATTGCAAGTATTCTTTGGAGGTGTCTGTCTGTGAAGTGTGGTCATAGTGTATGATGTGGATGGAAGCAGAAAGGTTGGTTTTATTTTAAAGTAACATTAAATAAAATTTGACTGCCATATGTAGCAAATAACACAGGAAAAGTATGTGTGGGGGTTATCATGTGCACGTGTTCCAGAAGGATAGGGAGCGTCAATTCAAAGCAGGAGAGGTAGCACTAGGTGGTTTGGTCTCTTATATTAACAGCAGTGATTAGTCATTTTGTGTGATTTCTGTTAGATACCTGTTTCCAGTATTTCTCCATGAACTAGTAATTCAGTAAAATCAGGTGAATTTAGAAAAACTATGCAGAAAAGTGAACCTAACTAAGGAGTTGGGGGGGGGCAGGGAAAGAGGAAATGGGAATGCACTGCCCAAAAAAGAAAACATGGATTGAGAAAGAACTCTTCATTTCTAAAATCTGTTTTTCATGCTATTTTGTAGTTATTACCATAACTGCATTTTAAACTTTGAATTTTACCCTAGTCCGTGGACAACATGGCAACATAATATTTTTAAATGCCACATTTCTCCTATGGTACATATTTGAATGAATTATCATTCTATTTCTATTTTAATAAGTACAATTCCATATGGTGTAAATCTCAGTAAGATAGATGCTGATTTTTCTACAGTGCTTACATCTTTATCAATAGGTGCTGGAGATGATGGCAGAAAATGAGATTAAAGGCTACAGTTGAAAAGAAAGGAGTTGGGACATGCAGGAAGCAGAGGAAAAATGGCAGCAGTTGGGGTGGTCGTGAAACAAGGCAGAAAACATCTGTCCTGGCTCCTTTCCTCTCCCCTTGCTTTCCCACCCTCTGCCTCTGGGCATGCTTGGGACTGAAGTGCCAGCAGAATCCCCCATTTTGCATGTGGCAGCGTCCTTTTCTCTTGAACCGTGGTGTCGATGTTTGGCAGAGCAGGTACGGAGCAGAGGGCTGCCGGCTACAATTCATCACACACACCGGGGACAGAAGGGTGCCCAGGGGGTGCTTTGGAAAAAGCAGAGTTACTTCATTTAGGTTTTTCTGTTCGGTCTACATGCAGATAAGCTTGCTAATCAAAAGTGCTCATGCTTTGCTAAAATCACTTGCAAATGTTTCTTTCTAAGGCTGGCAACGCAGTCTTGTGCGTTTCTGTCTTATATAACGGCATTGAGTGTTTTGCTCAGTTATGGGAGAGCCATTTCAGTGAGGAGGGGGTGGGAGGAGATTATGTTTAAATCTTTAAACCAATTAAATATATTTCCATATGTGAGCTTTCACCACCTGGGGATAAAACGCCCTGTTCTCGCTGGTAAATTAATATTGAGAGAGAAAAAAAAAAAAGAACACTTGACTTTAATGGGATTTTGGATGAGTGGAAATGAGGACAAATTAGGTAGAGCGTGTTTCTTTACTGAGGTTGACATTTCAAAGAGGTTAAGATGTTTAGCCTTCAGGAAAATAGTGTGTAATAATATGAATGTAAAATATGGAAGAGATGAGGCAAACTATTGAAGCCAGCTTTTAAAAATCCTTTAGAAATGTATACACTTGCTAGCTGACAATGAAACGCTATTGTCCTGTTTTTCCCAAGCCTATAATTTCCCACCTTGGGTGACTATGGTAAAATATGTGTTGCTGCAAATGAGGTGAGGGTAATCTGTCACCGATAGAAGTTTTCAGTGCAGTTCTGCCACAGCCCTTTGGGCTTTCTGACCTCCGGCTCTCCTGGGGCATGGAGGGTGCCGGAGACTGTCCCTGAGTGTGTGTAACTGGTGTCTGACAGAGCTGCGCCGTGCAAAGTGCTTACTTATTTCTAAATGTAGAAGTGCCCAAATAACTTAGAGCCTTGGCCCTTGCTTCTACTTCCCTTGCTGCACTTAAGCGAAAGCTTCCTTCAGGGCCCCCATCCTCCTGATAGGGCCAGCAGATCCGACATAGGAGCTTCAGTGGTGAGCATCTGCTGTTGTCTTGCTGTTGCAAACGGAAAAGTTTGTCGCTGTCAGTGCAAATGAAAAAGGCAGAGGTGCCTTATAGGCAACGTACATATTAAGAAGTGGTCCATGCTATGGAGACACCTTGAAAGCCTTTCCACATGGGGTTGTGTCAAAGCTTTGTTCTCATGGACGTGAGCTCTGCTCAGGCTACTTTTCCCAGGCGTTCCCAAGTGCAGTTCATAAAATGTATCCAAGGATGCTCTTCATAGACACTTTACAGCCAGTTTTATGTATGCTTTATGAAGCTGTAACTAGTATTATGTCATTGGCATTAAAGAGCACAGAGAGTGGGTTTGTCCGGTTTGAGAGGAGTTGCTTTTCGTATGTGAAATCAACAAAGAGCAACTGTTCTAAAACCATAAATTAGCATCTAACTGTGGGCTGGTACTGAGCCCTTTCTCCCCCAAATCAATGGAGTGATTGCCATCAACCATAAATAATTGAAAAGCATGAATGTAATGTTATACTTTAAAGACACTTGAGCTATTGTAGAATCAATTTGTCAGGCAATTTTATTTCTATGCATATTTTAATGACTCGTGATCAAAATAGCAATAGCAGAACTACTTGCAAACTTATTTCCAGTGAAAAGGAAGTTAGTCTTGCCTAGAGAATGGGAGAGGTCATTGGCAGGAGGGACAGTCTTTTCATTCAGTTTCTGCAGCAACCATATTTTTATAAGTTATAGTGTTTATTCAAAACTGTGAATCAATTTTTCCTAGCACGGTACTTGCCAGTATTCACTTTCCTGCCTTTTGTGAAGGACCATCTCTACTCTCAGTTCATATGGAGTAGGGCAGCAAACCCAGTTTAAACTTTCAGATATGCTCTTGCTGGAGTTCAGATCTTAAATCCAGCCAATTGTGAGTCTGAGGTTGCAGCGATCCAAAGAGTGAAATTAATGTCAGGTTGACGTTTTTCACCTTTAGTCCCTGGGAGATGTTATCACTGAATTTGTGCTGAAGAAAGTGTGGCTCGTTTATGAAGCCCTGTAGGAAAACTGTGGCTCTTGACTTTTGTCTCTATATGGAGCAAGGGAGGTGACTCTCTGCCGGCCAGGATTTTAGCAAGGGAGCGGTTTGATTTCTGCTGTCATCGTCGCAGCATCTCAGGTGTTGCAGAGCTGCTCCCGAGGCATCCAGGCTCCAGGTGGTTCTTCCAGCGCGTGACCGAAGCAAGGAGGAGTGCTGCTCCCCCGTCATGTGCAATTGTTTGCGATTTCATTTCTGCTCTCCTTCAGCGCAGTAGGTGACAAGAAAAATCAGTCTCTCTTGGCATACAACAAAGAAAAAGCAATTTCAGCTTAGTGCTTCCCGTCAACATAGCAGTCAATCAGGTCTCATTTAAAGGAGAGCAGCAGGGTCAGCGCGGCAGCCTGGCAGAAAACACTTGGCAGCTTCTTCACATACCTATCAGCAGATGTGGGGGATTCAGCAGCATAAGCTTGACCTGCCTCGTCTAGCGTATAATGTTGCCCTTTAGCAATTGGTTTTGCTTTCTCTAATTCAGCTGGATTTCTTTAAACAGTTAGGAAAGAATTTAAGCAGTGCTGCTTGATGTGACATTTTAACTGTGTTTGCAATCTGGAGTTGCAAGCAAGAGACCATATGCTGGTTTCCTAGCAAGAGAAAAGTAGCCTGATGTTTGTATGGTAGCTCTTAGCTGTATTGATCTAGCATGGGGGTTTTTTGCTGAAGATTTTTATGTCTAAAAGACTTTAAATCCATTCAGTGACAGCTACCGTATATTCTAAGGCAAGAGAGGTTAACCCTGATCACTAGACCTATCAGCTGTAAATTTTGGGATAATATTGGTAGTGTATGCTAGATTAATTGGGCTTTTTTTCACCCTCCGTAGCTTTGCCCCACTTTCTTCTTTGCAAGGTTATCATCTTTCTTTTAACGTAGTAGTTCCTTGTTCTTCTTCATTTGCTTCAAGACTATGCAGTATGCTTTAGCTGGAAAGTGATAATGTGTGATTGTATTCCATATTAAGAAAACATTGATAGATTTCTATATGAATAGTACACATTATGATAACTACTGTTTTTTGTTCGGAGATCTTCATTAGGAATCATAATCTACTCTAACCTATGAACAAGAGCTGATAAAATTAACCTAATGGATTTGCATTAAAATAACTGATAGCTTTTAATTAGACATTATAATTTAAAGCACAGCTATTCCACCATAATATAATACTTCGAGATATGTTGCAATTGGAAGAAATCTTTTTTTATGATCTAGTAGTCTTGTTGACAGAAAAGCAATATATTATTATTATTTGTTGTTGTTGTTATTATTTTGGGTCAAGGGCCCAAATACTGAAGTTTAGTACTGAAATACTAAACACAGTAATAGTGGTGTTTTACGTAAGGTTGGAGGGTCAACAGTGGTTTCATTTGAAATATATCCTACCAGAAGAAATCCCCCAAGAATGTGTTTCCCTAAAGAAAATGTCATTTTACTATATTGAAGCAATAATTAATTGAATATTTTGTTTTGCTGTGTAAAAAGACTGGAATGCACTTTTGGGCTAATCCTCATATTCGCTGTCTTGCCATGTCAGCATAATCATGATGTTATGTAGAAATGATACCTTTTCTAAAATACACATAAATTCATGACATTTTATTGACCTACGTTTAAAATCAAGCTGGGCTTTTTGTTTGGGCTTTGGCCATCTGTAGTAACTGTATGGCACCTTGGTTCGAAATGTAGTTGTGTTGTGCACAAGTAAATAGAAAATGTATTTTCACATATTTGTTCTACTTCAGAATTGTAAGGCTTTGTATTCTAGCCAAGTATACAATTAAATTTTTTTCTAATTCCAAATATCCCCCTCCAGTAGGGTAAGAATAAATATTAGAGAGAGAAATTCAATCTTAATTGCACAGGATGGAAATTACAATTTTAGGGTATTTAACAGTTTTAGAAGAGCTGTTCTTCAGTATTGCATTTAGAAGTCATCATTTTGCTTTTTTCTTTTAACTTTCTCTGTAGAAAGTATTTTAGCAATTGTGTAGCTTGTGCACCAACTTTATTCCTAGAGTATGTGCCAGCTTCACAGCTGTCTTCTCCTAATTCCAAAAACCTCTTCTGAAATTAGCTTTTGTCTTTGAATACTCAAACTAAAAGTTGGCTGCCTCTTCTAACCATATATTCAGAATGAGGAAGTTTTGTTGCAGTGAAATTATCTTTAAATATTCCCTTTTGATTAATTCATTGACCAAAACAGTATTGTGCCTTTTTGGAACACGAACACTATAACTAAAAGAAAAACAGAGTGCATTTACTCTTGTCTAATTTTTCTCAGCTAGTTAAAAAATGGAGACTAATATAGATACATATGTATTAATGCCCTCAAACTGTAGCTCTCAGTTCCTGAAGACAGGGAAGCCAAAATTACTCCAGTTGTAATATTATATATATACTAGCACATGATAAAGTGGAGCATATACTCATGATATATATTTGAGAGGTTTATTCCTTTGGCATCTCTTGCGTTAATCAATTACTCTGTTCTTTAGTGAAATATAAATGATAAAATATAAGATTGTGATCCCATATACTTAAGCAGCTAAGTGTTTTAGGTCCTTGTTTAAGGTTTGGGCCTTGTTTGGGTCCCACGTGATTATGATACACAGTTTGAACTGACAGCAACATAGACAAAGCAAACACGTACCAGTGCTACTGAGTTGGTTGATACCACCAGCATGATTTATTTGTATGTACTTGACAATATCAACTTCAAACTTGAAGGGCTGGTAGTGTAGAAAGAGTCATCAATACGATATATTTTCCATTACCGTGGCTAAATTAAAGAACTTGCAAGATTTATAAGCCAGCATGATGGTATGTTTCTACTGTAGCATTAAGGTAAAGAGGTTTTTCAGAGGTGTAAACTAAACATAGGACCCAACTTCCAAGACAGGTCAGAGTTGGTAGTGTAACTCCTCCAGTTTGTTCTTTTCTTCTTAAATCTCTTCAAATTTAATTTCTCGTTTAAGGTTTGGGACTGACTGTGCCAGCATTTAAATGAGCTTAGTTCTCATGATCGTGTAAATAAATTCAAATCCTGAAGAAAAGACTGAGTAACCTTCATGTTTACAGCAATAGAAGTATGTAAATGCAGCTTTAATTTCCACCCTCCCCCCCTTAGAAGTTTAAATTTTATTTCAGATTCCTCAGTTGAAAATGTTGGTGTTCACAGAGTAAGTGTTAGTCCCATGTGGAAAAAAAAGCATGGAGTTGAGATTTTGAAATAAAGCAATTATAATTTCACTTTGATTTAAAATCGGTTTTCTTCAAGCAACAGAAAAAAACAATTTATATGGTAATGAAAAATCTTAAAATGCCATTCAGAACCATATTTTATATTTCCCTCTGTAAAAACTGATCATCAAAAGTATCTAAAATGTTTGCACATAAATTCTAATTAGCTCTACTTACAGCACTGAGTGTTTATGGAAGTACTTTGTGTAAAGCCACTATAAATCAATGTCCACGTACTTGAAGACTGTGTATTTCCTAGGGTGCTGAAGTCTGGTTTTCAAAGAAAAAGTAACACAGTCAGTGACGATGTTTAGTGTAACTGATTAGTTTTCAGTATATCACTTTAACTATTAATTTAAAAGCAAATCAAAAAGCTTTGCCACAGCACTGTCCTTCAGGGAATGATCTCTACCTGCTTGGTTAGAAACAACTCTTTTTGCATCGAGAGGCTGCAATAAGTATAAGAGAGGAAAGTTGAATTATACTTTCCTGATTATCTCCAAAAAAATTTTCTTTATCTGAGGTTTCAGAGAAGGAAGGTGTTGGCAACTGTAATCTTTGGTTTAGGGCACAGAGAAGATGAGAGAAATTTTACTACTGAAGAAGGATGGTTTGAAAACTGTACGCATCTGAAAACAGAATTTAGACCGCTTATGGACCTGGGCTGTGGCAAAGGCTTGCTCTCTTGAGTTTTATCCAGTTTCATGGAGCCAAAGGCAAAAATGCATCTTTGGAGGGGGGAGAGTGAGCAAGTTCCTTAAAGCAAAGCTCACCGTTAATGCTGTACTGGACACAAATTATTTGTGGTATCAAGTAAAATTTAATTACATAGTGGCAAAAAGTAACTCATCTTTTAATCAGTTTTCAGCAACAAGATTAATATATGAAGCAAAGACAGCTTTTAATTTTTTGATGAATCATTTAGCAGTGGATGCTGCCTGCCTGCTGCTAATATCTGTGAAAATACCGTAGCTCATCCATCATAGGCATTAATTGCTACACTCACTAGCAGTGGAAGGGGAAATGGTATTTGGATTAATAGCCCAAGAAAACCTGTTGAATTTCCCATCTCTGCACTTCATTTCCCCATCTTCTCAGATGAGGTGGTACATCTGAGGATCAAATGCGTTGGCTTTTTTCTGTAAGGACAAGTGATGGGGATAGAGAGGCATGGGAGGAGCAACTGGCCCACCAACAGGAGCGATGGGACCATTTCCCAGGCATTGAAGCTGGTTTAAAAATGTACCTTTACCCCAAAGCAGCGGTGAAGGAACGCTACTCTGAGCCCTCCACAGGGAACAGGTGGTGGTGGACGGTGGTGGTGACACTGGGAAAGGGATGACAGCAGCGAGAAGATTCCTAGACTGGACCAGCAACACGCTTCCCTCCAACAGAGCAATCATGAAACAGTAACCCAGAGCATTTTTCCCTGCTGTTTAATCTTCATTTAGGTCATAAACTGTTTGCACAGTAGACCATTTCTCTCTCCAATGAAATAATTACCATTTAGGTCTCACCAATAGCCGTACGGTTGGCTGTGCAGGCTGGAGGGAAGGATGTCTCTCCATTGCCCTGCACTGTCACCACCAGCCTCGTGGGAAATGACAGGTCAGGCAGGAGGCAGGTCCCCGGCCACAACATCGGACTGCAGTGCTTCAGGCTTGCTCTTTTGAATATGTTACCCTGTGGTTTCCTGAACACTTGTTCAAGTGCATCTTCATGTGTATAAATGACTTCAGTTTCCGAAGAGCCAAATCCTTGTTATCACTGGCATCAGTTAGTTGATGGGCAATTACCTTTGCTTTTGCACACGCAAAAAAACCTCTCTGCTGCTATTTCTGTGAGAGAGGTACCTATAGGAAAATTCAGATTAAATCTGTGAACCGTTCCCATCCTGATAACACTTAACAATGCAAAATGAAATAAATCAGACTTTATAGCAGAACTAGTATTTTGACAGAAACCTAGAAGGCGCTTACTGTGTGGGTAGAGGTCAGCCCATAGTCAACATTAACTAAGAAAGACTGAGTTGTTAAGACCTTTGTGTTTTTTGAAATGACATTTCCTGTCAGCAAAAATTCTCTTGATTATACCTGTCTCTTTAATGTCAAGAGTCACTATTCATTTTTAATTGACATGTGGCAGCTCTTCCAAGGCTGTGCAAAGTTAGCTTTGTGTGAAGATTTGACTGCATAATTGGACGGCGGGGCTGGAGTTGATTTTAAAATAAATCAGAAGAAACACTTGTATACTAAATGTGGTCTATAATTAATCATATGGTTGTATACAATTAATTGTAATTAATGTGTTGTACAATTAAATATCCTTATTTGGCTTTTCTTAAAGTAAAAAAAATATTATTTCTTCACCCCCTGCTATTCCTTTCCCCCTAATTGCTTGGTATAGAATTGCGACATTTGTAGCACATCCTTGATGGCTGCATACACTTGGATCTGTTTCTCGTAGACTAAATGTATGCTCCCTAAAACTGATTCTTGACATTATTTATAGATATGTGAATATGTTACACACATGTAAAAATATATCTGTATTATATATTTAAGGAAATGTAGGTATACACTGACTGTCAATGACAATTGGACACAAAATCTATTTATAAATAGCGGTTCTTCTGGGGTGACTGAAGTGATGGATCAGGACAGACTCTGAAAAGCAGGATTCTTTGTAGCCAACATCTGAGAGGCGATGAGTGTGGGGGGGATTTTCAGTGCTGATGCACTGATATTTCTTCATATTTTGCAACCCTTAGGGATCTGCCTTCCACGAAATTCAAATATATGCAGAGAATTTAGAAGCCTCTAGTTGAACATACCAATTTGTCTGCCGAGGCAGTGCATGGGATGAAAGCAAATGAGGGGCATATTGGTGTTTAACGTTATGTAGATTTGAAACGATTTACGTAGCACGTTAAAAGATAAAACTGTTTTTGTCTGTTTGGAACATTATTGGTAAAGGGCTATACGTTTACATGTGTAATTGGCTGAATCCAAATTGCAGGCAGAATTTGCTTTGTCTTCCTTTAATTTGTGTGGTTTGGTTCTTCCCTCAGGTTTTCATGTGTTGCAGGATGTAGGCAGAGACACTGGCAGTTCACAATGAACACAAACACAAACCGTTTTAATTCTTTCCTGTATATATTCACTGGGGATGAGATTTCCTCCCATGGATGGGTTAGAGCCATGGCAGTAATTTTATATATGGGAGCCCTTGAACTATGAATTAAAAACCCTGTGCTGCGCAGCTTGCCAGAGGGAGTTTCTTCAGCAGTGACTATATATAAATAGGTGTCTGAAGAGAATTTGTTTTCCTCTATAACTGATAAATATTTTGGTTTTGTTTTTTCTTTTGTGTAAGCTAGGAAACCTTCTCAATTTGGGCAGGGAGGGGGTGTGTAGCTGAAAAACAAGAAAAAATGTGGCTCCTTCTACTTTCAGATCTTCCCCTTCCAGACAGGTACTGAGTGGGCTGTTTGGGCAGGAATCTGCCTGGGGCCATCGGCAGACCCATGGACAGCCAGCGGTTGTACCCCTCTAGCCTGGAAGCAGATGAAACTTCAGGCTTGTACCATTGCCACCATGCTGGAGCTTGTTTCAGGGCAACACCCCTGAGTGTGTGCAGATAAAGTAGCTAAAAACATAAAAGTACAGGCAGGCTAAGGAGACTTAGTGGCACGAATCTGAGTCAGTTCAAAATTTACCTTCATTGGCTCGGGGTGGTTTTCCGGGGAAGGGTTTCCCATTCCCCAAAACACCTCCTTGGTGCATCTCCTTCCTCGCTCGCATGCGTGGACATTGAGAGGCACCTAATTAAGAAACCGAGACAGTACCATTTTCACGCTAAATGTGGTTCCTCTGGGTCTCCTGTGACTAGAGGTGTGCTCTGAGCAAGCCGAGACTGGTCCCTGCCGCGCGATGATCTCCCGCTGGTACTTTGACGTGGCCGAAGGAAAGTGCGCGCCCTTCTTTTACGGCGGCTGCGGCGGGAACCGGAACAACTTTGACTCGGAGGAGTACTGCATGGCGGTCTGTGGCAGCGTCAGTAAGTGCCCCTCCACGCCTCCCTCGCTCCCGCCGCTTGGGAGCGGGCCTGGGCTCACACTAACCCCTGGCTGCGGTCTGTCCGACACCTCTGCTCACCGCTAGAGCCTCATTAGTCTCTCGCTAACCCGGCATGGTAGTGGGCAACTTCTTGGTGCTGTAGACGGGGGTCTGGAAGTAGGTAGCTAGAAGCCTAACACTTCCTTAGACGAGGCTTTCACACTCACCTTCTCTTAATTTTCTGTCGAAGCGTACTGACATTTTGTGTGTCTCTGTGTGTGCATGTACAATGCATGTGCAGGAAAAAACACAAACTTTAGGGAAGCCTCAGGTAAGTTTAAAAATAGCTCATAGTTTGTACAGTGTATTTTCATGTATTATTTCTGACCTTTTTTAATCAAAGCAATATAAGCTCATTATAATACTAGAATATTTATTTCCAGCCTTGGAAGAACTGATTCTTTTTGTTTGTTTGTTTGTTTTTAGTTTGACTGAATACTTTGTGTGTGTTTGCAATGAAAAGGGGAGAAATGACACTTGATTTTTAGGTTTCCCTGAGGGCCGCAATGCACGTGGATGTGAATCACCTCCCACTTATTTTGTTTAACACAGCGTTTATTTTAATGATTGTTTTCCATGAAGAAAGACTGTTCGCACGGTGATTTTGGTTTGAGAAGGATGGCTTTCTCCATCACAGGGTATTGAATCAGATGCTGGATTTATCAGCTGTGTTATGGTTCAGGAGCCTCTGGTACGCTCCCCTCCCATCTGCCTTGCCTGCACATACTCTCAGGAGAATACTGGCTGCCGTTTACATCTGAAACATTAAAGAGTGCGTATGTATCTCACTGTCCTGCCTGCTTACAGGGCATGGAGGAGCAGAACAGAAGCAGCACATTAGGGCTTCTTTTACTAAAATATTTTCCAAATTGCACCTCAGAATATTTGCAATAAGTAGAAGGCTTAAAAATGCGCACAAACACAAGCATCAAGGCGTGCTATGTGTGTCGTGGAGCAGAGGAGCTGACCTGCATTTTATTAGAGCGGGAGCAAGAGCAGTCATGGAGGCAGGATTGCTGCTGTGTGCTCCAGCTGCATTTCATCTCGGCGTCTTTTAGAGCTGTTCATGGCAAAGCTCCATGGAGGGACGTGGAGAAAGACTACCACAAGGCCAGTGAGGAGGACACCTCATGGACAGTGGTCAGCTTCTGCAGCAAGACAGAAGATGTAGTGAAAGAGAGAGAAGAACTATGCAGTAGATTGGAGTGAGGTCTATAATATATTTGCTAAAGGAATGACATTTTGAACCATTAAGTTCCTGTGTTAGGTAAGATGTTTCTAGAGATGCAAAACATGGTTTGTCTCTGATTGTGTGCCCTGTGACAGGCAAGAAAAACTGGGACTTTGTAATGAGTTAAATTAGGACAGTAATAGAAAAAAAGAGAATTTTGAAGAAAAAAAAAATTATGCAGTGAAAAACGCAGGGTATGTGATATTGACAAGCAGGTGATATTGTAGACGTGGAGGGAGGAAAGAAAATTAAACTTGAAGATAGCTGGCTCATGCAGATAAGAGGCACAGGAAAAAAAAACTGCAGTGAGAGAGATGTTGAACAGTAACCCTAGAAAAGCCACTTGAGCTTTTTTCAATTTAGTTTCAGGTAGCCAAGATGAGGCTGTGTTTGTTCTTTACTGTTATGGCCAACAGAGAATTTGTAAAGGATGAGTACCTTTTTCAGTCACACGTGGGTGAGTATCATGCTTAAGTGGTGATTGGATCCCAGACAAGATGATGGCCATCGAAACTAATAGTGGAAAATAGCTGAGAAACTGAACCTTTTGCTACTTCGCATCTGGAAGTAGTCCAGGTTAGCAAGGAATGACGGGACTGAACATGATGTACCTGCACAGAGCTTTAGATAATTAAGGCGTTTGCCTTGGCCTGTAAGAGGCAAATGAAAGTCACCTACCTCTGATATTACGCCTCTTGTGACAGTACCTGTTCCTTTCCCCAGAAATTAAAAAAAAAGGGGGGGGGGGGCTTCATCCTTACATTTCATGTCCAACAAGGTAGGATTGAATGAAAAACAGCTATTGGCTTTTTGTGCTGTGCATTTTATTTTTATGGTCAGTTAGAAGAGTTTCTAAAAGCTGCGTACACTGGTTCTTAATGGAAAAAGTCATCCTTTTCACATACCTGATAGGGATTAAGAATTATTACTGCCTTTGTCAGCATCACTGAAAAATCTAGAGTATTTTTGTGGACACTTGACAACAGCATAAATGAGGTCTTGTAGCAGATCTTGACTCTTGCAAGATTGCAGTTTTGTTAAAGGTCTGGTTTCTACAGATTTGGTTTGGCTCCTGCCCTTCAAGCTGAGCCATATGGATGCATTTCTCTGTCCAAATTCTGCAGTGGGACTGTGCAGACTCAAATATCTCCTAACATCATGCATCTTGCATACGGAGCTGTAGTTACTCACCCAGCACTTCAAATGTGAGAGTTTCATTTCTGGCTTTCATAGTGCTGCAAAATTATTACACAGAGGGAAGGGTGTTGCTGATGAAACGAGCAGTCACATCACAAAACAGACTTCATGAGAATTATTCTTACAGAGTAAAACTTGGAGGGATGAGACTCTGATTTGTCACATTGATAATGCAGTGGTGTTACCCTTCATATACAGTTTGTAGGTGAAATCATAGCACCGGCTGCTTGTAATAGTGAGCCGGCAGAGTTTACTGTATTACACTTCCCAACAACCTAGTGATCTTTTTGCAGTAAATCTTCTGCTACAAGGGGTGAACTCGGCCATGACCTTAAAAAGAATATTATAGATTGAATGAAACTTGGAAATTAGATTGTCTTCCTTCTTCAAACTTGTCTCTTGGCAGCAAAAGTTGTTCAGTCTGTGCTCGTGCTGTTTGAGAGGATAAATGATCTTCTCTTCTAAGACTGGCATTTCTTATGCAGCATGCGAAATCAGAAACAACTTCTGAATTTGCTATAGAGGATATCCATTAGGATATTCAGATGAGCGCAGGTGATTCCTGTCTCTCTTATGGAAGTTGTTGGTTTGGGTTTTTTTTTTCCTTAGGTTCAGTTCAATAAAACAATGCGAAGAGCGTTACCATTTGTGTTCTTTTCGTAGGTATCTTGGTTTACTTTGGGATTCCCAATGTTGGGTCATTTTGTCTTTAAGGAAAATGGAGTTAGGTTGAGTACTTGAACTGCATGGCTTCATTTGCACAACTGGCAGTGAGGAAAAATGGAGTGGGTCTTGTCTTTTAAAGTAAATCTCTCAGAGGACTTTTTCCTGATTTTCTTCAGCAGTTTCTCAAACAACATTTGAGTCTATAGGGTACACTTTCCAAGCTACTTTAGTTATCTTTTTGTTCCTGTATTTTCATGTTATGTCGAAGTGTTCCATACTCTGATCTATACGCTTCTCATTTCTGTTCCTAAAATACTTTGTTTTCCTCTGGTTTTGTCTACTGTTTCAGTATTGCTGTACTGCTTCTCCTTATTTTTCATCATTTTGCTGAATAGAAATGGTAATGAAAATTATTAGAAGTGCTGAATACCATACGTTTCAGCTGCTAAGTGACATCTTGTCTTTGGAACTGATCCAGCGTTGCTGAAAGAGGTTTTTTACGTGGTTATAGCGAGCTTTGGATCAGGCAAATGCCACCTCCACTCCAATCCCACAAAAGAAAAGAAAGAAAAACAGTGGAGAAGAGTTCCCATCTAGGCCACCCCTCTTCTGGCCTGCTTGGGTCTGTTTCCGCTCCTCCCCCCCCCCCCCCCCCCCCCCCATGACCCTTAACTTAATCTTTCTATTTGCCTTTGTGCCCTCCCTCATGCTTATTTATTTATTCCATTCTTTATTCCTTTTCTCTCCAGTGGTCACATTTTTGTTGCTCCCTTGTGTCCTATAAAAATCCAGTGAGCCTCTCTTGGGCAGGACACAAGATAGACATTAAAAGCACTTCTTTCCTTTGTCTAGCTGTAGTCTGTTTTGCAGGATAAACTAGTTTCATTTTACAGAGAGGAATATGAAAGAGTGGGTGGTGACTGGGTTTCTCTTGAATAGTGGGCAAAGGATGAAAGGGTGGGATGTGAGTTTATTTTTCTCATAACACGTTGAAATTGGACTGAACCAAAACCTGAGGATTTTCTGTTGCCACAAATACTCATATGTTATACATACTGAAAGTATGAATACTGAATACTAATATCCTGAACACATTGTCTACCGAAAAAAAATTCATGTTTTATTCTGCTTCCTTGCTGAAGTCTCTTCACCTTGATCTGAAAAGGTGGGTCTGTCCTGTCATGCAAAACCTTAGATTCTCTCCACTATCAACGAATTTGATGCTCTGAGGTCTGACAAAAATGATTTGTCTGTTGGGTAGGAGCTACTGCTGTCAAATTTTTTCATTCATCACCCAGCTGCATGGGAATTGATATATAATTGCCCTAGAAGTAGAAGGCTTTAAGGATCGTGTTACTGATTCAGCCTGCCAGACCACATGCTCCATCTCTGTTGATTTTTAATAAGGATGTTCAATACTGTCTACAGTTTCTATTCGATATAAGACTCAAACTTATACTGTGTGACTGGCCATAATGGCTCCTTTGAAGTCATTAGGATCTGTCGGGTGGTTAATTCAGATCTAATGACCTCAGAATGGGTATGTATTGACAAGAATAAGCAGAAGACGATAAATTGCTGTTATCGAAGGAATGATTTCTGTCTTATTGTCATACTAAAAAGTAATCTATTGTACGAATTTTTTCACTTGTCTCTTAATTGTTGCTTGTTAAACATCCTTAAAGCTATAGGAAATATATTTTTTTAATAAGTACTATTTTGCAATTATGTTGATGATCAAGTCCTAACTTGGGGACAAAAGGAGCTTCAAAGCTGGGAAAATTCATTCTCTTAAATGTGCTTCCTTTGGCAGCTGTTGCATCGGAGACAGCTCTCCCAGCAGCTCCTGCAGCCGCAGCATGCTGCGTTCAGAGTGGAGTGGAATTCGTGCCACTGTGTTTTCATTTGTTCCGCATCTAAAGCGGGAGTGAACTGTACTCTGGTGGCACAGTCAGATTTTGAAAACTCTTGACATATCATTGAAATGACCTTTTATAAAATAGGGGGTTTTATCATTGTACTGAACTCGTACCGCTAACATCAGAGGGAACCAACAGGGTTCAGTGTTTTCAGTTGCCTCCTTCCTTGCATAAACACTGAAACCTAGTAATAAGTCTAAATGTGACACGCATTGTTTTATTTCTTATCATTTTAGAGCATGATCACAGATTTTAGGTGAATTTATGTAGAATAGTATTTATTCTCTAGGCTAAATTTTGTAAACTTATGAACTTGTGAAGTCTCTTGGTGATTTTTAAGTGACAGATACTTTATTTCAATTTCAAATGGAAGGTATGAAAAGAAAGACACTCTAAAAGCTACAATTCTATAATATACATGGAATTTTACACCCTCTTAAATATAGATTAAAATATTGTACACGAGACTAAGACTAATATTGGGGATCCACTCTTACTTACGTGCTTTTCATATAGGCTAGCTTCAGCTTGCCTATGGATTTGTCTCGGTCTGTCCCTGATAATTGATGAGATTGGTCTTACCGTGTTTCTGGTTCATGCTCTTAAGTGAGGGAAAAATTCATGACCTCTAGTGTTTTGCAGTGTCCAGTTTAATTTCTCTTCAGAGGTACTGCAAATAACAACCTGTACCTTTTAACAGCAAAAGCTTCTAAGATGATATTCCTGTTGTCAGGAATTTCCTTTATCCATTTGTTACTTGTTTGGGATCTTGACACCTCCCTAGTTAGCAGGAAGTAAAACGTTTTGGCAGCTAAACTTGCTTGCCAACTTCCAGAGCGTGTCTAAGGCATTAAGGAGCCGCAGTGCATTCCTGGAAGCAGAATGATAAAATATACCCGATATTTAGTTAGGTAGCACATCTTAATCCTTTGTCTTATTTACTGGCTCATGGCTCATTGCTCATTTTATCTGTACAACTACAGAGACCACTTGAGCTTGAGGTCAGGTAGGAGGCTCAAAGACAGAAAGCAGGCCACGTCTAGAGCACATTCATCTGGTCTAGGTGGTACTACCCTTTCGCTGCTCATTTTGGTTTATGGGGGAGTTGGCAGGCCTCTCTCCATAAAAGCAGCAGAGCTTGCAAGTTGCTTCATGCCAGGAATGCACTTTTTTTTGACAATGCACTTAGTGCTGGAAAATATTCATTGCAATAACTAGCTACAGTACTAATTTGTCACGGCACTACAGGAGATATAATTTAAAATACAGAAGTCTAGTGCTAACATTTCAAATCCTAAAAATCTGCCTTTATAAGTAGTGATACTGCAAGGAAGTATTTCACATAATAAGTATGAAGTCTTTTGTTTGAATGAATAAAAGACCCCAAGTTATTACAAGTTCACTAAGCCAGTCACACTAGAACAACCTGTTGCTTCATCACAAAGGCTCTTTATATTCAATTGTCTTACTGCTTCCCAAATTAGCAGTAAAGGGGACATTACCTCTCAAGACTTTACTTAAATGGGTCCCTCTCCCACCATCTCCAGCATGAATTGCCTGTATCTGCTGGGTTTTATTTTCTCTGGCTTGAAAACTCAGCCGAATCATGCGTCTTGGTGAATTTAAGGCCAATTTCGAATAGTGTAGATGAAATCTTAATAAAAGCATATTTTTGCAGTTCTTTATTCATTGTGAGTGCTTGACACTTATCATTCAGTGCCTAGGAGCTGTAATGGGATTAATTCTAATACATTCTATTTAAATTGTTAATTTTGACTACCACCTTTAGTGGATGCAAGTGACTAATTTCCGTTTCCACAGTTCCTTCATCTATATTAATTCACACTTCTATTTCACCCTTGAACCACACGTGGAGCCAGTGTTGGACTGGGCCTTTTTGAAAAGCAGTTGGTTAAAGTTTAGGATTCAAAAGGGAAATGATGCAAATGTTTTCATATACAAGAGCTAGACTGCTGATAACTTCAAGCACTAGGAATTGTATTAATGTAAAGTATTGTTGTAGACACTGTTTTTGCTGTAACTTGTTTTGTTGGGTCTAACAACAGTTCTTTTTTTTTACTCTCTGGAACTTGATGACTCTTGTTTACAACCTTGGCAGAAGGCGTGTTCAGGAGAATACTTCTGTCTTGTATTTGTTCACAGCAATCTCATTTGATGTGACAGGTGAAGAATTTAACGGGGTTTTTTCCCTCATAAATATTTAAATTTATGGTGACAAATCAAAAGAGAATGACCTTGAAGCAGAGTATTGCAAAGATGCTCGAGGAAAGTTTGCTTTGGGGACCTCCTCCCAAGCACGAAATGAATCGAAAAACTTGGGGAGCAGGGGGGCTTGGGGGTGTGTGTGATCTGAGCAATTAATGGCCAAGATGAGTGTCGAATGGATATGAGCAAGGCAAAATTGCATTTGTCAGGGCTGGTGAAAAGGAAGTTGCAGTGATGGTTGCCAAGTTCTAGCTGTGCATGGGTAGAAAATGTATCTTGAAGTTCTTACACAGAAGGATTCTTATATGAGAAACTTTAACTTAAACCTAATTTAGGTGGCAAGTATCAAGTTTAGTTAAGGCAATAGATGAGGAATAATATGAGTATGGTATTTTTTTTCTCTCCAAGAAGTCTCCGTGAGGGATTTCACTAAACTGTCTTTCAAGCTGCCTATTGTTCTGATGCCATGCCAACTATTTGAATTATAACATATCAAAGGAAGGTAGGATCAGTCTTTGCAAAGTAAAGTTCAAAAGGGAATGTAACTCTTAAACATGTTATTTCTCCATCTCAATACACTTAATTATATTTTCAGGCCAAGGTTGCTACATTGGCCTGTAATTATTCTTTGGATACTAGTAATGCAAGTTATGAAATATTACAGAAACTATACACAGTCTTTTACGACAAAGTAGTTTAGCCTTGATGGTTAATAAAAACAATGAGATAACCCAGCTGTTAAGAAAGGAAAGAGCATCCCTTTGGAACGCTGGGTTCTCTTTCATGTGTTAACTCTCTTCATGTCAACTGTGCCTGGAATCTCTTTCAATTAAACTAGTAGACATTTTTAAACAATGTGCTTTCTAATCCACTTTAGGAACATTCATCTAATTTAATAAAATTTTGGAAGCTAAGAAGCAGCTTGGAATTGAAGGTGGAGAAGTCAAGTCTCAAAACTGGTGATTCTTTTTACTGCTTCAGATGTGATCCCTGAGCATGCAACCACTTCACAGGTGGCTTTTTTTCTTAATTCAGTACCAACGTGCGTATATTTTTTCTGACAGAAGAATATATTTGTTTTTATCCAGTCTGTTAGTCCATGTTTTGTGCTTTCGGAGTCCCTACCACTGTAGTCAGAATTCCTCAGTTTTTGTGAGGAACACATTACTTTCAAAGACTTTTTGGGTGTCTTAAATATAATTGTCAAAACACGAGGATAAAGCAAATGTGCAAGACAAATAAAACCCAGCTGAATGGTTATGTGATCAGGCTGAGTGATAAATATGTAGTTGTAATGGATGACCCTTAACATCAGTGAATGACTTAATGGGAGTTCACATTATTGAGCATCTTTGCTGAAAATTAAAAAGTGGGCAGCTGGAGTTGAGTGGCCTGAAGGACAGGAGTACCAGGCTCTGATGGTGATCAGCACAGTTCACTGCTCTGCAGTTAGCTTCCAGGCAGGGAGATGTCCTGATGAGCCACGAGGTGAAAGATCTGGCTCCCAGAACTCCTGCCAGTCCAGGGGTGATGCCAACCCTTGGAGCACAGCGGTGCCCCTCAAAACCCTAAAAAGAAACCAGCCGCAGCAGCAGCCTGCCACTTACACGTAAAACACGAAAGCTGGGGATACGTCTGGTTTTCATTCTCACAAGGTCTCCCTTGTGCTGTTGACTGTGGGAGGAACTCTGCCCTCCCCGTTATTCTTTAGTTTTATTTTTAGACAGGGTTCAGAAAGTGGTCTTGGTGAAAGCGTGTATGAAGAGAAAGTAATTAAAAGTGAAAAGGAGTGGCACTTTGCCTGCTGGTCCTCCAACTTAAAGTGCTAAGAATGAGAATAGTTGTCTCTATAATGCAGTGGATTATAATTTAAATATAGTATGTAAATACACTTACTGTTCTGTGCCCCGGTATTGATCTCTACTAGAAAGCATACCGGTTCGGCACACACTTTTCTCCAAGTAATTAAATTATATTAAACTTAACAACTTCTTATGTAAAAACTCATCCTGCTACATCCTTTTCCCTACGTTTAAAATTATGGTAATTTGCTACAGTCTTAAGATAAACCTTTTCCAGCCTTCATTTGTCTTGTACCATTCAGTCAGTAATTTGTCTGTTTTGTAAGAAAAAGTTAATCATTACTTTCCTTCCCTGTTGTTTAGATTCTGTTCACTGGTTTTGCCACCCTGCTGTAAGCAGAGTAACTTACTCACAAAAGATTGGGGATACCATCTTGTAAAAACAGCTCATTTCACAAGGTAGCAGTAGCAATAATAGAAACCCTTCTTGCTAAAGATATTCCATATGCACTTGTGATTGTCAGATGTGCTATAATTAGTTGTGATCTTAGTCAACAACTGAAAGCTTTGATCTTAATCCTTCATTAATGAGGCAGTCGTGTATGTGGAATTCAGAGGTAATGAATGCAGCCACTGAATACTACATTGTAGTTGGGTAATGCTCTCATTTCAAATGGTTTCCCATCTTATATGCAACAGCCAATGTCATTCAGAAAAGGGGCATCTACTAATCCTTTCATTTCATATGAGGTTGGTGAGTGACTGTTTTTGCTTTCACTGGAGAGACTGATCTGGATTATTTATTTTTATGTGAAATAGTCAAACAGGATCTGGGGGCATATTGTTGCATTTTTCTTCCTTCTTTTTTTTCTTGGCCTTCTGATACGTAAGAATTGTTGTTAAATAGCAAAATGTGTGGAGCATAATTTGGCTGTATTATTGAACCTGTGTCTCCAGGCGGGTTAGGATTTTAAAGTCTAATAAAAATTTAAAAAAAAATCTGTTTGGGAATTGACAGGTAAAATGAGTGGAAGTGTGAAGAAAATGTCATCTGATACCGCATTTCTTCCACACCTGTCAACATACACTTTTTGATCAGTCTTCATGCAGTAGTAGAATGAGTTACTTTATAAAACAAGCAATGCATAGAAAATAAAGCCGCCTCCTAAGAGCAGATGCGGTCAAAGATCAGGCTGCAGATTTTTAAGGAATCCTTACATGTAACTAATGTCTGACCAAATGTTCACAATTTACTACAAGAAAACACACAATACATCTCTAGAAACAAAGTCCCCAAATGTATTGGAGTGCAAAGGATAGAGTTTGTGCCAACAGCCATGAAGAAATTTTAAAATGTTTCTGCTTTATGCCAAAGAAGGGAGTATTTTTGTAACTCCTTTTTTTCTTGTGGGGGAGGGTAAGCTGTCGGTTATCATTATGTTGGAATCAGAAGGGTTTTTTAACATACTATTGATAATTATGATTTTTTTAATACTGGATGGAGAAGTTGTCACATAATCATTTGCAGGCTTTGTAGGGAGCAAAATCTTGTAGGATTATTTGTTTTTAAGCAGACTAGCTATTTTTTGTCAGAGAAACAGTTCTGATTTCAAATTACGTGAATAGCTAACCACTCACAAAAAGACTGCTTCTGAATCGCGGTTATAACAGAAACAAAAATTTATATGACCATTTCATCTCACCTTTCAGTATTTTCCTAAACATACGCGCTGAACTTCTTTCTAATGCAAATTATCCCTGTTTTTTAAGAGTTTAAACAGTGTCTGTTTACAGAGTGAGATGTGGTTGGTGTTGGTAGGTTGGTCGGTCTCTGTGGCCACCAGCGGCCAAATAAACATTCCAGGAGCGGTAGGCAGGCTGGGTCCTTATGGCTGGCTTTCCACTAGCTCGGCCTGCTCTGACATGTGCTGGGCATGGACCCGTGCCAGCAGCAAGCAGGGAGGGAGAAAACACCCCTTTTACCCCTTGCTTTCACGTCTGTTTGCTGGCAGGGTTTCGGAAGGAGATGCTGAAGCAGGATGTTTTCAAGCATGCTTTTGGGCAAATCAGCGTATCTTTGCGTAAGTTGTTCAAATAATGAATTGCACTTACTACTGGAAAGTGGGTGGCTTATTTCTGGTCTGGATTTCCAGCCTTATTTCTGCCTAGCTTTGGTTTCCAACCATCAGACCTCAGTTGCTTCATTCCAATAAAGCTGTTGTCAGAAATCTTTTCTCAGTAGAGATTTTCTAAATCAAATTAGTAGTCCACTCCCTGGTGGATGAGTGTAACTGATTGAGCTTTTTACCGTGAGAGAGGTCCCCCAAGCTCCCATCAGCGCACATGCCCATTTCCGAGCCCTCTTTCTTTTTGGGAGCGCGTAGTGGAGAGCCCCGTGTGGTGTTACACCAGCCTTTTGCACAAGGTCAGGGGTAGTAGCTTTCTCCTTCTATGCAGTATTACTCTTCGGTAGCATTACCCTCTTTAGTGTTAGCTTGAGAGAGCAGGCTGCAGTCGGATATCAGTGTACCGCCCGCATCCTTTCCCGTGCTCCTGGGCACAGCCTGGCTGTCTCAGGCATCCAGGTCTGTGGTGTTTAATGCCTGGTCTTTGATTTGGTTTTGCACAGCTTTTGGAGGGGGCTGGGTGCTCTGACATCCTCCACACCAAGCACTGAAATCAGGTTTTCCAGTTCTCAGCACCCGCTACCCTCGCCTGTTCAGAAACACACCAGCGAGCATCCCGGTGGGAAGTAAATGTATTGTCTGAAAATTTGGGACGTAAAGGCCATGCGTGTGAGATGGGAGCTTTTGAAAATCAGGCCTTGAATGTACAGGTGGCTTAACTGATCTCAGTGCAAATGCTGGTGACCTTTTTTCCTGTTCAATAAATTAAAGGTTAAATTTGCATAATTTATTGGGCACTTATTTAGATCGTCACTTCTTTCCACTTGCATTTGTACAGACTTAAGTTCAGTTAAAAAAAAAAAATCTATAAAAGATGGAGAAGGACAATGAATGCACTAGAGCTCTCCCCCATTCGATCTTTTTGTGCTAAACCCTGCTGTGTCCTGCAGAGGCAGCGATGGAGGGTGTAGAGATTTTCTAAGAGGAGGAGAATCCTCTTCACACAAAGCCTGATTAAACCGTGGAACTCATTGCCGCACCATATTGTGAATGTTAAATCTCACGCGAGTTTTTGGGGAAAAAAAATAAAATCAGAGTAATGGAAGGAAAATCCAGCAAGGTTAGTTAAACATTGCAAAAGAGTATTCACTGCTTTTGCCTGGGGGTGTTTGGTGACCCCTGTCAGGAAACAGGAGCCTGGAAGGGATGGCCTTTGCTCTGTCTGACGCTCTTAAATTTCTTCCTGCTTTGAAATAGAATTTTCTTTTCATTTTCTAAATGGAATTAAAATGTACTGTACTTAACTGCCGCTTCGGAAAAGATAAGCAACAAATTAATTTAATCTTTGAGAGATTAAAAGGCAACGATACTTAGAAAGACTTCTGAGCATTACAGAAATGTTTTCACTCAGTCCGAGCTTTGGGTGATCTGTTTTTGGAATTTGCTTACAATGGCTGTAGCCTTTCTGGCAGGCAGCACTGCACCCCAGCATAAACCATGTTATCATTGAAGATGGGTTGTTATCATTAAGACTTTAAAAAGGAAGAAAATTTTTATGCTTTTATAACAGTATTAGAGACTAAATTGTCTGAAGTTGCAGGAGTAACCACTGAAAATATTGAGTTGCATTCTATTTTTGTAATCTTTGTGACTTGTCAGGAAGCTTATTTGTTCCTGTTTCGTTGTTACAGTACTTCAGTAACAACGGTTACAATTTTACAAAATGTAAACTTGTAATTAAATATTTATGAAACAAATCTAAAAATGGTGGGAGGAGTGATAATTTGCACTGCCTATGACTTCTCAATTGGATTTTTTTTGGTTGCTTGTAGATTTTTTGTTTGTTTGTTTTGAGACAAGCAAGGCCTTTCCTTTGATCCAGTGAGTAACTTACAATATCCATTGTGCAATTTATACCAACAGCAGCCAAAACCATTCATGCCTATTGCAGAGAACACGTAGAGATATCTCAAATGCAGCCAAATCCAAAGACTTTCTGTTCATTTTGGGGGGTTTTGTTTTCTTTTGGGGTTATACACCTAAGGTAAAATTGGAGGAAAAGTTTGGAATTTGTTTTAAGTTTCTCTTAAAATTTGAGGATGTATTTCATTGGGACTAACATGTTGTACTTCGAACTGATGATTTTTTTTTTTTTAATAATTTAACATAGGTGTGTTTATCTTTCAACTTGTTTTGGGGAAAGTAGTCATAAATAAATATTGGTTGTTATTACTCAGTCTGATCTTCTGATTAAAGTTTGCTGTTGTTGAAGACATTGAGAAATGTTTGGGATGTGGGAGGGTCCTGGGTTTTTTCCTACCTGTATTAGTCTATCTACTAAAATGTATTACCTCTGTAAGTGAAGTTAACTATAGTACATGTAGTCAAACGCATTTAAAAAAAAAAATCCTGCGCAACTATGTGTATGGTCTTTGTTTGTCAGAACTTTTAAACTAACTTTGCAATTGTTGAACTAAATGTGACCAGGGAAATGAAACTAATTCTATAATAAAATATTTAGGGACAATATAGTTGAAATGAAATAGTTGATCATCATTGGAGAGTTTTTTTTAAATTGCTGTTATGTCCTGAGCACAGAAATGTTACTCTAGTTAATGTAGGGGTTGTTGAATGTTACTGCGTAGTGAAGGAACTGTTGCTCACTCTGCTTGAATTACCCCAAACGCAAATCTTTGCATTACCAGTGTGATCGGTATCGCCTAGTTTTCTGACAGGAATGGCTAGCGATTAGTGCAAGATTGCTGATTATTTCCAGCATCCATGAGGGGTTTTCTTAATCAAAGTTGTTACAAATAAAGTAAATATCTGTGAGGCCAAACTGTCACTAAGTGAAGGATTTGAGGTATTTCATTAGGGTTCTGTGGGGTCCACAGGTGCTTTAAAATGTATTTGCATTGGCACTCGTGTGTGTTACAGTTTACCTTTTAAAAATAAAGTAATATACAAAGCATGTAACTTTGCAAAAGGCTTTCTGCTGGCTTATGTACTTCAGTCATTGCCAGGCTTTTTTTTCCTTGGAATTTTTCCTTTGGCAGCAATTTCTAACCTGTTTGTATAACATTGCTTTGTTCACTCTGAAGAGTTTCTCCTGGTTTATAAAATGGGGCAGGGGGGAAATCCTTGTATATTTATATATATTTGCTGCGTGTAATATATCCACCTAAACAGCATTTTTATATCCTCCTCTGAGGTTAAATGAATGGCTTTATTCCGATGGAAATTAGAACAGATGTTTCTTGCTTGGTCTGACTAAATTTTACCTGTACTAAAGTAGAAATTCTGCTTTTCTTCACCCTCCCTTCCTTCTCCCCCCCTCAAAATTTTACCACAGTCCCTACCACTGCCGCTAGCACTCCTGATGCTGTTGACAAATATTTGGAGACACCTGGAGATGAGAATGAACATGCCCATTTCCAGAAGGCCAAGGAGAGACTTGAAGCTAAGCATCGTGAAAGGATGTCTCAGGTAAGGGGAGATTTCTTTATTCCTAAATGTGGAAGTTTTGTCTGTCAAGTCATAAGGTGCTCGGGGTCCTTCACCTTCTCGTTTCCCAAGGCTTCAGCCAGCTGCCCTGCCTGTTTGCAATGTTGTAAATACACCATTTACTGCCTTTCCGACTGTATCTAAAAATTCAGCTGGCTGGGACATACATCTGTGGTTTGGTCGGAGCTGCGATCGTAAGTCACTACAGTTACTTGTGCTAGTAAAAAGGAAAAAGACGACTGTTAAAAATTGCTCTCATCTTTGTGGAAGAGTTTTGGTTTCTTTTGGTGAGATTATTCTTATTTCTAAGTAAAGAACTTGACCACTGTATTAGTCATCCTTCCTTTGTGGCAGCTGAGGGAGATTGCTTGTGATTAGCTTCGTTCTTCCTGTGTACGCATACACGGTCATGCCCTGGGGTAACGTAAGCTCACATATGTTCATCTAATGGTCTGGAGCCTCAAGGTAACATGAAATGCATCTAAAGCCGAAGAAAAGAGGAAAAATTAGTGCTTTTGAACTGAACCAAAATCCAACTGAATCAACCCTTTTTTTTCCTTTAACTAAAAAGATTTGTATAGCCTGAAACTGTACACTATTTTTAATCCTATTGAACACTAAGAGATGAGCTATCCACTCTCAGAAATAGGCTTTATAATAGCATTGCCAATAAAAAATTGTCACAGTTCTGCTCTGATAACAACAAAGAAAAAATGTAAGAGGCTTAAAGGAAAGCCTGTGGTGCATATTTTTTTAGGATGGAACAACCACAAAAACGAATGTAGTATAATTCAGATGCACTGCATATATCTGTGTAGCTATTTTACTATAATTTTTCATTGCAACTTTGTTCCCCTGTTGCATTTTCAGTGTTTCTGTGTATTACTGACACATTAACCTTTAGGTCTGTGCTAAAATGCTTGAGTAGCCCTGAAATTAAGCTCTGAGAATAAGTCCCTGTCTACTGGCACTGTAGCTATGCCTGGCACTTTTCTAATAAATAGAGCAGGGCATCTTACCTGAAGCAGTCACTCAATCAGTGCAAACCACATGCCAAGAATGACACTTAATAGATAGGAAAATATGTGCTCCTCATCTGCCTCCGCTTGGGAAGCATTGTAGCACAAACAAGCTATCTTCTTAAATAGAGAAAATAGTCCCAATTTAATGCTTTTTAAAGTGTTATCAATTCCTTTCCTCTGGAAGATTAAACAACTTCATTAAAACGACCAGTGGCCGAGGCGGCCGCAGTGCGAGCGCTGCTGAGCGTGGGTGCACGCAGCACCCATCTCGGAGCCAGCCTGAAGCCACGGGGTGAGTCGGGAGAGGGGTGAGCAACAGCTCGTGAGGCATCTGTGTGCTGTGCTCCCGCCAAGGGAGTGGCTCATCCCAGTCCTCTTCGTAACAAACTTCTGTGTGGCTACAGTACTCAGTTTGGGAAGAATGGGCTGGGAATTGGGAGGATAAAAAACATTGTGCGCGCAGCCGCCTGGCAGAGGAGAGAGATCCTGCCCCGGCCAGGCACATGGAGGGTCGGCGGGTAATGCAGTCATCACCCCGTTATTACGTCCCCTTGAAATAGCCTTTTTTAAAAAAAACACTGTAGGGGCGGGTGTCCTGAAAACGAAGGGCAGTCGGTGCGAAAGGCAGGTTTCCCTGGAACAGTCCTCAGATTCTCACCAGGGTTTCAGGTTTGTGTCCAACATCTAAATATGTAAAGGTTAAGCTGAGTAATTAAGGGCAGTACTTGGGTGAACTGTGTATTTTCTACAAAGCTGATGGTTTGTGGAAAAGAGCTAACTGAATGCACAGGCACCCAGAAAACATCATACAGAGAGACCGTACAATGTCGGTGCTTGAGGCCAACAAAATTAACTGGGAAAAGCACTGAACCGTAGCATCAGAAAACTTCTGGGTAAATACGCTGCACATTTTATCATGCGCATTTGGGGCAACCTCATAAATGAAGGCTCTGGTTCAAGGGTTTGACTGAAGATCACGCTGGTGCTGCGCGTGCTCCGCCCTCGTTAGCATGTTCCCAGCCAGCCTTTCTGTCAGCGCTAATGAGTGTACAGCTGCGGGGTGAGGCAGGTCAGCTCCCTCATCTCACTGCAATGTCACTCTTCCAAAAAGAAGTGAAATAAGCAACTCTGGCCGATTCAGCAAGCTAAATCAGACCTGGGAAACAGCAGCACGATAGGTACATCAAGAAAGATCTTTGATCTTTAATTTGCTTAAGCTGCTTATGAAATCACAGCTTAAAGTATGTATGTCTTGAAGTACACAGAACTCCTGCAGAGCTTTGAAGAAGAGAGTTAACTTAGGTTTTTAGAAATTAGTTTCTACTTCTATGGTTAGTGTTTTGTACTGTACTGAACTAGCCTCTCCCAGTTAACATTTCAAATGTTTAAAAAATATAAGATCTTATGGAGAAGTAGAAAAGCCAGCTAGTTTACCATTCTGTGTTCCCTCATGTGAACTGTGTTATGTCTGTGACCCATACCACCAGTCTGCTTTTCTGGCAATCTATTTAAAAATTGCTTTTTACATTTTCTTTAAAATCAGGTATGTTTTTAATACATACTTAACTAAAAATTAATTTGAAGCTGAAACTTGTTATGTTAAAAACAAGCTTTTGCTGTCAATGTTTTTCTCTTAAAAAAAAAAAGTTAACAAGTGAGAGTCACTAGCTAAGTCCTCCAGCTGCACTGAACATATTTATTCTTTTTTTTTTTTTTTTTTACTCAAAGTCCAGTTCTTTCAAAGCTGAGGAATGGGGGCTTATAAAGCAGCAGAAATGTCCATTTTTCTTGTATTAAAAAGAGAGGAAATGATCAGTGGTTTTAGGAAAACGATCAAGTCATTCTTTAATCTTGATAAATGTCATAATCGGAAATAAATTGGTTTGTTCATGAAATACAGATATTTCTTTTTAATAAAGCAGCTAGTTTTAAAACAGTATTTGATTAGATGCACACTTTACTTTGCAACAGCCAATTAACTAATAATTCACATATAAAATGTCATCATCTAAGGAGTAAGGAAGTTTATCACTAAAAAATTAAATTGAAATTAAATATTTTAATCAAAACGTCATCAGGGCAAATGCAGATATTCTGTATATCCTCTTTCTGAGATTTTCCTTTGTTTACCATGAAATTCTGAAGACTCGTGTTTGCTTTCTTTTGCATAAAGATATTCACGCAGGCAGAGGCCCAGCTTCTGTCAGTGGTTGTGTCGGTTCATAGTTCACAGTTCCTAGAAGACCCTCTTACTAGGGGAGTCTGTGCTCTTTAGTACGATGACCTGATGCACCTCTGGTTCAGACTGTTTTAATCCCTTCTGCTCTTGTGTCCGTCCCTTTAGACTACAGACCATGAAAGTTTTTCTACCTTTACATCTTGCATGGCACCTGGAGCAACAAGGCTTCTGAACTTCCCTAGGCACTACTGTAAAGAGAATTACGTTAGCATACAATTTTCAGATTTTCCCAAGAATTATTAAAGCAACTCCAAATAACAGTAAAGCTACATTCCCATGAGAACAGGATAGCTATTCAGCGATGCGTGTGTAGCCTTTAAATGTTTGTTATTCTCTGACGTACAACAGGGAGAGATTATGCTAACTGATTGCAGGATGCCGTGGTTCTTGTTTCCTGTTTTGGTACAATTCCCCTTTTCCTCTTTCTCTTTCCAGTTTGTTAACTCCTGTACAGCTCCCTCACTTAAATAGCTGCTGCTAAATAGCCTGGTGGAACCAGATACTGAACCTTACTCAAGGGAGCAGTATATTTATACATTTCCCTCCTCAAACATCTTGTGACATCCTCATGTCTTAAATTTACTCTTCCATTGGCTCTTTACAATATTTTAGGAATCATAGCATGTACAGTACTTATGATAGGAACTTAATGATACCTTGTATCCTAGAATAGTCTTGCTTCTTGGAAGTTCATTTCCAAAGCAAACATCTGAAAATACTGCAGTCCTCAACCAGCCTAAACAGGGCTGGTGTTACGTTCAAGATATTTTTTTTTTATTGCATGCCACTAGTTCCAACATCCTGGAGAGGTTTTCAGCTGATCTTTAGTGCCAGTGGTACCATGAATGGTTTGGGTTGGAAGGGACCTTAAAGATCATGTAGTTCCAACCCCCCTGCCATGGGCAGGGACACCTTCCACTAGATCAGGTTGCTCAAAGCCCCATCCAACCTGGTCTTGAACACTTCCAGGGAGGGGGCATCCGCAACTTCCCTGGGCAATCTGTTCCAGTGTCTCACCACCCTCACAGTAAAGAATTTCTTCCTTATATCTAATCTAAGTCTACCCTCTTTCAGTTTAAAACTGTGACCCCTCGTCCTGTCACTAGACTCCCTGATAAAGAGTCCCTCCCCATCTTTCCTGTAGGCCCCCTTTAAGTACGGGAAGGCTACTATAAGGTCTCCCCAGAGCCTTCTCTTCTGCAAGCTAAACAATGCCAACTCTCTCAGCCTGGCCTCATAGGGGAGGTGCTCCAGCCCCCTGATGGTCTTTGTGGCCCTCCTCTGGACCCGCTCGAGCAGGTCCATGTCTGTCTTATACTGGGGGCCCCAGAGCTGGACGCAGTACTCCAATTGGGGTCTCACGAGAGTCAGGTAGAGGGAGAGAATCACCTTGCTCAACCTGCTGGCCACGCTTCTTTTGATGCAGCCCGGGATATTGTTGGCTTTCTGGGCTGTGAGCGCACCTTGCCAGCTCATACTCAGTTTTTCATCCACCAGTACCCCCAAGTCCTTCTTGGCAGGGCTGCTCTCAATCCACTCATTGCCCAGGCTGTATCGATGTTTGGGATTGCCCCAAACGAGGTGCAGGAGCTTACACTTGGCCTTGTTGAACTTCATGAGGTTCGCACGGGCCCACCTCTCAAGCCTGTCAAGGTCCCTCTGAATGGCATCCCTTCCCTCTAGAGTATCAACCACATCACTTAGCTTGGTGTCATCTGCAAACTTGCTGAGGGTGCACTCAATCCCACTGCCCATGTCCCTGACAAAGATGGTCCCTATATTCCCTAGATCCCACCATCTCTATTATTGTGTGTAGGAGGGCTCTCCTTCCTTAAAACTGACTGTCAGCTTAATAGGAGTACCCCCCTCAGTTACACTCAGGGCTCTTTGGAGAGGTTTGATGATGTTATTACCAGAAAAAGGGTCAAGATTTAAGCGTGGAACAAAAGCCCTTGACAAAGGTAGGCATCTTACTGGCATGACTTGGATCTTCTAACAAAGCAAACCTCAGGCAAGCACCTCTGCTGGTCTGATTGCTGTAATCCAAATATTTGTCATAAATTCTTCTCTTGCAGATATGCTTCTGTGCCTCAGTGTAAAAAATGGGAGTAAATTCTGCTGTTTTCAATATAATGAGATTTTTGTGCTTAGTATCTCTCTTAATAATGAATGACGCTTTCCGTACTTCTTCTTCCCTCTTGCTGTCCCCTACAGCCCAATTTCAAAAGGAGTCTGCCAGGCACGAAGTCCTGAGTTCTGAAGAAGTTTGACTTTGAAATGGCTTGCTTCTTAAATCTCAACCAGAAGTTGTCATTTTCCCTGCACAAAGCCACCAAGCCTTGAAGAGCCATAAATCTGTGTGGCTTTGATAGGTCTGTGCTGTCAAAGAAGGAGAATGGGTTTATAAGTGCATAGAGGCCAAGTTCAGCCTTTTTCTGCACATGCTTATCTGGGGAATTTTTTTTTCCCTTCTTGCTCTTTGGTTTCCTACAGTGCTATGGCATATTTTAGTCACTCATGATTCTCTAAAGCAATGACATTCGGTGAGACACAAGTTTTCTCTGGGTGGTAGCATGACTGCCCGTAGATAGCTGTAGGGCAGTTGTATGTTCAGTTAGTTAACATACACACAGAGATGCTTTCAACCATTGAAGTCTTCTCAATTGCAAAAATCAGCACTCAAAGCACAGCTTCTGCAATCTTTACATTGAATATTGTTTCTGCAAACAGCTATGTCATTCCGTATTTTTTCACAAGCCATTCGCTCTCGTTGCTCCAGAGCTGAACCTCTGAAGCCTGTAATTTATATCCCTCCCAACTCTCTGGGTAGGCTGTCAGTTTATCATCCTGCCTTCCATGCCTTAAAAGGTTTAGAGAAATAAAACAGGCAGAGAGACCTGGTCTAGCCAAAGGTCTCCTTATCACATTACCCACAATACATGTTTTCATCGTGTGGATTAGCAGAGGGTTAGTTTGGGGGATAAAGAGGGCAAGGGAACAGTTGTTCTGAAAACCCATGAACTGCTTACTCAGAGTGAAAAAGAGTATTAAGCAGATGTCAGAGATGCGATTTGAAGACATAAAAGGAGAGGAGGGAGAAGAAAATCATAAAGTTGCTAACCTAGGCCAATGCTCAAATTTGAGCACATCATTGTAGTTTATGACTTGAATTAATGCCGTAATTTCTGGGTTTTCTGTAACGTTCACATCCAGGCACCAGTGACGTTTCAGGTCTCTAGAAAGGTGCTGCCTGTATACCCGAATTGAGTTTCCTTGGCCACCACAATCATATGGCCTAAGCATACAATTAAGAGATGAATACCTAATGTGTCCTTAATACACAGCAACACTCTGAGCATTAGTAAGTTTTTTCCAGAACACATCACAGTGCTCTGAATTGTGGTGTCGGTTCATGTCCTCTACTCCTGCTTTATCAGAGAAGCGGTGAAATCTCCTCTGCCAAAGTACTGGGAAAGTAACTGGCGGTGGGGTGACCTGTAACTTCAGTGCACCGTGCATCATGTTCTGTGTCGTCAGCTGCTTACTACAACCCCTTGCAAATGAATTTTAATGTCTCCTTGTAAATTTTGGTTTCCTACCTTCCTAGAGCTTGGCTGCAATTTGCACATGAATGCATATTTGTCTGATGAGAAGATAATGTAAATTGAAGAGGTACTTTTAGGCTGCCAGTTTATGTAGGTTGTAGTACAATTCTTGGGACTTAAGTTTCAGTGGAGTGAAGTGAAGACTGTGATTTCTAAGTACTTGACTTCAGGTCTTTGTGCTTACAGCTGCTGACTAACCATGCCCCTGCTGAAGCCCAGAAGTAGGCAAAACAATTTCCCACTTGAAAGTTTTCAGCATCACGTTAGCTTCCCAAAATATATCTCTCCACTCTCTTGGACTGTTACTGAGGCCAGAATCTCTTACAGATAATTTCACTGAGAGTGAGTTGATCTATTTGTTTTTGCTATGACTGATTTATTGCTGTCTTGAAATACATTCCCAGACTTTGGGTCAAAAGGAAGATGAAAACTTCACAACAAAATCCCATACCTGAGTTAGTCTTGAGTGCAGGTGTCTGCATGCTGGTTAATTGTTAGGGTCTACAACCCTATATAGGACTGAGAAGGGATTACATTTCAAGGACTGGGACTTGTAAAAGTCTCCTTTGAGCCCAGGTTTGTTTCTTGGTTGTTGTTTTTTAAAAGGCATAGGCTCAACCAGATACCCTGAGGCACCACCAGTGCTCTCCAGTCTGTCCGTCAAGCAGCCTGATTAGCAATGTCCAGCATGTGGGAAAACTGGGGAGCCTGAGACAGGAGCTGAGTGGTGGAGACTCAACTTGCAGACGTGAGACACAGCAGGTCTAATTTGTCCTGCCTTTGGTATTGGTCTTGGTAAAATTTCAGTCGTGCATGCGGACTCTGAGCTTTTCTGAAATCCCCTTTAGAAAGGGTATGTTTGACTATTTCTATTAAATGGTATGAAAGTGTGAAGAGTGGTTTTTTTGGTGAGAAAGGAAGGAAAGGAAATGACATTTTGAGTAATTGCTTTTAGGCTTCTTCTGTCTTCTTCTGACATTGTGCTAAGCCTGCAGATAAGCAAGTCGCTTATTTGTGTACACTGTATTTGGTGAGAGCAATTGTTCCTGCATAAAATGTGTTGTCTGAGAAGATTGCTGTCTAGGTATGAAATGAGCAAAGTCCCTAAGTAAGACCACGAGAAGGTTTCATATGTCACGGGCAGCAAGTTAAGAGTAACTCATTCCCTGACTGTTGAAATACTGCCATGTGTTACAGGAGGTGGCCTCTCATCTTACTGAAAGGAATGGTACTGAAAGTTCTCCTACATCATTTTTCTGTCAGTGTTGTGCTTGAGATATAAATATATTCAGTTCTTGAAGTGTTGGACACCTATTTCTGGACAGACTAGCACAAATTGCATGTAATTCTTATCTGTCCTACTCAAAGGCCAGCGATGCAGTCTGGATAAATCTAAAAATTTTTGTGGTACCAAAAAAGGTGTCAATTAGAACGAGTTGAAATTCACTCATTTTGACCAAGGACGTACAATAGATGGAAGCTGTTTCCTTTCTGTCTGAGATGAAAAGGGGTTGGTGTGTTCACCCATAGAGACCTCCACTTCCCTTGCTTGAGGGCTGGTTAATGGCTGTGTTGCTTCACAACGGAGTTGAGAGAGCTTGGCACGATGTTCAGACGCAAATGTACTATCTTTGTTTAATTTAATAACAGGATCCTACCTTTGTTAAATGTTGTAACTGCTTTTTTAATAGAGATAAAAAGAGGAGAGGAATATAAAAAGATGACTGTTGGAGCTGCAGTGCTTGGCTGTTGCAAAGCCCTGAGACAAGAGACGAAAATATGAAAGTCACGCTTCTTGTTTTGTTCGTTAGGTCATGAGAGAGTGGGAAGAGGCAGAACGCCAAGCAAAGAACTTGCCAAAGGCTGACAAGAAAGCTGTTATCCAGGTAAAGGAAAACGCAACCACAACTTTACCCACTGGGACCACAGTTAAAATACAAAGGGTGCTGGATGTGATATAATTTTAAAACCTACTTCTATGGGGATTTAATGTTATTCCCTGCTCTTGCTGTTGCTATTTTTGTTTCCAGCTGTTAGGGGCTGCTGGGTGTCTCTGTATTTTGCAGCCAGTCCCTGGAACAGCAGCACAGGACATCGCTCGTGACTGCGTGGAGGGATAGAATTTCGCTTGAATTGATTTGCTTTCAGTGAGAACTGAAAGCTCTGTTCCCACAGGCCCCTTTCAAAATATAGGCTGTAATAAACTAATATAAGCTGCAGGACTTAAACTCAAAGCGGAGATGGAAAACGTGATTTAAAGAAGAAATCGCCATCAGTTTTATCTGAAAAAAACCCTCAGCCGAAAATTATTTTATGCAAAATTATACTATAATTCAAAAATTCTGACAAGCCAGACACTCCTTGAATCCCACTGTGGCTGTCAGGTATTATTCAGTACTGCTAGAATGATTTCAATGCAAAACTATAAAAAGGTAATGTTCAGAACCAGATTGCATCGCACATTAGATCCCACAGCTTTGCTCTCTGCATTTTACCCAGTCAATCTTTTCCTTTATTGGAATAAGTTTGGGCTCAATTTTTCTTCGTGGTGGCCAGTTTATAAGAAATTATAGTGACACTGTTCAAGTTGGAATTCCCCCCCCCCCCCCATGTAGATTTGCTCATGAAGTCATGTTGATGGCTAGTGATGGCAGGGGGTGTATGCTTGCCAAACTCCACCCTCCTCTAGGCACAATTCTCTAGCGCTGAACCACTGTCTCGGGGCAAATGAAGGATCCACTGGTGGTTGTGCTGAATATGTCAGGAATATTTGATTAGATTCATAAAATATGGCCAGGTGTTCAGGAATACAGGGCATCAGCAGTTCCCACTGAAATCAGTAACAATGTGTTCAGTGCAGAGTTCCTGAGAGCCGAGCTAGACTGACATGGAGAAAGATTTTGGTGGTTTGCAGACGGAGGTGTTCACGTCTGCTGGTCTCTGCTGATGTCTTCACTGTTCCTGTTGTGATGGATGTTTTTTTCAGCATTTCCAGGAGAAAGTGGAATCACTGGAACAAGAAGCAGCAAATGAAAGACAACAGCTGGTGGAGACTCATATGGCACGGGTGGAAGCCATGCTGAATGACCGTCGCCGCATTGCTCTGGAGAACTATATCACAGCCCTGCAGACTGTCCCGCCCAGGGTAAGTGCAATACCACAAGCTCTGTCAGCTGTGTCAAAATCACTGTAGTTGTCCTGGGGAAAAAGGTGTGTCCAGGTACAGTCCGGCTATGGAGCAGTGAGTGTGTTCCCCGTGCAAGAGCTACTACAGCAGACAGCTAGTTTGAAAGTTAAAATTTTAGACTTTGTGTGTACAGAAATGTAGGCACAAGCACACCCCCCCGTACATACCTGTAGGTGGGTAGATACATACATAAAGATACTTCAGCAAATAACATGGAAGTGATTTGGTTGTCAGAAATGGTAGCCATTCACAGATCCTGCAGAAGGATGATGAAGCATCCCTCCAAGTGATGCACAGTAGGATACTTCATCCTGTCAAGATGGAGCTTAAGGATGAGGGTGGTTGTGATTTTCTGTTTTGTTTGTTGAATTGTTGAAATGTTTGGTGAAGGATCTCATGAGCATTGTTGGATGGCGTGAAGATAGCACACTAGCAATTCGAAGTTGTCTGTGTTGGATGTGATGGCTATTGGTGGGTGTAAACACTAAGTTCAGAATGTGGATTTAATGGAATTTTTAATGACTCCATATCTGTGGTGTTTGTATTCAATACCAAAATAACTGGTCTGTGACCTCCAGAAGTAGACAATCTACACAAATACTGTGGGAAAAGTCCAATGTTTTATATACCTCTCGCCTCTTGGACACTTCCTAGATGGAAAAAACATTATGTTACTGAAAGACTTTTGGGTCAGCAGTGTAAGATGTAGCCATTACATCCTGAATTTGGTCTCACAGGGAATTACATCAATATGGCTAACCTGGAAAAATTACATGTTTTAAGTGAATTTCCTTCTGCAGAGAAACCTGCATATTCAGTGAGCATGGAAAAGTGATCATCATCTTAATTCTTTATCATCATCAAACTTTTTTCTCCACCCCATGGTGCAAAACTCTTGTTTTTACCATGTGCCAAGTAAAAGAAAAATCTTTTACTTAGGTAAAAGTGTCATGGGGAAACTTCAGAGTAGTTGTATGAAGAGTTAGTCTGTATTTTGCAACATAGTAATTTGTGGAAATGAAGCTAGTCTGTATTACATTGGTAGAGGAGGATGTTTGGTCTCAGTGTGAGATGCATATTGTAACCTCTGACTGTTGTGAGGGTTTTGGGTAGTTCACCTAAGATATGATTTCACATTTGGCTTTAGCCAATCAGCTGTTGCTGTAAAGTTGAGCCTCGTGCAAATGTAATCCTGTCTGAAAAGTATCCCAGAAAAATGATTTGTTTTCAAGTTGTGTGTGGGTCAGGCTGACAGCTTGGTTCTGCAGGTATCTGGGGTTGTGGAAGGTGAAGATGGGGACCACACATAACAGCAGAATGGTCTCTAGAGCTGCCAAAATGTGCAACTTCATTCCTAGCACAAGGGAACTCGACCTTCTGTGTTTATGGAACACAGATGACATTGCCACTGCAAAAAAAAAAAGTGAACTTCAACTGCAGAACACTAAGGGGCAAAAATGTTAACACCAACTTTGGGACCAGAAAAACCTGCATTTTATGCTTGGGTTGCTTGTAGTCAGCTCCCAGGACATTTAAATTAATAATACGTTTACTGCGTCAATGGGAGAGCATCAGGCCTGAAAGGCTGTGTCAAAGAACACTGTTTGATACATGACTCCAGCAGAAGTAAGTTTTGAAGGTACTGTTAAAAGACTGAGGTGCATCCTATATTGTGTCCCTATAAAAGCTAATCATTCTGAAAGGAGCAGGCAGCAAGCATGGAGGTAACATCAGCTGAAGTTGCTACCAAACAGGGATTCATCTCAAAACTAATGGTGGTGAACAGTTTAAAGAATAATGTCTTTCAACAGTTTCTTTGCCAGTCTTGTTGATGGTACTGTCCTTGCCTCAGCATTTTTTGTGTGCTCTGTAGTTACTGACAGTTCAGGCATGTAACTCTGAACTGCTGGTCAGATGTGTGCCAAAGCTCATGAAAAAAACTGACCTTGAATTCAGCAGGAGGATTTGCCTGGTTCTATTGTGGGGCAGAGGGTGAAACCTGAGGAGTGATTGATGATAGCTGAACGGCCTAATGAATGAATCCAGTCTGCAAACTGCTTTGCAGGATATGGAGCCAGAAATCCAAATACACTGTAAATCCAAACTGTGGCTGCCTAGCCAAAGAGAAAATGGGATTAATGGAAAATTCAACTCTGATGCCCTAGCTATATTTCTGTCTGGCGGTTCCCTAGTAAACTAAAAGTACATTTGATGCAATTGTGTTGTCTTTGGGAGAGCAGGTCATAACCTTACTGGTGACTTGTTAAGTAGTCTTACAAAAGGGAGGTTCTTCTGGAGTTCTCCAAAAATATTTTTAAGAACCCCCTTCCACAGCCTGCTTCAAATTGCATGGTTTGCTATTAGTATGTTTACTACAGAAGTAAATTCTGAATATTTAAAGTGATGGAGTCTCTTTCTCTAAAGTTATAAGGACAGAATTTGGGTTTAAATTGAAAAATTAAGTTAGGCTTTTTTACTGAAGTGCATGTCTTCTGCACACAGCTAGGGGGGTTACCGTAAGTCTGGTGTGTGTATATAATGTATAGATGTGTGTGTGTGCAAAACGTATTTTCCATGTGCTGTTTAATCACTTGGACATACTGCCTTGTACTTGAATTTGAACATTTCCCAAGATTTTTTGGACTTCTGGCAGACGACTTAAGCAGCAGGATTTCATTTTGCTTTTTGATGTCTAGAAATCCATGACCAGTTTTTGTCTGCAGATCAGTTATAGGAACACAGTGGGTCTGGCACTCCCGGTGCCATCAGACTCATCATGGACATGGTGCACGGTTCTCCATGAGTGTCGAAATCCTGATCCACTGGGAACTCCTGTTTTCTATATGTATACAGATTATGTGGTGCTTGTGTTCAAGGCGTAGCCTTTTCAGGGGAGCTGAAGAGAAACTTCCTCTGGCTTGGAAAGTCTTTGAACTATGGACAGGGGGAAGCTGGAAGGCTATGTGAGGAGAAGTAGCCTCATCCAGCAAGTGAAAACCATTTACTTGCTCCTTTGGAGGAGGCTTTCCTTGTAGGATAGCAAGATATGGGACTAGGAGAACTTTTGGTCTGGGCCAGTAGTGTAGTCATTATGTTCTTATACGTGCCTAGAAAATCAGTGGTTTTCAGTGCCATTCTACCTAAAACTACAAAATTCTGGGAATCCTTTATGAATAGCTTCTGTAGGAGACCAAAAACTTTAACTGCAGGTTTTTTCAGGTGTTATGCCGATGATTGCCCAATGCAAGTGTCAGAGGAGTGATTCAGGGTACCACTGGGCAGCAAGGGAGCCACAAGCATATAGAGATGAAACTGCATAGCAAATTTGAGCAAAACCAAGTATTTGCACTGTTGTTCTGTTCCCGGAAGCATTGTCATGCAGGCTGCCCAGAAACTTAAAATTTGATCCTCATTCCTGATGCAGCTTAGCTGTGCTGCTATACTTTGTTGCCTTTGAAAATGGGGTGCAGCTGTTCAGTATCCAGTGTCAAAATACTGTATTGTTTCATCCTGCTTGATGGCCTTACTACAGAAAAGGAGGATTAGTGGCAGCTGGAACCAATATGCCTCTAGTTTTTAAAACAGTTGGAAATTTTCCCCTTCATTTTGCAAGTTAAATAGAGGAATTCAAATCCATCATTCTCTGTGAGCAGGTTGATTCTATAATTTGTTTATATTCCTTCTTTCACGTGGATGTCAATTTTTGCTGGATTTATGTCTCCCTGTTGTAATCTTCATTGGTAAGAGATGCACATTCTCTGTGGGAAGCCGGGGGGGGGCAAAGAGAAGCAGAAAAGAAATCCAGCTCCTAGTGGTGAAGTAAAGGGTTTCAGAACAAGGAAACATACAGGAAAACTTAGAAAGGTGATTAATTAACCTCCTTACTTTGCACATAGAGTAAAGTGAGCATATAATGATTAAAATCAGTTTTAAATGCTTCTCTTCTAATTCGTCACTATTTTACTGAAATGTAAATTATTGCCAAACAGAGCAGGATCGTTAGGATCAACCCTAGCATGTACCTTAATCCATTTGAATTCTTTTGCCGTGGTTTTTTCTTGTTGCCCTCAGAATTTGCTCTGGTACCTTTTGTGCTATGGGAGCAGTGTCTGTTCATACGGAAAGAGCACAGTGCAGGCTGAAACTAGTTGAGTTTGGCTATTTGGACGTGGAAGAGGGATCTGCAGAGGGGCCCTTACTCAGTGCCTCTGCATTTGGGAAGCTCAAAGCCTTTCCTGAGTCCAACGAGGTCGCTGTGGAAATATGCAGTTGGAGGCAGGCCAAAGCGTCGCTGCTGATCTAGTGATAAAAATCCTCCTGTGCAGTAGGAAAGAGCAGTCCAGCTCTAATACTCCACCCTTTAGCTCCGCTCCTCTAAACCCATAAACTTACAGCTGTGGAATTTCTCACATACACTTAATTTGGTAGGATTTTGTGAAATAGACAGCATGGATTTCAGCTCTGCTTTTAAACCAGGTCAGACTTCGAGAAATGTGGTCGTCTAACTCCATTTTCCAGCAGCTTCTGAGGCTTTTATGTGAATAAAACCAGACTGTCTTGTTTTTTCCCCAGTCTGTGGGCTTGAGCATATGGTATAGTCATACACCTAGGCTTGCTGGTAGGTTTTTTTTGTACAAGCGAACTAAAGACAGAAGAGGCAATTCCAGATGGGTATTAAGTTCTGCAAAACCATGGCAGGTTCATTATATCTAAAATGCAAAGTTTCAAAAGAGTGACCAGAAACAAAATTTGTCTTAATTTGCCAAAGTTGAGTAAGTTCAAATCCTGAAAAGCAAATAATGAGATTGAATCAAATACCGTTTTCATTTTCTTCTGCCCTAGGAACAGTCCTTGGGGAGGGCAGGCAAAGGCAAGTTTTGAGTACCATTATAGCCATGTATTTGTGATGTGTGGGGTAACATGTTTTCTTATAAATTAGCAGAAGTTATGAGAAGGCATCTTTAACACCACATGAAAGGCAGCTAGATGGGGGTTTAGTTGTGTCTCATCCATGAGCGAAAAGTCTTGCATTCATCCTAGCCAGCCTTTCTTGAATGTTCCTAAAATGAACTACTACGCCTGTGTCAAACATGACCTGCAAGTTAATAACGTAGCAGGTAAAATATGTACCTAATATGGTATACAAGGTATTCCTAATAAGTGAATGAAAAGAAGCAATTGTTGCACATTTCAAGAGCAGTAATCAGAAAAGACTGGTGGTTGATTTTTCTCTAAAGGCAAGAGTAAATAGCACTATACAGCATTGTGAACTTTCCTCTCTGATTTAGAGAGAATTTTGATCAAAATGACAAGCTAGCTCAGAATTTCCCATGGAAGTTCCATGGCACAGAGCCGGGAAGTTGTATTTTAAATACACAGAAGTGCTTTAATATGATTTTTGTGTTGTTTCTCTGTAGTAAGTATTTTGGATTTCCATGGGGAGAGTGTAAATTACATTTGTTGCAATCCAAACTACATTTGATGTTTCCATTTTCCAAGCTCAATGAAATTGCACTGTTTCATCACTCCCTTAAAATCTGAAATAGTAGACTAGGATCAATGTAGAGTTCATGGGGGAGGCATCTGCATGCATATATATTCATATTTATATTTACGTGTATGTATTTCATTTACTAGAAACTGTTTTTCAGGCTTTTTAGATCTCATATATGATTCCTTTATGGGAGTGACCTTATCTCGATGCTGATGCCACCTGAAATAAAGGCACTGAATTACAGAGTCAGCGGGGCTGGAACTCACCACCAGGTAGCCAAGGAGCCATCAGCAGTTTCTACTTCATTTGGGCTTGTGCCTTGTACAGTTGGAAACCTGTTAACCAGCTGTCAGGACTACCAAGTTAAACTTTCAAACCAGGGCATTGCAGTACAGGTCCTTAACTCTGCCCTGCTGCATATTTATATTCACAGAAAGAACTGTCTTCCAAATAAGACAGTAGGTATATTGTCTACAGTTTGGGTAGAAAGCCTAGATAGTCTACGTAGACTGCATACGTAGTCTGTGAATTTGTCTACTGTGTACCAAATGAATACATGCAAGTCCCAACATGCTCACAAAAACTATATATAAAATAATACTTTGACAACATTCTCCAGCATAAACAGGATTTTAAACTAACAACTAAAATATCCATAGATATGAGTATGTCTGTTGGCCTGTCACAGTAGCTTGTGAAAGGGCTTCGATTCATCTGTGCTTAGTTTTAGATAAAAAGTAGGTGTGTGAATCTGCTGAAAAGGGGGAGCTTTGGAATGACTTTCATGGGAGCAAATGGCGTGGCAGTGTATGCTTGAAATAGTCAGAAGCAGCGTGTAACAGCAGCGTTCACACTGCTTCACCCTGCATCGCCCGTCATGCGCCTTGTTAGATGCATTCTGTCTTTTTTTCTGCATTTGCCTAAATAGTGAGTGTGTGCCATGAGACTGAGGACTCATGAAATAATATGCATTCTGAATTTGGTGCTGGATCCTGTTGCTTAGGAAGTCACTGGCCATTTTTGTCACTGGATGAATGACAATCGCCAGCAGCATCGGCCAGGGTGACTAAAAACGTGGGAATAATGGAAGTCATGTTGGGACTATCTTGGTTGCTTTCAGAGGAAGGCCACAAAAAACAAGCCAGCAAAACGAGTACAGACAACTGAAAATAGTGGAATTATTTCATGAGGCTTAGGTAGCCCCTGGTGGCTGATACAAGATAGTTATTCTGCGAGATGTATTTTATTAGATGACTACAGATGTGAATACATTGAGTTTTCCCTGGCAAAACACGCAGCAGAATTTCAGGAGCTAAACCCAGAATTTTTTATGAAGTTTGGTGGTTGGTACATTATTTATGAAGAGCGAGAGGTGCCGAGCTGGCCCTGGGATGTGTCAGCTGTTTGTTCTTCTGCCGTAGACAGTGTTAGAGCTCAGGCCTCGGGAACTTAATTTAGCTGATAATAGCACCACTTTCATTTATAATTTAATCTGAAGGTTCCTGCCTAGGGTCAAAGTAATAGACAGCTGTGTATATAATAGCTTCAGACACAGGGTCTGACTGTATCTCCTCAGGTTGTGGAGCCTTCCCTCACCTCTGTGCTTGACTGTTCACGGTGGCCCCTCTGCTCATCACAAGAGTTCATATCACTGCTCAGTGTACTAGATTTGGGGGCGAATCCTGCTGAAAGTATCTCTGCAAAAAGTGCTTGTATGTGTGGGATTTTTAAGCAGAACCATTTTACTCCATAATGACATTTAAAGGAAAATTTAATACATTACAGAGGTGGGACTTGGGGTGAGAGGTACTTTTGCTGATACGGAAATTTCTTAAAACTGTGCAAGCAGTAGGTCTACAGTTCTAGGCATTAAGGAGAAAATGATCAATTTTTTTTTTTTCCTATTAAAGTTACATTCAGCTCTAAAACTTGGTCCTTATTTATGGTAACTGCCACACTCAGGTATGCAAAGCCCAGTGGAGAGCTGTCATTGCCCGTCACCAGCTCTGGCAGTTCAGGCCTTCAGCCACGGCCCTGAACCTGTGAGGCAGTAGCATTGCAAAGTTATTGGGAAGGTTGGAGGTCTGACTTGATCCAGTGCGACTGGGACTTTGGGTAGTTATGTCTACCTACATACAGCAAGTTTCTAGTGTGGTTTTTTTTTTGCTTGAGAAAAAGCAAAGTCGCTGCCCCTGTAAGGAAACACCTTGCATTTAATATTCTTTCTGCATTGTCCTATACTTGAATTAAGTTTTCTGCTGCCATCACAGGAAGATTTCTTGGCCAGACGTGCTAGAGGCGAGCATATCCATGTCCCCTTTATAGTGATAAGTTTGGGGCACTTTGCAGTGTTACAAAAGGCACTAAAGGAGGGCCAGTTTACCCAAGAGACTATTGCTGTTAGTGGTATTTGACAGGTATTTTCAAGATTGTTATCCTATTAACAAATCTGCTTCTGACTCTTAATGTAAAAGTTTCATTGACATATTGCAGTGAATACTGAGGGAAAACAAAAAATATACCTTTCTGGTGTTAGACATGACACTTAAATTGGAGTATCTCTTGAAGAAATAGAAATTAATCCTTTCCTCTCTAATCTGCCTGAACCTGCTATCTTGATGTGTCTTGGGAGCAAGGAAAGCTGAAGTGTCAGGAAAGGTAACAACATTTTCTGTCTTCAAAATTTTCTTGTTGTTAAGCTTTCTGGTCTTCTAGCCTTTATTCCTACAAAGCTTTACAGTTGGCATTTCAGCTTGTTTTGCCATTACCATAATGTTGTGAGGATTACTTACTTTCCAACATTTGTCCACAGTTTCTTGCAACTTGATCCCAGCATGCTTGGCTTTTGGGGCTTGGGGTTATTTTCCTCATGAATGAATTTTCAGTCATGGAGCCACTAAGTTTAATCCTTTGGTGGGGAATAGCTTCACATCTCTCTATTTCTATCTGACAAATCTTCTTCAAATAACCTTTGTTGTACTGTCCAAGGACATTTTTAAATCTGTTGCTTCTCTTAAGCTGAAGAGATTCTTAAATCTTTGAGCTCCGTACCTTAGTATTCATCTCTTGTGTAAATGTTAAACTAGTTTAGGCTCTATATTTGTCCGTGAATCTAAGTCGTCTTAAAGCTTCAACTTCACCCACGGTTCTTCCTGCTTTGGAAAGCTGTGCACGGAGCCTCTGGTGCTTATTTTATCACTTCCCCACCCTCTTCCCTGTATCCCTGCCAGTGCCCAGACCAGCTGTTCACCGTTTCCGCTCATTCTTTAATCTACTGCACAATAAGGTCACCTTTCCCTTTCTTCTCACCTGCCTCAGCTTCGTGCTTTTCACTGCTCGGTAGCTTCAGGTAGGATGCACAAGCACAACAGCACAAGCAGAGTTGGGGCGGGGTGTGTGGGGGGGTGGATTTCCAGAATCCATCATAAACACTGAGTTAAAAATGAATGTCTTAGCTGAAAGCTAGAGAACACTTCCCTGTTTTGGCACTGTATTATTGTACAGAGTAGGAAAGTACATAAAAACACACATATCTTAGTCTTCACTGCTCTGCTATCAGTCTCTCTATATTTTCATGTTCCCTTCAGCTTTTCTTTGTTCGTATTCAGTTACATGCCTTAAGGCATATATTTAATAGTTTTTACTAATTAAAATCACCTGCAATATATACATAGGCTAAGATTTTTACAAAATCTGGCACCCAAGCTAAGTACCTTCAGAAGAACCAAGTAGGTCGCCCTTTTTTTAAGTTTTGCAGTCAAGTCTGATATTATTCTTTGGCTTCGACAGAGCAGTGCTTTCACATCGTCTTCTGTGCAGCTGTTGGGTTAGTTACCTTCTGATTTGAATCTGAATGTGTGCATTCAGTTTACTGTTGATAAAACCACTTGTAATCTTTTTTGTTGCTAAAGTTTAACTGTAGTTGACAGATGTTGATACTGGTTGAGTATTCAGCATAGTAAAGTGTACATGGGGAATCTTTGAAACGCTTCCAATGTGCAGGTTTTGGGGAATCTTCTGGGATGGATTTGCCTGGTGGTGGTGAAGGTTGCAAAACTGGGAGCTTGGATCATGGGGGCTTCCTCAGTTGAGGGAGAGGAGAAGTAGAGTCTGATGGAGAGAATGGAAGCAAAGCCCAAGGAAATTGATGTTGGGTGTCCATTAACTAGCATACTAAGGTGACACTTGCTGTCTTGTTGGGGCAATAGTATAGCAGTTAGACAAGGAAATACAACAGCCAAACTTCCCCTTAGGGTCAGAGAGGAAATCTGAATGCCATCCCCAGGGACCGTATCTACTACCTACAACTACTGTACAACAGTGAATCCTGCTGAATGGGTTGGGTGAGTGGATGTTCCTTATAGTAGTGTCCTGGTTTCGGCTGGGATAGAGTTAATTTCCTTCCTAGTTGCTGGTATAGGGCTGTGTTTTGGATTTAGCCTGAGAATAATGTGATAACACACCGATGTTTTAGTTGTTGCTAAGCAGTGATTATACTAAGTCAAGAATGTTTCAGCTTCCCATGCTGTGCAAGTGAGGAGGTGCACAAGAAGCTGGGAGGGAGCACAGCCAGGACAGCTGACCCAAACTGGCCAAAGGGATATTCCATACCATGTGACGTCATGCTCAGTATATAAGCTGGTGGGAGTTGGCTGGGGGGCAGCAATCGCTGCTCGGGGACTGGCTGGGCATCGATCGGTGGGTGGTGAGCGGTTGCATCACTTGTTTTTCCTTGGTTTTGTCCGTCCGTCCGTCCCCCCTTTGTTTTCCTTTTCATTACAATTTATTATTATTTTATTTTATTTCAATTATTAAACTCTTCTTATCTCAACCCACGAGTTTTCTTACTTTTGCTCTTCCGATTCTCTCCCCCATCCCACTGGGGGGGGTGGGCGGGGTGAGTGACTGGCTGTGTGGTGCTTGGTTGCCGACTGGGGTTAAGCCGCGACAAGTAGTCAGACCTGCCTTCAGAAGATAGCTGCAGGCACCGGCTGGCCAAGTGCTTTTGGTTTGGGATACATCTCCAGTGCAAGGAACTAAAACGTGTTGTTTTAAACTAAACTGATTTTTTTTTCCCTATTTCTTCCCTGTAGCCTCGTCACGTATTCAACATGCTGAAGAAGTACGTGCGTGCTGAGCAGAAGGACAGGCAGCATACTCTCAAACACTTCGAACATGTCCGCATGGTAGACCCAAAGAAAGCTGCCCAAATCAGATCTCAGGTAATCTCCACTGAGTGTTAATGGGGTCATGTTTGTTCATAACCACTGTGAAGTTTATGTCAACCTATTTTTTAAAAAATACCTGACTTTTCTGTGGCCAGCTTTACATGCAATAAAAAATAACCTGCATTCCAGCAGAAGATTAAGACAAAATGATGTAGGAGTAGGGTGGGTATAATTTGTCTTCCGAGAAGAACTGAAAAGCAGGTTTTCTGTCTATCCACACCGTGAGTCAGTCATGGGCATTTCCTGAGGAGTCCTCCAGAGCATTAATGCCCAGAGCCTTTATTAGTGCTTTGGTAAATAATACCTCTGGGAAAATGTCAGTAATAGATTTAGCGACCACATATGGTTATGCTTCCCTCAGCTGAAGTGGCAGAACCAGAAGTGGTGTAGCCATCTGACTGCAACCAACCTTTCTATAGTCATTGCAGAGGTACTTGTAGCATCTATAAATGTGATTACTGCGATGCACTCAAGTTTAACATGTTCTTTTAAAATAGGCATTGTAGTTCGTGGCATTTTAACTGCTGAATGTTACCGCAGTCCTCAACATGTATGTTTTGGAACAGCTTTTATGTTACCTTCATAAATCATGGAGGGTGAGAAAGCAAAAAAAAAAAAAAAAAAAGACTGACTGAAGACGTAGCTGGCTTTCAAAACCACAATTAAAATTGTAGGTACAACGGAAAAACTGTAAAAAAAGTGTGCCGTAATCTGCAGAATCAGCTGCTGTTCCCTCTGCAGGATGCAATGGGAAGCGCTGTTTGAACTGACTGGTATCGCTAAAAGCCAAATCAAAACCATATACCTCCCTGAATGGCACAATTTGCATATTAGAATTCTCAAACATCTATTCCAGCCAGACTTGGACATTGAGGTCATGCTGTCTTGAAATTGCTAGAGTTAGAAATGCACACTTCTAACAGTCTTCTGCAGTGACGGTTGTCTTTCCCTTGTCTTAAATATTAAAGCATGTCCTTTTGCATCTAACATGAGTTTTTAGTTTCTAAAACACTGGATTATTTAACAACAAAAAACAGTGAAATTTTGCAGACTACAGATTGTATGGCAGCACAGGTGAAGAATGGAAACTGACATTTAGATACAAGATGTGCAGTGTATTGCTTAGTGTATCATCATAGGAATGAGTATTTCTACAGTATCTTTGCTTCTTGAACTGGTCAGAAGGTTGGGGGAATGTAGGCTGGAGGATCTGATGGGGGATTTTTTTCAGTGGAAAATGGAAAACTTTTGTTTAAAAGCATAAATACTATATTTCACTTTGAAGAAATCATACCCTTTTTTTCATTGAAATTGCTCTCTGCAGGCCATTTCCTTCTTTAGGCCTAGTTGCCCTGTCAGTCTTCTAAGATGAACCTCAATTTCCCTTTCTACTGAAGAGAGGTGATACTTGTGGAGAATACCCTGGGGGAGCATAGATCATGGGATGTCGTGACTCAACCCATAGCAGTGTGTGGGAACCTGAGGCAATAGAGTTGTAACCACATGAGACAATGCAGTAATGCTTCTGGGTGGAAATATTTTTGTTTTCAACTGAAAATGTTTGCAAATGTTTTTACCAAGAAAACTGGAGCTTTTTTCAGAGCGCACTGCTTCTTTTTGCAATATTAGGATAAAGAAAAAAAAAAACCAAAGAGCTGAAACAATTTGATGCAGCAATCATTGTGCCTCACTTGGTTTGCGTGTTATGTGGAAACTTACAGGTATGGGCAGATGTAAATGTTACTGAAGGGTAAATGAGGCTGTGGATTTCTGCCACAATAGCTGCTTGTGTACGTGCTCTGCCCCACAGCAAATGTAAACCCTTACTTTAAATAACTGCATTCCCATGGGATTTCAGGTAGTTGCTATGGAAGAGCATCTAGAACACTAGTTTTGTAGCAGCTGTAGGAGGGAGGTGAATTTTGCAATGGATTTGACAGTTTCAGTACATAGAGCGTACTGAAATCTTACACCTAGCACATGTTAAAACTGTCTTGCTCTCTATAACCTATAAAATTTGTAATAATGTCAAATTAGCAGTAGTATTCCCCTCCTTAAAATGCTTTTATTTCCATAGGTTATGACACATCTACGTGTGATATACGAACGCATGAACCAGTCTCTCTCCTTCCTCTACAATGTGCCTGCTGTGGCAGAGGAGATCCAGGATGAAGTCGGTATGCAAACTATTAATGTAGAAAAAGGGAAATATTGCTGTGATGAGAAATTACCACCAAAAGCTAAAAAACAGCATCTTACTTCTACTGATATACTGTCCCAGCTGAAAAATAGGAGAGTAAACTTGCCAATGTTCTTAAATTATAATGAATACTTGGAAGACAAATCCTGTATAACCCGTTCAGTGGCATCATCATATTGTTGTAAATGTTTTCCCTGAAATATTTTAATTTACATTTGGAGCCTCCATGCTACATGGAAACAGCTATTGACAATAAGATTTAGCAAATCCTTCCTGGGTTTGGATATTTAATTTACATGGTAAGTATTAACATTATCTGATGTAGACATTTTGGAAGTCCCCTAGCTAAAAAATTAGTTGCAGACCCAAGCATCCGAGAAAAGTGTAAGTATCAACTAGAAGTTGCTAAGTGCAACTTGGCAGTATCTTCCTGGTCATGCATTTAGTTCTTGGTTAGTTGGTCAAATGGGTATCTTCTCTCCTCGCATTTTTTCCAGCACAGAGGCTGGGCTGTGGACCAGTCAGGTAGCAACAGTCCCACGTTTGCATCTTCCTTGAGTGCTGTCACAACAGATAGCTGTGAGGAGGAATGGTATTTCCTCCCGTTCAGGTTCCTGCTCTCAGCTGTGACATTGCTGCAACTGAGATCTCCCCGTCACAGCACTCGGACTCTGCTGTGTGCTGCTATTGCAGCAAGGCAACTTCACATAGCCTGTATTAATTTCAGATATAGCCACAGCTCCAGACATCGTGTTGCTAATGTGCTTCTTTAAGAAAAATAATACATGGTTGAATGCAAAGGCCGGAGATGAGACAGTCATTGTCTTTGGAACAGCTTTTTCTCCCACAAGATATAATTGCCAAATGGCAGTTAACGGCTTGGTTTCACAAATAACCAGCTTCAGCTGACTAAATAAATTATTGATTTCTTTAAAACATAAGGGAGAGAGGCGTGCCATTGCGATAAGGATTAGGATGCATTTAGGACACAGGGAAGGGATGGACAGGGGGTAGTGGTGGATTCATTTGCCTAAAGCACAGGTTAGGAAGGAGATGTGCTTCTACTTGTTGAAGTAGCTTGAGAGGGCTGGGGATGAGATCAGGAAGTTGGGGAAGGGGTTGGGAGGAAACAAAAAGGTAGCTGAATTACTAATTATCCTTCGCCATGTGTTTCTATGCTCCACAATTATAAGGCACAATCAACAGTCTCAGTCTGTAGTTGTAGAGTGCCGTTTAGGGGAGGAAAAAAAACACCTTATCGATCATTTGAAAGCGTATCATTGCTATAGCAAAGGAGATGCCAATACTGTTAAGTCTTCGAGATGCTCAGTTTGTTTTCTTTCTGCACTGCTATCATTCCCTTGGATTTTTTGCTTGAAGTTTCAATTTCTTCTATTCTTGGTAATGTTAATGCTTGTTGGTGAGGACATTCTAAATTTTCTTCTCCCTCCTAAATGCTGAAATGGAATGGGAATTTCAGAAGCTTTGAAGTGTCATGGGAGCAAAAGTCTATTAACTGCTAAGTGGTTTACAAAAATCTGACTCCTAATCTCAAATGTAATACCAATTTTTAGAGGAAAAAAGAGCCTAAAATTAGTAGGATATTATTTCCTAGTAAGATGAGAGAAGCTAAGATATCACAAAGAAAAAGTCTATCACAGTCTCTTGAGTACTTTTTCCCTACCTTGATTTTTTGGTGGGTTTGGGTATACTAAAAATTCTTCAAAGCATTGCAAAGTTTAAAGCAATGAAAAATATGTTCTCATACTGGGAGTTACCAGGCAGCAAAAATTAAAGAAGGCAGTATCAGATCTGGGCTGTACTAGATAAAATAGTTTTCAGTAACGAGAAGAAAGCCTGTTCTGTTTCAGTATGAACATTCTCCTTGTTGATAACATTGGCTGTATACTTGGTTTTACATACTGGTTTCAGTGAAAGTTTGTTGAGGTCATTCCCATCTGTTAAAGGAGACAGTATCCTTCTAGCTTTGAGCACTGATCAGTCTGTTTCAAATTCTGTTCTGAAATTATTGAATTTCTTAGTCTCTGTACTCTTCCTAAACCCATGGCAAAGGAAATCTATTACAGCTGCAGAACCTGTGGAGAAGTAAAATACTAATAAAATTGCACTTTGTAAGATTCCCAAGAAATATTACAACTCTCATTAAAGACAAATTTTTCATTAAATACCTTTTGTTAGAACCATTGACTTAGTCTGAGTCAGTGGAAAAGTTGAAAAATAACCTAGGTGAGAACATCTCACACACACAGTGTCTGAATAATAAATTACATGTAAGGAAGAATAGTTGAAAATAGTTCTTCTCTTAGGCTGGGATGCAAGTTAGATGGCTGATGTTTTAGTTCAGGGTTTTTTGTTCGTTATACTTTCGGTTTCTAGTTCCACATTTTACTGCAGAGTTCTTCACAAACAGTTTTCACCTTGAGGAATGAATAATCTTTGCTTTAGAAGACACAGCTCTACAAGGGTAGCTTTTTTCCCCTAAATTGAACAAGTAGTTCTGTGAGCAGCAAAATAAATGAGACCTAGTTTCCTGTGAATTTGTACCGTAGGTTTAATTCCTCTTAATATCTAGTTAGGTGCTGGTTTTTACTAGCTTTTCTCATTGCTAGAAAATATTGCTAGAAATATTTTGCCCTATTTTGCACAGTTTCTCCATTATTAGCTGTTGAAAAATTTGAATCTCGGGTCTTGGGATTTAATTATTTTTTTAGAAACTAAACTAGAAATACATAAAAATTTTCCTTATGTCTTCCTGACAGTCTACTATCAAAGGTTCATCCATGAGAAACAGGTGATGTTCTGTCATTGGAAAGTATACATGCCTGAAGATAAGGTGCACACTTGTAATTTCTGTACGTTATTTTTGAAGTCTTTATGCTGAGCAATGAATTTGAATTACATGAAATAGAATCTAGAGTTATTCCTGGAGCATAGCAGTTGCATAGAGAATGTTTTCTTCAACAGTCTGAAGATTTTTTTAATTAATGCTTGGTGATCAGATGAATCACAATCTAGCAGTTGGACATTTGAAGTTCCTTTAAAATACAGGATATGTTTGAAGTTCCTACCTCAAAAGGCAGGTTTACAGCCATAGTTTTAAGGTGCAGAATCCAAAATATGAAATCCAGCTTCTATGCTAAAAGCAGCCTTTTAAAATTTATGGTTATTTTCAGAACTCCAGCAGAGATAGTGGCAGGAAATTAGGGTAAAATTTAAGAGTTGTAGTCCTTATCTGCAGGTGTTCATCACCAGTTGATGTTGGTTGGTTTAAACAGAAGATGTCTTGATTTGAGTATATAGATGCATAGGAAGACCCACAGCACTCCGAAGGGTAGAAAGCAGCACTTACATGAAATGAGGATTTTTTTGCTTAGCATTTGACCGATGTGTAATGTGCAAACACCCCGTTAGGGTGACAGGCACGTATTGTAGCAGCAAATTCCAGATGTGTAAGGAAGAATACTGCTGGCTGTCTTCTGTTCATGTTGGGGCAGGGGAAGAAGGATCAGTGTAAGAGTTGCAGAAAGGGGTCTGTCTAACCATAGCTGTTATGACAAAGCTTGGAAAGCATAAGCAGGCCATTTGTGTAGGAGACCATTTGGCATTCTGGCTGCAAATGATTTCTCAAGGGGCAGTGATGCATATGTGCTACAAACCAGGTCACTCTCGGCAACTGATGTAGTTCTTGGTGTTAAGTGGTGTTTCTCACGGGCAGGAGTATGCCCCATGAATAGGAGAGTGGCACAGAAGATCTGAGAAGAGATACTTATTTGCATACTGTAGGTGAGCAGATTATTTGGTTACCTTGGTATTTGTACTCACCTTTTCCCTCTGATAAATCTCGTATGCTATTTAATATGTACAAAAGCTCAGAGAGAGCAGTGGCAGGCTTTAAGAGAAATCAGCAGTTCCTTTGAGCACATCCTGCTTTAAATCCTTATTTGATTAGATTGCTTATCCATGTATGTAAAAGGCAATTTATTGCTGGGAGTGGCACAGCAGGCACAGCTTCCGAATCAGAAGCCACATCAGAGCTTTGAGCATCAGTCAAATGGGCAGGCGGCGAGCTGAATTTTTAATTCTGTCTTTGCTGCTCTGTTTCCAAACTGATGTCCTCAACTCCATGTTTTCTAGCCCACCACTGATGAAATATTCCGCACCGCCTACCACAGCAGTATCACAACTAAGCTCTGAAAGATTCAGTTATGAGCAATAAGTAAGAGAATATGATTTCATCTGTCCCTTGACAAATAAAATCAAGCTATTGTTATTTTATTATTCTGTTCCACTCTGCCTATCATGTTCTTCTGCAGCATGTTCTGGATGTCACACTCAGATTATATAGCTGGGAGAGAGGACAAACACGGGCAGACCCCAGATGACTGCTTGCATTCAAATGCATACAGTGTGCTGTGGGTCATTTGCTATTTCAAGTATTTGTGTGCTCCAGCTTAGCATGACAAAATTTGAGCAAGAGAGTTTTGCCTCTTGACATTTGGTTCACAATTTCCTGTGAAGACTTTATTAAGTATTTTTAGAAAAAGCTGTAAATACAGGACTAAAGATGTCTGAAGACTTGCTTTCTTTTAACCCTTCCTCTTTAATCATTAGGTCTCTATACCTGTCAGTCTCCATCTGTGGAGGGCAAAGTTAGTGCTACCTCAGCTGGTTCTGGTCTTTCAGCATTTATAAGACTAATTGTTGATTTCTTGTTTCTAGCTGCTAATTTTGACCTCTAGTCAATCCACAGCCTTGCTGCGTTTCTTGCCATGAGTTGAATTCGGCTGCTGTTCTCCATTCATTCTGTGGTATCCTTCTTGAGAAGTTTTGAGGGCATTAGCTGCTTGCCCCAGACAGACAGTCCAAAATGACAACCACTGCGGTTTGGGAATTTACATTGCAAAACAAAAACACACCCTTGGGGGCTTTACAAAATCAAATTCTGTGTCTGTCCTGTTTGGTGACATTTCTTTTGTGATTTTCTTCATCCTCTCCCTTAAAACGTTATGTTTTGAATATGTAATTAGTAATGTCTTTCAGACTGCAATGGGACTTCTCAGTGTCTTGTTTTTCTGTAACTCTTCCTTGTACTTTCTGTCTGAAGATTTAGCTGAAGGGAAGAACTCTACCTTCAAAAAAATATTTAAAATCATGAAGCGATGCTTAGGATTTCTGCACCTTTATTTGAAGCCAGGTTGAGGTATCAGAATAATAAAGGGAAGTTGACATAGATTAAATGTGTCAATAGCTTGTTAAAAAGGTGTTGTAAGGTTACCAAGGGTATTGGAATGGGCTCATACAGAATGGTATAGTTCATATCAAGTAAGAACACTAATTACCTTATGACTCAATTTCAGTAGATTACAGTAGAAAATTCTTGAAATTGCTTGTTGGTCATGGAGGTGGCAGTTCTAGTCTGCTTCATGAGAAGCGGGTCTAGTCTTCCTCTTAGGCTAGAGGCAAAAGTACTGGTAGCAGTTGCTTAATGCAATTAATGTCATGTATCAGAGTGGTTGTAATGCCTTTTTTTTTTTTTTTTTTTTCCCCTGGTGAAGGAAAACGGGGATGTTGAAGCATGGGTAAATTAATAAGCACTCTAGGATTTATCTGTACTGGGACAGGCCAAGTTCAGTGAACTGGCATAGAGGAAGATGAGGAATTGTCAACAGTGGTGCTCATTGTCAGGACAGTTGGGTTTTGCACCAGTTGACAAACCTGCTTAATACAGTCAATGTAAAGCCTTCTGGGTCTGTCTACAGTAGCGTTTTAGCTCACATAGGAGTACATTTTGGTAACAAATGTCTCGGTCATCCCTATTTACTGTGTTGTTCCACTTCACGACTTGCTAGTGTAAGCATGGGTTCTGACTGTTCTTGAGAACAGGCACTGGAGAGGTCCGTCTGGTTGTTAAATACAGGCACTTTCTAGCAGTAGATGGAGGTGCAGAGAAGCACGCTGAGGACTGGGAAACTAGAGATGTTCTTTGAAGAAAAGCAGTTCTTCTCTGGTTTTGGTTATCCATACTTTCCAGTTGGTATTTATTTTTCTCTTTTTAAAGGAGTCAAATGGAGTTGAACTTTTTACCCAGGGTAAAATAAACAGCCACAAATCCAGTGTGCAGCTGCAGTAGTTACAAAAATCTGTAGCTGAGGAAGGTTGGACAATTCCTGTTAAGTTTTATACTTTCTGCTGTTCTGGAGGTCAATGGAATTGTCATTTCTAAATTGCCCCAGGCACTTGGCTAGTACTTGAGAGGGAGCGTCTTCAATTTTGGACACAAGGGAATGTCATCTTTGCCAAACCATAAGTGTTGAATTTCCACCCTCGTCTCTTTAAAACCAGCACATTTTTCCGTGGCAGCAATTCTTCCATTCAGATTTGATCAGTATATCTACACCATACAGAAATTTCTCAGTAAACTTTAAACAGATTTTCTGGAAGTAGTACAATTATGTGCAGGTCTTACCCTAAGGTACTGTAAAACCTACCTTCTAGTTTCCAAGAGACCATTTGGTGTGTCTGTGCTGTATGATACAGGCTTACCATTCCTCCCGTTCTGCTCTGCCCTTTTTGCCCATAAGGATAATGCAACTGGAACAAGCAGTCAAAAGCAGCCTTCAGAGAATGTGTATTTGCACAGGTACCCTGGAGTGACTTCCAGCACTAACTATGCCTGTGCTTTCTCCCCATAATTGACTTGACATATTTGTGCATATCCAGTAACCTTAGCTATCCAAAGAAAAATTTGAATTTTCTGTGAAGTGGTTATTTACCTTTAATCTTCTCCCTTGAAGCCCTATAGCATTCAGTTGAAGAGACGTTTTGGTAGCACTGTAGCAAAAAATATATTGCTGGGTCAGTGGTTAAAAATATTAGAATTCTCCCACAAAAGCAAATGAATTCTGTGTTAAGCTTTACACAGCAGCATTTAGATAGTTTTTGTATGCTTAAATACTGACATGATATGGCCCAGATGGACTGCCTGGTAGGCAATTAAGACCTCTTCCACCCAAGGACATTGATTTTTCAAAGCATTTGGCTAGTTTTTATAGATAGATAGATATACACACACCGGGGGGGGGGGAGGGGGGTCAGGTGTTTTTTTTAATCGTCACAAGCTTATGGTCTTTACTAAGCCAGCAGTTTTACCACTTTGTTGCCTCTATAAAATGTTTTTATAATGATTTAAATGCCATAAATTGCTCAATAAGTTACCATTGAGCTATTTGTTGGAGCAAGGTGATGTATTCTGTTTATGTGGGGAATCAACCGATGTCACAGAATCACAGAACAACTGAGGTTGGAAGGGACCTCTGGAGGTCATCTGGTCCAAGCCCCCCTGCTTAAGCAGGGACACCCAGGGCCAGTTGCCCAGGATGTGTCCAGATGGCTTTTGAGTATCTCCAAGGATGGAGACTCCTCAGCCTCTATGGGCAACCTGTACCAGTGTTCAGTCACCCTCACAGTAAAAGAGTGTTTCCTGATGTTCAGAGGGCACCTCCTGTGTTTCCGTTTGTGCCCATTGCCTCTTGTCCTGTCACTGGGCAATGCTGAAAAGAGCCTGGCTCCATCCTCTTTGCACCCTCCCTTCAGGTACTTATATACATTTATGAGATTCCCCCCCCAACCTTCTCTTCTCCAGGCTGAACAGTCCCAGCTCTCTCAGCCTTTCCTCATAGGAGAGATAATCCAGTCCCTTCATTATCTTTGTGGTCCTTTGTTGGACTCTCTCCAGTATGTCCATGTCTCTCTTGTACTGGGGAGCCCAGAACTGGACACAGCACTTCAGGTGTGGCCTCACCAGTGCTGAGTAAAGGGGAAAGATCACCTCCCTTGACCTCCTGGCAATGCTTTGTCTAATGCAGCCCAGGATACCATTAGCCTTCTTTGCAGCAAGGGCACATTTAAGGCTCATGTTCGACTTGGTGTCCACCAGGACCTCCAGGTTCTTTTCTGCCAAGCTGCTTTCCAGCTGGTCAGCCCCCAGCATATATTGGTGCATGGGGTTGTTCTTCTCCAGGTGCAGGAGTTTGCACTTCTTGTTGAACTAACTAACTGTCCTCCCTTAGTGTGTTATATTTTGGTAGGCAAAGGTAGTTGCCAGCTGGAATGACAGTTCCGTGTTGCTGAGGCTTTGTAAATTCTGTATGCCATTCGGGAGCTTGGAAGAGCTGAAGAACCTCCATTACTTCTCCAGGTTGGAGACTGAGCTCTGTCTGCTAGTGAGATATGTCCTTTGCTGCAGCTTAGGAGAGAAGGGAAAAAATCTTGGAAATAGATCCAACAATTTCCTCTTGTTAAGCATCTCTTATTTTCTGTCCAGATTATTTAACTGTCATAGAAAATGAGGCAGAGAATAGTAGATGATTGAAATAGATATAAATGCACTTCACTGACATTGATGTTCTCAAATGCTTTCATTAGTAGCATACTATATCCTCCCCATCTTTTGTAGCTAAATGGTCTATTGTGTCTTGTCATGGGCACGAACATTCTTCAGAAAAGATACAAATCCTGATTTTTGTGTGCACAAGCCCTCTTTTAACCTCATAAATATTATGAACGTGACTTTAGTCAGTGAAAGAGCCAGCTTCCTCCAGATCTTACAGATACTGTGAAAAGGATAAATGGCTTCACATGACTTTGGATTGGGGTGGCTTCTTCATCAGGGAAAGATATGGGACATCTTGTTTTCCACCTGCTTGTCAGAAATTTCATCAGAATAAAAAGGTCTTAATGAAGTTTATTAAGAGAATATTTTTCCTCTGGTTTGAAAAACACTGTTCTGTTTCACTTGCACCTTTAAGGAAATATAGTCTTGTGATCCAAGTTAAAACTGAAAACCAGGAACTTCTGATAATAATTATGGACTCGTAGATTATAAACAAAGTATTTTTTTAAATTTCCTGGGCATCTGCTATTTCAGTGGGTATTTAAATCTTTCATTCTAAATAATTCATCCTTTAGCAGGGGAGGTTTAAAAGTGTTGCCTTGATTTTCTTCAGGAGCTGATGGCTAGAGCACTCTGTCCTGCATCGGTAGATCTTTCTTGAAGTCTCTATTTGGTATCCTTTCTGTTACTCTAGCCTGAAGTATTTTTTCATAGACGCTTCTCTTTAAATAGCAAGTTATCATCCCCACCGCAGGTCCCACAGGAAGTTTATGACCAAGAGACTGCTCTGGGCTCACAGTGGCAGCAGGTTGAGGCTGGTACCATGTCCACTTCACAGCTTTTTTTTTTTTTTTTGCCCCTTTTTTTTTTAAAAAAATCTCTACCCCTCTTTACCCCTCTGGGGGAGTCTACAGGTGACCTTGTGCACAAAGCATTTTCATCCTAGAATTAAGAAAAAATGCACTAAACTTTGAATAACTGTTTGATGGTTGGTTGTATTCTCTACTATTTTTTCTTGTTTGAGTGGATGCATGGAAATGCATGGATTTGATGAGGATTTTCTTCTAACTCTCCAGTCATTTCACATGTCATTTTCTGGCGTCGTGGAGACAACAGGCTGAGAAATTCTGTCTTGGAGAGCATTGATTCTGCTGGTAGAGGGGCTACAGTTGTATGAAAATGTTGAATATATAGGAGTGTGTGTATTATTTTAAATCAGTATACTGGATATGTTTGATTTTAAAAAGCATTGTAGGTCAGGATTACCTCATAGTTACAAATTGGTTCATAAACATCTATTTGAGTTGATTTCGTGCTCTATTGTGCCTTTGGTGTAAGTGAAAAGAAAAGCTGGAGCACTCGTTTTTGAGATGATACAGATAAGGCATGTGGTGGTACTAAAATTGTTTTAAAGCCTGATTTTACTGTTTTATGAAGCGGGATGGCTTCTCTTGGCCTTTCTCTTTTGTATTCCCTGATAATACCTTCTACCATTATACTTTAAGGAATTAATAAGTTAGTTCATCATGTGTCAAATTTAAGATGTCATTCTTTTATTGGATGGATAACAGAAGTCTGAAAAACTCTTGCAATTGTCCAGTTTGCAAATATGATCTGAGAGCAGATTAGCTCAGATGAGCTTGACTTTCTGAATGCATAGTTTCCGTTCAGATTGGGACGCACTGGCTCGGTGAAACATTGCCCGCTTACGGAAATGTCATTACACTTAGTTACCGAAAAATTTCTTGATGCAGTGAATATATGTGTAATTTAATTCATAAATATGTCATCTTCCTGTCATCTTAAATCAAGTTAATGATGTCAGCGTCCATGAATACTGAGGCAGGCCAAAATTGTGGGAGCACAAGCACCCTAACAACAGCTTCCGCTTGGTACTTGCTGTTGAACGATGGATTTTCTTTTCCCAATTACTTGGTTTGGAAACACAGTTGTGTCATTCTGTGTAATTCACTCTAAGATCAGATTCCTAATAGGGAGTGTTAGATTGTGAAAGCAGCAAATTAATCATCTTAATTCCTACGTGCCAGCAAACTGCAGGCGTCCAATGAGAACCAGTTAGACTGTCTGCACAAGCTGTATATTATAGCTTTATATATTATATATTACAGAGCTAGCATGTCAGTCGTCATTCCAGAGCAGTCTCTGGAATTGTTATCCAGGGGAATTCAAGCACTGAAGTCTGAAATGCATCACTGTGGGCAGGTATCCTGAGGGGGAAGGCTAAATATGCCTCCAATGCAAATGATGTACTAAGTTTTGCTTTACTCAAGTGTAACTTTCTCTTCAGATGTGCAGAGTGAAAACTCACAGGTGCTTATTATGGCCAAGGGTATCTGACATATTCTTGCTAGGCAAGCTCTTACTATTGGAATAAAACGGGAAAAGAATTACTGAGGTTATGAGTTTTTACAGAACAGCTGGATTGATGGAAATGTTGCAGTAACCTCCTAACAGTCAGTTCCCATGCACGTGGGATTACAAATGAAGCAATCTTTCATCAGCGCAGGTTTTTCCTGCTGTGTGATTCTCATATGCCCAATTTAACTGAAAAATGTGTTTTCCTGTATAGTGCTACCTAGGCGGGGTTCCAGTCCTTTTGCTCTTCTGCTTCCTGCTGTTAGATAATGCACATGGAAAATGGTGTAAAAGCCATCAGAATAGGCCATATCCCACTTACTAGATGTATTTGCTATATTTAATAAACGCATCTCTTTAGAACACTCAGACAACCCCGGATACATTTGGCCTATCAAGTGCTAAAACTGCTGTTAATAAATAGGCAAAATATGTATTTTGTCTGGAGCAGATGCTGCACAATTCAGTTTTGGTGAATTCTGATTTAAACTATTATAAGTGAGTCAAATCTAAAATGCTCTCTTACGACCAAGAGACTCAGGTGTGACAAATTAGTGTTCAGATTTATATATTCTTATGGATTATTTAGTGATTCCCAAGCTGCCTCCAAGTTCAGAACACATCAAAAATTGTTGTGGGTTTTGTACTCTGACCTTTAGAAGTATGTCTAGAAAATGATGGGTAACTGACTTTTTTCAGGTGTTAGAAATAGGTAGGGTTTTAGGTTCTACTGCAGGTTTGAGTTTTACTGTGTATTACAAGGTTGGCAAATAAATCTGATAATTTTCATCAGTAAATAAGACTGATAAATAATTTATAAATAAATAAAGTAAATAACTATTTTCAGAAAATAAGACAATAAAATTCCGTAGCAGTTATTCATAAAATGGTTTTTTTGCAGGGCAGTTTTACTTATAAGCCTTATAACGTACTTATTTAGGATGGAAATGTGCTTGGCTTTTTGTACTTCACACAAGACTGAGGGGGAATAATGAATGCTGATTCATCTGGCAGAAATGTCAGTGACAATTGGGGGGGGCTGTTTATTTGTTTTAATTTAGACTCTTCAGCCTAGTTTGAAGGACTTAATGATATGTTACTTTGGAATTAAATGTGGAGTTAAATTTAAACCTGGGGAATTTGTCACAGTGCCTTATGTGGATCAGGATGATGACATACAATGTACGTTCTTGATTATAGTATAGAGTTTCAATTCAATTTTTTTCCCAAGCATTTTTTAATATTTCATCTTCTACCTTGATGTTCGGTTGCCATCGTCTTACCTGGAGAGGAACTTTCCACATGCTAGTACAAAAAACTGTGTTTCATTCAGAATTTTTACCCAAAAGAGTGCCCTAACATGGAAGTAGGATTTTTCTGCATTTTAATCCAGAGCTTTTGAGGCTGTGAATGGTGAATTATTTTTCTGAGACAATATTATTAATTTAACCAAATTGAATGAGGAGGGGGTGAGAGGAAGGGAAGGAGACCACAGAAATGGACAAAAAGGCTTGAAGTTGTGAAAGGGAAGAGCAGGGTCTTTAATTTCTATTTAATAACTCCTTTTCAGAGATAACACAAGTTTCTGGTTTTGGACTTACTTTATCCCACAAACTCTCTTAAACACTCTGCTTTGAACTGAAGGGGAAATGCAGTCAATCAGATGACTGGCTGTTAAATATTAAAAAAATTATAAATGTGCACACATCTATAGCCCTATATTGATATTTAATTTTAGCTAATAACTAATTTATGTAGCTGTAAGGTAGCTAAGGGTCTGTAGTAATTATAATATTCTTTCACTGAAGGTAAAGGGTGTCATAGCAGCCTTCTTACAAAATTAGACAAAATTTCAAGACCTTGAGCTTCATAGCAGGCTGTAAAAATGGGAGAGGATGATTCTGGTTCTTCCTTGATGAAGTGGTGTGGAAATTGCTCAAAAGAGCTTTGCTCAAAGCTCTCTGCAATTGTGTAGCCATATACAAAACTAAATTTGCATTGAAGTCCATCCCTAATGAAAAAGACACCTAGGTTGTATTGAAATTAATCATTAGGTGGTAATAAATGTTTTCCTGAATTTCTCATGCTTTGAACACTGTTCACTACCAGAAAACCTGTTATAACATGATCTACCTGCAGAAGGACAATTGCTCTGTATCTAAGTTAAACACCTTTGGGTTTTTTTATAATTTAAGTCAAACAGTCAATGCAAGGCAAATCTAACTGAAACATTATTACATGTACATGCTTACAGGAGGAGATTGACTTAGGTTGTTTTTATGATATGATTTGGGAAACATTGAAATCCACATACGCTAAAAGAGCAGAAGTGGCAAGAAATGGGAAAGAAATGAAAGTGATAAAGTTGTGATTTTTTTTTTTTTTTAATATTAGAAGCATGTTCTTTGTAGTTGATTCTAAATATTGCAGCTATTCTTAAGTTCAGAGGTGTACTTCTAAAGTTTCGTTCTTAGGCAACAGGGTATTGTCTAAGGTTATGGGGTGGTTATTCTCTTACTAACTTACAGGGAAAATTTCTTACATCAGCTGTTTCATAATACCTTAAATGTTCATTTTCTGAGAACTTGAAAAAGGAATAGTCTTTTCACCTTATTGAACAAGATTTTCATACACGTAAGACATTTCTGAAATCTGAAAAACTACTGCTGCTACTTACTCTTGCCCTAGCAGTGATGTCTCTAAAGCATGGAAAGTAAGAACTATGAAATACTGTTTTCCATGGCTCTTGCTCTTTCACTCTCAGTTTAACCCTGAGAGAGAGACATACTGCACTGTAAAAGTTTCCAGATAAGAAGATCTGTGGTGTAATTTCACAGGCTAACCAGGAGAAGAGAAGCAGCTGAAATCTGATGGGGTGGTCATGTTTCTCTGTCAGTCTGGATCTGAGCATTACAGGTTGGGCTCATTTCCAGTATTTCACAGTAATGATCTAGCATATCGCTCTTTTATCATCATCTTCAAAGCATGCAGGCAACAAAGCCACCCTCACACCTTCCAGTAGGCAGGTCACTTTCAATAAAGTTCTCATCAGAGTTGCTCTCTAAATTATATTTGACTTGTACTATACAAGTGTAGAATTAGTTCAACACTGAATACCACATAATTGTGTTTTGCACCTTGATAATGTTATAATTATGACACCTAGTAGTATGTAACATTATAATCTTATAATGCTTGATTCAGCAAAACACCTTAGAATAATGATATGCTTGAAATTCAGTGGAGCTTAACTCTTTGTAGTTAGGCACAGACTTCAGTGGGATTAAATTTAAGCACATGCTTGAAATTTCCTCTGACTCGGGCAGAGGCTGGAGGACATACCCATGGTATTTTCTGGTATATTCTTTCCTTTCTCCTTTTTATATTTCTCTCCTTTCACCTCTCCCAGTTCCTCTGGGAGGAACTCCTACTTAATGCAGTAAGTTATGTATATGAAACCCACAGGATATACAAGTGACTTAACTGCCTTTCGGACTCTGTAGAATTTGCCTTCATCGCAGGTACAGAAAGCCCTTTGAACCATAAGTGTTACCTCTCTAAACTTGTGCTACTAATACTTTGTATTTTGCAGTTCCCTACATAAACCCTTATTTACAACATGTCTCAGTAGAAGTGACTTGTTGGGGGAAATATATGTGCTTTCTGAATATGAAATACATCTGTTCATTTGCATGACGTTTGTGGAAGTGCTACTAGCGTAACTGTGGGTTACAAGTATGCTGTTAGTTTATACAAGAGCTCTAATATAAATGCAGATATACAGGTAAATAATGTTTTGGGTTTGTTTTGTTTTAAAGTATTCACCAAGGCAAAGTCTTTAAGGAGGTCTTGTTTTCATATTTACCAGTTTGAGGGAGTTTTGATTCATACAGCTGACAAGATGCAGACATTCAAACTTAGTTAAAACCTGACTGCATTACATCAGTGCAACTCTTTTGGGCACATGCTCGTGTTGAAGATTATCAACTATGACATATTGAATTAGCCCATAAAGTAGGCGTACGACTGAAAGCTGCATCTAAACATGTTACCTCTTATCACGTGCACTGTAATAAATGATTGTGTAAATGTTCTTAGTGAATCCTAATTGTCACATACAGCATTTGCATGATTTAAACTGCCTTCAAACTGGTATAAGATAACATGTGTGCATGTGCAAATGAAGCAATTGCTATGACTCAAGCACTCTGCAATTTCTGCCATTAAGAACAATAAGGAGGTTGCTGACACTTTTTAATTTTGCCATTTTGAAAGCACATGCTCAAAAGCAACTGTAACTTTGGGAAAAACACATGTTCAGTTCAGCCTGAATGGTGACTGATAAGATGATGAATATGAGGCAATAAGACTCTGCATTTGTACCAAATTATTTGAGCTGGTTCCCAAACCTGTATTTGTTGAATCAATATATATTCTGTCATGTAGAGGTCATTTTACAATGGAAGTTTGGTGTTGGGTCAAAAGTGTGGCATGTCATTTGATGGTGTCTTAATTAGTATTTAGAAGAGTGTTTTGGGTGCACTTTGTTTCTAATCTGGTTTAAGACCTTAAATTGCTTTATAGAACTTCCAAAATTGCAATTGCCAATTTTAAAGCTGCTTTTCAAGTAAGTTCAAAAGTCTTGCACGTGGTAGTGACGGCAGAGCTTTTCATCTGGTAGATAGGCTCCTTGAAAAGAAAACATAACAAACACATTAAAATTACTTTTGGAAATTTTAAATAATGAACTATGAACTAAATGGTGGTTTGAAAGATAACTAATGGATTGCTGGAATTCTGGGGCAGCAAGTGGAGCTGTTCCACATGAAACTTCTGTCATTATAGCTATGCCAGTTAAGGGCTGGGGTAAGTATGCCCCAGAGCCCAACATTGGAAACAATGTTGTATGCCAATAAAAAGTAGATAAAGTTACAAAATAGCATGGTTTTTGCCACTCTAAGACTCCATCACCTCTGTTGGGATTTGTCATGGTGTCTTTGCTAGTACAGTGCTCTTTGCAAAGCCTTTCAAGTAGAAGTGTGGTCTAGGGCCATTGTGGACAAATGGCTTCTAACAATCTAGCATCCACCAGAAGATTTTGTGATAAATTTTATTTCTTTTCCTCTGCTCCTTCTTTGCTTTTGGCTCCGTGTGTCTCTTTGTGGGATAAGAGAATGGTCTTGAAAGGAGGTTGTTGTGGTATTACCCTTTTATCTAGTTCCCCAAACGTATTTCACTTCAATTTTTCTAGATGTTGAGTAGTAATGGCCCGTGGGGAAACGCCTGCAGTGAGCCCAAGAATGAGTGAAACTTACTTTGAGATTATGAGAAGTCTGAGAAGCATTTTACTGAAGTACCAGAAGTGAGCCTGTCTCTCATCCTGAGAAAGAAAGGGTTTGGGTGGCTGAAGGGGAACTTTGGGTGCCTGAAGGAGGAGCAGCAATTGTGTACCCTCACACCAAATGCAGAGCTGCTGGGAGGTTTGAGGTCCCAACTAAGTGTGGGTTTTTCCCAAGACCATGGTTGCTTTTGAGCACATGCTCTCAGAGGAACAAAAAGTTTCAGCATCCTCCTTATTATTCTCGATGTCAGGACTTAGCAGAACACTACAAGGAGATAATGAGCCGAGCAACAACAGCAACAAAGTTTATTATAGGAAGATTGCCATGGGGTTTTTGTCCTGTTGGTTTGACGGGAGATTAAATTTTGAAGAACAGCCTAGAATCTCTCTGTTTTCAGCACCTAATAATGAAGATATTCACCACACAAAGAAAACCCCTGAAACAGCCTTGAATGCACATCCTAGCCTCCAGCTGTGTCTGTACTCCCAGCTTATTTAGGGAATTGTCTTTTGCAGGGTGGGGGAATTGAGGTGGCAGCTGTGAAAAAGGGAGGGAATGCTGGGTAACAGCGAGGCTGTATGGCTTTCCATTAGCGTAACTGATGATTCAACTAGCCATCAATACTCGGAACAAAATCAACACTGAAAAATTGATCTTGGATTTTGCCAGCTAGTGTCGATAACTGGAAATCCTAGGGCAAACTTTTTTAGCAGTTCAGAGATTGAAACAATTGTTTGCAAATAATTTACTCAATGCAGACACAGCTGCCTCAGGCTGATGGACTCCAGCGCAGTTTCTAAGCCAGGAACTTCCAGTTTCTCACTATCGTTCAGTGTCTGATTCATCATGTCAGATGGGCTTGATTCATTTTGGCCATTGTTCCCTTGCTTGTGAAATGGATGCGATCATAATCTGTTGCTTGTAGTATCTGTCCGCCTCACTTGAGCTATTGTGCTGGTCAGTTAATGTCCGTGCTGTGCGCCACAGCTGAACGGGAAACAATGGAGCCTGCAAGCGCCAGCGACGACATGCTCTCCCAGTTGGGAGACTTTGTGTACGCATCACTCCCAGCCTCTAGGGATTTGGATATAATCATGGTATCGTGATGGGAGTCGGGTGCCCCTCGCTGTCAGCCTGGCAGGCCCAGCCATGCCTGTGCTGTGGCCTCCCCCTGAGCGCCATGCCAGCCATGGTGCTGCTCCTCCGCCGCCCGAGGCTAGGTGCTTCTCCCTCTGCTCCTTCCTCTCTGTGCACCATTTGTCCCTTTCCAAGGGCAGGAGCTGTCTGCAGGTAACACAGAGTACATTGGCGGTGTGGAACGGACAGGAGTTGTGGAAGATCAGCACTGCCCAGAGGAAAGAGGCAACTGAGGCACAGCACCCCCAGCACTGCTCCCTGCCGCCACTCTGTGGGCTGCAGCTCTTCGCAGCTGCCCCACGTGATCCCCTGGGGATGGGGAGGACAGCGGGAATGCGGGGAGCTGCACCCCAAAACCCTTCTGGTTTCTGGGTCCAAAAGGCTGGCAGGCACTAAGATGCTCAGCGGCACTGTAATGCTCACTTTCCTGTGATTTGTGATGACTTGGTATTATAATGTGCTCAGCTGGTATCACCTGTGGCTCCCTGCAAGGCACTTGGACACCAGACTTCTCACTCAGGCCACTATCATCCAGCTCCTTTTTTGTGAAGTCTCTTCATCCCTAGCTAATGAAAATTAGCATCTGTCATGTGATACAATGTCTGCTCAGATTCTATCGAGGTGCTTCACCTGTCTCTCCTCTGATACAAGGAGACACTTCAATTTGATAAAGGATTAGTGTAAGTGCAGTGGGGAGGCAAAAATCGGACTTGCCTTCCATGCTGAAGATTTATTAGGTATCTTATAAAATAATATTGTTTTCAATAAAAGGAACACGAAGGGAAAAACAATTCAGTGTTACGTAGGCTTTCTGTACTGTCCTAGTAAGTCATTCTAAAGAACAAATTAAGTCACAGAACTAAATTTTGTATACACATTAGGCTTACTGTCTACTAAAGCAATTGCTGTTTAAACAGAAAAAATTGTTTTAAAACATTATTTTACAAGATTCAAGACCCATATTCGCCCCAGGGCTGGGGTTACAGCTTCTTGTTTAGTTTTGATGTTCCGAATTTGCTGTAGTAATGGGGTGGCAGAGAGTTGCATCAGCGATCTCACTAAGAGGTGGTCTTTAAGAGAGGTATTGCAGAGCAGAGCCCTACTACATTATCACTGATAAAAGCACTGAAGCAGTGCCAGCTCTAATGTTCGTGACTTGCTGGGGATCCTTACTGAGGGCTGCTGAATGGGTGCAGTGTACTTCTGTGGTGGTATGGCGTGGTATAAGGTTGGTAGGGAAATAACATTCAAAAGATTTTACTGAGGGCTATAAAACTCTGGTGTGCATAGAAATGTAGATGTACTTTCTCACTGATGATACTGGGAAATAAGCGAGCCCCTATGGAGTGACATAAAGGGTCTATCAAGTAGAGTGGTGATTCCTGTCCCTGACTCACTACAGGTTTCAGACGTGGGTGTGAAGCAGTGACAGTCAGGGGGTCCTCAACAAAGTGAAAAGAGAAGCCAGTCTTAATAAAAGCTTTTGTATCATCAACTGTCATGTTTGTGCTCACGTGTGCGAGCACTTGCATAACCGTTACAGTCTTTGATTCTGAACTATTCAGCTCTGTAACGCCTGTGTACTAATTACATTGATACATTATTAGCAGTTTTCTTCTTCATTGCAATTGCTTGCTTACTTTAATGTGCTCTTGTGCACCAAGTTCCCTCAAAGGACTTGCAAATAGTGTGTTGCTCCTACAAAAAAAAAGGCAGTGAAGGGGAAGAACAAGAGTAAATGAACTTTTGGTGGGAGAAGGGAGTTGGAATAATGAAGCACACACAAACTCCAAGCTTACTTTTAACGCTTGAGTTGGACAGTCTGTCCTATGCACCTGATGGAGCTGAAAAGTGCTTTGATTGTTCTCACCTTGCTTAAGTCCAGGAAAAAACAACCTAGATAGTATTGCACAGCTTTAGGTCCTGGTTGGTTGTAAAATAATTTGTCTACAGACACCTATTACTACTCTAAGATTTTTAGCAAAGAACTACTTCAGTATTTTGGCAGAGTTACATACGTTAAAAGTACAAATGTTTGTTCAGATTCAGTGTGTTATAGTAATCCCAATTTAATACAGTAACTGTTGTGGTGAGGTAGGATTTAAGAGCCATGATGAGCTTTCATAGCATTTAAGAGGAAGGGGAAATAAAAAAGACACTCCTTCCTGTGGGCCTCTTGTGTGTTGACTTACGGCAACATGTTGAGTTGAAGGGAATTGATTTGTGCTTCTTTTAAAATTGGTAGAAAAGAGTCCAGGGACTTGTAAAGCACAGACCTGTGATCTCTTATGTGGTGGCAATGTGGGTGGGAAATGGTATTGAACAATTCTGGTTGATGTTTAAAAAAAAATACCTTACTTAGCAGCAGTGCTTATCACAAAGTTTTGACTATTCCAAGCCTTTATGTTTTTCTTTATCATAAGAAAACAGAATCTCATAACGGTAAATTAATACTTTAATATCATTGGAAATAGGTCCTCAGAAATGCCAGCTCCTTCAGATAATTTCTGTGTTGAAATTTCTTGCAGATGAATTACTTCAGAAAGAGCAAAACTATTCTGATGATGTTTTGGCCAATATGATCAGTGAACCCAGAATCAGCTATGGAAATGATGCCCTCATGCCTTCATTGACAGAAACTAAGACCACAGTTGAGCTTCTTCCAGTGGACGGAGAGTTCAGCCTAGATGACCTTCAGCCATGGCATCCCTTTGGTGTTGATTCTGTTCCAGCCAATACTGAAAATGAAGGTATGTACAATAGGGGGAGAAACCACAGAATATTCTGAGTTGAGCTTTGTGATCTCTCTTCATGTTGTTCCCTCAAAATTTACATCTTTCTGATGTGAGCAGGATAGAGGTTCTCAAATCTAAGTTTAGAACTGGTCTGCTGTGTCAGCTTTGTCTATTTGATGGAACAGAAAATCCTGACTAAAATTTGGAATTTAGACACACAATAAATTTCGGTGTTCCAGCAAATGATGAGTGACAATCTTATAAAATATATGACAATCAGCTAAGGGAGATAGATAAGCTGTTAGATTTGTGCCATGATGAAATGAGTGTTTTAGTTAAGGAAGAGCATTCATAATCATATGAACATGATTACAGATCCAGCACAATCCTAGCGTGAGAGTTGATTTCATTTCCCCCCGACAATGGTTTTCTGGAATGTGCTGCAGAAATGTTCCTGCATACTCAGCAATGCAACTGCTTAGTGAAAACTTTTTTCCTGAGGAGTATTTTATGTTGCTCATGGACTAATTTATTGAAGTGACTGCATAATACTTTAATAATTTATGTATAATCTGGAATTGGTAGTTTACTTAGGTGCCAGAGCCAATTAATTAGAAACCTGAGGGACTTCAATCATGTCATTCAAGTTCTCCTCCTATTATGTTTGTTTTCCTTTATCAGTTCAACTCAGTGCTAAGTTAATCACAACAGTGAAAGTTCAGTACTGCAAAGCAGCAGTAGATTCACAGAGGCTGGAGCTACAGAAGTCTTTTTTCAGGCAAATTTGTGTTTTATGGATCTGTGATTTGTAGCTGAACTGCACAGACTTTAACATCCTCCAGAAGTCTTTTGAAATCACTGTCTTAGGCTATACGTGCTGTCAGAATGAGTTTTGCAAGCCACCTTATGCAGTTAGTCTCACTCCAGCATGATGTGTGAGTGACTGTGGACAGCTGGGTGCTTGGGAGACAAACACAGGATGTGGACGTGGATTTGCCAGGTCTAGTGTTGGTGCCAGGTGAAATCAGTGGAGTCAGAACCAGTTTTGTGATCAAAGTGGGTCATCCCCAGGAGGCAGAGAAGTCTAAGGTCAAGTGAAAGAAAAGACATGGCTAGGATCTGAGCGAAGGTCAACAAACGCGTGAGGCAGAAGTATACCCCATTTGAGGGGAAGAGGAGAAGGCTGGTCAGGAGTGGGGCTAAAATCAGACCGCCAGGGAGTCAGCGCTACAGGTAGGGACCAAGAAAAAGAGCAGAGAGAGCTGGAGCAAACTGAATGGACTGGCCAGCAGCAAGAACCAGAAGACGGTGACAAGGACTCCAGACATCCCTGGAGGGCACTTGCAGCCAAGTGATGTGCTGACCAGCTGAGAGCAGCTGGCTGGAGTGCATCAGGTGCTGGCGAGTAGTACAAACGGCCGACCAGGCTGGCAGGCTAAACTTCAATTTCCTGGGGAATCAGCTGCAGCTCGCTATAGCGCACATGTCAAGGCTGTCTGCCAGGAGCAGGCCACAGTCGGGCTGGTGGTGTCTGTCCTGCAGGAATTTTCAAATACAGCTCTCGCTGCAGTTTTTCCCATAGCTGAGGCATACAGGGCATCAATTTCTATACCCACTGCCTGCTTTCATGAAACTGGGGGGGGGAGAGAATTAATTACTTTTCAAGTCTGTCCTCCCAGCTTTCAAAATGTAGTGATTTCACTCACCAAGTTCAGAAGTTATTAGCTAGACGGGTGAAATACCCACAGTTTAATCACACAAGCCTTTTTTTCCTTCAGAAACCTGGCTAAGCCCAGAATTAATAATGAAAGATACATACTTCAATGTGACACTGAATTCCCATAGGCAAGTATATTGGGCGTGGTTCTCCTTTTAAAATGTATGACAGCAAATAAGAAACAAAAACTCTCCTGCCTTGAATAACATAGTGTTTAATTATGAATCCTGCGTATTTTAATGCACTGCATGGTTTGTTGCAGGACTTCTTAATGTTTACTGTGGGAACACCTTTTAACTTTCATGCCTTTAAGTTGTTGGGGATTAGTGGGGGGGGGGTTTATATCAGGTTTGTATTTGTCATGAAGTTAGCACAGCAGACAGTTCTGTTAGGCCAACGATTATTAGTGTTTAAGTCTGCTCAGTTAGAAATAGAAATTATTTGACGACTTAAACCTCTTCAATTCCTTCTTGTTTCCCATTATACTTCTCTGTCATCTACCCAAACCACAATGTGGTTAATGTGATCATGCCTACAACACCTTCTTTCTCTCTTTAGATACTCTCTCTATACCTTTGCCCGTAGTATCAAAGGGGAATTTCACAGCCTCATCTTTTTCCTTTGTGTTTGTCTCCCATATCTTTGTTCCAGAAACCCAGGACTAACTGTGCCATTTGTCCTCACTTCCCATGCCTGTTTTCTTCCATGGCCGTGGTCTAATCCCAGGCTTTGTCTAAATTGCTTCCAAAAACATGTGTCTGTCTTGTTATAATATGCTTTGGAAGTAGCAAGAAGTAAATAACAATTGACACAATTTTCTCCTCTTTTTTCCTCCTCTTCGTCACTGAAGGTCTTTTTACAGAGTCTGTTTTTCACACAGTAAGTTCCCCTTCTGCAGGGAGGTGTCTGTATTTTATGCAGTACTGAGCAAGTCGTTACTGTTTCTTAACAAATAACCGTTGATCAAAAAAGGTGTAAGTTCAAAAATCATGTGCTAGAGAAACCTCAAATACTGTAGAGCAACTAACCATTGCAGTATTAGTGACGGTCAGCATCTCTTGCTGCTGGGAGATGCTGAGCATGCCAGCAAACGTCAGAGAACTGAGCGTCTCAGGTCCCATTTACTTGGGTGAGGGCTGGGATTACTCAGCACCATCAAGAAAACCACAGAATGTTCCATGTGAACAGCCTGGTATCTGGGAAATCTGCTGAACAGTTAGTCCAGCAGATTTAACAGAGACTACCAGAGGAGTTTCAGATGGCAAGCAAGCTACAAGTTCAGTTATCGATACTGTTTTGGTCTAGTTTGAAAGCTGAAGTCAACTTTTTTTAAAACTGCTGAATACAAATCCAGAGTGCTAACAGCTCGGCATATGCAGGTGGGTCTCTAGGTAGAATGAAAGTGTCGACTTCCTCACTGCAAAGAGCTGTTGCACTGTATAAGCAATAGTTTTCTTCAGTCCTGAGCAGGCACACCAGATAAATAATTTACCTCATTGCAAATTTGCATTACTGTCAAAACAAATTTCTAATGGGACCATTGACATCTGGGAGGCAACTAAACAGATCGTGGAGCTGGCTGGGTTAGGACCTGGGATCCCACCCCCTCCAGCAGAGTCACAGTGACAGGACTTTTTTTTAACGAACCATTCGGGGAATGCTTAGACCAAAGTGTTATTGTGGAAAAACTGGAAAGAAATGCAGCCATTAAGTCTTATTTTCAAAGTATCCAGTATTCTGTGTACAAGTGATGAAGTTAAAATACTACAAAAAATACCTTAAATTTGTCATTAGTTCTCATGCCTGTTTTCTTCCATGGCCATGACCTAATCCTAGGTTTCACCCAGAGATATTAATAATGTATTGGATTGGTACGTTGCCATATAATCTCAAGGTTTCATAACTCCATTTGAAATTTTCCCAATCTAAACTGCATGTTTAGGTGAAAGGATAGGTTTTATGCAAACAGTTTATTTTACTAAAATTGCTTTTTCTGATGAACGAGTGAAAAATAGTCTAAAATAAAAAGACCTTGAAAGTCTAGCATAGCTCAGTATTTTCTGAAAGTATTTCCTTCCTTGTTGTTTCCCTGAGGTAGTTTCCCAGTAAATGTCCACAGGAATTAATGCAAAGCACCAGGTAATACACTACACAACTTGAATGGCTGAACGTATGTCTAGTGTATTGCAGTACAAATTAGGTTAACGAAAAATGCTCTCTGAGGACACTGAAGGCACCACCAAACTGTCAGGAAATTGTATATTAACAATGAAAAATGCATCTTCAGAGATGGGGGCAAAACCCCAACAACTGTGAAGCTCTGACATTGCCAAGGTCCCTGGGCATTTTGCCAATGACTAACTGGGTTTAGTGTTTTAGCCTTTGTATTTTACCGTGCAGTTACAGTTAGCCTTAGTGACAAAGTATTTATCTAAAGTGAGATTTTTGTTAATGTACTGTGTTATCCTTATGACTTGGCCAGTTACTCCCTTCAACGCTGTTCTTGGTAGGTGAGCATCCCATAGCTCTCCTCGCCTGCTGGTTTGTACCAGCTTTTGAGCTTTTTGATTCACCTTTCCTTTATTTTTGAAAAGAGAAGCAACCACATTCTCTCTTGCTCTTCTGAGATGTATTAGCGTTAGATATAAGGTGGGATGTGTACCCTGTATGAAGCCTGTGTAGTCAGTATAAGCAGATACCTACCAATTTAGTTTTGTGAGGCTATTTGAAAAATAAATTTTCAGTCTTAATTCTGTGTACTTCTGTGCACATGGAAGTGTGTTCAAGAGAAATACGATTCTGGAGCATCAAATGGAATGCAGTTTTTATAATGATACACAGTACATCTTAGAGTTTTGATTATTGATAAATACTGTAATAGGTTTAAACTTTTCCCCTCTATATCAACTGTTGTGAGGCGGTGCGGTCCAGTGGGGCAGGCAATGAGGGAGCCCACGGACAAGATTTTTCGGAGTTAACTGCTGTTTGTGCGTACATCAATACCGGGGCAAGAGCAAGCAGGTTTTAAAATGCAACTGAAATTCAAAAGGTGGCAGCTCAGGGCTGTCCAGAAACCAGACTTTATTTGTATCGTGCTGCCCGGGTGACGCTGCACTTAGGCACCTGGAATCACGATCTGCTTTGGAAGACCCTTGGCTCTGAGCTTTTGCCTCCAGTTTCTGCCCTGCAACTGGTTTGTGACCTTGAGCAGGTCATTTCACTTTTGTGTCAGTTATGAAATGTACCGGTAATGTTTGCCTCTTCCCCTGTAAAGTGCTTCCAAAGCTATAGATGATAAGAATAGTTATTCATTATTAATACTTTCACCTAATGCCACAAATACTGCATTACCCTGAGGTCAGGTCCATGCTACTGTACAACAGAAACTTCCTCCATCCTTTTCTCCCTTCACCTACTCCCATTTTTATTGCTACGCACAACCTGCTCCCTCAGTTCGCCATAACTGTGGTCATGTAGGGTTACAGAGTGCTCAGCCGGAAGGAAATAAAACCTTTCAGCCTTCTAGGGAGGAGGCAGGAGCCAGGGCGATGGAGGAGGGTTCTGCAGGAGTAGTTTGGGTAACGTTGATCCTTGGTTGTTTCTTCCCTTCAGTCCTTTCCACTGAAAATTACTGCTGACCTACCCGAGGGTTGGTCCCGACAATATTGGAAAACCTAGCAGAAGACTTAAATAGGAAAATACTCAAAATTGTAGGTTTTAGTTAAGGATGGAAATTGGTTTTTGTATAGTGCTATGTAAGGAAAGCAGTTACATGGTCTGCTAGCGCCACTCTGAACTGCTGTGAAGGAAAGTGGTTTGATGGCTTGCCTCTGCAGCACCAGACCAGCAAGCTCTGTGAAAATTTTGCCCTTTTGGAAACACAAGCAAGTCAGATGTGCAGATGCACTTTTAGTCTGCGGCTACTATAAAGCTGACTTACTGCTTTTTTCCGGAGGCAGGAGCTATTGCAGTTATCTCCTGTGTACAAAGGGCATGGGTGCCACATAGGCTGTCACTTACAAGCACGGCAGGTTGTTTGTCAGACCCATAGGAACACTAAGCAAGTGACTTCCTAGGAAGATGGGCAGTCCCCTCGCTTAAGTCAGCAGTATTGTCAGGTTTTCTGATGCTGAATACAGTGAGCAGTTCATGATTGAAAACTGTACTTTTGTCAGGTTTCCTATGTTGTTGTGACTCCCTTACTGCTGATGAGAAGGCTCATACTTGAATCCTGAAATTCAAATGAATGAGAATACCTTATTTTAAAAATTCTGAATTCCAAGCTACAGTGTAAAATTTCATTTCTGAATTTTATTTCTTTCTGACAGTGGCACTTGGGTAGATAAGCAAGACAACAGTATTGGAGCAAAAGAGAGAAACAACAAAAAAAGAGGGGGGGGGAAATCTGAATGTTTTAATGAACTTCTCCAATATGTTCAGTTTGGACTTAACTGAGGCAGTAGGTAGTAACTCAAACAGCTCTAAAAGTTTTGCACATCCTGTTTTCTATTAATGACAGTGAGCTCCATCAACCTTAGGTTTCAACTGGTAAAGCCTTAGTACAGTAATACAAGAGTTTTAAAACTGTGTATGACACAATTGGGTAGAAAGTGGTGTTTCTCCTTTGCTTCCCTTTCGAAAATTGGAAGACAAATTTGCTGTCTACAAATCAGAGCATATTGGAATGAAGTATTGATTGTATTTTCAAAATGTGCTTTACTTTTTTCAAACCTTATAGCTAGTGCTGGAAAGAATCCCTATTGAAAGGAAAAAGGAGTCAGGATTCAGTGAGTTTGTAAGTCAGCATTGATCAAGACTGGCTGCAAGAACTCACTCGTCATGTCTGTTCTTGCTGCCAATTCTGATCGGAGAACTGGTTGCACATAATGAATATAGTTTTGCTCTATAGAGAGAAATTCTTTGATCTTGATGGTTTCTCACTTTAAGCAGTAACCAGAATATGATGTAAAATTGACACATCAGCTGTGAAGCTTTCCTTTTGAAGTCGTGCCCATCCCTTCCTTTTATTTCCAGGATTAACTGAAGGCAGATCTTTTATAGCTGTTGCTTTGGTAACTTTGTTTATGCAGTATGCCTCTCCTGCACTGTCCCAATGGAAGAGCAGTTGACTTTATCATTTTGGGGGATTTTGTTTATTTTTTGTTTGCTTTTTTGTTTCTTTTCTACACATGCCCAGTTGAGCCAGTTGATGCCCGCCCAGCTGCAGACAGAGGACTCACCACACGACCAGGTATATAACTTGCATGGCTTTTACCTAACCTGTGTTTTCCCAGCATGCATGTGGTCTGCTTGAGCTGAAATGATCACTTTTTCTTTGGTATAACCTTCTCTAAAAATGTAATGCTATGCCATGAACCAGGGAAGAGCTCCCACGCAAACCCCCATCAGCCTGTGTGAGTGCTGTCTATGTCAAGGGTGTTCAGAATGGGTACTTGCAGAGGGAGTGGGACCCAGAACTGATATTCATATGAAGTTGTCATCCCTTGTAGCAATAACGCTTTGGCAGGTGCAGGAGGCAGTGGACACGGTACCCCATAGCGCAGAGAGTACTTTTAATTTGGGAATGTATGATAGAAATGTTGAATCCTCTATGTAGAGTACACAGTTTCTTGTAAGTTGGGGCTAATAAAGAATTCATGCGTACAATTTTAGAATTGCAGGGGACATCAAGACTTTTTGCTGTGATACTTATCTTAGCTAACTCCAGGTATCTAAAAATTGATACATATTTTCTCCCTCTGAATTCACTGAGGACACCTCTATATGGCTATTCATTCCATTCTAGGATGGAGAGGGGTGATTATTTGCCCTCTGTAGGTACCTGTGTCTTCCTATTGATTTCGGAGTAATAGCAGATGACTAGCTTGAGTCAGGCTGCAAATGTTTGGAAAAGTTAAATGGGACAAATCCGATTTTCAAAAGTAAAAGATTGCTTTTCATACTAACTTCTTTTTCTTTTATGTTGTTTTTCCCCTTCTTTTTTGTTTAGGATTACCTAGAAATGGCTGATTCCATTGAGAGCAAACAGCCTTTTATTTCAGAAGAGGTTACTCTCCAACACGTAGTGAGACTAGATCGGTATATTTTAGGGTCAGAATTATTTCAGTGTCACATCGTCATTGTGGGTTTTTTTTCTTCAGATCAGATCAAACAGATCAATCTGTCTTCTTTTTCCCTTCATCTTTTCCTCCAAACGTCCATTAGATAGCATTATGGACAAAGCCCTCCTAGTGTGTTTAAATCTTTCTGATAACTCACCGGTGTTTACTGACTAAAGAAATTGCTACAATGGGAAGTAAAATAAGCTCATATATTGCAGCAATTGGGATGCATGTCAAGACTGGCTGGGTGATGTGCTCCTAGAACTGTTTTAGGAGTCTGACACCTTTACCTTGTGTTTAGAGCCTCAATTCATTCCATGAAGAGAGCCTGGAAACAGGTACAGAGCTAGCTGTACAACAGTGCCAAAAAATCATGGGATCAGGGACCATCCCCCCAGTACCGGGTTATCTCTGCCTTCTGGATTAGATTTCTTCCCCAAGAGCAGTAGAAATATCATCACAAATGAAACATGAATGTGTTTAATCTGAATTTTGTAATGTTAGTTCAATCTAACAATTTTCTTATAATACTAAAGTTTGTGATTGTTAACTGTTTTAATTTCAGTCGTCTTGAAAAATCTCCTGTTATGAGGCCCATATTTATTACTAAAGATTATTCCTTCCTCCCTTCTGTTCCCCCACACATACACACATGTGACAGAAATCTTGTGTCCCTTCTCTAGAGAAAGGATTTTCTCACACTGCCACACTCTAGTTTCAGAGTGAAATGATGTGTTTTAGTCCACTGTATCAGAGTGCTTTGTTGGTTGGGGTGATACAAATAGTACTGAAAGTATGGCTAGCATAGGTCATGACTGATCTTTGTGAATGTGTACGGTAGACTACTAAGGAGAGGTAAAAAATATTTCAGCGTGTGACCATTATGGCTTGAAATTTTCAGCAGATACAGTAACTTTTGCACTATGAAAATCACATGGGATATTTCCTCAATTTTCTGCTCAAGTGCAAAAGTAGTACTGTCCAGGGGCCTGTGCCACCTTCGTTGCTTTTAGCACAGAGTTGCAAAGGCCCATGCTCTGCTTTTGGCACGGAGCCTGGCAAGGACGCACGCCACCTTCCTCTGTGCAGAGGGATGGTTGCTTCCCTGGAGAGATTGAAGTCTCTCACTGCCGTGCCAGCATTCTGAATTTCACACCATAAAGTGTCTTACATGTGCATGTGAAATAGGGATTTTGCCCCTTTACAGTAGTGCTAAATGTATTGTGACAGTAAGCAAAATGTATTCTCTTCACCATTCCTGGTAGACCTTGAGTTCCTTATGTCTTTAATCACCCCGTCCAGACTTTGGCAAGTTTGTCCTTACTGATACAAGTTCTGGCAATAAATGTCCACCTGATTTTTCATCATCCTTTAAAAACAATTTATCTGTGATAAAATTTCAGTTTAACAAAAACCTGATACCAGTTTGAGTAGTTTCATAAACTGGGAATAGAGGAAATCAAATGGATGCTTAATTAAACTGTGAAATACAGAAGGGATTCTGACGGTTTAAAAATGTGTGCTTTAAAATTGTTTAACTTGCTAATTAGAAATAAAATTTCTATGTTAGAGGTTAAAAAAGGAAAAGAGCTATTTTGCAGTCACTGTCCTTTTGGGAATAGTCAGTTTTTGTGGTTTGGGGGTATTCTTTACAGGAAAAAAAATCTAAAAAACGAGGATATTATTCTAGAATGAAAAAGTATTAACAAGGGACCTGGAGGCAGATTAATACATGTAGCTGCTTGTAACATTTTGTTTTGTTTTAATTGCCCAGATTCTTGTTGATTTCCTGAAAGGTTTGCCCTTTTCATAGTCCTCACTTTCCAGTTTGTGCTTCTACTTGTTTTGCTCAAGGGAACAAGGTGGTGACTTGCTTCTTGAGGGTGAAAATACAGGTGCCATGTTAACCTGGAACAGTCCAAGCCTGGGAATAAGAACAAGTGAATGTTTTGTAGGTGTTCAAAATGCTTGAAGAAAATCAGCTCTGAAAGGACTAAGACAAACATACAAACCCGTGCCCTTTTTTCTCCTTTCTATTTTGTTTTTACTGCTTTTCACCCACACAACATTCTTACAATGATGTCTGCATTTTTCTTAAAAGTAGATCAAAATCATCCAGATGATCTTTGTCCCTTTCCCACAAGAGAGGTAATTTGGTCACAGTACAAAAAAGAAGAGCAAGTACTTAGTAGTATTTGTGATAACTAGAATCTTGTTACCTCACCACATTGTTCTCACTCTTTCAAAACATAAATTCGGTGAGTGAAGTCAGGAAATGTGAAGAGCTGTCCAATCCATAGAGCACAAAAGCTTTTGAGTAAGGACCAAGTTTAAAGCATTTACTAAAATTTAAGCCAGTTGTCCAAATCCCTCCCTCTGTTGCACTCCACCTTGGCTGTCAGCGGTTGAAGCTTGAATTTGAATCTGATTTACATCAGTCCCAGGAAGAGAGTAATGTCAGGGGGACCCCCATTTCCTGGTATAGTATGTGATTCACACTGGTATTTGAAAAGGAGCCTGGTGCTTCCACACACTGTCCTTCCCCTTTTTAATTCACAAATGGGAGAACAAAAGTAAGAATTATGCCTGAATCCCTTTCTTGTCGTCTCTTTCCTGAAAAGGAGGTAAACAGAGATAATAAAAGGTCAAAGGGAAGAAAAATACCTAGATGTACTAAGCAGTCATCAGTGCGCTATTTTTTTAATACAGCACAAAATGATAAGAGATTATGACGTTTCTTGCTATTTATAAATTGCTTCATCCAGGGAGGCGTTAGAAGGCTTCAGTCCAGCCCGAGAACTTCCATAGGAAGAGCTTCAAATACAAAGAATACCTCTACTTGATAGCCTCCCTGTAACAGCTTTTTCAATAGTGTTTCCTTCTCACCTGTGCCCCAGAGGTCGCTTTTTTATGATGAACATTTAATTTCTTGCAGCTGAATTTTGGGTATGTGTTTATTAGTAACTTTTTTCTCTTTGTGTGTGTGTGGGGGGAGAGAGAGAGAGAGAGAGAGAGATACACACACATAAAGATAGGTATAAAAACATCTTTAGATACTCAAAAGCAAGCTCCTTTTTACTCATGTTAATTCATCAGGTCTGATCTGTGGAAATTGGGTGAAGATTAGAAAACCTGCCATCAGAATGGATGTTGCTTAGTATCCGCAGATTTTCTGAAATTCAAGGTGATAAAGAAAATCATAGAATCATAGAATCATTGAGGTTGGAAAAGACCTCTAAGATCATCGAGTCCAACCGTCAACCCAACACCACCACCCACTAAACCATATCCCTAAGTGCCTCATCTACTCGTCTTTTAAATACCTCCAGGGATGGGGACTCAACCACTTCCCTGGGCAGCCTCTTCCAATGTTTAACCACTCTTTCAGTAAAGAATTTTTTCCTTACATCCAATCTAAACCTCCCCTGGCGCAACTTGAGGCCATTTCCTCTTGTCCTATCGCTTGTTACTTGGGAGAAGAGACCAACACCCACCTCGCTACAACCTCCTTTCAGGTAGTTGTAGAGAGCGATGAGGTCTCCCCTCAGCCTCCTCTTCTCCAGACTAAACAGTCCCAGTTCCCTCAGCCACTCCTCATAAGACTTGTTCTCCAGACCCCTCACCAGCCTCGTTGCCCTTCTCTGGACACGCTCCAGCACCTCAACATCCTTCTTGTAGTGAGGTGCCCAAAACTGAACACAGTATTCGAGGTGCAGCCTCACCAGTGCCGAGTACAGGGGCACGATCACTTCCCTACTCCTGCTGGCCACACTATTTCTGATACAGGCCAGGATGCCATTGGCCTTCTTGGCCGCCTGGGCACACTGCTGGCTCATGTTCAGCCGGCTGTCGACCAGCACCCCCAGGTCCTTTTCCACTGGGCAGCTTTCCAGCCACTCTTCCCCAAGCCTGTAGCGCTGCATGGGGTTGTTGTGGCCGAAGTGCAGGACCCGGCACTTGGCCTTGTTGAACCTCATACAGTTGGCCTGGGCCCATCCATCCAGCCTGTCCAGGTCCCTCTGCGGAGCCTTCTTACCCTCGAGCAGATCAACACTCCCACCCAACTTGGTGTCGTCTGCAAACTTACTGAGGGAGCACTCAATCCCCTCATCCAGATCATCGATAAAGATATTGAACAAGACCGGCCCCAAAACTGAGCCCTGGGGAACACCACTCATGACCAGCCACCAACTGGATGTAACTCCATTCACCACAACTCTCTGGGCCCGGCCGTCCAGCCAGTTTTTCACCCAGTGAAGAGTACACCTGTCTAAGCCGTGAGCCGCCAGCTTCTCGAGGAGAATGCTGTGGGAGACGGTGTCAAAGGCCTTACTGAAGTCCAGGTAGACCACATCCACAGCCTTTCCCTCATCCACTAGGCGGGTCACCTGGTCACAGAAGGAGATCAGGTTGGTCAAGCAGGACCTGCCTCTCATGAACCCGTGCTGGCTGGGCCTGATCCCCTGGTTGTCTCGCTCATGCCTTGTGAGCGCCCTCAAGATGAACCGCTCCATTATCTTCCCCGGCACCGAGGTCAGGCTGACAGGCCTGTAGTTCCCTGGATCCTCCTTCCGGCCCTTCTTGTGGATGGGCGTCACATTGGCAAGCCTCCAGTCATCCGGGACCTCCCCCGTTAACCAGGACTGCTGATAAATGATGGAGAGTGGCTTCGCAAGCACCTCCACCAGCTCCCTCAGCACTCTCAGGTGGATCCCATCTGGCCCCATAGACTTGTGAGTGTCCAGGTGGCGTAGCAGGTCATTGACTGCTTCCTCTTGGATTATGGGGGGTTCATCCTGTTCGCCGTCCCTGTCTTCCAGCTCAGGGGGCCGAGTACCCTGAGGATAACTGGTCTGCCTGTTAAAGACTGAGGCAAAGAAGGCATTAAGTACCTCAGCCTTTTCCTCATCCTCAGTGACAATGTTCCCCCCCGCATCCAATAAAGGATGGAGATTCTCCTTGGCTCTCTTCTTGTCATTAATATATTTGTAAAAACTTTTTTTGTTGTCTTTAACTACAGCGGCCAGATTGCGTTCTAGCTGTATAACCAGTGCTCTGTTCAGGGTAGATCATATTCTCATCTGTTGCACAGTTGCAGCTGTAATTATACCACTAACAGCTGTAATTATATCACTCACAGGATACCCATAATTCACAACGCAAGGATTTTATGATATTAACTGTGTTATTTTCTTCCATGTAGTATAGTTTGGGTTTGGGGTTTTTTTGCCTTCTCCCAACTCTGTGTCAGTTGATTGTTTTTGCAAACAGTCAATAATTATGAGGAGACATTGCACATAAAGCTGCTTCTGTGTCTCTGGCCCTTCTGCTAATAAATCATGACATGTCCATCTTTATTATATTATATAGAAAGCTGAGGGATTTTTTTTTTATACATGGTTGCAGAGGCTCTGTAAGCCTAATGGCTGTTCTGCAGAATCATTAGCACATATGCTGCAATCTGTATGAGGTGAGGGCATAGAGCAGCTTAGTGAATTATTTATGATTTTCTCGCCAGAAATTGCCAGGGTTTTTTTTTCCTGTCTTAGTGATGTTCGTTCAATACAGTTGTCTTAAACCAACTGTCTGCAGCTACCAAATAAAAATCATTAATGGATTTTTTTTTTTCCAGTAGATTGTTTTGTTTTCTTTTATAAATCAGATAGTTATTAACTGTGAATGCAATTACATGTGCATATGCACAGCATCTGCATTGACATGCCAGAAAGATTACCAAATGTTACTTGGTTTGATTGTTCCTTTTTGCATACATGTAAAACAATCTCTGGTATTCTGAGAGAGAATTATTTCATACCAAGTTCCAATGAGAACCTTTTTTAAAAAAGATAACATTATTTTTTGCACTTATTTTCTGCTTTCTCCAATTTGAGAGCCGTGTAGGCATCCATGAAGTAAAAGCAAACCACCATTTTACTAACTTCCAAGGAGAGACCAGAAAGTTTTAGTTCCATGCAGTCTTAAAAGTACATACTCCTCAAAGATATTTGAGTTGTCCTTACAAAACTGAGTATATAATCTTCATTTTAATCTTTATAAGTGAGTATACAGTCTTCATTCTTCTTCTTTTATTTCAAAATGAGATGACCTGCACAAAGTCAGTGTGTCATACGGAAGTAATAGTTGAACTTCTGGTAAGAACATGCAGCTGTCTACCCAGGTAACTGTTCAAACACTGCATTCCTTTCCATCCGCCCTTTTTATTTGAGATGAAGTTTTACCCAGATAAAGCTGTTTACTACACTTGTAACAGCCCTTGATTCAACAAATCTTTTCTTGTTCTTGCCATTACTCAAATACAGTTCGTGGACATGGAGTTAAATGTTTTCCTGAATGCAGTCGTCATATCTGTTGCTTAAATGTGCTACTTTTGGTTTTCTCTATGTAAGAGACCACCCAGGTCTGGTAGTTTCAACTGTGCTCCACTTGGATGTTTAATTTTTAACTCTAAATGTAACTGGAAGACCACAGGCACAGCTAATACTGTTCCAGATCCTTGCAAAACAAAATCGCAAAATCTTGCTAGGCTGTTATTTAACTGGTAGATGAAGCAATTACAAGCAGTGTAGTAGATAATGTACACCTAATTGCAGCCTTGGAGGAATTCATTGTGTCCTCTTTTTCTTATCCTTCTTAAAGCCTAAATATATATTTACACAAACGGAAAAGCTCATCTGCGCGAAAGTAAACTGTTCCGCAAAGCAGCTACTTGGTTTTTATTTCATGAGAGTAGTTTTTAACTCCATATGATTTTTTTATAATTTTTTCCCTTTAAGGGCAAGGAACAATAAGGTTTGCATATGCTGCTCTTTTTGATGTTTGGATATGTGTGTGCATATGTGCACCTGTACACATGTATGTATAAAAGCAGTTAACATTGGTAATTAACAGCAGGATAATTAAAAGTCCATCAGATAGCTCATTTTGTTGGATTTTACTAGATGCTTTTAAGCCCATGTTTTTGATGGCTAAATAGTTTTGTCAGTTTTTCTGAGGAGTTGCAAGTTAATATATTTACCAGCTGAATTTTGTAGCATTTTTAAATTGAAGTCATTAGGAATGCAACTCCCTAAAGATAGTATGTAATTCAGAAGAAAAAGCACTAATAATTATCATTATTTGTGAATTTTCAGTGAGGCTGTTGCTCTCACTTTTTTTTTACATTGGCTTTTGTGTTTAGGTTGTGTATTTCAGACTTGGTAGTAAAAAAATAACATTTTGTGTCAGAATTAAAGTTCTTGTCATATAGTTCACTTTTCTTTGTATGCTTATCTTCAGTGCAAGAGGAGAGTGGTATTAGGCAGCCCTTAGCTGTTTGCATCTTACCTGATTCACGCACCTCTGATAAAAGTTTTGGAAAGACCCTTCAGTTTTTCCTTCTTCAGTTACTACCTTTGAAAAATAAATCTTTGATTTTAGCATGTAGGTCTAAATACGGTCACCAGGACAGGAAAGTGAATGAACCCGAAATAAATAGAAGTCTATAGAATAGGCTAAATAGAAAATAGAAGGTCTAAATTCTATAATGTAACATGGTGGAAATGCACATAAAACCCCATATGTATTTTTGTCTCATACCAGGTATTTAATTGATTCCAGTGCAGAGTCATGCTTCTCTTACTGTATAATCACTTATTTGCAGAAGACCACCAGTTTACCCTAGTCGTACTTTTAAAAGTCTTTTTCCTCACTTCTAAGGGAGATAGGAGGAAGGAAAAAAATCGCTATCAGGTTTGTTAGTGCAACAGAAAATTTTTCTGTTTCTGACCTTTTTCCTGTGCTAGCTGCCAAAGACAAGTTGTAGTAGGCCTAACATCGTTAACTTCCTAATATCAGGTCCTACTTTGTGTTCAGATCCCATGGCATTTTTGTGGACTGGTGAGTAAGGCCAAGTTGACCACCAGACCTTGGTCATATGGCCCAAAGCAAAAAAATTCTGCCTGATCTCAAGGCAAAAGATTGTTTAACCTACTGCATGCTGGAAGTACGGCTCCTGTGCTACTGTTTGATGGGAATGGGAGGAGGGAAGGGAACCCTCAAAGAAATGTGGCTTTAGGGAAGTCTGAGCCTGTGTTTTTCCAGCAGCTTGAAACTACTAATGAACTTACCACCCTCTATCACTCGTCGATGTGAAGGCTCCTGACCTGTTCTGCCCCCTGAAATGCTGCTGTAACTCCTGCCTGTGGCATTTGGCTCAGTTTAACTGAAGCTAACAAAGACCCACGGTCTAAGCTATCGTAGCTTGCTTTCACTGAAAGTGGTCAGAGCCCAAGAGCAGAAGTACCCAAGCCCATTATCCTGTCTCTAGCAGTGGTGCGTACAGGATACTTACAGACTTCGCCTCTGCCTTTTACTCCTGGCACTTCCACTGAGCTTTTGGCAGCCAGCATTTGATAGACTTCCAGGACTGGAAATTGTATTTTCACCATTGTGTTTAGTAACCCTGGATGAACCTTTCTTCTTTGCATTTGTTCATTTGTATTTTGAACATCCTCATGATTTCTGCCAATGAGTTCCACAGTCCAATTTTGCATTGTGCCAAATTATATACATATACACTTTCTTTTGTTAGTTTTTAATCTGCTGTGTCATAGCCATGTTGGTGTCCTGTACTTTCTTAGGAGAAATAATGAATAACCGTTTCCTGTAGACTTTCTCCTTGTCATTCACAGTCGTATAGACCTCTGTAGTGTTCCCCTTTGGTTGTCTCTTCCAGTCTGAAGACTGCCGATTTGTCTAGTCCTTCTTGTACAGAAACCATTCCATACCAGCGATTGTCTGTCTCTCCCTGCTTTGTATCTTTTCTAGTTCTTCTGCCTTCGTTTGAGGTGGGGTGACCAGAATGGATAGCCGGATTTAAAATGAGGATGCATCATTTATACAGTGGTGTAACGATGTTTTCTGTTTTCTCTATTCCTTCATAATTACTCCTAGCTTTCTCTTTGCCTTTTTGACTGCTACTGAGCCAACTGCCCACAGAGAGTTATCCGCAGTGACTGCAAGGTCTCTGTCCTGGGTGGAACAGAGCTGATTTAGAGCCTATTGTTGTGTATGTATAGTTAGGGCTGTGTATCCCTGTGAGCACCACTTTACGTTATATCAACATTGAATACTATTTCCCTTTTATTGTGCACTCAGAATTTGTAATATCCTTCTGCAGTCCTTTGCAGCTGGTTTTACTTTGACGATCCTCTTCTTTTCTTTTATTTTTTGTCAACAAACTTTGTCACGTCACTATTCACTCCCTTATCCAGATCACTTTACAAACAGCACAGCACAGATCCTTGTTAGGACCCTGCTGGTAACCTTCCTCCATTGTGAAAAATGGCTGTGTATTTACACTTCATTTCCTATCTCTTAATCAATTATGGAAAGTCGTGTAGGACTTTCCCTCTTAATCCTTGCCATCTTAACTTCTGCCAGAGCTTTGATCAGGGACCTTCTCAAAGGCTTTTTGGAAATCCAGATTCACTCCAAGCCCAGTCACTGTTTCCCACGTGCTTCCTAACTCTTCCAGTGACCTCTAAGAGGTTTGGGAGGCAGGACTTCCCTCAACAAAAGACAAGTTGATTCTTCACGGATGTATTTCATGTATGTATGGATACGTTCTAATCAATATTTATAGCTTCAGTGAATTTGCCAGCTGTAGCAGTAGAGCTCTGCAATTCTCCAGGCCCTTGCCTCAGGGGAGTTTCCACGTGGTGCTTTTGCTGGCGTGTCTAAGGGGCAGCAAGTGTGGCTGTGGACAGTGGCAAGCAGCTGGGAGCCTGCTGCCTCCTCAGCTGCTACAGCTGTGGGCAGGGAACCAAGTCCTGGGAAAGCCCTTTCCCCCCAGCTATTTAATCTATGTGAAGCACTGCTATTTCACTGTTGGGTTCCCCCCCCGCCTTTTAATCCTAAAAACAAAAAGGGGGGGGGTGAAGAGGCAAGCCTCTGTGCAGCCAGATACACATTCTCATTTTCTTTGCTTCCCGTTGATGCAGGTATAGGGGCTATTTTGAGATGATGCACAAAGGAGAGTAAATTGTATTCTTATTTCAGTTTGGAAAACTAACCATAGCTGCTTCAGGGATAGAAAGTTAAACCTCTTTTCAGGTACCATGCGGGTTTTATTTCCTTCATCTCCATTTCCTCCTGCATTTCATTGTCAGAACGTCATGGCTGGTTTTCAAACTGCAATTCCTTAAGTACATTACGGTTCTTGCATTTAGAAATGGTCTCTCATATATAAATGTCATAATATACTTGTGTCAGTACTGTAATGTGGCATCAAAAATGAGATGCTTGATAAAGAAATTTAAGATCTTTCAGTGCTTTATCCCTTAAAAAAAACCACTAAGGTAGAATTTATGGGGCAGTCAGACTGTTCAAGAAAATAACCATAAATACTTTACTGCATGAAGATGATTCTTGTTCTCTCCTTTGCATGGTTTACTGTGAAAAGAAAGATCAGAACCTTAGAATGGGATTGTTCCAGAGAAGTTCTTGGGAAGGTCTGTTCTTGCTGACTCATAATACAAAAATAAATCAGCATTTAATGAAAAAATAAATTGCACATTCAAAGGCAATAAAAGGGCAATAATTCTTGCATTGAGTGCTACTTTAGACTGTGGAGCTCACTGGCATATGGAAGTCTTTAAGAATTTATTGAGAGTCCAGAGAGACTGTGGAGCACAAGAGCAGTCAGTAGCGTTGAGAATTTTAGAAGAGGTTCTCCCTCTGCATCAGAGCTTAAGGTCAGCCCAAAATACTAAGAATCAGAATGAAGGCTTGGAGAGAGGAGTTGGAGTGATAAAATGCTTAAATAAATATAGATGAGGAATATGAACCAGTTTGTTCTTATCGCATTAGATAGGGTGAGGAAATAACATCTCATAAACAGCATGCTTCTGCAGTGTTTGTACCTCCAAGAAATATAAATGTCAGTCAGTTGGTACTGAGAAGGAAAATAACCAGCTACATGACTACCCATATGTTCTCTATAAGCCAGAGCCAGCTTTTCAGGACAAAACATTCGTAGGTACATATATAGCATGCACTGCTCAGCTGTTGTAAGTCTGGCTCATTCTCCTAAGGCTATTTTCCAGGAGGAAGTCCTGGCCTTCTTTCCAGTTAGGCAAGTGCAGCATCTCCCCTATGCACCGATAAGGGGAGAAAAGGACTGCAAACTATCTACAATTAAAATCACTGCAAGCTTTGCTTACTTGCTTTACTGCATGATTCTAATCAAGAGGGACAGTTATCATCTCTCAAGCAGATGTCAAGACTTGAATCAGATTAATTCTGAGCAGTCTGAAATATGAAAATAAATAAGAACTATGTAAACTTCATGAACATTTTAATAACTGTTATTTGTGCATGTTTGTGCAAAAAGAACAGACTCGCAGGAAGCAAGAAAATATAATATCTGGGGTTCCCCACCTCACACCACGGGTATGTGTTTCTTCCTCACAGCAGCCTGAGCTTAGGGAGGAGGAAGATTTCGGCCTAAACACCAAATTTTCTTGACATTGCTAAAGAGGCTGTCAGAGCAGATCTGTCTGCATCCTGTGAGCCAGTTCAGGAGACCGCTGTTGGTACCTCACAGCTTAGTTCTTGCAGTGTTTCATGCTGAAAGCTTTTGATGCTTGTACCAACGTAGCGGCAGTGAATTAAGGAACATTTAACAGAGGAGAAATTTTACCAGCTCATTCTGTGTCACCTCAGTGGGACTGAAACATCAGATGTACCTCACTTTCCTCCCAGTTCCCGTTCATGTTGCATCACACCTCCTCCGCGTGAATGATACCATTACCTTCTGCTCTTGTAATGGTGGAGGTAAGCGGAGCATAATTAAGTCGATGACTTTAATGAATTGTCGTTGCGGTGCAATGCAGGTTCCGGGTTGACCAATGTTAAAACAGAAGAGATATCTGAAGTGAAGATGGATGCAGAGTTCCGGCATGACTCAGGATATGAAGTTCATCATCAAAAGCTGGTGAGTGAACAGACAGTGCTTTCCACACGTGCGTTTTGAGTTGCTGATTCAGTCTTGAACTAGTGGGTCAATTATGGCCATGTCTCCCCTGAGTGATGTGGATGCTGAAAGTGCCAACAAAAAGTTTTCACGTGAACAGATTATGATTTTTCTGGTTCTCTCTTAAATGAGAGTAAACCTGGAATAATTTCAGCAGAGAGGGTGGAAAGCCATCAAGTCTGACATGAGAGGAAATCCTGACAGTTCCTGTCCTTGCATTGCCACGTGACTGGATGTGGTCATATGGGCAATGCTTGTCCCACGGTCCATCTGTCATGGTCACATAACTAAAGAGAGGGGATACAGAGGAAGGAAAATGCTAAGTAAGTTTAAAAAGGAAGAAAAAAAATGTTTGATGGAGACACGCAGCATGGTGCAGCAAGAAATAGAGTGACACTATTTCAGGAATAGATTCCTTTTTCTGTCAAAACAGATGGTGGTGGTACATGAAGGAGGCTGAACTCCATGGAGCATAACCTTTTGCAAGATTGCCAGCTTGGGATAAGAGGGGGTTCTCCACTGGCCTTGATTTTAAGTTGTACTTGGCTGTATCTGTGTGTTTTGTTCCTTAAGGTATATTAAATTATTAATATATATATTAATATATATATTATATATATATATGCCCTGTGAAGGGCAGGTAGGAGCAAAATATTGTTCCCCATTTGAACTGTGCTTCTTGTGAACACAAAAATAACAACCGAAAGCAATGTAAGTAAGAACAAGCATCTTCTAAAAGCTTTTTTCAGTCCCTTAATAAGTAATGAAGAACCCATACAGCTGTGTTGACTATAAACCTTTTCTGCTTTCTCTTTTGTAAAGGTATATTACATGATGAGATTTCAGTTCCGTGACTTTCAATATCCTGATATTAAACTTGAAAGCTTTTTTTCTTAATATATTCTTAAAGCTAAGTAGTGCTGAAAATTAAAATTAACATGGGACTCAAATTTGTATTTGAACTAGGCAATCACTGTGTGAAAAGATATTCTGCCATCTCTTTGACGCTGAGAACTGAGAATTCCCAGTTTGACGAGCTAATCCAAAATGCATTAGCACTAATTTGGGAAATTCTGACGTGCTTAGCTCAGATGGGTTAAACATCCTGATGGAGTAAACCCGTGTGAGTTTACTGAAGGGAAGGAACTTGCAGGAACGTGTTTTAGACACAGTAGTTATTGAGCCTGTGTCACATGCACTTCCCAGCAGCAGCCTTTAATGTTTAAGTGGTTTGGTATGATTCTGAGCAGTTTGGTGCTGGAAACTACCCTTACCGTGGTGGCTGATGGGAAATGCATTGTAATCCTTGCACTTGGGTAATCTGTGTCATGCTTAAAATAGGACCTTTCCAGCTTTTTAAAGCATTTCATGCCGTACTTCTTACTGGTAGGTAAAACCATTATTTAAAAATTAGTAAGCTGTCCTCTAGGTTATCTTTTCAATTGAGACTGAGCAAGTCGTCCGGTATTGCTGAGAAAGTAGTGGGCTGATGCCTTACAGGGCGTTGCTTGTTTACCACATGCCATATCCTAGCTGGTGCCCTTCTCCATTAGCTGTAATTCAAAAGCAGTAAGCAGAAAATACTTTCATCTGTGTTTTCCTTCCTCTGTGCCCTGGTAGGATTTACTGAAACAGTCTCCTTAGGATATTGCTTTGAATTCAGCTGCACATTGTATTTTACACGCAAACTTCTGAATTGAGCTGAAATTGCAGTTATTTTCTTCTTTATGAGCGTTCACATTTTAACTGTACATTAAGTTGATTTTCATGGCTCAGAGTGCTTAAGGCCTTCCTCTGTTGCACGTGTGTATTAGCTGGGGCATTTCACAGTGCTCCGAAATAGTATGGTAACAGAATTTCAGTCCTGGGCAGGTAAAATTGGCAGAAGAAATTATTACTTCACATAAGCTTATGCCAGCACTGTCCATTGTGTGTACTTTCTAGTGAATTCTTAACTTTGTTTAAACACATTTCTTGCTTATGACTAGGAACAACAGAAACATTTATACTGCATGCTTTAATACCTCTCCGAGGAAGATTGTGTTTCTTAAAGAGTGCAAATGTTACACAGCTCATTATAATTCTCAGCTGGTTTCCTGCTTCCCTCTGCATTTTTGTTAAATACTTGTCAAAGTATTTAGTATTTCAGAGTGAGGTAGTCTTACAATTCTGTGAATGTAATTTATTCTCTAATCCTTTTTGCCCATTTTGGCTAAAAATAATAATAATAAAAGCCCGCTATTGACTAGACAAAAGGTTTGTAAAATATGCATAGATGTAAAATAATCTAGCATACTCCTTGAATACAAAACAGGACAGTGAAAACAATCACCCACTTTTCATACCTGCTGCTGTTGCTAAAAGGCAATCTTATTAAATGCATAGTAAAGCATCTCGCTGTCCACTGTTTTGCTGTATCAGTACATATAATTCAAGTGGATCTTCTCTGTTTTTCACACAACTGTTACCTTGTCTAGGTCTCACATGAGTACTGTCATCATCCAGGTATAGCTCATTCTCCCTTTACCCTGCAAAATCTTGAAGCATCCCTTGATGGTCACTTAAATCAGCATGCTTGCTTTTGTTGGACTCTTGTCTCTTTGGTGTGAGAATTTTCTCCCAACTGGTTGTGTGCAAGTTTCACTGTTGTCCTACAAGTCTTCACTACTCTTTTATCGAAGAAATGCATCATAGTCCAAACAAGCCACACAGATGTAGGTTTCTGAACACTTTTCATGATTAGCATTTTAAAAACAAAGAAATGTGTATGCTCCCTGGTTACTCCTCTACAAGCTTATCAGTCATTTTGCAATTAGCTTGACTCACTTACCCAAGGAAAAAAAAGCAGCTACTATCTAAGACTTGTGTGAAGCAGAAACATGTAGATGAGTCTTCCCCTTAGCCACAGCACTGCTACACCACAGGCAATACAGATTTCCCAAATTGCTCTTCTCCAACTATGAGAGCGTTGTGGTACAGCGGTCCAGTTTTGAATAATTAGGATGACATGCAGTACTGTTTAATTACTGATACTTCAGGAGGCTTTTTATTGCTGTGGCAGCTGGACAGGTTAGCCAAATATTCAGTGAGCTTTTTATTAGCCACCTTACTTTATTTTTCTTTTGTAGGTGTTCTTTGCTGAAGATGTGGGTTCAAATAAAGGTGCCATCATTGGACTAATGGTGGGAGGTGTTGTCATAGCAACAGTGATTGTCATTACTTTGGTGATGCTGAAGAAGAAGCAGTACACATCTATTCATCATGGGGTTGTGGAGGTAAGAAAAGATTACCAAGCACAGCTTGTGTCACATGTACAACACAGTCAACATACTACTCTATAAATATATTTACAAATGAAGAAACCATGTTTTTTGCTAGCCTAATGTTCAGAGTCAGAGTGGTTGCATCTAGCAGAGTGGAATCAAATTGCCTTATTTTGTAAATGCAGACACAATATAAACCATGTTAAGTTGGGTGTAAAACCACAAAAATCTCTTCTGGAACTATCCCAGACCAATCACCTTATAATGTGAAAGTTCATTTTATAGGAAATTTAACAGCCAATGAGCAGATACTTCACAAGAGGAAAAATCTGGTTTTACTGTTGTTCAGAATTCACACACACAGATATCTTTATTTAGTTGGCAAATAAACATTTGAGGCAGGTCTTCTGTGGATTGTGCTGTACGCTACAAGGGTTTTCCCTATACAGATACTTTATTACTTTTTGTTCTCTAAACAAGATTTTCTTTTGCCACCAACAGCTTTTGATTTATGGCTAATCTGAAATTCATAGATTTGAGAAACAAATAATATGTAAGACTCTCATATGGGATTTTCAAGATGAAAACTCTTATCTTTTCCCAATCTACCAAGTAAATTTGTGGTCAATTTACAGTAACTTAAAATACCTCATCTGTTGCTTGGATTTAAGACAAGATCTCTGTAAGTAGAAAAACTTTATGAGCACTGGAAGGGGGGTTATGTAACTTTTTTTTCCCTTCATGTATGGATACCTAGATTGCTGTGTAAGTGTCTGGTTCATGGATAGTACTTGTATTAGCAAGCACTTGAGACACTTACATGTTTTTGCCTTCCGAAACTCGTGTTTTACATTTTTGATTGAAATTAAGTCTTGTTCAAGTCCACTGTTCATGTTGGTTTCACCTTGCTTTGGTCTTGCTGGAGACATACATGCTTCCTGATGCATGTATGCCACTGTCTGGGGCAATGAAGGGTCTTAAAAATATTTGAGTAAGCCTTTGTCTTAAGCCTGTGCTTGTGCGTCCTTGTGTCCGTGCTGTGGTTGCCCAAGTGGTTTGAAACCTTCCGAAGAGACATGGTCAGAAGACCACCAACTGTTTGGGGTGAGATTTGAGCAGACAGCAAGCCTTGCAGAATTTTGGACCGAGACAGAAAATAGCAAGCAAGAATCTCAGCTTTAACTTTCCTTATGAAAGCTTCCAGCCCATTTTGTAGAAAATTGAAACAGGTTTCAGTTTTAAACCACCAGGTTGATAGCTGCTGCCAACAGTTGTGCAACCTGAGACCTTCCTTTGGCTGAATTTAGCGACAACAGAATAGGTCAGGAGGCTTGCTAGGCCAAAGCCCCAAATCAGACATTGAATGTGGACATACCATTATTGCAGGACGACCTTAAAATTTCAGATGGGCTTCACCTGATGGAATGACATGGCAAAGGTAATCCTGGATTCCTATGAGCTTTCTTCAGTGACAGTGAACTTGGAAATGTTGGACTAGAAATAACATGCACAAACTGAACAAGTAATTCATGTCAAAATGACAGCATCGCTTAGGGAATAAAAAATTTTACAGATAAAACAATAAAGCTGTAGCATGCGGATCTACCAAGAATATTAGTCGATTTGTAGTACCTCACTGGAGATGGTATCGCCTTGTAGATTTGCTGCATTGTGTCTGGCATTGGCAGGCAGGATTCCTTATTCTGCCAGACTTGCTCTGTGGTCTTGGCAGACTGCATAGCCTCACTGTCTGAGCTTCTCGCCTGCAAGAAAGGCATAACATCTATTTTTGTCCTAGGTTGGTGAAAATTCTGTAGTGCTTACTTTGGGGGAAAAAAATGCACCCAAAGATCCATATACCATTGAGGTTTAGTATTAAATTGTCTTCAAAATTAAGCTGTTCCATTCTAAAGAGGATTAATTTATTTAGCAACGGTGCACCTTTAATGTGCTGCGCACAAGAAGCATGAAACAGCAAAATCACTTGATGTAAAAATAACTGTACATCAGCTCTAGGTTGGCTGAGTGTATTTTAACAAATCTTGCAACCTGTTTGTTGCGTGTCAGAAGTTACTGTGAGAATTTAACTCTGTGATAATGGATGCAAGATTACAAAACAGGTTCTGTTCCACCTGTATTCTTATCTTCCAAAAAGTCAACTCTGACCATAATACTTTTTCTCATTTCACTATTTCTTTAACACAAGACGGTAGTAAAAATCCTGTTAGCCTTCTTCTGAAGTTCTGAGAAGGAACATACTTTCCTATTTAGAAAAAGTGTCATAGTAATTTTCTTTCAGTCTGAAAATATAAATGTTTCAAAGTGGTTCAACCTCTCCAGGAGCAGGACTGCCACTGTTAAGTACAGGACCAAGTGATTGAAAATTACTTATTATTTGTGCCCATAGGAGCTCCAGCAAACATTCTGAAGGTGTTTTTTGCTGGTGCACCCACCCCAGCTGTCTGGAGGAGGTTGCTAACTCCATGAAAGCAGGTGGCAAAAGAGAGGTTCTCGCCTCTCCTGTGCTCCAGGCTACAGCTGACTGTGTCAGCTCCTCCTCTTTCAGTATCTCCTCTTCAAAGCTCATTCGCTTTCTGTTATGGAGGCAGCACCTCCAGCAGGAGCACGTGGGGAGAGCTGACAATGGGAGGGCTCACAGCAGTAGCAAAGAAGCCATCAAAATTGCTGTAATACTCTCCAAAGTCCATCTCTCAAAGTCCAGTCTGCAGGTGTATATTAGGCAGCATCTATTTACCATCGTTTAAATAACAATGTTGTGTTCAGTGCATCTCTGAGGGCTGCCAGCACCTCCTGTCTGGACTTTTGATCTGCCCCATGTGTGCAGAGTCAGCACATGGATTTTTCTGCAGCATTACCATCTTCCTGACTCCACGTTAGGATTTTATGGAAGATCCATAGGCTGGAGCAGAAGGGAATAGATGGACGGTCTCAAAAGAGGTTATCTACCTGACAGAGCTGTTTTCTCAAGAGGCATCACATCATAGAGAAGAGAAGTGTCCAGGCTGCTTCTCAGCAGTGCCAGAGTACCCACACCTCTTACATGCTGTGTTCAACTTCTGCCACCTCCATAATGGCTGCAAAAAGCTTCTTAAAATGACAAAGGGCTTTAGGGATTTACTGACGAGGAGATAATCGAGTTCAAGGCATGTCATTTAGCAGAGCAATACCTAGGACAGAGGTTGTAAGAAACGAGAGGAACAGTTTGGCAGAATCGAAATGGGTAGAAGTGAGTAGAAGAGAAGACATTCAGGATGAGCGATAGTGCACGTAGGTTGGCGGTGAGATGGATTACCCTGCAGCAGACAGCTACAGGAAAGAGCTACTAGTGTACCAGCACTAGTCATTTTAAAGGCTGAAGGGGAAATTAAAAAAAAAGAAATTGACTAAGACTGCAAGTAGGAGCCTCAATAAATCCCTTTCATCTATAAATGCCATATTTCAGAGGTTATTGGACTTTCACTGTAAACTAGTTTTATCAAAGTGGGGCTTTTAAATGGAAGATTGTGCAAGGGTATTAAAAATTCAGTCTGATTTTACTGTCCTTCATCATATTTTTTCGTAATCTTTCTCCTCCCTGATTTTCTTCCAAGTTTCTCTAGTTTCTCGTCAATTCTTTAGTCTCTTCTGCCTTGCACTTTCTTTGATTCTTTTTTTATTTATGTTGTTGTCTTACCCTGTTTCTTTCCTGCAAGCAGGTTATGCTGTGTGCTTAACACATCTTCTAGTCCTGAATAAGAAGTGCTGAGTGGGAGGCTTAAGCTAAAACAGGTGACAGAGTTCAATACAGTGTTGTTTGGGGCTTAAATATGAAGAAATACAGCACAGGTTCTGGCATACCCCTCCTTTGCATCCCAGCCTAGTGGGGGGAGCCTCCTAGAAAGGAAGATGCTCTTAGGCATGTATTGGTGCAGGGAGACCTCTGATCCCTCAACCCCAGAGCTTCATATTGCGCTTTGATTTCGTGCTAGAAGAGAATCTTTTAGAGCTGTCAGTGGGCTTAGTTATGAACTGTGAGGCGCTCACTTCTTGATTTGGAGAAGCACCAGATACTCCTGTAGCATGGTGCTATTGTGCACAAGATCCAGGGCTGACTTGATGCTACAGCAGCCCATTCAAGAATGAAAGGAAGGGTGGCTTTTCCTCTGCGCTTGCTTCATATTCTTATTTTCCATAAGTGCTGAAAAGGCTACAGGGACATTTGCCATTTTCCCTGCTTTGTTCTTCTCTTCCCTTCGCAGCCATGTTAGTGACAACTTTAGCAGCAGCAGACGGCACGTGGCAACATCGTCACAACGGAAACAGTTAACATTGTGAAATTTGCATGGTCCTCAGGGTAGGGATTAGGCCTCTTACATGTTTGTACAAAATCTATATGGAATGGATTTGTTAGGCCCTACTGTTGTTATACTGATGACATACATCGAAAACAAGTGCTCTGCCAAACAGCAATAGCATCAAGGAGTTGCCAGAAGTTGATTCACTGCATACAGATATAGATGGTGTATCCTTGTGGAGGGAGAAGTTGGCAACCCCTGGAGAAAGGACAGGTAAAGCAGCAGGAAGCAACCCAGCCCCTGGAGATACTTGCAGAGATGAGTGCTGTGAGTTGTGGCAGCTCTCTCACTGCCTCTCACCCAGCCCCACCGCTGCCCTCTCTGCTGGGCGTAGGTGAGACTCTGAGCAGCAGGCACGGACGAGACTTTCAAATGCGAGCACACAGTTGTATACTGGCTGCTGAGCACGTTGTTGTACAGAAATGCCTTGGGGATCTGGGTGTAGAGGTTGAAGAGGAGACAGGCTGTGAAATTCCCAGGGGTTCTCCTGTCCTTGATAGATCAAACGATTGTTGGCAGCCAAGCTGAGCACTCACCGCTCATGTGGGCTGGCCAGGGGAAGCTTGCATCCTTCAGTAGAAAAGAAAAAGTTTCTTTTGTCACTTTTGGAGAGGGAGGGGGCCAGGGAAAGAAAAACACTATTCCATGCCCCCCCCACCCCCGCCAAATTCTAAAACAAGGGAAATCTGGAAAGAGCAGCTTAAAGCAAGAGCAACCTCTCTCTAAACAGGATCTCACTGCCTGAAAGCATGTCACAGGAGGTGAAGAAATAGATGTATTTGGGGTTTGTTGCATAAGTGAATTACTCCATGCAAATCCAACTTCAAAAATAAAAGAGAAAGCCAACCTTTGAATGGCAATATTTTAACAGCGAAAAAGGCCAAGTTATATTGCAGAATCAGAAACACAGAAATACATGTCAGCTCAGCCCAGTGATCCTTTCTGCCTGGCAATCCTGTTCCCTGGCGGCAGGAGTCAAGGGCGTGCTGGAATGCTCGGGACTCCCAGCTATGGAGTTTCACAATAGCTTGCGAGCAAAAGCGGTATGTGACTCTTAAAGTTGGGTATTTCACAAAAATGTGCAATTATTGCATAAGAAAAAGAGATTTGATGGAAGAGACGGTGTTGATTGAAAATGCAATTTGAGAGTTGGAATGTGGACGAGGAGATTTAGAAGCTGCACAGATAAGAAAACGGATCAGATTTGTGGTTAGCAGTTCATCTGAGCGGTTCAATACACGTGCCACACGCAGAACCATTTCTTCTCTTAAGTGACAAATAAAAGAACATCAAGACAGAAGATTGCTCTGAGAGGAGCCATTTTCTGGTGGTACTGTGGGAAAGGTGGTCCTGTGGTATAAACTACCACAATAAAAGAACGGCTGCAAAATAAGCTGAGCAGCCTGCATTTGTCCCAAGCGTGGAAGAACATACCTTCAATCTTTCTCCAGGGCATTGGGTAGCAACTTACTGAAGGTCATAGTCTGTCCTCACTAAGCTGAGTTATTTCCAGTATTGTAGAGTAGATTTAAAGTGAGTTTCAGACATGACCACTTCTCCTTTGCTTTTTTATTAGAAGGTTAGAGTAAGTTAGCCTGCTCTATAAGGCTTCTTGAGAGAATACACTTTCCATTATCCAAAAGGCTATTTTTATGCTAAAAGTAAATGGCTGTTTTTCCTAAAGGTCGCTACTTAAAGGAATCCACAGGAAAATGTTCATACCTAATACTTTAGTGTAGTGTCTTAGGCACCTTCCTGATTTTAAATTTTTGACAATGTAAAATTCACTTTTTACCTTTTCTTTTAAGAACTGTCAAACACTAGAGATATCAGGTAGCAAATGAAATAGCTGACAAGCTTAGCTCTGTTTTCATAGGTGGTTAGCAAGATAGCCAGGATACGGTAGGTTTTGAATACACAGCAGCTATTGAGCTCATACAGCAGAGGTAAAATACCTAATCAACACTTAGAGACTGTTCTCACCCACTCTAATTTGATGGCGTTTTATATTACTGTAGTGTTCAGTGAAGGAGGAAAACAATTTGTGGAGCAGCAGGTATTCAATGGAGAAGTCTTGACTGAGCTGTCTTTGTGCCTGTCTTCCATGTAATCGAGAAAGGTCAATTTCTGTTAAGTAGAAATACTTAAACCAGTGCAGACATGTCAAGCTTTTTGTCACTAAACTGAACCAAACTTGATCTTGGAGCCAGAGAAGTTCTGTTTCCGTGAGTGCAATGGGATTTTGTGCCTGGCTACTCCGGCATTTCCTTGCTACCCTCATTTTATTTTTTCCAATTAATTTTTCTTGGTCTTGAGACCACAGCATCTACAACAGATCTGAGAGCACAATACGGACAGAAGGCAGCCTCAAGCTACTTCCTTCAGCTTTTTAGTGAGCTTTTTCTTTTCTTTTGAAATCCAGTTGATTGCAAGTACAGATATATATCCTAGGGGGAAAAAAAACTAATAATGGAGGACTAGCGGGGAGATGCAAAATATATCCCCTTTTTTTGTTTGTAGAGTTGCATCCTTCCTGATCCAGACAACAAAAAGCAAAGCTGGTGCTGCTGAGTTTGGTCAGCTGGTTTTGAAGTCCTGCAGCAAAAAAATAAGTTGCAGAGTTGTTCCCGTTGCCTTATCTTCTCCCGCATATTACTCTGTCCAAAAAGTGAACCATCACTATCCAAGCTGGAAGGGCCATCTCTTGCAAGTTGCTCTTTAAAGCTGCTTGCTGGCTTCTCGTTTATTGCTGGGTGCAGTGCCGTCTCTTGATGTTGTTTGTGAGGCCACTCACAGTGCTGCGTAACTTGAAGAGAAGAGTTTTCAGAGACAGTTGTCTCTTCAGACAATGTGAGAGCCTCCAGGTCTTAGGTTTAATACTCTGTTTAGTGGAGAAGTATCCCTATCACTTCCCAGCCGCCTTTCTTTTAGACTTTTTTATTAGATTTGGACTGAGCCTGGGAGCTAACTTACTTTCCCCCCTGCATGTTCAAAAAAAAATGGGGGGAATAAACCTGTCTTCAGCTTTAAACCGTGTCTTGTGTTTCAGAGGATGCTTTCTGCCTGAACGCACAATGGGAGGGTACAAAGTATGTTGGATGGCCATAAAGTGTGGAAACGTGGGGTATGCTGTGAATTTAGCAAGAATCTGACCCTGGTTGTTTCTTCTCACGACAGGTGGATGCTGCAGTGACACCAGAGGAGCGCCACCTTTCCAAGATGCAGCAAAATGGCTATGAAAATCCCACTTACAAGTTCTTTGAACAGATGCAGAACTAGGACACCACAGCAGCCTCATGAGTTGGACAGCAGAATGATTGCTTCACTGCCCATCGGTGTTCAGTTATAGAATAATGTGGAAAGAAAGAAAAACACTCTGTTTTATTATTTACTCATTCTCGCCTTTTGACAGCTGTGCTGTAACACAAGTAGATGCCTGAACTTGAATTAAGAAAATCAGTAATGTATTTTCTCTCTCTTTCTCTTTACATTTCAGTCTTTACACTATATTATTAATGAATGTTTTTTGTGTACTGTAAAGAGGTTAGCTGTATTTAACTAGTGCATGGATAGATTCTCTTTCCCAATTATTTATCATGTAGCTCCTTAGCCAGTTGTATATTATTCTTGTGATTTGTGACAAAAATTAAGTCCTAATTGAAATATGCTTTAAGAATTGATGGGGGATGCTTTCTGTGTCTGTGGGGTTTAGCTGCTTCTCTTTGCTGAGCATTTTTTTCTGATCACTATGCATTTTAAAGTAAAACAACATTTTTTAAAAAGTATTCCAGATGAGTTATTGAAATTCTTTTCCTCTGCAGCTGCATTTTATTGTACAGATTGTTGCTCCTGCTGTATTAGTGACGTAGAAATCATGGGAATACACATTGATTTCTTTGTGCCTGTTTTATGTGCACACTTTAGGCATTGAAAGGTAAACTTTATTTTCTTTTCCATGTATCTTTTTGATCTTAAACAAATATTAAAAAGAATCCCTGTTAATTGTGAGCACTTCTGGGGGGGGAAGTGCCTGCTGGTCGAAAATTAACGGGGATCCTCTGCAGGATGATTGTACAGAACCATTGCTTATGAATTGATAGCTTTCTACACTGTGTTACATAAATAAATTAAGAAAAAAACGTTTGGGCAAGAGTTTTCTTTGGAGGCAGAAAACAAATATTTCTGAAAGCCACTTAAATGGAAAATATGGATGTTCACACTGAGAGAGGGTTGGGAAGGGATTTTCCTACAAGGATCACGGCACTCGCATTTGGACCAGAGCGGAAGGAAGGCAGCAGCGAGACGGGGTGGGAGCGAGGGGCGCTGACTTTGGCACACCTGCCCCTCTAAGACATCATCTCTTTTTTTCTTCCTTTTCCTTTCTTTCAGTTTGTATAATAGTGTTTTAATGTAAATAAATACATTCCTGGAGAAGCCCCATTGTAGTGGTGTGTTTCTGCGCCGACCAGCTGCCCTCACTCGTGCAGAGGAGCACAGCATGAATGACTAACCTCCCGCCTCCCTGCCCGTCCCCAGGAGCGACTTGCCAGCAAGTTCTTCTCTCGCCACCGCTGCTGCCGGGGCTCGGCATGTTGCACTGTCGGCTTCCCAGCGAGATCAATGCCCTGCAACGTGCATCATCGGTAAACACAAGGAGGAGCCTCCCAGGCTGCAAGACCATCCAGCCCAGCACTGCGGCATGGCAGCGGGTGCCCAGGAAGGGTAAAACAGCACCACCAGTATTTTTTTCCCAAAAGCTGCAGGAAGGGGACGAAGCCGTTGGTGGTACATAAACCCCAGCCCGGCACTGTCTGCCCATTGCCGACTGGAAGCCCAGCTGGGAGCTTCCTTCAGCCCCTGGCCCTCCGGGGGCACACCTGCAGCACAGGGAGGGCGCAGTAACCCACGCCACAGGGCTCACCTGCCGAGAGAGGCGAGACTGGCGGGTGAGCAGACCCAGTGATCTTCAGGGCGGCCTCTGTACCCAGCTCATAGCAAGGACTCCTCGGGTTGAGCTTGGAGATCAGTTGATGGAGCCAAAAATTGGGTTAGGAAGTAAAACTGGAGGTGCATGTTGCATGGAAAAGAAAGCTAATCGCTGTTTCTCTGTAGCAAGCATTAAATAAAGCAGGATGGAGGAAGGAGAGCTAGGAGCAGAATGAAGGCAGCAAGATATATATCGAGGGAAAGCTTCTTGTTAACTCATTCTATCCGCAAGCCACAGCAGCCTCTTCTCCAGCATTGCCTGCGGCGCTTGTCTCCACAGTAAGATGAAATGGGGCTGCAGTGGGGCTGCACAGCTCAGGTGAGTGGGTGAGTCGCTCCAGACCTCAACTAAGACAAGACTACAGTTTCCAGCCCTGCTGCGCTGGCTTGTCCATCCTCCCCATCCATGACCTTCCACAAAACCTCACCTGTTCTGCTGATTTGCCTGCTGGCCTGGGACACAGCTGTGCTGGCCGGCTGACCAGGAGGTATGTTCATTCAACAAGGGGACAGCTGGGGCAGGTAGTTTCACAAGCCACCTGGCAGGATGCAGGATGATGAAGAGACACCTGCTACTCTGAACCAGTAGCAGGAAAAACCGCAGAGCTTCCCCTTGCCTGTCACCAATGATGTGTTTATTCCCTTTGCTCTCCCATCCCTGCTATATCAAGGGAATTCAGCGCAAGGGATCAGAGCCCTGGAAACACTTGGTGTTATTTGCAGGCCCTGGAGTACCAGTGTTTTACAAAGAATCAGCAGAATGTCCCCAGAGGATTTACCATCTTCGGTTTTAAAGCTGGACTGTTCCAGACCAGCTGGGTGGTGGCGAGCAGAGGCCTTCAGGCCCAAAATTGCTCCACAAGAACCAAAAATGTTTTGTTTCACAAATATTTAGGGTTAGGTTCATGTCTGTTTGTGTATGTCTTGTTATATAGGTCACACATACCCCCTAGAAAGGGATATGTAAGACTCTCTTCTGTGTGCATGCCCAGTATCACAGAAAAAGATCCCACTTCGGGGAAAGGCAGGAAGTAATTCAATTTAGTGCAGTCTCATTAAAGGAGCATTATCAAAATTCCTTTTAGGAGAAGCTGGAGTAATCCATAAAATATAGAGGGCCACCGACCTTTAGAGCAAATCCCATTTATAATATCATAATCCCATGCAATCCCAGTTATAGAAAAATGCAATTACTTTGAACAGTCGTTCCCAGACAGTCAAGCTTCGTGGTGTGGGGTTATTTGTCTGGTGAGACACTGGTGCTGCTCTTGCTACTCGTGGACCAACTGTTAATTAATCATTCAGTTTTACGCAGTGACTAAGTGATCAGTTTTTATGATTCCCTCCACATAGGCACACCTCTGAAAGAAAGGCAATAACTGCACACCGTGACATGCACGTAAAGCACAGGGGGTGAACAAGTTCCTGAAACTTCAAGATGAACACTCCCATGGCTGCTGCAACCCCGAAAGGTGCCGAGCAATTTATCACAGTTCCCAAGTAATAGTGGCAGCCTCCTGTCTGTCTCTAGCCATGCAAGCTCCTTATTGTGGAAAGATTATATTAGGAGTGAATAAAAACATTGTGGCAGGCTCATAAAATAGAAAAGCTGACAGAGGACGGTAGCTAAGCACCTCACTCCCAAGTGCGGGATTGATTGGGCATCATCCACTTCAGCAATAAACCGAGTGGGGCAGTTGCGTGCGGTTATGGGCTGGAAACAAAATTCTGCTCCCCGGCCTCGAGGAAATTAGGAGGGGGTGGAATAAATAAAATAAAAATATCCCTGGCTGTTGAGTTGATAGATTTAATGGGAAAAGTTTTCTAGCCTGAGTCATTTTGACAGAACGGGGTTAGGGAGCGCTTATGTTGCGGGTCCCTCAGCAGAGCTGGTGAAGGTGGTCCCTGGCGAGGGGGAGCGGTGCCGGGCAGGGATGAGGGCCAGCCCCAACTTCCTCGGCCACTCGCACACCTGCTGGCTTTTGAAGATGCTGGTGGTCCTGCTTTTGGCTGGTTTTCACAGACCCCCTCAGATTAATGAGTACCAGATGTGAGGTGAAGCTTCAGACGTTATCAGGCGCATGCTAGAAGAGGCACCCTAAAAACCATGCATACATGTGCCATGCTCTGCATTCAGTACTTGCTTCTTGCTAAATTTGGTTCTCCGGCTATGGGGTGGTCTAGGAAAAGCAAACCGGGGACTGGCATTGCCTTTACGGAGAACAACTCACAGTGGCTGTATTTTCCATAGGTCTGTCATGATCCTTGCACAGCTCCAAAGCCGCCATCCTCATTATATCTGCACTTACCAAAGCAATTTTAAGGCCATTGCTGCATGGCCAAATGGCTCATTTTTATTGTTTAAACTAATGGATTTTGTGGGTGGTGAGTAAGCTGCTGTTAAAATGCCTCCAGGGAGCAAGATTTTAAATATCCTAATAACATATGAGAACAGATTACAAATAACGCTGTGCGCAGCATCCTGGTTGCATTCCTCTGCAATTTTCCCACCACTCGGAAAGCGAGAGTCTCGATTCGGTCAGGCCAGGATGGCTCTTCTCTCTTGCTGCTTCCCAGTAATTGTCTCTTCCACTTTCTTCCTATAAGGAGCAAGCACTAAATCTTCCCTGCAGCTTTCTACAGTCCTGGGAAATTTATTTGGCTGACTAAACATAAAAATCTTTTAAGGTTCCAAATATAAGTATTGGGATTTATATAGAGGTAATAAAATATTCTGGCTTTAATGGGATTTTTAGTTAAAGTTGAATTTGGACACTGAATTAGAGAACGAGACTCCCTAACTAGTGCCTTCTGTGTTTGTAACCCAGTTTCTCTAAGGTAGCTCAATGGAGAAAAGCATCCACACCAGTTTCAGGTAGGATATCACCTAGATCAAAAGGTAGATATTACTCTTTTCAAATGCTGCTAATAAATAAATAAATAAATAAAAGAGAAAGATAAAACTAGCTGGCACAGGGCAGACACGCCTCAGCAGGGGCTGACCAGCACCCGCAGGAAGCAGATCCTTGAAATAGATGTGACGCTGCTGCTGGTCCAAAATGGGACGTGGTAATTACGGCTATTTTGAGTCTCTGATGACCACACCGAGTCCATCTAACTATGCCTAAGCGCTCCCTCAGCATATAGCTCTGGGGAGCATTTCAAGTGTGGGATTTTTTTTCCATTTAATTAGGATGAAGGGTCAGGAGAAATGGACAAAATCCCATTTACCCCATATGATGCTTCTCTAAAAAGGGTTTATGGAAAAAGCTCTGCACCCCTCCAGCCCCTGCACAGAGATGGGAGCAAACCCGAGCTACGGCCAGCAGTGGTCCCTGCCAGGCTGGCAGGAGGGAACCAAGCTCCGGCAACTTAATTTGGTTTCTAGAGCCCTTTGACAAAATAAAAAATCCTAGAATAAATAAATACTGAAGAAGCTGGTTTTATTTTCCTTTTAACAGCCTTGTCCCTCAACCTGCTTTATAAAAAAAAAGAGGTGGTGAGGAGGGAGAGGTCTCTTTTTATGACTTTTTTGTGTGCTAAGAAGCTGGCTGTCCCCTGGGGAGGAGGGGAGGAGGCCGTATCCCCTGTGGGTCGCGCTGTCAGCCCCGGGGCAGCAGGCCGTGCAGACCCTCAGCCTGGTGGCTCTGGCACATGGCTGGCGCGGTCGCTTGTCACTGTGTTACAACGGCAGCACAGGGACTGCCGCTCCCGGCGCTGCCCTCCGTGAGACACCCGGCTGCGATGAAGCCCCTGCAACTGCAAGCCCAGGGCACCCCTCTGAGAGCGGTCTGGAGGGAGTGTGCTGAGCGCTGTGCCTCAGCCTGCCATGCGGCTGTGCCAGCCTATGCCGGCCATGTTGAATACGCTGCTCCTCCGCTGAGCATTAATGGCTCGGGGCCACAGCTGGGGGTAGTTGTAATGTTCAGGCAACACAGGGATGCAACACCATTTTAGACTAGCCGGGATCCAGCCCGATAATGAGAAGCTTGATGTTACAAAATCATATCAGCAGTAGTGTGGACTGGAATCTTCTTTGATGTCTTAGTGTGTGCTGCCCAGTGACCACCTGGAGGGACTCTGCTTATTGGCACTGTAAGGGCTGGATCTGGGGAGCCGAACCACAGCCAGGCTGGCTTTAGCACCTGGGGAGTTATTATGGAGCCCCTGGTCTGGTACCAGTGCTCTCTGGCACGGCACTACAAAAGATGATCATCGCCTGCCTTGCAGGTATGATCGTTAGAAACCCCTTATGTGCAACAGGATAAAGCCTCCCCAGAGCTGTCATAAACAATGAGCAACGGAAGACTGAGCTGCAATTAGCCCAGTCTTTTTTAAAATATCATTTGTACCCATTATCTATACAGAGTGTTGTAATATAGTTTGTCTTTTGTTTTTCTGGCATAGAAAACCTGCACTGCCAAGGCACGTGGCTGGTTTTGGCAATAGGGTTGCTAGAAAATCCGCTATGAAAGTCTGTGGGCTACCAAAATTCAGTAGCCAAAAGAGTTTAGCAGTCAACAGCCTGTGTTTTGCAGAGCCTAAATTTTACACGGTTGCTATAAAGAAGGTATATAAAAACTAGACAGAGAGAATGAAACTCTATTCAATGCCCCAAGATAGGTGTCATCCTTAAAAGCCCCCATAAATGAAGGGGAAGTCAGGAGGAGCAAGCCGATGACACACAGCAAAGAAGAGCTGCTTTCCCTCAAGGTGGGCTGGCCAAGCCTCTCTCTGCTGCTTGCCAAGGACAGCCCTGAAGCCACAGTTCTGGCCTGGTCCAGAGAGGGTGTCAGGGCATCCTCTATCAAATCTGTTGACACTGGGGCACACTAAAGGTTCATGTGCCCACAGAGAGCGGAACGCTCAGCCTCTTCTGAGAGAAGGAAACACCTGGAGCCACAAAAAGATTTCATCCATGATCCCAATCCCACTTACAATCTGTCGTTTATCCAGAAAACAACCAGCACCACCACCCTGACCCTCTTCAATGCGTAATCAGTGCCCTAAGCAGGGACCAGAGGACACTTTCTGAAGGGTGTAGGACCCACCAACGGAGGCTCAAAGTAGAGAGAGAAAAGTCTGATTTGTACTGCATAGCATTGGCACGACCAAATCTCCTAAGCCAACCCAGAGGAGAACAGAAAGAGTAAGGAATAGCAGAAATACACAAATAGATATACAGTGTCGAGCAAAGGTCCAACTAAGCCCAGCATCCTGCTTCCCATGGTGACCAAAGATGGAAGGCCGGAGAAGAGTGTAGGAGCACGGCAAGCTTGCAGTGCTGCTTTCGGCGGGTACTCTTCATGCTTTATATAAAGCTGTGGCTCAGAGAACCTGCCTGACCCAGAGACAGTGGTTTTGTATTTAATTCCCCTGAGTAAAGGTCTTTTCCACAACCTGCCTAGCCACTCTTAAGCCAACATACATTTTAGCATCCTATGACAGCCTAAGTACGTGTTTGTGAAGGACCGCCTCTTTTTGCTTGTTTTTGACCTTCCACATAGTAATTTTATTTGATGCTCCCCAGTTCTTGTACCGAAAGCAGCACTGAGGAATTGATCTCTACTTGTCCTTTCAGTACTGTTAGAGATTCCCTAGATACCCACTGTGTTCTCCCCCAGCGGTCTCTCTTTGTCAGGACTTCTTGAAGGGTGCTAGTGACTGAGTGTACGGTAGCTGCTGCAAACCTTGGGGAACATTTAACGTCCACGGCGCCTGGTCCAGACAAGCATGTCTAGAACATGGCAGTGCAAGGCGGGGCTTCGACGGGATGCAGGCATATAGGCTCTCTTTATTATAGAAATACCACAGCGGGCGTGTGTCTAGCCAAGATAACCGCTGCTGCCTTTGGCCTTTAATGCATTTTAATGCAGAGTCACATTTGTGACACAGAATCATTAGAATAAAACCCAGTGCTTTTAGGCAAGTGACATGTCTGAGAATAAACTCTCTTTAATTCGGCTGAACATATACCAGTCCCACCAGAGGACTGAATCATCATTCTGAGCATGACTTTGATAAAATAATATAATGGTTAAACAACATAATGCAAATAAGAATGATAATTTTGCAGATTCCTCAGAAATCCCACCTTCTCTAGCCTTCTGGCAGTATTAAAGAATTGGGGTTCGGTATGATTTTAGTTGAAGTTGCTACTGAGCTCACGGCTAAAGCTAGACAATATGAATGCAGACTGAACTCCAGACTCCCTTGCAGTAAAGCCACACAAATCCCGTTCTGGGAAGATGCCTGTGATTTCACACCACTGTTCCTGGGACAGAAGAGGTACAAGGAAACGATGAGACCAGGTATTGTCTACCTCTCCCAGCCACACTGCAGGTGGATGTGCTAAGGAAGCAAGGGGTTTCCTTCCTGTCTTTCCTGAAGCGCGGGCTCAGCCCCATGCCCACCTACCAATTTCGGTAACTTGGGTCCATCACTATTTTCTAGTGATAAGCCCAGTGGCAGGAGCCTTCATCAGCATATGGGACACAAGAGGGCTCAAGTCCTCAGCTGCAGAGGTTTCAGACATCTTTTCGAATTTATCCCAGCAGGGCAGCCTGCCTACACAGTGAGATGGCTGTTCAGCACCGGGAGGAGGCCCTTCTGCTCAGCTTGTGCCATCTTATAGCATCTAGTTAACTGAGCCTGGGAGAAAAAAAGAGCCTAAGACGGTTCCTGGAAGATAGTCATGAGGGGTGGGGATTTTTTTCATCTGGATGGGGGAAGTTGTGGAGTTCTGTGTTAAAAATCAGTTTAATATGAGATAAACAAGGGCCAAAAACCTCAACTGTATTTTATGAGCAGAAGATTAAACCTTGCACAGTTTCTGGAAGGAGGAGACATACAAACCTACTTTCTGGGGAGGATTTATTGCCCTACTTTAAGAGGAAGCAGAGACAGAGCTCTGAAGCCCTGAGGATATGGAATAAACACCCACATCCTTAGTTTTTCTTGCTGGTTTGCTCTAGAGGGCTTTCCAATCATTATCCTGACTGTAAGACCTCATCTGAGGCTTGGGAAACAAGCATGTTAAAAAAAAAAAACAAAACCACAGCTTTTATGTGCATCAGTCTTCTATTGATCTGCCTAAAATCAGGAGCCCTGGCATATGGCTCTGATACAGCCATATGTGAGAGCTGTAACAAGTTTAGTTGCAAGAAGGAGCATTCTGCAGCATTAGCAGTCCTATGCATTCAAAACGTGCTTTAGCAATGCAAGATCCTGTGACTTCAATATATTATGCATTCTTATCTGCCTCCCGATTTCAGGACCTTGAAGATACTCACATCTCACTTCCAAGCGCTTGGCTGCAGTCGCATGGACTACAGCCTGCTTGTGATGCTGTGGTCGAAGCGCGAGGTGAGACACTTGTGAGATTAGTCCAGCCATCAGCCCAAATGAAATCCCTAATGCTGCTGAGACTGAAACAGAGCAAAAGATCATATTGCCCTTTTGTGATTATAAAATTGCCCTTAAAAAAACCCAAACAATTCCGTAGTATGCTTGCGAAAGCAAGCAATTTTGTGTCAGAAATCTTACCAAGTTAGCATACCTAAAATACATACTTGTTCAAAATGCAGTACCTGTATGCAGGCAAGACACCAAGAGTCAGGGTTTTAGACTCAGAAGTGACCATGAAGATACACTTTTTCCCCAGTAAACTCTCTTTCTTAGCCCAGTAGTATGCAAAAAATAGTATGCAAAAACACAAACACAGCAAATACCTAATCAAACAATTTCTCTTGCTGGCTGGGAAGGAAGACAGAAAATGCTACTATTATTCCTATTTTGAAATAATTGGGAGCTGTTTGAGGTCCGCAGCTCTGTGGTTTTATAAAATACACAAGATTCTCATTAACATAGACTTTTATATTTAAAAGTTCAAATTTAAATACACAACTCAGGAAATGGTGTAAGTCAAAGGCCATAATAAAAATAGGCCTCTATCAGACAGTCCACTACATTAAGAGTACACACTTGTATATGCATCTTTGTGAATCTATAATTACAATAAACACTAAATATACACGCAGTGCAGGCAAGTCAGTGTTAGCTGAATGGCATTTTAAATGGCTCCATATGCTTTGGACTAAACTACTTTGTAATTGTACACAATAAAGTCCTCAACATTTTGCTACTGCATAACGTTTCCTTTAGTTTTATAGTGCTGCAGACTATTACACAACTCAGGAACAAACTCTGACTCCATTAACACAAAACCATGGATTTGTTCATAAGTCTGCTCTGATTATTTTCCTCCAACCTGGCTGCTGACTGCATAAACTGTAAACTCTTTGAAAGTGTCTTTTTTTAATCTGCTTTGATGGCACTTAGCTGAAGGAAACTCTGGTCCAAAATCTGTGCTTCTTCAATTATAAATAATTAGACCTCAATAAACACTGTTAGCCTTTTCTTATCTGTGAGCAAAGGTCTTAATTAGTTTAAAAGCAGGCAAGGTATTGTGTCTGTAAACATGGGATATTTTTCACTTTGTATCGCTTCTAGCTCGGGACTGGTCAGCTCAGGACTTCATGAAAGTGGGGAGCACATAGATCTCGATATTGCAAAAGAAATGCAAGTTCTTCTAGGGTTGAATTAAACAGAGCTGTTCAAACAACTGGAAAAGAGAGCAGGGGAACCATGAAATATAAAAGCTGTTCTGCAGGAAATGAGTGCTGAGATGCATAGGAAACTGCATGCTGCTGCTGCTTTTGATGAAGAGAAAGCTGGTGTGACATCTGGCTCAGCCTACCTTAGCAATTAATGCAGTATAATAATTGTGGATCTGCTGATCAAAGCATTTGGTCCTGAGGCATCTCACGTCCCCATTACAACCCAAGTTCAAGGTGTTTATTTCAGAGTATCTATAATCCAGCCTCCAGGGCTAAACAATTCAACTGCACGTACTGTCTGGCACTTTCAGGAGCCCACCAAACCCTGCTTCCCTCACTTGCCACCCCTTCTAGAAAGTACCACGCTATCCTTTCGTCTGTCTTCTGTTAATGTGTCACTGCCCATGTCGGTTTGTACACACATCATCATCTCCGTTTTAAGGCTTAATACCAGAAAAACTCTATTTCTGTCTTTCTTGGTGCTGCTCCTGAGTGGCACCACGAAGCCAGCTTCTCCATCTGCCTCCCTGCTCATGTTCAGACAGTGTGGCCTGCAAAGGGCTGTGGGCTGAGGGTAGGACCACAATCCTGCAGCGGTACTGGGAGGACACCTGGTGTCTGTTGTCCTGGGCTGTTTTTTCCCCAAAGGATGAGGATGGCAGGATTTCCTCCTGAGTGGCCACCATGCTTGTACTCCTCTGCCCGAGTCTGTCCAGGGCCTTGGGGACACGTGCGGCCGCATCACCTTTGGGGTGCCTGACAAACATCCAGCTTCTGGATGTGAGTGGCCACAGTCAAGGCCATCAGCTGTGAGTGGATGCTGATGCTCCATGTCACCCTTTGGGAGCTCATCCCTGGGATCAGAAGTGGAGCTGCTGCCCTGGGCTATCTCACCATGCAAGTCCTGCCGGTCAGCCATTACCCAGTTTGGGGCAGGCAAGACTGCCAGGGTAAGGTGTGTTCAGGGTCTGTGAGACAGTCCTCCAGGCTCACTCCCTTTGAGCAGTGCACGTGGGAGAAGTTGCCAAAATAATGCATCCTCCAGGCCTTTGATCCCTGTGGGAGCCAGCATGGCGGGGGCTGCTGGCTGCGCTCACCTTCCCGTCCCGAGCTTAGCTCAGGGGGGCTCTGACTGCACTGACCGCCAAGGCTGCCTAGTCATACATGAGCCTTTGTGGGCCCTCACAGTATATTTATGGGCAGCTCTGATGAAGGACTCACGTCACCCATTACATCTGCTTCCAGCCTTGGATTCAATAGCTTTGCTGGTATCTTTCTTTTCAAGCCTTCACCATGTGCATGGTGGAAATTGAATGGCTGTTTCTTGCCGGAAGGAGAGCCCTGTGTGACTGACAGGGTGCCAGTCCTCCCATGGCATCCAGCACGTGGCACTAATGGCTGTCATTGGTGAGGGCCACAAACACACTGGTCACCAGGAGTGTATTGCATGAGGAGGGTGGGGAACGTGCTTCATCACTGATGCTTTTGTCATTGTAGTGAATGCAATGTCAATACGAAAAGAGTCCCAATGTTTCTCCCTGCCACCTTTCTCCACTCCCTTTCCTCAGAGAAGGTTTATTCTTGCCTTCCTACATCCTCCTCTAAGACTTGCCTACTCTACTCTCTCACTTCTGAGTAACACTCAATTTACAAGCATGGGGCAAGCATGGCTACTTGGATTACACCTTCCCTGGCCCTCTGTGATTTGGGCCCTTACATCCCCATCAGGCATGGGTGCACATTTGAAACAGATCTTCCAGGTTCATGTCCTCTGACAGGGATCTATCCTACCTACACCAAAACCCCTCTGAGAAACAAACATGCCAATGGGGGAAATAGAGGCTCTCAGGGAGATGATTGTTTCAAACCCACACGCAATGGTTCTTAACCAAACCAGTAGAGTCAACACAGTTTCTCTTTTTCAGGTGTGAGACACAGTCAGTCTTTCCTGTCTTCCCCTCCTCTCCCTTTCCACCCCTCCTTCCCACTCGGTGAGAAATGTTAGCGCTACGCTCAAAATGCCAAGTGATTTTTCAGCTATTCCCATCTCGAATCGAACAGGCTAAAAGTAGTTGAACCAAAGTCAGCTCAGCAGGAATATAGATTTGCTTTTGCCTGACAAACAATTACAGATTTTTTTGCCCTTTGGACTGCCCTGAGTTTGCTCATGATAACTACTTTCCCCATCTAACAAGCGTACAGGGCAACCTTTGAATTCACCAGGCACATCACCAAAAAGCAAAAGCTGCATTAGGTCTTCTTACTGCTATCCCAGCCATATGAGTCCAGGCCATGCAGTCTGTCAATGCTTTAATGCTTTACACTATGCATTATAGTCAGTGGAGAGACAGTCAGTGGAGTCAAGCAAACGACTCATCTCAACCCAAAATTTACACATTTGATCATAGGAATGAGATGCTAAACTAGATCACCATTGACTGAAATGAGAGAGGAGACAGCTAGCATGATAGGATGGGGGGGGGGGAGTTGTAGTTGTTACAAACACCTCTCGTGGCAGTACAAATGACAAAAAACCCATTCAGGGAACTATAACCTTGGCCTGAATTGGAGAAAATCACCTCTCTGGACTCTGGGTTCCTCTTGCTTCCTTTTATCTGTCTACAGTGTAGGCATCTGCTTCTAAGTGGCCTCTCCATTGACCATCACGGGTCTTAGGGACCCACTCTGTAAGTGTTACCCACAGCTACGTGACAGAGATTTAAACTGAGGCAGGACGAAGTGGAGTAATTAAGGATGCTAACTGAAGGGGTCACTAGCTCTACAACAAGGACTGTGGTTCAAAACTGGGAGCAAGAGTACCAAATTAGAGTGAAGTAGCTAGCAAAAACAGAGGCTGTGTAAAACAATGATAAATGTGTTATGCATTCATCAGTTGGTCAAAAAGGAACCCCAGTAGGTAAACTTACTGACAGGGGAGTCCAGTTCCAGGGTAGAAAAAAGCAGGAATTCCTACAGGCACCAATTTAAGCCTTTTGCTCAAAATACCCGAACAGTGAGGACGTTTTTTAAAGCTTTTGATGACTGCCTCAGAAAGCTTCACTCGACAATAAATGTTTATCGGTGCAAAGCTGCAACATTTCCTCTTTTCCATTCTGACTGTAAGACACCACCTTCACCTCTATGCCTACAAACGATTAATTAGACAGCTGGTGAGTGGATGACGCTTATCACACTGGAGGAGAAATGGTAGCACACAAGGTTCGGGGTGTGAGTTAGGAGGCCAGCAGTCCTACGCTCGCTCCGTGGGCGAGGAGACAGAGCTTCTGGGGTGAGCCAGGGAAGGAAGACTAGAATAGCCCCGCCCTGTTCAGGGATGGGTGCTGCAGAGGAGGTTAGATCCGAAACTTTCCCAGGCAGGCAGAGCCTCTGCGCTAGCTGTCTGCAGACACGGAGCATCACAGGCTCTGGCTCACTGAGAAATAACTCAGTTGTAACTAAATACCAGCTGCATTTTAGAAACGCAGAAAGAGAAGTACCAGCTTTTGCAGAATAGGTGTGAAGTGGTGTAAAGGTATAAAATATTAAGGCAGGAGGAAGGGGCAATCAAAACAAAACCTGAGGGTTCAAGATGACTATCGGTGTACTGCTGTGTCATGGTTTAACCTCAGTCGGCAACTAAGCACCACGCAGCTGCTCGCTCACTCCCCCCCAACCGGTGGGATGGGGGAGAGAATTGGAAGAGTAAAAGTGAGAAAAACTCATGGGTTGAGATAAAAACAGTTTAATAATTGAAATAAAATGATAATAATAATAATATGATAATAATAATAATACACAAAGCAAGTGATGCACAGTGCAATTGCTCACCACCCGCCGACCGATGCCCAGCCAGTCCCCGAGCAGCGGCCCTCCCGGCCAGCTTTCCCCAGTTTATGTACTGAGCATGACGTCACATGGTATGGAATGTCCCTTTGGCCAGTTTGGCTGTGCCCCCTCCCAGCTTCTTGTGCACCTCCAGCCTTCTCAGTCGGTGGAGCATGGGAAACTAAAAAGTCCTTGGCTAGTGTAAGCATTACCTAGCAACAACTAAAACATCGGTGTGTTATCAACTTTGTTCTCACCCTAAATCCAAAACACAGCACTGTACCAGCTACTAGGAAGAAAATTAACTCTATCCCTGCCGAAACCAGGACATGCTGGAAGTGCCAGGAAAGGTCTTCCTCCTTCCCAGGGAACCCTGATTGTAGCTTTGTAGGGAGAAACAGAAGTGGAGAAGAAACCACTGAGATTGACTTGCAGTCCCCAAGACATCCCAGCTAGCTGATGATCCACAACCATTTTGCCTTGTACTACAAAATGATTTTGCCTGCTGGTACCTGTCCTCAAACGAGCCACAAGCAAACCCTACACCCAACAGTGTGATGCACAGGTGGGGAGAGAGAAGGACAGGAAGAAGTTGGTGTTTCATTTGAGCAGATCAAAACACAGCTGGAAAATAAAGTCTGTCTAAAACATCTACATTCTGCTGCCCAGTTCATTAGAGGAAGAGTTTCAGACTAATGCACTGTTACTTGACATTAATATGGAACTAAACCAGAAACAGTCACATGTGACAACTTATGGAAACCTCAGTAAGGAGACAGACAAAAAAAAAGTGGTAATATGCACAACTTCTTAAGATATCAGCATTTCAGGATCCTATTTTAACCTCCTAAAAAATGGATTTACACATCCCACACATTAGCTACATAATCTCTTCCTAACACTAAAAAGCCAACAACCTTCCCCATCATATGGAATATAAAGATCTCATCAACCGCTTGGAAAAAGCAAAGAAAGCATCATTTGGAGAGGCCTTGGGGTGGGGGGTGGGGGCGTGACCCAAGGTTTAGAAGGTTGTGATGCTGGATGCAGAACTGTTATCCACCACTTCGTGCACAGCCAGAGTTTGAGGGCACCTGCTGAACCGCACAGGCCATCAGTCCCAGACAGGGAAAAGCAAGTGCACCTTTACACTGCAGGCAGTCAGCTTGCACTCACTGCCTCAGGAGCTCGGGGGTACAGACAGGATCATCAGGTCCAAAAAGGGGCTAGAAAAATTCATCAACAGCAGGTCCATAAACAAATACCAAAGGGACTGGGCGAGGATGTATCCCCTAACAGACAAATACAATGCCTAGCAACGTGGGGAGAGTGAGGAGGAAAGACTGCCACTAGTAGCCAGGCTCACATGCTCACCTTAAATGGCATCTCCCGCTGGTACTGTCAGAGTTAAGACGCTGGGCAGCCGAGATGGCCCATTAATCTGATTCAGGAGAGCATTTGTCATGTTACAAATAACCTTCAGGGGAAAAGGAAAAAAAAAAGCTCTTCTATGTGACTGCGGAAAGTGAGAGAGGCATAGAGAGCACTTACACCCCTGGGAGCTTCGGCAGTGCTGGCCACGCAGGAGCTGCTTAATTACACCGTTAAGCCCATTCCCCACTGGGGCTTCCTGCAGCCAGCTAGCACTGGACAAGCACTGGGGGTAGTATTTCAGATGGACTGACAGCAGATATCACTGGCAGGGTCATTTTGCTGCTCTCTTCTCCTGCTCTATGTGCATTAGAAAATTAATACGAAAATTCAAATGATGGCAGTTCTGGAGCAGGAATGGGTACTGAAACAGAAGAATAACACCGCAGTGCTGACATGGAATAAACTCTTACCAGGGAGAGGTTAGGGGTATGCATGGTCGGTGTTCCCTTCACTGATGAAATTTAAATCAAGCAGTGCGGGGAGTGAGAAAAGTACAGGAGCATACCTAACACTGCCACAGGGGTGCAATGCCTGGGATATTGCTGAGCTAATGGTTTGCTTTTCCCCTCTATGCAGATCCAGTCCATGTCACGCTGTCTCAGTCCGTCGCTGCAGCAGCCAAGACGTGTATCACTGGGGACAGCGATACAGAGCCGGGGAGGAGGAAGGGTGAGCTGCCATGGCCTGGATCACCTGGCCACCACGCAGCGGCAAGGAGGGCTGATCTCTGTCAGCGCTGAGGCGGACAGGTGCAAGGTGGAGATCTCTGGAAGGGTGCAAGCAAGCTTGTACCACTCTAGCACCAAAGGTTAGGGGCCAGCTACTGAACACAGCCATTGCAGATGTGTTTTGTGATGCTACAGTTTAGACCAGAGATTAACAAACCTGTCTTCAAGTAGCCGCTAGGGATATGGCAGGACAGACCCTGTGTCTTTGCTTGCATGCCTCCTGCTGAGCACCCGCCTGTGTGATGTGGCCAGCTATACTGTCACTTCTGATTCATACTTGTATTTGTGTGCGTACTTGCCCTCTCCCTACCAACAAGTGCCTTCTCACACTAAAGGGCCTTTGAACGTGGGGTTACCTTTTTTACACCATCATTAAGGTACTGTGGCATTTAAATCCCACATAAGACCCCCATGCTCTAATAGGATTTGTAGCAACAGGACTAAGGCAGCTTTACAAAAAGAACATGAAGAAAATAACTTGCTCTTTTTGATAGCCACAGGTCTTTTTGCTGGTGCTACCTAAAGGGAGTGGGATGCTACACCTGCGGTTACCAGGCAACAGCCAGGAGTTATCTTCTCTTTTGGGTTTTACCCAGTGGACTTGTCAGCTGAGTCTTTCTGGCCCTGAGAAGAGATGGGGAGGCTGGAAGCCTCAGGGAGGGAGAGGCAGGCTCAAGAAGCCTGCAGATGATGAATTCCTTACTAGTCTCTCAGATTTCTCTCCCTTTCTTGTATCCACAAGAAGACATTAGCTGGTCCGTCGTTAAGGATGCTGGAGCTGTGGGCTCAGACACCACCGCACTAGTGGGCATCGAAACAGGCTTGTCAGACTAGCTGAAGTCCTCTCTCTCTGAAAAAAAAAAAAAATACTACTTGATCATTACTGAGAAACTCACTTCAAAATCCTGTAACCAAATCCTGTGACTTAACACAGTAAATTTCCTGTGAGCTTTCCTGGGAGGAAGAAGGCAGAGGCTAAGCTGGGCTGTTCTCCCCTCTCCTTCGCCCTGCATTTTCTCCTCCAAGCTGGGCATGCAGCCAGCACCCACTCCTCCCCTGCTTACAGGGGGAGCCTGACCTCCCCTGGGGTTTAATTTATTTGTCTTTTGTGGCTTTTATGATGCTGAAATAAAACCCTGGCAAAAAGTGAAAGCTATCATTATTCCAATGCTGGAATGAAGCGATTAAGCGTATGCAAAAAAAAAGGAAGGAAAGGAACAAAAAAAAGCCAACTTAGCCTTACACCCTGTCTCCAGAGAGTCTCAGTGCCTCTGCTTGCCTTGCCAGGAACAGCCCGTGCTGTAAGGATACACATCAGGGAATTTACCAAGGTGCCGGTGCTGTACAGTCTCTCTACTTCAAACCAGGATCCAGCCACTCCTTCTGCCCAGCCCCTGGAGGTGTGAGCTTCTCCAGCGGGCAGGCGGCTGCGTGCGCAGTTACAGCTCCATCTCACAGGGAGCCAGAGCCCCTGCTGCGATCGTCTAGGAGAGACAGGCGACATTTCTGCATGCCTTTTCTCTCAGCACCTTTCATAACACTCCCTTATGAATTGCTTTATCAGCAGGGGGTAGTCAGTGTTACAAAAACCATCCACACCTGGGGCAGGGAGGGAGGAGGCAGATGACAGAGTATCGTGTCCCGTGTGGAGAGGTGCAGCTCTGCCGTTACTGCTCGTGTAAGGACCACGGTTTGCTACGACTAGTTAAAAACATCATGGCAGCTCCTATGCTTTTTTGAAAGAAGATCCTCCAGAGCAGTCCGTAGCCTTTCAGGCTCTGCCTCAGGCTCTGTGGGCACGGCTCACCCAAACTCACATCCCCAGACAGCTGGGGTCTGCAGACTCTGGTGGTCACAACTTTGCTGCACCGGAGACCATGACGGCAGGCTTGGCATAGAAAAGGCAGGCAGCTCAGTTTGGAGGGCAGTCCCTGGGCTGCCCTTAACAGAAAGTACTGGCACAGTAGACTAGTCTTCATGCATCATGCAGTAAGGGGAGATCTGGGGTCAGGTGAACATTACTGTCTCTGTTACAGCCGGCAGGCTAGGTACCTGGGTGCACTAGCAATGCCCAGGCAGCATCACACCATCTGAGCCATCCTTACAGGGAGCCTACAGGAACCTCTGCCTGCAAAAAAAAAATGTCAAGGGGAATTTCCTTTCCACCAGGCAAGAGTGTTTTCCCTCTCTTGAGTCTTCTCTGTAGGACTGCCCGTGGCAGGCAGGTTTGGTGGTGTACCTGTCATCCTGTTACTTTCATCTGTAGCGGGGATAGCGCAGTATCCTCAAGCAAATAGACCCCTTTAACGTGGTTTGGTTTTAGTTTTTAAAAAAAGGAATTGAGTAGCAATAAGCTCAGGCTGTTGTCCCAGGAGCAGTGGGTAATTCTCTGACTAAAGAAAGGCAGCACGTCAAGGAAAATGTGTGGGCTGCAATATATGATAGCTTTCACTGAGCCCAGGGTCAGGATGACTCAGAATGAGATGGTGTGAGGACAGACCTGTGGAGGGCTAATAAATCTGTTAGGCAAGCAGGGAGCACCTGAAAGTGGAGTTTTCACTAAACTGCTTAGGAGAGACAACATACTTCCAGGGATCGCTTGCAAAAAAATAGAGACACAGAGGAATGACTGCTGCTGGCAGCTATTACAAGAAGAAGCCGTGTGCCCTCCCAGGCAGCCACAGCATGGGGAGACCAGGCAGGCAGTAGCAGTTTACGGGGTGGGTGAAAAGGAGCAGCGACCCTCCTGTTCTTTAAAGGCCTGCATGTGCTCCTTCCTGGCAAGTGGTTGCCAGCAGCGCTGCCAAACTGGTTGACCCTCCAAAGAACTGATCGCTCCACCAAAAAAAAGAAAGGGGGGGAATGTGGTGGGTTTGCCTTGGCTGGCTGTCAGACAGCTGCTCTCTCATTCCCCACCTCAACAAGACAGGGGGCAAAAATAAGATGAAAAAGCTTGTGGGACACGATAAAGACAGGGACATCACTTACCGTCATGGGCAAACATTAATTAAACTTATTGCCAATTAAAATACTGTTGGATGATGAGAAACAAAGACAAAAATTAAAACACCTTCCCCTTAACCCCCTTTCTCCTCAGGCTCAACTTTGTTCTTTCAAACACAAAACTCTTCTGCTTTCTCCCCCCCCACCCTTAGTGGTGCAGGGGGATGGGGAATGGGGGTTGTGGTCGGTCCATAACAGCTCCTCTCTGCCACTCCTTCTTCTGCACACTCTTTCCCTGCTCCAGTGTGTGCTCTCCCTGGACTGCAGTCCTTCAGGAAATATCCACCCGCTCCAGCATGGGGTACTCCATGGTTGCAGTGTGGATATCTGCTTCATCTTGGTCTCTCCAGGGGATCCCTGCTCAGGTGCCTGGAGCACCTTCTCCCCCTCCTCCTCCTCTCACCTCAGCGCTCACAGGGCTGCCCAACTCCCTGGGCACCCTGGGCAACCTGGGCTCAGCAGACACCGCCCCCTTCCCCCCCCCCCCCCCCAAGGGATGCACCCTGGGCTCGCTGGGAAAATGGCCCCTGGGCAGTGGCACAGGCAGTAGCTTTCCTTGTTTTATGTTGCACTTCCCAATTTTATCCCAATCTTCTGGGATGTTTCCCTGTGCAATATCCCCTCCTTGGTCCTGGCAGTGTCTCCTGGGGCAGTGAAAACATTTCAAAGATCAGTCCAAAACAAGTTTTCGGGATGGCTACCAACCCTCCTGCCCTGGTGCACACCCCCCTCCCCATCAGCCATCCCCATCAGCCATCCCTGTCACCCTGTCCCCAGGAGGCAGCTCTTTTACAGCCACGGTTCTCACACTGATCCTGGGTTTCTCCAGCTTTAGCTGATGAGCTCCAGAGTCAAATCATATCACAAGCTTTACTGAAGTAGGTAGCTTCAGCTATACCAGATTTCCACCGCTCTGTCTGCTTTTCGGGAGGTAAACCAGGGTGTGTGTTTGTACCCTGCAGAGTGCCCCTTGCCAGAGAGCTGTCAGAAAGCACGAGAGAGCAGTGGGCCGGACACTGAGTACGAACGAGCACAAGCAGCATCCGCTCAACCTGTGTAATCGTGTGTGGTGGGAGGCTTTCGGGTACAGCGAAAACACACGCACGGCAATGCTCAGGCCGAACGGCTATAGGTTATCCATCCCCCTGGTACTTAACGGAGAGGTTCGCCTTGGCGTGAAGTAGGCTGCTGGGCCTCACGGGTCCTCCAGCGTGGGGAACGGTGTTAGCGAGGTGCTCAGAGAAAAACTCGGGTTTAGTGGGATTTTATCGTTTGAGAAACTGCTAACCCCTGTGACAGCTGAAGGGAAGGACAGAGAGGAGGGTGTGTGACTGCAGAGGCTGCTTACAGGGACTCGGGACCGAGCCTGAGGTACCGCCTGACTGCTACCCCTGATACTGAGTGATGCATACTATTTACCTCTATCTTAGAGCACTCCAGAGAGATGGCAAAAGCTGTAACAGAGTTGGAAATAAGGCTCAGCAGACCAAGCGAAGGCCTGAGGAAGGCAGGGAAGCTGGTTTCTAGGTCTATGTGAGTACTGTTTCTGATCTTCTTTCCATGATCATATGACCTTAAAACAACAAGGAAAAAAAAAATTCTTTTCTTGCTATGGCAGAATGGGGTGACATAAAATTCAGGCCCGCTGGTTGTGGCTTTGCAGCCAAAGGGATGTATTTATGCAGACTGGAAAGAAAATAAATCCCTTCAAAGAATAAGCTTCAGAAAATACCTCCCCGGTAATCCATCCATCACTTCTAATAAGCTGACGATACAGTATCAGGTATTGTCATCCTCTGGAAAAAAAAATATTCTTCCAGCCAAGCGTAACACCATGGGAGAAAGTGAACTTTCCTGAGCTGCACTGGAGAAGGAGGTCCCACGCCCCAGACCCCAGACCCTGCACCCCAGGACTTCCTTCTGGCTATGTTACGCATATGTTTCAAATACATCCCAACCTGCTCAGACATGTGGCAAAGCTCTCCTGCGTCCTGCTGGGCTCTCGTCCCATGATCAGATTTCCCATCTCTCAGTACTGCCTGCTCTTTCTGTTTAGACCAAATACACTTAGAAAATCCCAACGACAAGCCCAACAGGCACAGCTTTTGGCACGGGCAAAGCCGTGAGCAGCTGAGCAGTGGGACCCAGGTCCCACTGAACGGTGCTACTGCAAGTACCAGGATTTTCCTCTCGTCCTCTGGACAACGACATTCAGTTCTGCCCACGCTTTGAGCTGCCTCTGCATTTTGCATCAGCAATGTCCTTTCCACCCTGGCTGCTGCAGAGTGGGTTGAAGGACAGGAGAGGTGGGCCCGAGATAGCTTCCCCTCTCCGGCAATGACTCACGTGGGTGGGAGATGCCTTTTCCTCCACTGAGAAGTCTGGATGAAGGTTTTTCAGGCAAAATATTTCCATTTTTGGAAAACAAAAAAAAATAGTCTGGCCCACAGAGTTGTCAGTGGGAAAGACAGACAAGCCCAAACCCATGTATTTTCTTCAGAGAATAAAATTTCTGTTAGCGAAAACCTAAATCTGGCAGAAAGCTCCGCCAGCATTGATGCTGACATGAAAAGTTTCTTCTTTCCTTTTTGGTCATGTCCTTTTATCCTCTAACTCAGAAAAATGGGGTATAGGACGTCTCTTGCTCTCCAAAGACCTGAATAAATTCAACCAGACAGATGTATAATGAGGTTTATTTAACGGACCCTTTCACACTTCAGATGTTTCCACAGACAAGCTTCCATGTGGAATCCATCCATTTCACAGGAAGCCCATAATACCCACTTGAATTTAAAATACACACTTAAGAAAAAATTGCACTGTATCTTAATAACTGCAGGGGACTTTGGAGGTCACGAACATGGGGAGACAAGTGGATGTATTAGCATCAGGCATTAATTCCCTTCTGTAAGGTCCTTGACCGCCTTGCACGTGGCGGTCCTTGACCTGTCACAGTGTTGCACTGATTTTCCCATCTTGAGTGGGCCTTTTCTGAGCAGAAATCAGCAATTGTAACAAACCATATTGCAGTTTTATTAATCAAACAAACACCCCCTGGAGACTGCTATTTTCACTAACAACTCGCTAACTTTGACCTTTGGTCAAATCCCATGCATAGTGCCAGCAGGGTTTTAAATGATAATTGAAAGTTCACAGCAAGGCTCGTTTGTGCACTATCAGGGTCGCCCGTGTAGCTGCCAAATTTCACATCAGAGAGAGGAAAAGAGAGAAAAGAAAAAGCCAGCATAAGCCAAGTCATCTGTGAATTGCTTTGGTCAAGAGATTCCTGATGGCATCCCTTTATTTATGAAACCACTGATTTTCTTTCCTCGATGCTGGTAATGAAAGCTAGATACGAAAAGCACTCCTGGCACCTTCCATATGTCCACGTGCCTTCCAGTGCAGCCGGGAGATACGTGTGAACAATTCCTTATGGCAGGACACAGCTTTTGTAGAGCTCCCAGTCACAAAAGCAGCCCAAGGGCATCCACGTCACCCAGGTGCAGGGTCCCTCCTTGGGCTGAGGGTCGCTTCATCCATTTGTCTCAGCACTGGCTGAAAACCTACTCTATTTGCAGCCTGCAGAAATGTTCCCCAGCCACACGTTTCCAGGCTGCTGCCTGAGAGCATTGCAGGGCTCTCTCATTTCAGTCGCAGGAAATGCTTTTAGGAGTAATCTCTCCGGCAACCTGCATTTATCGTCCAGCTTTCACATGGTTTACACAGTCTTTTCAGCATTATTCAGTCGATGCTCAATTAATCTTGGTTACAAACCTTTATATCTAAACCATTTGTATCTTTCTTTTCAATAATATAAACAAATTTCAAAGCAGGTATCGCAGCATAATAAGTATTATTACACAGACAGCTCGTGTGTGTAGGAGAGTATTTCATTATGCCTTTAGCTTCTTTGTACTCTCCGGGCAAAAGATGAAGGGATCAGGCTATCCCAATGTCCTTTAAGAGGTATCAGGAGCAAAGATTTTGCTGAGCAGCCCCTACTCAGGCATATGGCAGCAGGTTGCTAAGACAAAATATTTGGGTTTCCCTTTTTAGCATACGCAGGCGACAGTCTTGGAAGGCTCAGAAAGGCTTCAGGGGGCTTGCTGACTTTCGTCCATGCATCAAACTTGTCAGAAATAATAGACTTGTAGGAAAACAGGATAACCTTGCCTGGATATTGCCTCCTATTTTAGGGTTGAGTAGGGTAGTGACTCATACCTGCACGTCACCACATGCAAAAACCTACCTGAGCCCAAAAGGTGTCAGAAGGATCTGTTAGCTCCCCGTGACCATGACGCCAGTGTTTCACACTGCTTTGCTGCTGTAGTGGCTGCCTCTGCCCAGTCAGAGTTGAAGGGGAATAAGCTTCACCTTGACACAAGCAGCTCAAACCTACAGATGCTGTGAGAACTTGTCTGAGTATCAGTTTTTCTGCACCATGCTGCCTTCACGCATGGCCTCAGTCTGTCGGTGTTGCTTGACATTGGAGCCTGGAGAAGACTGCTGACACCAGCCGAACAGAAAGCAGCAGTGTAAGTAGTGCACACAGTCATCTGTTTGGGTTTGTTGGCCTTACTTGTCTTGAGAGAGAGGATTCTTGAAAATCCGTGATGTCTTGGGGTTCAGCGTGATTGCAGGCACCAGTAGGAAGCCTCTGAAAAAGAAAAATATCATACTTTTAACAGAATAGAAGACTAATATGGTGTTTGAAGGAAGAGGGGGGGCTTCTATCTCCTTAAACCATAATGGTTACAAAATGTGAGACTCCTGTGTCTCTAAATTACTGCTTACTGAGGCACTTCAGTGAATCAATCTCCGCAAATAGCTATCCCATTTTAACTTCTCTCTAGGCATCCACTAACCCAGCCTCCTGCTCCGACTCTGAATGCAAGAAGTGGCTGCCACTGGCTACTGAATTATAGGCTCTGGCATCTTCACAGTGACATTTCATAACAACAAAAATTAGCCTGGGTTTAAAATGGGGAAAAAAAAAAAAGGAGAAAGTATCTGAGGGGAGAAGGATGTTTTTTCCTTCCAATTGCTGTACATGTGACAGCATGGCATCCTCTAAGACAGCATGAGCAGGACTCGCTGCCAACACACCGAGATGAGCCGCCTACCACTTCTCATGAAACTAGAGGCGAGAAGGATCCCCTCCAATTGTCTAGCAACATCACTAGGCCAGTTATTGGAGCCCAAGTGTAATTTTAGCAGCTGCTGGCATTCGGGAGATGTGGGCAGTTGTATATTGCACATGCTAATGACACATAACGGTGTTGGCTGATCCTTCATTTCTCTTTACAAATCGCAATTCCAGCAAACTGATCAAGGAAAGCTTTAGGGATCAGGGCTAAGAGGTGAGACTGCCTCACGGCATCAGCCCTGTGCCAGCTCTCGGGTGCTGGTCGCAAAGGCATTGCTGCCAGTGGCAAACCCAAGCTGAGCAGGGCCTGGCCCTTGCCACATGCAGGTAATGTTTCTATCCCCACGCAGTCTTCTCCACCGAGTCCGTACAACAGCTCACGGGGACACATCATTAACAGGATCGCAGAACTGATCCAGCTGAAAAATAACCCTAACAAAACATACTGTGAGGGTTATTTTAAAAAATTTATCTATTCTACGCAAATATTAGGTATACGTAATCATATATTATGTCATATAAAATTGTTTTATATGTTTTCATACATGTAAATTTATATCTTTTACTATATCTGCCCAAACATCAAAACCTGTCATTTTTAACCTGGATGACTTTATTGCTGTGGCTTACCTTCCTGTGAAGCATAGCATTTTTAACAAAATCGTATTCCACAAAGCCTCTGCCATGCACTGTTGCTAGTTCTGATTGGCCTCTTGCACTGCTTTCCAGCTGGGACTCCAGGTCAGATCCTGTGGCCTCGTGAGCACGGAGCCCACAGGCTGTAGCCAGGACACGTCGCTTATTTAACGCAGCAAACATAAAATCCAGGTGGTGACAATGACGGCCACCCAAACGACCACCCATTTGAACCAGCGCTCCCCTCTGTCGTCTGTAATGGCGAGAAACAAGGCACGGGGATGCTCCCCGCAGAAGCCAGAGGTGCCCGTGCTTCTGCTCACCTCCGTGGCTTGCGGGCAGGCCGGCTCCTTGCAAAAGGGCAGAGCAGGGAGTCGGCAGCGGTTCCTCCTCAGCCCCCCACCCCCCAAAAGGCTGCTGGAGCTTGAAGGGCTGCGCCCGTGCGCTTTGCAAGGGCCTCGTCTCGCTCAGGAAAAGAGGTACAGCCAGCGGAGCTGCTGGCCAGCCAGGCCAGGGCATCTCTTCCGCTGTGCGAGCTGCAGCCCCAGAGTAATCCCCCTGCTTCCCATTCCTCGGCGCTAAACCACCAAGTTGTGCGACAGCGTAACGGAAATGATTTTTTAATAAAAAAGGCCCTGCTTTTGAAGCCAGAGGTAAAAAGATCATAAATCTTTAGAAACAGCTCATTAGGAAGCTGGAATTAAGCACAAGTGAGTAGGAATTTTAAAGATGACATTCTAATTTTTTAATTCAAATTATTGATACTGCAATCTTCTATTAATTTTCCTAAAATTTGTATATGCACTTAAGAGAATATATATCCTCCATCCATCCTATCAGGCACATACACCCAGGATTTTACCAGCAAGAGACTGAGCGAACAACCCAAGGTTAGTAGAGAGAAAGTTGCAGCAACACCCACTGTCACAGGGGAATCTGAGTGCCTCTCCAGCAAATACATCGGAGCAGAGTTTTGTAACACAGGAGGCATGCAGACCCTATAGCTTCACAGCTTTTTTCTTTTCTTTTTTTTTTTTTCCCCCTGCATTACTTCAGTTGAAGTGCTTCAAGCACATCACTGAAAATGTCAGAGAACAAATCAATATCATCAAGAGGAGAGTGTTGTTGATGCACCACCGTATCACATGTGAAGAGAGGGACAGCACTCCCGTCTGCAGCGGTTTTGCTGGTACGAATGCTACTGCCTGACGCTTTCCCCCTAGGGAAGAGAGAAGTGTTGGGATTTTAATCTTACTTCAGCTAACCATCCTCACTCTAATTCAGCTCAAAGCTCAGAAACCATGACAAACCATCTCCAGGGTGTGTCATAGCAGACAACCCAAATGCTTGTTTAGAAAGGACGGGAGTAATTTTCATACACTTGGAAAAAGCTTGGGCTGAAAATAACCATTTTCAGCTGATTCATTGCATCTGCTACCTGTTGCCCCAGAAGACATGTCTTGCCTGCAGTGAGGAAGGCAAAAGCTCTCTGCCCACAGCCAGCAGCCGCAGGTGGTGGGGAGGAGGAGGAGGAGGAGGAGGAGGAGGGACGTGCATCCACCCGGGGAGGTGCAACCCAACCAGGCAGCTTCAGAAGGGCTGAGGTGCAGCAGCAGAAAATGGGAAGCTCTCTGCTGGACTTTGTGACAAAATGCTATGAAGCAGCACTAAAAAAAAATCCAGTAAAAACAAGCGAGTGGTTCATACTTTTCAGTGCAGTTGTGCCAGACTCCCTGCAAATTCAGAGCAGGGGCCCTGAGAGTGCTTTGTCACTGTGGTCTCCACCTCCTTGGTGCTTTGTAGACACCCAGTTAAGTAATTAACCAACACAAACATCTTTCTCACAGGAAAAAAAGAGAGGCTGTCTTCAATAGAGAACTTTGCCATGTGACATAGTCTTATTTTGGTAACATAAGAGGGAGTTTTGACAACAGTTATGGAAGATGAAGGGTTTTTTCCCCTTTTTTAACAGCCTGCTACTTGCCATTACTTGGTAATCTTCTGTTATGTTATGCTTACCTCATGTGCTAAGCCTACCCATTTTTTATTACCTCCTTGCTTTTGACTTCGTAAATCTTTTTTACTTGCTTTCCAGTTTTTTTATGCTCCTTTATGCAAATGCACATTATCTTCTTAGATTTTTCTGGGCTTTGTTCCGATGTGAAATATGACCAAGTTACATGCAAAGCCTTGGAGCATATTCATTGTTACCTTTTCTCTGGATTTAATTTTCCCCACACCCTTGACAGTGTTATTCATGTGTTTCTTGGCTGGCACTAGTGTACTCGGGATACGAACGCCTGATGACTCTACTGAGATCCGGACAACAAGAAACTTCCCCTACCGAGCTGCCAAATACCCGCAGCAATCACACGCCGCCCCTCCTCTTTCTCGCAGGAAGGACGTGGGCTGCCAGGCTGCTGGGCGATGTCCTCCACCCAGCCCCAGCCCCGCAGCCGCGGAGGCCAGGCTGCAGCAGAGGCCTCTGCCGCGTGGCACCGTGAGCCAGGGGGCCAGCGAGGGCAGAGCCCCGAGGGCGGCAGGTGGCCACGGTCAGTGGTCCTGTCACCTTGGAAATGCCCCACGCCATTTCTGCTGGCCAAGCCGCAGCAGCCGAGCGACACTGTGGGGCTCAGCGGACGGCTGGTGCCCACGCTGAGCCTTCAGCTCCGCCATTAAGCGTTAATACATCTCTTTCCTGCACCCCCAGGATGAGTGTCCTCTCTGTTCAGGAGCATCGTTAGATTTTATAGAGTGCTGCTTTTCTATCTGGTGTGCTTGAATTCATTGTCAGAGTGACATCAGCTGGGAAAAGCTGGTACTGGAGCAGAACTTTATTTTAAAGAAGTTTCCTTCCACCCAAAAGCAAGTTCCCCCCACGCTGCACAGAAGAACACCCCAGTTCTTCTGAAATCCAAAAATCCCGGGCAAATTATAACTTCCCGTAATCTGAAAGCAACCAATGACCTCCCTCTTCAAGAGCGTTACCCAGATTAATACCAAATGAAGTTGTACTTTAATTATTCATTTTAAATGTAAATTCTTCATACATGAAATGAGCAGGGGAAAACTGGAGCGCGACAGTGCAGCCAGCCTCGTTGAAGGACAGAGTTGAGCACAGTGGGGTTTTCTCTTTCAGTCATGCAGGAATGAAGCTTCAGCATCAGCTCTCGTGGGGGCTGGAGGTGGCAATTATCATACTGAAGGGCTGGCTGCTTGATACGATTTTTTTGGTCCTTCTGGTGGTAGTAATTGTATTTTAATGTTATATTAAGACTACAGGCTTCTCATTAAAAGGCAAGGCGGTTGCAACACAATACTAAGTGATTCAACACATGTTTATAATATTTTCTGCTTCTGGCTGGCAAAATATATTACTACGCAAGAGCCTAATGTATTTCATATGAGCCGGGCATAAATCAGGACTATATTTCTTTCTGAAAGATATCAGCAATTGCTGTAAAGTACCTTGGACGATTCTGGCATACACAGATGAGCAGGAAATATATCAAGATTTTTTCTTTGGCAAGAAAGCATGCATACTTTATTTCTGAATATGTGATAGGTGAAGTTGGAGAAATCCTTCTCAAAGAGGAAGAGAGGTAAAGAAATCCTTGGAGGCTCAGATCAGCCTTGAAAAAAGATTTCCTTTTCTTGGGGCAGGAGACTAATGTTTATGGAATTTTTTTAGCCAAAAATCTCCATAGGTGCAGCTGAGCTCGTCTTTTGGGAGAAGAAGCTGTATGAGCTCTTACTCAGGAACACCTATGATGTTTGCTACTCTCAAATCTATTATTGATTTGCTGAACCACCACAGCCTTGGCAGCAGGGCTTCTGATTAGGCTTTTGTTTAGTGACTGAAGTTTTGTAGTTCCAGCAAGTGACAGGCATTTTCCACTGTCTAAAGTAAGCCTTGCAAAGGGAAATTGCCCCTTTATCATATAGAAAACTGATTGCCCTGAAGGTCACAGGAAAAAAAACCTTTCTAGACACAAGGTAATTGAAGAGATGATGGAAATATCCCATGAAAACCAGTCCGCACACAGCATGTCTTTTGGGAGAGGGGAAAAAGCTGAGCTCTCCAGGAGCCCATCACTCCTGGACTTGTTTTGGCACCAGTGCCCTTTACTAAAACGACAGGTGCTGCGCTAGCACGCTCCCTGGGACCACTGTCAGGAAAAAGGAGTATTTTTGCCTTTAGTTCTTCCATTTCATTGAAGAATTTCCAAGACGATACAAGGAAAGGGAAGGAGCAGAGGGCTTGCTGGAGTAAATAGCTCCAGTAATTCCCAAATTATTTATGAAATTCAGATTGAGTTGGTATGAAGTTTGCGAGTTTCTCTGCAGCGAACAGCATCTGGCCAAACTTTAATTTTGCTGCTGGTTGAAAGAAAATTGTGATCAGTAGCTCAAGCAATGGAAAACTGCAGGAAAAGTGTAGAGCATTACAGCACGCTCCCCTCTAGCAAGAGCTCCTCTACAATCACAAGGCCAAATACAGTTTAAAAAAAATGAAACACAAGATTCCCCAGTATGTAGAGGCTTCAGGATCAAAGTCTTTAAAAAGTCATTTAAAATGCTTCATTGAATAACGCTGTAATATAACAGTCTGTTGGAAGCTGTCTGCTCCCCAGGATCACCGCTCACCGGACGTATCTGTTAGCCGATATTGAAAATAATTCTGCATAGGATGCCCAAAGTTTCATCAGAGCAGGTTTTTCAAAACCTTCACTGAAACCCAGGTAATGAGAGAAGAAATGTTTCTAGGTGAACACTGTTGAAAATGGAAGAGGTAAAACTGCGTTTATCTGTTTACTCTTCCTGGCCCAAGGGGATAATCGATGCCGGTTGCTTCGGTCAGCAGCTAGTGAGGATATAATCAAGAACTACCTCAACACCATCTGGTTTAGTTACAGAGGCTCTCTGAGATACGGAGCCAACAGGAGACAGCCCCTTGGCGTACAGTACCGGGCTGCTCTCAGCCAGCAAGCAGCAGCTACGGCTCTCACTGCGTTTTTCTCAGAGCAGCTTTGGCTGAGTCAGGAGTTTCTTTGCTTCCCTGCATTTTTGTTTTTCAGTTGTGGCTCTGTTTCCCTCCCCTCCGGCTTGCATGCACCTTCAGCCAACATCAATGCTCTACCTGCATTTATGTTCAGTCTATTAAATAACACGTCCAGCCTCACACTTGACATTTCTGAGCAGCTTTGCACCTCTAAGGAAGAAGGTTCTATTTCTTCCCTCAATTTGTTCTTTTCATCCAGGTTTGTCTTAAAAATAAAAAAAATAAAAGCACTCATCCGTTTCAGCTTTGTCTACTGCACGGTGAAGTCCAAAGGGTGCAATACTATCTGACCAAACAAAGCTGGGGGACCCCCCCTCCTCCCCTATATATATATATGTGTCTATCTTTATAAACGTGCACAGCACTTTTCTGTCAAGACACGTTCAGTCCCTCAAGACAGGACAGTTTTACCCCAGACCTGTGCAAGCCCCTTTGATTACCCCGGCAAAGCATCCAGGCAAAGGCCATCTGTCCTCTGTGTACCTGCGAGCCTGGTCTAGCTCGCCTTCTGGTCCAGGGAAAAACTCACCTCTATTGCCACCTGTCTGGTTTTATAAGCTTTTTACAACTGTTTTCAGAAATTAATATTGCTATTTTCAGTTTAGTGTCATAAATCAGCTATCGGTATGGTACTACGCTCTAGCTGGTTACCGGCCATCCTTGAAGAACTATCTTCCTTTTGACAAAATATTTCAGGAGCAACATCAAACTAAAGAAAAACTGTTGAAACCTGTTTTCCAAAATAATAGAGTCCTTTCCATCCTGACACAGGCATGCCCATGAATCGCAGCTCTCTTCTGTTTTCTCCTGCTTCTCCAGTTGAGCAAAATTCGGCAAGCGGTCAGTCCGCAAAAGCATACCGTTGATTGCAAAAGGGCTGAATTATGCTTTATTTTCCTACCGGGGCACACCAGTTTGAGCATGATCACACTTACTCAGCTCTTCAGTTTCACAGAACTCCTGAACATTTATTGTTTGTATCCCCTTAGATGTAACTGGCCCATGGGTTGAAAAGTTGGTAGAGCCGGAAAGACAGACACACCTCCGTAAAAAACCCTCTACACTAGAAGTATTCCTCAGCTGAATTTTTTTTTCTCTTCATTCTTGTAGAGCTCACTTTAGGCCTGGTGAATTGTTCCTGAGGACAAGTTCAAGCTCCTGTTACAGCTTCTAGTTCTTTGTTGGGTACAGTTCGGTCATCTTATTCATTTATGGTTGTTAGCCAAACTGCTTCCGCACCAGTTCTGTCTCCCTCAGCTGTTTTTAGTGGACAAGAGCCAGGAGAGACTCCAGTTACACAGCAAGTTTCGCATCCTCACCGACTGTCTCTAACCTCCCTTCGCTGATCTCAGTGGGGAAATCAAAGTCCCAAGGTGGGTATTACGGATTCCTGCATGGGGCAGTTTCTGTGAAGCCCAACAGGTTGGCATGCCTTAGGAGGCAGGGAGCGTGCTTCATTTTGGGAATAATGCTGCTTTGAGTTTCTGGACTAAAACATTACTTTTATGGGGAAAAAAAAATTAATACCTTTTCTCTCCTAACCCTGAAGTTTAAAGAACTGCACCTTTGTGCTGGTTTTGGCTGGGATAGAGTTAATTTTCTTCACGGTAGCTGGTATGGGGCTGTGTTTTGGATTTGTGCTGGAAACAGTGTTGATAACACAGGGATGTTTTAGCGATTGCTGAGCAGGGCTTGCACAGAGTCAAGGCCTTTTCTGCTTCTCACCCCACCCCACCAGCGAGTAGGCTGGGGGTGCACAAGGAGTTGGGAGGGGGCACAGCCGGGACAGCTGACCCCAACTGACCAAAGGGATATCCCACACCGTGTGACATCATGCTCAGCATATAAAGCTGGGGGAAGAAGAAGGAAGGGGGGGACGTTCAGAGTTATGTGGTGTCTGCCTTCCCAAGTCACCGTTAGGCGTGATGGAGCCCTGCTTTCCTGGAGATGGCTGAGCACCTGCCTGCCCATGGGAAGCAGTGAATGAATTCCTTGTTTTGCTTTGCTTGTGTGTGCAGCTTTTGCTTTACCTATTAAACTGTCTTTATCTCAACCCACGAGTTTTCTCACTTTTACCCTTCAGCTTCTCTCCCCCATCCCACCAGGGGGCGAGGCGGGGGGGGGCAAGTGAGCAGCTGTGTGGTGCTTAGTTGCTGGCTGGGGTTAAACCCCAACAACGCTGCAGGTGTCTTTCCCCCTAGTTAGTCTCATTAAATCTCATCTCTTCCAGACTCATTTTTTCCATGCATACTGTTTGCAGCTTTCACTCTTAGAATTCTGATTTTTTTTTTTTTTTTTAGACATACTGGTTTCTCATTGTCTTCTGCGGCTGAAGCTTTTTGCAAACCCAGTTCCTATGAAGCAGTTCCTGCGGAGTCCTTGAAAATGAGAATATTGAAAAAGCTAAGCTTACTGGGATGAAGGGGGAAACAGCTAACATTTTTTCATCCCCAAATACTTTTCCCTAAGTGGGAGGAATTTCAAATAAACAACAAATCTTCTAATTTCTGAGAAACAGTTTGCTTAGTGCCATCCATGCTTGCTTCAATTACAATCACTAATTGATACATATTACCTATTCTATTCTAATAGATATAATTTATATAATCTGCTTTTTGTCTACTGAGATGGTGGTATTCTACTTTGATTAGTGAATTCTGACACGTAGCCCACGTAGGACTAGAAATACGGCTCCTAAATGCTAATTTCTTCCACTTAGGTTACAGGGCAGGTTGCAAAGGTAAGGAAAAAACCCCACGTCTTAAGATATCAGATCTATTATGGACAATGGGTGTTTTTGATACTAAAGGCTCCCAGCCCATTTAGATCATTAGTAGCAAATACCTGAAGCAATTCAATAGACAAAATTTAATGTTTCCACACGTTTTCACACTAACCAAAGCTGTGCTAAACTAAACCAGCATTTTCCCCCGCTGTTTCTGAACAATCATTTCAATGCCAGCAACCTGAAAATGACTATAAAGAATAAACTGAAATTTTATTACTATCTGCTGTCCAGCAGTTGTTTTATAAGTCAAGAACTGTCGGGCAATTAAAACCTAATGCACTGCAGGCAGCGTCAGCTGTTTCTGGCAACAAGAGACAACTATTTACATGAGGATTTCAGCTGTTTCTGATGCAGAGCTATCTCCTCTTTGAAACTGCCTTTATTTTTATCAAGTAACTGCATAAGTAAGTTGCTTACAACTATGATCAATAATTAATTACCTTTGGATTTTTTCTCTCCCATCATAGCCAGTTACGGTGACACCACCTACAAAAATAACCTACTTGGATGTTGTGTGTCACGAACCACAAACAAAACAGCCGATTCCTCTGGTTTTCCAGGTAAATGAGAACTGTTTCATGGGTTACAGATACATCTGCTGATAACCACTGCCACTAGCACCATTTAATTTCGGTTTCCAGAAGACCAGTTCCACAAGTAAAGAACAATTTTAATTAAAGGTAAACACTCAATATTTGTTTCTCCCGCCTCAGCATTTTTTAACCGTAGCTTCAAATTATTAACGGCTAAGATGTCAATACTCTAAAATTACAAGACGATACAATTTCAGTTTGGTGCCTGATTAGATGCCTTGGGCTTTAATCCTGAAATAATGATGTAAAATGTAATTGAGTCAAAATATGCCTAATGTATTTGGTCCCATGTCGCAACTCTCAAAACCAGTCAATCATTCCTCTCCTTTAATTATTAAGTAATCTTCTGTTTAGCATCATCCATGTTAAGAATTACTTTTCCAAAAGAAAAAATAACTATACAGTATCAAACCAAATATATTGTAGAAATCCTGATATAGCTATATCAAAACCACAACCTTTAAGAATATGTATGATCTTGAAAACCACCAGTCTGGTCAGTAAAAATATTCCCCATAGACCTGTGTGAATGGATCTTATATCATGCTGCTTTAAAAGCAAAAATAAATCCCATAAACCTGTGTCAATGGACTTACATCATCCTTCTTTCACTATCAGGCAACGGGGCCCCTTGTCAGCTTATTTTGCTTAAGATTGATAATTGCAAGCTGTTAGTTTGTAATTCCCTACATTGTTCCAATAAAAAATTTCAGTCCAAGAATGGGAATCCCAAAACAAGCTCTCACTGGCATAAAGATACTAGTAACTATAAACACAAACAATGAATGAGACACAAATGTTCAGCAGTGTACTTTAAAAGGCGGCCAACAAATCATTGAAATGTTCTAAAAAATTATTTTCGGTCCACTACATGCTGTTGCTGCTGAGCTAAAACATAAACATTTTGAAATCAAGTGATCTGGTAGGTTTAAAGATGACAAAATATGTCAGTCTTGAATTTGGCAGTCCAGATGGAAGAGTTCAGAGGTATAATGAGAATATTTCCACTGAGACACGATTTAAAAATAAGGTAGTAACAGTATAATCAGAATTTTATCTTCTTTTTATCAAGGACAGTACCAACACTTGAGTTAGTGGGTCACACGAAGTAAGTGGGGCTATTTGCAAGAATGAAAAAAAGTCCGAAGATTACAGATCAACATGAACCTTTCCAATTTAAACACTCCTAAAAGCATAAAACTGACTATTTTATAGGGCTCCATTTTGTCCTACTGTTAAGTTTCCTTCATTATTTTTACCAAAGCACCGTTTTGAGACTTGCGATTAAGATGTTAAAGAAAGCTGTTACAGTAATGAAAGACACCGAGTTCCCGTTTAGAAGTAGAAACACGTAGCCAAGTATTGAGTCAAAGAAGATGCATCTTCAGAAAATAAGATGGTCTGCCTTCTTCCTGGAACGAGGTTGTGATCTCAGGAGTAATGAGAATAAAGTGTGCGTATTCATCTTTAAACTGGTTGCACCCGAATGACATTACAACCGGCTTTCTAAAAATTAAGAAGTCAACAGGCATTAGAGCTGTATAACATTTTTATTTTACTATATTGACATTTTATGCACAAATATTTTATCCGAGTAAAAATAGAAAATAATTGTTTCATGTAAAATTACCAAAAAAAATGCAAACCACGAAAGAAATACATAATTATTAGCAGAGTATAAGTGTCTTTATTTAAAGAGTAAAAAGTATGCAAAAAACCTTCCGTTTTACAAAAAATTGGGAATATTCTTTCTATGTTTTCCTTCTGGCAGCAACAGAACAACCTTTGACAATATGTTCTACATCTTTTATTTTATTGAAGACATCAAGTTAGTCACAGATTTCTCCCTCAACTACAGAGAACGTGACAGTGATTTTACAGTTTGAAAGATTCCTTCTTTACTAACTAGAACACGGTGGAAAAGCAGATGATCCCACAACAAAGAACCCAAAGGACTACCATACCTACTGAAAAGCTGCAAAATAATAATCGGGTGTATTTACAAAGAAAATGTGGTATCAGAAGTTTCCCTTAGAGGGCTTATCATGTAACAAGAACATTCAGGGGGATAAAGTATCGATACTACATTTCAATTTTGCCGTTAGTTTATCCTCCTGCAGTCCAGTTTGATCTAGAGAGCTGATATTTTAAGCTTCTTTTTATACTGTATTTCAACGAAAAAGGCCTCTCATGAACTCTGCTAAATAAACCTAACGACTTGTATTGGACTTTGTTTAGTAACAGAGCGGTGTTGTACACATAGTTGCTGCCACCGAACTACCAGCTTCATCGTATTCTGAGTAAGCAAACCTGCATCTATTTGCGTAAGTCACCTCGAACACTTGCCGACTGGTGGAATCAGACTACTGTAACAGTAATAAATGGACTGATGGCCGACGACCTCTCGTGACAGATGCATTTACGTATTTTGCTCAGGGCTTCGGATTTTTTTAAAAACAAAATAAAACCAGCATGCTCAGTAGATGGAGTGCTTTAAGAGCTCAAGAATGAAAACAATATTAAGAGTTACTGAAAGAATCTGGCAAAAAAAGTTATAATCGTGGTGACAACGAAAAAAGCAGGCTAGAACTACATGCAAGATTTCTAGTTAAGCAAAAACTACCTGCAGATGAACATCCACCTATGAACAAAAAGCTTTGTCCTCAATGCACCTCTAAAATAAACGTGAGTCTTCGGTGTTCTTTGCCCTCTGCCTGCCAAGTGTGACCGTTCCGTCTCAGATCAGGAGCAACAGTCCAGTGCTCTCGCTACTCAGTATAAGCACATTTTATGTTTAGAACCTCACTGTACGAGCACTTTTGATTTAAGGTTTAAGAGTAGCTCGATCCCTCACAGAATTAAAGGTTTTCCCTTACACATTTGCGTTTTAATTGTTAAATGTTACCAGAGGGGGTTTCACTTCTGAAAAGTTGGAAAATATGCATGGTGACATAATACTTATACTGTTTAATAACATGAAGGGGCAAAAGCAAACCCAGAATCGCACCATTTTCAGCCATCAAAAGAAGCAGTCTAACAGGCATCAGTACAGAAGCAAAAAAGTTGCAGCCTACTTTTTACTGCACGTTTAAGTTTGCACGAAGTACTCTCCGTAGCTCAGAATTCAGGATACATTCCAACATTTCTATTCATCATCCAGACTTCAAATTGCACCCAGCTCTGGAGCATGCATTTGGCTTATGAAGCTTCAAAAACATCACTTGAAGTTCAGAAAGAAATCGATTTTAAATAAAAAATATATCTTTGTATTTTAATGTATGTCAGACTGTACAATAATTTGGAAATCAAGCTTCAGTCCTCTGTAAAACTATTTTCAACTTGCATTTTGTTTCTAGACAGGGACTACTGACTGTGATTAACTTAAGCCTTCAGTTACTAAGGTTGACTACCGTGCAGGTATAAGCACCTTGCAGAACAGAGCATTAAAAACCCCCACCAAAACAAACTCCTCTTTGGGTGAGGGCTATTTTTTCAAGTTTTCAAATCACCTGATGGGGGGTGGTAGCGGGGGAAGAAGTTTGTCTTTGCTTTTTGCTAAATGGCTAGCATTAACAATGTCTTTCGAAACAGATAAGTACTTGCCCTCATAGATGCATATTATCTACATATTACAATGAAATACTCATAATTGGCTTTTCACCTAAGCCAGATCGAAACCTGGATCTCCTTCTTCAGCACTGATCTTCAGTTCGGTCTAGTCTTAGTTTCCTTTGCTTATAAACACAGAAGCTGTTTTAAGAACCTGATGCTTTGTAACGTTTAATGTGTCTTTCGGCTCTGCGTGATGAAATGAGAACAATGAACATGTTTAATTTGGAAAGCATCAAATGCCATTTGGTGGTTCAGCAGAGACCAAAAGACTGGAAAGGACTGAGTTCAGACAACCGATCAGCCTGCTTGCTGCAGGTACTTCATTTTTGTTAAAAGCACTGCAAAAATTACTTTGTACAGCTGTGGACACAGAGCGCTGACCAGTTCAACCCTTCTCACCAATTTCAGACTGCATACCACAGAGGCCCTGACTCAAAGTTGCAGAAGTTGTGGTGATCCCTTAACTTACATTGAAATATACGCTGTTAAAAGATCCAAATTTATGCGAGTCCCAGTTCTTTATAGAAAATCATGCTTTCTATTGTACGGTCAAGAAACAAAAGAAGTTTCCGATTCTGATAAAGGTCAGAGCAGCAACTGCTCTGGTTATTTAGGAAAGGCCTCAGGCTCCCACTTTCAGGTCCTAGTGCTCAATTATCTTTCTCTGTTTGCAGGGACGCTGTAGCTAGCGCCACTGCTGTAACTGGCTGCGCAATCCCATGGAGCTGCATCTTGGCTAGTTTCTTCTGCTCACATTCCGTGACCAACCGATTCAACTCTGCTGCGCTGTAGCCAATGAGAGTTTTCAAGTCGCAGACAAATTTGTACACAAACCTCTTGCCTTGCACTTTGCAGATCATGTCTCCGTCATAGTAATACCTGCAAAAAGAACAGGGGGGGAAAAAAAAAAAAAAGAAAAAAGAGAAAATAATTGTAAATTTTCAGCATCTGTAACTTCCACACGCATCGGTTATTTACTTAAGGTCACTCGGAGGCCAAAATATGAATCTTTTTCTCATCAAAATTCTCATGTAATTTCATATACCAAGATACTGTTTAGGCATTTTCTTATATGAGAAAAGGGAAGAGGGTTGAAAATTGTCCCTGCACCTTGATACGTTAAGGAAAAACAAAACATAGTAATTATTTGATAGGCAGTTGAAAGCACCAGTTCAGAAATGAAGGTCTCGGAGCAGTTTAAAAACAGCTTGGGGGGGAGTAAGTTTTATATAGTGCTTTGCCTTAATAAGAAAACATTGTCTCCCCCCTCATTATTGTCCTTGGCTTTCTTTACTCTTGTCTCTGCTTTTCTGAGGAAAAAGTTCACGTTGGAAAGAGTTTGAAAATTAGCATTGTAGTTTCTATGATACTGAAGCAGCCGTTCTCTCCCTATTGTTTTCAAAGATGAAAGTAAAACTGTAAAAGCGTGTTTGGTTTGGTTTTTTTTTTTTTTATAGTTCATATGCTGGCAAAACTACATCCTTCGCCTTTATTTACAACTAAAAGTGACTTCTCTAACTATGAATACTTTTTACACTGCGTCACAAAAGAATTACCAGACTGGGCAGAAATGCAGTAAAGATAACAAAGTCTATATGACCCACTGTACTCCAGAGACATTATAAAACTTTAGGTAATACCAGTAAAAGAGAAGTTAGAATTTTACAGTTTTGTTGCTGATCTTGTCTCACTGGAGGCATTAATAGAACGCATGTTATCTTGGACTTGATGAGCATAACAAGCTTGTGATAAATTTCGAAAAAATCAAAACCAAAACCAAACAACCAAATAAACAAAAAAAAATAATCACACAATTTAATTTCCTCAAAACCATCACCCAAATGTAGTACAAATGAGCCCAGATTTCTTGACTGTTTATAACTCAATCCTCTGAGTGACATGCTTGTAAAGCAAAGATGATTCTCATTCACCAGCAAAATTAAGTCAATTAAAAGACCAACTTCTGTCTCCCAGCTCTAGTGGCAAAGAGGTTAAGTTACCAAGAACCCAACCAAATTTCTTCAGACACCTCAAATTCTGAAAAAAGACCTTTTAATTTCTTACTTTTGAGGGTCAGGATCTAAGCAGCAGGACCAAAGCAAAGAAAGGATGAGAGGTAGACTATGTAGAAAAAAACGTTGGCAAGCCTGCTGGTTACTGACACCGTGCAAGGAGCCGCAGAGGTCTGTTATGGAGTACAAGAACTGCCAAAACAGCTTGCGATTGCTCTGCGGGCAAAGAAAGTTTGGTCCGTTTGCCAAAGCTCTCCTTCACCTTTCTCCTGAATGACATATAGCTACATAAAAGCTTCCTCTTCCGTCCTTCTCCTCACTCCAACCCCTCAAGCTAACACCTGCGCCTCCCTCAACTCCTCTCTGTTTTCTTCTCCACATCATCACGCTTGTTCTTAATTGCTACTCCACTGCCACTCAGCACTTCTCCGCGCCAGCCCTATCCTAACAAAGCATCTTCCTGGCACCAGCTGAAGGATCTGTTGTTGTATGGTGTCCATCACATTCAGCCTCCTAGTGAGGCAATGAGGTTTAGTCATAAGGGGTTAGATGAACCCTGTAACCTAGAGGGTGGGATGATAATTTATGTTCGGCTTTGAAGTACAGTCTTGCAGCACTGGGCAGAATTGGGGAAGGATGAGGGATATCCTGGTGTATCCCTCGCGTGTGAAATACAGTATAGCTTAGAGAAATACAGTATAGTTTAGAGTGTGGGAACACTGGGCAGGCATTCATGTTGAATGTGACAGGGTACTGGACACAGAGAAATTGGGGAACTGGGAGCTGTGCTCACCTGGGTCAATAAGAAGCATCTGCAGAAAGCCGGAGTATGTAAGATGTGGCCACGGCATATGGTTAAGTGCCACGGGCCAAGATTAGGTTTTGGGTTGTTTTGGTTTTTTTTCCTTAAGTTATTTAACTGTACAATACTGTACAATAATGCCTGTCTCAAAATAATGCTGTAGAAAAATGCTTTACAAAACTGAATAAATTTCTTTAAATGATTTAGTCTGCATTACTGATATGATCAGAAAGGAAAAAGACCACAAGAAATTAGTCCGCATTTATACGAAGGCCCAAAACCATGCAAGATTCCCACATCTCATGCTAGAAACACTCAAGTTAGAATTGAGGCAATGGTGAGAGGATTTTTTCAATATTATGTTGAACGCATTTCTGATTCCAGTATCTGCTCGTTCAAAAATATCGAAAGCTAAAAATAAATAAAAATAAATACCCATGCAAATTTACAAAGCCTTAGTTACTGGAATGTTCCGAGTCACATGAAAACTTTGTTTCGGAATAATTCAGGAGATTAATTATTTTTCTTCAAGTCTCACTTCCCTACTGGATAACTAAGCGGATGTTGATTTTAGAAAATTTACCAAGGTGTATGCAACAAAAAAAAGCTGTTTTTCACCCTGCCCTAGCTTCTATACTGCCTGGTTTTCCTACAGCTGGGCAGCAGAGCTAGCACATTTCTCAATAGTATCAACATCATTTTCTGTATAAACCAACAATTGACACAGTAATTTCAGTACGTTAGTAAACAAAACATATTACAATTTAATAAAACTTTAGCTTGGCAACAGTGTTTATCACGGGTGTAGCAAGAGGCATGAAATATCCCTTCAGACACTCAAGTGTTAGAAAACATGTCAATATTGATGCAGCTGCCAAAATGGCAACATTTTGAGGAATATGATTTCTGTAATTCTGTGACTAAAATACAAATGCAAAACTTCTCTAATAGTGATTTATGTAAATTACTGTGCAGACATCTGTTTAATATCCCAGTGATAAGAACATTATTCTAAAGTTCTTCAGCTGCCTTTGAGATCTTCTGCGGAGTTTGACAAAACCCAAAAAACATTAGCATCATTTACATCATTTTTACGTTCCAGAAAGTTTTCACATATACCTTCAGTACACAAACACACAGATTCACAAAAACAGGTTGGAAATATGGGAATGATATGCAACAATACAGGCTGGGGAGCAGCTCTACTGGAAAGGCCCTGCTTTGGGCAGGAGGTTGGACCAGAGACCTCCTGAGGCCCTTCCCACCCAAGGGATTCTGTGATCCTACGAAAAAAGTAACATTCTAATTTAATATATAAATAATGCAAGAACAGCCATACAAGACCAGACTAAAGATCTATCTAGAACAGGATATAGACTCCAACAGACCAAAAGAGGACACCTAAGGAAAAGCATGATCATAGCGTAAGCATATATCGATGCTCTTCCTTGCTTTCAATGATCTGGGGCTCAGAAACTTCTAGAAGTTGCATCTTTCCATACCTAATATCCTTCAAAATATGTCTTTTTCATTAATTTGTCCACTTGCCTCTCAAACTCATAAAATAATTCTGGCATCCACAATACTGTGCCTAAAGAAGTTACAGGACAAACGAAAGGGTATAGTTAAGCTGTGTATCTGGTGCCTGCCAGTTTCTTCTTTCTGAAGATCTCTCTCACGTAAATGAGATACCGAGCAGTCATTCTTTACTGACTCTATGCCATTCATGGTCTTCTAGACTTCAGTCTCCCCCAGTGAAAGTACTCATTCAGCTTTATGCATATTGATGTTATTTAAATCCTCCCTAAAAGACTAAAGAAAGCCAGAATATGGTAACTTTACCATCGTTTCTCATAGAGGTATTTTCAAATAGAAGTTGATTTTTTTTTTTTAAACAATGCTAGATGAGTTTACTTCCTTTAAAAAAAAAAAAATGTAGCCAGAAGTGGAAATGCTGAAAAGTAAATCTTAGATCTCAGACTTCAACCAATATGCAACTTCACTCATATGAAAAGAGTTCATAAAACTGCTCAAATAATTTGCAGGATTAGGCAATAAATACCTTTCTTGAAAACTAATCAAAAGAAATAGATTTAACCATATCAGAATAAGAAATCAGAAGTTCAATCTTAATGGTAGGCCAAAACAATCAGGGAGAAAAAGTCTAAAATTCAGGTACTTGCGTTCTTCTCCCTCCTCAAGCACATCACCTACAGTGATACAATAACACAAGTCCCTTTTACCAATGTCAAACTACAAAATCACAATGGAATGAAGACAGCCTGAAACGCTTCCGTTTCTTCAGATGATAAAAGTTCACTATGTTGGAGTCACAACAACTGTTGAAACTTACCTGTCAACTGTATTTTTCAATTTAACATCCCTACCATGAGAACAGTGGAATGGATCAATGAATATTTGAGCTTAGAAAAAGTTTTGTAACATACACAAAAAATTGTTACATACAGAAAACTACTAACGATTACGTAACTACAGGAAAATATCCGCTTCATTCCATAACAAGAGCAAGAGGAACACGAACAAGTAAACTGTAAAATATAAAAATACGTCAACAATTCAGAGTATTCACATATTTCTGTATCTTTCACCAATAATCAATACTGTTTGGCACACTACTGAAAGCATAAATGCTGAAGATACATCAAAAAAATATATTTCCAAAAGTGAGCTACCCAAATTAACTATCATGTCAGTGTTCAATAATCTTGAAAAAAGAAAATATATTTTCAAGAAGTTATTGTACTAGCGTCTTTGAAAAGAAAAACACAAATACCTTGCCCCTAAGACTAGTACAATCTGATGGGCAGGAGTAGCTTCAGAGGATCTGTTTATGCCTTTACTAAAAAAGCCGCAAGTCTTGCATTATGATAGTTAAAAATAAAGTAGCCAAGCGGAAGGAAATCACTTCATACCTGATCAGTTCCTAAAGTTTCTTACCTCAGAGCCCGACTAAGCTTCTCATAGTTCATCGTGGGTTTGTTTTTGCGCTGTCCCCATTTTTGCGCAACCAGTTCAGGCTGATTCAGTTTAAACTCTCCTTCATCACCAACCCAAGAAATACAGTCCCGAGCATCTTTGTCTGTGAGAAGTTCTAACAAAAACTGCCACAACTGGATCTGGCCATTGTTTCCTGTTGAAATAGGAATTACAAGATCCATTTCAATTAGTCCTTTTTATGTTCCGCTCATAGCTGAAAATTTTCAACCAACATATTAAAGCAGACCAACATAGAATATATGATGGAAGGAAAACTTGCACTTAATCAATTTCTTGTAATTGTTCTTTTATAAACATTTTCCTGCAAAGTCATCAGTATTAATCCATTAAAAAAGAAACTAATGAATACAGAAAAAAAAAAAAAAGAAATCAAGATTTCTCATAAATCTGTTCCTAGAACTTAAGAAAAAAAAATTATAGGACACTACACATAGTCATTTAGACACGTATCTATCCCTAAAATAGAACAGTTTTACCAAGAGCTGCTTATTCCTCTTCAGGCACATACACATATATACATATATATGTAATAGAAGTTGGATTTTTTAAAAAATAGTTTAGTCTCCAATTTTCAACATGAAATATTAGAAATACAAATAAAACCCCCAAACTTCACCTTACGTCAGTATAACATCTTTCATGTCCAATCATTAAGATTTCTTTTTAACTCAAGTATCTGCAGTTAAATTCCTGAATTCTCAATGAGATACAGATGGAAGACCTAATGTCTAAAGGGAGAAACACAGAGTATTCCCCACTGATGTCAGCCGATAAAATCTTGGCCTAAGAACACTGAATGACATCATAATAGACTTTTATGGAGAGTTTAAAGCAAATAAAAACTCAAGGGAAAGGAGAGGAAAGGATTTAACAGAAAAATTCACAACAGTGGAGAGAACCAAAGCAAAAAAGACAGCAAGAAAAAATAAGGTAAAGAAATTACGATGTTATTAATAATTGAAGAGTATGTATGAGTAACAGTAATTCCAAAAATAAACTGCAGATTTAGTGTGCAGTTTTCCAGAAGGTGCATTCATGTAACAAAACAAGAAATCTGAAACTTGCTAAAGCCTACAGTCACCAAATTGGGGGGGGGGGGAGAGGGGAGGAGGAGGGGAACAAGTAGGGCAAGTAGTAGCTAGGCTAGGATTCTACAACATACAATTTATTTTCTCCCCTTTCTGCAAAGGGAAAGCGGAAAGAAGTTAAAAGCTTGAATAAATGCTATGCAGTGGTTTGAGAGGACAGACTGTTAAGTGATAGGAAGAGAAACAATTTTATGCATTTTATTTACCGCAGGACTCAAAAGCTGCAGCACCACATTAACACAGTGCCTGTGTGAGCTAACCAACCTGCCAGGTCTGCATGTGCTTGTGATATACTTTGTAGCTAAGGTCCCCTTCATACCACATAGACTTCTACAAACCTCACATTCAGAGTGACAGAGATGTGTTCTACAAAACTGTAATTCAAATTAATGAGTGTTTACTGCGTTTGCATTTAAAAATAATGGAGACAATACCTGTTCTGTTCCCAGGGGAACTTCTATCTTCCCCAGAGATCCTTGGAGCTCTCTGTACTTTAGCTGCCTTTGCACTGCTGTTTATTACTTTAATGGTGGTTGGGGTAGCAGGCTGTACAGATGCTGGAATAATCTGCACAGCTGTAAAGCAGAGAACATTGCAGAACATCAATTATAAACTGCTGGCACAGAAATAGGCATATATTATTTATTACCTGTATTATCGTAACATCTACGAGCTAGTTTTTTCCTTTGCTAAAAAGACACACTGTGTAAGTCTCAATGCTAAGAATAATTTAAAGACTTTTTACCACTTACAGTGGAAATTGTGGTTTTAGACTCGTAGCAGAGATGCCACATTACAGATGAAACATCAGCTTTAGTTTACTATCATGTGTATTACATGTTTCCATAAAAAAAAACCCCTCGTGCCTTTGTTTTCATCTTTATGCTCTTCCCATACGATCTACCCTAATGCACTTTTCTCTATCGTCACTGTACAACCCTCCATACGTGCTATACAAACAGCAATTAAATACCCTTCTATTGCTATGGCGTAAGAGGATGCAAAAGCCCCACTCGAGGTGGCTTTAACTAGACACAAACCCAGAATGTAATACACAGTCTATCTATTTAACATATAAGCTGCTTACAAGTCTTGTGAAAATTGATTCATTTTAATAATTGATGACACCGCTTCAGCTGGAAGAATGAGTTTCAAATAACTGGAAAGTTACTTTAATGTATTTTTTCTAGTATTGTTTTCTAAGCAAGTCCTCTCTTCCACACTCCCTTTCAGTTTTTGGAAACATTTTCTTTTGAAATCGTAACATTTCAAGACATCTATTCATTAATGCAATGTATAACCTAAAAAACCAGAACAACTCAAGACCTCAAATGTGTACCCTAGACAGCTTATTTCAAGAGAGTGGAAAACCTACCATCCAAAATTAAAGTTAGAAACTTTCATAGTTCAGGTCACACACCACCTTTCAGCCAATAACAAAATATCGAGAAACCCAACGTTTTGCTTTGAAGTTTAAAATATGCCCTCCTCCCCTCACCAAGGAAAACTACTCTCTCGAGTGATTTTCTAAATGTTGTACTATTATAGTGCTGAACCAAAGTACAGTGCTAAACCTGCAAACAGTTAACTGTGTGAATTAACTGCTGGCAGAAGTACTTACGCTGATCAATAGTAACAGTTGCTATTTCTCCAGAGTGTTCTTGGCTAGCCAACACATCTGCAAATTAGGAGAAAAAAAAAAAAAAAGTAACTTTTTATTTAACCCACAAATTTCAAGTCACCCGAAGATCAAAAACTTTCATATGTCATAGAGGAAAAAAGTCAAAATTTGGTATCAGTTTGCAAGAGACATGCATAGCTCATGGTCTTATGAGAAGAGACATTTAACATCTGTCATTCAATTTTTAGAAATAAGGATGGTGAATTTCAAGGTATATCTTATGCATTCTCTGTCCCCTAAAGCCTTTAGCTATATCATGTAAATGAAGATGGAAACAGTTTTTACTCTGCCAATTTACATCCAAGCATGGTAAATCTGAAATGCACATATACCTTATTGTATTATGCACATACAATGCATCACTTATCGGTTGTGTTGTGTACAATCTAAGGATTTCATTGCCTATGCTTAATAATCTTCAATTCTATATGACACAGATGTACATTAAATAACTCACAATCAATATTTAATTACAAAACTGTCAAATTCAGGAGATGCACAAACTAAAAGTCTTTATTAAAACAAAGGAAGAATCATCAGTCACTACTTCCTCCCTATTAGTTATAAAGTTTGATGAAAGACGGGCAAACAGTGTTTAGTATGCCGACGTGTTTCACAATAGCAGACATTCTCACTAATACCTCCTGTTATCTTGTACTGATGCCCTCATTTTTACTGCCAATAATAAATAGAGGAAAAACAACTGCTCACAATTGGTTTCATCTTTAAAGAAAGAAAAAAAAAAAAAATGAGAGAAGGGGGGACGGGGAATAAGTAAAATCAGTTACAGAAAAATCTCCCATACACTTTCGAAGAAGCTCCAAATGGCTCCAGAGGATTTCTCCCCGTGGGACGCGCTGGAAGAAGTCTTCTTGACTGAGGCTGCAGAGCTCCCGCCCGGGAATGCTGAGCGCATTGAGGTCAATGTCAGTCATGCTGAACTCCTTCATCACCCACACCACCCAGTGGAGCACCTGGTCTGTCGACCACTGCACTGGGTCTGGGAAAAGAGAGACAAAACTGCACGTCACCCCATCATATACTGCAAGGTTCCTCCACACTTGAGGTTACAGAGCTAGTCCTTGCTGTAACTGACAAGAAGAATGAAATACAAGTGGCTACTGATCCACAGCATTCAAACAAGCATAACCCAGAGTTCATTTTTTTGTATGACCTTTTCTCAAGGCCTTTTAAAAAACTTTATTTAGGGGGTTCTTGTTATCTATACATTTATTTTTTAAAAAGGGCCTGCTTCTAGGCCAGTCAGTGCTGCTATTCAGTTAAAGTCCAATGATGGCATGTTTTCAATTATATAATAACTTCCATAAAAGAAAATACACAACATCATGAAGTGTAGTTACCATGACCAAATCTGACCGGATGGAAAGTTGACTCCTCTTAAAATGCTGATGGAGTGGTGTTGCTTGGTGGGGAGACGGAAAGGGCAAAAAAGGGATTTTCTTTAGCAAAAGCTTTTACGTCAGAACTACGCCTGACATTTCTCAAACACAGAAAATTATTTTTCTTTTTCCATAGGTCTTTAGTTTCAAAAAAAAGTAGTGTCTCTCACACCAGGATGCTCTTCCTCAAATATGTTGATCAGCATGTGATTATGATGAAATATTACATTCTAAACTCATTCACATTAACCCAGGTTCTAAACTATTTAAAATCACCATCGTGCTGGGATGGAGTTAATTTTCTTTATAGCAGCCCATATGGTCCCATGTTTTAGGTTGGTGACCAAAACAGTGTTGGTAACACACTGATGTTTTAGCTACTGTTAAGCAGTGCTTGCACAGAGTCAAGGTGCGACTGACTAAAGCCCTAGGGGTGGAACGTGACTCCCCTACAATGGAATAAGGCTCAGAGGAGATGGGCAAGGGTGAAGTGCCCATGCAGCTCAGAGAATAATGCAAAGAAGCTGATTTTATCTCAACAGAAAGGAGGTGGAGGGTGGCCTTTGTTTTAGATAAACAGCTATCAACAGCTGAGTGGATCAGCTGGTGGTGTAAACTGTCTCCCTGAGTCAGCCAGACCAGCGTGGGGGGAGTGAATACATTGCTCAGCCCAACGTAGAGTACACAAACTAGACAACTAGCAAAAGAATTTCGAAGAGAGCAACGGGCTTGGGCTGGTTTCAACCCGCGCATTCCTTCCCGGCAACTGGGGACACCCAACATCGTGATGGTGAGCGTATTATATAGAGACCGGTAATGGGAATCACGTTGGTATTGTGATTGAACAGTGTATTGCAATTGCCGCATTTTTCTAAGTGTAACTTACCTTTGTATTGTGTTTTTAGTATAATTTGTATCACTCTGCTAAATCATAAATCCCATGTAACATCAACCATCTTCAAGTAAATCTGGTATCAAACATTATACCCTCCATGCATGGAATATCTAAAAGAACCTGGTCAGAGAGTATTGGACTCTGACACAAGGCCTTCTCTGTTTCTCACTCGGTCACCCCAGCGAGTAGGCTGGGGGTGCACAAGAAATTGGGAGGGGACACAGCCAGGACAGCTTATTAAATTGCTTTTATCTTGACCCATGATTTTATTTTTTTTTTAAGCTCGCTTTGGCCCTTTTGATTCTTTCCCCCATGCCTCTGGAGGGGAAGTCATCAAGTGACTGGGTGGAGGCTCATCTGCCAGCTGGGGTCAACCCACCACACAGGTGGGCTGATAAACATGCACTAGATATATAGATAAAAATATAAAACAGTAAGTGTAATACACCACATCTAGAAAGACCACATTAAATAAACCATTAAACCAAGACTTGATACAATAGGACCCAATGCATGCCTGTACTTGAATCAAGCAAGCCACAGCATCAAGTTTTGGGATGCCTGTTTGACATTTCAACAGAACACAACATGCACATCATTTAAATACTAGTGCCAAACACACAAAAGCATAGGCAACTCACACAGCAGAGGAACATACAGAAATGGTAATAAATAATCAACTCAAGATATGTGCCATACATTGGTTTGTTGACTCGAGACATTTTAACATAAAAAGCCTGTTGTTTCAAGTAGTATTAGTGTGAACAAGCTAGAAAGAGGATGGGTAAATCTAAGCATAATTTTCAAAGCTTTGTTAACGTTGTATGCAATATATTAAAACATGTCAACGAGTACGAACTGGAAAGAGAAACTAAAGCAGGGATATTTACTTTCACTGTCTCAAGGGCAAAAAACAGGAGCAGAAGAACTATGTATTTTTAAATTACAATACCCCAAACAGATGTCACCTTGATAAGTTTTTATTTTAAGAATTAAAGAAAGCAAAGCTTTCTAAGTGTGTAAACATTATCTAGAAGCCACAAATTCCATTTTGCTTAATAAAGGACAGTAACATTGCATTATTTTTCACCGATGCTACCTAAAACCATGCAATGTAATCCTGTGGGAAAAGCCACACCAAAAGGGTTTTGGTCTTCAAAACATTATCAGCAGTGAATTTTCATCAAAAAGCTGGTAATTTGTTCTCATTGACAGAACATAATCTGCAAGGTAACATGAATATTACTTTCTCCAACCAGTTCCATGGTTTCCAAGCTTTCTGCTGCTCCCTTTTCTGGCTTTATTTCTCATACCAATTAATATTTTCTTTCTTCCTAGGGACCTTTGCAATGGTACCAAATTTTTGGATTTTATTAGCAGAAATACCTTTAATAGCTAAGAATTTGTAATCTCTAGTAAAACCCACCAAAACATAACACAAAGGGAAAGCCACAAATTAGCTAAAAGCTAATTTTCCATTTGCAGCAAAACAGAGAAGCCTGTAAGAATGAAGATACTGAACCACTACCTTTCTGGATGATGATTATTTACTGACCGGACTTGACTTTTAATATCAACATACCCTGTCTTTTGAAAAGATTCAAGGAATAATTTCAGAGAACTTCACAGAATCAAGCCTCACAACTCTGTGAAGGAAACTGGACTCTTTTTCTATTTTTTAAGATGTATATTTATAAATGTTGGGGGGGAGCAGGGGGAAAGATGCTTTTTTTGGGGACTACATAAGAACCTTAAGAACACTCTTTATTCTCAGAAATTTCCGACCATACCATGATGTAGGACTTAGCAGTGCCTTATTCTGACCCAAGCCCCTGCAACGTCATCTCAGATAACATTTAAAATCTTACTCTTTCTAGGAAGGTAGTTTAGCACATTTTTCTGATATCAAGCAAACGCTATTATTCTTAATACAGAGATCTCTGCCATAATGAACCAGTACGATTTTCCTGGAAAATCTGCACTCCCATGACACAAAAGACATTAAACTTTTAAAGTCATAGTTGTGGGTTATAGGGTTTTCTTAAAGCACCAACATTATTAAAGTTTATTAACATTATTCAACGTAACAACAACATGGTTTTAAGTAATTTTCTTCTTGTATTAAACGGTAGAGCATGCTGAAAAATATCTGTCTGCTCCTAATAACACCTCACTTTTTTTTTTTTTTTTGCAAATATTCTGCGTCAAATCCCTAATTATCAACAGACATAGCATGATGAAAACTGTTTTGGAAGTGTTTGCCAATGAGAACAACAAAAAGGCATGAAAAAGCCATTGCTTTAGTTATCAAAAATACGTTCAAAATATTGGCAAGCTACACGTCCTGCAAAGACCTGTGACTTCACTGGAATTCTTAAACACTTCCAAATATCCCACTTGCCAAATATATTCCAGTTTTGCAGGTCTGCTTAGATACTACAGCTTCATGTGCTGAATATGCCTTGGCAGTACATTTCTGCCAAGTCATAACAAGCAACTCAGCTGGATAATCTCCTGAACGTGATGTAGGTCTAAAACCCACAGTTTCAGTTCAATCTTAAGCAGGCATTCAGAGATGCTTCTTCTAAGCTAACATTAAATTAGCAGCCTGCTAAGTAACAACATTAATTCAAAAGAGATGTATTCTACCAGAATACTTATATTCAGTTCTGAATCATCTTTTTCCGGCATGTTGAAGTCAAGTATGGCTTTCCATGCAAAATCTGATTTTACACCATACTCAGCATTCCACAACCTATGAACAATTTGTTTCAGCATCTTTAAAGGCAACCCCCACCAAGTACTGAGTTGAGTTCAAATTCAGACACACATGAAAAAGAGCTTTATCACTAACACACACATTTTTAAGGAGGGGAGGAAGAAGGAAACTGCAATGACAAGAAGGTTATGGAGCAAAAAGCACTCTTTTAATAAAACTATTACAAGCATTGATTCTACTTCTCTTTAGCCTTCTCTTATGCAGATATTTGCATTGTACTTACCCATACCATAAGAAGCCTTCTCTGAGGTATTGGAGCACTTTAATTATATAACCAAAATTAATTATCATTTATGAAGAAACACCAATCCCCCAAACGAACAACAGAACCCAGCCCCTACCTGAACACATGCGTGCACGCACACACAGAGTCATGTATTATTACCATAGGGTATTCCAAGGCGCTCCTGCTCCTTTCGGTAGCCTTCCAACGCTGCAGCCCATCGTGTCACTTGTTCAGAGGTTTCATCTGAAATTGTTGTAATATGTTTTGTTCCATCCAAGGTTATCACTTGAGCTTCCTCCACAAGGTGAGCTTCAGCCTCTGTGTGATGAGCATCTGGATCAATCACTACCTCCACAGTCTCCACAGGCTTCACAATTTCAAGGATGTTTAACTTGGGCTCTATCCCTAGGTATAGAAAAGAACAAACACAAAACTTAAAGACAGCAATGCAAATATGACAAAAACGTTGTTTTAAAGCTTTCTGATTAATAGGTGTTAGCATACTTAGGAAAGAAGCATGACACAAAAGCATCATCAAATTTCTGCAAGTGTCCTAAACTAGAATGACATATTCTATTATACAGTATATACTTTAGTAAGGTGAATACAAAGCTGTCCCTCTTTCCTCCCCCAGTATTACAGCTTCCTGTTCTACTTAGGTGATCCATTTCACATATCTTGAACAGAATGTTCAGCATGTGGGCATAAAGAACAAGTATTTTGGTCTGTAAGAAATACACCGAACCAAAGGAAAAAAAAGCAAACCCCAAAAAACCAGAACAAGCATCCACCTCTTTCCCCCAATCAAGAGGCATTTCTTTCAGCCTTTACAATATTTCCCTGCTATCTCTGGGGTCTACACACAGGATTTAACTTTTTCTTTCAGTGCCCTGCAAGAGGCAGCGTGTTCAACAGCAAGTTAAAAGAAAACTAGAAAATTCTTCATGTTTTAAGCTTCATCAGCTACTCATGTTTTGGTTTTATGTCTGTCATTTAAGATATTAGACCACGGAGTTAGAAGATATGTCTGTATCTATTCTGCAGCGATAAAGAACACATTCACTAATGCTACTAATGCTTTGTATCACCACCTTCTCTGTTGTCTTCTGAGAAGGTATTTTGTCCAACTGGTGCCTCACCAAATTTCTGACACTGTATAGAAGATTTTTCTTGTCATTATAATATGCTAAACAGAAAAAAACTCTTTCAATTTTTGTGACATATAATTTCCATTATATTAACAACTAACAACCACACTTCTTTAAGAGATTTTATCAAACCTATTTGCACATTTAAAAAAAAAAAAAAAAAAATCTGTAAAATCCCATTTTATTATGACTTGGAAAACCTTGACTAGGGTTAGGCAGTTGAAAGTAGGATTCACAGAACATCCCATGGCCAGAATATCTTAAGTATCTTGTGCCATAAGGAATTACTTTGAGTCCCTCCTGTCTAATCTACATTAAAGCTCAATGGGAGATGGTAGGTTCTGGAGGTGACCGTCTTAAAAGCTAAAACCACAATCCATTCACAGTTCATAAGGGAAAACAAATGTACCTGTAGTACAAGTAAGAACAAACCAAGTCTTTTTCAGACAAGTATTCCTCTAGACTTTAAAAGGAATTCAGCTTGAAAAAAATATTAGAAAGGGAACACTACAAAGACCGTAAGTACAACATGCAGCAATATGAAATTAAGGAAGTGAAAACAGATGTAGACAACCAGTAAGTGGTTGATTAGATGAAGCAAACATGAAGAAAAAGCAAACAAGTACCTTCCTTACAAGAGTAAGTGTTTTATCTAGGCCATCTAAGATTAACATGCGCAGCACAGGCTTGTTTTAAAGTCAGATAGAAATGGGTAAGGGAAAACAATAAGGGTTAAGATTTTATTTTTGATCTTCAAAAAAGAAAGTAAAGAAAAAAAGCTTCTAGAGAGGAACAGTTCACTATTGCTCAACAAAATTAATTCACTGTCTGTCAAATAACTACATGTCAAAAGAACTGTGAATCTACTGCTCTATCCATAATGCAAACATGGAGATCAAAGTGATGAGTCTCTGTAGAGGAACCAGTTTATAAGTAAAAATGTTGTGAAGTAACAGTCTGCCGCCTAACCTACTGCAACGTTAGATCAACGTTAATTCACTGGGTTTGTCTGCATCCCTTCTCACATCTCTCTGCATAAGAAAACAGATGTCCAGTCTTCCTTGGACAGCATGTAAGTTGTGGAACACAACGTGACAATGTCACACACCCCAGAAGCACAAACTGGTACAAAAAGTACAAAAAAATCAAGGACATTAGCTATCAAGGCATGTCCAGATCTTGCCAGTACAAGCCCCTTCACTGTTAATTGTCTGAAGCTAGAGAATATACTAGGGTTAAGACTGACCTGCAGGCAACCTGGTTTTTTTTTTCCTTGAAATGTCTAGTATTAACCACAGCCAGAGACAGGACATTAGTCAAACTGCACCTTTAATCTAAATCAGTATGTTTCATTATACTTATGAATCATTCCTTTACACACTAAAAATAATAAAAGCCTAGTTATTGCAAAAAAACAGCTTAGAAACCATAGCCAAATGAGGAGTTACACACTTAAAACAGGACTCGGACTTCAGCTACCTAAATCCAAAGAACCTTTTGTGCTTAACCACCACTTAGTCCCAAAATCTGTGTAAGTATCTATAGTACAGCTACATACACATGCTCAGAAATTCTCAAAGCAGCTATACACTAACCTCTCATGTCAGTCAAGCGTTTAAAAAGTAGGTGGAACAGCATCTGTTTGGGAAAATGTTAATCTTGCAGGTGTGCTTTGGGTATGCATAACAGACAGAACTGAGCTCAACACAAACAGCAGCTACAGACACTTTCATTCACAAACACGGCCTTGACTTGTTTAAGTTTGTGTATGCGGTACGTGAACAACTTGAATGGCAGGTTGACTGGACTACCTGTTGGTATACTTTGCAAACAACAAGAAACAGACAGCAAAACTACACTGTCCACCTCCATAATACAGGACTCTCTCCTCCCACTGCTCAAACCAATGACTGTCAGAGATCGCTGCTCTCATTCTAGCCCTTTCAATCTAGTATCTCTGTCTCCCACAGTTCATCTGAAAAAAGTGTGGCAAGTAATTCCATTCAAGCTCACCTCTACTCTGTTGATTAAGGAAGTAGAAAAAGCAAGAAAAGATTCCTCAGGTGACAGACTGCCAGCCAGATCTTCCAATTTACAACCTGAAAAGTTTATCTTCCCTCCCTCCCTCCCCATTTCTTTTCTTTAAAAAAGAAAAAAAAAAATTAAGCAACTAAAGGTAGGGTCAGAATCCATTTTATCATATCTCAAGAAAAAAAACACTATCAACCGTAACAGCTTAAGGATGGCAAAATGTTAATCTGATATTATCTACAGTCAGACAGGCAGGAGAAAGCCTTGATCAGATATAACTTGTGTCTGGATTTAAAAAAAAAAAAAAAAAAAAAAGAACAAAATATTTGCTACGGAAGTCTTCAAAATTAAAGCTTTTTTCAAATTCTTTGACATACGATGCAATGCAGTTACTCAGATCTCCACAGACTTGCAAGAGGCTTAGTTCAGAGCAGTACAGAATGGGGCTGCACTCAAAATTGCTGTTCTCACAATGGCAGGAAAACCATATACATCTCCATTCTTCAAACCAGAAGAAAGGAGTTAAGGCAAGGTGGAGTGACAGAACGGTCTTTCTAGTAAAAAGAATAAATAGGACTGATATTTTATCTGCTGTAACTCATATTAAGATATCTTTGTATGAAATGCTATAAAACAACTACAATGGACTATATTTCAACTGGTTTTTATTCCTTTGAGTTTACAGATGGCTAATCAAAATTTGATAGAACACGAACTGACATAACAGCTTTTCTCTTAAGAAATAAGAGAGTCCAATCCATCACAGGGATTAGCATCACCGATTACTGCTAGCTGAATTCTATGTATTATACAAGTTAGGGAAAAATAAAAAGTAAGTAAATAGAGAATCTTTCAATACCTCATCCATACAAGAAAAATATGCAGATGGCATAAGAAGCTATTTTTTCCCTCTGGCTCAAAGGGACACTGCAGTCAGAGTAACAAGTCCATTTCCCTGTTAGTGATCCAAATATCTTCCTTTTATTATTTATATCCATGCTGTTTGTTTTCTGATATTCTGTCCTGCCATATTTTACTTGCCTTCAACAGACAGATTTCTTACGAGTTGCTTAAGTGTCAAGTATCATGGCCTGAAAAACAACACTGAGGATCATTCCGAAGTTATACAAAGGTACTTAATACTCAGGTGTTTCTTTTAAGGCGAGAGAGAGAGAGAGAGAGAGAGAAGGGCGCGGGGGGAAGCTCCTTGTGCTATATGGTCACGCACCTCAGTTTTACATTAAAGACGGAAAAAAAACCCACAGGAAGAAAATGGAAGATAATAGTGAAGGTATTTATCACCTGCATCCTTTTGAAAATGGAAGTCTGAGCACTGCATACTACAAGTTACTGGGCATGAATTAAGAGCCGTTATTCTAGTTGCCTGAAGGATATTTCTACTCTATTTTTAAAACCAGAAAGGTAGTTGAATCCCCATTACATACAGACTGAACCTAGCACTAGTCACCTGACACTCAGCATTAAATGCAAATCGTCAGTCTTACTTAATACTGTCAATACAAAACAGAAAGGCTTTCTTCTCTCTAATCTACACTGAAGCCACAAGAAAACAAAACGTGCTCCCCAAATTTTGCTAATCTGCTTTGCTGACATAACTCAAAACAGATAATCAAAGATACCCTACTCCAGTAGGAACTTGTTGTCACTGTTTGAAAATATGGCAACAAACACCCGTAGCTGTTCCCAGAGCCCAACATGAATGTTGTCTTTAGTGAGCGATCGCAGTCCTTCCACTCAAGACATATGGAGGGGGCAAAGGAGAAGAATAGGACAAAAAGCAAAACAATGAAGCTACTAATTCCTGAGGATTTACAAGGGGAAATCCTGTCATACCTGATACTACAAGCAAATAAAAACTATGCATCAACAAATCCCTACCCACCTGGTCAATGCTCCTCTGTCACAACCGTTTACTCTGACTTCTCATCCAAAGAAAACAGACAATAGATAGCGGTCCTAGCCTTTCAGACCAATTTTCAGTTAGCTATATATACTCTCATAACCTAATCGTTCATGAAGCACACAAGCTAACTCACCTCACAAAGATGAAATTGTCACCTACTTAGACAAAAAATCTTTTGCCTCCTTAGATACTTGGTCTGGTATGAGTAACTACTCACCCTTAATGAAAGCCTCATACTGTAACTGTCACTATTTGACCCAGGTTTGTTTGGGTTTTGGTTTTGTTTTGCCTTTTTTTTTTAACTTAGAAATTGATACGAAGTTACTATAAAAAACATTTCAAATAGCATCAGTCCATGACATTTATTTTAATTACTACTACTTAAAACCACAGTACGTAATGAAAGAGACATTCTGAAGCTATGTGACCATTCAGCGATTTCCTCAATTTTACAGCTAGAAATAGTAGGGGACTAGGTTTCCTCACAAGCACTCCTACAATATTAATTTATCTGTACAACAGACAAACATAACTGCTTACCTTGCCTAGATATTACTTGCACACTGAGTTGCACTGTTCCATCTGTTTTTACTCCTTGATCAAAAAGGCTTCGATCTGGGTCCAGCTTGATAAAAGCAAAAAAATTAAAAATTGGTATTACTCTCACAGTTATTAAGAAACTTATTCTCCTTTAAACTTTAGAAACACTTAGTGTCCGCAGCAAATTTTCTGAAGAAGGGTGCAAATATTTTTAGTACTATGTAGACATAGTACATGACAGAAAGAATTTGATCGGAATTTGAAACTCGCCACTCTGTTCTGTTTAAGGTAGTTTCACTTACAGGGACATTTTTTAACCTAAAAAAAGCAATGCAATACCTGGAAGTACCTTCACTTTGTGAAAAGTATCTACAGTTCCTTTTCTCAGTTTTTAACACCTTCATAAAAATTCTTGTCTTTAAAGCAGTATTCTCCCTGTTGTTTCTGGAAAGCCACAGATGTCTGATTATAACTACAAATAAAACATGCAGCTAAACACAATGCGACACAGTTATACTGTCTAACGTGTGGTGATGCCTGTACAAATAGTGGTGGTGCTGGGGAATTTCTTGAGTAATGTTTTGCTACCTATGCACCTGAACAGTAGAAAAACCTCGCTTTATTCAGATTCAAAACAAGATTAGACACACGGAAGTTCAGGCAGCAACAAATGATGTGGGCTACCTCAAGAGAAGATAGTATTGTCGTTGCCCTCATTCTTCTTCACTTGCAAGGTGGTAATTTGTTGCTTTCTTACCCTCACCCCAGGAACCCTGAAAGTATTTTGATTTTATTCACACTGAATTAGTGTGTACATATTAAATGGTTTGATGATAATGAACCTGACATAAAATTAAACTCTTAATTGTAATTAATATACCAAATGAAGCATGAATTCCATGACCAATGGAAGAAAGGGACGAAGTATGTAAAAATGCTTCTCCATTAAGAGGTTAAATCTTTCATAGCCTTTCAATTTACCTGGATATCTTGCAGGCAAATTTCATGCGCATCCAAGGAACACTGCAGTCTGGGTTCCAGCAACTTCTTAAGATTTCCAATTGGTTCATTGATGTCAATAGCTTGACTCACAAATTCTGCTGTGGTGTAGGTTTGCTCAACAATGCTTAAATACCAAATTAATACAACAAATCATTACCTACATGTTAATACAGTAGGTATAGGAAAGCTTAAAGAAAGTTAGAAGTAAACTACATAAAAGGTAATCCTGACTCTGAAATGTTAATACCATGCAGAAAAACTCTTAGCTTGAGTAGAGAATGAATTACTAAATTTGGTCCCATTGATTTTACAGTTCTGTAACTCTTCTTTTACCCTGTTGGGGTTAAAAGGCTAGGTTAAATACCAAGACTATTTTCAGATCACCGTTTTCAAGAGTTTAAGTCATGATTACTATACTATACATTATTAACTTGCATGTGGAGTAAACTAATTCTATTTGCCTTGCCTAGACTGGATGTAAAAGATATTCAAGTTCAAAAACAAACACGGAAACTTAACAGATAGGGAAAAAAAAGAAGTAAAAAACGTCCACTGTCATAGAGAGTACTTGTCCATGTCTTTTCACCAGTCAGCTTCACGCGTACAAGAGACAACCAGAAGGAACTCTACAGCAACATGGAGCCTTGAAGGAAACATTAGTCATGTGTCATGGTTGTCCTGCACTAAAATGATGACAGTGTTGGCATAGGCACTCAGAAACATCAATGTTATGGACTCTTAATGTCTTAACAATGACCTTAGACAGTTGGTCTCTCTACATTTACACAGAAGGAAATCAGAAAGTATACAGACATAGTCAGTTTGTAAGTAGCAAAAATATGCAAGGAGCTCAGAATAAGAAGAAATGAGTAAGCGGTTTTGAATCAGTTCTCCAAAACAGGTTCTTAAAGAGCAGGTCACCTACCAGCCTCAGCTATTTCTATCCAACACATTAACTGCCTCTCTGTGCTTTCAAAAGCAGTTGTAAAAATTAGGAGGGAAGCATTAGGAAGAAAAAAAACAGGTTGAGGTAATTAAGTCAAAGGATATCAGACTTCAGTATCTAGGGTTTCAATGGCCCGAACAACAATATAGTCAATAGATACAGAACATCATTTCTGCTCTGTTAAAAACAAATGACCCTGTATAACAGTAAAGCAATGGACTGGAGAATCTGAAAGGTTCACCTCAATTACAGAAGGATACACTGAAGCTGAAAGGTTTGCAGCATGTACATGTAGACATATTCCTGCAGACATGAAAGTAGGGGAAGAGAACTACTAAGAACATAGCAAGAGATAAACAAAACCGTTTGGGATTTAAGCAATTAAGATTGAAGAACATGATAGCACTACACAGGTTTCCAATAGTGGCTACAGTTCCACTTCAAGAAAACCACCATTTAATTAGATAAAAACCAGAAAAACTGAAGAGAGCACAAGCAAAACTAAGAACTTCGTATCCAGCAAGAAAGTTGAAAAACTGTGGAAACAATCAACTGCAGGATTACGGAGATCATACTGAGCCAGTTACTTCTGCCAGTTTAAAGTTACTTCTTTTGCCTAGCTAGAAAACACTTGTACTTATTTCATAACCATGGCCATCTCTGAAGCATTACACAATACCCAATAATAAATCTGAATAACCAAACCTAGTGTGTGCAGTCACAAATCTGAAACCAATTAAAGAAAACAAATAAATAAATGAGTTGCAGCCTAAGGACCCCAAAAAGCAAAGACGGTACATACCTTTCTTCAGTGCATTCCTGTTTCTCAGTTCCATCAATTTCTATTTCTATCAGCTCCTCTGCCTCTCTCTTAGTCATGGCTAAAATGTCTTAAGAACAGAGCTATGAACAGAAAAGAATTTTTTTTTTGTAAGTCGCAGACTAACAAAACTAGATAATGGGTTGCGTCCCATCAAATATTTTTTAAACCAAATACCAGGATAGCTTGTTAAAGACAAGAATTCACCTAAAAAATAAAGCCAAAAGCTAATACAGATTTCACAAATAGATTACAATACCTGTTCCTCAAACACACGTTCTAGGGGCAATTCCAGGACTATAAATGGACATTAGCACAGAGCCCAAAGCCTGATTTTCTTGGAGGCATCCGAATTTACTGAATGTTTTTGTTATGGGCCGGCTACAGCTTTTAGTGGCTGGTTGCAAAGAACTTTGAAAATTCTTTGGAAGTTATGTGTATTTTGCCATCTAGATTCAGCTACATACTACCCTCCTAGCAAGGCTGAAAGATGCTGCTTATAAATTTAAGCAGCATTTTACATAAAATGCTGCAAAAGGAAGCTAGACAGAAGATCCATGATTTCCTCATAGATAAATAAACTCAACAATAAAGTGTTTATTGACTGTCCCATCTTTCCACCCATCCCTCTCACGGGCAATCACTTGATGATACATGCATAATGAATGCATCTTGTTAAGTCCCAAACTAATGCCATATGTTAGCAATTAAAAGGAAAGCTATTCTGTGACGATATTCTCATTGACACTGCAGATTTTCACACCCTGTAGAATACTGGAGTCTGTTGGAATGTTAAAGGGGAAAGAAAGAATTACAACTTTTGGTCTGTAAAGACATAGTTTGTATAATATTATCATGTTTCACTAACCATCCCATACATCTTAAGTATGAAATACATACGATAAAGAACTGGGCCAAATTATATTAACAGTTTACAATAAATAATGCCACCAACTCACAGGAAGAGGAGTAGGAAGTAGGAGTCCAGAGGAAAAAAAGTAACAGTAGAAAAAGCAAAACATGCTGCTATTTAAATATCCACAATAGAAGAAATTAGCAAGGTTTCCATCCTGGAATCATTCTTTCCCAGGGACTACTCTATCCCAAACCCAACTGTTAGTAAGAGAATTTATTAAAGACAAGTTAATAAGGGAACTTACTATACTTTAAAACTTCCCAAAAGGAATAGCAACCAACTACGTTGTACAGTTGTTACAGAAAAGGTTTAAAGAAATTCAAACTACTCATCTTATTATCTCCTTGAAAAACTATTATGTAAAATTAGTTTTGAAGAAATCAAGTGCTGCATGTGGTATCAATCTGTAAGAAGCTACTAGGGCTAGACAGGAAGTAAACAGCACCTCATTAATATCTCACCACTAGAAGCAAAACCAGAATCTGTTCTGCTCACAGATCTGGCTCTGTGAAAATCCCCTAACTGCCAGGGTAGGATCCACTGAACTGGAGTGGTAGCAGCCACTGAACAGAGTCCTGGGAGTCCCATTTCCATATCACTTAATCTTGTATATCATCTTCATGATAAATGGGGAAGAATGAAACACCACTTCTGAAGAATGCTGACAAGCTTAATTAAATATCTGAAAGAACTGACACCTGCATGATTATTGGTGATCTCGTTGACTGTTAAAAGATTTTTCGAAATTCAGGTTTGAGCAGAGTCCCTTACTGAAAACTCCCAAAGAAGCTAACTGGTACCATAAAAAAGGGGGGAAATTCTTTCCTATATTAGCAATCAGATTAAAACCCCAAACCAAGAGGAATAAGTTACCTTTTTTTTTTTTTTTTTTTTTTTTGTGAGTTTACCAGTAAGGTCACAAAAGGGGTTAGGCTAGGATTTCTTATTATTTATTTATTGAGAAAACTGTGCAGACCTGCAGAAAGAACTCACCATCTTGAATCATTTCTGGCAGAAAATATTCAATATTGGTAAACGCAAAGTGACACGCTGTGAGTAAATACTGTAACAGCGCAGTAACTGTATAGAATTAGGTAAGACAATTTAAAGTCCTTATTGATTGGACTCCAAATTGGCAGTTGGACTAGTCACTGTTCACTCACTCTTCAAAGGCGGTTTGCAGTTGCATCTCGCAGGCTCTACTACATTTCTGGTTACCCTGGGGAGGCAGGAGAGGGGAGCACAGGCACAGACAGCAGATACAGAAAGAGAAAGAAAGATGGTTCCATTGAGCACAGATGCAAGAAAGGGAGATGACGGGTGGAAAGAGGAAGAATAACATTATGAATACATGTAGAGTCATTAACAGTTCAGAGAAACCTGATGGGGAAAATTATTCACTCTTTCCTATGCTAGAATAGAGACTCCTGACGATATAAACATTTCACACGAAGTCTAGCAAAATTTGTTGCTACAGGACGATGCAGAGATTGAAAGAGTACATAGGTTCAGATGGGACTAAGCTTCCTGAGCCTTCCCTGAGGGCTACTGAGAAACAAGAAAACTCAAACAGCCTGGTTTGCTAGGAGGGTCAATGTGGTAGGAATACCACAACAGCAGCATTTATTTGGAGGAACATATAAAACTGTGCTTGATTTGTGGAAGTTACAGCCTTCTGTTTGTTTTGATTTTTCCTTCAACCTAAAAAGCCCTAAGACTTAACGTGTTATCCAAGAAGGAATCTGACCATAATGCCCAACGCAGACCTCCACTAATGTAAGAGAAGGCACCCGTTAACAGAGCCTTTTTTTCCCTGCACAACACCAGTACCTTTTACAGTTTGGCATTTGCAATCAGGGGAGAAAACCTATTGTTCTGTTAAGATCTATCTTTTCTTTTCCCTGGAACACAAGGAATTAAGCAAGTAACAAGCCCATCACGACAGAGGCACAAACTGTACTACTGTAATTGGCATTTGTTATCCCACCAAGCAATTGTGAAGCGGGGGCAACTACTGGAGCCCACATGCATTATCAAGTGACACTGAAGCCCAATCACTGGAGATATTTGTGCTCCCGAGATGCTCTGGTGGTTCAGCTGTTTGTGGGACATTTGGTACTACCCACCCCCCTTATCATTCGAATTGGTGAAGACCAACGCAAACAGACAACCTGTCCTTTACAGATCAGCTTTTGCAAGTTATCCGCCAGTTGGGATTTAAGACAAAGACAGCGGACCGCTAAACGGGGTGGAGTCATGCCAGATTTCAAGTGTTCTCCTTCCTTATCAACAGTCAGAAGTCAGAAAATAAATCCGAACCGGGAGAAGTGGTTGTGCAGCACGTACCTGGCCGAACACCAGGAAGCAAAGGAAGTAAGATGCCAAATACCCTCTTAGTTTTCACCCCAAACAAGTTTTTACAAGCGGGTTAAGTTTTTACGCTCCGGAGAGGACTCGCGGACCTCGGCCCGGGCTGCCTGACTCGCCCCCAGCCGCGACCGCGGGACCTGCTGCGGGAGGACCTCACCCTCCGCCCGCCCCCCGCGCCCCCGCGCTACCCGCGGGGCCCTTCCCCGCGCCCCGCCGCAGCCGATCGCCGCCGGCTCCATTTCCCGCTGGCGGGGCTGCCGGCGACCCGACCCGGAGGCGCCGAAGCCCCTCGGGACGGGGCGCCCCAGCCCGCTCCTCCGGCCGCAGGGCCGCCGCCACGGGCCCTCCCGCGGGCGGGCGGCGCCGCCAGCCAGGCCAGCGGCCGGCGCAGACCCGCGGCCGGGCGAGACCGCTCCTCCCCGCAGGCACCGGTTCTCCCCCCGCCACCCCGCCCGCTTCCCCCCTCCTCCTCCCCGCGGCGCCTCGTCGTTGTTTGAACCCGAAACGGAAATGAGGCTCGCGGCGCCGGGGAGAAACGGAAACAAAACACGGGCCGGGCCGCCGGGCCGCGCCGCGCTCACCCGCCGCCGCCGTCCGCCGTCCGCCGCCCCGGCCCCGAGCGGAGCGGCCGCACGACACCTCCCGCCGGCCGCGGCCCTCGAGCTCCGGCGGGTCCCGCCGCCGCCGCCCTGAGGAGGCCGTCGCGCACTCGGGATTGGGCAGCGCAGCCCAGCGCGGGCCCGGGCGGGGAGGGCGCGCCGACACCGCCACCGCCCGCGCAGGGGCGGGAACTACAGCTCCCGGCGGCCCCCGCGCGCCGCCAATCCGCGGGCGGGGGGCGGGGCTGGTGGCGCCTGTCGCTCCCAACCGTTTCCCCTCACCCGGAAGCGTATCGCCCACTTCCGGCGGTAGCCGTCGGTGGCGGGCTCTTTCCGTGCTCCCTCTCCCCGCGGTTGGCGGCTGAGCGGGGCCGTGCGGGGAGGCGGGCGCCGCCGCCCCGGGGAGCCTGTGTGCGCGGCCGCGGGGCTCAGCGCTGCGGCGGCGCCGGGTCGCGCGGCCGGGGCGGCTTCCCGGCGTGCATTGCGCGGGGAGGCGGGGCGGGGCGGACCCGGGGCGGCGGTGGCGGCGGCTCTCCCAAGGTGACTGGAGCTGGGCCGGGGCGACCCCGCGGCGCCGGTGGGTGCCGGGGGGCGGCTCCTCCTCCTCCTCCTCCTCCCTCGGTTTGCGCTTGGGGCGTCCGGGCCCTGGGGCTGACGGCTCCTCCCGGCCCCGCCGCCTGCGGGGGGTTCCCGGGGCGGGTGAGGTGGAGGCAGAGGCGGGGGGGAGCGGTAGGGCCGGCGGCCGATGCTGCTGCTGGCTTTGGCTGGGATAAAATTGTTACTTTTTCTTCAAACGAGACAAAACCTGAAATTCCCTGTTTGTCTCGGTGGTGGCGCGGGCAAAGTCGTTGGCAGTGCGCAGTTGAACGGGAGGAGTAGCAGCGTGCTGGGTGGCACGGTGCTCTTTGGGCTCGGCGGCTGCTTGAGCTCTCACCCCAGCGTGCGTGCGGGTTTAAATGTTGCTTCTGGTTTAAAGCTCATCTCTGATCTAAATTTTTTGCTTCTGTATGCATTTACATTGTGGAAAGAGCCAGCTAATTCCCTGTTTCTGTTTTGGCTTTTTTTTTTTTTTTTTAGCTAAAACATTAGTGTCATCATGATTCTGCAACAGATTCTGCGACTTTCTTCCATTTTTCGCTCTGCTGTTTCCATTCACTTGCGCAGAAACATAGGGCTTTCTGCTGTTGTCTTTAACAAGACAAAAGAGCTCGATCCAGTTCAGAAGCTCTTCTTGGACAAGATCAGAGAGTACAACACAAAGAGCAAGTAAGTAAAGGAAATTATTTTAAGGCTGATGGCAAAAGGGGGAAGAATGTTGATTTTGACAAATGCTAAAATATGCTAGCTTTGTAGGTTGGTCTCTAAATACTTAAGGTATGCTTTCCTGCAGCACTTACTGATAGTGTCACAAGTCAGAAGGCTTGTTCTTGCATACCTGACAGAAAATGTCCATTTTTTCCTCTTTAAAAAAAAAAAAAAAGTAGTAAAGCTGATGTCATTCTTCTTGGGGAGTTAAGGCACTCAGTTAAGCTTTTGTGCACGCTATGTGAACACACCAGTATGTTAATTTTTACCCATCTGTGTGCTCTGTAAATAGAAAAAAAAAAAAAAAGCCCCTTTTTTTTTTGTCTGGGGAAAACAGCTGTTCTTCAGTCTTGTTTCCAGAAGCTGAATGGAAATAGCTTCCAAAAGCAATTGAGAATTAACGGAACTATAAGGCTGATTCATTAAACATCTTAAGCTAGTAAGCAGTTCATTCAAATGGAATCTTAGATTCTTGTAATGTTTGAACGAACTACCTAACAGGAAACTAAAACTACAGTAATTCTGTGTAATTTATTCTTGGGAATTATCCTTGGGAAGGAAATAAGCCACTTGTTAGTTCTACTGGAGGAAGATGTGTGTTTCCACACCTACAAACTAGCCTGTGTAGGGAGGCATATTTTTGGTGGCTTTACCAATCACAGGTGATATCTGCGTTGGTACAACTGAGCACTGGTAATCTAAAGAATTACTATTTTAATTATTTTATATTTGTATCCCAAGAAATTCCTGTCTGAATCTATATGAATGCAAGGCGCCCTGTCTCTTGGGTTTTTTTGCTTGTTTAGTATTCAAAACACGTTAAGCTTTACTAACCAAGATCGCCAATTCAGGAATAGCAGAGGTACAAGTCACAACTTTGTTAGGAAATCACACCTGCAACAAGTGAAACTAAGAGCCCTGAAAGCCTGGATACTCAGGCTTTCTATAAACTACTATAAAACTTTCTATAAAACTACTATGCTCAGTAGTTTTATGTCTCAGAAGGCTACCTCTGTAGCTTGGATTTTCATCATTGATGGTAGAAAGCCTGTACTTTACCCTGAGAACCTTGTTTATGTGTAAGGTAAGTAGGCCCTAAGGTGTGTCGTATCTCGACTTTTGGAAATGTTTTACATGGTTTGCTTTAGTTGGTTGTCAAAAAGGTTTTTAGTTCATAAATGGCCATGAAAATGTAGAACTTCCACATGAAATTTCAGAACTGAACTGTTAATCAGAACTTTTAATGTTTTTTAGGCAAGCTGGAGGGCCTGTTGATGCAGGCCCCGAGTTTCAGAAAGACATGAATGAATCCCTGGCTAGACTTCAACGGGCGTATGGTGAGGGAGATCTAACCAAGTTTCCAGAATTTAAATTTGAGGGTGAGTTAACAATCTTACTGAATTTCTAATTGCAAGTAAGGACATGTTCACTGACCGGTTTTCTTAATTAATGCCCATTTAGTTTTTATTTGGACCATTAATTTCATGTAAGATGAATCTCCTTACTTTCGCACAGTTCACGTCTGATTCCATCTGACTCCTTTTGCTGATTGTTTGCCTTTTCCAGTAGAGATGTGTACTGACTTACACTGATGCTTAACAAAACTTGCAGTCAGATCAGGCTATCTTAATTACTCTTCACAGACCCTAAAGAAATAGCCCAAATAGAAATAGAAATAGCCCAGGGCCTACTGTTCTATTTTTTTTTTCTCTCATCCTCCCAAAGAGGTCAGCAGACTATAATTTGAAAACCAGTTGTCTACGTCATCTAAACTGCAATTTGTAAATTTTGTAAGCTCATCTGGAAAGTCGGTGATTTCAGAAAATGAACATAGAACTTAACTTTGTTACATATGATTACTTTGTGACTAAATTATATTAAACCTTTTCCTTCAGTTATTTGGCTATGACTTCTGCTTAACTGCTCTAAGTTTGTGTTAGCATGTTGTCATATTACCCAGATTGACGATGACAAGAAGAACGCTTGTGACGATCGGTTTAGTGAGAATGCAAAGAAACTGCACAGACTCTGTCTGCCTTAGGACATAAAGGCAACTTAATTTTTTTTTATGGACAGGCTCATTTCTATAGTTCTTTGTTTCTTTTGCTTGCTTATGTAAGTACAGCTCAAAGTCTTCATTGCTGACAAGCAGTTTTAGCTGAAGTCAGGTTTTGCGGGGGGTAAGCTGTCTTTCTCGTAAGCTGTAAGCAGCTGGTAGCTGGGATTCAGCAATCTTTTGAACCTGCCAGTGTATTTGGTTTACGTGACAAGGTTTTGGTAGCGGGGGGCTGCAAGGGTGGCCCCTATCAGGAGAGGCCAGGGGGTGTCCACACTCTGGACAGAGCCAGTTCCAGCCGGCTCCAAAATGGACCCACTGCAGGACACGGCTGAGCCAGTCAGCGATGCTGGTGACGCCTCTGTGACAACATCTTTAAAAAAGAGGTTAAAAATGCTGTCTCTATTCTCAACCCTCCTGTGGAGGGAGGGAGGGAAAGAGCGAGGGAGCGTGAGGCTTAGTGGGCATCTGGCAGCCAGCCAAGGTCAAGCCACTGTAGTCAGTGACTTGTAATTCTGATCAGACTAACTGGAAATTCTAATTTAGACTAGGAACACACCTAAAAACGTTTTGTTTTTTGGTGGTATTTCAGTTGGATTAAGGAAGAATTTGGTGTCAAATTGTTACTGGTGCAAATAAAACAGAGCATCTGTAAAGCAGGATCTATGGTGTTTCTCTCCCCCCCCCCCCCCCCCCCCCCCCCAGTTTTAGGGATGTGGTTTCTTTATATTCAGTTTTATTTCTATGTAATATGTGAAACAATACATATTAAAATTTAGGATTTTTTTCATAATGAAACAAAATTTGTGTGACCACAGGAACAAAACAAAGATGGGGGGGAGACCGTGTTCTTTTACCACTGTTGCCTATCCTTAATCTAATTTCAACAAGTTTTCAAAACTAAGTGGCTAGATGGGTAGAAACTCATTTTTTTGTCTTGGTGAAGATTACTATAAGCTGAGCCTTACCTCTCAGACTCTTTGTAGCAAGGAGAACAGGCTTTAATAGCCCACCAGTCAAAAGCCCTAACCCTTCTGAGTTTGCACCTTTGACATCAAGAACTCCTTCCTCAGTGCTTGTATATGGAGAATATCTTTTGCTGAGTGGAGTTGAGATTGTGCACCCCATTCTGTTAATCAGCTATAAGAGACTAATGAAGAGGAAAGAAGAGCTTGGTTACTTGTTCTTGTATCAGAGCTATGTTGGAAATACTAGTGTCGTGTCCAGTAACGTTCTGGTTGACTTCTTCAGTTTCTCTGCTGCCTTCTCCCCTACCCCAGGTGTTGCTAAAAGCTGTTTTAGCAGAATGTTACTGAGGTGTGTGTCTGTCTTAAACCTTATGCATAACTCCTCTAGAGTGGAAAAGACCTGTCTCCAGCATAGTTTAGTCATTAGTGCTGCCCACATCCAATCACACCCCGAAACAACCAAAGTAAGCGGTGGTGTAGACTGCAGTGTACAAGAGCTTGCTTTAGCTTGCCAACTTAATGTTTGAATAACAGATGAATTGTGGTGTTTGAGGCTGGAATAAAAAGAGACTAATACGACTCTTCTCTCTCTCCCCTTCCTCCTTTAGAGCCCAACTTTGAGGAGACTCCAAAGTGATCTCTGCAGGTTGTACACCAAACAGCAGTGTACATCAATGGAGTTGCTGAACGTGGCACCAGTTGTAACTTAATAAATGCAGTGTTCCAGTTTGATTTCAGAAGCGTGAATAAGTTCTTAACTGTATGGTGAGCATAGTTAGCTATGATCATCAACTCTTCAAGTGACTGAGGCATCTGAGTGAGTAGCGTTTCTCAGTGCTAACTGCAAAACTCCTTTGCCAGCCTACATTTTAGTGCTGAGAAGTTGTAACATCGGTAGTGATCCACCAAGAAGGAACTACTTGTTTTTCTGAGTTTGTCACATCCAAAAAGCTTCTGCAGAAAAAAACCCCATGAACACTAATCTGTAGCAAAGCCCTACGGTACCTGCACAGCCAAAAGCATAGGCACAAACACGCTAATACTACACTGCATCAGTGAACACACAAGTGATGAAGTGTTACTCTTATAGAAGCAACTGAAACCTGTTAATGAGATTGTGAGATTTAAATTTCTGTAAATGAACTATTGACACAAACACTTCAGGTTCTGAGGAACTATTTATTTGTGACGCTTCAACAGTTAGGGTCCAGATACTACAGCTTGACTTGTACTGGCATGATTTTTCTTCAGAATGAAATTACATATGCAGTCTACAGAGAGAGAGAGAGAGAGAGATACTTCCTTGGGGAAGAGAAGCTGTAGGCATTTTATATTGGACAATAAAACACTGTTTAAGCCTCAATTACAGGAAGCCTTATTCTGTCAGGATAGTGAGTTTAAGTCTGCACGACTACTTACGCACTTAGCTTTGCCAAATCTAATACAATGTCAAGGTACTAATAAGTCAGAATTGCAGGAGAGTTTGAGCCCTTGACAATGGTGGAGACATAAGTAGTAGAAGTAGTGGTAGCAAGGTCATCCATGAAAGTTACTTGAATAGATTGTTCCAAGCTGTAGGAGTGAATCCTGCATCGCTGCGTGTATACATGAACAAAGTGAGAAGTCTTCACACAAATTGACTTGTATATTCAATTTAGTTCTATCTTTAAGTTAAGGTTTTTGGGGGTTTGTGTTTTTAAACAGCAATCACAGACAGTTAGGTTGACTAGATCTAAACATTGGCAGTTTCTATTTTCAGCATGTAGTATGTGGAAACAGTATTTACAGAGTAGAGGTCAAAAGATCCCTTTGATACTTTTGTATAACAAGTAGTCATTTGATGTCCCTCACAGAGGCTGAAATCTTCTAAATAACAAAGGACTTGGTATGCTTGAAATCCTAAATGAAGGAAACAAGGTTACATAAGTAATAGTTCAAAGATTTTAACCAGATTAACATTTAGTGTACATTTCAGAAGAAACTAAGGCATCGAGATTAAAGAGAAGCATGCCTGAAGCACTGTTAGTTAACGTTTACTCTTTTCTGGAAAGGGAAGTCTGTAGAATGCGCTGCTATACAGAACAGAAGTAATAACCTATTAAAAACAACAAGTATCACAACAGCTCTGTTGAGCATCTGATTCTAAGTGCATTAATATTGATAAACAGATAGCACAGCTCTTCAGAGTTTGCTCCTTCCCACTCAGAGCAACCAGGTAGTTGGCCTCAGTAAGTTTCTTATATACATACTAGGTGAAGGAACAAGCTTATGCCATTTAGTACATTCTGTTTTGATGAAAGAAATGGGTGGCGTTCAGTGAACTTTTAAGGCTACTAATGTAGCCTTAAGCTACAGATAGTGAAATTAAGTTGCTCTTAGTTGGAGCTCCATTCTTTTTGCACCAATCTGAAAAGCTGGAGCAATGTATGTGCAGTTAAAGCCCTTGAGCCCTCTCGGTGAGGAAGGGGGGAAAAAAGCAGTAAGTTTAGCTTCCATGTTTAGTCAGGCCTTCTGACCCACATTAATGTTAGAGGAATTAAGGCCCAAGCTTTCTCTCAAGGCTGCCTTGGGCTGTGTCTGAGTTAGTTTCCTTGGTTAACTGATATGTACAAGGAAGGCAGAGTGGAAGTCTTCACAAGAAATGGCACCATTAAGTGGACAGTATAGAGATGATATTGCCAAATAGCGTAATGGTGTTACCTCTTTAGTTTATCTGACAGAGGGAAAATAATCATGAAAATGGGAAAGAAAAGGAAGAAGCTAATAGAACAGGGAAATGTAGGAAGAAGTAGGTAAAAGACAACCAGGTAAAAATCTGGTTAGTGGGGTAAAGAAAAAAATGGCAAAGTATGGAGCAAGGTGCTGTAGTTTTATGGCACTTGAGACTGAGTAACAGGAAGCTATAAATGCAAACAGAGACAAGGTATCTCCAGGTATTGGTAGCATGTACGGTTTGGTGGGGGTGTGTATGGGGGTGTATGTGTGCAAAAACATCACAGATCTAAGGAATTTTGAAGACATCTAAAACTTTTTAAACATTACTGAATGCAAAATACTTGCCTTTTCACTCGTAGATTGATAGTTGGTCTTCTTTCTGTTAACAAAACAGGAAAGGAACATAGGTTAAATAGCGACTTTTCTGGTGTTAGTTTTAACCCTTTGAGAACCTTATTTATGAATGCATTTTTCCAGATTTCCAGCAATCCTTAGGGTTTTTTCCCCTCTTAGAAAAAAGTTACAATAACAAATCCATTGAATGCTTTTAGATAGCTGTCATTATCTCGTGAACCACTGTCAAATTGCCTTCCCTAGCTTGTCAAGTCTTCCAGCTATGCTTTTTGTCTAGTTCATGGCCAGTATAAATCACACAGTATTTTAAAGTAATATTTGTATTTCTCTTTACTATTTTTTTTACCTGCTATCACCTAGAAGTGCTAAGATAAACTGTTAAAAGAAAAAAAAAAAAAATTGGAGGCCAGCCTCTGGTGAAGCACACAATTTTAGCCTTGTGTGGGAGCACTAAAATAGCTTGAGGAATTCTGACTTGCTACTAAGAAATTTAAGTGCATGAAATAAATCCATATCAAAGGAGTAGACCAGACATCCTCAGAAAGTTTCCACCAGTCATATTTTTACAAAACATTTCCTGAAATAATCTGTAGACATGGATATGAGGACAGTTCAATGTGGTTCTCATCATCTTTTGTCTAGTTTGAAGAGGAGACAAATGCGTGCCTGTAGCTGAGTTACGGCTGTAAACCATAACTGTGTAAAAAGACACATCTCCGCACATTTATCACAGTAGTAATGCTGAATTCATTTTCTGACCAGCACACTGGTTCTAATAAGGTAACCAGCTGGTGTGTAGGATCAGGTTTATTTCAGTGTTCAAAAAAGCCACTGTACAAGAATCATGTGAGAAAGGCCTTAAACAATCATCACAGTTACTAAATCATCAGAAATATAAATGAAGTTTGCAGCGATTTGTGTACTACTTGCATCAAGATACTTACTGGGAAGAGCTTTCCTCTGAAAAAGAAAAAAAAAAAAGAATTAGCACAAGAACAGTTTCCTTAGCTGATTTAAAGTTCTTTGAAATAGTTATTCATAGCTTATTCAGCTCTTCAGTTTCTAGAGGATTTTCTGAACCAAAAGTCTCTTTTTGGTGTAGTGAGTTTAAACAGAAAAAGATTAGGTTGCTTTCAGAGGTAAATGAACTTCCAGGTGAAAGTGAACTCTAACAGCAGCTCTGTTGGCCTGTTACTTTCAGGCAGCATTCCTTCTCAGACCCTGACATTTGGCATCCCTTCCTGCTGTGCTGAACCCTACAGGCACTAATGTAAACGCTACGGAGAGGGTTGCTTGGTGTCGAGCTCTTTGCAGCAATCCTTAAAAGCAAACTCTCTCCACGTGCACTTTCACTACGACCCAGAAGAGAGCGCCAGTAATTTAGTTTCCCCTTCATCAGAACTCCGCCGCTCAGACCTTTTAGACTGAAAGTGAACTTGCACGGCTTGTTTTTAACATTGCCTTTCTTTGCCATTCCCTCTCAAAACTAAAGTAGAGAGGCTCCAGGAACCAGGGTTCGGCTCGTTGCTTTCCCTAGATTGCTGTTTGGTAGCCTTATGCAACTGCACAAATGTCTCCACATCATTCTTGAAGTATCTTTTGCAGTAGAAGTTGGCAGAATAAAAATGTCTGCACAAAAAAGTTGCTGTTGTAACGCTCTTTAGCTTTAGCACCGTGGTGTTAGAGCCTTCATGAAAAGGAGGACACCTGACAGTCAGCAGAAGTACAGACTTTTTTTGACACAAGGAAGGAGTGATTTTATTTTACTTACTTGTAAAGTAGCCCTTTTTTTGGGCATAAAATACTCCAAGGCCACACAATGCCATTACCAGAGCCACAAATACTACAGCAGCGATGATACCGCTTACGTTAAGGTCATCTGTAATTATAAAACATAAGTCCAATGTTGTAAGTTGTAAAAATTTCCATTGGCTGGATTTTTTTCCCTAATTACTACAGGCACCTTTTGTATCTATAGGTGGTCTTTGGCCCAAGCTGCATAGTTAATTAGTAACACTTCGATACAGATAATTAGTCCAAAAGCACTACTGTATCACAGCCACATTAACAGGAGTGCTTGATACACTTCAACTGCTTAGTTCAGGTCAAAAGTAAGGAAGAAAGAATAAGAGCGGTCAAGGGATACACACTCCTCATTAAACCTATCCCCAATAAGTATTATTCAAGCCATATGTCTCTAAGGGAAAATATCTCGAAATCTTTAAAAGCCTTAAAACAAGTGTTTTCATATAGTTAGTTTGCCTAAAATAACTGAAACAGCTGACGGCAATGTCAGGTCCCGGTCCTGAAGAACTCTTCAGGCGAGTTATTTAAGATTCAATGCTTTTTTTATTTTTAAACAGCAAGGCTTTTAAAATTCAACACAATAAAGGCCAACAAATATTTTAGCCCAGATGTCTAAAGTTAAACTCTACACTGGGCTACTGAAACATCTAGCCATGTTTATTTTGAAGGTGATGACCCATGCCCATTTCCTGATGTAATCACCGAGCTTCAGACAATCATTCATTTTAGGAAAAAACAAAAACATCAACAAGCAGAAACATTTTCATAGGTTTTTGTTATATGTCCAATTACTTATTTGGATCCTGACTTTAAGCATACATTAATATATGGTTGGGAATTTTACCCCCAAAACTGGCAATTTTTGTGCATTGGTTGACAGCAGTTTAGGACTTTGGCGAGTATTTCCACAACAGAGGGATTCTATCTTGTTAGCTTGTGGAACACTTGCTCATAATCAACCAGGAATGCCTTAAAAGCCGTGACACAGTGACTTTCAGCTAAGTTCTAAGAAAGCACCAGAAAATTGCTTCGTGGAATACTTGGACATGAACTTCTGTGCAGTATTTGTTACCATCTGCTTTCCTATCACATCTGCAAGAGCTAGTTTTATGTTTTGCAAAAACATTCATACGTTTTGAGTTATTATAGACTGCCCCTCCAGCCTTTGCCAAGTTCTGTATTAGCTAACCAATGTTACACTTCACCTACACTGTGCAAGTAGAAAAAAGAAACAGGCAGCAGGATTTTTTTTATTTATCTTTTTTTCTAAGGTACGCTGACTTCTTCAGTGTTCCTCTGGAAGGTATAAAAGAGTCATTCAGTTAAATTTCTGATCTGTTACATTAAGATGTCACATGAATGCGTCTCAAAAGGGAGGCTTTTCATAAAGAAAATAACCCAGCGGACTGGCACATTATCCTGTACACCTTCCACAAAAGCATTCTGAAATATTAAGGCTCTCATATGGATACTGCTGTTCTGCGAAGTTCAGTGTTTAGCAACCTAAAGGCTGGCTACTGCAATAATTTTAAGGTACCAAACTAGCTGCTTTTCTCTGAAATGCGGAGATACACGTTTGTGCTGTAAGAAAGGAATGCTTTAAGTAGCCACAGCAACTATGTATAAGGAACTCATTATTATTATTCCTCCCCCAAAATGCCATAATCAAACAAAAAGGTATAATTCAATCTGGTCTTAGCTTCTCAGTTGCATCATGCAATAAAATAATTCCTATTGCAAGACTGTTTTCCGCCCTTATTTTCTTTGACACATACCAACTTGCATTCGCTTCACTGAGCATTTCTGAGATAATCCAATCCCATTGGAGGCTTCACAGAAATACTCTCCAGTGTCATTCTTTGTAACTGTGTTAAATAGCTGTTAAGACAGAGTCCAAAACCATTATCAGAATGGAAAAAAATTCAGAATTTCCTGTGGGATAGAAATGTTGACATGTCAACAGGGTTTATTTGTTTCAGGTTTTTTTGTTTAGAAAAACAAAGAGTGAGTAATTCTGGTCCAGTTCGACCTCATAATTCAGCTCCCTAGTCACATTCCCTGGTCCTTAACTTCAGCTTCTGGTCTAAGAGGGTCTTTTAGATGGACATTTTAACTAGATGGAGTGTATCTACAAGGAGATTCTTTTTCAGTGGATCAGTACTTTCCAATAAAATGCGTTTTCTTAGACGTGCTCTAACTTCAGAATCCCTGAAATCAGACATTTTGTTCATTTTACCAAAAAAACAACAACAAAAAGTTACCAAAAAAAAAAATCATGTACTACAAAAAATATTTCCCACACAAAGTTTGTGGTTCCCCCTCACCCCTGAAATGGCACTTTCTTTCTTCTTCCAATGGAGAAATGCTAAACTGCGCTATTTGTCAAATACTATTACTGTAAAAATGAAAATGAGGAGGCAAGAGATGGACAGAGACTGACCTCATGTCAGTTCCAGTGTTTCTCTGTATTTTTTTTTTTAATCATTAGACTTGTTAACTGTTTTCTCTTTAATACATCTCATACTTTAAAACTAAGATTTTCAGAAGTGATTAGTAATTTTGAGTAGTCCACCTAATTTCCACAGTGTACTGAAAGATCCACAGCACCTCTGAATGCTTAGTCACATTTCAGTTTCCACGTTCGTGCACAGGAGTAGGGTGTTCCTAGAACAACTCTTTACTTCTGAAAAATCTCAGCTGACAATGCATCGTAAGTAGTATTTATCAATTTTTTTAGAAGGATCAGCTAACGGGGGAGGGATGAGAAAGAGATGGCCAGTTCTGAGGGGAAAAAAAAACCACAAAACAAACTGCAAGTAAAACAAAAAACCACTAAGCTTGCTTACAGCCCCGACTCATTCCCACTGACTTCACAAGTACAGGGCTGGAACTTGTAAATGCCACTGGATTGCACAAATTCTGGACTACCCTTAGTGCTGCACTCCCACTGAAGTGTGTGAAGTTGCTATTTCAGATTTTAAGGCACTATCAAATGTAACTCTGTTGACATCCTGAGAGATCATTCTCACCTGGCACTAGTTAGCTAGCTGACAAGGTGAAATTTGTCATGTATTTTCTAGATTCTGCTCATTTATCATTACTGCAGCCTTGCAACTCGCCCAATTTGTCTGTATCACCCGATGTCTGTGGTTTGTCATTGGTCTGAGGCAGAAACCACCTTCTATGTTTGTTAGCACATATTTCAGCATGACATTGATCTCCAACAAAGACCTTGCGCATTTTTGGATTAAGACCCCTGTGCATCATTGTACTAAACAGTAAATTTGGTCTTCTTGATAGTTGGTTATGACAGAGCTGGTTATTACACTTACCAGAGTGCCAGACTTTTTATTCATGGTGTAAGTTATGTTTGCTGCTCTAGCACTGCCTGTTCCTGTCTTTTCCAGTAAGGCAACACCGTTCTTGTACCACTGGTACTCAGATGGAGGAGATCCCTCAGCCTCCTTACAGCTCAGTTCCACTACTGTTCCTGTCATTGCGGAGCTGGGTACCTCACATACCGGAGTAGTCGGAGCAACTGGACAATGAAATTGCACTTGTTACACAGTCTCATCAGTATTGTCTATATGACAACAGTTTGACAGTCACTGGTGAGGAGGTGAGCACTTGTGTACATGCTTAGAAACTACTGCGTTAATGAAATGAGGTGCTGGAGAAGGGGTTGAAGGCAGAGTCCTGCTACTGGCGAGCGCAGTAAGATTTGTGAGTTGCTAAAAATGGAAGAGGCTTGCGCCCAGCCTCCCCCACCACATGCTGCGTCATCCTGTCTCCAATCTATACACCCTCATCCAACCCCAGAGAGTTTGTTTCACCTCGTTTCTTGTATGGGGCCCCTTGCTCATGGACAGAGGAGGAATAACTCAAGGAATCTGTATTCCAGCAATTCCCCCATTCCCTGCCCCAGTATTTAAAAACAGAAGTGAGGAAGAGGAAAAAGATTTTTTTGTAATAAAAGAAGTCAACTGGTGTTTGAAAAATGATTGTCAGAAAGAATTACCAAGACTGGCCATCATCAACAGCCATTGTGTAAATCCCAGGTTGAGGACCAAAAACAATTGGCTACTAAATTTCAGTTTAAATTAAAAACAAACATTCCCACACGCAGATGGAGGAGAACTGATTGTTCCTTCTGCCATGAAGATGAACGTTTCTTCTGATTTTTATTACATGAACAGAAAAGGAACTTAATTTTTTTATTTGGTAACTTGAAGCTATGTAGAAGAAAACTAAGGGTGAAGAGGCATGCATGGAACATTAAAAGCACAGGTGACACCTTAACAAGTATTCATAGTTTTTTCTTGGATGATTTTAAAATAAAAAGCAAAAATAAAGAAAATCAAGTGAAATACTAATTAATTCACATTAACTTCCAAAAAGGTTTGTGAGCAACACACACACACTCTCTCTCTCTCTCTCTCTCTCCCCTTTTGGCTTTAAGATTTCAACTTTAAATTAAGAAGCCACATTTAAAAGAGGAAAGCTGTTGAGAGAGTGGAAGAAAGAACAAATAAGTGGGGTTACCTCATTGTTGGAGCTAATCAGAAGTTCATGAATTTATCATCCTTCATGAAGAACTTTGAGACTTTATTCATAATTTTAAAAGATCAATTATTTTTGTATAGAAAAAAACCAATATAGAAACTACAAAAGCAAATATTTTATTTTCTCCCTATATGGAGAAAAGAAGAAAACTACCAACCTCTACCACTCATCCACTGGGAAAAATACCAGGAGCAATGTAAGAAGAATGTGCTCAGTAATCACTTTTCCCTCCTTTCCCCAACTGGGAAAGAAAACAAACAAAAAACCACAAAGAACAACCACCCCCCCAAGCCAACACCATCTCTCCTGTAAATAAAGTCCACAGATTGCTAGCTCACTGGCTGTCATTGTGCAGACACTGCAGCAGTTTCTCCTTCCAAAAACAGGAGGAGACTGTAGCGTATTGGAATGAACTGCTGCTTAGGAATATTTGATAAGTGTTGACAGATGCTGACTTTCCAGTGCCAAACACCATGATCAGCTTATCCAGATTCTCAGCTACTGAGTGACTTCAGTTTTAGTAGAAATGGAAGCTTCACCATCACATAAATCAGCGTACTTGCTAAGTTTTGAGAACTGAAACCCACATTTATATCAACAAAACCCTAGTTATATTCCTTTCTAATGCAAGTGTGCATTTCGGAAAGCTCTTTTATGAAGTACGTTGTAGAATGTGCAAGCGCACGTGTGTTTATAAACCCAGCCCAAAGACGACCCAAAAACCCAGCAGTCACACACCATATGGACAACCCTATCTTCAACACCCCTTACCATCATACAATTTCTTTACAGAAGCCCAAGTAATAAAGTTTGTACCCAATACTGTGAGAGTAATAGTAGCCTCTCCCAGGCGTTGCCCCTCTTCACTCTTTGCACTGATTTCACAGCGGTAGGTCCCAGAATCCTTTCTAGTCACATTTCTAATACGGATTCCTGTATTCAGCATCTCTGCTCGGCCTCGAAGATCACCTTTAAGGGAGAACAGACAGAGAGGTTTCTGCTCTTTGCTTATAGCAAATGTCTACATCTCATTGGCTTGTTCCGAAATCATGTACAATTTATGAACTATTGCTCATTGGCTCAGTGTTAGTTATTACCAAGGAGAAATATGTAATCCCCGTCCCAAGGCAGTAAGAACCTTCCACAACTTGTCCATTTAGTCCAAAAAACCCCTCAGTTCAAAAAGCCTATATCTGTCACACATTTTCTAGTTGGAATGCTTTTTTCCTGCAGTTATTTCAAGAAAACATGTATAGCGGTAGTCAGGTGACAAAAAAGACATAATTTTCCACTAGAGGGATGGCAATCACTAACTTCATTACCTTACAGAAAGAACTGTGAGAGGGACCACAGCAAAGTATTTGACGTTTTAACTTGGCAAGAAAAACACAACGGATTTAGCAAAGATACTGCCATCAGACTTCTTACAATGAGGGTTTTTTCATTCTACAGCTTGTTATGAAATTAAAGTTACATGCACACGCAGAACCATGAGTTCCAGTGTTTCTCTAAATTAAATATATGCAGAAAAAAACAAGTTTATCAACAAGACCAGCACACCTTGCAAGCTCTACAAACTAGCAAAATAGCTGTGCTTTTATTTTACTTCTCAACCTTCATTTATTGTGTACAAGGTACCACAGACCCATGTTTTCTTCAACACATAAAGCTGAGGTAAGTCCTTTTCAGAACATATAAACAGAAATTCCACTTCTGAAAAGAATACGAATAATTTAAAATATACAGCTGAGTTTATATTTTATGTATATAAAACCTGCTGCATTATTCATATCTAAGTCTCCAGCTTTACAGGAGGCTTCAGAAACTTCTTTGTAGGATAGGAGTGCAGAGCTTGCAGTAGTTTTGGGGAGTTTATATCTGAATGTAATTTCATTTTTGAAAAATGTCAAGGAATGTGCAGTGTCATTTTTCTTATTCTTGAGTTTTATTATATTTAACTTCATTAAAAAGGTAACTAATCATTGTCGATTTTATTAAGAAATGCTTTCCCCCCCCCCCGGGAAGAATTCTTTTCCTCAAAAGGACAGCTGTTCAGTATGGAGAGTCAAGAGCATTCTCTTTCACTCATTTTCCTTACGTTATTCCCCAAGAAAGAATTGATAACTATGCTAGAGAATGACATGTTAAACCATCAGTCTAAGCTTGTAGTACTGTACCTGTAAATTCACCATTGTAGTAGACAAAGGAGACTCCTTGAGACTGGATTTTCTTCCATTCTATTCTTAAGCTCATCCCTTTTGAAAATTTGTGCTTGCAACTAAGAATAGCCTCTAGAGGGGGGGGGGGGGGGGGGGGGGAAAAAAAGAACACAAAAGGGAAAATTGAAGACTTTAGCATTGTGTTTGGTACACATTCAGGCTCCATGAAATTAATATTCTCCCTTCAAAAGAACTTGAGCAGTCAGCAAGGGCTAGATCTACTTCTCAAAGTGATGCCATCAGACCTTCTCCAGATTTACACAAACATAATGGGGAAACAGAAACTAGTAATTTTCCCATACTTCAGTGGCCTTTGGATCAAACTTCAGATGTTGGGGACTAGATATTCCCATGTTGGATGGGCACAGATTCTGTATTACTACCCTCATTTTAGGTTTAAATATTTTCGTCAGTGAGCAGACCACCATTAAAAACAGGACTCTGACCCTGTTATCAACAATATTTTGTGAATTACCATTCTGAATTCAGTATCAGTAGTTTAACTGTTTAAATGTATAACTTAATGCAGATGGAAAACATACCAGTAAGATGGTTAAATATTCTCCTAAGTAACTTATGTATTTATTTACAGTTTCACACTGGTTATTGTAAGGGTATGTGGAAGGTGAGAGTCTGCTTCATTAAGGTTTCCCAATGAAGGACCTTTTCAATGCAAAAGTGATAACAAGAAAAGGGGGCAGCAACAAACAAAAACACAGAGACACAAACGTGACAGACAGGGACTAACAGAGATGATGACAAAGACCATCAGTCTCCAAACAAACTGATGGGACTGTGGCGTGGGCAACTGGAGAGAGTGAGGGTCTCTGCATCCGTAGTTGGAGGGACCACAGATGTTGGGAGTGTGTGTCGGTGAGTCTCAAAGCATGTGTGCCTGGAGTGCTAGCTATTGGTGCAGAAGGGGTGGCTTGACTAAATTTAGGGCCAGCAACTGGGGTCACACTGGGGGTGTAGGCACCCCTGGGCTCGTGGTGCTGGCTTCTGGAAGTGGGGGTGTGTGGTGTGTGTGCAGTGTTTGTATCTCCCCTAAACCTGGTGTGCCTGGAGGTGTGTGTGTAACTCACTAGCAAGCCTCAAGCTGGGCGAGCTGGTGAGTAGGGCAGGGGTAGCAGATGGGCAGAGGGGCTGTGCTGGTACTCACGGGATCCAAGAATGTGCATGTGCTTGTGAATCTAGAGAGTGTTGTGTGAGGGCTTTCACCACTGAACTTCAATCTCCACTAGCCAGAGAGGAGGAAGGAGGCTCAGGTGTCTATACTTAATGCTTTACGTGAGCCCAGGCAGTGTTATACGTGGGTGCTGTTGAAGGCAGCGCCTTGCCTGTGGCGGTCTGTGTAGCTGGCAATGCCAGTGTTGCGAGTGTGTGTATGTGTGGGTGTGCGCGCACATGCATGCATCCCTGGGACACACGCGTAGCCTTGCTGCTGATTCAACCTGCAGATGGGAAAGCAGCAGCTGTGTCCATCGCCCTGGGACAAAGACCCCAGGTCTCCAGGCACATTGGGCTGGGCTCCAGTGGCCGAGCAGGGGGAACCCCCAGGCCCGCAGAGCTGCTGGCGGCAGAGGCTGCTCATAACACCCCTTGGCAGTTACCTCTTATTTTTCTTGAATTCTCGAGAAAAGAAGGTTCATACAATTGTTCACCTTTCTGTCTGTCCACTCAAGTTTCCCTGACTTATGTATAGTGGGCATCACCAACCAAATTTCACAGAGAGGCTGAGATTTCATGAGTTATTGATTATTGCTAAAGTTGCCATAACTGGGTAGGAAACAAACCAAAATTAGTGCTCCTAATGAGGAACAGGTCATACTGGGAGCCCAACTGTTCTTCTTTCCTCTGTCACAGCAGGGCATCAGCATATGCCATCACTAATATGTAGCTTGCATCATAGTAATTGTGGTCTATGGTCAAGCCTATAGTTATTATGGGGGGACTAAAGAGGGAGAGAAGACATGACAAACTGTATAGGTGAGTTACTGGGACAAAGTCAGTGTTTCAGTAGTTCCATTCTCTGTGGAACAGCATGCTGAAATATATATATATCTTTTTTTTCCCAGTAAATAACTCTTAAGTCAAGGTATTAATAAGTGTTGTTGGGAGACAACATCAGAGCAAAGAATCCAACCACACATCTGACTGACTCCAAATCTATTAATAAAGTAAAATTTAATATCTCCCAGAAACTTCTGTAGAAGAAACAAATACAATATTGATCTTGCCACCTTTAGGCTGCTCATCTTCCAATATAGGCCAGAGTATCACGGATCAAAAGCCTTTATAGTTTTGGCAATGCCTGTCTAACTTTCAGGAGACAAACATCCATTGCTCAAACACATAGTCAATCTGCATTAACTGGCACCCTCATTTCCAGTCTCAGCAAAAAAGGGTGAAGGGCAATTAAGAGCTACCGACAGATCTACCCACTCACCCTTTAGAGTCTGATTTCCCAGGTCTGTTCTGTAGAGAAACAAAAAGCTTCCAAGGGGCCAGACTAGTAGCCTTGGTGATCTCTCATAGGGGAAAAAATGTCCAGACTTGAAAGAAAAATTGAGGCAGGAGGGCATTCTTTGCCAGAAAACATGTTACATACGCACTGGCCGCTTCAAAAAACATGCTGTGCACTCAGGAAGCCCGAGGTTCCTGACTTCAGGTTGAGTGGATGGGTGGAGGCTTCCTGAATCTTAAGATTTGCTAAAGTTTCCTTTCCATTTTGTTTTTGTATCCTTCTAACAAAGAAAAACCATCATTCAAGCTCAGCTTGCTTTTGCTACTGACCTTGTGACAGTTGGCTGGTCTCATGAGCTGGTCTACATTAGTTGATACAGAGACAGCTCAGCTGAAGTATTCTCAGCTGAACAAGTCACCTCCGTATTGAATGAGCTGCCACTTTCTTGCATGCCACATTTTTTCGTTTCAGAAAAAGCTAGCATTGATGCCCTCCCACTAATCTTATTCGGAGAAAGGGAATGGAATGGGAGAAAGGGAGTGCACACAGAAGAGAGACCACATAGTAAAACCCTCCTCAGTTATAGTTCCCCTCTCCCGCTTTTCCCCATACTAATGGAGTCAGCGAGAGATATTTTCCAGAACAGGTCTACTTGACTTACATTAAGGTAAGCCTACAGGACGCTGTGCGTCAGCACAGGCTCTGCCAGGCCTGGAAGAACCTTCTGGGATCTTGGAGAGGTCTGGACAATGTTTAATTTGGATTTACATCTGGTCTGGAGGCTATAATTTGGTTATAGAATCATAGGATATCTCAAGTTGGAAGTGACCCATAAGGATCATCGAGTCCAACTCCCTGCTCCTCACAGGACTACCTAAAACTAAACCATATGACTAAGAGTGTCATCCAGACACTCCTTGAACTCGACAGGCTTGGTGCCGTGACCACTTCCCTGGGGAGCCTGTTCCAGTGACCGGCCACCCTCCTCTACAGTAACAGGAGTTGGAGGAGAAAAGAAAAATGCATTTCAGATCAGCTGCATTCATATGAATAGCTACATCTATCAGCCCATGCCATTCCCTTAGTGCTGCTACACAAAAAGAACTCGGCATGGCATTTGAGCTATGTTAAACTGATCTCACTCTATCATACAAATAACAAAAGAACAAAATGCAAGCCATATATCATATAAAAAGACAGAACTTAATCAAGCCTTAATATTACCTGAAGAGCTTCTCTCTCCTCTTGCCTGTCCTGAGCTCTAAATATATTAAGTTTTTCTTCCCCAAAAGTGACGAGAATACTTGACAGGAGCCCAGCTGACAGCTTTAGAGACCTCAAAAGTATTTGATTATTAACAGGTGAATAAAGCCTAAAACTCAGCAAACAGTTCTTTCAGTTCCCAAATTCCCATCTCTCTCCATTCCAACCAAATGCAAAAACCAAACAAACCCACATAACCCACAAACCTCACATACACACTACTAGGATCCCTTTCTCACCTACCCAGCAAACATCAGGTTTTCCTCCCGACCTCCTTAACTTCTCTAGCACATTATTGGAAGTAATTTGTCATTTTACATATGATATATACACATATAAATATGTAAATAGCCATTATAGTTACTGACAATTAAAAATAGCCATTAAATTATAGTTAGTGACAATTAGCTGTCAGTTGTTCTCTCTCTAGTCCCTCACTTCTCTGTCTTGTACAATAATTAACGCTTCTCCTTTCTATCAGTTCTCACCATTTTGGGTGGAAAGAAACCAGGCAGAAGTTACAGAGTGAGCTACCAGGACTGACAAACAAGTCATAGAATCACAGAATAGGTGAGGTTGAAAAGGACCTCTGGGGAGCATCTAGTCCAACCACACATCAAGTAAAAGAAAATGGGGACAAGACCAAGATTACACAAAGAGTCAATGGAGAGAGTAGGAGCAGGACCCCTCAGGAAAGACGGAGACAATCTTAACAGCTGCACAGCTTCTGTATACATAGCTTGCATGTATTGTGTATATATTAAAAATAATCACAGCAATGCCCATACTGTACCCTTAAACTCCTCTGCTTTTACGTTTTTGTTATCCGTTTCAATGGAAATTCCAGACACTTTATGATCTGCAAGGGGACAGAAAAAAAAAGACAGTTCAGCAATAAACACTTGTAATTTCATATGTGCTTCAGCAGCTACAAGCAATGTTTTCGAAACCTCCTTACACTGGGCAGATTAGATATTGTCTACTAGAGAGAGCATGGGACTAAGAGCTAGATCAGGGCTGGCTATGTGGGTGGCCTTGAACAATTCATCTTTTCTTCTCTGTGCGCTGGCACCTGTAAAAAATAGTAATATTTCTCTTTTACAATAGCATGATAATATTTACATGTGAGAAGTTCTATATAAACAGTAGGCATTCTTTTATATTGGGGTAATGTCTCAGTCTGTTTCTAATTGGGGAGACTTGTATTAATCCATAAGGGTATTTTCCATTGTATTCCTATTACAAGGCAGGCACGTTTACTGAAGAATACCATGTACAGCTTCTACAGGGTAAAAAAATGCGTGCAGTAATTGGCAGTTACCTCAAATTCTTGTTGAAATGAGAAGGAAAACATTAGTCAACATTTCTATAGTTTTATATCAAAGAGAGAAAAAAACCCCATATGTTCTTGAATATCTCTTGTATCAGGAATACTGAAATTCCAGAGAGAAGAAGTGAAATAACCACTAGCCCTACATCATCAAGCCCCGCCCAGCTACCTCCTCCCCCACTGCACCTCACTATACATCCTCTCTTAAGAACTGCTCTCCTCCCAGGAAAGGACTCCACCGTGTTCCCTCATGATTCAGAAGCGTTCCTGCAAGGCCCAAGAGTCGGTCACAGTTATTCCAACTACTCCATGGCAGGCTACAAGTCTACCAAGTGCTTAAGAACAGCTAAATGCAGTTCTTTACACAGGTTTAAATTAACTTTTTTTTTCCCCCAAAGCATCTCAAGTTCCCATGGATTTAGGACCAGTTTTGAAAACAGCATGGACACTCCTAATGCAGTCCATTTCCTCCATCCACATCAGCCAACTGAACAATTGCTACAGATTGCTATGAACAAGAACTAAGCCTCTCTCCCCATCAACAATATTTAGAAACATGGCTTGTTTAAGAGCATAATGTTCTTTTGACTAACAGAAACTAGTCTTGCTTTAATCCTTTTAGTCTAATCTTGCTATTTACTTCTCTCATGCACACAGACCTCCTTTGTTCATCCCCAAAGAATTAATTTCCCTTTCCCCTGCCTAACGGGGGAAGAGTTGCACACAACCTAGCAGATGGATATCCAGTCTTGATCTGAAGACACAAACAGATCAAGAATCTTTTGCTTCTTATTGTTTTCTTTTGACAGTTGATTACTTCTGTTGAAACGTGTGCCTCATTTCTCACTTGAGTGAGTCCATTTGGGCTTTCAGCTATGGGTTCTCACAGCTCTGAGTTAGCATGCCATTTTCATTGTATGACGCTATCATCATAGAATAGTTTGGTAGTTGGAAGGGACCTCTAAAGGTCATCTAGTCCAACCCCCCTGCCGTGGACAGGGACATCTTCAACTAGATCAGGTTGCTCAGAGCCCCGTCCAGCCTGACCTTGAATGTTTCCAGGGATGGGGCATCCACCACCTCTCTGAGCAACCTGTGCCGGTGTATCATCACCCTCAGCATAAAAAAGTTCTTCCTTATATCTAGTCCGAATCTACCCTCTTTTAGTTTAAAACCATTACCCCTTGCACTATCACTACAGGCCCTACTAAAAAGTTTGCCACCATCTTTCTTATAAGCCCCCTTTAAGTACTGATAGGCTGCAATAAGGTCTCCCCGAAGCCTTCTCTTCTCCAGGCTGAACAACCCCAACTCTCTCAGCCTTTATTCATAGGAGAGGTGTTCCATCCCCCTGATCATTTTTGTGGCCCTCCTCTGGACCCGCTCCAACAGGTCCGTGTCTTTCCTGTGCTGAGGGCTCCAGAGCTGGACGCAGTACTCCAGGTGGGGTCTCACCAGAGCAGAGTAGAGGGGCAGAATCACCTCCCTTGACCTGCTGGCCACGCTGCTTTGGATGCAGCCCAGGATATGATTGGCCTTCTGGGCTGCAAGCGCACATTGCTGGCTCATGTCCAGCTTTTCATCCACCAGTACCCCCAAGTCCTTCTTGGCAGGGCTGCTCTCAATCCCTTCATCCCCCAGCCTGTATTGATACTGGGGGTTGCCCCAACCCAGGTGCAGGACCTTGCACTTGGCCTTGTTAAACCTCATGAGGTTCACACGGGCCCACTTCTCGAGCTTGTCCAGGTCCCTCTGGATGGCACCCCGTCCCTCTGGTGTGTCAACTGCACCACTCAGCTTGGTGTCATCTGCAAACTTGCTGAGGGTGCACTTGATCCCACTATGTCACTGATAAAGATATTAAACAGTACTCATCCCATACACCATCATATACCATCATGGTTTTCTTCTCAATTAAAGATAATTCCTTATTGTTCAAGTTTGGCACTACAGAGGAAATTCTCCATCCAAACTGTTCCTATGGCCCTTTTCCTCCATAATTTTCTAGTTTTTTTCAGCATCCTTTAAAAATAGATGGCGGTTCTATTGGTATCTACAACCATTGCCTCTGTGAGTCATGGAGCAACAGTCAGAACAGGTATTTGAGTCTCCTGCACTGTAGCAAAAGTTCAGTTACTCATTCACTGTATACAGTTGTGGTGGGTTGACCTTGGCCAGCTGCCAGATGCCCACCCTGCCGCGCTCTCACTTCCCCTCCTCAACGGGGGAGAAAATAAAATTAAAAAGCTCATGGGTCAAGAGAAAAACAGGGAGATCACTTAGCAATTACCACCGCAGGCAAAACAGACTCAACTTAGGGAAAATTAATTTTATTGCCAATTAAAAATAGAGTAAGTGAAGGAGTTGTGGGGAATGAGGGTTCTGCTCAGTCCATAACAGCTGCTCTTTGGCGCTCCTTCCTTGGCACACTTTTCCCCTGCTCCAGTGTGGGCTCCTCTCCATGGACCGCAGTTACTGTCAGGAGCCTGCTCCAATGTTGTGGTGGTGTCATGTTGTTCCCCCCCGCCCCCGTGTAGGCAATAACCACCAGTGGGGGTTGTGATGGCTGCATCCAGTTTTGGGGACGGATGGGAACACAGTAGCCAAGGGCTGTCTGGAGCAGTGACCCAAACATCTTGCTGGTATGCAAATATGACTATAAGTCAATCATCTTACTCTATAAATAGTGGACAGCCCAGGGCCCGTTGAGCTCTCCTGCACAGCAACGGGCTGCATGGTGGGATCTCCCCTCATAGGGTTACTCCTTGAGGTTGAGAGATTCCTTGCCACAACAGATCCTCAGTAAGTGACTAATAGCATGCTAAACTTTGAAATCTTAGCTATGTGATATAAAGGATTAATTGCACATATATAATCCTTTAGACATAAACCGTTGACCAAGACTGGGACTAGGATTGGATCCAGCCGCACCTAGACTCCTCTCTGAGAAGGAGTTTAGAAAGCAAGGGCGTCCTTTCTGAACCTCATGGCTCAACAGGAGGGTCTCCCTGACAGTTTTGTCTGACCCTGCCCTCTATGCAGTAAATAATCAAGTGTCCTTTGCCATTGAATCTTTCTAAACCACTGACGCATTTACCATTGCACTTTGTTAACTCACTGTTTTATATCAATAAAGTGTATTGTTGCTTCTCTCTTACAAGTGAAGTGCAGTCTCACTCCATCCACAACAAACGTGGATCCTCCAGGCACTTCAGCCTCCTTCAAAGCATATCCACTTGCTCTGGTGTGGGATCCTCCACGGGCTACAGTGTGGATATCTGCTCCAGCATGGTCCTCCATGGGCTGCAGGGCAATACCTGCTCCACCATGGTTTCTCCATGGGCTGCAAGGGATCCTCCCTCTCTCCCCTTGGTGCTTGCAGGGCTGTTTCTCACACTTTTCCCCTCACCCCTCGCTGCCGGGCAGCGTTTTGCCCTTTCTTACCCAGGCTTCCCCCGAGGCGCCGCCATTGTGACTGTGGGGCTCGGCCGTGCCCCGCAGTGGGTCTGTTGGAGCCGGCTGGAACCGGCTGTGTCCGGCACGGGGCAGCCCTGGCCGCTCCTCACAGAGGCCGCCCTGCAGCCCCCGTACCCCTGTATTACTCTTCAGCGTTGCTGCTTTCTAGATATCTCACCATCCCCTTCCCCTCTTCCAAATGTACGTCCAACATTTCTTGTTTCTAAGAGAATACAGCTTCACACCTGGCAACATAAAGTGAATTTTCGTATGTGCACATTACCAGAAGATCCAAATTTGTGTGCAACAATCCTGTTCTTAATATGTTTTAATTTTATCATCACCTTTATGTTATCCCAAAATAGTTACAGCAGAGTTTATAATATGAAAATAAATAAGAAGTGAAGAAGACAATTCCAGAAATGCCATTTATGTACCCTTAGAATACTGAAATAGCAAAAAATATTTGCATTACAAAGAGCACTTGGAAATTTTTTCCACCCCATGAAGAAAGTAAACTTTCCTGCTGGACTTTAAAAGAAGAAATAAAAACCCCAGAATAACCCCCCACACACACCCTGTTGAAACCAGAGGAGGGAACCGCTTCTCCAGCACTTCCCAAAGTAACCGTTACTCCTGCATGTCCACACAGAGCCTATCTCCTTGTTTTTGTCCAAGCTTGGTCTAGAATAAAGCCTGAAGTAATTTTCCTTTTAACCTATTAAGCCCTACTTAGATTTATGGAAAGAAAAACAACTTTTGACTTTTACCCAAACCATGTTTTCTAGAACAATCAACCCCCCCATATCCTATATGCCAATAGATAACAAATCATGTTAACTATTGAAATAACATCTTCCTTCATGTGTTCACAATGGGGAGGAGCATTTTGTTTTGAGGCCCTGACAGCAGCTAACACTTGCTAACACTTAGGTAGGAAGCATTTCTAGGACTCCATTGTGTGGGTAAAGCCATTTATAGATTATTGGCACATCAGCCTTCTCTGTCGGGACACAAAACAGCTCTAATACATGCAAATCACCACTGTATTACATTCACTGTTTCATGGACCTGGAAATTTCTCTCCTCCTCTTTAATACAGATGTCATGCAGCTCACTGTCACGGTCTAAGTATTCATAGGGTAGAAGCCACAATAAGAAAACATGTTTTATGACTTCTGGGGCAGGATTATGGTACTTACTTCTCACTATGGAAGTTAGCACAAAATTACTTTGCATACTTTGTATTGGGAGCTTGCAATTGCACAGTCTCCATACTTCCCCTTGCATCAAGGTATTTACATAATACATGAAGGTCCTATTATGCAATGCAATAAGTACAAAATACATCAGCAAAAAAGAAAGAAAGAAGTTCAACATACATACAGCCCTCCTCCTCACACACACAAACCACACGTATACATGACCCTCTTCAAGAAGCAGTAGAGTCCGAACAGTAACTTAAGGTGGTGCAGATAGCTGGCCGAATTAAAGCCATTATATATTCTGATCAAGCAAAACGACCGAGAGCTCTTTAAAAGCTAGAGCATCTCTTCCTTAAAATGTCCTTTTAGAAATGCCTCCGCCAATTATTCATAATCCATGATTTAAGCTTTGAATTTTAATTCACCATATAAAGAGCAATAGTGAAAAGATGACATATTACTGTACCAGTAAATTTTTTGTTCATCAAATGCTTTTATACAGACTGAAAAAAAACCCCTACTCTTATGTGTCAGTAACTTCATTTGTTTAGAAGTAAACCCCAAAAATACACACTTTCCATTTGACAATCACTCACACAGCTGTAAACTGATACTACTAGCTGGAGGAATCATTAAGGAAAAGCATATTAGTCAAACCAAATCAAAGGAAACAGTGCGCCTGGAGGAAATTACATGAGAACAGAATCAAAACAAAGTTATAAGTACAAGAGAAAAAAACAGTTTTGTGGTATTTGTTTTGCCAAGTTCTAAATAGCAGGTGGTCTAGAGCAAAGCTTAACAAAGGATTTCAGAGGATACTGTAAGTTTAGGAAGTTCGATGTCCCAAGAATAAAGTGATAATGAAGCCAGTTCTCTTACTGAAATCCCTGAAAGAGAATAGGAAGCCAGACATCTGTTTGGTGTTAGCATTGTTCAGACATGTGACCACCTCAGGATAAACCATCGGCAACATACTTAGATGCTGATGCAGACTTCTCAGCTATGTAACTACCTACCATGAGATACTCAAACGATACCTAGAGTTTTGCCACAGTCACATCATTTAAACACATCTGTTTTGGCTCGCCTGTTGCCATATTTTTTCCTAAGAGAAGTAGTCCATAGATTACATAGTTCATAAATGGGGAAGGGGGAGGAGAAGCTATCTACCTTTGGACAGAATTAGTTGTGAATCACCTAAAAAAAAAAACCAACCCAAAAACCCCCACAAAAACATAACTCCCATTCTTCTTAGTAGTCTAAGATGTGGTTGCTACAACCGAAAGGCTACCAACCCTGCTCACAGTGGTGTTGCCAGGCTAGACTACGTTAACTCCAACAGTTAACAACAGGCAGCCAGAGCTCAGACCCACTGCTCTTCCCAGCCATGTGGTCAGTGTTTAAGCAGCCTTTGACTTCCATCAGTTCTGCTTGATGAATGCTAACCTCCAGCAAACATACGCTGGAGAGAGATCGGGAGTATTCACAGCCTCTGCAGGAGTCTCCTGTGTTGGCCAGAGCCTTTAACCAATCTCCAAAATTGGTGATTTAGGCACCAAAATGTAGCCTGAAATAACTGGAGTAAACCCAGTTTCATTAAGTAAACATAATATAAACATGGCATTAAGACTTCAAATTTTGGATAAGGGCTAGAAGAAATTATCCCATGTCATGGGGGGAAAAAAAAAAAAAAAAAGAAAGAGAAGCTCAACTTCAGTCTTCCAGTTATCTTGAGTTACAAAATTTCTTGAATCTTAAAGAATAGAACAGGATTTACTTTGGGCAGAGTTTATCCGATTCACAAAAAAACCAACCCTGCATATCTTCAGCCACAGAAAACAAATAAAGGAGTAGTCTGAAGGAGGGGGAGCTGCAGGGTGGGAATAATAAACCCATCTAAGCCCAGATATGGAGAGCAAGTTTGTGTGTTAATAGGCGTGGTGTGACTGCATAAAGGATGGTAACGTAAGAGAGAAGGCACATTTTTTGGCTGACCAGCTAAATGGGTCTAAAACACAAAAGGAACTTAAAGAGCTTCTCAGCCACCCCTTCACTTACGTGGTAGCTGCCAACAGCACTTCTATCATGTTTTGGAAACTGTTAGACTTAAACACAGCAAGTTTTAGTAGTTCAGACCCCGGAGCTGCTGCAACTCTCTGAGACCTGGCAGTAACACATAGAGCTCTTGAGAGTAGTTTAACATGCTGTGAAATACGTGGCAAGATTTTCAACACTCTTACTGGCTAATTAGGACATAGACCTTGCAGATGTTTTTAATCAAGGAAGAAAACCTAGGGATCCTACACTATGTACACATGTGCTATCCCTACATCAGTGGCAAATGAGAGAAGTTTTTCTATCAGCTGGAAGAAACTGCTTTTAACAAAGTAGTTAAGTTTTTAGTCCTTACAACTATAAGGAAAACTGTTCCTCGATACGAGCAGATGCAGTACTGGTTTCCTGGCACTACAAAGAAGTTGTTCTAGTGTATCTGTGCTGGTAGTGTTTCAAGCATAAGGAAAAAATATGGCTATTTATTTTCATGCCTTAGACAGTACTAGAAATGTAGTATCTTGGTATTGATGCTTGGGAATGACAGAGATACAGCAGAAGCAGCAGGCTTTTAGATACTCAGAAGGTTCAAAGAACAGGGGGATGCAGGGAATAAAAGCTCACTGGCAGAGTAACGCAGCTTAACTTCTGTGTTGTAGGCAGGGCCTTTTTCATAAGGACATTTATTAATAACCTCATGAAAAGCCTTGTAATGAACTGCAATTTGTGTGCATAGATACCTGCTAGCTTTCCCTGCCCTCCTTTTATACAAGCCCTCTCCTAACTCCTGACAATTTTTTTTATTCGTGGAGAAATGGACTAGGGTTTGGGAGCAAGGGAAGAGCGGGGGCGGGGGGAAGAAAATAGCTAAATCCAGTATTTGGTTTGGCTTCTCTTTTGGAAGAGCAGCTATTACAAAATTAAAATTCCATCTCTATAGCTGAGTATCTGACACACACAAAATTGACCTTCCCCCCTCCCCCAGCGAAATCAAAAAAATTTCCCCAAAACCCAAAGGCATTTCCCCCCTTTCCAGCCCAGGCTCAGAGCCATGCCCAATGGAGTAATCCTCCACTCCGTTTGCTCTCCTGAGCAGAGCTATAGATTTGAAGCCGATAAGACCAGCATCCAGATGGTAGGTCGGTTAGCTATATAACACACACATTAAGTGTCTTGCTGGGAAGTCAGCAGATACTCTCTTCACGTTTTTTTATTAAAAGATCTCGAATTAAGAGCAAAAGCAGTCAAATTAAAAAAAAAAAAATTATCTACAGATACTCAAGTAAGCAGTCAGGTTTTAAGGTATCCTGCCTACAAGACCTCTACTGCAACAAAGCAAGGTGTCACCCTAAAGTGTGCTTCAGGGTGGTTCCTCCAAACAGAAAAACCTGACAAGTAGTAGGTTGTTTCAGAAAAAAAACCAAAAAACACCCCAAAATTTTAGCTAAAGTGACAAAGCTTAAATGGCCCAGCTGCTCAAGTTCAAATAATTTTTCTTGGACTTCCTACTTATTACATATCCAGAGGTCTAGAGCCTAATACAAAAAAGCGCTTTTTTTTAGATGTAGCATAAAAATAAAAACAATCCTTCACACTCATCTGTTACAGAAAGTAGGTTTTAATCAGCTTCAGTAATTCTGCCTTCATAATGGAAATCACATGAGAAACATTTTCATCCAGTCAGGAGTTATTTAAACAGGGGAAGAGAAGCTTTGCCAGAAAGTGACTAAGAGCAGGATTTCTACCTGTATTAAAAGCTGGTATTGGATGATCTGAGGAGCTCTCAGTCTCACAGGGGAAAGAAGTTCTTGTGTTGAATGCCTCAACTACAGAGCAGCCTAGCAAAGAGGTTTTCATTTATAATGCCAACCTAAGAACGAGTTAATCCTCGGCTTTGTGTGCACTGTTTAGTGCAATCTGGAAGGCTAGCACACCAGTTGATGGTGCCTTTATTCTTAACTTTCAAGTTAAGCAAAAAAAAAAAAATCTTGAAAGTAAAAGTAATAAGGGACTGAAGTTTTCAGAGCCAATTATCTAAAGTTATCAGTACTAGTCCTAAGAGTTTAAGATCATGTTAATGATTCATTTCGGAGCAGAGCCCCGAGGACAGTTGGCCCTGGAAACACAAAACTGGAAGTGCTTGTAGAGGAGAAAGTAGGGAATAAAATCAAGTAGCACGGGACAAGAAAAGAAGAGATCATTTAGGTCAGCCTTTCTGAAGAAACTGAACACCGAAGCACAACAATTCCAGATAAACTGAACAGCCTCCTAAGTGCTTTCAGCAGTCCCAGCACTGAAAGATCACTGCATGAGATGGTGTGGGAAATTCTGGGAAAAAATAAATTTATAAATTAATTTTTATATAATTAATAATCAAAATGTAAAATTAAATTCCCTTCAAAGTTTTTTTTTGCCTCCTCTTTTTCTACTCACACAGAAGAGAGGAACAGTTTGAATTCACAGCTTGCAAAGGTTCAATCTAGCATGGAGTTTATTCCAACAGAGAGACAATCCAGAAAGCATATGCTATTAACCAAATAAATATTTATAGCTTGCACTTTTACAAGACTCAGAACTCTGCTACTCTTCTTGTCTCCATGGCAATTCAGAGGGAGCTTCTGAAAGCGGGGGATGGGGTTTTAAACTAGTCAGGCTCTCACAAAAAAGCCTATTTTCCAGCCTTTTCCCAGTCCTGCTCAACATTGGTTTCCACGGCAACTCAGCAGCGGCTCAAAGACAGCTTGTAAATGCAGTGCAAGCCTATAGCTGCTTCAGCTGTTGCTTATTTTAAGAGGCATCAGGATGCTGATGACTTGTGTCTAGTACCATCGTGTTTCAAAAGACCACGAGAATAGGCTATGGGAGTAGAAGCCCCTTGCCACTGCTGTCCCGCCCACCTCATGTCACACACTACAGCAGTGATCTGAAGAAACAGATTTCCAGTTGCGTTACGAGGTGTAACAATTCAGCAAAACACTTGCCTGGGCAAGTACCTAGAGAAATTCTTGTAGAATGATTATTAAATTTACAAAACAAAGCTAGGTACCCAAACTGGCATGTTCCTCTGAAGTCAATAGTACTAGACTGATTTACATCAACTGTAAAGTCAGCCGTGCAACACAAGAGAGTTGGGAAACCAGAGGAAACACACACCACCCCCACCACCCCCCCCAAACCCTTGCAACTATTCTGGCCCACAATTTGAGATAAAGACCTCTGAAATCTCCTACAATGTTTAAGTGACTTTTGCTGGAATTGCCAAGCAATTTGAAAAGGATAAACACTTTCAAGAAGTCGCGTCATTTATATACCTATAAATACACACATTACTTATCTAAAAAATCCTGAAAACAAATTTAGTTTGCTTTCCAACTGTGCCAACCAGCACTAGTTACAACTCCAGTAAACACCATATGAAACTGGAGTCCCTACTCATTCAGAACCAGTGAAGTCATTCAAGCTCCCTCACTGTAGGACCATGTTTCCAGATGCTAGGAAGAACATCAAGACGCTACAGTTTTAAATTGTAAGTAAATACATTGTTATAGTGAAGGAATGTCTCTTCCCATAGTTAAGTCTTACTCATTTAAGCTAGAACCAAATTTCCTGTGCGTCCTCAGTCCCTTCTCAAGTTTATAGCAGTTTTTCCCCAGTAGGTCTTCTCAACCCCTTTTTGATTAATCTAAGCATTTCTACAAAGCGCTTTCACTGCAGAGGGTGAGTACATATGAGTATGTATTAAGTTCTGGCTCCTAAAGTTATAGGAGTAGCAAACTAACCAGACTTGTGCATTGCAAACAGATCCTAAGTAGCAGGTAGGATAGCTAATTTGACCAACTACGCCCAAATGTCTCATTTTCAGCCAAGTGTAATAATCAAAGCCAAGTCTGCATTGTCATCTTATGTCCCCCACTGAAGGGGATGATATATCTGAAACACAATAATTAAAAAAAAAAAAAAAAATTGCTCTCTCTGAAGCAAATACTGACCTAGAATATCCTTCTATACTAATATGCAACGGATGTAAGAATAACTCCTTGCGCTGTGTTTTTTTAAAAAAGGGCTTTACGCAGGCTTTCTCCCATTCAATTTTTGCTGACTTTGGGACATACCGTGACTTCATTCTAGCTAGCATGTCCATTAAAAAAACCCCAAAAGGTCAGTCTTTCCAAAAACAGTAGGATGCTCTTTAAATACAAATACTCAGCAAGAGCCTTGTGCAATGCTTTGTGAATTTGGGATTTCTGAGGAGATGTTTCCAATAACTGGGGGTGGTGGTGGTGTTTTCATTTGAGCAAATTTCACTCAAACCATGAATTTTAGGACTGCATCCAATTAGTGATAAACAGCACTAAACTTAGCTTTTTAACTTTTTTCCTCCAGACCAGATTCTTTGCTAATATGAGCTGGGAACATGATGACCACTTCTCTCCTGGCCAAAAGAATTTGGTGAACCCTTCCTAATAATCCAAATGCAATTGCCAAATTAGCTCATCCCATTTTCATTCACACATGATCTCTTACGCTGCCAAGTTTGCTCAGTAGTCTCTTCCTGCCAGAAGCGGTTAACAGTCATGTTTAATGACTATTACTTTCAATCAATATTGTAGTTTACAGTACAAATGCATATCTTCAGCCTTAATTCTACAGGCCTTTAATAGATAATTTAGTTCTTTAATATAAAATATTATAGAAGCGCCTTCTGGCACATTTGAACAAGACTGAAGCCACTCCTTCAATTCAATTGAGGCCGATACGTATCAAGAGGAGGTAGAACAAACAGAAGATGTTTTGCATGCTTAAAGGAGAAGGGTGATTAGAAGAAATCCTCCGGAAGGTAGAGCTAGGAACAATAGGTCACAGTATAATAGGTGCCAAGTTTTCCTTAAAGGGGATGAAGAAGGTAAAAAAAACCCCAAAAAACAAACAAAATGCAAACAAAAACCCCCCACTACAGTCTTCATCACATTAAAAGCTACACAAGCAAAACAACATATGGGTATTCAGATTAGAAAACATTAGAAGAACAACACTGGAAAGTTACACAGGAAACAGGAATAAACATAATAGAGTAACTGTGCTTTGTTTATTTATTTTTAAATCAAGCATAAATGTTAACTTGGTGATCATCACAGCTTTTCAACGGAAGAGATGTGTTAGGATCCACATCCTTGAGAATATTTGGGTAAGGTTCACTAATGAAACACTCTGCTGCTTTGTGTCAGAAGGGAAAGCTCACTATGTGAGCTAACATTCAAAATTCACTGGTTTGCTGCTTCATGTAACAGGACTTGATGATCTTGTCTGCAGTTACTTAAACTAAGAAAGTACCAGCTGTTTCACTCTCACAAAAATGAAACAAACAAAAAAAGATGTCAGCAATTCTGTAATGCTGTCAAACTACAACCAAAAAAAAAAAAAATCCAGGAGACAGAATGATTTGTATGGAAGACAAATAATCTTGTCAGAATTAAATAGTCAATCTAGTCACAGTTCAGAGACAGAAATAGTACCAGGAACAGGTAGAGCTGGGAATTTTTTTTTTTTTTTTTTTTTTTTTTTTAAGAATAAACCATATCTGATTAAGGATTCAGCCCCCTGGGTCACTACCTTCTGAAGTGCAACTTAGTGCTTAAAAGTCTGGTGGTTAAAATGGTTATATCTGGAACACTCTACAGCGCACATATGGTATAATATCATCAAAACCCACACGTTACATTTCTCGAATACTCGTAAGAGTCAATAGATCAACACATTTCATGAAACCATGACTCCCAGATAGGCATATATGCTGCTTTAAACTACTGCTTTGCCTACTTCTGCCCGTATTCCCTTTATAACCAACTGCTCATGAGATATTGAGGCTCTAGAAACTTGTGTGACACTATTATTGCTTAAACTGAAGTTTCCTTTAGAAATAAGAATAAGTAATACCACTTTGAAGGTGCTTGTGCTCCTTCAACTCAGGTCAACTAATTTCAGTTTAAGGATCTCCTTTTGAGAAAGATGACTGAAGAACAAGCCAAGGACTACACTGGCAAACAGATTATACAGGCAGACACACATCAGCATAAGCACTGTGATCACATGGAACCCAAACACAAAACAAGGTCTTCAGAGTTCAGCTCTAAATTCACAGAACAATGTATTTTAGTAAGAAGAGGATCTGGACACATTTACATATTTATTCCCCCTGTTGCTGCAGGGTTGAGCTTCTTGAAACGAGCCTGGATAGTACAGAGCTAGCATCAGCAGAGCTATGAGTGGTCAAGAAATCAAGGGAGCCAGATGGCTTGTTGAATAATAGATTGCTGCGGGCATTTATCTTCTAGAAGAGAAACTCATCACCAACTCTGTAAAAGTTCAACAGTTCTGCTGAAAGTGCCTTTGTAAAATAAGCCCATAAGCTTTTATGGTTTATGTTTACGAGTGCCAGGTATTGTTTTAGGGCAGATAAGGAACAGGTTCCTTACAAGAAAAAATTAATTACTCTTTCACAGGAAAGAGTATCCACTTCAGAGCTGCACAGATATGCAACTCTTCATAGCCAAGTCTACACATATCTTCTACTTAAACAGTCTGATTTCTTAACTAAGCCCCTTGCCACATTTAGCCATAGGAGATTCCTTGGATATTATCTGTTCACCCAGCACACGTTTCCCATCCCTAGGCAGAGGCAGCTGAAGAACATGGACTGTCCACCCTTCAGCCACCACAACTGACAACCTAAAATAATCAGATTTCATACCACGTTTTTACATACAAGATTTCAGCAGGGCTCCATAAAGTTATAAGGGATGCAAATGTCGCATATAGGTGCAGGACTGCAGCCTTAACGGCAAAATGATGCAGTAGATAATTTTTCTAGTTTTCAGATGATTAGTTACTAACGTATCTATATTGGACATACTATTTTAAATAGTATGCCTGTAAACAAGGTTACTAGGACTCCAGTCAACTTCTTTAAGTACATATTGGACACACAAGCTACACTGTTAGTTCCATTGACGTTCTGTCTAGTTACAGTTTGTCCCTCTCCTTCTCTTTGTATTCATGCAATGTGAGCTCATTCAGCTTCAAAAGAAGGGCAAATTCCTCCTTACCCCCTCCCAATATTTTGTTAACTGCTTGTAACATCTAATTTCTGCTGGAATCCATAGGTATAGCATCACTTTAGTAACCAACAGCAGCTCTGTTCCTTGCCCATCCTGTTCTACCTCCAAGCTACTCTTTTGCTTTGGGAGCAGCGGGAGCGTACACTGATGTATACCATAAATTGTTAAAGATGCCAATAAAATCCAAGTTCAACTTTGGCCCCCCCCAAAATTAGACGAAGTTGAAACCGGTTGTGTTCAGTTTATCAAATGCTAGGCTGATCCTAAATACTGACTTATTCCCAGCTTTCCAAAGTGAAGTGTAAAACAGTCTTTTGGGTTCAGTAGATTTTGCTATATAGATATTCTATTCTTCTAGAATATAGATATTCTATTCTTCTAGAATAGGTTCTATTATTTTACTACAAGACAAAATATGTCTTAAATTTTTATGACATTTTCATAAGAAAATACAAGTTTTCTGTGACTTCTTTTTGTTGGACTGAAGACCAGCTTAAAAAGGTAAGAAAAAAAAACTTCTGCGCAGCTTTGATGTTCCGTAGAAGACATTAAGTTTGCTTTAACTCAAGAAAAATGTTCTGCACCTGAAAGTCTGTACATATAAGAACTGGCCATCCCCCTCCTCTTTCTCTGTTTACATAGCTTTTAAAAGCTTTGATTAAACTTTAAATAAGTTTAAATGCTTATAAAGAGGCATCACTTCATTCTTGATTCTCACAGAAATCAGTGCATTCTCCCAACGGCTATTTATGTTAAAGAGCCGCTGCACTCTTTGGCAACTGGGCAAAACCTCTGTAGCACTGTTTTCCCTCCCTTCTCCCCCCTAAAAAAGGGGGCTAAGAAGTTGAACACAGCTGGAAAGCGAACAGCAACTGTGTGTGGATTGTTACAGTCTTGAGGACTCAGCTAGATATACAACTGGAACACGAATGAAATGAGAGAGAGAGTATGGAGTGACAGGGGAAAAGTAGAGCTGAAAACAATTTTTTAGTTAGTCTCTCTACATATGGTGCTGATTCCCTGTTGATAAACAGCTTCCCCAGATGACTTTTATCCCCTAGAACATTATTTATTGAAAGGGTCCGAAGACGAGTGCTATAAGTACATTCATTAACTTCTGGAAGTACCCCTGAGCCATCACTTCAACAACACTTAAACTGAGCATGTAGAAAGAGAAGAATCACATTTACTTTTTATGCCTAATACATTTCAGAAGACTTCTGTATCACTTGATTCAAACAGCACTAGTTGATGTCCAGGATGTAGGTCTTATTTAGAAAAGGGGGGGGGGGGAAGCAATTGACTTACAAATGGAATTATGTGAAGGCCTCTTAGACTGTATGGCAAGTAGCAAAACCATACACTAACACAGCCCAAAGGGTCGCTTCTTGATGTCTAAGCGTACTTCCACTATGGATGCACCTGCTTACTTCTCTCTACCACCTCTCCCAGGCACCAACTTCGGTTACCAGTGAGTCTGGAGTGTCTGAATTTGTTTGCTTTACTAGTCACTCCAGTACTACAACAGCATCATCTTAAAAATCTTGTGAGCCCTTACTACTACCTGGCTGTCCCAACCCTCTCTCTGTGTTACATTTTCAGATGCTGTATTGCTCTATTCCAATATTGAAATACTGATTTTCCTTTCAGGAGCCTCTCAGATGATTATGGCATTCTTGTGTATCAGTGAATCACGTTACACCAGGGAGGACTGTTATGTTGGTGAACAGAAGGCAACAGTGACATTCATTGCAAGATACAAAGAATACTCAAATACTGATTAAAAATAAAACCTTTACCTTTCACATAAAAATATTTACTGACATTTAAATGGAAAGCTATTAAGTCTTCTTGGAGGATAAAGACCTTTTCTGCACAAACTCTTCCAACATCTAAGCACTGCTATTAATGATCTTTTAATGGGACTTTATGTGGACATTCGAGGAGAAAGAAAGAAGGAAAAAAAGACACACTCCTTCCCCACCTTCCAAGGAGAACCCTGTGATACATGTTTATTCTTTAAAAAAAAGCAGGGGGGGTGGACAGAGACACAAAAAAACCCCCCAACAAACCAACAACACACAACAAAAGAACTCAACCCAGCAACATTCATCACATATTTTTGTTTCTGAAGAGTGCTAAGCAGATACCAGTGATGTCTTCCTTTGATATTCTACTACTTCAGTTTTAGAGATAATCCTCCTCTATTTAATTATTCCTACAGTTAGGAGTTGCAAACATCTGAAACAAGCTGGAGTTGTTTATGTGCAGTATAAGTCACTTATTAGTTATGATCTTCTAAGTCTCAAGCAATGAAATATGTGCATTTATCTGTAGAAGTTACTAGAATTTATACCCTTTTCCAAATCTTGACATATAACATCTTAATTGGCAAGACATCATGTTAAAATTTGTTTAATTCAGCATCAGCATTTAAAGAGTCTTCAGTCATGTCACATTTATTACAGAAAGCATATATTTCTGTTCAGAATTAACTTGCACAACTTAAGAGTTAACTTAATTAAAGCACGCACCTTTCATATAGCATGGGTCAGCTAAGTGCTTTATTCTCAGCAGGGCCTGACTCTCCCCCAATCTACATTTTAAAAATGTTCAGGCTCTCAAGCAAGCTCAACACCTTAACACCAGTCAATCGGACCCAGCAAAGCTCTGTAGCATGAAAATGGCGGCTCAGAACGCCCAAGCCGATGCCACTGAGCAACACCTCAAGCCAGAGCGGCAGGGGCTCCCAGCCAGCAGCCCTCCACGGGTCTTGGCACACCAGAGCCTGTACCTCTGATGCCCAGCCGCTGTGTCCTCTCAGATTTTTCTGTATTTAGGCAGGGAAGCAGCCTCCTCAAATACGGAAGTATAGCCCTTTGTTATTAAATACATGGGACAGCTTGCTTGAATCCCAGTTTCAGAAGTGCTCACCACTACCAGTTTGAACAGTGTCAAAGCTGCATCAAAGGCTTGTCACGCTCCCCAAAACCGCAGTCAATCTGGCACAAGGGTACATAAAACAAGAGCCACAAACAACAAGCCAGGAGTTTAAGAGAGAATTTCTCACCGTTGTGGTTGACTAGCTTAAAGACTGGAGGAGGGGTAGAAAAATCAGCTTAGGTGGCCCAATAGCCAAAGGACAGAGAACCAATATTTACTTTTTAAGACCATTTTATAGAAACAGAAAGGGTACTGGAGCACAAAAGCTAGCCATAACATGCACCTAAACACACCTATGCATTCTACAGATACTATTCCAGATGGTGCATTTTTACTCATTTTTGCCAGTACAGCTACTAGAAGGCTTCAGTTATGAACGAGGGCCTCCCGGAGAGACGTACTGTCTATACATTCAAGTGGTAAACTGCTGTCTAACTCACATAATATGTATACAGACTCTGGTTTTCTGCATATTGTTTCCTCGTATGTTTACAAGTACGCCAAGCACAAACACTTCTCCAACTCTAACCCAGCTCTAGCCAACATACACAAGTTCTTAGCATACCACCCCCAAGAATTTCTCCCAATTCATACCGGGCACTTTCTGCAGGCTGAGATACAATACATAATCATTTTTGTTTCTTTATTATATTAATTTGAGCAAAAGTCACTTCTCAAAAATGCATGTTCCATCATTACCTCCAAGTACTACACTAGCAGTTTGTGAACAGCAAATATAGCCCCTATTGTTAACATTATCTGGTACCAAAACAATCTTATAATACATCACCCTCCATCCAGACGATAACATGTTTTGTTTCCCTTTGAGTGTGACCCAGTGGTTTGGACAGGCTTAAGAGCATGTTCAATCCTTAAGAAGTTAATCCAAACAAAAGCTATGTAAATATATCTGTTGAAACTTCATACCTGTAGGGTCTGTTCTTTCCAGCTCAAGTCTGACCATTTCTTACTTTTTTAAACAGCCAGGATCAAGTTGTAGCTGTTTCAATGCAAGCTTGATCTTCCCATCTCTAACTGAAAACTGCTTTTACAAGTTTTGAACTTGTAAAAAGCAAGCATTCAAAAAGGCTTATTAACAGATTTTTCTATCATGTTTTCCCCTGCAAATAATATTTGAGAGAAACCAAATGCCTGCTTTAGTTCCTATTAACCAGGAGGAGTTACAGACTTACTAGTGGTTCAACACCTACTTGCTGTTGTATTACTTCCTGCTGTTCAGAAATGGCTGTTTTCCCCTTCTTCCTTCTCCAAAAGATCCTTCACCTCCCAGTGTATGTTAGAAACCGACAAGTAAACAGGACCAGATGTTCAGCTGCCAAGCTCACCTTCTGCCTGGTTTAAGAAATTTTATATAAGCACTCGAGCCCTCAATGATACACCGTGAGCACAGAGGTGACATAACTCATTGGAGCCCTCCAGAAAAAAAGTGGCTTTGGAAATACAGGTGAGCACAAGCACTGGCAATCATCCAAATGCTCCTCCAGCCTCATTTGCTGTCTCATTCTTTGAAATACATATTCATTTCCCTAAAAAAACCCAGTATTTAGATGAAGGAAACAAATCATTTGTCTTGATTACAAGACACCATAATATTTGCTTTAAGCTTCCTGTGGTGGAATTACAGCACAATCACATACAACGCTTTGAGGAAGGTGCGACAGGCTTTTTGGCAGAAACGTTTTGTTAAAACTGTTAGTTCTTTGAAAAGTACTCGGGATGGGAAAAGACATGCCAGAAAGTAAAACTGTAACAAAGCTAGCTTTACAGAATTTCGGGGGGGGGGGGGGGGGGGGGGGGGGGGAGGGACAGGGAGGAGGAAGGTGAGCTAACCAGAATAGAATTAATTACCGGTAAATGAATTGCCTTTCAGCTTCCACATAACATTTCCCTCAGTTTCTATTAAAGTGCTCACCCCATCGTAAATTAGCCACTGAACTAGAAAGAACTTGTAAACCTATTTTCCCACATATATGCAATAGTGCCACAAAGTTATCACGGTGAAGAAAAAAACCCCAACCAGCCAAACAAGAAAAAACAACAATAAGATAGTTCATTGCATATATCCACAGGGACGCTATTTTAAGCAATTTTGTTTTGTTTGATATCATTGTATAACTTCAAGGGAACCTTGATTTAGCCATTCCATATGGCCCTGGCAAATAGTCTGCAATGACAAATACAAATGTCTACCTTGTGCTTCAATTGTGTTGATATACAAGATATTTATATTGCGATGTGGACAATTCTGGCTGTGTGAACATTTCTTAGTAATCTTCCTTTACGTAAGCATTTACACTGGAGTCACCTCTAGCATTGCTAAGAGAAAGTACAACACTAAGCCTTACTTTGAGAAAAGTATTCCCAAAAGGGATTGCCAGCTGCAGGGAACCAATGATAAACAGACTGGCTTCAGAAGTGCTCCAACAGAAAAATGACATTTTGAGTGTTGATGGACTCTAAGTAGATCATACCATATATAAACTTTTAAATCCCAATTTCAGAACTAAATTACTAGTTGTTCCTGCCCCTCCAAAAGCACTGACAACCCAAACCTATCCCCCCCCCAATAAGGGAAGCTTGCTTACTGCTACTGCTGAAGATTCACATGCATGTCACTGTCTGTCTTCAGTGAAGAAATATCACTATTACTTACTCGTGAAATTATGAGAAAACTGGATTTTTTTTTTTTTAATATCAGTTGTAAAAGAAGATTCTCCCATACTTAAGAGGAATTCTCTCTCATGACCACCAGCACTTGAGAAGAAGCTAAAGCACTTGGGGCACCCTTTGAGGAAGGGTAAAAGCCTTCTCTAACATTTTAACTCACATCTTTAAAAACAGGTCTGCACATACGCCCAGTAACATTTGGGGTTAGTCAGTGGACACAGGCAAGTTTGGTAGCTCTAGGTCACAAAAGATGATCCCACATGTTTTGTTAAGCCAGTCAGCTAAAGAGAAAAGGTGAAGTCAAAGTTCAACTACTTGTGAGTTCTTACCTAATCATTTGTGATGTCATCAGCCAGTTTCTGCAGCAGAACCTGGTAGCTACTGTGTTGCTGCCAAAACAGTCTGCAGTAGGAAATACAGGTATAACACAGGACACAATCGCCAAAATATCCTTGTGTGATTCAGTTAAATAGCCAATGAGAAGACCTCATGCAGGCTCAATTAGATCTGCTAATCACAGTGGTAGTTTCAACTCTCATTATTAATGCCAGATGCCCTATGGTATTCACAATTACCAGAAATACATGTCCTATGGCATGAATAAAGAATTGTTGCAACGTTAAAGCTGAGAAAACAGGACCTCAGAGGCCAAGTGACAGCAAAAGCAAGTCCTCCACTTCCATACATCCGCCTTAAACAGAAGAAAACAAGAGGAGTTGTGATTGTCTTGATGTGGTATTTCCAGGTATATTTCCTGTCTCCTGTATGCAGTGAGGGATGACAGTCACCCTCATTTTTCCTTTTGCACATCCAATAGCAGGCTGTGGGGCCAGTAACCTGAACTAAGGATACCACAGGGCCAGCCAGGGACCAGCTCTCTCTGCCTCCTCTCTGCTGGGGAGAGAGAGGAGAGAGACAAAGCCCTTACCACAGAACAGCATTGCTTCTGGCTGAGGCCTCTCAGAAATAGAGCACCCCTTCCAAGTAGCAGGCTGAAGTTTAAGGGAAATAGCATGACTTGCTCAAATGCAGCAAAGGCTGTGATTTCTGAGAGACATGCCAATAACTCACAGCCAAAGTTTCTTTTGAGCCCTGAGGATCTAACCAAGAGGGTGAAATTGTGAAGGTTATAACGTAAGCTAGAGAGAGGAGCATGTCTCCCTTTTAAAGACAGGAAGGTCTTCCAACCAAGTCCTCAGTTTTTATCCGTTTTACAAGCATTTCGGTATCTTGTGCAGTGTCACCACGGTCATAAACAAAAAAAGTTAGGCTGAACATTAGAAACAAGCATTGCTTTTCTGCAGTAAATTTTCACTTGTTCATTTACATTTAATAAGCTTACTGTCATCTCACAGCCTATGTTACGGTATCTAAGAGTCTGTGCAGGTTTGTAGACCACTAGCGGTCTATAGCAAAGAAATACTGCTTCTCAACTAAAACAGCAAGAGAAGGAACCTTCCTGTGATGTCTCTTCCCCCACTCCCTCTCCAAAAAATAGGTACTCTGGTTTATAGTATTATGTTGTACAGATATTACTAGGGAAGTATGCAGCCTTAAAAATTTAAGAAATCCCATCTTACCTGAATATGGACTGTGATTTAGAAATCAGAGTAAGTCCCTACCAAGTTATTCCAGCAAACAAAGAGGGTTCAACAGAAGCCTGGGGGTTCACGATATTCTCAATTTTGAGTACATCAGTTGTACATCACATATAATCAGGAAATCATAGTTTAAGGACTTCCACTGTCAATTCCTACAGCCAATGCAGTCATGCTTTATGATTTCTTGTCGGGGGCAGGAAGACAAAAGGCTTTTTTGGTCTAGAACCTCTCTATCTGGCTGAAAGATTCCTGAGCACTAAGGAGTGTTTGCTTTAAAGCCAAAAACAAACAAACAAACAAACCTTCACCTTATTTATTGCTCAATCAAAGTACCCCAGTGAGCTCCATCAAATATTTATGTAAGACTACTTTTTATTACCTCTGCATTGTCCTCACACAGACACATTGTACTGGATTTGCTTCCAGCATCACCAGCTTAAGTTTAATTTCTAATGGACACTAATGCAAGAAACATCACACCTAGAAGCTTCACAAAAAGGCCAGTTCATCAGTATGTACTATCTGCTCCAGAGTAGCCATGATGATTAATAACAACCATTTCTGTATATTTTCTAACCGTCTTGCCAACAGAGCTCACAAGTCTGACTTTGTGGCACCTTCTAAAACTTTCCACATAACACCAGTTTCAGGAGCTCGTGCCGACAGAGAATGTGATTGAAGACCTCCAACTCCCTTACTTTCCCCTAAATTAAAGGTGAAAGAGAAGCTTTAACTCAAAGAAACCACTATTTCTGTGGGTCACTAATATTTCTTAGTAGGGTCTCACTGAAAAACAATCCAAACCTCATCTACCTCAGCACTGTTCTTGGCTATGCTGATGTCCTTTGACCAATTTATACAGCTCTTAATTTTTGCAGCTAAACTACCAAGCAAGTTCTCTAGACCTACTCCACAATACAATATTCACACGCTTCAGGTACCAACCACTATTTTCTTTTCCTCATTACTCTTTGCTGGGTAAAAAACTGGCTGGACATCCGGGCCCAGAGAGTTGTGGTGAATGGAGTTACATCCAGTTGGCAGCTGGTCACGAGCGGTGTTCCCCAGGGCTCAGTTTTGGGGCCGGTCTTGTTCAATATCTTTATCAATGATCTGGATGAGGGGATTGAGTGCACCCTCAGTAAGTTTGCAGATGACACCAAGTTGGGCGGGAGTGTTGATCTGCTCAAGGGTAGGAAGGCTCCACAGAGGGACCTGGACAGGCTGGATCGATGGGCCGAGGCCAACTGTATGAGGTTCAACAAGGCCAAGTGCCGGGTCCTGCACTTCGGCCACAACAACCCCATGCAGCGCTACAGGCTTGGGGAAGAGTGGCTGGAAAGCTGCCTGTCGGAAAAGGACCTGGGGGTGCTGGTCGACAGCCGGCTGAACATGAGCCGGCAGTGTGCCCAGGCGGCCAAGAAGGCCAATGGCATCCTGGCCCGTATCAGAAATCGTGTGGCCAGCAGGAGTAGGGAAGTGATCGTGCCCTTGTACTCAGCACTGGTGAGGCCACACCTCGAATACTGTGTTCAGTTTTGGGCCCCTCACTACAAGAAGGACGTCGAGGTGCTGGAGCGTGTCCAGAGAAGGGCAACGAGGCTGGTGAGGGGTCTGGAGAACAAGTCTTATGAGGAGCGGCTGAGGGAGCTGGGGTTGTTTAGCCTGGAGAAGAGGAGGCTGAGGGGAGACCTCATCGCTCTCTACAACTACCTGAAAGGAGGTTGTAGCGAGGTGGGTGTTGGTCTCTTCTCCCAAGTAACAAGCAATAGGACGAGAGGAAATGGCCTCAAGTTGCGCCAGGGGAGGTTTAGATTGGACATGAGGAAAAATTTCTTTACTGAAAGAGTGGTTAAACATTGGAAGAGGCTGCCCAGGGAAGTGGTGGAGTCCCCATCCCTGGAGGTATTTAAAAGACGAGTAGATGAGGCGCTTAGGGACATGGTTTAGTGGGCATGGTGGTGTTGGGTTGACGGTTGGACTCGATGATCTTAGAGGTCTTTTCCAACCTTAATGATTCTAAGACTGTAGTTTCTGCCCATTCCCCACTATCCCCATGGCATGTTGGGCCCCAGACCCACATAAGAGACCACTCAGCCCATACGTCTCACTTGGACGCCAGTATTACTCAGTCTTATTGTTAACGTGAACATACTGCAGCCACAGGAGCAGCAGCAGACTCCTGATTGCCTGGATTTCTGCCTGGATTTCCTCCGGCTCACACAAACAATCAGCATTTGCACGCCCACCTACAGTCACTTTCTTCATGCAACAACTTCTTAACAGCACCTTGCTGGTAAACTTTCTCCCCCCCTGGCGTTTCTTGGGAATTGGGACAGGAAGAGGAAAAAAAAAAAAAAAGCACATCTGACAACAACGTAGGCACCAGACTTTGATCCACTGTACTGCTTCCAAACCACCCGCTATCATTTCCTCACGGGTCAAAGCCAGCACTGCCAACAGACACAACCGGAAAGCTGAGCAGCCTGAAGACACTGAAACCTGTCACCAAAAAAACCACAGCAGCCTCATCTGCTCAGATAAACCCATGCAGTTAACAACAAATAAAGAAAAAAAGATCAAAAGAAAATAATTTTTATTATTATTTACTATATGAAAGAGAAAGTCTGCACTAGCTGCCCATCTAACAGCCCAAAATTTCCATAAGGTCTCGTAGAAGCAAAGAGGAAAAGAAAAACCACCACCAAACCAAAGACCTAGCAGACACACATCACTTCAAGTCTCTCCTCGACAGGACTCATCCCTCCTCTGGAAAAAAGGAGTTTCGACACACACAAATTTCTGTTAGGTGAGGAGGAATGAAAGGTAAACTACAAAACATACCCAGCATCAGCACGGTGGATGTCCCGCATCCACAACGGATTGAGAACCCGTCCCAGGCTGGTCCCAGGCGGTCGCTTCATTGCGAGACTGTGCTACATAATTCTTTTCAAAAGATTATTTCCATGTACAGCCTCTTTCCCTACAATACCAGCAAGACACAAGAAGCATGCAACAGGAGCACAGTAAGACACATCTGAAAGTGACAGCCTTGTCACACGACTGGCACTGTTAACACTGTATATTAATTCACTGCTTCTTCACAGGTACACGGCCCCACGATCTCATTTTTTTTCTTATTTCCATGTGCTTTCTGGGTGGGGCAGCTTTTGCCAACTTATTTTAACATCTCCTCCGCTCCCCCCCCCCCCTTTGTTTTTAATGAGTTAGACAATAGGACCACAAAAATATTGGAAACGTAAGTCTGTTCCGGAGCTGCAGCATCCAGTGCTGGCAACAGAAAACTTGCTCATTCATCTTGTAAAGGCCATCAGAAAAGCAAACTACGCAGCCTGCATCCTAAAGTTTGCATCGCTGCAGAAAGCCACTGGCTTGCGCTGAAACAGGCCCGGCTTAAACAGGTTACATCTGTGTGAAAACAAGAGACACATGGAAATAATCAGCGCGCACTCCCCCGGCCGCAGGGAAGGACGCGTTCGCTTTTATTTCGCTGTTGGAGACGCGACTTGGCTCCTCTCGCTCCGGGGGCGAGGGAGGGGAAACGATGTCCCGCCGCGGCTCCCCTCGCCCTGCCCGGAGGCTCCCCCGGCCGGGCAGCGCCGCCGCGGGGGCGGGCGCGGCTCTCGGCGGGCAGCGCGGCGGGGCGCGGCAGGGCCGGGCCCGGGCGGCGGCCGGGGAAGGGGCCGGGCGAGCCGGGCGCCCCCGAGCCGAGCCCTCCCCCCTCAGCGCACACCCACACTTTGGGGGGACCGTTCCCCCCGCGGCCGGGGAGCCCGGCGCCGTAGCAGCGGGGCGGGGAGCGCAGCGGCCGAGGCGCTCCCGGAGGGAGCGGTCCGCGATAGTCTCCGCGCCTGCCCCGCGGGGAAGGGACGCGGCCACTTACAGCTCAGGACCCCCAAGTAACCGAGGAGCAGCAGGCGGAGGCTGCGGCTCGCCATCTTCCCGGCAACGGCCGCTCCCCACCGGCGGCAGCGGTTAATAAGCGCCGGGCGACGCCGGCGGGGCGTGAGGCGCGGCCGGGGGGGGCGGCCCGGCCCGGCCTCGCCTCGGCTCGGCTCGGCCCGGAGGAACGGGGCGGCGCCGCGCCTGGCGGGCCGGGGGCGCCCGGGGAGGCTGCCGTGAAGCAGGTGCGGCAGCCGGGGCGCAACCCCCGCGCCCGCTGGCCTCTGCCTCCGCGCCGGCAGAGCCTTCCCGCGTCGCTCCCGCCAGCCCTCTTCCTCCGCCGCCACCCCAAAACTTTTAACGTGTCCGAGGAGGCGCCTCCCCGCCCCGCGCTGGCTCCGGGCGCAGGGAGCCGCGGCTGCCTGCGGGGTTGCGCTGTGGCCTGCCGCCGGGGCGCCCCGGAGCGGGGAGCCGCGGCGGGCAGCAGCTCCGCGCCAACTCCGGGCGCATCGCTCTCCTCTTCCTTCTTCTCCTCCTCCTCGCCATGGGGCCAGCGCGATGCCCCCGCGCATCCCGGGGCTGTACTGTGTTGTGTTCAGCGGCTCTTCCCTCGGAATTCCTTATTTGTTTTTAAACTGTGAGGTCTTCGTAAGCTCAAGGACGTTTGTCGCAACAGAATGAACTTTCATAACGAAAAGCTTAAACTTCTCAAAGAAGACCATAGCCCCTGTTGGTCCGTTTCCCGAAGTCAAACCCACCCGGGGTGGAAGTAGGGATAACAGGGTGAAATCGCGGAACAAGGGTTTAGATGTTCCGGATGACAAGAGAGCAGCCTGACGGCGAGGCGCCGTTTTACGCTGCAGGCTTTGCACGAAGTCACAGTGACTCCTTGCGCCGGTACGGCCGGGCCGGGCCAAGCCCCACCTGCGCAGGGCACGGCCGTTAGCCAGCAGGAGATGGGCTGCGCGGCGACCTGCAAAGCCCTTTTTATTATCAGTTTATACCAGCCTAGGAGATTCTTGATTAAATATACTGGAGGCGTAATGGCCCTCTAAATTCATGAATCAAGGAAAATTACTCATTGTGACGGCTGGTCGGGCTTCTGAGTAGTTTCTAACGACATCTTAAAAATATATCACCGCTGATGTAATAGGGTTCTATAACAAGAAAAGTATCATAAGCGTTTCTTTGATAAGCAGAACAGCATCGTTGGCTATATTTTGTTAGACTGTAGCAAAATGAGGAAAGATTATTCGTAAATAAAATCTCTAGCAGCTATTTTAATGGAGACCAAAGAAGTAGGATGCCATGATGCTCTTCATATCAAAATCTTCTTAGCTTGTTTTTCACATGCAAAAATGTATATAGAATACAAGTAATATTTCTGCAAAAAACGTGCATGTATATATGTCCAGTATCTATTACCAGTACAATGGTGACACGCACTTTATAAAATCAAAACTATTCCATAGGCAACAGAGAAGTTCTTCATTTTGTGTGGCCCAGCACATCGCAACTTTAAGCATATACAAAGTTTCATTGATTTCAGTAGGACTGCTTTACTGTTTAAAGCCACGGGGTGATAGAAACACCGTGTTGATGTACAATTTAAATTTACGGGAGGAGCCTGGTGGAAAAGGTACAGAGGTGGGGAAAGTTAAGAAATGGCACTACGGAATTAAATGAAAGGATTGCTCATAGGATGACCATTGAAACTGATGTAATGACAGTGAGTCGATGAGGGGAATGAAGAGATGAATGGTGAGGAGAAGGTACGCCATTAGATGATGGGATGAAGTTTAGCCCAGCGCAGTAGTCCTTCCACCACAGTAAACATTCAGTTCTAATTGCCCAAATACATAGGCTCACATACAAGGTTTAATTTGGATTTCATTAACGTGACTCTTACGCCACAGTAAATCCACTTAAATGCGTAGGGTTTGTATAAGCATGAGGTCAAATTACTTTTTTTTTCTGTTCACAGTTTTGTTTCGCTTGCAAGTGAAGCAAATACCCCGTGCACAGGGTTGTCTCCCCAGCATTTCTCTGACTTTTTCTAGTACGGTTTCACAGTATTTTCACAGTTTCTTTCAATTCCTCTCTCTTATTTCAGCAACAACCAGATCACGGTTTCTCTGCTTGCTTTATACAATTGCAGGAAACACCAGCAACTAAATGAGAGTATTCTGAATGCGTTTACAGAATTATTGGAAAACTGGTTGTAATGCATATAGTTCATTTAATGTATATACTTCTTCTGTGTGCTTTGCCGAACAATGGTACTCTTAAAAATACTGTAAGTACTTTGTTAGAAGAGTACAAGACTGCTATCCATATTTTTAATCTTTTTAAGTTAGACGTAGTAAAAATATTTTCATTAAACAGCACATAGAGCCCAACATGGAAGAATTTGTTCGAGATACTCAGTCTAACAGTTATTCTTGGAGAGATTTCCATAGAGACTCCTTTTTAGAATAATAAAAATAGCCTATAATTAACGTCTGCACACAGAATGCCGGTCAAGAATAGCTATCTGATTTTGTAATAACTATTCTAGTCAAGTTCTTTGTGTAGAAAAGCCTTCAAGAGTTGTGTGGAAGTGCAACATGATTTCAAGACTTGGCTGCTTGTTAATGATCTCAATAATTCATAAACCAAAAGATTACCCTCATTAGTTGATATTTTAGATAAATCTACATTCTTACATTGCAATGTAATTCTTTCTCCTTTTAATGAAACTTACTATTGCAAATGAGAGTGCTAATGGTAATCTGCTCTAACAATACAAGTTTACCTCTTTTATTATGGCACCACCACTCCGTTAAAGAGCTCTGGGCGAAAACAGTTTTGAAAAATAATTTGCAAAAATTCTGTGAAACAGTATAAGCCAAAACTCTGACTCTTCACTTTGGGAATGTTTCATTTTTCTTAGCTATAGGATGATAAAAATGAATACAGAGAAATTAATCCATATTAAGAAAATACTCCTTTTGGTGATTTCTCCACTAAAAATAGGTTTTATTTTGCTGGGCGAACAAAACCAAATCACCCTAGATTTATTTTTCTGCACCTTGCATGCTGACTTCTAGAATAACTTTGAGGTATAACAATACAAAAATCAGTACAACAAATTAGAACTGCTAGATGTGGTTACACAGGTGTTGCAATGTAAATGCTCAAACACGTTACAGATAGGTAAGAGAGGAAGACGTTTATGATTCCTCTTCTCAAAAACATGCGTAGGATGGGGGAAAAGTAGTGTGCTACAAGAAGGGAACTGGCTGTTTAATTAACACTTAGAAGAGTAAGGTGTTAATTCCTATGTAATCACTCATCTGTCATGGCTTACACATACCAAACTAGAAGACAGTCGTGAGAGAGCCGATGAACGTTCATCCTTGCACCGCCATTAAAAAAAGAAGTTTAATGAAAGGCAATGCTTCCCTAGTATATCCCATTCAGGCATAAACCTGGCATATCTCGAGTTTACTCACTGAATTTAAGCAGATCAACTAGTGTAACCCTAGTCTCATGTAAGCAAATGCATATTTTTTATTGTGTTGATGAGCAGGCAGTATGGATGTGTGATGATCTGTGAGTAGCTCATCTCTTGTTTGTAGAGTGAAAGCACCGAAGATTACAGTTCTGCACCACTTTTCCCTTTTCTTCCCGTGCTTCCCTAAGTTCAGTGTTCTTTAAACTTTTTGGGTGTCTCTTAGCTGATCTATAATAGCGGGTAGCCCAGCAAGGTTGCTGATAACTGTGCTTGGTTATGATGAGAGGAGCAGGGGGGAAGATTTAGGATCTGGAGCCACTGAGGGAGAAAGACATAGGAAAAAAGCACTCCTGTGCATAAGTATACCTATATCTTTACTTATATGGAGAGCTGGAGGGCTGATTGTTATTGGAATTTTCATTGTTTAGGTTTTGATCAGGAAGACATGTTTGAATATTTTTCCATATTTAAAGAAGAAGAAACAGATTTTTTCATGTTTCTAGAAGAGGAATGTTGCATTTGAGGTGGTCAGAGATGCCATTTGAGACTTGGTGCCATAGCCTGTGGGTTAAATTTCTGTACACATCTTTTTTCCAAGCACACCAAATTGTTGTGACATATGGTTGTTCTAGTAAGTGCTGGAGATGGGAGCACATGGCTGTAGAGCGACTGTTCTGGTGTGATTCTGGGCACGGCAACGGGACAAGTTGATGGAAATCTATTTTGTAAAACTGCTAAAACAGATTCCATTTAATTAACTAGCTTAATCACCAAAATACATATTTCATGCTCCATGTCACAAACCTTGTTTCTGAAACTCATTGATCGATGTGCTATGTGTTTTTCATTGTGCCCTGACTACCAGCCTGCAGTACGTTGAATCTATCAGCTTGAAAGCCTTGCTCTTTAGTGTGAAGAATTATCAGCAGCCATGTGTAAGCGTGTGGAGGGGTTGATATCTACAATTTAAGGGACAATTTTTCTATTTTGCAATTTTAACTGTCACCACACCTAGCTTTTTATAATGTTCTGGGGTGTTGCTTTAATGGCTATCCACTCCTTTAGTTATAGTTGGCCTTGTTTCCTTTCTACTTCTGTGGCATCTTGTTACTTTGTTTCGCTGCTTCATGTTAATTGCTTTAACTCCCGTCTGGGAAAAAAAATCTGATTTAGCTAGCAGATTATCTGCTTGTTTTGTACTTTGAAACTGAAAACAGTGAGCAAGAATAGTTTAGAGAAAAGAAGCAAAAAAAATTTCAGATGTTCTTTTTTTCCATGAAGCTGTTGTTGATGGCTGTTTAAAGACAGAGTATGCCATAGATTAGTTGTCTTGCTATAATAAAAAGGATTAGAGTGCTGTGATAGAACACTGTATCTCTATTAGACTGTTAAAATATTTCATATCTAATGTGTCAGCCAAACTTGAACCAGGAAAGCCAGAAAACGTGAGGGCAGAACAAGATAACAGTAACACAAATTAGTTGTTCTCAGTAGCTTTTTTCTGTTGACTACCCCCCCTCCATTTTCTGGAATGTCTTGTATAATTTTATCTTTGACTTGCAAAGTACAGTATTAATGCCATTTTTTTTTCCAACTGAATTTGCAAGATCACTGCCACTGAGCAGACAGCTCAGTAGCAATCAAAGGTACTTTTCTAAAACGTACATTTTCTAAAAGAGGTCCACCAAATTGGATGGCATTGCAGGACATTTCGCGATTCAACCTGAGCAACAGTGGACAACATGTTAGCCACGATGCTGACGGTGGTAGATTCAGAATTATTTCGCCACAGTGTGCACAGTGTGCAATGTGTATATGAAGCTGCACTTTAAGCCAGGTCACTGAAATAATGTGAATAAAACATAATCTTTCAGCAATACGGATCCTGCAATTTGTATCGCTTCAGTGATCTCGTGTTCAGCACCTTGTACAGCGCTGCCACAGTTGTCTACCTAGAGGGTAAGCAGTGAGAAATGGATGAGAAGGGCAAAGGGAGGGGTAGGGGGTTTTAAGCCAGTTTTGCTTTTGAGGCAATCTTGCTTCCATGAGAGCCATAAACCGTCATGGTTTGTCACTTACCCATTACGGTTGGGTCACATACTGTGGCATAAGAGCACTTAATGGGGTTACTGTTGCCTTGTAGGGCAACCTCCCATTTTCTTCTGCACATCATCAGAACATCCACAGTTTTTCTGAAAGTCAAAGGGCTTTATGAAGTCTGATACTTGTAATTATTCTTGGACGGTTTTTCACTTTTGTTACCTCTCTCTTCTCGGTACCACAAACATGCTCCATGTTGTGACACACTAAAAGCCACTGGACTTCAACCAAACCCTTCCCAGAGTACTTCTCAGTCGGAAGGCCTTTGTCTCTTGGCATTGAGGGGTCAATAGCTGGGGGATTGCACTGAGCTTTTACGTCCCCCACAGGCTGCTGACAGGGCCATGTTTGGCAGCTGAGAGTAACCCCCAGCTGGCCCTCCGCTCAGTCCATGGGGTTTGAGTGGACCCAGGGGTTTTTACCCTCTCACAGAAGCCTCAAGTAAATATACTGTAGTAAACAGAGTAATGATATTACAGTTGTGAGCCAGCTGGGTCAGCATGAATCAAAAATCAGCATGAAGACTGAACTTTTCAATTAACCCCAAATCTATGCCATTGTTGTTCCTCTTTTCTGCTTTTGTCCAGGGGCTGTAGAGATGCCAGCTGAACCCTGGGTGAAATTTCCAGCAGCTTTGGATGTCTTTTGATTTCCACTGGGGGGTAAAGCTTTGCACCGTCTCTCTGTTGGACGGGGATTACCAAAAGGAGAGGGCTACGATCATGCTCCTCCTGTAGTCTTCATCGTGGTACAAGTCCCAGATGGTTTTTATCTGCATTGTGCTTCCAGAGTGACACCAAACAAATGGAAGGAGGGCCAAGATATTCTACCACTATTTTTCTGAAGATTAAGCGGAATAAAAAGTTGCAAATACTTGTACAAAAGAAGATTTAGAGATTAGAAAGTGGCAATTTAAAACAGAGGGAGACATATAATGAAGAAGTGTGCACTATCAAATAGGATTTTACTCTTGCTGTTCAAGACTTCCTCAGAGTGACAGAATAGGGTTTGTTTCTGTCTTTCATTCTCCAAACACTTCGAATTTATCTCCTCATGGACTAAAAATGTTCTTTTTATACCCTACATTGTGAATTTGTTTGTTTGGTTTTTTTTTACTGTTTAAAACAAAACAATTATGTGATGTGATCATTGACGGCATATGAGTCCTCAAGCCATAGAATAAAAAGTTAATAGAAGAAATGGTGTAGTTGAACTATAATGATATAAATAATAGTAGCATCTTTGTGTTTTCTCAGGACCTTTCACCTCAAAGCTATACACTGTTTTACACACGCAAGTATGTAGCCTTCAATAAGCCTGGTGCACTAAAAAATAACTTGTATTTAACACGTTTTAAAAAATGAGGAAGCAGGATGATTGACCTGCTGAAATTCTTAATCTATCAAATAGTGTAACAAAGGGCACAAATAGCTACTGTACTCGCACACCTGGTTTTCTGGATGAGAGCCCGGGTGAGCAGCAAAGCCAGTGCCAGGTACCGAACCAGGAGGAGCCAGCTGTCCCACTGCGCTGCAGACGTGTTTCCGCAGTGGAAAATTCTCTCTGTTGCCGGTCTTTGCCAGTATTAACACATTTGTTTTTTTGATGCTGAGTTTAATTACATCCTTTAGCTCTTAATGACACTAATTCAGTGTAACTGTTTGACATTGGCATTCTTGATGGCTGTTGTTTTATCTTTGCCAGTCGGGGACTGGGCTGAAGACCACCGTCAGCTAAATTGTAAAGCGTTGAAACAAATTCTGAGTTATTTCACAAGTTTTAACGCAAGCCATGGTTTTCCTACCTGCGCGGTAGCTAGTTTGTTCTTGGCTTCAATCTTTTGGGGAGGAAGGGCGGTAGGGAGGCCAGTGACAGCAAAGGGGAGCTGGGGGTGAGGACGGGCCTGCCCGCGGCCCTGCCACCAGCGGGGAGACGGGCACCAAAGGCCTTTTCCACCAGCCACCGGGCTGTTAATGTTAATGCTGTAGCCCCAGTACTACATATCTGCGATCCTTATTACGAGACGGCTGAATGCACACCTTAAGGCCATCCAAAAGCTGCTGCTCTCGGGGATGACCTTACTGCCCGGCGCAACGAGGCCTGTTGAGGCAAAGGGAGGGCAGAGGGGCTACGCCTTACACCCACAGCATAGCGGAGCTAATGTATACATAACGGGGCCTTTGGAGAGAGAGCTGAAAGCTGAGGGCGAGGAGGGCCAGCCCCGCGTTGCGCTGCGGGCAGCCGCCGGCCGTTCCTCCCGCCCCGAGCCGCCGCCGCCCCGTAGGCCCCGCGCTGCGCCTCGAGGCGGCCCGGGCCCCGGCCCGGGCCCCGACCCGGGCGCCGCCTGGCGGCCGCGGGAGGAGCGCCGGGCGGAACGGCGCTGCCGCCGCCGTTGTTTCCGGCGGAGCCGGGGGAGAAGGCACCGGGGCGGCGGGACTCGGCCGCAGCATGGCGGCGCGCTGGGCCGCTGGCTGCCTGCGGGGCGGGCGGGAGGGGCGCCGTGAGTGGCGGCAGGCCGGGCGCGGGGGCGTGTGCGGGCGCAGCGGGGCGCCGGGCTGGTTGCGGGCTTGTCCTGCGCCGGTGCTTTGAGGCGCCCGGCTTGGGGCGGCTCGGGCCCCCGGCCCGCCGGGCTGAGGAGGCCGCTGTGGGCGCGGGCCGCGGCGCGGGGGCCGTGGGGACGAGGCGCGGGGGCGCAGAGCGGGCGCGGTCCGCAGGGGCCCGTCTGAGGGAAGGAAGAGCCTTTGCAGGCAGAGAACGTCCTTAAGCTTTCGTTGCTTCAGAGTTTTCTGCTGCGACTTCATGCAGGCATTGCAGGGACCGAGGGTGGACGGGCAGTAAGAGCTGCTGAAGTGCTCGCCTTGCACATGTTGAGGCGGACACATGGATTAGCAGTGCGGTGGCGTGTCCTCCTTTCTGTAGAAACAAGCACCTTATAAAGAGGCTTTAAAAACACCTTATTGCTTATTTTAGATCATTCCTTTACCAGGGTTCATCTCCACGCCGACTGTTTCTCGACTGACATCGGATGAAGTGATTCAGATGCGTAATGAGCTCTTTACCAAAGAGAAGGAGAGACAGTTATCTCTGTATCCACGAATTGAGAAAATCGAAGTAAAATACACTGGGAAATCTCACCCTGGCAGCGTGTTTGTAATGAACAAAGCTTTGTCTACTCCATACAATTGTGCCATGCGTAAGTGAATGGACCCTTAAACTAATGTTGTGCCACTGGTGATGAAAATTGCGCTGCCGATTGAAGGACTTGTCATCCAAATTCAAAATGTTAATATTATTGACATTTCAATGACCAAGGTAACAGACATGCATTCAGAATATTTGTAGTTTAAAATATGTTTAAAATACATTTGTACTAAAATACATCAGCAGAAACTGCGTTAATTTTTGGAGGCTCTATTAACTGCTCATCCTTCCAAGTCATTTACAAAAGTGAAACTTGCAGTTTGTTGTTACAAATGCAGGGGTCTAAACTGCTGACTCTGAGGAGTATGGTTAATAACTGTGTAATACTTTTTTCATTTTCTTTAGACTTAAGTGAATGGCATTGCAGGAAATCCGTTCTAGCTCTTGTGGATGGTGAAGTCTGGGATATGTATAGACCCTTGACCAAATCATGTGAAATTCAGTTCCTTACTTTCAAAGATGAAGATCCAGAGGAAGTAAACAAGGTAAATCTGTATCTTATCCCATTGTAGGTGATCTTGATTCTGTATGCCCCTTTCAGTTCCACGTCTGTCTGCTTTCTTGAACTTTGTTGTTGTGAAAGTTCAGATATTTTTAATAGTTGGTTGGCACATCATGGTTATTGGTAGTTGGACCAGGTTGTGGGCTAGGTGATGTGCGGGCATCCCTTTCAACCTATATTGTATTATTCTATGATTTCAGATTTAAATCTTTCCAGGGAAACATATGGCTTTCATTTTAAGTGCAGTTTTGATTTTTTTTTGATTGATTCTATATGGAGAATCATCTCCAAATAGAAGTTTAAATACTAAAGAAAGTAATGCTTCGGTTGACAGCTAGGTTTGTGCCTCATTCAATTAAGTGTTGGTGTTCTTTTGGAATAAATAGCTGATGTTCATCTGGTATGGGTTGTTAGCTTCTAGGTAATAAACCTGTGTTTTGAAATTCTCTTTATAGGCCTATTGGCGTTCCTGTGCCATGATCATGGCAAGTGTGTTAAAGCGGGCGTTCAAAGATGAGTACTCAGTGAATCTGATTAAAGCTCCAGAAGTGCCAGGTGATATAAGTGTTTCATACTGATTGTCTTGTCTTTTGCTGCTTCTTAAGTGACTGTCTAATACTGTTACCAAAAAAATCAGAGGCTCCTTTTCCAGTGATTGAAGGTACTTAGCACTGATTTCTGTATTACATGCTGTTATGGAAGCCTTTAATTTATAGCAATCACACTGAAAACAATTTTGTTATCAAAGTACAGAAAATTGGTCTGTGGCAACAGTGTTTCAGACCGCTTAGGATTTCATAGGTTAAGTTAGTAACTTGAGGACATAACCTTTTTATTGTGAAGTTACATGAGTAAGGTATTTAGACGATTTGATGTGTTTCTGTGAACTTTGCCCTAATAACTACATAACCTTGTGAGCACTTGAGTTACTAAAAATTATGATTGGAAGATTATTCTTTTGCTCATCTGTGACCTGATACAGGTTTAATCTGCCATTTGACTGTATAATCACAGCTGAAAATTTATATTTTACGATGGATTTCTTGAGATCGTTTTGTTCTTCTTCTCATTCATTTTGATATATTTATAAGGGTGTATTATGGCAATGAAATACGTACTTTGTTACAAACATGGATATTTTTCTCTTTGGAATTGGAATTTCAGTGATCTCTGGAGCTTTCTGTTATGATGTAATTTTGGACAATAGACTGAATGACTGGAAACCAACAAACGTAAGCACAATAACTTCTTCCTCAAAAAGTTATAAAGCTTGCATCCTTGTCTGGTGGTTCTTTTCTAATGGGGGAGAAGACAGCGAGTATTTTTTCTTTTCATAGGGTATATCTACACTAGTATTTTATTCTGAGTCAGGAGTACTCTGGAAACTAATCTCCCCATTTACAACATACTGGCTTTCATGGCAGAGTGGTCTCAGAGCACACAAACTGGGTTCCTCTCAGATGAAATTAAACTTAGAGCTGTCCTCCAAATTCTTACAGGTTTTAAGTGTATGGGGCTGGAGTAGCCCTAGTCTGAAATACAATTCCCAAAATAGCTGGCGTGGCTGTTGGGACCTCAGTGCCATCTTTGTTACTATACAGATCTGTTCCTACTGAGCCATTCTTGCCTGGTAATGTAGGTGCAACCATGGCCCTATAGCCTTTGTGTGAATAGAGCCCTCTGAAAATAAAAATCTGTGTAATACGTGTATTTTCACCTAGTGGTTTACAGCATAATCAGTTTATTGTTGTAAAAGAACCGTGAGCACGTTCAGCTGAAGCTTTCCTTAATAGCTTGCTTATATTGCATGCTCTTCGGTAAATTTAATCATCTAAAACCTTTAAGTCTTGTATCTGTTTGGTAGCTGGTGTGATGATGAGTGTTTTACTCGTCTGGTGCCTATTCTTGTTCTCATGCCCAAGTATTAGCAGAGGTGTGTATGGCTAACAAAGTAATGCTGGTATAATGCAGATTCTTTCTTCAATATGGTCTTGTAGTTGAAGTAACTTAGTCTGAAATGCTTTCTAAGTGGCATTATAAATGTAATTTCTTCTAATAACAATTTCTTATTTATTGACAAATCTGAGTATGCAGAACTTTGGGTTCTCGACCAAGGTGATCAATATCTATTTATTAATTATTCAGTACTTTTTTCTTTTGATTCCATCAGAATAGAGGTCATTTATAAGTGGAATCATGACTCTGGGAAACAGGATACACAGATGAATATTTAACAATAGCAAGACTGTATGTGTATATATCGTGTTGGTGTCCTGGTTTCGGCTGGGATAGAGTTAGTTTTCTTCCTAGTAGCTGGTACAGTGCTGTGTTTTGGATTTAGTACCAGAATAATGTTGATAACACACCGATGTTTTAGTTGTTGCTAAGCAGTGCTTACACTACTCAAGGACTTCGCAGCTTCTCATGCCCTGCCAGCGAGAAGCTGGGAGGGGGCACAGCCAGGACAGCCAGGACCCAAACTGGCCAAAGGGGTATTCCATACCATATGGCATCATGCTCAGTATATAAACTGGGGGGAGTTGGCCGGGGGGGCCGCTGCTCTGGAACTGGCTGGGCATCGGTCAGCGGGTGGTGAGCAATTGCATTGTGCATCACTTATTTTCTATATTATATTATTATTATTTTCCCTTCCTTTTCTGTCCTATTAAACTGTCTTTATCTCAACCCACAATTTTTTTTTCCCCCGATTCTCTTCCCCATCCCACTGGGGGGGGCGGGGAGAGTGAGCGAACGGCTGTGTGGTGTTCAGCTGCCTGCTGGGTTGAACCACAACAGTTGGGAAAACCTGAGAAGTTTAACTCCAATTAATATGAATAGTTTCTGATGGAAAAATGCCTTTTGATTTCACTGGGTGTTGAATCAGTCCATTCAAACAGCAATGATCTGTAGCAATCTGTTGCAGATAAATAGTAAGAGTTACAATCCTACAGCAATATTCTTATATTTAGGATCTATAGTAGATGATCCTTATTATTTTGACTAATACTTAGTGTTTCCTATGCTTTGTCTATTCAGTACAGCTGTGAAACAGTGGTGACAGTTTTATATGTATCAACTGTTTTTTAGGACAACTTCCGTTCTCTTACAAGGGATGCCAGAAAGCTAATTCATAAAGACCTGCCATTTGAAATGCTGCATGTTGAAGCAAAAGTAGCATGTGAAATGTTTCAACATAACAGGTAAGTGTCTGAATTTGATTAGAAATTAATTTAAATCTGTTTGTTTTTGTAAATCTAAAATAAGATGTGACAGGTGAGGTAAGAAGGTACTTCCCCAACTACTCTGAATGAACATGCCTCCGTTCTCTTTGTCGCACTACCTTACTTCATTTTTAATGTTCTCTGCAGAGGCCAACACCAGGCACCTTTGCCGGATGTAGTTTTGTGACAAATGGAAAGGCTGTAGACTTCTTAGTTTAATAGTAAGCTTCAAGATTTCACTACTTTTAAACTGAAGCTCTGGTGGTTAGACTTAGTTACTCTCAGCCTTTGCTGAAAGGCTTTCATATTCAAAGAAATGTAGATTTTTCATATCTTGGTATCTTCAGAGGAAGATTTGATGAAATGCAGTTTTTGAGCTCTGCAGGGGGAAGATGGGTAAAATACTCTGGCCTGTGCTATAAAAGAAGGCTTGTTCAAAACACTCCCGTCTTCTCCGCTGAAAAAACACTTAAGCAGTGTTTTGGGAAAAAAATTCTGTGGTCCACAGCTTTTTGGCGGTTGGAGAGAGGTGGGGGGACATGATAAATAATTTATAATTTTGTGAACCAAAATAAAATTATGCTAAAGCTAAAGCTGCAAAAATAACTAGTTTTTTAGCTTAATAATGAAGATGATACTAATGTGACATATGGACTAGCATCTCTTTGCTATGTTGGCTGGCAAGCATTGACAGCAGGTGGGAGCTGACTTCTGATAATGGCTTTAGACATTGTATGTGTATTTGTTTGTGTGTAGAAAGAGCAGAGAACGCTTTGCTGTCTTGCAGATGACCAGCTGTTGAGGACCACACATTGCATGAAATCAGTTTAGGTGATCTGATAGTGTCTTCTAGTCTTACATGTGACTTGAAAAACTCTTATTTTTATTTGAAGTAGTAGGTTCATTTTATCTTTCTGAATAAAACTCTGCTGAGAGAGCATGGCCCTCCTATAACATAAACATAGAATAGAATAGACTAGAATAGCCTATTTCAGTTAGAAGGGACCTACAATGATCATCTAGTCCAACTGCCTGACCAATTCAGGGCTGACCAAGTTAAAGCATGTTATTAAGGGCATTGTCCAAATGCCTCTTAAACACTGACAGGCTTGAGGCATCGACCACCTCTCCAGGAAGCCTGTTCCAGTGTTTGACCACCCTCTTGGTAAAGAAATGCTTCCTAATGTCCAGTCTAAACCTCCCCTGGCGCAGCTTTGAACCATTCCCACGCGTCCTATCACTGGATACCAGGGAGAAGAGATCGGCACCTCCCTCTCCACTTCCCCTCCGCAGGAGGCCGTAGAGAGCAATGAGGTCGCCCCTCGGCCTCCTTTTCTCCAAACTAGACAAGCCCAAAGCCCTTAGCCGCTCCTCATGGGACATTCCTTCCAGCCCTTTCACCAGCTTTGTTGCCCTCCTCTGGACGCATTCAAGCACGTTAACATCCTTCTTAAATTGTGGGGCCCAGAACTGCACACAGTACTCAAGGTGAGGCCGCACCAACGCTGAATACAGCGGGATAATCGCCTCTTTTGACCGGCCGGTTATGCTGTGTTTGATGCACCCCAGGATGCGGTTTGCCCTCTTGGCTGCCAGGTCACACTGCTGACTCCTGTTGAGCCTGCTGCCAGCCAGCACCCCCAGATCCCTTTCTGCAGGGCTGCTCTCCAGCCACTCCTCTCCCAATTTATACTCATGCCTGGTGTTCCTCTGTCCTAGGTGCAGAATCTGGCATTTCGACTTGTTAAATTTCATCCCATTAATCATAGCCCAACGCTCCAATCTGTGTACATCCCTCTGCAAGGCCTCTTGTCTGTCAAGAGAGTCAACAGCACCTCCCAGCTTGGTATTATCAGCAGACTTGCTAATGGTGCATTCAACTCCTGCATCCAGATCGTTGATAAATATATGGACAGAACTGGCCCTAGAATTGAACCCTGAGGAATGCCGCTCAGTGACCGGTCGCCAGCCAGATGTAGCCCTGTTCACCGCAGCCCTTTGAGCCCTGCCCTTCAGCCAGTTCTTCACCCAGCGCACTGTGAACCCCCTCATCCCACAGCTGGACAACTTGTCCAGAAGGATGCTGTGAGGGACAGTATCAAAAGCCTTACTAAAACTCAGAAAAACTACATCCACCGCCTTCCCTTCATCCACTAGGCAGGCGACCTTATCGTAGAAGGATATCAAATTAGTTAAACAGAACTTTCCCTTTGTGAACCCACGTTGACTGTGCCCGATGATTGCATTATTCTTTAAATGCCTTTCAGTGGTACCCAGTATAATCTTCTCCATAATTTTTCCAGAAACTGATGTTAGACTAACAGGTCTGTATGACATGCTTCATGAAACATGCCAATATGTGTTACGATACAAAATTAAGAATTTAAACATGTTTCAAAGCTCCCATAAATACGAGCATGATTTTTAAGAATGCTCCTTAAATCTCTCTCTTAAGTATTCTTATAAGAACTAGGTGTTAAAGGTGAGGATTTTTAAATTTTTTTTTTTTTTTTGTCTTGTTCAGATACAAAATGGAGATGATAGAACGAAAAGCTTCTCAGAATATGGAAGGAATTGTAACCTTACATAGGTGAGCAAAACTGAACTCTCTGTAATGATTCTCTGAAAGATTTGATTATATTGCAAGTGCTCTGCAAGTGAGAAGAGTAAGTTATTTGTGATGGTTTTAAACTTAGAAATCACTTGTATTCATTGCTGTCTATAGTCTGTCTTAAGTTGTTTGTGTGTTTGGTTCTTTTATAAAAAAAAAAATTTTGTGATACTTAACACTTGGTGGATCTCACTACATGCCTATTTTTTGTTACGTTAAAGGTGGTAAGTGCCAGAGAAGTCTTACTGCTTTAAATGCTTTTACATAAAATCTAAATAAATCTCTAGAACTTGCCGGATTAAATAAAATACAAACCAAATCCTTGTTTGAAAACAAGAGTTAGCATTGTATAGTGGATTTTTCTTCCAAAGTTGTCAAGATCTTCCTAACTGGCAAGCTGCTGCCTTGTAGTGGTGGAGATGAGAATGGAGCTGCCTTCTGGGATACAGTGTAAGATACAAAGTTCTTAGGCTGGAGGCAGGAAGCTTGTATTGTATCTTGGGCATATAAAAGAATTTGTGACTAGCTTAGGCTAGCATAGCATATTCAGTTTTCTAGATGTCTAAATTGTTCTGCATTTGATTTTGGAGTCCACATCTCTCTAAAGGAACAGATCTCTTTGCAGTGATGGTTCTTGAAATTTTAGAACAACGTTGTGTCTGTTGTTCCTCCTTCCTCCCACTCGCTAGTTTGCTCAACAAGAGGGAAAACAGGCTTACCTATTGATTTCTGGGAGAGGTTTGTTCTGCGTGCTCTTTTGCTGTATGTCTTTTTGTCTCTCACTTTTCTTAATTGATTTGCAGTTTTCCAAGACCTGAAAGGGAAATACTTGTGCAGGTTTTAAATGCTGTACTGTGGAAAATGTGTGATCTTGGAGACAAATCTTTTTCTGGCGAATGACAGAGTTATCCCACTTTTAAAGGCAACATGGCTTCAAAGATTTGTTAAACCTAGGATCCTCTTTCTAGACTTGAGGTTTAAATTGCATAAATTCATTTTAGGAAATTGTGTGACCTGTACTTCTGCTTCAGGAAACCTAGAAATGCTGAACTGGGGATTTGTTTAGATTTGGTGTGGGATTTGCGTGGATTTTCTCTCATCTGTTCTGTAGATAGGAATTTGCTAATCAAAAATGAAAACAAATAGGCTTGCACTTCTCTCCGAATTTATTTGACATAGGGGTTTTTTTTGCTCTCATCAGGTTTGGTGACTTTGTAGATGTTAGTGAAGGCCCTCATATTCCACGGACAAGTTTCTGTTTCCAGTATGAGATAACGGCAGCCCATAATCTTCAGACTAACCAATCTCAATTGATAAGGAGGTTCCAGGGTGTGTCCCTGCCAATCCATTTGAAGGTAACTAATCCATTTTGTACAGGTTTTCCTTCTTTGAGTTAGGGCATTTGGCTTACTTTCCGATCTTTATTATATGCTGTGCTGGTAGCCGAACGTAATTCAGAGGTGAGAACAGTAGCAGGAAGGAAAGGCCCATGATGATGACTGTGTTGGATATTTTGGGTTCGCTTTCCTGGAACTATTGTGGATGTGAAATCAGAACTAGAAAAGTTTGTGTCAGAGGGCCCTTGTTGTTATTTTTCAGTACTGAAAGTGTTGTTTCGGTTGTGCAAGTTCTGCATGGGTATTTCATTCACCTTGCCTTAGTTAGTTGCGCATGCTAATCTTCTGAAATTGAGGCTGCTGACAGCGTTTATTCAGATTGAGGAAAGAGCAGAACTTTGAATTTATACTCATGATAAAGGATACCATTTCAAAATCTTTCATGACACCAAAGTAAAACTTAACAACAATAACAAAAAAAGTCCTAGCACTAATCAGTCTTAAACAAAGGCTTTGCAGAACTATAGGTGGAGGCAGGAGTCTTTCTTCCCATTTTGGTTGACTTACATGATTTTGACCGGTGTTCTAGCACATTGTGCTATTGTGTCAGTTGGGGAAGTTTTCAAGGGACAAGTGGGCACTGGGTTCCTCACCTCATCTCTCTGTACCCTTCCTCGTCATAAGATTTTAATTCCCATTTTTGCCCATTACCCCCTCAATGATTCCACACAATGAATGGAAACGATCAGCAGACATTTATTCAAGTCCCCCAGAGGAACATGGGCAAATTGGACAGTGAAATCATAAGCTGTAATGTCTGAATTAGGGATTGTTATGGTTTTGTGCCATCATTTCTATACACTTGTCAGAATCTGTTCTATGAGATGGTGGGTTTTGGTTTTTTTTTGGCCTCCAGTAACATCATTTAATGACATTTAATACAGGCTCACCACACCGTGTGGCACAAACTGCTGGAAAGATCGAAGAGGCTGGTAAGTCTCATTAGCGGTGAAGTACAGCTTACCAAATACAAAGATGCGCTGTGATAGAATAGAATTTGAATGATAAGAGATGGGTAATATCTTCAAGAACGTATCTTTAGGAATGGAAACGTTCACAGGTGAAGAAAAATCAGATGCACATGAAATCTCTAAACTGTTGTTAATTTTCACTTTAAACTATATTAGTGTTTTTCAAATTCATCTCTAGAATTAATGTTGGTATCGTGTGTGTAAAGTTTAAAATTATTTTTTCCTGTTTTAATCCTGAACATGAAATAAGAAAACTAAAAATTGGAATAATGTATTTACACTTACCTAGATTTTAGGTAGTAACAAGTTTTCTGCCACAGGTTTGAGAGAACATACATGAACGTGTTTCTTACAAGTAAATGCAGGGATAAAATCTAATACCACTGGGTGAGCTGGTGGAAGTTGCTGGAGATAAAAGGGAATGCTATTTCAGTAAGCTGCATAAATGCACTAGTTTGAATATTTTTTTGCCTGTTTAAAACCTACATGGAAAATAAGTTTCTTGCAAACATACTTCTTTTAAACAACCAGTGTTTCAAAGTTGAAATGTACTTATCCAAGAGAAGCTTTACAGCGACTGAATAAACGCAAAAGGCAAGTTTTTAAGATAAACGGAACTATAAAATATCATAAGCCGCATATAACCAGAGACTCACTTTCAAGGCATGCTTAAACGTGGGAAATCTTCTTAAGAATTAAAGAGCAGATGTTTTGGAGCCTTCAGATCAAATATTTTACTTACTTGTGTGGCAAGAGAGGGAGAAAAAAATTCTGTATGTCTACTGAAACTTGTTAGCCGAGGATGTGCTCAGAGCCTAACCCATGATATTTTTCTGTGAAATTAGTTTGAAGATGCTTGTAATTCAGGTGGTTTAATTTTGGACACAATAATTGTCTTTGTAGGCTGTCCTTTCTTGTTACAGTGACAGTATGAGGGGAGGATTTCCAGGATAAAGGAGAATTAAATTATGTTTAAAAATATAACAGAATTGTTATGTTTCTGCAGGTCACTGAAGAAAAATATTTGGAAGCAGCAGCAGAATGTCATGAGGCAAAAGATGGAACTGAAGAAGGAAAAACTGTGTCAATTTAAATTAACCTCTAAATGTACATAATAAAATGTGTATTTTTACATGACTGACTTGTGCTGCATATAAAAATGCCTTGGCTGGTTCATTTGAATTCTGTGGACCTAAGCCACGGATGGATGTAAAGCCAGTATCAGACATTTCAGTCCACCTGAATGTCATTTAAAAAAAAAAAAGGGGGGGGAGGAAAAAAAAAGGGTTGTCCTTATCTCGACAACAACTGTATGTGTCCGGCTGTTGTCCTCTGATGAGTGCAGTTTGGCCTACAGACTGTAGTTGAACTGGCAGCTGGAAAGGCCATCCCCTTTATCTTGATGTAATTTCAAGACCCCTTGTTTGGTCGTCCATGAAGAAAGTATTTCTTTCTAATTTCCGACCTGATGTGTGTGTTTCTCGCTGGAACTTCCTGATGAAATTCCACTGAGTTCTTTGTCTACTGCAACAGAAAGTTGAGACAAATAGTATCTTTAAAAAAAAAAAAAAAAAAAAAAAAAAAGCAGCCCTTTCAGAAGCCCATAAAGGGTTACAAAAGATTATTATTTTACTCTTTTTGATTTCCTGTCAGAATTGAAATTAGATACTCTGTTGAGTTTCCGGTTCAAAAGACTCCATTCAGTAGACAAGTGTGTAGTTGCCATTTACTAATACAAAAAAAAAAAGCTGAAAAATCCTTTGAGTTTAATATTTTCTGCTGTACAAGTGCAGTTAAAGATCATTTTCCAGAATAGTACCAGGAATGTAGTCTATTACTTGCATCCCCAGCATAGTAAGATTTATTATGCTTTTTCATTCTTTGATATTTAAATATGGTGACTTCAATTAAATTTCACAAGGGGTTTTTGTTAGATGATGTTTTCTGACATTTTGTATTTTCATCCCTAGCTCATTAGAGCTGTTCTCATTATACCAGAAGAGGTTTTTATTACTATTTGAAGTGCAAATATTTTCTCTGAATTTGAGTCCAATTACTATTTTTACCATTAACTGCATCGCTTGCTTTCTAATCAATTGACGCTATAGTTTTGTAAGAGCAGGGTAGCGGTTCAGTAAAACACATTTAGGTAAGGAAATCTTACCTAGCTTAATCGAACTAAATAATAAGTAAGTAAATGCTGAGCATGTCAGAGCACAGAAGAAATGCAAGCTGTAAAAGTAGCTTTTGGTGAAATTGCAGAAATCTGCCTCAGTCGTGTTAAAATGTTTGCTCCTATGCATTTCTGTGCTTAGTGCAATCTTTAGCTATTCAAATTTACTGGCATACAATGAAGTTTGAAGTCCATCAGTATGCTAACAGGCTATGACCTCTGGTTTAGTTTCCTGTTAAATACAACACATCTTTAAAGTGTAGCCCGTGCCTTCTCAGACTACTTGAAAACCAATTTTTTTTTTTCCTCTTGATTAATGTTGCAGAGGACTTTTTCTAATGGTATCAGATGCTTATTTTTTTAAATAAGATTCTTGGTTCAAGGTTTACCTTAAAAACACACACACGCACACACACAGAAATTCTATATGTTTTCTGAAGACTATAAATGATCTTTGTACTGAACTTCAAATATTTGTGTTTCTTTTAAACCTAACCTTCCGAAGTTTACTTTGGTTTTGGACCTGTTGCTCTGGTGCTACTGAAAAAGCGGGCATTGGCTCCTGTCTTGAGGAACGCAAAATTTGCTGGGTTTTTTGGAGGTACCTTGGTTGACCCAAGATCACAGTGAAATTACGCAAGTGGGAACCGATCTAGGTGCACCAACCCTGAGCAGCCTCCCGACGTCTGCTCTGTATTTTGGGAATCCGGTTCAGAATTCCTCCTGGATTCCACCACCTGCAGAGGAAGGTGGGAATGCTGCTTCCCCTTAGGAAATTTTTTAACTTTAACAGGAATTTCATGTTTCAAAGCTTTTTTTTTTTGGCGGGGGGTGGGGCATAATCCGGCTTTTATAGCTCTCAGTGTAAGAAACAATTTGAAAGGCATATAACTGGGCTGAAAAATCTGGAGAGGGAATTTCCCTTTCCTGACCTTTACTGGGTCTATGACAAGCGGGTGCGGGACCGGCAGGGGAATTTACAGCAGGGCCTGGGGAACCTGCAGAGCTCCTACCGCTAGGTGGGAGCAGTGGCTTGGGGAGGAGAGGTGCTGCCTTACCGGCGGGAGAGCAGCAAGAGAGTTGCCCTACGGGGACCCGGGTGAATCCCCATGGAAGGGGCTTTTGCAAGTGCAGAACTACGTTACCGAAAATGCTGTTGAGGGCTGCCAGCTGAAGTTTACGCGGGATTAAACTTCCCTGCCTTCCCCGGAGGTCTATGTGTAAAAAGGTGGAAGCTCAAACTTCTGCAGACTTCGTACTAGCTCACGTCTCAGTTTACGTGGGCTCCAGAAGGCAGGTCTTCTTTTGGGAGAGATGGAGCTGGAGGATGTCTTTGAAAAGCACCAGATTCTCACAGAAGACAGTAGCAGTTAAAAGAGAATCAGGTAATAGAAGGAAGCGTCCACTTCTTTCTTACCAGCAGTATGGTGGTGACAGCACTTTCCAAAGAAGTAAGAGATGTAGATTCAATTTCCTATTCTGCCGCAGAGGGATTCAGAGACACACTTGCAGGGGGAAACATCTTTGGGGGATGGATCATAAGGTACTCTAAGTAATCCCTACCCAACCTGTACGAAGTGATGCCACTACTAGGAAAAAAGTCCTGAACGTTTCTTGGACGAGCATGAGAACAAATGGAAACAGTGCTCAGAGCTCATGGCAGCCACAGAGCATCAGGGAGATCTGGTCCTTGAGCTCAGGACCATTTCTGTATTTTATCTCCATTGGAAGTAGCCAAAAGAGACCACCGTAGGTCAGTTCGAAAAGAGATGGGAAAGTAGATACTGTTATTTTTCTGTACTGAATGCTACAGATCCCAGACATTACGGGGATTAGGGGAGGGTAGATGGACGAAAGAGACTACAAGGTTAAGCGAAGTCTCCTCCTTGGCTATTTCTCCTTTTTATTAAATTGCTCTTCAGGTTTAAAGAGGCAGTTTTTACTGTATCCATCCAGTAAAAGAAATGCAGAGCCAGTTAAAGGTAAGGAAGAATCTAGGAAGACACTATACTGCAAAACACAGATGATGGACAAAGGGGAGGGCAGGGTGATTTAGGCCAACATACGTGAGCAGAAGACGACACTGGCCAGATTCTGATAAGGAATAAATAAGGAAGAAATTTTTTTATGATGGAGGTGGTGAGACACTGGAACAGGTTGCCCAGAGAAGTTATGGATACACCAACCCTGGAAGTGTTCAAGGGCAGGTTGGACAGGACTTTGAGCAACCTCATCTAGTGGAAGATGTCTCTGCCCAAGGCATGGGCGGTGGACCAGATGATCTTTAAATGTCCCTTCCAACCCAAACCATCCTATGATTCTGTGATTACAGGGGAAAAGGCAGGAACTGAAGCCTTCTTCCTTGTTGCACAACTGTGCTGGTTTTGGCTGGGGTAGAGTTAATTTTCTTCACGGTAGCTCATATGGGACTATGTTTTGGATTTGTGCTGGAAACAGTGTTGATAACTCAGGGATGTTTTCGTTACTGCTGAGCAGGGCTTGCACAGAGTCAAGGCCTTTTCTGCTTCTCACCCCACCCCACCAGCCAGTAGGCTGGGGGTGCACAAGAAGCTGGGAGGGGACACAGCTGGGACAGCTGACCCCAACTGACCAAAGGGATATTCCATACCATATGACGTCATGCTCAGCATATAAAGCTGGGGGAAGAGGAAGGAAGGGGAGGGGGGATGTTCGGAGTGATGGCGTTTGTCTTCCCAAGTCACCGTTAGGCGTGATGGAGCCCTGCTTTCCTGGAGATGGCTGAACACCTGCCTGCCCATGGGAAGCAGTGAATGAATTCCTTGTTTTGCTTTGCTTGTGTGTGCAGCTTTTGCTTTGCCTATTAAACTGTCTTGATCTCAACCTATGAGTTTTCTCACTTTTACTCTTCTGATTCTCTCCCCCATCCCACCATGGGGGGAGTGAGTGAGCGAGCGGCTGGGGATAAACCATGACAACATCTCAGTAGTAGCTCCGTGGCTTCTTGGATTCAAGTTGCTCCTCCTTCTACCTCTTGTTTGAAAGAGAGTTGAAACTTTTCCAAATTGCAGAAATTTTGCTCTGAGCTTAGGACTCTTGAGCCTTCCCTTTTATTTATTGGTTTTAACCAAGAAGGAAACTCCGTACCAAGGTTAAAGCTACATGGTGTCTTGATCCTAAGAGGTGGCAGTAGGAAGGTTGAGCTGAGTCAGTTCCAGCTTTATATACACATTATCTGACCAAGTGAGATATTTTTTCCAAAGAAATATTCTGTAATCCATGGTATCATGGATTTTGGAGATAGAAAAGGCAATTATGATCTAGTCTGACTTCCTTCATAACAGAAGGAATTAAATGTCAAGAGAGAGTTATTTTTTTCTTACCAAGGAAGTGAAACTCTTCCCTGGGAAATTGAACACATGCAAGTGATGAAAACGCTCAGTCATCAGTAGATGTCGAGTCCTTTTATGACAGCAGCCAGAATGAGCTTCCCTTTCTATTTTAACCTCTGGCAAGAAGTAATCTCTCACTGCTGTTTGGTAACTTAGCTAATGCTATGCCACTCAGCTTATCACAATACTTTGTTATATTTGAAGCCAGTGAACTTGCTAGTGCAGCTACATTTATTTTATTAGTTTTTTTAAGGAATCCAGACACAGGAACTCAATATCATAGAGGCGTTCGATGGGAAGAGCTGGCAGTGGATATTTCTTGAAGAACACCAACCATCTGAAAATGGTAATGCTATCATGCTGTGGTCTTTCACAGGATTTAACCCCAGTCATGGACAGCATTAACATTTTTTCAGAGTAAAAAGAAAACCTATTTTTTTAATATCTGCTGTTATAATATCTACAACTTAATATGCCTGCTTTTCTGGGGAATCAGCTATGCAGGAAAAAATACATATAAATGGTCTAATGACCATATTTATATCTGCTATTTATTTCTTAAGTTTGCAGGTCACTCAACTTACATTTTAAAGAGAGAAAATGTAAGGGAAGATACATTTAATTTTTATAGCATGACTATGAATCAGAATGGTGAGTGGCAAGACCCGTTTTCTTCCTTAATATAACTTCTATTGGCATGTGTCTCTGTAGGATAGAAATGGGGAGTCCAGGCTGGGGAATGGAAAGGTGGGGTGAAGTAAGGAAGTCACAGCTGGTCATTGTTTCGGTACGGTGTCATTCACAAGCACTGAGGATGGTACTGAACTCCAGGTACACTGCTCTGATGTTAATTAAAGCCTTTGAAGAAGAGAAAAAAAATCTCTTACTGGTTGCAGGCTTGCAGTGCTGTGCAGTAAATGAGACTTCTTTGAATGCAGTGAGGACCCAAGCTAAATATCAAGTAACGTCTTGCTTTTGTGAGCATAATTGACATAATAAATGTAATCACTTAACTAATACTTCACTTTAATCTATACATCCCACGGGGGAATTTAAGTTGTGGAGACAAGCTCAACAGCATCTCCAGATTTCTGTATTTCACAGAAATCTTAGCTTTAAAATTGGCTTTCAATGTCAGTCATGCAGCTAGGTGCTCCGTAAGTACTGCAACCACATCAGGGCAGCGCCGGGCTTGCTGCCAGTTCTCTGGTAACTGCGCCATGGAGAAGACAAGCAGCAGTGACTTGTGAGCTTGGGACTCCCCTGCTCCTAGGGGCTCGGGGACCACCTGGGCTTCAGCAAGAGAACTGATACTGCCAAAATTTGCCTCAAACGGAGAGGGAAATCAGACTGCGCTGCACTGTTTCACCCTAGCCCCAAGAAATGAAAATTTCTATCGACTCTCATTCTCTCTTCCACCAGAATTTCCTCCCCATTTTCAAAGCTATTTTTCCTGCAAAATGAATAGGAATATGTTTTTCTTTAACAAAATGTGCTTCGCCACATTGAGAATCCCCTCTCAGAGCTACGGCTCTGACTTTGGAAGGGATGAAGCTGGCTTTTGCTTTTTGGTGGGCATGGCCCCCTGGCTGTATGCATCCCCAGGGGAGCCACTGAACTTACAGCCTGATTTGGAAAACATTTACGCCCTGCAGCGGTTCTGTCTGAGTGGAAAAATCATATTCAGTGAGACTGTTTGTATGTGAGACTGTTTTATATGTGAGGCCATTGATTCACAAGTGCCTGCGGTCTCGAGGTGCTCTGTCATCATACCTCATGCTGGGGGTTCACAGTCAAAACACTGCAGACAGAAAAGGGTATATGTATTGATACAGCACAAACATTAACCTTATTTCTTTTCTTAATTAATGGTGAGTGCTTTGAGTTTTTTTGTTTCCCCTTCTGCTCCACCATCAAACTAATGTTTCATAACTAAACTATTCATTAAGCAGATTTAATTAGAGCATAAGATAGACAGTTTTAAAGACTGGCTCTGTCACTCAGTTTTTGTGTGAAAGTGAGTATTCAGTATCTATTTTGACCTTCCACAAAATAAATATAACAATACTTTCCTATGTCTCTGGAACTTTCTCAGAATTTTTTTTTTAAAGTTTGGAAGGTACTGGTAATCCTAGAGTAAAATAAATATATTTTCTCCTGATGAGCCATTGACCCATTTCTCCTAATGAACTGACAATAAAATCTCGGAGATACATTTTCTGTTAGATTTTCTCTTACGTATAATAAAATTCTATAAAAATGAACAGAATGCACAGTTGTATATGCCAAAAGTTTAATTCATCAGTTTTCTTTCCTAAATAAAATGAAGAAATGAAATATTTTTGTGGGAAGTAAAGCCAGAAGACCTGAAAAGCAATAAAACAAAATAAAAAGCAGGTTGCTGTGCTCAAAATGTTACCCGTTCTGCATCCTAGTAAAGACTTATTGATACATGAGGCTGCTTTTTTCCCTGCTTTTCCAGTGACTCTAAACCTAGCAAACATTCTAGCAGACGTGCCTGTATACAGAACAACTTGTCTTTTTACACGTAGAATGGAGTTTTTCCCAGCATAGTACTGACTGATTCACGACTTCTGTTCTCCTCCCACAGCAGCAGTTTGTTCCATGTGAATTCTGGTAAGAGGCATGATACAGTGTTAATGCTAACATGTAGGAGTCAGTCAGAGGTAAAAACCCCTATCACGATTAGCATTAACAACATACAGCCTACAGAAGAACTCCAGAGACTGGAGTATGAGACATAAAGAACTGAAACCACTGTTTTTTTCCCCTTGATAGACCTACAAAAAAAAAAGAAAAAAAAAAAAAGAAAGAAAAAAAAAGACAGAAATGCATATAAAAAAATTATGTCAGAGAAAGGACAGACATCAGAGGAAAAAGGATTGTAGTTAGTTAAATACAAAGGAACCATCTGCTGTACATTTAAAAACAGTCAAACCTGCAATTATTTTAGTTACTTTTATAAGAGACCTAGAGTACATTCACTATTCTTCTTCTCTGAAGGGCTCCCATCGTTCTGCTTATTGCATTTTTCGTGCTGCTTTACTTGCACTGAGCAGAAGGAATACAGATTGTAGCACCGTCTCGCCTAATTTTGTGTCCCTTTAGATATCAGTTAATGAAGACTTCTAATATCAGCCAAGTTCCTCAAAATGTTAAGAACCCAAGATAAACAAAAGCAAAAATTACGTGGATTTATTTTTACTTAAATAGACAAAATGCCTATCAGGAGAGCTGACTGTAAGAAACAGAGCTAAGAAATAATCATAGTCTTATCAGTACGCGGTGTTTGTGATTAAGCAACAAATACTCCTTTGCATTCTGGAATAAGTGAGCACTGAGTGGAGAGAAAACCTGTTGGACAGATTTAATTGTGGGTCTAGGATCCATATACAGGGCTCCTACACCCTTGTTCCAGTAGGCTAGAATGAGATTAATGACTATATTTGTCTGTGTTGAACAGTACATTGTTTGCTAATCACTTCTTAATATTAACCAGTCGCTGATGCTTTCACCATAAAATTAATGTGCTGAATTTTTTTGACAGTTGAACATTTTTTTTTACTTCTTTCAGCCTATTATGAGCTCTCTCCTGAAAACTAACAAGGAAAACATAGTTTTAGAAATCAGTAATTCTATAAAATATTTCAAAAATCTGCAGAGAAATTACATAATGAAGTAGAAATGCACTCAGTAGAAGAAAGGTTAGAGAATCCTCATTATATATCCAATTAGCTGAAATTTTTTTACAATTTTCAGTTACTTACATCAGTAATAAGGATGAAATAGTTGAGACAGTCATTCCAAGCAGGTTTAAAAAGGCCTAAATAATGCCCAGTTAGTTCTCTGCTAAGTATGTCTTGATTGAAATATATTTTCCTTTCCCCATCCTTCCAAAATAAAGTATCGGCTCCTGGGCAGAGTTCAGAAATGGTCGAATCTTGTTTGCTTTCTGTTTGGTCTCCCAGCAACCGCTTTTTAAAAAAAAAAACATTTACTGTTGTTTAAGAAAAAAGTAACAAGAAAAACAGTATGGGAAACGAGACACTATATATAAGATGCAATTTTGGGGATATTTTTTGTATGTAAATTTAAAGAAACTTATGTACTTTTATAACTTCCCTACTCTTACTAACACATGTATTAAGAGGAAGTTAAAATGTCATAGTAAGACTGTGATCTAATTTAGAGATTTTAGGGAAATTACCTTTCACTTTGTGCCACTCTAAATGAAACCAGCCAAGTACACGGTTGTGATATGTAAGTGGCAAACAAAAATTCCAAGATGAATATAAAATTTTGGTAGGCAGACAACAGTGGTTTAGAAATTTCCAAACCTCAAATTTAAAACGATGATTCAGAGCTCTGATGAGTGTTCAGGCTAAACTCCTACTGAAGTCAGACACTGAGACCTGTGGTGTAACATTTGAATTTGTGGGCAATGAAGTGAACAGTTTCTAAAGCTGTACATCAATACTCCTAAATGTTGTGTGTGCATATGTGGTACGTGTGTGGAGGGTGAGGGGTGCAGGTCAGGGGAGGAGGATGAGAGATGCAAGTTAAGGTATTCATTTTCTTTTTTTTAGGAAGAAAGCAAACAAATTAATACTGTCAATACAAGGCTATCGTCTTATTTGAACTTATGGTGGATTGAACCTGCTTTGAGCAGGGATTTGGATTTGATGACCTTCAGAGATCCCTTCCAACCTATATTATTCTCTGATTCAATTATTGCGCTTTTAATGTCTCTAAGCCCCTGGCTCCTTATTCACTTGCTCTCACCCAGTGGGCATACATCTTTATGAAAGGCTTGATGCAAAATATCTGTTCCTCTAGTGGGAACACTAAATTTGACTTCATTAAGCTTTGGATCAGGATCATGCTAGGCAGTAGGACAAGAGCTTTGCTACAAAAAGCTTCTGTCACTTCAGAGTCTGTTGCCCCAAGAACGTTTGAACATGTTTGTAAATTTGAACTATCTTAAATGTATTCCAGGTTGCTATTCTTTACACCATGCTTCCCAAATGCTAATTCTTTCATATCTTTTTAGGGTTTGCTAAAAAAGAGAATATTTTATCTGTGGTTTGTAGCAGCCATTTGTGGTTGACGGCACTTTCCTCTTCAGTCTGCCTTCTCCTGCATTCAGTCTTGGAGAAGGGATGTTTCTGAAATCTATCACTTCAATAGACTGAGTAATTGTTTCTCTAAAGAAGCTGAATGAGTGGTGTACTTGCACATGCCTACTTCTAACATGACTGTTGAGCAGTGAGGGAAGCAAGAGACTTCAGGCAGCAGTTGTTCTCTGCAGCTGTAGTCCAGAGTCAGCCCCTCTAGGCAAAAGTGGGTAAGCAGGTATCCAGAACCGCGGACAAACCTTTGTCTTTAATGCTTTTCTACTCCCATGATCTTGGGTTTATGTAATGGAATAGTTTTGCCTAGGCTGGCACCCTAGCATTTTAATTTTGGGTTTAAAAGCTACATAGCATCTCCAATGCTGCAAACTGTTTTGCTTCTGTGTGCTAAAGGCAAAAAAAAGAATCATGCTTTATCAGGAAGTGGTAAGAAATGACATGTGTTTCCTCTTGCTGAACCTTTGTAACAGCCTTTTGTACAGCTGTCAGATTTCCATTACATGAACAAATACATATATTGCTGCCTGTCTTCTCACAGAGCTCTAAAAACGTGGCCTGCCATCAATGGAAATGATGACCATCTACTCATGCTAAAATATAATAAAATAAATTCCCCTATTATTTCCCTTGCAACATTAAAAAAGAAAAAGCTCATAAGATCCGGTGTGATTTCCCTCTTATTCTTTCCAGCACTCTCTTCCTTCAGTCACTAACATCACAATAACATGTTTATTCTTCCTATCTTATCTGCTGATCTCTGGTCATCAGGTCCCATCCACTCATCTGCTTTTCTGTTCCTTCATCTGCTGTAGTGACCTCAGACAGGTGTGTGCTTTAATTTTGTTTTCAAACTTCGTATCTGCTTTCATTGCTATTGCTTCCACAGAAGGTGTCTGTATCAGAATTGATCTCTTAGGCTAGATGCTCTACCATTTGATTATTTTATTCCTGTTTGACAGTCAGACATACATGAAAATGTTGTCCCACCTTGCCTTTCTGTGACTGCTCTTCCTTGCTTCTCCTCCCACCTCTGTGGCCACAGACTTATCTCTGTATTTTTAGCCTTCATTTAATCATTGACTTTGCCTATTCCTCTGAGATGTCCCTCTGGATTTCTTAGTAGCAACACTTGACTTAAGACATAGAAACTGCAACAGGTAATTTTTCCTCCAGTGTCATCTCTGCTTCAGTTATACTCCATTGGCATTCAATTCTCACCACGGCCTTTTCTGTCAATACTATACAGAAGTGATCTATTCCACCAGCCGTGTTCCTTGCTGTACTTCATCTACTTGGAACAGGCTTCCTGGAGAGGTGGTCGATGCCCCAAGCCTGTCAGTGTTTATATATATATATATAAAAGTGTGTGTGTGTATATGTACACACACACACACAACATGCTTTAACTTTGGTCAGCCCTGAATTGGTCAGGCAGTTGGGCTAGATGATCATTGCAGTTCCCTTCCAACTGAAATAGGCTATTCTCTTCTACTTCTCCTCATACTTTTTTACAGACCACCCTCCTTCAGACAAACATTTTTCCTCCACAGTTCCTTTCTCCCATTTCAAATACCTCCTACAGGTCAGCTTCTGCTATGACCTGCAGCTTCAAGAAATCTGCTAGTGCTTTCTGAAGAGCCTGTGAGGCAGTTGGGATAAACTGAGAGGCTGGATGACTTAGTTTGAACTATAAGCAATAAAAACAAAAGTAAAAATAGTAAATATTGACAAGATTTTCTCTGCTCTTGTATACACATATGCACATATATTTAATTTCTTCCCTTTGTAATTTCCTCAGTATGTGACAATATTTATCTTAATTTCTGTTGCAATATTAATGCAACTGATTGAGACCTTACTGAGACCTATGGCATTACTGAAAAATAAATGTTGACTAGTAATTTTACAGACTACAGTCATTTTACTTTGCAATCTGTCTTCCAAAATGTGTGAGAATGGACATCATATTTTTGTATTTCATATATTAAAAAAAAAATCTATGAGTTATTGAGGCACTTAAAATGTCTGCTCAAGTGTAGGTAGCTAATTGTTCTCTAACCTAGGATTTTCTTTTGTCAGTGAAATATCAATGGTTAATCAGTTCATCTATTTCATAGGCTATATCCAGATCCCCTTCAGAAGGAGTACCACAAGTACAGTTCAAACTATTTAGTTTATATGTGACAAGTGCTCATTTCCCCACCTCTACACTTGTACGTCATTGTATGGTACCTCAAGGGTCTGAGTGGACTTAGGCTCGTCCGCTGATGGACTAGAAGCATCCAGCTTGTTAGTGTAGTTATGTGATTATTAGCCAGTTTTGCACCTCCAGTCCAAATGACCAAATTCTTATTTACCTGCTGGTCAACTAGAGGGGATCCTTTATCATGAGTCTGGACTAAACCACAACCTTTTGTCTTTGGATTGGTAGCAAGAGGACATGCCAGCTTGGTAGTACTTCCCAATACAAATTTTTTATGAAGACCACATGCAGGTTAGGAAAGTAATTCCAACTCCGCAAAATTTGGTAGCCAATTTAGAAAAGATAAAAGGTGTTCTCCAAACAGCAAAAAAAATTTAGAACTTTGCCTTTTGAGGAGCCTCATCTGAAGGTGCTTAGGGTTGTGCAATCACCGCTGTTACAAAGCACCTTTTCAGTGGGAGGGTGTGAGGGAGAAAAGGCAATTCACCAAGGCCAGAAATCTGCAGTGCTTATGCACGTGAGTATGTACACTCACAAGCATGTTGGAAGAATCAGACTGTGATAGACCCCAAGCTTGATGCTTTGAAGTTAAAGAATAGAGACCCACACTGACTTCAATAGGCTTTGAAACAGACCTAGTGAGCCCCAGTCTTTTATCTCCATTTACCTGCATATGAACGAGACATAGCTCATAAGCACGATGTCAGATTACCTGTTGAAAATAAACTAAAGGCCTGATTCTGGGAGAAAAAACTTGAAGGAGCTTCGGGGTCTTGAAAGAGACGTGCCAGCAAGCAGATTGTGTGAATAGCTTTGTAGGGGACATGAGGTGGGACTCACATCACCCAGCTGCAGCTATAGAAAAATGAGGTCTTCAGTCTATGCTGTCTACCTGCGTATCCTCCCTTCACAGTCACCAGAGAGAGAGAAGTGGGCACTGGCCAAAGGGTAACATGCTTCATCTATTTTATATCTTTCTTAGAATGTGGCAAATTGCCCTCTGGAGATTCCTATTTCCTTTTATTTGTCAAAACTAAAATTTGGTATAGTATATGAGAGTGACTTTTGAGTCTGTCTTCCTCTGCAGTCATGAAAAAATCCTTTTTGCAAAGAATAAGACCAAAATGAAATGTACCAGTTTCAGAGATCTTTTTACCCTTGAATAGCAGAAATCTAATAATTTTTACTGAAAAAGAATTAGGGTTAATATAATTAGCACATTCTATAATTCTTTTAATCACCTACAAAAGGCCATTATACATAAACAGTACACCAGACATCCATTTTCAGGTACCCTATTTACATTTTCAGGAGGACTTTGAGTCCTCTGTTCTCTAATTTCTCAGAAAGTAAAGCTATTTGTCTTAAAACACTTAGAAAAATATTGAATTCACGTCTTTTACTTAAGATACTGGAAGAGCTCCAAAGATGTGTATGTGGATAGAAGAGGCTTTTCTCTGCTGAAAACTTCCCTCTAAAATAAAATGTCCCCAGTGCCTCTGTTTCACTTTGTGGATCAAGTAGCTGGATTTTTTTTTTTTTTTATATACTGTATTTCAGTTATTTTTCTTGTTCCTTTGTAAATTAAAAATTGCCATATTAAAAAGCTAATAAAAGAAATTATTAATCCTAGATATTGGCTGCCAAATTTGAGTTCAGAGCAAATTTTTATGACCAAATTGAACCTTAGAGTTTTCACCAGACATGTATTAATGCTGAGCATGGAGCTCCTGTTTTGTCAGTAAGGATATGCATTTCAAGAAAGTTATATAAAGTTCTTACATGGGCATTTTAAACATCTTCATTTTAAAAATAATTAAAACAAACCATAACTAAATGGTACAAGTCTAATGGGTATACTTTAAAGAAGGCATTTCTCTGTTGCTTATTTATGAAATGAGGACCAGAACTTGTCCCATGTCCAATACTCGTACAGCCAAATTTATATAAGTCAAACTAGTCTGTACAGTTACTTTTCCCCATCTCAAAATGTATCTGGCAAGCTGTAGGCAAGAGAATAACTGCAGATTAGTCATAAATCTCTTCCAAATAGATAACTGAGACACTGCAGAAATTATATTCCGTATTGCATTGTCTTCTAAACGATTCATCTCAAAACAAAAGAAGGAGGGGTGTAGGAGCTAAAAAGCAGCATGCATCCCCCATGTCCTCTTAGTTGCCTGCAGACACCTTTCTCGTGCGTGCTGTCGCATCGGTTATGTGAGGTGTAGCCACCTACAAAAGTGAATGCAAAGACAGCAAGGGGACTGGGTTTGTATTCGCTCGAGGCTGGATGTCCGTGTGTGATTCTGGATGGCTGAAGGCATATTTCCATAAAGATGCCTGCCTGAGTATTTCTGCACGTGTACAAATGTTTGAAGTTTAGCCTCTCTGACTCTTGAGGCTTCTAAACCCTGCTCTAGGGCCCCTTCCCTCGGCCTACTCCCATCTCCTGTAACATATGAACTTCTCATTTAAAAAAAACAGAGCACACGTAAAAAATAAACAAAAAAGCCAAAGAACCAAACTGAAAAACCTACCTGCTATGAGGCAGTTTCTTTACACAGAGATGCAAGCAAAACCAATGCAGCAAGAAGGCCACAGACTTCCTTTGTTCCATCTCACAGGTTAACCATGATCACTGAGCTTGGGTTGTATTTTTTTTTCTTCTGAAGAGAGAAAGGCAGAGTGAGAGAGAGAGACAGTGAGAGAGGGAGAGAAATAAGGCAAATAAAAAATGAAAGAAAGCAGCTGAGGCAGGAACAGTTGCCACAGAGGTCTGTTGGTCTGGCTGGTGCCTGATATCCCTGCAGCACAAGTTAGGTGAAGAAAGCCCGTTCCAAACAACTTGAGACCCTTTATAAGTCATGAAGGTGACTCATAACTAACCGACTTGCCTTGCTTTTAGTAAATCCCCTGCTTTCCTTTTCTTAGAACAGTGCTTCAAAAAAAAAAAGAAAGAAAAGAAAAGAGAAGAGAAAACCCAAGGAAAACAGAAAACTCCAATCAAACAGGATTTTTCAAAAATACACCATGTACTTTCCTTCCCTTAGACAGCTTGGCATCAGCCTTTGAATTGAGTAATAATAATAAATGCAAATGATTGTTTAGTAGTGATGGTACACTTAAACAAGTTAGGGGTATGTCGTGCAAGAGAGAGTTCATGCCAGTATCTTCAGAGATCTAACTGGAGAGGGAGTCCACTGTGGTGAGCTGTTTCTTACTTGTCTCTGTATTACTTTTTCATCCAGAGCTGTCCTGCACAGACTTTTCGTATTACAATTAACCCTGGCAGATCTAGGCAGAAAAAAATTTAATAATCAGAGATGCATAAAATTCTCCCTGTCCTCAAGAAATGTGCAGAGACACCTGACAGCTGTAGCTGGAACAGTTGCAAACCTCTAAAACCAGGGACAAGTTCTAGCCAAATTAGGGTGTACATGGAAGACTGTAAAACAGTGGATCGTGGAAGCCTGTTATTAAAATTATATGGCATTTTTAACATTCTTGAAAGACCACTGCAGATGACTGGAAAGACAGGTTGGTCTAAATGTACAGGAGATATAAATTTATACAGTTCTTAGGTTCTGAACATATTCCCAGAAAAATACAGTTTATGTGAATTTCCAGCAAGGAAAGGTATAGCTGCTACCTCCTGATTTTCCTCAGACACTGAGGGTTGTACGCTCTCAAAATACTGCATTTTCACTATGAATAACAGAATTTCTTTTGCCTTGTGCTTTGGAAGTTCAGTGATATGTTAAAAAAAAATTTCATTTCAGAACTCATTAAGATGGCTGAAAGATAATAGTTCTGTGTGCCAACCACTGAAATATAAGGAAATAAAAAAAATTCTGTCAAATTCCATCTTACACACACTGTTCTTCTCTTTGTTTTACGTGTGTAATTAGAAACGTCTTCATTTTCCCCATTGAGCCCATGTAAGTCTTGGGTGCTTCTCTGCAGATCTGCACTTACACGATTACATCAGACCCTCACGCCTCATTAACAACATGATGGATTTTGGCTCCCGTGGTTATAGAGAAAAGTTTGAAGCTGTGGCTGGTGCAGTGATGTTTCTCTGACACATCCCAGGCAAAGCAGCTCTGAGAAACACAAACAATTAATTTTATCTCCAAGGTCCCCCGCTCTGGCGACAGTGCCACCGCCCATGCTGCTGGAGGAGAAGAGGGCAGTAAGCCTGGCTGCGCTCTAATGCTCATACGTCTGGATGGGTGGGGAGGTTATGGCAGTCATCTTTCTGTTTTCTTCCAATGCCCGTGGGTCAAAAGAGACTGGATTTCTCTTGGGCCCTCACCCAGAAAAAAGAAAAAACACTGAGCTACTTGGTCCTCTCCCCCAAATATCTTCTTTTACTTGGCACTTGATCTAGGGCTAAAACTGGGGGCCAGCTTTTATGGGGAAGAAGAAGGAGGGTGCATTTCAGTGAGATTCCCAGACCCTGGGATTGTCTCCAGTCTGATTATACTACAACACAAAAATCTTAATTTTTACCTCAAATACTTTTTTTAACTTGCATTTTTACTTGATTTCAGTATAAATTGGAAACCTATATTCCTAAGGAGATGGGACTTATGGAATCACACTTGGCATGTGTGTGTCGCTGTGCATATCTGTTGGTCTCCTCTCTAATGACTTGAAATCATGGGTTAATTTGAACCCACAATGACGGAGGGGTATCTCGAGGATATGAAGCTCCTATGATTTTTGTGAAAACAAGTGAGCAGATTAGGAAAGACCGTATTAAAATTCCCACTTGTGGAAAGGAAGGTAATTGGAGTTCAACTCTTATTAATTATTACAGAGTCCACATGGGAACTCAATTACAAATCCATAGGCAACTAGATTTTCTTCATTTTCCACTCACAAAATGACCTGGTTTCTAAGGGATTATGTTAAATGCATGAAAACACCAGTTAATACATCGATCAATAGACGATTTTGCGTTAAAGAGCAAATAAAATCTTAATGTTGCTAGGAACAATATATACAGGTAATTTAGCAGGAAAGCTGTCAATTAGGCATTGATGCCTAATTAGGGGTAGCCTGATTAGGGTTATGTGTGTGCATTTGTGTTTGAAGGCAGGCAGGCAATCAGCTTCAAATGCCCAGACCGACAGGTGCCGTGAGGTGTTCTGGTGGCATTGCCGTGGTCCAGGGCACTGCTGAGGCTGTTCCAGGCTCTCCTCCTGCTCCTCTGAGTTTCACTCCCTAAACTCTTTTTTGCATCTTACAGCAATTATCACTGTGGTTCTGCACTCAAGTACGGCACAGAACCGTAGCATAATTTCCTGGGAGAAGCATAAACGCCCTTTGTATTTTCAGGTGTGTGAATATGATTTCAGTGGCTACACTGAGAGATGCGAAGCAATAACGCCTTGCAAGAATGTCAAAAAGGACCTTTAGGGTCATTTAAAAAAAAATCAGTCTCTAAAAGTATGCCATATATTTTTAAATTCCTGGAGTCTTTCTAGTTGTCCAGCATACACAGAAAAGAAAAATTTCCTAACTGACATGGTAAAGAAGGTTAGGTTTCCTGCCTTCTGTGATGCTCTATGAAATATGGCTGACCAACAGAGGGCAATACGTTCATACAAGCAATAGACTCCGGTCCAAAACTTATGGAAATCAAGGAGAGTTTGAGCTTAGTGTGACACTGGTCAGACCCATAACACTCAATACTAATTTCATTTGAGATAGTGGTTAAGACTCTTAATGACATCTATCAGAGAGAGATCGCCATTTGAGCTCTATTAGAAAATAAACAACGAAAAAGGTGGAAATGCCAGATTTAATTAAAACTGTTTAATGACAGAAGTACCATCTTCAAATAGAGCTTGTTCATGAGTAACTGCAGGGGTTTAAAATACGGGTCACTGGAAAAGCTAATAACAATCTAGAGGCAGCAAACTTCTCTTTTAATTAACTGCAATTTTTTTCAGACTTTCCAGACTCTTCTTCTTCTCCTTTTTGAAATAAATTGTTTTATTCTTCTAATGAGTTTTCTGAATTGGAAAATTCCAAAATTGCTAAAACTAGGCTTTGCAATAAAAGCTGACTGTAAATTTTTATTTTAAGTACACTTTTAATACTTCTATGGAAATTGTGACATTGATTAGACAAGATATGTTTGAACAGAAGTTCTTTAAAAGGTAACATTTCAATTAGCCAAAAATTATTCTACACAGTTTATCAGTTCTTGTCACACTGCCTAGTGAAGTGTCTAAAACATTGAGATGGATGTTTGAAGCTTTTTCAAACCATCTCTCCCTCTTCTCCTCTATCCCTTTGCAACAGCCTCTGGCACTTCAACTTGTGCAACTGATAACTTTTATTCCCAGACTTTCAGTAATTTTAATTTCTAGCAGTCTGTGAGATAGTCGTTTATTTTTTATTATGTTTAGCATCCATGCTTTTTCCACTTTGATTCTAGGAAGAAGGGAATAAAACATGAATTGGAAATAATTTTGACTTACTGGAAGTCCCTTCCCATTACTTTGTTGGTGGTAAAAACTGCTGATGTCCTTTCAAATATGGAAAACCAGAGGGAATATTAATATTGCCGCAAACCACAGGGCCAGAGGACAAGGTAGTCAATGCCCATAATTTTCCATCCAGTGTGCTTCTGTAATTCTCAAATCTCACTAACATTGTGGGGGAATGCAACATTTTTTGCTATATGTTACGTTTATATGTGATTTCTGTGTATGAAGAGCAGCTAGTTGGATTTCTGCTACCCTTTTGCTCAGATGGGTTCTGTCCACTGTTCTGGTTTGCGGAAATCTCCTGTAGGAATCTTCTCTTTCTTCAGGCAGACTAGTTCCTCACAGTACAAGAGGTGCCAGGCAGCATGCCTGGTACTCAGAGCCACTACTTGATGGAGAACAGCCCTGGACGTGCACAGGTACTTTATAGTGCAGCCCCTGTGGTCCCCTCAGGACCTTGCCAGGGGCAGGGTCCAGGGACAGCCCCCTGGGTCTCTGCCCCGGGGGAGAGCTGGCGAGGAACGCGGGGGCATGGTCAGCCGCTGGCAATGCTCCCTGCCAGCACGGCACCCATAAACCTCTTCAGCCTCTCTTTCTCAGGAGGTACCAGTTAAGGGACAATATACAACAGGTAGAAGAGAAATCTCTGCTGGGTTTGGCAGGAGGAAAAGGGAGTGCGGGGAGGGGAGCGTTCGCTAAATAATAAAACAATAAAAGATGCTTTTGTAGCAGAGTTTAGAAAAATTGAATTTGCCTGTATTTCCTCAAGACTTCTTAAGAACTTCTTGGATCTTTCCTGTTCAGCTATGTAACATAGTCCGCAGTTACATTAGCAAGGGGTAGCCATTGAAAATATGACTGAGGAAGTTAATCACCACAGAAGTGTGCTTAGTCTATGTTTAAGCTGGGACTACAGAAAGACATATGTAACCTTATGCAGGAAAGTTTTATGTTTCTACTTTTTTTCCCCTCAGTCTTGGTAGGCACGGGCTGAAGGGACTAACATGACTCCTGCTTGGAGAAATGATCTTCACAAATAGCTTAGGTCCCTCACTAAGCTAAAACATCCCATAGGTGTCTTAGTTGGGAGCCAGAGATAAGCTTAGACCTAAAACTAAAAGAGAAATTTTTCTCCCATCCTAACCCAACTGTTGCACTTGCACTTTCACAGAGAAGGGGAAAAGAAATCAGAGCCGTGCAGAAAACTCTGACTGCCTTCAGTGTTGTGGAACCTCCTTCTACCTGCAGGTTATACGCTATATGCCTTCCTTACATGGCATTTGAGAACTACTGTATTCCTTATTATAAGTACCCTGAATAGTCAGGGTAGTACTTGTATGATTTTTATATAAGCCACACAGAAAAATGTGTAGATCATACACACGTAAGTGCCCCCAAGCACAGACCAGATATCAAATCCTTCAGTTCTTATTTCCTTCTGACAAGTCAGAATTACATTTTTGGGAATCAGAAGAACATTTTTATAGATTATTGATCACTTAGGCTGAAGAAAATTGCCAGTCCGTGGAATTTATTATTTCAGAATTTTATTGTATTTCTGAGGGTGGTAAACATTTTTTTGGCATAAGCCAGGTTGGTGCTGTGAAAGAAATTGTGTATTCTCTTATTCCTGCCTTTCCCAAGATAAATAGTTTTAGATGTGAAATTGGACTAAGGGACAGCTGACTTCAACAATAACCGTTAGCTGTTTGAACTTACTGCAAAATTACAACGATATACCAAAGGTACATGGGGGCATATCCTCAGCAAGAGAGTGGGAAGTAGACAGCGAGAAGTTGCAGTTCAGAATTTATGAGAATATAGGACTGAGTACAAAGCAAAAGAAAGGCTAGGCGAGCCTCATGTTTCCTCACAAGAGAAGAGTTTTTATGTTTTATCTGAATTAGGGGCTATCTGCAGCTATCTGTGAGTGCCACTTGAAGGTCAAAAATCCTTTCCCTGAAAGATGACCTATTTTCCTTTTGAAGATAGTTCTCATGCTGTTCCTTTCTGAGCGGTATCTGTGTACCTGTTCAATGATTTTGTTTAGTCGCTTTGCAGTGTAGTCAGATGCAGTGACATAAGGTGGTCTTGTAGCATGGAAGTTCCTTCCAACCTAATATTATTCAGTGGTTCTGACAGCAGAGTTCAGCTCACTGCAGAATATAGCACAGATAAAGGATTTCCAGGAGAAGAATGCGAAATTCATAGGTAGTAGACAAAAATTTCTGATAAATGGAGTTAATGGTATGCATTTTGGGTTTTGGATCTTGAGTTTAAGATCCCTGATCACCTCTTATTATGGTTTAAGCTGAGGGCCTCTGTGCTGTCTTCTCCAGTTTGGACTGCAACATAAATTTTATTCATGTAAAGTATTAGGATGCTTTTAAGCAAGTGGATGTTTTGATAAACCATCATCTGCAGGACATTAAGAATTACTAAGAACTCCACAGTGCAAGATATCCTTATTACAGTTCCAGACTTTCTCTTTGTCTGGATGTTTAGGGAAATTTAGATAAGGATTATGAATTTGTATAGCCTTATTCAAAGCTCCTAATCTCTTGTAGTCTGCACATCACTCTACCAATCCAGCAAGAGGTTTCAGCAAGAACTAAATCAGAAATATCTACCACACATTGAAAATTTAGAGCTGGATCTGAGCTCATGGCACAGCTCTGTTTCAGCAACATACTGGGCTGTCAAATCAAGAAGAAAAACAGATGTTTATTTTCTAGGCTGAGAGAGTATGCTAATGTTTAGTATGAAAAAAAATATTTTGCAGTTGTTAGAAACAGCAATGTTGTAAAGATTGTGAAAATCGTGAAAACACCCACAAATGTCTTTCGTGGATAAATTAAAAAAAATACCCAATGAGTAGAAAAAAGGTTCTTAAAGAAAAAACCCTCCCCACAACCATTGCTGTTTCCCATTGAGACTGTTTTTCTTTGTTCTAAGACCTGCAAGGTTACAAGTGTATAAATATATCATGTATTGAAAGGGTTAATGGATTTTATCTGCTTCTTTTATACTCACAGGAAAACTCCTTAGGTCGATTTCCTGTAACATAGAGAGCTGTATCACAACATGAAACACTCAGCTGACAGTTTTATGGCAAGAAATGGAAGGAGCAGCTTTGTGAGTGTGCTTCAAAAAGAATAATGTGGGTGGGGAATTTTTACAAGCTACACACAAGTTCAGAAATTTCTGAAGAAGTCAGTCTCCAATCAATGATCTTTCTTTCTGTAAAGTACACGGGATTTTGTGCTTTTTTCAGTGATGAATATTTCCTTCCCAGAATCCCCTTAATGACAACACTGGTTGTTACTACAGAGACATAAGATTAAAAAAAGAAAAAAGATTGCCTGGTAATATGGTAATAAGTATCTTTATATCAGAGAGAGAGAGACGTTGAATGAAAAATTACATGTTTGGATGTCTTCTATGGTGTTATATGTTCCTAGGAAAACTGAATAACTTTATAAATATAAATCTGCTAAACATATTGTAAGCATGGTTACACAATTGCATTTTCTCTTTAAATGTCAGTACGATTTATTAATAAACGCTAATAAGGTTTATTAATAACAGCAACAGCAGTGACAATAGTAATAACTAATAATTTAATGCATAACTCATTTACTGAATAACAGTAATTAAAAATTCTCATTAAGCACTCTCTATTCAAGAAATGTATGAACAGGTAAGTAAAACAAAAGCAACACGTAAATAAAACAAGTGGAGAGGGCTGGTTTCAGTGAGGTAACACACCTCTGAGAAAGGACTTTAGGTGGGACAGTGTCACACTTAAAAGTAAGTTGTAGCTGGAAGCAGAAACTCCTTGGGTAGGGAAGATCTCACTATAACCAATATCACTATAACTATACTTCTATTTAGCTTTTAGAAAAAAGAAAAAATGGAGTCTACCGCTTTTCAGGTTGACACCCTGAAAGCTAGCGGCTGCAGGGAAAGCTACATATGAGGGTGTTTCAGTGCCACGAGGAGCCCTAGGGCTCCTACTCACAACTTTCTGTAAGTGGCGATGGGAGAATTAGAACAATCAAGCCTCGAGGGTCTGACAGCATGTGTTACCAGCATCAGGTTCTCTTGAGAAACCAACTAGTAATTATGCACCTAAAAATCATGTTATTAAGTCACATCTAACATAGCCTTCAAAGGAGAGGCTGTGGTCTTCAACGGGGCCAACGGTTTTACTTTGAGTCACAGCCTCAACTGATTTCTTCTCCGTTAGAGGGAGGAATGAAGGAATACATTTGTCTTGGTCAAAAGAGAGCAACACGATCCTGCACTGAGAAAAAGTTACAGCTGCATTTGTAACAGCGTGCTCTCTTTTTAAAGGACATAGTAGCACTGAGGACTGGATACCCTGTGGTTTTGCTCAGGTGAGGAGCACTTCCTCACATGGCCAGTCCTGTTGTTGGGTTAAATAAGATTACACTTTTGTCTGTTAACTGTAGGATCTGGACCATCTCTTCCTCCTACATTTCCGGAACTGAAGAAAAACAAATTAAAATACCCCAGACCAGAGCCTGGCTCAACAGCAAACACATGAACAGGGAAGTAGCATTATACCTAATAAACTGGCTAAGTGTGACAATGCAGCAGCATATGTCTGTATCCACGTAGGTCTTGGCTCTGTGAATGATCCGTTATACTTTCAAGCTAACTCATTAGCCCGAGCGTGGTTAACACGGGCACACACAATTGCCCCCATGCAAAGTGAAGCTGGAGGTGAGATTTGGCAAGTGCGATGCAGTTGGCGGTCTGGGCTAATCGGGGGCTGCTCCCGGAAGCTGGCAGACTGCGGGCAGGTACTTGGACTCCCAGGGAGTCTCTGGCACACAGGGGTGGTTGGAAAGCCCCTCAGGGCACTTCCCTGCTATAGAGCGCAAAGCCCAGGAGCCAAAGAAAGTCCGGCTTCAGCAAAAACTCCATACGTCTCTGCATAGGGGGGAATGTGAAAACCCTCTGTGACCAAGGTTCTCCTGCCCTCCAGAGCTGCTAAATTTTTTGCTAAGGCATCCTAAAAGTCCTACTTTAATTTGGGGCAGTTTGGTCCTGAGGCAATCCTAGCTGGAGGGAAGTGGTACTCTGGGGCCACGAGCCCCAGTGATCAGAGCTCACAGCGAAGAGATGAGCTGGCAGGAAACCAGCGGCAATGCTGCTTGCTATTTAGTGAAAGTCTTCTGAAACAGAAATGTTTCCACGAGGCTTATGGTCATCATAAAATTGCACTATGTTGCAGGATTCTTTACCAACTCTATGCGATGTCTCCAAGTGCAAAGACCGGAAGTCAGAAGCAACATACCAGCACATTGATTCAGAAGTGGTAAAAGAGGTTTTCCTGTTCCTACATGTTTTCTGCATTTTAGGATCATGTTTTCAGTGTGTTTGTGTGCAACTGTGAGGACTTGCAAGCTTCCCTGAGTGAAAACTGGAAGTATGATGTTACTGCAGAATTCTTGAGTCTGAGTTTGCTAAGAAAAACACCTAATATCCCAACATTTCAGTGCTGCACTCTGCCAGGCAAAACGTAGCCACTGCACAACTTCATTCTTTCAGCTTGTCCTCCCTTTCCCTGCATTCTCCTGTTCTGCAGGAAAAACAGGTGGCAGGGTAGAGAAAGGAAGATTCGGTATCGGCCAAAACATTTCCCTCTGTCACTTTAGCTCCATGCAGCATTTGACAACTGAGCACAAAGTGAAACTTAGGAGGGAAATATTCTCTTCTAATAATTTAAAACATCAAACAGCTATGTTGCTGTGTATTCAATGATCACAAAGAGATAAATTGCTATGAATAATCAGTCACGTTTCCAACGTTCCAAAACTGAAAAAAAAATTTCAAAAATGTTTCTCAATGAAAGAAACCATTTTGGAATGACACTTTCATGTCTTAGGGGATGTCAAAGTAGCAAATTTATCTAAGAGGTTGAAAGACTAGTTCATATTTTTCCAGTTCTTTTCAGCGCGCACAACATCATCCATCTGGCTAGAAAGTTTGCTGCCAAAGCAGTGCTGATGAGATGAAAAGGGATGATCTAGTTGGAGGAGATGAGACAGACCAGTACCTGTAAAACCCCTCAAGCTGAGGGAAGTTAGTTTGGGATGAGGAAGCTGGTTGCAAATAACAGTCCATTTCTTCTAGGACTTTCACTATAAAGATGTAGCTCAGTCTGCCGTTGGAGGTTTGAAGGAGATCATCGTGTGTACATGCATATGGATACATCCCTCCCCTCTCCGCCCCAGCCCATGGCAGAGTTTGCAGTAGGCCACCAGATGACTGCGTGCCATATGGGCACTTCTCAGAATACTAAACGTATCTGTGAATGATTTTCAGGGAAGACAAGACAACAACAGCTGGAGGATCAGTAGGTTTGTAAATTAATTTATGATCCAAGAAGACATACATGATTACACCACACACACACACACACACACTTATTTCCTGAGTCCCTAAAACTCCAATGACAACTTCCTTTCTATAGGATGTATCTATACTCTAGCATAAAATGAAAACCTTCAGGTATCAAATATTGCCTGTTTCTCTGAAATTTCATCCTTTGAAAGATGAGCATTTATAAAGCAGAGCCCACAACTAACAACCAGAAACGTATCTAGTATTTTCATGCCCACCACATACATATCATATCCTCTTTTCCAAGTGACATAGCTTCATACGCAAAACTTTTAATTTCTGAAGTGACTCATTAAATGCATGCAGGCTCTGTTTATGCTTTCTTAACCTTCTTAACAAAGAATGCCAAACCACTGAACGTTAGGAAGCATTCCTACTTCATTTCTTAGAAGTTTTTGCTGTTCCCCTTTCTAATGAAGGCTGCCGTTACAGTCGTGTGTCAAGAATGATTCATATAACACAAGATAAGTTTACATATGCCTTACTTTGTGTACTTTCACTTATTCATAAACTTACACACTCATTCTTGTTTTAGATTTTATTTCATTCCTGTATAAAGATGTGTGTTCATTTACTTACAGAAACACCATTTATCATATTGCATAGAATTTTGTGCATAACATTTGTTGCCTGGACTCTTGGATGCTTTACCTTAGAAAAAACCAGACATTCGAAAAAGAATTCTAAAAACCAGCTTGTCAAGGTACATCTATTTTTATCTCCTGTATGTCATACTACAGGTGGATGGCTTTACCTTATGTTTACTCCTGACCTAATTTTACTGGTTTAGGTGATTGATAGTCATTTTTATAGTAGTTTATTTGCTCTGCTGCTGCAGGTGGCGAGCTACCAGATTTCCAGATGTTTGCCAGCGCAGGCTACTGGATATTTGAAAATTCCAATAAGAGATGTCAGGTACAGAGCAGGGTATAGCTATTTCATATGAAAACCAGAACTGAGGAAGTTTCAATGCATGGAAAAGGTCAGTCCTTGCTCGAGACTTGCTGCACGTGCAGGTGAACAAGTCTGTTAGTGGAATCCTTTGTTGCCAGGGACAATCGTTTTAATGGACTTGGGTCTTTCTACAGGAGGAGGACAATTCTGAAGTCCCTTTGGGCTTGAATGCAAGCAGGTTTAGACCTTTGACAGGGGATTCATCTCATGTAAGATGGACTTTCATGTTATTGACGTCTGTGTCCGTGTTAGTTACCCCAGATTCTCTGTAAGGTCTGTAAGTGGGAAGAAACAGACTTTTTCGGACACAGTTCATCTGGCCTGTTTTAGATTTCTACCTTAGATGGAAATGATTTGTACCCTAGAAGACCTATTTATCTCCATGACTATACAGAAAATCTATACTTTTATCGCAGATGCTGAGGTCTACTTATGCTAGACACTACGTTTCTTCAGGTGAATCCTATTCACAGAGCCCAGGCCAAGTCAGAAGTTAACCAGAAAAGCACAGTGAAGTGCACTAACCTCAGCATCCTCCTCAAGTAGGGGGTTATATAGCTATAGTGATTGAGATCCGGTACTGATTACCAACATTAGCAACATAAACACAATTGCGAAGTGTTTGTGGAGTTATTCTACAAGATTTAGGGTGTGTATTTACTTTACAAAATTGCTGTTTCGATTTTTTTTTGGCTTTATTTTTAACATATGATGTTGCAGATGAATACTTGAATTTACTGTGACATGATCTGAATATGGCTATAAGATTCCATGATTAAAAAATAAAAATCTCAGGAGAAAACATCTGAAATCCATTCATCAAATCTACTAAACAGAATTTATCAATTTGCAGTTTTATTTACAACTGGTTCAAATACATCATCTAACTAAACGTACCTGTAATGATCTCTATTTGCCAAAGACTGTAAATAAGGAGAGAGTCTGGACATCTGGCACTGTGAGGGCATTCTTGGCAGGCAGTGGCTATATCTAACTGATGAGTTTCTTATTTATGGAGTGCAATGTAAGAGAATTTATCTTGATCTAAAGGTCAAAGCTTTCTGTGGATATTTATATGCATAAATCCAAATTTGTGGATATTTATATGCATAAATCCAAATTTTGATAACCATATTCAAGTTCTTAAAGGCTTGTCATATTCAGATGATCAGTTCTGTTTAAAGTTAGTAAACTGGATTTACTGCCTACTTGTCTGCTCCCCTGATCTAGCAAAGCCACAGAGTAAAAAGGGCTCATAGGGAAGGAATCTAGTCACAGCTTTGCAGAAGTGCACTTTGTACCTTTATTTAGACGTGCATCTAAGGACCTACTCTAATGTTGCATTCCTACCTCCTGGTAAATAGGCAAGGCAAAAGTTTTCAATTTAGGATTCAACCAAAGGGGGGTGTCGCCTGAAGAGCGCTCCACAGACATCAGCTTCAGCAACACTGCAAGTTGCTCGATCACACAAGATTTTGTCTGCCTGGATGTTTCTGTTATGGCAGCAAATGACATTCTTGCGGGAGAACGGAATTAATTTGTGAACCTGGTGATATTTGATTTGAATGTCTGCATGAACACATTTGTATTATTCTGAGTGCAGGGAATACTTTTTTTTACATTCTGAACTGTAGACTAGTTACCCCATAGGCTCAGAGCGCTGTGCCATGAAAGCAGTTGCCTCACTTGAATGTCACCAGCATTGCATGCTCCTGAAAAATTCTGTTGCTCCCCTCTTTCAAACAGGAAATGCCACTTAATTTGTCAGATTTTTCAAAACAGGACTGTGTTTTAACCACAACATTTGCAATGTGAAACAAGATTACTATATTCTGACTGACTTCTGAGATATGCACATGCACAGGGAAAAAAAGAGTAATTATTTTAAAAAAAAGGTCTTGGATTTCAGCAAAACCTGGGGAGCGGGGTGACCAGTAAGGGCTTGGTGCAGTGAGAGGATTTTGTATTTGAGCTCCATGAAAATGAAAGATATTTCATTCCAGTCAATTATATCATGGCTTTACTGGAAATTTGGGATGCTCAGTTCCTCCTCGGGGGTAGGGTACTAGGTAAGTTAATTTGTCAATTAAATACCAAACACAGGTGTAATATTTAATTTAAAAACACAACAATAAAACTTTCTGGATGGTGGACATGTTCCCACTGATTTTTTAAAAGCAGTAGGACTGTTCCAGAGATTTCAGTTGGAGCAGATTTGCTTAGAAAATATATAAAATAAAACTAAATAGAAGCAAATTCTATAATATCATCTGGAATATATAATTAGATGGAACACTGATGGAGTAGGAAGCGAATTTTCTTGCAGGATATAATGTTGTATTAACAACAAATAATTGTTACCTCATTAGCTGAATGGATTCTTAATGTAGTTGGTCATTCAAACACGTATCAACTAATGTCTTGTGTTCTTAATACCGAAGCCCACAGGGCATGTACCATAGAAATAGCAAGTATTTATTTTGTTTAAATATTATGTAAAATTAATACAGATTCACTGGAGAGAATTAATTAATTTATTCATGCTGGTCCCACACATATATCCTAATGTTGTATCTGTGGAAGACTCCCACTTGCTTCAGTGTGAATTTACTTCAGTGAAAGCTGGATCCAATGTGTGAAGACAGAAAATCCGAACTATTTCTAAGAATAAAGAAATAGATATCATATACATACCTTTGCAAGATATATGCACTTACTCAGAGACATTGTGAAAACATACTGTTAAATTCAATAGAAAGTCTTGTGTAATCTTATTTTTTCTTGCATGCAACTATTACTTCTTTTCGATTAACCAATGACTCAACAGCTAGATAAGTGATTTGGAAACAGATTTCTCTATCTGAAGTAGAAAATCTCATCTGTTTGGGTTTTTTTTAAATTAAACTTGACACTCAGGTAATATCTTTTATTCAAAACTGAAAATCAGGTCCCAGAATGACAAACTATTTTGAGTTGCAAAGATATGGAGTCTTACACAAATGTCCCTTCTCCATGTTTCTGTTCAAGAAATGAATCTAATTTTTGCAGTGGCCTGCAATCATTTTAAGCTGAAAATCTCATTAAGCAAATTGGTGTGGGGTTTGTTTGATATATCTCTTGGGAACGTTACAAGAAAAATCTAAAACTTCTCTCACTTTTACACCTTCCATCCTGAAACTTCATGTACTCACATGAAATTACTCAGGGTTCCTAACAACCACAGGGGAGAGGTGAGCTCCCAAACTTGTCTTCTGCTCTCACAGAGGACAAAGTGATACCTTCCCTTCATTTTTGCTGGGACTATAAGCGTTGACTTTGGGCCTTCAAAACAATACTGATCTAAATACATACTGTGGTGTTGTGGGATGAGCAATGTGTAGTTTAAGAAATTGTCTTTTGGATAATGTAATGGTTATACTCATATTTTACTGAAAGCAGACTTTATGTTTCTAGCAGAACACCCCATCTGCCCCTGCTGGGTTCCCATGAGTGTTCACAGTGGTTTAACCAAAGCAGTTTTTAAAGCATACCTCTTACTACTCACTGGGCAGTTTTGTATGCAGGCGAATTGTAAGGCATGACCAGAGAGTTAAACCTTCAGTATTTCCTGGCACAACAGATGTGTGAATGGTTGTGCACACAGAATTGGGAACTGATCTGTTTAATATGTCGGAGGAGAGCACATCTATTCTCTTTTTGTGAAGCATTGAGGGTAGTGAAAGTAATGATACTTGCTTGTCTGTGTTTTCATGACTTTTTTTTAATTAGTTCATTTTAAATTCCTCAACTATGCTTCAAATTATTTTATTCCGGGAGCATGTCCAGGTACAATATGAGGTATTTCAGCAACATTCAGCATTTGTGGAGTACTCCTCAACATGACATTAAGTTGTTTGTGGCCTACATCTCACTTTCATTCCTAGTACCCTAGCAGAATGCTACTCAGCAACCTGCTTCTTTGACAAATACTTTAATGAGCTTTGGAAACTATTTTCTCTGATCATAGAAATGCTGATAACAGTGCTTGACTTCATGTGAAAGAGTAATTCCAGCAAAGCTAACAGGACTACTCAAAAGCTTAAAGTGGAGTATATCTGTTTGCAGGATCAGAGCCTTAACTTCTGCAGGATTCATGAAGATCACTGTGGTGCACAGGAGAAGACAGTGAAATAATTTTTTAGATCCCTTGTAATACACACTTGAGAAATGCCATTACCTAAAGGACATTCGCATCTCATTTTTGGTTTGGTAGTCTGTTTCCTTCTTGGGACCTACACTTGTAATGAGTCATTCGTTGGTATTTTAAGGCCACTAAATCACAGGTGGAGAGAGAAGGTGGTGGTCATAAGAGAACCATTATTTTCTCTGGATACCTACATGCCATTATGTTTCCTGATAATTCCAGCTGTTTCTTGTGTCCCAGGGTGGAGATGTTTTACTGTTTGATGCATGTGAGTACAGTTCAGTGGCCATACTGACTCATTGTACTTTTTCGCTATTTCATCTCTTGATGTTTGCTTACGTTAATTTTTGTGAACCTTTGTGCTTTTCCCACAAAGAGACAAAAAAATCAAAATCGTTTGCCACCAGACTACAGGCAACAACTTTAAAAGAATTATTAATTTGGTGTATATTTATAAAGAAATGTATCCCTTTGCTTTTACTGCAAACTTAGAGTTATGATGAAGCAACATGGCTTACACAGAGGGGGCTTTTAATTAAAATACATACAGAAATAACTGCAAATGAGGGCTGTGACTTAAAGAGCAACATATTTTTTAGTGACCTTACGCCCAAGGTGTCTGGAACCTAACATGTCTGGTATTGGCTAGGGCAGGTTGGACCACTGCTGTGATTCATCCTGGCAATTCTCGGTTGATTTTGTACATTGAATGGGGATTCCCACTGAACAAGGGTAATTCTAAAAGGGTGTTTGTAAGTGAATTTCTGCATCTCAGCATATTGCTGATCTCAGCCCAGCTGTGAGGATCAAGACTTTATCATCCTAAATGTACGTCTGCTGATGTGTTCACTCTGCTCCTCATTCATGGTCCCTCTGCCCAAACCTATGGAGGTACTGCACTGTGCAATGTGTGGGAATGATGTCTTCATACTAGTGCAGCAGAAAAGCAAAGACTGCACTACAAGCAATTCCCTCTGACTTCCCTTCTCATTACAGTAACCTGTGCTGATTTCCCAGCTTCCTCTTCTCCTAACATAATTTTTTTTCTTCTGAGTTTCCTTCTCTCCCTTACTTTTCTCCAATTCTTTCATGTTATGCTCACTGCCACTTTTACTTCTACCTCATGGATTGGATTGTATCACTCTCAGCTCATACTCCCTTTTTGTTATCTCCATCATCACCATTCACTCTCCTAGCCATTCATCCAGCTCCGCAGGTTCTGCATATTCCTCCAACCTTTATTGTAATCGTTGCTTTGCCTCTGTCCATAACTTGTTTCCTTCTCTTTCTTGAATGACAATACTCATCTTCTGTGGCATTCATCTCTCAACTGTCACACACAAGAAAAGGAAAAAGTTTCCCCTTCAACTGTTATTTCTGCAGTTCTCTTAATATGGACTCTTATTTCACAGACCATGCCTTATTTTTGGTTATGGGGGGAGTCCATCTTGCTGTGTCACTAAGACACTTGTTTCAAAATATATAGGTTTTATTTAATGTTGAGAAACATTTTAAAAACTTTCACTTCTTCTCCAGCTCTTAATCTTATTCTGGATAATCCCAATGTCTGCGTATCTGTCCAAATGCCAAAGCTGCGCATTCGTTCATCTTGTATTATATCTATTTTTCTCTCAATTTTTCCAAAACCTCCAGCAAGGGATGTGGAGGACTTTTCCATCATCCTTAGTGTCCCCATGCTAGCTTTTACACTCCTTTGGTAGAAGAAATGTTCATTTTCTTCATCTTTTCCTTTTCCCTTTCTCTCTTATTTCCATGCCTTCCTCTCAGTGTAAGATACTATCCCATTAATCCCAAGCCTTGACTCAGTCCTTAGTGCCCAGTTCCTCCATCCTTGTTTTTTTGCTGCTGAGCATTTTTGAAGGAAATCCAGCACTTCCTTCAGTACAGCCTGTTCCCTCCTCCATCAGCTTTTTCATCTTCCAGGACAAAGAATAATAGTCCTCTACTGGATTTCATGGGCAGAGATACCACTTACATGTAATCCTTGACTTCTTACTTTAATACTGCTTTCCTCATTGCCCCTACCCCCTTTTTTTCCTTCTATTCCAAACCTCTCTCTCTTCATCAGAAACAAAATAGATGAAATCTTTTATGATCTCACCCCTCTTGGCTCCTTGACTTATTTATCCAAGCCACTTTCAATCATTTATCAGCAGTCCTGGCTAACTGGGGAGGTCCCAGTTGACTGGAGGTTAACAAATGTGACACCCATCTACAAGAAGGGCCAGAAGGAGGATCTGCGGAACTACAGGCCTGTCAGCCTGACCTCGGTGCTGGGGAAGGTTATGGAGCAGATCATATTCAGTGCTATCACATGGCACGTACAGGACAACAACAACAGGTGATCAGGCCCAGTCAGCATGGGTTTATAAAAGGCAGGTCCTGCTTGACCAACCTGATCTCCTTCTATGACCAGGTGACCCACTTAGTGGATGAGGGAAATGCTGTGGATGTGGTCTACCTGGACTTTATTAAAGCCTTTGACACCGTTTCCCACAGCATTCTCCTGGAGAAACTGGCTGCTCATGGCTTGGACGGGTGTATCTTTGCTGGGTAAAAAACTGGCTGGACGGCCGGGCCCAAAGAGTTGTGGTGAATGGAGTTAAATCCAGCTGGCGGCCAGTCACGAGCAGTGTTCCCCAGGGCTCAGTTTTGGGGCCAGTTCTGTTTAATATCCTTAACAATGATCTACAGGGGATCGAGTGCACCCTCAGTAAGTTTGCAGATGACACCAAGTTGGGTGGGAGTGTTGACATGTTTGAGGGGAGGAAGGCTCTGCAGAGGGACCTGGACAGGCTGGATCGATGGGCCGAGGCCAACTGTATGAGGTTCAACAAGGCCAAGTGTTGGGTCCTGCACTTGGGTCACAACAACCCTATGCAATGCTACAGGCTTGGGGAAGAGTGGCTGGAAAGCTGCCTGGCAGAAAAAGGCCTGGGGGTGTTGGTCAACAGCTGGCTGAACATGAGCCGGCAGTGTGCCCAGGTGGCCAAGAAGGCCAATAGCATCCTGGCCTGTATCAGAAATCGTGTGGCCAGCAGGAGTAGGGAAGTCATCGTGCCCCTGTACTCGGCACTGGTGAGGCTGCACCTCAGATACTGTGTTCAATTTTGGGCCCCTCGCTACAAGAAGGACGTCGAGGTGCTGGAGCGTGTCCAGAGAAGGGCAATGAAGCTGGTGAAAGGTCAAGAAAACAAGTCTTATGAGGAGCGGCTGAGGGAACTGGGGTTGTTTAGCCTGCAGAAAAGGTGTCTGAGGGGAGACCTTATCAGTCTCTACAACTGCCTGAAAGGAGGTTGTAGCGAGGTGGGTGTTGGTCTATTTTCCCAAGTAACAAGTGATAGGACTAGAGGAAATGGCCTCAGTTTGCGCCAGGGGAGGTTTAGGTTGGATATTAGGAAAAATTTCTTCACTGAAAGTGTTGTCAAGCATTGGAACAGGCTACCCAGGGAAGCGGTTGAGTCACCATCCCTGGAGGTATTTGAAAGACGTGTAGACGTGGTGCTTAGGGACACGGTTTAGTGGTGGACTTGGCAGTGTTAGGTTCACGGTTGGACTCGGTGACCTTAAAGATCTTTTCCAACCTAAATTATTCTATGATTCTATGATTCTATTTAGTGCCCTCTCCTATCAACATTTCAGTGACTATGAAGACTGTCGAAACTGTCTCTGGAGATTTGGCTTCAGAAGAATTTTCAGAATTCAACAATCAATCAGGTGTGAATGCTACAGAAGACACATGGAGGAGAGAAGTAGAAAGAGGAATGAAAATAGTGCTGTTTAAAGCAGCCTTTGTGACTGCCATTCCAGCACTTCCAAGAAGATGGAGCTGTTTTTTGGTTCCAAGAAGTGAGCTAGGACATTAGCTCTAAAAGCTAAAAGTAGATAAAGAAAATGTGTTTTTTAAAAGCAGACCAGATCAAATTGCATTGAAATGCTGAATCTGAGCAGATGAACTCCAAGTTGTGGAGTTCTGATAAACCAGACTGAAGATCTGGATGATCAGGAGTGAACCGAATCATACTAGAGCACATTGTTTCCTGATTGTTCTGTGTATCTACTTTTCCTCCAAAAAAACCCTGGGTCTCATCCCGAAGTGCAGCTGAAACACCTCTAGAGTGACTCTCTGTATGCAGAAGCTCTCAGGGTAGACATAGCTAATAAACTGGTGAAGAGGATGTTTGTCCTGGGAAAGTATTCCAGGCACTCATTTCAACTCAGCCTTTGCTTCAAGGTGACTATTCAGACTCAGAGATGGAAATTTGTTAATGATGTTTCAGTTTACAGCAGAAAAAAAAGCATCAGGTTTCTCAGTTTGTCTTGAGAAGTTTTTAACTTTCTTTCCTCTAGAGCATGGGTAGGCGTGTTAACCTCTCTGCTGGGAATGGAAAAACAATGAAATTTATTGTGTGTCGTTGGCTTTCAAATGACTTTTATATAGGATATAATACTTTGTTTTAGGTTATTTATGTCAAAGATGTATTTGCTTTATTTTGCTCCCCCAAAACTAATCCTTTGGCTAGACAATGGACATCTAAAAGCATGGCAGATGGGTTTAGCCTATTTAACTAAAGGAAGGAGGTGCGAGTTATAGGACCAAGTTTATGCTACCTCATGGCAGGCTGTTTTCATTCCCTGCAGGGAATGCATTTCATTCAAGAAGGAAAGCATTTCAGTGAATTTTTTTGATGAATACAATAGGGAAGATGACTGACTTCCTTTAACTTGAAGTCTTGAAGTGGGCTTGAAGACAGTGGATGAGATACTTCTGACAGCAGCTGCTAGATCTGCCACACCTGATTGTGTTGGAAAAGAGTCAAACAGGAATGAGGTAATAACACAAAAATGGCTTAGTATATAGCTTTTGTGGGAACAAGCGTAACTCCACAGTATTGTTTTAAGGACACTGTTCTTTATGAAGTGTTGCCTTTGTCTTCAGTCAAGTATCCATGGACATTAATGTCTGGGGAAGTGTCACTGTGTGGTCTACAGGACTAATCATGCTAGGGTCACCTCTTACTCTGCTCCTCTGAAAGTGCAGCTGATGGCAGAAAAGAGTGATGAGGACTATAGGCAGGCTTTGTAGCCATGCAGGAGGCTGGTTTGGGCCTGTGGCAGCCATGCCTCATACGGAAGAAGAACATGTGACCCTCCCTGGAAACAGTCTGGTTCCCCATGAACCAGTGTGAGGGGTGGGAGGGCCAAATCCATCAGTTGCCATTGCCCTGGTTTTGACCTATGTAAGTCTGAGAAGGATCACACAGTAGGGCTGAATCACTGCTTGCCTACAGGAGGAGAAACATGATGGTGGAGCATGATAGTGGGGGACAGCTCTCCTTCTTCCCTCCACAGCCAGTGGCTGCAGGGGTTGTGTCTCAGCCTGGGCCAGTGGCAGTGTGGTTTGGTGGGAGCCATGGACAGGGAGTTTCAGATATAGAATTAAACTGTCCTTTGAGGTTGGTGGGGATGAGACTGAGGACTCTTGTGGGGGAGGGTGACCTTAGTGACTGACGAGAGATGTCTTACAGTAGGCCAACAGAATTAATACCAGCATCAAATAGGTTACCTCTGAGGAAATGTGGGGTTGAGGGCTACTAAAACATGTTTTTTTCAAATCATCTTGGCTCAATGGAATTCCTCACTAAACACTTAGAGAACAAGCTTGATATGGCTTCAAAGTCATTCACAGTTATCTTTGTAAACTTTCAGAAAACAGGTGATACTCAAAAGGTCTGCAGCAGGGTGAGCGCATCACGAAGGGAATCTGGGGAGTTATAGACTCCTATTACCAAAAAATACTGAAACAAATAATGAAATAAACAATTTATAAACACCTAGATGTACAGATTCATTAAGAACAAATTGTGTCAAGTAGTTTCATTCATGAAGGGGAACATGGCTTTGTGCTAGGAAAGATGCTTGATTTTACATCTTTTGACACTTTCTCACATGACATTGTCATAAGCAAACTGTAGAAAAATGGTCTAGATGAAACTGCTATAGAGTGCAAAGCTGGTTGGAAAACTGTTCTTACAGAGTATTAATTAGTGATTCATCACCAGAAGAGGAGAATATATTGAGTGGGGTTTTAGTAGGCTATTCACTATTTTCATTAGTGTCCATGGTGAAGGAATAGGGAGTATGACTCTTAAATTTGCAGGTGACACCAAGTACACTAGAAGATAACATTACAATTCAAAGTGCTCCTGGTTAACTTGAGAAAAAAATCTAGAAAAGAAGGGTGCAGTGCAATAAAGACAAATGCCAGGTTGTGCCTTGAAAGTCAACTTTCTGGTGTATTTAGCATGTATTTAACAACCATAGTATTTCTTTCAATCCTCATGCTTCATGAACAATACAGAACAATTGGAGAAAATTCAGAAATTAACAGCAAGAGCGGTCCACCTCTTAAAACACGTGACTTATGAGGAAAGCTTGAAAGATCTGGAGTTACTTAGTCAATGAAGGAAAAAATAGAGGTAGCAGTTGATCAGTCTTGAAAACCAGAAAGAGGAAAGAAATAATTTGTTCTCTGTGTTCTTGATAGACAGGACAAGAAACAACACACTCTGAAGTCAAAAAGAGTGAGGTAAACTGTTAGAATTAAAAAACCACACAAGCCCCCAAATATTTTCCAGTAGAGCATGTGCCTTAGGCATATGCCTTATATAAAGCCATTACTGGAGGTTTTTAAGAACAGCCGTTAGGAATGGTATAGCCGCAATTCTACAGCCTTTGAGGCAGGTGAATGGACTAGATGGTGTCTTTAAGTCCATTCCTTTCCTGGTTCCTATGGTTCTGTGATACAGATTTTGATAGAGAAATCAGAAGTTGCTGCCTATAGAAGTATTAGTCTCGAATTCAAGAACTGTCTTTTGTGCTTCCTGTGAGTGCCTCTTCAGTGAGGAATGACTGTGTTTCTGTCTTGCTCTAGTTAGGGACAGTCACACCAATGTTTAGTTTATACATACGTACCTGTAAAACCAAGAACCCATAGTCTGGCACAGCTGTATTCATTCTGACTCACCATTCCCTTTATCAGGGCCCCGAGTGCACTAATAAGCCATAAAGACCCTGACCAACCTCACCTGGGGCCTCCACCCACACCCATGGGTCCAGGAGCTCTATATAAGCTCAGCCCCAGGCCTTCACTCCCTGTCTGAGCCATGATGGAGGAGTGTTGATCCTCAGCTCAGCCACAGCCTTGCCCCTGCCTCTCTACAGAGCCCTTTGGGTCAGGCTTCAACCTCTGGGCTGGCTCCCTGGCCCAGCTCAGACTTGTCCAGCAATCACAGGACCTGATCTTGGCTGTGATCTGTGGGCTGACTTCCCAGCTTGATTCCAGACCTGCCTCATCACCGCAATGTTGCCTTATGGTCTGGCTTCTTGGTTGGGCCTGGCCACCACCTCTGGCTCTGTCCTGCTCGGGTACTGCCAGGCTGGCCCTTGGCTGAACCCAGACCTCTGCAAGGTATGAGGACAGACCTTGCTGGGACAGGAGGCCTCTGTCTGGGTCCCAAGGGTGCTCATGGGCCTGACCGTCCCTGCCCAGGATGCCATCTCAGCTCCCTGGGGCCGTCAGCCCCTGCCCCAGCAATGCTGCAGCAGGGCCAATCTCCAGCTGCCCCACTGCCCTGCCCAGCCATGGGCCCCACTGAGCTGGGCCTACCTGCAGGCTCCTGTCCCACCTCTAGGGAGGTGCCTGATGCCAGGGGCTGGGGCTGCCTTGGTGCCCCCCAGCTGCCCTGCTCCTGGCTGGGATGGTGGGATGGGCCCTGGAGAGCCCTGGCCCAGGCTGAGCATCCCCATGCCTGCTCCCTGACACCCATCCAGAAACTTGAAGGATGGAATGGACATCCTGGGGCCTACCACGTGCTGTGAAAGGTGATTTTTCATAGCACAAATAAGTATTGTGGATAACTGTCAGGACAGCAATAATTTGTGCTTAGATAGGCAATACCCATGTATAATTTTGATTTATCTCTTCTAAGTATAAACCTCTTAAGTGCTATTTTTATATGTCTCATTTTGATAATACAATTTTGATCTTCCATTTATGCCATGCCTATCAACAGGGTCCTGAAGTATTTCACAGAATGAAAGGGGCAAAAAGGGCCACATAGAATAATCTGCATAAAAAACATTAACAGGGAGGATGTATTTTAGATTATAAATTTCCCAATCTTGTCAGGCATTTAAAAAATGCTTTTTTTTCTACAAATGACATCAGCTTGGAAATAACCTACAACTTCTCTGGATATAAGAGATTAGCACACACTCCTGATAGTAGTATTAATCAGACTTTTCACTTCTGTTATGCATACCCTTGGTAGTACAGACAAAGTGAAAAACTTTGAACTACAAGATGAAATAACAGGTTACATATATAAGGAAGAGACTTAAATTCTAATTTAAAATCATATGCATTAAATTCCCGAGGGAAAACAGAAAAACTGCAGACCACAAATTCAGCAATGTAGTTGTATTGTGAGTTTTAGTGTAGTCATTTCCAAGGTCCTTCTTTAACTTGGAAGTACGTTTAGTATTTTTTTACTCTTTAAATTGTTGGTGCTGAAAGTAAAGTAATGAACATTGACATCTAGTAAACATGTAATGTTATACAGTATTTATGTTAAAAAAGGCTTGGAGAAAGTGAGAACAGAAATTCTAAAAAAAAACCCCTGTCTATACCCAAATGTTCCCTTCCCCCGTCAGTCTTGGAAAATATTACTCGAGTTGTTTTCCTCTTTATAATTTTTTTTTTTTTGCACTTTCAACCTCCTGACTGGAAAAGAAACTGAATACTCACATGAATTGAAGAATTAAAAATGGAGCTTTACTAGTTCTGCTTCAAAGAATGAGGAAACAACGAAGAAGCTTGGGAAAAATTGTCTTTAAGGGATTTCCAAACAAAGCTATATCAATCTTTATCAAGAAAGAAACTGGGAATATTTGGTACATTTTACTGCCAAACTACTTATTAGCGTTCATTGAGTTCTTGGTCATCCTGAAATAACTAAAAGTGTAGAACTAAAAAGCACTGGCACTTCCCAGAGCCCTGCCTCCAGAGAAATCTGGCATCTGGTATCAAACTGTTCATTTGCAATCCATTTATAGTAATAGGTTGAAGACATTTTTTTTGATATTGCAGAAAGAATAAAATTATAAAATGTCCTATAACAATGCAATACAGCAGTAGAAGTGATGTTCAAGGAGATCACACTGATCACTGAGGAACAGCAACAGACAAATAGAAAAGTTCTGGTCAGTGAGGAAATATATTAGTTTTTACCAAGTGTGGCTGCTTAAGAGAGAGAGCTGGTTGCCCTGAGTAAGACTCATTTTACCTAATTTGTTAATGTGGAGTTCTTCTATAAATAGTAAAGAAAGATAGGTCCCATCAGTTGTCGATTCAACCTTACTTTCTTATTGACCTATTTTGAGATGGAATTAATTACCCTCTGGGTGTGACTGTCTCCACTGGCTTTAGAGGTCTAGATGATTGATTTAGCCTAGGAGTATAGGCTTTCTTGGCTGTAGACTTTCTTGATAGGGCTAATGGACAGACATGTTTTGAATTCCTTTCTGCAGGAGGCAAATTTAGATTTCTGGTCTGAATTGTTCTGCAACTGTTGCAGTTTTGCTGTCTAGAAATGCTCAGTAGCGTTTTGGACAGCTATCGCTGAATCATTTTTCATTTGCACTGCTTTCCTCTTTTTTTAAAGAGAATAAAAGAAACTTGGTCCTACTGGTGATTTCCACTTGGCAGCTTGAATAAGATGGCAGGCCATGCTGAGTACCAGTCTTGTAACAGTGGACAGTGATATCACACAAATGATAACCATGCTTCTTCAATAACAGGTTGCTGAAGGAGGTACAGTAAGGTCTCTTGCATCTGCAAAATGAACTCTCAAAGCTTCCACTGGGGATTTCCAGGTACCTTGCATCTCATATGACATTGTATGAGCAGTAGCATCCAGATCTAGTAGCCACACATTCAACTGGTTGTTAGTTTTGGGCTAAAATAGAAGGCTGTCACTACTAGATGCTGTTGGGATATTGGTGAAGCAAGCAGCTGAGAGTAGTCTCCTTTCCACATTTCTTGGATGTCAGAAAAGTTCATATTTGACAGTGAAAGACTCAAGCTTCTACCAACCCTTTTTATAGCTATCTCACTGAGTTCAAAGCTCTTATAGCAATCTTTGCAAAGTTTATACTAAGTTATTTCCCTTTCATTCAGTATAACCCATCTTCAATGTCTTCCTTCCCTTCGTTTTCTGCAAAGCTCAGCAGCCTTCGCTGGACCTGCACCCCAGCTACACAGCTTTCCAAATATTTCCTCCCTCTTTCCCTGGTATTGAACAAATTAAAAGTAGCTGCTCCATTTCTTCCTAGCCATTCCCAGGTGAATCTATCTCCTGCCCAGTTAACTCTGTAATTCTATGAATTCTGTGGCCCGCATCCCTAATATTCAGTATTCCCATATTCTCTAAAACCCAAGGATTTGTTTTTCTTCCTTGAAACCACCAGTGCTTTTCACCTATATACATTACTGACAATTTTGCAAATGCAATTAGCTAAATTGCTTTAAAAACTTTTTGAGCATAAAAGTCCCCTGCAGAACTGCACGTCTGTTCACAGCTCTGCTCCATACGCTACAGAAGAATAATTTGGAGTGGGCTCTGATTAAAGTTTTTGTGAGTTAAGGAAGTCCTGTACCAAAGTATCATACCACAGGTTGGCAAGAGGATTGCCCATAGAACATAATTTTTCAAAAAACAGAAGCTCCTTCTTCTTGCCTGTGAAGGATCATTTTCCAGCCCCTCTTAGGATGCTCGTTTCCAGATATAGTGATGTATCTTCCTCCTCCCCTTTGAGACTTCAGTAGTACCTCTTCTTTCCAAGCTTAACCTTCCTCTTTACCCTCTGGCTATTAAAATAGAACTCTCTTGCTCAGGTGATTCTCCCTTGAAAGTCACTGGTATATCCTTTCCTCAGAAATCTTAAATGGATTCAATTTTGATGAGTTTTCTCACTAAGAAATCCCTCAAGTAGAAAAATACTGCTTTTTCACAATTTAACAATGGATCTCCCTTTTAGCAAAAATGCCTTTCACATTGACAGTTTTGTTCAATATAGTAAGTCATTAACTATTATCAAAAAAGCCTCACAATTTTCATCATAAAACCTTGGTTTATTTTCTTATAATTTTGCCAGTCTAGAATCAGTAGAACCAAAATTTTTCAAGTCAGCCATCTTCCATGCAAAAGTTTTGTTTTAATTATTTTTGGTAATAAGTGGCCATGAAGATGCATCAGTTGTATTCAAGCACAAGATTTAGCAGCTTAACCTGTGATAGCTAGGTCTGAAAGTTTACATTTGGATTATAGGGCTAGATTAACTTTGGAGTGAGATGAATATTTCTGGTTAGTCTTCAACTGTTCTTTTTAACGTTCAGTTACCAGTGTAGGAAGGATTTCCCCTATAGTAATTAGTAATTTGAAGAAAGAAAAAGGTGCCTGAACCACAGAAGCAACCTTTTTAATAAAATTTCATTTTAAATGTTAAACAGTCCGTACAACAAGTGAGTAAAGGCTTAATCATAAGTAAAGTATCACTGACAGGCAGCTTGGTGAGCTGGATTGAAGCCAATCTGCCATAGACAAGCCCACCACAAATAGTTCTGGTGTATGAAAGACTATTTTTGAACTTGACAGTCTTTTGCCTTTTTCATAAGCTGATGGAAATTCAGTCTTTAAAAAATCAACTTCTAATGTTATTAATGCACAAAAGTTCCCTTTACCACAAAGCTACAGGCTTTCTTGTTACTCAACATAGGCATAGACATGTAAATACAAATTTGTACTTTTGGTTATCTAGTGCAATTATCTTTGGATCTCATAGTGATTATTTTTGTCTGCTTAAATACACCTTAACAACAGCTAAGTCTCCTATGAAAATAAAACCATGCACTTTATTTATTGGCTGATTGATGTCTGTAGTCTAACCCAGTGATAAGAGCTTTGAAAAGTACATGTCTTGTGAGACAAAAAATACTAAATCAAATGAAGTGATTTATTTGGAACTCATGGTTACCAGGTGTTACTGATAAGCTGCAATTGTGAGTTTGTTCCATTCTAGAGCTGAAGAAAAAAAAAAACAGATTCGAATTTGATGGTAATATAACAGTATGAATAAATCGATTATTGCAAAGCTGTAGAACTTATTCTGTATTTGTGATTCACTCAGTGACTATATTGAATGGGATCTCCTGAAATTTAAATGATAAAAATTTAATCTGTCTTGTGTAAAAAGGAACATTCCTGCCGCAAGATCAAGTACCTCCAGCTTAAAAAAATGCCAAAATTAAAGTTTTCTGTGCATGTGCAACCTTACTGCTGAGCAAGACCTTTATGCATACATTCTTTGAGGTATTCTGTTTATTTTTTTTGTACCAAATTTATGCTTACTCAATGAGAAGCTATTTAACGTACGTTATTAACATCATGGTGTGCTTCAATACAATATTTGCTCTAATTGGCTTTCCTTGAAGACAAAATACTAACTCACATGATCTTGATTATTCAACAATGATAAATTTATTTACTTAATACTGCAAATCTAGAGGTGTAAGAAATATTAAGTTATTTTTACAGAGGGGAAACCAAGGCACAGAATGGTTTTAGGTGTAAAATATCTGTCAGTTTTGGATGCCTACTTCAAGATGTCTGGAGCTTGATTTTTATCAGAACACTTACTATTAGCAATTTTCAGGTTGAAGGTATAGCTCTTGCTGACTTCAGTTTCCTCTGTGAGTGACCAGCTTTGACCCCAGAGCAGTCTCACGTCAAGTATTTAATGAGAAACTCATAATTAGTATGCACCTGAGAATAATTGAAAAGCTTTTCTGCTTAGCTGATGAGAGTTTCTGTGATAGAGGCAGGGATGAAATGTAATTCAATGGGACAGATTTCACCTGTCTTACTCAGAAGACCATCTTGTTTCCTATTTCAGTTTACACCTCCCAGTGTCAGTGACAAATGAAACCAAGGTCTTATGGACAACTGCTTCTTTTGCTGCAAATCAGTGACTTGTTCCCAGAGACGATTCATACTGTACACTGAGAGAGGTAGAAATCTGTATAGCATGCGGTGATATAATTAAGACTATTACAGTGCATTCAAGCAGGGGTGCAAAATTAAGGTGACAGATACCACTTTAATCCTCACATTTCTTAATTTTAGCGTGATTCATTTTACAGCAGCCACTTTAAAAATGTTCAGTTATGCCTAATTTTCAAGGTCTTAAAACACAAGACAAAGAGCTAAGAAAAGGAAATTAGGCCCTATAGCAACACATAACTATAGCAGGGTTGCTATTCTTAAATCAGTAACTCATACTTCTGGCATTTAAGCCAGAAGTACCTGATAAAACTGACAGTCATTCCCTGTGTGGACTGGCACTAAAGTGGTATTAAAACTTTTATTTGGACAGTGGGTTTCACATGTGTTCTCTAATATCAGAGAAACGCAACCTTGGAAATTTGATTATCTGATAGGGAACCTAGACTGTTTTAATATATGTTATTCATTTTGGATTTTTTCAGCTTACCGGTCTTAGAAATTGTTTAATAGTCCTCTCTGTTTTCTTTTGTCTTGCTCCTAGGTGCTAGTTGTTTGAGGCAGAGATGGTCTTTGTCTTGTGTATATAGTACTTAGCGCAATGGGATTCTGGTGATGGTCCTTCCCGGTGCATGGTTACAATTCTGGTACGTGCTATTGCAATACAGATAAACACACATATCCATCCTTTATTCTGAAAATTAGGCCTGGTCATCTACCAATGAAATGTGTTGGAGCCTGAGATCTAGCACTGTGTAATGTATTATACATTCAGTTTTCAATGATCATAGTTCATCCAATTCCAGCTCATTCACAGGTTGTATTTACTCATGGTTTAACCTTTTTTTCTCCAGCATATCTGATTCAAATAAAGGCAAAAGGTAATTGTTTTCTTATAACTGAAGAAGTTGATTTATTTTTACCAACCTCTCACTTGAAATTGTTCATATTTTCTACAAGAATTTAGGAACAGGCCAAGAGGAGACAAAAGATTTCAGTCAGAAAAAAATTCTTCAGAAAAATAAGGGCGACTGGAAACATACTCTATAGTGGGAAAATCATTATCAGTCTTTTTCTCAGAGCACCTGAAAGCTCTCACCTTCACCTGACCTTGTTATTACATACGAAATATTTTAGGTAAGTTATTCTTTAGATATCTGAAGATATCTAATATTAACCATCTGAATATTTTTGATCAATGACTAACTTTAAAACTGCACCCTTCTTCTGAAGATCATCAGTTATTTTTTCTTCAGCATATGCAAAGAATAGTTTATAGTATTAATATCAAGTTTCAAGATATAATTCCTAGCTGAACTAATATTCCAGAGGCTGCACAAAAATTATTTACACTCTGATTCCCCAACTTCAGGACCATTGCATACCAAGCAGTATCTGCTATATACCCATGGTGTCCTTGTAGCCAAACTGGTGAAGTATGGATTGGATAGATAGAATATAGGGTAGATGGATCCAGAGGGTGCCTTGCCAGGCTGGGGAAATAGACTCACAGGGGCCTCATGAAGTTCAACAAAGGCAAATGCAGAGACCCGGGCCAGAGGCTGGGTCCTGACTGGTAAGAAAGAAGTGCAGGTGAACACAAGTTGAACATGAGTGAGCAGTGTGCACCTGCAGGAAAACGGCCAACCATATCCCAGGCTGTATTAGCAAAGGTGAGGCAAGTGGTTATGATGATTCCACTCTGTTCAGCATTTGTGCAGGACTACTATGTCTGGTTTGGGGCTTCCCCAGTACAAGAAAGACATGGACATACCGGAGAAAGCTCACTGAAGGGCAGTTGAAATGGTGAGCGGGCTGGAGCACATGGTGTACAAGCTGAGGCTGAGACCTGTGTTTGTTCTGTGTTGAGAAGAGAAGGTGGGGAGATGGGGGGTTTTCACTGCTGCCTTCAGCTACTTAATGAGCAAATATAAGGAGGATGGAGCCAGACTCTTCTTGCAGTTGAACAGTGAAGGGATGAGAGATAAAGGGCACAAACAGCAATACAGGAAATTCCAATTAGATATTAGGATTTTTTTTCTTCAATAAGGGTATTCAAATACTGGAGCAGGTGGCCTATAGAGGTTGTGAAATCTTCATTCTTGGAGGTGTTCATAATTCAGCTAAGCAACCTGCTCTGAGTTCACCATGCTTTGAGCAGGGTGTTGGACCAGATCACCTGCAGAGGTCTTTTACAAACTATATCAATCTATAATTCTGAAAAAAATATCTTTTCCTGGGAAAGACAAACTTTTAAATTAAGACTCATCAATATTGTTTTACTTACATCCAGTGATGACCATCTGTGGGTAGTGAGAGTTACAATATGGTGAACATGCTTGTCTATCCATGATAAAGCTTTTGGTGATCAAAGTGAGGAGCATTCACACACTGAACACTTCCTAGTGCAAAGCAGTCTACTGATACCATGTGTCACAGTCACTATTTTTCTGGGATTGCACACCTTTGAGTCACAGTTACAGTGCTTTTTAAAAAATGAGTAAAGTCTTCCAGTCGCAGGCAGCTGCTTTGTGACACTGACGGTGGAATGGGATTCTTTGGTCCGTATTTTCCAATCATATAAGTCAGTGCAGTCCTAGTGCTGGGACTGCTTTGACTGATGGTAAAGCACTCCTGTACAGAGTCAAGGAGTTAAATGGGTTACTCAATTTCCACCTTAGCCATTCACGTGAGCTGTGTTTGAGAAATCACCACAACTGCTATCTGTGCCAGTTGGCACCCAACAATTTTCAGTGAACCAGCAGCAACCTTCCCTCAGTGAACAGCTGAAATTTCTTTACCATGGTAAAAATTCTTCGATGGTATTAATAGTTATATTCTCCTGAAGATGCCGATTCAATCTTTTCTCTCCAAATATAGTTTGCAACACCTAGTTTTCCTCATGCATCAGAAAGAGAGAGGGCTACAGATGAGTGGTGTTGACAGTGCTCTAATGTGTTAGTCCCTCCACATAAAAATTAAATATCCTATGTCATAGGATATGGCCAGGATGGAATGGTAAACACTTTACTCCTCCTCTGCAGTAGGAATTGCATGTGCCTTCTTTGCAGAGTTAAACCAGAGTTATCTGTTAAAATCCCGTATCGTAGCCTCTTTTCAAGAAGTCATCTTGGGGCTCCAAGAACCTGACCACCCATTGTGCTTTCTCTAATTTCTTTGTTTTGGGGAGAGGGTGTTAGCACTATGGAACCGGTGGCAGATGAACTCTGCAAGCCTCAATCTTATGTGGTCAGACTTGAAGTTCTCATGACAGAGAAACATTGCCAGTTTCTGTGGTTGGGCTCCAAAGGTGAAATGAAGAAAGCCAGCAGTTTCTGTTCATACTGATTGATTGGCTAGTGGCTTTTGATTAGATCTGATTAAGGCTTTCTAATGCAAACCATATTTGGCCACAATGAGTGGAACAAAACAGAGTCTGCAAAATTGAAATTTTCAGTGCTTAAGTTTCAATTCTGCTGCAATGTTTTGCTTTCCAGTTGGGAAAACAAGCTCAATATTTCATTTCAGACTGAATCTATCTGAATGGAAACATGACGATTTGTTGAATTGAGCTGAATGGTTTAAATTCAGGTCAGATTGTCTGAGTTGATGCTGTAGCTCCTGGAAGCTGAACTTGTGGGGGAAGAAATCATATGTTTTGATTCTCTTAGGAAGAAGTGAAATTGAAATAAGTAAAGCTGATCTTGTACCTTATCTACTGATGTCTTTAGGTCCAATTTAGAATCACAGATATTTAAATGCATACATTTTGAATGGTGTCTGTGTCTGTGTGCATGTACATATATGTATAAAAGTATGCATTTCCAGGAGAAAAAATACATAAATATACATTTATATATAGATACACGTATATACTTATTATACTTGTATTTATATATATGTAATAAAATGTATTTTTCTTTGCTCTGGGAAAGCATGGCTGGAGCCCAGAGGAGAATAAAAGATGTCCACAAACTAAAAATATCTTTCTTTTTCCAGATATTTTTTTCCTGGTACATAGTGTTTTTATTTCAACACATAGCTAGGCCTTGTCTGAACAGTTCGCGTGTGTATGACTATTATCAGCAGACCTGTGCCACAAGGTAGGCACTAGGAGAATTAATACCGAAACTTAGTTTAAATATATAAATGAACGGGTTAACGTTCATATGACTTTGTGCAGAAGAGCCACTAGATGGCAGGAGTACCACATGCCAGTTTCTTTTCACAGCATTTCCATTCTATTTTTCCTACTTTTCTTGTATTGCATTGCAAATTACAAAGTTTTGATGGTTTTAAAAGCCAATTCAGTTCAACAATAAGTCACTTTAAAGGTTTTAGGTCTCTTATTATGTATGCCAGAATCCAGAGTAAATGCAATAGCAACATTAAAAGCTAAAGTGTTGTACTAGTGGAAGAATGAACCACTTTTAACATCCAATTCCATAATAATTTCCTTATTTAGAAAATAAATTGTATCTTCATCATATTTTCAACTGTTTAGGAACTTATTTTTTTCTTCCTTGATCAAGTTCATGATGTTAAAAAGTACTAATGGACTTGCAAAACTCTCCCAATCTATTCCTCACATTAGAATTCTGAAAAAACCTTAAAATGCAAACAGCTCCTTAACCAAGTTAATGAGAGAGTACTATAATTTTTGTGCTACAGAAGGAATGTATGCCAGGTGCAGTACTATCAGGGTCTCACCTAGAGGCAGTGCAGATACAGAATGTTGCCTGCAACTTGACACATGTAAACAATTTTGGAATGTTTCAGCAAAGCAAAATTTGTTTAACCCCCCCCTCCCCCCTTAAGAATATGAAACAGCTATTTATGAAGCACCTCTAATACATCTGTGCTTTGAAGAAGGGTTGAAACTTGGAAGAGGATCTCTTGGGATCAACAATTTTTATCATCAATAGGCAATGGGTTCAAATGTGACCATGTGATTAACCTAGAGGATTAGCAATTTACAAGCACTTACAGAATTCTGTTAAGAGTTTGGCAGTTTAATTATTTGGTGAATCTTCTTGCCTAAGCCTGCTCTAACTACTTCACAGATTTTTCCTATGTATGTGGATACATACAACATCCCACAGAGTAGTTTGTGCACAAGCCCTCCTGGGGTCCATGGACTGAGCAGACCTTTCCCTGCAGTTGTGGATGCTCCTTGTCTTTCTACTCTGTTCACTATGTGAGACCAAGGTCCCATGGGAGGGACAGCATGTGTCCAGTATGTCATCAGAGACTGCACAAAAAGATTAGTTAGATGGCAAAGAGAAGAATGAAAACTGAAGTGGTGGGCAACCATGTTCACGTGAAAGAGAAGGGAATATGACATGTTTTTTTGTGTTAGAAGGACTAGCAAGAAGACGAGTTTTAAAGGGGCATGCAGAAAAGAATGTATTTCACTGCTTAATAAAGCAGAGGCAAAAATGCATGAGACATTTGCAAGGGTGGACTGATAGAGCCAAGGTAGGAAGTGTCATTGCGAGTAGCATCCTAGAAGTCTGTGGGGCCTCACTGCTTATGCCTAACAGAGCCCATTTGCCTTGGATGCTAAGGATACTAGTCTCAATTGCAGTTTTCATGACAGATTTTTTAAGAGGTTTTTCTTGTCAGTGGGTGAAAGTAGTTTTATATGCACAAATATGGTACCTTATTGCAGATCATGAATGCGAGAGGCACACTGGCAGCACAACCCCAGCAGTCACTACTAAAGCCAATGGACTGAAAGAAATATCCTTGCGCTCTCCTTCCTCCTCAGTGCTGATACGAAGCAGTAGGACCACAGAAGACATGGGCTGTGGGAGCCTGGTGTATCTCCCCTGCAGTACTGTGCTGTGCAGCACGTTGGAGACACCGATGTTCCTTACGTAGCCCCTACTCAGTACTCTCTGGGGCAAAAGCTTTGCTCAGGCATTGAGCAGCAAGATAAAGTCAGGGTGATTCCCCCTCCATGGCATGTGTAGGCAGGGTCTGCATCTAAGGCCTGTCCCTTTTAATTTTAAGATCCTGTTTTCAGTTTCTTAGAAGATTTCACAGCTTAAAATGTTCTCGGTGAAAATGCCTGTGCTGGGTCTCAATTTTTATTTCTGTAAGAGATACAGCTACATGGTTAGCTCATTTCCCAGAATGTAAATAAGGGGAAAGTACATTTGCCCTTTAAAAAGATCTTAAATGTTTCACTGAGAAGAACCAGCACTTCCATGCTTGGAAGCAAAACTCTTGTGGGACTTGGTTTTAAATCAGGGCATTGACTGTTGTTTGGAGAAATAAGCCTGCGATTGATAAAATTATGCATAACTGAGAAAATCTCGAAGTACACATGCTGGTCCCTGTACATATAGGAAGACCTGGTAGGCAAGGCTGACTACAGCTACTTCTACTTAGTGATTATATAGGTTGGTAGTTTCTGCTGGTGGCTGGGAAGGAGGTAGCTCCTTTCTAGAAGCATTCTTCAAGGAATGACAGTGAAGGGTCTGTAAATCTTGAATCTAAAATATCTCCTCCCTTGTCTTTTCCCGTGCTTCCCTCTCCCACTTGTCTGCCCCTCTGTCCCTCTGCTTCCTGTTTCTCTTTTGGGAGGGTTAGCAAAATTCAATTTGTTTATATTTCTGAGAAGCTATGAACTAGCTCAGACTAGTCCTTCCAGATTGCAAATCAGGTGATTGCTTTAACATGAAGCATCTGAGGAAGCTATATCAAGCAGGGATCTGAAAGATTTTAGCGTGCTAGGATAATCAGCATACACCTCCAGATAGCACCACTTGCCATGGTAAACACTGAAGGATGCCAATTTGACGGAAAACCTTCATTTTGACATTTATAAACTTCTAGATGCCTCACACTGTAGCCTTTTTTTGAGCTTTCTTGTGTCTAAGACACATGTGCATGTACACAGAATATTTGTGTGTTTGTCTACTAATATCTATTTGTCTAGCTATCTAGTTATCTCTTGGTATGAATAAAATCTATTCTAATACAAATCCACAGCTTTGTATTTCTTTGTAAAGTGGAAAATGTAAGTGGTAATTTTACCAGCAGAGAAAATCTATTTGAAGGTTTTCTCTTGATGGCAGTTGCTTCCTGAATTTTTACCTTTTTTTAATACAATGTGGGATGCTAAAGTACACACCTACCCAGTGGAATCATAATCCATTTTAACTGTTCAAACAACATCATGCTATCAAAGGACTTTTGATTTCAGAGCCTTTTCACTCTATGGTACTGGACTTTTTTTTACTGCAGCAATGTATTTCGTGTTTCACTCCAGTCTGTTTTATACCCACTGTCTATTATAATTACATATTACTTACTGTAAGTATCACATATAATCATCTACAATTTGTATTGTTACATTTCTGTAACACCTTTTAGAGCCAATACATAGATAACTGCAAAAGAAAAGGCAAAAATTGTTGTCCTCCCTTCTGTCCCCATCTCAATCCCTGATCCTCTCCTAGTTTTTCAAAAGCAAAAACAATTTGGAAATTGGGGGATTGACCTTTTTACCTTTATCAGATGAAGGCTCCTGTTCGTGAAACCTGTTGTACGATTTGGCTCTTTATTGAACTCCCAGAGCTATTTATACAATACAGCACAATGTGGCTGCTGCAGGCAACAGCAATTGTGTTTTTCTGTGTAGGTGGCCTAGAAGGAATCCAATTAGAAACAAGAATATCTGTGAACATTTGTTATTTTACTGAGCATTTGGAGGAAGAAAGAGATAGCATATACTTCTTCTGCCTGCAGTGTAGTTAGAATCCCAAAATGCATACAAAAACTATATAGCATTAACTGTAGAATGGAATTATTTCCATCGTTGAACAGGATAATGTACCAGGCACTATTCTGTAGGTCCTCCCCTATGCATGCTTTATCATGTCATGCTTTGATAAGACTTCAGAATTGCAATGTATCTTTTTTTTTGTGTGTGAAAAATTTAAAATAATTTATTTGAGTTTAGTTTTTTGAAAGTTTACAATCTTTTCCTGACATTTGACAGAAAGTGGAAAAGTAAATACTGAACTACAGAATAACAGCTCCTCTCAGCACATCCTTAATCCGTATTGAGACGTGTCTAGACTCATGGGAATCTCTGCTAAATACAAGATTTCTTTCTATCAATCACCTTTGCTTATGAAACCAGATGAAAATATTTGTGAAAATACTAAGATATCCAGTGAGACAACATTCAGCCGTTTTATGGAACTTGAAAAAGGCAATGCCAACCGTGGTGTCTTACTATGGTGGAAATTTCTAGAAGAAAGTAGATCCACCTGTAATCTGCCATACCTAGTGACAGCCTTCCCACAGCACCCCCTTCCTCCTGAAAATTCTTCTTTCCATATGAAGTCTGACAGGATTGCACTCTGCCAGTCTAGCCTGCGCACATCCTCTGGGCTGAGGATCCCCAGTGTTTTACCCTGGAAAAAGAGGCTGGCAGATGCAGATTTACAACTGCTTAGCTATGAAACAACCAAAATGCCATCACACTTAGCACTGAATAAGCATTGTTTGTGTTGAAAAGACAAACTGTTTCAGGTAACAGTAGGCAGTAACAGTAGTTAACAGTAGTAACAGTAGTTAATTTTTAAAATAATCTCTAAAATATATTTTATTTTTCCAAAGAAAACAGATGGTTGGTTAGTTGCACTTAAGAGTTATAAAAGAGTACTGATGAGTAACAGAATATACAATTTTATTTGTGCCTGACCTTTAAAAAAAAAAAATCAGCCCCTGTTTATTAGGTAAATGAAATTAGATCTGTATAAAGGATCTTTGCAGTTGTAACTGAATATTAGACACCGACTCATTTATTTTACCTTTGCTACCTAACTTGGAAAATATTTTTCATGAAGCGAATGTAAATTGTTCATGAGAAGAATAAAATTGCAAGAAGCTGCTTTATGTCTCGGTTTTCCATTAAGCAAATCTATGACTTTTCAGTAAAAATGCTTTTTCTAGGTCTTCATGAAAATACCTCTTTCATTATTTGCATAATTTTCCAGTCTGTATTGTTAGCAATAAATACCAGGGTAATTGATAAGAAATCATTTTGCCCTTTAACTTTCATTGAAAAAAATAGAAATTAGGTTTCAATGATGAACTGGACTCAGTCATGATAATGATGGAAAGTAATTATCTAGTAAGAGTTGTTGACATAAACCATTGCATGTATTGACATACATTTTTCAGGTAGAGCATATTACCGAGGGACAAAATCTTACAATTAATATTATACACTGTATTTTCCTTATTAGGAAGGCATAAGACGTATGGTATAAGATCCATGAAGCGTATTTAAAAGAGAAATGAAATATTTAGTTCTGTTCAGATTCAGTATGGAAATTTATGGTACTGCATGAAGGTTTTTTTTCCAGCAGGAAAATGGTTTGACTGCATTACTTAGGAGTACAGCTAGACCAAAGTATTAATTTCGTGACCAGTTAAGATTTTCTCAAAACCTCCATCCATCCCACAAAATCCTGTGCGTCAAATTAAAACAAAAATTCCTAACCCTGAAAGCTTCCATAACATAAACCCCCTTAGTAGTACCATTAATGATGTTGTGATTCATTTGAAATGTAATGTTCTGATGTAAATATTTTTTATATTTTACGCATTAGTTCAGAGTAGTCATTCAGACAGCATGTACGCGGACACTCTCGAGAAAGCCATAAGGCCACTTCCCTCTCGGAGTGGCTAGCGTGTCCCATGGAAATTCATACAGCACCCCGGAAAGCAGATGGTATGGGCAGTCAGAAATGTGACTGTGAGCGTGCCCTCAGTGCTTCCGTAGCAGGACAGAGCTGATGCAGCCCTTGAGTTCAACAATAATAAATGGAGAGATGGAGACCTGAAGTGCAGTAGGAATTGCTAATAATCACCTAATTAACCTACTTTTGTATATAGTACTAGAAAGACCTAATAATCTGGGATGTTCTAGGGCAAGAAGTGCTTGAACAGCCTAATTTTTGTGTTTTCCAGTGATTACAAATTTGGAAACTCGTACAAGACCATAAACCTGCTGTTAGTCTGGGGCTGAACATTGCTGAACTCAAACTAGTGGAATGATTTTCCCTGGTATGAGGGAGAAGATTCCATATTTAAGAAGGCAGCTTCATGATTACCAGATTTTTTTTCCCAAAACAACTGTTTTACCTCTCCACTGAACAAACTGCACTGTTCAAGGTGTGTGTAACCTGGGGTTGTCTGCTACAGTGACCCTGAATCATGGAAAAAAAAAATCTCATACTAAAAATCTTGGACTCCAATTACCAAAGGCCTGAAAAGAAAGTAAAGGTAGGAGAGGAACCAGCATTTTCAGGCTGGAAGATGAAAAATGCTGGGGTTCCTTCAAAAGGTGACCCGTAGTTATAGATTAGGAGCTCCATTTTTTTGTTAGTAAATAAAACCGAAACTCATCTTTCTCTGTTTCCTGCATGAGATAGGACTGAAGGAGAAAATGTTAGGGTCCTCCCTCTTCCTTGTGACTCTTTCTTTACATGCTCATCTCATTCTCTGGCCTGTGCCTCCTGATTATAGAGGTTTTTCATTGTGCCTTTCATGTCCAGCTCTCCATTTTCTGTGAAAATTCTGCTTTGCCCTAAATTCTTTTAGAGTATGCCTCCCTTTCTGTCCATGGTTTTCCTGAAGAAGAGCTGATTAATATCCACATCATTCTTCACCATCCACAAATGGTGGTTCACATAATTTTATAAAGAAGCTGCAAAACTGCCTGTACACCTGTTGATTCTTGTTTTTAATAACTTGAAATAGCTGAATGATGACCCTTCATAACATCGCAGGATTTAGTTGCTGTTTGCTGCTCACCTTTGTCATCAGTATTGTGGCTTCATGATATAGCCGACTTGAACTGGATTTCCATGTAAGATAGTATTAATCTAGTTCTGAATGTGATCCGGCTTTGCGTAATTACCTCTTTATTAACCTATTACTAACTTGCTGCTCTATAAGGACAGCAATGTTCTTCTCTTAAAATTCACTTCTATGCAGATATTTGTCTCTATCAAACTTAAATATTGTAATTAAAGCAGAGAGCAGTTATCACTTGTGTCCCTCAGAAAGTGCAAAGAGCGTCACAGAATCATGTTGCTTAATGGCTGTTTCCACATCCTTCCCTATTTACTATGTGTGTATTAGTCTACAGCATGCTGTAGAGCTAAAATTTATTCTGCAGAGAATTGTTCATGTCCCTATTCAGAGTGACGTAAGGGAAAAACACGTGTGCTTGTAGACTGATTTTGCCCCAGCAAAAATACCATTTACTAGTAAGAAAATCCTCTAACTGTTCTAAGAGGCATTGTTCAAACTGAGTTAGGCTGGTGAACAAGGACGGTTCTGTGCTGTATGGCACAGTGTTTTATTGCATTATAAAGTCTCAATGCTGTGACATCAATATTCATCTTCTCTAGTACGATACAGAAGACATTGCAATTATGAACAAAGCCTTCCACAAGTGACTGTTGGATTGTGTACAAAAAAATCAATATTAACAATTTAAATGAAAAATGCTAAATGAAAAGGTTAGTTGCTAATGCAATATAATAAAATCTTTCAAAATATGCCACTGCTTTTTTAAAAAATTTTTTATTTCTGCTCACAGGGGAACAAGGCAATGACATTATAAAGAAAATGTTACCTCAGGAGTCTCATATGCCACTCTTAATTTAGGTGCTCATTTTCAGGCTCCTGTGGATTTTGACTGAATTAGTTGCTTAGAAATATCAGTTATCTGCTTCTTGCATGAAACCCGGGTGTTCTTCCTAAAGAACCTTTTTTTTTTACAGGACTGCTGTATACAGCACCTTAACAGTACCTAGTCTCCTGTAATGAGAAATAAATCCTGAAGATTAGCAAAACATAACTTACTCTAAAATATAATGTTAAATATATTCCTTATTACAATTAATTGTAGGTAGCAACTGTAAAAAGGAAAGGACAAACATCATAATCTGTCTAGGTCTTCCAAGGTCACAGACAAATGTGCCATTTTATCATCATCTCCTTGGACTGACTCTTTTAAATGAGTTTATATGGGTTGTAAAACAAGACAGAGGAAAGGAAACTTGTGGTAAATTATATGAATTTATAAGAAAGCAAAAGAGTGACAAAGAAAACCAGTGAGTCACAGTTACTCTGTGGGCTTGAGGCAATAGGTAGGCTGATTCACGGTCTGAAAAGTTGTAAAGTCCATTTGTGGCTGATTTTTATGTTGGACTCTTTTAAGGCCAGGGTACATTATCCTGAATATCTCTTGCTGAATAATCTTTTCTCATCTAATGCCCTTTAAGATCAGGGGATTCTGGCTAGACAGTGCTGAAGAAGCTATGGAAATTTCCAAGCTGCTTTGTTGCTGTTTATGGTAAAAGAATCTTTAGGATGGAGAGGCTGCTGAGATGTTAATCTCCAAAGTAAGTAACACATACCTTGCACATGATATGATCCCTTAATCAAAAGACTGTAGATGGCACAGAAGAAGAAAACTAGCCATTTTCTAATGACGATACACATTCCTCCAAAATGAATGTGTAGTGTAAATCTATGTACATATGTATTTCAAAAGAAGAGTAAAATGTTATGACTTGTTGTAATTTTCTGTCCCTTAAACAAAATATTTTATGATAATCTCTGAAGAAAATGTCTAAAGTAAGAAGATAATTTATGGCCACATAGAGTCAAAACCAAAACAAACAATAACCCACTGTCCCATTATGTTACTGTGGAGTTGGGCTTAAGAGTATCTATTACTAATTTAAGATAAAAACTATCAAACAGATATGATTATTATTCCCACATCAAGTATTTTAAAGTCTGTTTAAAGCACAAAACTTAAATTCCAAATAAATTTTTAAGCCATTGAAATGTATAGACAAGAAACTCAAGCAACCTCAGCACTTCCCTGTAAATTCTCCAGTCCTTGGGGAAAATTTAGCAGCTTCTCTGAAAATCACCTCTTTTGCCATCGTCTGGCTACCATTACACAGTTACAGAAATAAATATATCCTCTTTTAGACATGTTTCTCCAAAGCTGCAGGTCTGGGAGTCTGATTGCTGATAGCTACAGACTGAACATTATTTACTTTCATCTAGTAAATACTCTGAAGTTTTTGCAGTGTTTTCCTTTCCCTTATTCTTGTGGAAATCTTCACTAGCTCAGCCAAGGTGAGATAGTTTGCAGCAGTAGGATTAGCTAAGAAACCGTATTCTATTAAATTTGTAAGACTTGCACAGTCCTCAAAGAGCGTCATGTAACCCACTGATAAATGTGTGCTATTGTGCCAGTTGCACGGAAGATTCATGTCTTCTCACATGTGTTTCAGGACCAGCTTATGAGCTTTAATCGTTTTAGCTCTGGAGCTCCTGTGTGTGTTAGCTAAGATACGGGCCATTGTATAGGGTGCTTCGCTGTAATTCTGCTGATACTGTCTCTGCAAGAAGTTCAGGGCCTCTTAACATTTTGTTTAGGTGGCTCTCGGATGAGCATATCTCCTAACAGCTCTTCAGTAGTGACGTTCGCATTCTTCATACCTCCTGCCCTTATCAGTTAGTCTTAGGAAAATAGTTCATATTAGTGACTTCTTCACCGGTTTCCTGAAGTAGTAGTGGAGAGGAAAAGACAGCAGGGTTTCTGTGCTTTTCTGTAAATGAACTGAATTCCTGTGAGATAATAGGTTCGTTTTAGATATGCTCCTGAGTACATTAGGCACTGATGAGTGTGTCAGATGCTCAACACCCATCATGGTTAAATCTTGAGAGAAATTTCTAGAGAATCCTCATTCTTGATCTGATCCCCGATTTTGAGAGTTCCTCGATCACAGGCTCAATCTGTGATAAATAGTTATTCCTGCAAATAGAGAACTTAGAGGTAGTTAGTATTATTTGAAGATGAGGAGAGACAACAAAACCGGTGTCATGGTGAATGCAAGGAAGTAAAATTCTTTCTAACCAAATCCAAACAAAGTTGAAAGCATCTTATTTAGACACTTGGCTGTGCAGAACTAGTTGCTCAGATTGAATTAGAGGATAAAGCTTCTGTGTGCAAGATTCTCTTGGTTTAGTCCGTAGTTTTAAAAGGTTATTAAACTTTTGGGTACCTTTGAGGTAACTGATTTTTGGAGTAACCCACTATGTCCTCTATAGTCTAGGAAACGACTGATGGTTATATGCAGAAAGTGGTAATTCCTGTGGTTTTGATGAGTGTTTAGATAGTCCTCATCAAGTTTGTTTAACTACATGGGAAACCAGTTTTATATTAACCACCTCCACGCTGAGCTCCAGCAACATTTGCTCCTTTCCCCGTCTGTGAACAGAAATCACTGAGTTTCTTGCAATCCATGAATAGAAATTTGTCTTGATTTTTATTTGAACTGTTTGAATAAGATATTAAATTAAAACAATTGTTATTTTTTACTTAAAATCATTCTCCTTTTGAACCATTTTAAGTGGTTTAGCAAATTAGATCAGATAATGAATGTCCTTTTGTCACAACCTAAAGGGTTACCTGGTCTACGGGTATATAGAGATCGTGACCGTCGGTTCATAGGATTCCATAATACACAAGGACACGGAGGCTTTATCCTCTAAAGTTCTCTACTTTATTACAGATTACCACAAATACCACGACAATCACTGCTAGCAAGTATACCTATGATTAATAAAGTGAATCTATCTATCTATCTATCTATCTATCTATCTATCTGTCTATCTATCTGTCTATCTATCTAATCTCAAGCTACTACAAGTTGCTATCAGCAATCAACAATATAGTATCAATTAAAGGTATGGCAACAATGAAAAATAGCAGTAATTGATCGTATAGCCCTAATCAATATAATAGCAAAAACCAATAACAGCAACAACCGTGTAGGTATATACTATTACAGGTTACTACAAACTTATTGTCAGTGAAGTAACTTGTCAACAATATAACAGCAGATAACTTATAATAGATTACTTATATGGAGAGATATATATCTATATAAAAATCAATATCAAATGAATTAAACAGATTTCGGAAGGGGACCCAACCATCCCAGAGGTGGGACAAACTGAACCAACAGCAAAGTGGGAGAAGGGGCCAAAAGGAGATCAAATAACAGACAGAGTCTCCAAAGATGATCCATGTCACAGAGTCTGGAGTCAGCCAAGTGTCCCTGGTGAGAGTCTAAGATCTTGTAGAAAGTTCATGCAGAATTCAACCTGTATAAGAAAGACTACGCGCAGCATGGGAAGTTCTTCTGTGCCGATAGAGATAGAGACACTTCATTTTTGGATAAAAATTAGGTCCTTTTTATAAAAGGGACATAAGAGGGCATAGGACATCTTATTTCGAGCAGCCAATAGATGATGTTAATTTCTATTTTTCACCTGTAACAGCCAATAGAAGATGATGTTTTCTGTTCTTTCAGAGCAATTTTATTTTTCCAGACTGTTTTCCACCTTTTCAGATGATAAGTTGCCATTACGATCCCTCACTTTTGCACTTATCGGTGGTATCTCAGGATGCCTGTGCTTTCCAAGTACCCCAGCTGTACTTCAAAGAGGCTGGTTGCACTTTTCAAGGATGTTTCTAGTTCCCATGCCTAGTTCCCAGGCTCACAGTTCCAGGCTGGCAGGCCTTTCTCCGTCAGTATTTTTCAGCAGACATTTTCTTTTGCTCAGTAATTTTCCCCTTCTAACCAGGCCAACTTTATGGTTGCTCAGACCACCTTCAGGAAAGAATAGGGGCAAAATTCTTTCCTGCTGTGTCTCCAATCAGTTCAGTAATATTATACTAGAGATTAATTTTGTCCCGAGTCTTTTAGGATATAGTATTAGATTTCTAAAAATGAAAATAGTATCAAAATCTCATTTGATAAAACATTCATGAATACTTGAAGTGTAGGGGACGTACAATAACAGCCTTGTAGACAGGTGTTTCTTAGCTGACTGTGGGATGGTTATATGATATAATACTGTTATATAGTATGATTAATAAATACACGTGTATGTTTTTGGCTTAAAAAGATTAAAAAACTTTTATGAGGGCAGTATGACTCCCTTATTGTGGTCTGGTCAGTCAGAAAACTGGATAGAGTTACCTCTTTTCTGAACTTAGCCATATCAGCTTCAAATGCATAAAATGTAAATTTCAGGCTATGCTCTCTTCCTAAGTTTAGCTTTGCTTGCAGTTTCTCTGCAAGGTTTCTTTGATAATACAGTTTAGCAAACTGTGAAGATACATGTACCCCATGTACTGACAGTTGCGATGACTGTACTAGTACTGTTAATGATATTAATACTAGTGCATATACCATTCCAGGATTTTTTCCACCATTTCATAGGAAAGATTGTAATAAGTGATTATACATGAGCTTGAGATATCATTCTGAAATGTGTTGTGTTCAACCTCATTTTGGGGAAGTAAAAGAGAGGTAAGGAACTTTTCCATGAGGGCACTAAATAGGATGAACTGTTTTGATACATCTGTGGTGTACTCATTCAGGGTTTGAGGTTTTAATGTGCAGACTTCAAAGAACAATCTGGACAGAGTGAGCTCACTTGCAGCTCACTTACAAGCAGTGTTTCTTTCTTGCTAAATCAGGATGTGGAGATATTGAGCATAGATAGTTGGAATGTCAATGAGTCTGAAGGAAAGGTTCAGGGGCGATGAGTGGGTGTTTGTTCCCTATTCCCCTACTTGTTTAGGGATGGCGTCCTTTGCGTCTGAGGCTGTGTGGGTGTCATGAGGAAGAAAGAAAGGGGAGCACTGGAAAGAGTGGGAAGCTGAGTATGGATGACATTAAGCCCAGCTAGGAGTTGTGCAGACTAGTGGCAGATTTTAGTGGGCAATTTGGGGACTGTCTGTTATTTCAACAGCTAGTAAAATCTAGGAAAGACCTGGAATAAAAAAGGGGCAAAAAGATCTTCCATAAACACAAGCCCATACGTTGGCAAGGCATGACACTGCTTGATTTCTCATGAGCGCTGTTCAAGACTAATACTGCAAAAAATGCTGGTAGCTCCAAAAGATGGGACCTGCCTTTGTTTCAAGGTGTTATTTCCTTCTTAATGGCAGTCTGGTACCCAATTTGGCAGATTAGATGCATTCTATTGCACCCCTGGTACCTAGCCCCTGCCATAAGAAAAGACACACGGGACTTTGATATGTGTAATATTTGTGTTAATAAAAGCATTGTTTGCCTTTTAAAAGGCCATACCTTTGATTTAACTGAGATACTCAAACTGACCTATATTATCCTCTTCCCCTGTTGTATTTGCACGGTAGACATTATAAACAATTTAATGAGAATATTACGCTAATTGAAGCTGGTACCTTGGAGTGCTGAAGCAGCAGATGCACACTTGCTAACAATGAAAAAACAGAATCTCAGCAAACAAAATATAATCCATCATAAGCAACATAAGAGCCTAAAGAAAGACAATAATTTAAATGGAATGGAATATGCTTCCCTGATGTGTCACTTTCAGTCACACACTGACTCATTTAGAACATGAATTTCCCTCAGGGCTTCTGCAGTTTGTAAGACTTGCTGACTATTCATGCCTGATAGTGTCCATTCTCTCTTCTCTTTACAGGGTATTTAAGTGGATAGTGTTCATTAATGTTAATAGAAAAGCCTCAGATTAATTCTTTTAAAACAGTATGTTGTTGGTTTTGACACAGAATATCTGCACATAAGCTGCCTTCTACTACCCCAACCGAACAAGAAAGCTGTGTATTTACAAAAACATGTGCGTCTTTCAACTGAAAAATGCATCTGATCCGAAGTTGAGTTTCCAGGAGAGCAGCTAAGAATTCAGCATTTTTGTGCTGGAGAAATTCTGACATGCTGAAAATGCTTACATTGTGCTTCAGGACAGCACAGCATCTGGTATCTGGTCTGCAAGCAGAGTCGAAGAAAGTTTTGGTTTTGAAAATCTTCATCTTCTCATTTTCCTGGGGAAAAGTAGGAAATAAGTCTATGGCTTTAAAGATTGCCTTGCTTCCACCAGTAGGGGAAGAAGGTGGGAAGCTCTGAAACCCTGGCTCAGATTGGAGTTCCCAGTGCTGCTGGGATGTTAGGATTATGACGGAGCAGAGCTGTAGATACTGAAATGTACTGGGCTGGGCTGCCTGGGGCCTGGGATCTTTAGCTCTTGATCTAAGAAGTTTGGATTCATAAGCAATCTAACAGGAGAGATGGCAGAGGCGTTTCAAAATCTTGCCATATTTTCCATAAATGTTTGTGGATACCAATCATTTACAAAACACCATTTCCTTAGATCGAATTTTGTTTTTTGGTCAGAACCTCTCACAGCAGGTCTAAGTACCAAGCTTATGAAAATGTTTTGCCAAGGCCAAAAATGGCAACCTCTAACCATGTGTTTCTGTGACCTGCTCTGCACACACCGTTGCATCTATGCACACACGGTGTCTCCAGACAAGTGCTTCCCTGCTGTAAGCATTCACTAGTTCAACACAAGAGCTCAGATGAACAAAGGCAGCTCTTCTGGGCTCTGTATCATTGACACAGGGCTCTATTTGCAGAGGTGACTGCCGAGTTTGGATTCCTCCATTTATTTTTAACATACCTGCAGGAATGTGAGGGATATGAACCTCCCCTGCTTCCCACTTCAATGTTTCATTTGGAGTCATGCAAAATGGGCATAAACTATTGCATACATGGAAAATTCTCATTTGGGTGCATTTTGGGTCCAAGTTGCACAGCAATAACTGGTTAGATAATGTTATCACACTGTTGTGATCCGAGGAATTAAATAAGATGCCTGTATGCAGCTATTCACTAAAGCCTCTTCCCATCTTCCTCCAGCTTCACAGACTTGTGTTTTTGCCTCCTTGGCCTGAGGGCATTGTGGAATCAATCACGCCGCCTGTGCACCCAATAACTCCATCTGTACACATCAAGGTGCAGGAGGGTGGAAAAACAAGCTACTATGGCACAATTTATCTTTGCTTCTTGTTCCATCACTGGTGTTTGTTCTGATATATATAGTAAAGCCAACACAGAATATGGGAGAAATGCATCTCTCCTAGCGTTCTCAATGCTGATTATTTTCCTTATAACACATTCTCGCTTGCACTGATGTGTTAGTCGCCTCAGGTTCCTGAAAATGCCTACTTTGTCCTTTGAGAGTAGTTACAATTACATGTTGCCTAACTTAAGTATCATCCTGCAATTTGAGACAAAGGCCCAGTGGACTAAACATTAAGATTTACTAGTGTGACATAAACCCCCTGATATCTTATAGTTGGAGATGTCCAGCAGAATGAATGAAAGCCTTTGTTCTTGGCTCTGATTCTGCATAATCTACACAAGGCGAACTCCTGAACTTAAAGGGGGTACTGTTAGGTCAACAGCGATAAATAGTGGTGGTATCTGGAAAATACTTAGTGCTAATTAAAGCTGAAATACTGTAATTAGTTTATTTGCTTATTTCTGGAACCTTTTGTGGCTTAGCTATTGATTTTATACATACAGAGATGGTTTAGGCAAGGATATTGAATCAGAGGTTTTATGTTCTCTGAGACCTTCCACTGAACCATGCAATAGTATATAGCACAATCGGAGTGAGGGAACTGAAATAACAGTATCTTAAAAGGACTTTTTTTCAGTTGTCTTGGAAATTTATTGGTTTCAAGACAATTTTTGAGGAGCGATGTTAGTTCTGCTTTCTCAGAAAGAGAAGAAATAATCTTAACAAAATATTTACTGACTGTGTAATTTCTTTTCTCCTTTTGCATATTTTTTGACTTGTGAATAATTTCTATGCCGCTACTTGTAACACTTCCACTTTATTGGACTGCAGTGAAAGTACTAGAAAACATTCAGTATGACTGAATCAATAAAATCATCATACAATTGGCCAACTGAAAGCCTAGCTGGTTTTGTTATGTTTTCTAGTAATTTTTGACCTGTTCTGTTTCTCCTGTGAAACAAGCTTCCTTCTGTTGTTTTTATCTTCAGGATATGGTTTGTCTGAAATCAAAATGAAGAAAGTAATGTCTCCTTAGAAAGTAAAATACCAAAGACATGTCTGGAGTATCTATATAGAGTGTTCAGCAAGTTTTAATAAGCACTGAGGAGTCCACTTAGTCTGGAGAAATGAACATGACACCTTTTTTTTTAAAGGGATAAGGCAATTCTTCTCAGTCTTCTGGAAATATCTATTCCCATGTGACAAGTGTTTAAGAAATGTGATCACTATCACAGTCCTTCAGACACTAAAATGTCACCTTCTAGAGGCACTTGTGCTAGGTCCATGGTACTTCTCTTTACTCGTTACCAACAAGTGACTTAGGCACCTAGGTGCTTGATTTTTTAAAAGAACTCAAAACCATTTAGTGAGACACCTGGGCAATCTCTGCAACACAAGGAAAAGAGCAAAACACTTCACAACAAAAATCTAACTAGTATGCTAAGCAAAGAGCCAACAAAAATCCAGCGGCTCACCTGCCCCAGACATACAGACAAATAGGATGGCTCATAAATCCCACCCTACAGGTGACTTACTTAAGATTTCAGTCCAAGATGAAGCTAGTGTATCAAACTCACTTTTGAAACTCTGGAGCCCTTTCTCTTTTTTCTGTCAACGAGCACTTTTGTTCACTTTTTGTCTTTCAGGGTGTGCCTGATGGTGCTGTTACCAACTACCCATGCAGGATGATGGCTTGATGAATAGAGCGTAAATGCAGAATGTGAGAAACTACATTTCAGTTCCTCTCCTTGCCTAGGAGGAATTCAAATTCAGATGCCTCCCTAGAAGTACAGTCATAGCAATAACCTTCTATCCTTTTTATTGGTGTTGTGCCTCAGCACAGGAAAGAAAGATTTCTTGGACCACAAGGAGAGGAGAAGGGCACGTGTAATTTTTGCAGTGTTCTTCCTCCCAGGGCAACCTTAACTTGAGTGCTGTGTTTTGGTGAGTCTGGTCTGCAGACCTTCAGATGTGAAGGGTGGGTTGTGTCCCTGTACAAAACAGCCTGTTGATCACTGATGAATGTACTCTCCTGGCTGATGGGAATCTTCAAAGAGCATCTGAATGTGGTTCTCCTGCACAAGTGCTCTGACCATTAAGCACTTGGATGACCATTGCCATTACAAAATAAATTGGCAAGTAGCAAGTGCCTCTTCTAGGGTACCTGAGTCTGTTGGTGTGCATAAGGCGTTTTTAGGAACCATAAGCTGTGGAGTGCCTAGCTTTTGGATCCCAGTCAGGGATAAGCTTTGTGCTAAGCTGCTCAGGAGTAGTACAACAGAGGCGCTTCTACAGATGCATAGAAACTGCACTTTCAGGTCCACAAGGAAGTATTAATGTGCACTGAATTAAGCTGCTTCAGTGGAAGGTAGTAAATGAATAGTGAGGATTTTCAGGATTGTGACTCTTATGTAGTTAAACTCTGCCAAGATTTTCTCTTTCTAAGATGCATAATTTTCTGTTCTAGCCCTTGATTTTCCTAAACCAACTTTCTAATCCAATGTTACTAGAAACAAAAGTGCTTTGAATGATTATATTTGCACAGAATATATTCTTACACACTGTTACATTTTCTGGGAAATAGAGCGCCCACTATTATGTGATGAAGAATCTGTAATTCATTGCCCTTTGCAAGTAAATTTCTATTGTTTTGGTATTAGTTCTGCCCTGTTGTCATGTCTTTGTTGGCAAATTTACTAATTTCCAGTTTTATTAACCTATTGTCAGGTGATAGTTTATACACTTGTTAATCTGAATAGTATCTTCTAGGTTTGCCTGAAAAAAAAAGGTTTAATTTACTGTTGTGTCTTTTTCTTATATTTGCTTTGATTTTTGGCAACTAAGGTCTTTGAGGGGAAGGACTTCTTTTTGTGTATCTGTGGGAAGGAAGCTATGAGTGGCTTTTGGTTCTGACACAGTTAGTTGTGACTCTATTATTATGTTAAGTTCTCCCAAGTTTTACTTGCTGCTAGATATCCTGTTACTTTACACTTATTTGATCAATGCATAATGTGCTCAGGACTTAGAGGTGTCTATAAATTTCTTGTCTTCAAAATTAGATCTACTGGTAAAAAGAAGAATTTTTGCTATTCTAGATCATGCTGATTATGATTTAATTATCTGATCACCTTTCTGCTGATTACTTTTGCATTAAGAATTCCATGTGTGTGCAGGATAAAAACATTTATCATAATTTTCTTAATTAAAACACGTTACTTCATTCTTTAACATAGATGTAAAAGATATCATCTACAATTTTTGATTTGTAATAATGAGTATAATTAATTGTGATGCATATAATCAAAGTTTGTATTCCAGGCAGAATATTCAGCATCTCTTTAACTTTGTTTATGCTTTTATTACGCATGTGACTTCTACCTATTATGGTGACATCTTTTTTTTTTTTGGTGGGCTGTCTGTCATAACATAATGAAGTATGTCTTTTTACAATTACAGATGTGTTTGGAAGGTAGTACTCAGTACTTGTGGATTGTCTGGTGACTAATTTACTTCTGTGGGTGTTTGTTCCTTGTGGATATTGACAAAATATTTTAGACAGACTCCTTTGAGGATATGGGCTGTTTACCGTGTGCTCACTTTAACTTGTCATTAGTTCTTTTCTTTTCAGTTTGGGCAGCGAGCATATTTAATCTTTTTTCACCATTGTATTGGGTTTACATGGCAAGGCTTTGGTAGCGGGGGTCACAGGGTGGCCTCTGTTGAGAAAAGGCCAGGGGCTGCCCCGTGCCAGACACAGCCAGTTCTGGCTGCTCAAACAGACCCACCGCAGGGCAAGGCTGAGCCCATCAGCCAAGCTGGTGGCACCTCTGTGAAAACACTTAAGAAAGGGCAGAAAACAACAGACAGGGAGAGAAAAAGGGAACAAAAAGATTAAAAACCAACAGAGGGAACACCAAGGTCAGAGGAGGAGGAGGACATGCTCTGTGGTGGAGCAGACACCCCTTGCCTGTGAAGGGACTGTGGCCTGCGGAGGACCCATGCTGGAGCAGGTACTTCCCCAAAGGGACTGCACCTATGGATGAGCCTGTGCTGGAGCAGGTACACCCCAGAACAGACTGCAGCCTCTGGAGAACACACAACGGAGAAGAGAAAAAGAATGAGAAGGAAGGAGCAGCAAACAGAAACCTCTACCTCCTGACCACAACCCCCCTGTGTTGCCCTTTGCGTCACTGAAGGGACTGTGTGTAACTTGCAGTGATAACAAGGGGAGTGCGGAGGTGCTTGGAGTGAAGTTGAACCTGGAAAAAGGGGAGAAAAGATGTTTTCCACAAGTCTGTAAAGGTTTGTTTCTTTTTTTTTGTTTTGTACCCTACTACATGAATTGTTAATTAAATATTTATTTTAATTGGCAATAAATTAAGCTAATTTCTCCAAGTCAAGTCTGTTTTGCCCATGATGGCAATTGGTAAGTGATCCCCCTGTCTTTATCTTGACCCAATGAGGTTTCTCATTCTTGTTCTTATTTTCTCCCAGTCCATCTTGCTGAGAGTCAGGGGAGTGGCTGGGTGGGAGTATGTCTGTTAGCCAGGACCAACCTACCACAATCATCCAAGAAAAAAAAACCTTTGGAGTAGAATACCTAGCAAAGAGGTGTTTTAAGTAACACTTTTCATAAAAAGAAATTATTTGAACTAAACCTCATTGTTTTGAGGAATGAAAGAATACACAAACATTACAGAAGTATTATGGAAATATGTAGAAACTGTGTAGATATGCTGGAACAATGTTCCACCTCAGTTATGACACTTTGTCTGTCTTCCTTCCAAAGCAGTAATACTTGCAAATTACATTTATCACTTTTTTAATAAAAAAGTTGACTCTGCTATTTGGATTGTGTTTACAGCATTTTTAAGTTGAATGACTCCCAGGGAAGTCTTTCATTTTAGGAAGCATTGCTTCGAATTCCTTTAAGGTGTTTCCTGTGTCTCCATATGCAGAAACCTCCTGGACACTATTGCATTCGAGTCTACAGTATTTTAAATATTCTTTTAAGACTATGGTTAAACTAAAAAAAAAAAAAAAGAGTAAAAGATATTATTTTATTGTTGATACACTTTTTATCAGATGAGTTTATATATTTTTTGATTCCTTATAGAACATGAAAGCCTGTAAACCTTGTTTGGGCTTTTTTTTTTTTGTTCGTATCAAGTTTTGGGGTTTATTTGAAGAAAACAGTTTGTAAGATTGAAGGAAGAAATTAATGGATGCTTTTTCAGGCCTGATGTAAAAGACTGTGGGTTAGGAAATTTCAGAAATAAAGGTTCTTTTTTTTGAATTTGCTGGATGCTTACAAGACTGATTTGTCATATTCCAAGTCTAAAAACCTCTTCAATTTTCAGTTGCTCAGGTTTTGGTATCCTGTAGGTTGTAATTTAATAGACCCAGTTGTTCTCTAGCCATTCACAGAGATCTCCAGGCAAAAAAAAAAGAAAAAGCCAACAACAATGAAGAAAATACTTGGTATTTTTAAGCGGGGAAAAAAAACCCCAAACATCTTAACATCCCTGCCTACACCGCTCTCAGGATTTTGTTACATAAGTTACTGAAACAAAAAGTAATGTAAATGTTTCCCAAATAGCTTGTTTCACACCCCTTCCAATTTTTATTATCTATTTCTCTTCTTAAGTAGATTGCATGGTAATCCTTCAGTCTTCCTTGATGATGTCTTTCATCCTTTAAGCAAAAATAGTGTCTCGGTTTCCTATTATGTGTTACTGTACTGTTTATTCAGGGCCTAGATTAGCCCTAGCATGGAGTCACTGAGACCGTGCCTGTTTGCACCAGGGTAGTTTTGTACCTGGGCTACTCTACTATGTTTCTCAGCCTTACTCATGTGTCTCTGCACGACATTGCCTCTGGCAGTGCAGCCATGCCCTGTTGGCAAAAAAGAGACAATTTGGTGGGTTAGTGAAGAGTTGGAGGAGTTATCTCCAGTTTGCTCCCTTAATGATGTTTGGCACATAGCAAGCAGCATCTGTGCTTCCAGCCGTTGTAGGATGTTCATATCGTATAACATTATAAGACTACTAGAGAGTCACTATTCTGTAACCATTCGTCTAAAGGCCTGTCAATGTCTCACTCATAGTGACCTTCTAGATGTCACAATAACTCATTCAGTCGCTCTGCCTTCTTCTGTGCTCCATGTTCCCATGTAGAGCTCTGAAATTTGCTCAACACACTTTACTCAATCATGCTTTAGGTTTATGTATCCCTCATTTAAAGAGTGTCCCAGCTGAAACAATCCTAGGGCAAGTTAAGATGTAATGGTGCCCTTGATGCTTTTACAAGCTTAATTCATGATTTAGGCTTAATTACAAATGGGATGGCGGAATAAAATCTTTTTTTAACAAGTTTATATGGGTAACAGTGAATGCACATATGCATCAAGCAAAAAAAAGACTCAAAATTTAAATGAATGTTGCCAATAAGAAGATTTGAGACACAATATTCCTCAAGTTACAGAACTTCACAGTGCAACAAGGTGTTCAACAAGACAGTGGTGGTAGAGGTGGAAGGAAGTCATTCTTACATCTCTTTGCCTCTTTTCCCTGCTGACAAACTAAACTTTTTTTTGCTTGCTGTTAAGGTTTGAGTTTTGGCTAATGGCAAAGGCTCTGCATCTCCATCAAAGTCAATCCAGCAGAATATATTTTTGCAAGCACACAAACAGCACTTTGTGTTGCCACTGTTAGACACTAGCAAAAGAAATGTTGACGCACATACAGTTTTACTAAGTTTAAGCTACAAAAAGATATTGACATTTACAACCCATTTAGGTAGTTGAAAGATAACTTCTGTCTCCTTTTCAAGTTGAAAATGAAGTGTCTTTCCCCCCTCCCCACATTGAAAGACCATTTAGTCTCCAGTCTCTCTAAAATTGTCAAAAGAGCTTTAGAAAGTGATTGGGAGGCCCAAGCCCACTGAAGGCAGTATGTACAGCCACACTTCCTCAGACATCCTTCAAAATGTTTTCAGTATGACATTTAGTCAGATCAGTGCAAAATGAGGGATTAGAAGACACAGATGAGTGGAAACTATAAAAGTTCATGCCGTGTGTAATTTTTCCCTATTCGTCCCATCTCCTTCCTATCCCCTTACCTCTCTGTCTTCCCCCCGCCCCCCACCTCGCTCTACCAAAAGTCCTTCACATTGCCCTTTCCAGAGTCTGTTTCATTTCATTCTTTCTATCTGTCTTTTCTCATTCCTTCTCTCACAACAGTGTTTTAATTTTTGTTTCCCTCTTCTCTATGCATTGTCACAGCCCAGTCAATCTTTTGGATTGTACACTTCGGATTTTCCTTCAGCTTAAATCTGATATTTTCCTTTATGGTCCCTTAGGGTCCATAAGGTCCATTTGTTTGTCTCTTTGTCTCCATAGCATAGAACCCATTTTGGACAAGGGTACATGGCTTTCTATCTTGCTGGAAATAAAAAATGCGGGCCTTTAGAGAAAGTCCCATCTAGCCTGCGATGAGTTAGTGTGGCTTGGCCAAATGCCACAGAGAGATAATTGTCTTCTTTGTAGCACCAAGTGATTGTCTGATTGGTCACACTGATTATCACATAACTGGAGGAAGGGTGCTGTCAAGATAACATCTCAGTTTCTCCTTTCTTTTCCCTTTTCCCAGATCTGCAAGTATTTCATCTTTTCTGCCTTGCTAAGCTAGAGGTAATGATCTGGCCAGGACATACTCCTTTTTTTTTTTTCTCTATAATTCCACTTATTTCCCCGGAGATCATTCTTGGAGACTTTTTCTAACTTCTGTCTAACTTATTATTCCTTTGATAACTCTGGTTCTTATTCCCTCTGTGCTGTTTCCCTTTTCCTTGCGGGCTCTCTTACACAGTGGAATAGTGCAAAAGGACCTCTTGTAAAAGATCATCAGACGGTCAGTTCTGACTGCTTTTCCAGTTTTGGCCAGAGTGCCTCAGAAACCCTCAAAATAAATAGTAAGACTTAATTATTCACTTAAAAGGAAATTTACCTTGCCCTTAAGTGATTTTGGCATACGAAGACAAAAATCTCAGGACAACCCACATGCCATGCCTTTCTTTTGCCTATTCATAAAGTTGCAGTGTGGGTTAATTACATTTGTCTTTCTGTCTCTGTTGTAGTTTAACTTGATCTCTTTATTGATGCTGTTCGTAAAAGCGTCAGATTTTCAGAATTTGTTTTCTCTTTTCATTCATGTTCTGCTGTTATTATTATTATTATTAGGATTATTAGCAGTAGCAGTAATATTATGGTCCACTGCTATCAAGTATCCTTCAGTGAATGTTACATTTTTCTTTGGCAAGGTCGGCTATCTGATATCAAAGATAATAAATCCATGCTTTAAGAAGTAATGTGTCTTTATGATGCATAAGGAAACAGGTCTACCTTGAATTTATGAATTGGTTCTCCTATCCATTATGGTATTTGATAGCGAATCACAATTTCCTCTCCTTTCTACCCATAATATACAGCATTTTCTTCTACCTCCTGCTCTAATTTCTTTTTGCTATGTTTTAGATTTTTTTTCTTGAGAAGCCTTGGAGAAGGATGAGCCAGAAAGACAATAAGGGACAGATAAATTCTATGTATATAGGAGGTATTCTCATTATCTTCTGATAATATTTCAAAAGAATAAAACAAATTAACTGGGAACTGTGAAATATGACAAAGCAAGCATCTCCAGAAATGAACATTGGTCCCCACTCTTTTTCATCTAGAAGCCTGCTGAAATATCCCTACAAATAAATATAAATGCCGTAAATTAGCCTCTTGCAGTCAGATGTATACCTTATAATTTGGAGTACGGACTTGTTTTCTCTAAAATGGTGTTCCTTTCCACCTTTATGAAGACTGGGTGTCATTGGCTTAATAGATGCATTTCTTATTTAAACAGTACCTTTCTCTTTTTAGGCAGCAAATTTGTTAATCTGTTGTGAATAAATAAGCTTTTTCTTCTCTGTAGTATAGTTTTCCTGCCTGCTTTGCCCCTACATTTGGAACACATAGAATATGGCTTATGCTTTGGTAAGTAACCCACTATATAAATGTTAATTCACCATTACTTATATAAGAAAATATCCTGATTTTTTCTTATTTTAATCTTAGAATAAGCCCATTTTCTCTGTGTCTGCCCCTAGCTTTCTGCTAGGCTGGCTTAATACATTGATTTATACAGAGGGATGAACTAGGAAACATATTTTAAATCTGAAATCTTATATTCTGCTGAATGTAGCAAACATCGTGAAAAGAGCACCAAATGCGCAGAATCTGTCAATTTTCCACATGCATGCACTGTAAGTAGTCCTGCCAGGGATTCAAAAATGGCAGAATGCAGATAAGAGTCTCTTGGAAAGTTATCTTTCAGTGTACAGCATGGTAATTAATATGACATTCCAGTATAGTAATTATATACAGTGCATTATATTCCTGGCTTTTTCTGTGATGATATTGTAAAAGACAGTCAACCATTTTCATTATTATTATTTTGTGTTCTCTGGAAGTCTATTTATTATGATATTCAGAAGTTATTATTGTATGCTGCAATGTGATTCCTATAGTCTGGGAACTTTAGACATCCAGTGGTGGGCCAAATACTGTGCTGACAAGTCCCTTAACCCTTTTAAAAATTTGCAGACCACTGCTAAATTTAAACTAATCATAACAAACTTGACATCAAATATATTCTTTCAACTCCAGAACTGGACTTTGTATGTTTCAGATTCTATTGGATGTGATATCTTCAACCGGAATCTTTTTAAAATGCTTTTTACATGACAGTACTTTTCTTTCTTGTTGGTCTGTCATCCAGTCCTTGGGTTCTGCAGTATGTGTATTTTGAACAGCAAAGAATTGGTCTTTAAAGCAATGGGCTGAGCATATCTAGCACTTCCACGGAATTGTTAAAGAATTTTATGTCTTCTAAGGTTCTGATTTAGTCTTTTACAGCTGGGTTCTGATCATCGCTAGGCTGGTCTGGAGCCACAGATCAGTCTCTTTTAATGGTGTGTTTACTGACACTCTCCAAAAAAATGAACGCAAAGTTGTTAAAGTGCAAATAAAAAAAAAATCTAAATGAGAGAACAGGAAGGAAGAATAGGGAACTATGCAGTCAGGTGTGTCAGTAGTTGTCTTGCAGGGACTTGCAAGTTAAATACACTGAGAAAACATTTTGATTCAGGGACTGCTGGAGGGTACACATGAGTCTTGCTGTTCGGTTTGTTTATTTGCTTCTTTTTTAAAAGAGAAATTTAAAAGTTTTGAAATAAGTATTTAGCAACCATTTTACTGGTTACTAACTGGCTGTTTTAATATATATTATAATGATGTAAACTTTTTATTTGGTGTTTTGGAACTTCCACTGTCAGGAAAACCAAGCTTGTGCCTTGAGATTTTGGGGAGTCATCAAAGGGGATACTGACAGAAAAAAAGGCATAACAATTAGTTATTCAATTTCAAAATAAAATAACTGACATACATACAAAAGAAAAATTGTCAAAGGAACTTACAACACTTGCATTAGATGCAATGGTGATAAGGCTTTCTTCCTCTAAGTTGGGTTCATTACATCAGAAATGAGCTGAAGCCCATTAGTCCTCTAAAAATGACATCCAAAATCTACCTTTAAGAATTACACTGCCTTTCTGAGTTTCTTGTGAGCTAAGACATGGACTTCAAGGATCTTTTTAATGATGAGTTCTACAAAAATGCTGAATGACTATAGTAGCATTCAAACTACCATTGTTAAAGTTGAGTTAATATTTCTTGTTTAATCCTTATATTTTGCCCAGGGATATTTCTATTCAGCCCTAAATCAGTCTTGCTTAAATCTGAAAAAACCTTAGAGGGAGATACGGTTTCTCAAAATAGGCAAGTCTAGAAAATAAAATAAAAAAAAAAGTAAAAAGTTTATTTGCATTTTATTCTAATTTAAAGTTGAGCCATAAAGCAAAACTAGAATATTTTTGGTAATTTCAGAGTGAATTCACCTTTCTATTCCTTTTGGGTTCACATAGAGACAAAGTGTTAACATATAACAGAGGCATATAGGAAAAAAGGAGACCACTAGACCTAGACTGTATTTAGAAAAAAAAAACCATAAGCAAAAAAAAAATCTGAAAAGGTATGTGATGAGTGGAAGCATCTAGCTCTTCAACGTGTTGTTGGTCTTTTGGAGCTCATTTCCAAATGTATTAAATTTTAGCCCATTAATTTACAAATCCGTCCTCTCTTTTCAGTCTTTCATGACTATCTTTGGCTATGCCAATATATCTTCTTACAGTTAGAGTAATGCAACATTTTTTGTAACTTTTTTTAAGTCCCAAAAGAAGTGATGTTTTCTGACTGTTTCTAAGAGGAAAATAGAGTAGCAGAAATATTGAATCTTGGCTTCCTGGGTTTGACTGGGAGACCACAGAGGGTAAGGTCTACAACATTATGGAAAACTGACTCCACTGAGGAATAGCAGTTAAGTCAAAAAGACTTTCAGAAACCATTTAAAGCAGTTTTCATGTATCATAAAGAAGAGCACAGGGTATAAACAAAAGCATTTCATGGTACTTTGTCAATATGTGTGCCTGGAGGTAACTATTATTTTGGAAGGCCATTACCCATCTGTTGGCAGTTTCATAAACAAATATAAGTAATGGCAGAATAATTTGTGGGCTTGTGAATCACTGCTGGAAGTGGCACAGGAGGAAGAAAATGTTGGGTTAACAGAGAGTGGGCACGAAAAGATGCTGTCATCTTGGAAGAAATGAGTCGTGTGGGAGGGAAAAAAAAAGCTTTCAAGATTGAATAATCCTTGGAGGAGTGTACCATCTGCTGCTAAAAAGGATGCATCAGCGTGTGCATGTGCATCTCTATGTGTCCATTTACAGTGGCTGCGTGGAAAAGATGCGGCGCCCAGCCCAAAGCAAACAGAAAGTGAGAGGTGCAGCAGGGATGCAGAGGACGGAAAAGTGAGTGCCTGTGAGGGACAGAGCAGGCTGGGAGATGGGTAGGGGAGGGACGAGATTCAACCAGCAGGAGGACTGGAAGGATGGAGGAGTTAATGGATGAAAATTGCCTGTGCAGTGAGGTGTGGTGGTCTGCCTCAGAAAGCAGCTCACGTCATGAATTAAGTTCCCTTTGTAGCAGTCAAGTGTATCAGTGTTTAGAATTTCTTTATAACAGCCCCAACTCATGTGGCTACCTTTGGACCCAAGTTCACTGTTTTTCACCTTTCAAAAGGGTAACTAGAGCAGGCCTGGAGGAGGCCAGGCCCCCTCGGACTAGGGGATGGTTGGTGTTGCACCTTGCTACCCTGGCTTCTTTCAGCCTGTGCTTCCTGACTGTCTCTGGTGTTTCTGTGGCCCCTCAGCAGCCTGGAGCGTTCCTGTGAAAAAAACTTCTTCTGAACATTTGGCTCCAGAGCAGGATGATCCCCGCTGGAAACAGTTAAGAGAATGGGAAAATTTGGTTGGAAATGGTTAAAAGGAAAATGAGAAAAAAATGCAAGAATAACCAAACAGCTTTGGTATTTATGAGTTTTGTCTGTAAAACATTTACTTCATTTTTTGGTGTTCTCTATAAGTAGGAAGCAATAATAATAATTCTCATTGTTTAGAGAGCCAAATGCATGCATAATTTGCTTTGATGCAGAAATGAAACAGTATTATGACTGGTAGACCAACAAGATCTATTTGTCGGTGGCTTACTGCAAGTGTAGAGGGTTGGTAGCTTAAATAAGTGTCCCTTGAAAAGCCTAGCTTAGCTTTACTGAGGTATTTTGTAAAAAAAAAAAAATTAAAAACATATTTCTACACTTAGAGACAGTGCGGTAAAGAGGAGAAGTAGTGGCAGAAGAAAGCCTCTGTAGTCTCATTGGCAAACGCAGATCAAGAACTGAATGACGCTAAAGCCAAACAAAGGGAAATCTAAAAATTAAGGAAGTAAAAAAAACCCAGAAGTGATTAACTTCCAAAACAAATTATCAGAACAAGTTGTGGATTCACCTTCTCTTGATGTCTTTTGTCAGGTTTGGCTTGCGCTGCGTTTGAATCAGAATAGGTGTGAGACATACAGAAGTAAGCAGGCTCAGCCCAGGGGAGAAGGGTGGAAATGCTGGTGTAAGTGCTGGATGAGAACCCGCTGAAACCACCACACGGAGCACTGGAGTATGCAGGACACTGGCAGATGCAGTAGGGAGCTAAAGAGCTTACTCCTCCCTAAGAAAGTGTGGCTGGTGAAAACCAATAACTAGTGTGATAGAAACTCACTGAAGTTCTTCATTTTTCCAGCACTTTGGGAGCAAAACTGATTTTAAGTAATTCTTTTCTTTCCCCTTTCTTTGCCCTTCCTGGGCTTTTGTTTCTCTGAAGCTTTGAAAATGACCTTTTTTTTTTTCTTCATGTGTAGCTTTAGAAATTGTGCTCTCTTCATCCTTGTCCTGAGTTGACTATCTTTATCATTGAAGCCTTTGTCTTTGGGTACGACAGGCAAAAAACCTACACGTGTGCCTAGACTCAGGCTGTTTTCCAGTGCTCTGATAGTGCAAAGGTGTCTTACAGCAGACCTTTTTTATAGTGTTAGACTATGGTAGAGGCGTATCTCTCAAGTGAGCGAATGGCTGCAGGTTCTGTTGACTTCAGTTCAGCTGGGAGGTACACAACATATTTGAAAATACCTACAATACATTTGAAAATACCTGAGCAGAAGGTCTCTGGCGTGTGTTCCTTTGTATGTGCAGTCTTTAATAGCTAAATAGTAACCCTCATTGTTTAGATGATGAAACGAAGCATGCTGTGATGTCAAGCCACTGGAATTTTCCTGTGAGTCTTGAAATTTCTCCATTTGCTGCATCGCTGATGTGGATGTGGATTTGTTTTTGACTTGTCCTTAGCATAGGAACAAACTTTAAATAAACTCAACTGAAGCATTTAAAAAGTGCAATCATACTGACAGCTTCCATCCCTCCACTAATTAATTCTGATTTTTGCTGCAATCCATGTATAACGTACATCATCCTTGAATAAATGAACAAATGCATATGGAATGGTGTCTGCTCAAAATTGCTACAAGTAGAAAAAAGAAACTCTGTACCCCAAGGACATCTTTTATTTTTCTTTTAAAGTGGTAACAATTTGGAAGATGGAGCTATTCAGTTGGCTTATTTAGTCTTATCAAGAAAGAATTGTGAGAGAGATGTGAATCATACTTTTATAAGCATATGCAAGAGCAGTTGTTAAATTCATTCCAAGATTAAATCATCACGCATTAAGGATACCCTACAGTAGGATAGGAACTTACTTCAGTGTTTTCATTTTTTTTTTAATTCCTTTCAAAATGCCTTTTTGTTTTATCACCTTGTGTGTGTATACTTGCACATTTATTCTATTTGTTTTGAATCAAACCATTATGAATCACCAGTTCCAAGAATGGCTAGTAAACCTGATATCAGTGTGTGCTTAGGGAATTCTAGGGGAAAAAAATCACACTAGCGGGCCTACGGTTTCAGCAAGGAATCTAGAGATGTGTGAGAGAGCTGATGAAGTAAATAATTATTTTCATCTTGCTTATCAAAAGGCTTTTGCTCATGAGGCATGTAAGCAACCTCAGCATACTAATGAATGCTAGCTTTATGGGCTTGAGACATAAAATGGAGTGGACAGATGTGTAGTAATTACGAAAATTAAACAAGTATTATAAAATTGAACCACTTAAAGTTGTTTAAAATCCATGCATGGCCTTTTATATTTTGATTATGCTAAACAAATTTAAAAGTGATTGAAGACTTTTATAGGCTGCTACAAGTAAAATATCATGACTTGAGTGCATGTCACATTGATTACGCATTTAGAGGTCACCTGATGAGAACAGTTTACACTTCCAACATTGGAAATTAAAGTACAATTAATTGATGGGCTCCATTTGGAAGTATCTGGGAAATAGTCACAGATCTGTAGCGTACAGTAGATAATTGCCTTTTCTTGCAAGTCAGAAATGACAATATGAAAGGTAAAACCCTAAAAAAAAGTTAGCTTAGAAGCAACATAGCTGCATATACACTTTTTCAGAATTGATTCAGCTTCCTAGCAGGGTAAGAGGGCTACAGTGCTCCTGATACCTGAAGCAGCATGTTTTGAGACAGCTTGAGTACCTCCATATGAAACTGAAATGTAAATCGAGACCATAGGAAGAGATACCACTCCCCATAAGAATCAAGATCCAGAAAGACAGAAATAAAGAGTGATCAATCTTACTGATTTTCATCATAGTGATGGCTCCTCTTTTATTTGGAGTGTAAGTCTTGGAGTGTAAGTTAAGAACACACCTGAAGAAGAGTGGACCATCTGGAGAAACAGTAGGAGAGTGTTGCTTTCTGAGCAGGGAATAACAGTTTTTTACATACAGAGATTTCAGAATGGCACAGGCAGGGATAAAGATGCAATGTGTGTGGAGCTAGGAGCGTGTAGCTCTGTCAGGGACCAAGGGACTGATGAGGAGAAGAGGGAACACACAATTAAGCGTGAGAGGTGACAGAAAGAGAAACGTTGTGGGAATCTGCAGGGACTCTTCTAAGCTTGCTGAAAACCTCAGAGATATTGAGCCACCTGGGTGAAACTACTAGCTGTGGAGTGTCCCTCCAGTGACCCATAACTTCGTAACTTTATAGACAGCAGTCTCAGTATTCAAAATAAATCCATATAGATTAGAAAAAAAGAAGAAAGGAAAGAAAAAAACCCCAAACATTAAGTTCCTGTTCCAGAGTACCATGTGTTCATTTACATTTATACCACCTGTAGCATGACATTTTCTAGAGCCACAGCTGATGTTCCTGTGTGAAATTTCTCCTCTCTCCACCTCCTGTGCCTTTTCTCAAGGAAAGAAATGTGCTAGTTTCTAGTTATTATTGTTTATTATGTTTAATTTACTTTCAAAAATAATTATCAAATGACTTAAAATAATTCCCTTCTCTTTTCAGTTAGGCTTAATATTTGAGTTCTGGTGCAAACCTAGAATTTTAAGAGTGAGACCTTGCTCTGGTGTCTTGAGTTTGGACAGTGTCCCGATATCCAGTATCAGGAGAATTTCTGTTAGGCAGTGGTCTTTGCTTTGGAATCAGCTGATCTATGGCTCTGGGGACAAAAGACAGCCTGTTTTTTTTTGAGAAGTCTGAGCCTTGTGGGCAACTCAAAATGTCCATGTATTCTTTTATAATGGAAAGAGGAAGTAGAACCCTGCTTTAGCTAACCACAGAGGAGAAATAACTTGTTACGTACCAGAAGCGTAATATTTCAGTCTCTGTCTTTCTTTTCAGATCTCGGTATTTTTTCTCATCATTTAAGAAACACAACAAGGTTTTGCAGCTCAAGCAACTCCCTTCCTGGCCTATTGTTACAGGTAAGAATGCAACTGGGTTGAGTTACACATTCAAACACATTTCAGTGCTGTTATTGCCTCCCTCCAACTGGTTGCTGTTGCCACTTATGCCATAGTCATACCACCTTCATGACCTAAGACTTGATCCCGCTAGCTGATACTTCCAACTCATTTTTTTTCCACACGTGTTCTTTTAATCCATGTGTTTGGAAACGGGGCTTTGTGTACTGCCCCATATACCTTCCAGGTACAGTGCAGTATCTCACCATTTGTGTGGAAACGTTAAGAAAAGGGGCACAGCAGTGCTTGGGAACCCCTGGGATTCTTGCCACCATCTCAGCAAATACCATCTAGTAGACTGATAGACAGCCTAAGATGATCAGATTTGGTTAAGTAGTTGTAGAGGAGTCAGAAAATAACTTATGCATTGTTTTTTTTGGTGTTTTTTTTTTTTTTTTTCCCCTGGATAAATTAGTTATTTATTGATTGTACTGGAGAAACACTTCTAGGCTGAAACCTTGAGGTACATGTATTATAGCTGCCCTCTTTACTGAAACCTTGGGGATGTCCAGAACCTTAAAGGACTGCAGCGTGGATTTGCTAAGTTGAACCAAAGTTCAATAGTTGTCTCCATTTATCTGAGGTGGCCATACGTGCCATGCATTTACTATTGGCTCATATGAACTTACAACAGAGGGACCATTCCTGGCCTGAGATACTGAACAGTGTATGAGTAAGACTATATAGAGAAGAAACTGAAAACTAGAAGAAACTGCTGGATGGAACAAGAGGAAAGAATAAGGTAATATTAGTACCCTCAACATCTTGGTAGCTTAATCCATCTTGATTGCTTTTGTACTTATTTTGGTAGGAAATTTTAAGGAAACATTTGAATAAGGACAAGGTGATATTTGGAGTATTTACAAGGAGCACCTCCCTCACGCCTCACCTCTTATTTTTTGCAAACCCAGAAGTAATGTGTAGGTTTTGCTTGAATTTTAAGTTTCCTTTGGAAAGAGTGAAACAAAATATGTCTATTTTAAGTAACAAACAAAATCAAATTATTTTGTTTCTACATTAATCCGTATTTACTTCACATGTGATAGCACAACATGCCAGTTGTAGTTTAAATATCTCCTTCTCATTTTTTCAAAATCAGGTGAGCTTACCTCTGTTTCCCATAATATAGCACACTCTTCTGTCTTGTTGAATCAAAGCAATGCGTTGTGGGACTTCTTTAATCCTGATGCATAATGAGAAATACAGTTTTGGGAAGTTTGGCCAATAGAAGTAATGAAGGACACAAAAAAACTTGAATGAGAACTCTCTCCAGAGAAGACGACAGCACAGGCAGTCGTTATTCAGTGTTAAATTGACTAAGAATACAGCACAGTAATATCTTCACATAGATTTTTAAAAAAGTTTCCTGTTTCACAGATTTAGTTATTTTTAATACTCTGTCTTTTATTCAGTACTGTGATTGCTCTAAAGGGGACATGGGCTTCCTTTTGCACAGGCAAATATCTGGCTAATATACCACTGGCATAACTAGCCTTATGATGCTTGCTTCCAGTTCTTTAATATAAATGGTTTCTGAAAAGTGAAGATGAAGAAGGGTATGCATATGTTATTTTAGTTAAGGCTATCATTCTAATTACTGTTACAGCAGCTCAGAACTGGAGTCAGGAAAAAGCAGGAATACAGTGAAGATCCATATTCAGCTTAGATAGATGTATTTAAAAGAAGAAATAATAATAATAATAATAATAATAGCCTTTTAAATGTTTTGAAAGGAATTTTCCTCATACATTTTGTCGTTCTCTAAGCTGCTATAATTCTTTCCCTTTCTCTACCTTTTCAGTATTTTTTTTCCCAAACATTGCTGTTATAACATATTTTATCTTTACTCTTTTTTTAATTTGCACTATCTCTTCATGTCTCTCCTGTTTTCCTTTATCTTTTTTTTTTTTCCCCCTAAATGCTCATCAGTCTGGATTGCCATCAAACTACTTCAAGTAGATTTAATTAACCAAAGTGAGGTGCTGACAACCTCTAAAGGCAATGCCGATAAAACATTGTTTAAAGCTGCACTACTTCCTAAGTTTTGTTCAAATAAAGTCACTTGAAACCTGAGTTTTTGTGCTACTAGTAGAGCGGACTGCCGGAAGAAAAATACCGATATTTTCCACAGAGTACTCCATTTATAGATATCTGATAGTGTTAATGGCAATAGTTACGTTAACTAGGAAGGAAGGGAATGGGGGAGGGGATTAGAGATTCTTCTCACGTATGTGAAAATATCTTCCAGAACATTGATTATAGTATAGATGCGTTTATCCTGCAAAGCATCAGGGACAGGAGTTTTCATCCTATCTAGTGAGGCCGTTCCTATGGCTGCCCTTCAGCCAGCCCATGACGGTGGCTGAAAACTTTTGCGCAGCAGGCAAAAGTAGCCTCCTGAATACTCTGCTCGGGGAGAAGGAACTGCCCAGTGACATAAATCTACATCAGCCTGACTCGTCCCTTCGGACCTGGTACTCACTGCCCTCTTGCAGCCCCTACTCATCCTACAGCCCCCCAGGACCGCAACAGCTAGCTGTAGTGAGAGCAACCCTGAGGCTGCCTGCAGTTCGGGCAAGTCTGCCTCCGGGACCCAAGCCACATACACAGTTGCCTCACTTCACATCTTCTCTATCTCTGCCTACGGGAGACCGTACAACAGCAGGTGAATCCTTCTGATTCAACTGGCAAATAAGTAATAGCCAAATAAGTAACATCCACTTCATGTCAGCTTGTAGTTGCCAAGCTTTGTTCATGTTGAACAGTTTTCCTTTTAGGTCAAAGAATCTATTCTATGTAGCAGTGTATACATATATATATATATTTTTGAAATTATTTTACTACTGCACCTGCAGGTTTTTTAGATGTCTGCTGGATGCAGCTGCAATTTTTTGTTCACATCAGATATACCCTCTTAAAGGAAAAGCTTTAGCATCTTTTGTGCCTGTGCTTTCTCTCTCTTTTTTCTTTCCTCTGTTTTCCCCTTATGCAAAAAGAACATAATTATAGATAAACATACTCCGTTTGCATTTTGCGTGTGGAAAATACTGTTCATATTTTTTGTTCCATCTCATCTATTCTGCCTACACAGTAAGTCCATGTCAGCCTATGTATGGAGTTCATGGAAATCCAAATGTGATGTGCTAACTCTATACTTATTCCCAAAGATGAGTTAATACTGAAAACACAAAAGCCATAATTTTCAGGAACAGGAAACCTTTGGTAAATGTTTGTTCCCTCTGGATTGGTGGATCTTAATCAGCTAATCAATCGGATCATTTTACTGATTACATCACTGATTACACAGTGTTTTGGCTCTTGAGCCGAGCTGGATGATGGCAGCCATTCATTTAGATAATGCGGTAGCTTCCCAAAATACCTGATGCCTACGGAATTTTCTTCCCCCAGCGTTATTCCTTCTGCTACTCTCATACTAATTTTCAGTACAACTGGATATAAATGTGGCTCAGGTTCATGGTTCATGCTGTAAATGATTCTGCTTGTCAGGAGAGTGACCTAAGGAGGGAACTCGTAAGTGACAAGAGCTCGCCTTTACAATAAGCAATCTCCAGGCAATTATCACTTTATCACAATGATGAGGAAAATGCGTAGTTGGAAGAAAGGTCATTTGTTTTAATGTTATCTACCCCTGGTGTCACTGAGTTTTAAAGTAATTATATTCAACCTTCTATTAGAAAAGAAAAATGGCAACTGTAAGTATGGGGATTTTTTTCCAAGTTGCTTGGTTTCTGTGAGCTGGGGTGCCAAACCTCTGATTACATCCTTGCGACAGCCCTGACAATAGAATGTGTTTTTTCCCCCATTTAATATAAGAAAACCAGCAGGAGGTCTTACTTTCAAAAGCATTTGATAAAGGACCCTACTCATGGAGCTGAGAGGAAATCAATGGAACTTTTTCATTTCATGGAGCTCTATGATGTTTAAGTCCCATGGTATAATTCATTGCTTTTATGTGATTTTTCTGACAGTGGTCTGTCTTCTGGTTCACTCTGCCTTTTGTCTCATGCTTATGCTCACTTTTTTTTTTTTTTGGCAAGTTTGCTTGTAATTTTAGGCTTTGAAATCTAGGATATGGCAAAGCACTATGTTGGCACACTATAATGAGTTTGGTTTTTTTGTTTTTGTAAGTAGAACCTGTCAGTGGCAGCTAAATAGCACTGTTCTCATTAAACAAGCTCAAGAAAGAAATCTTCGGTGGCCCTAATACATATTGTCCCATGCCTCCCTTCAAACTTAAAAATGTGCATTAAAAAGGAAATAATCCCTATTGCCCATTTGAAATTCCTGGCCTAAGATAGAAATGAGCTATTGTATTTATCTTTCTCTCCTCTCCCTGGGAGCAATGCTAGTAATTTTACTTGGAGGTTGCAAAGCACAGATGAGCCAGTATGAGCATAAAGATTCCCATTTGCCTGCTGATGGATGTTGCAGTTTTTATGGGGCACGCTGCATACTGCAGTCAGTGGTTCCACAGAGTTGGTGCAGGCTCAGGTCCAGGAATTGCTCTGTTTGCTGACGTGGCAGTTCAGAGGCTGATTCAAGTCCTGACTGTGCTGTACAGGTGCGTAACGTGTCAGTTCTCCTATGCCTTCTCAGCACATGCTTATGAAAGGAGGGCCCCGGATTGTGTGCTTGTCTTCCCTGACCAGGGAAGTATACGGGATAATCACGAAAGGGTGAGGTTGGGACTTAATGCAGGTGACACACAACCGGACACAGCTTTGAGTCATAAGCAAAAAAAAAATTATGATCTAGTATATGTTTACTTCTTCAGTTATTGGAATCTTATTTTCATACCCAAAGGTTGAACAGCTTTTTGCCAGAGGCTGGTCCACCATTCAGGATCAAGGCCTGCCTTGGCTCTCCTTCCCATTCTCTTGGATGTCCTGGCTCCAAATTAAGAAGTCTGTACTTTTGCCCAGTCACATAAAAGTGACGTTCCTTACAGAGGGTTTTCAGGAGAGGAAACTTCCTGCTGCTCTTTGCCTGTCAGCAATTCCTGCCCTCATGCAGTAGCTTCCCATGTAGCCTTCGACGTGTGGATTTTGGACAGTCCCACAGCCTGTCGTTGCAGTAACCTCCTTCCTGGGCAGGGTCTCCTCCCCCGCCGTCTCCATCCAAGCCCCCAAGGCCTGTGCTCTCTTCCCTCCTCCTGTCTTTGCTTCTGTGCATCATCAGGTTTCACTGGTTCCCGTGCTTACATTTCATTGCCATAATTCTGCCTTACAGTCCACCACACCAATTCGTTCCCCTGTTACTTGGTACATTTTATGTGATATAAGGAAAAGGGGGCCTCCTGATACACAACTTAGATTTTGTGCAGAGGCATGTGTGCTATGTTACTTTTTTTAACCTCCGTGTCTGTCACTTTCTAGTGGCTCTAGCACAGGCACTTCACATAAATTTTTGAACCTGATTTCCTAGCTGTCCATATTATGAATTGTTAGCCTTGGATGGACTAGAAGGAGAATGCAGAAACCTTTTGCAGAATTTGATTCATTTACTTATAGTCCAGAAGAAGCTGAAGTGATGAAAAAAATGTGGAAAAGTTACTTTTTCTTTTTTGGATGCATTGTTGTTTAATTTCATAGTGTTGAATTAATTTTGCTTTTAAGGCTGTTGGACACACAGGAAAGCCTCCAAGTTTGTTTGGAAGTGTTTGTGTGTCGTGATTTAACTCCAGCCGGCAACTAAGCACCACAGAGCCACTCGCTCACTCCCCCCCAGTGGGATGGGGAAGAGAATTGGAAGGGTAAAAGTAGAAAACTCATGGGTTGAGATAAAGACAGTTTAATAGGTAAAGCAAAAGCTGCACACACAAGCAAAGCAAAACAAGGAATTCATTCACTACTTCCCGTCGGCAGGCAGGTGCTCAGCCATCTCCAGGACAGCAGGGCTCCATCACGCGTAACGGTGACTTGGGAAGGCAGACACCATCACTCCGAACGTGTGTCCCCCCCGCTTCCTTCTTCTTCCCCCAGCTTTATATGCTGAGCATGACGTCATATGGCATGGAATATCCCTTTGGCCAGTTGGGGTCAGCTGTCCTGGCTGTGTCCCCTCCCAGCTTCTTGTGCACCCCCACCCTACTGGCTGGTGGGGTGGGGTGAGAAGCAGAAAAGGCCTTGACTCTGTGTAAGCCCTGCTCAGCAATAACGAAAACATCCCTGAGTTATCAACACTGTTTCCAGCACAAATCCAAAACACAGCCCCATATGAGCTTCTGTGAAGAAAATTAACTCTACCCCAGGCAAAACCAACACAGTGTGGTAACAGAAAAGGAACAGCTGAGGAGAGATAATGGTGCAATCTCTAAGATCTGTACATCCTAGGTGACTGCTAAGCTTTCATTTCTGCCAGGTTTCATTCTGGTTTAAAGAAGAAAAATAAAAGAGAAAAAAGCTGGAATGTACATATAGAGAAGAATTTACAATTAGAAGATCACCACAGCTAGAAGACCTGGGAAAACAGCTGAAAAATGCCCTGCTTTTGACCTTGACTTACCACAGAAATGTTTTTGTTTGTTTCAAAGCAATGTAATAAGGTGGAGAAAGGTCAAGGAAGAGGGTCTAGTGAAAGGTATTGAAAAATGTTGGTCACCATTGTTCTGTTTATACTGTGCAGATGCTTTATGTCGCTGTACTTTTTCTCCCCTTGGATGCTATTTTTTCCCTTTCCTGATAGTCTGAAGGAATAAAAAAAAAAAAGAAATCCTAGGGTCAGCTTATTGATCTAGAGCTGCCAAATCCTCATGATGTGTCACTCTAACAGCTAATTGAAAGGCTTCTGTTGTGTAATCAAAAGTATGCTTTCGGGAGCTGAAACACCCTGTTTTGCTTCTAAACGTTTTGATCTGAAATAACTAAGTGAGCTGTTTTAGGAAGCTGACTATGGAGATGTATGATCCTAAGTTCCTCCTTTTACTGGCTCCAACCGTGCCTAGCCTTTTTAGCTCCTTTTAACAAACAGTCATTAAAAGCAAAGTAATTGGCTTTGGATGCTTCTATTCCTCAAAATCTCATTAGATCTTGAAACATGCTTTCTGCTCAAAATTCCACTTTCCATCTTCAGTGAAGAAATAGATATTATTATTTAACTCTTTGTAGAAAAAAAGATATTTTTAAACCCCTGTACATCATTCATGTTTGTGACTGTCCTCTCTAGCCTGTGTGAGAAATATCGTGATTGAAGGGCTACATTAAATTAAAAAGAAATTTCTTTTCCAAACCAGGCTGTCTGTCTTCTGCCTGCAAGTACCTTAGCATTGTCATAACCTTATTCAAGTGAATTCATACAATACACATCTCACAGGAATGAGATTTTTAATGTTCTTAAAATAATTTTTCATAGTTAAAGCATATTTATATAATCTTACCTATATTTACATGTTCAAAAGTATGATATTTATTTACATTTTTTAAAAAGATGTTCCAACTTTAGTAGTGGAGCAGCTGCTCCATTAGTCTGTTATTTCTGGAAGTATGAAGTTAGGCAAAACAAGAATCTGATCCTATGACGTTTTCATTTTTGTCAGTATTGAGCCATATCACAGGTATTGCTCATTCTTTCCCATGACAGACAATTAGTTTTATGTCAGTGCACTCTTGTTATCATTAAACTGCTATTATTTATATTGTTGCAGTATTTAGCTGTGCTAGTGTGAGGGTGAATCTACTGAGTGAGGTAATATGCAAGTGCATAATGATGAGATTTGGGTCTTCGTAACATAGTTTGGTTTCCAGATGTAAGTTTTCCTTGTAGAATCTAATGGGATTAGCAACTTCATAATGGCAAACCCGAGCTAATATTTTAAAACTCCTTTAGATCCTGATCCTGTGTCCACCCCTTTCCAGATGTCTCTGGCGTGATTGCAGGATGTGGGAGCCTTGACTTGAAGGTGTCCGTGGCAAGAATGCAATGTCTGCCTTACTCTGCGACGGGCTGAGGTGGAGGGAAAGAGGGGCTAGAATCTTTCATCCTAACATAACATAACAACTCCTACTTTCACTGACTGTGAGAAGTCCTACTGTCTTCTTCAGGACTTCTGCAGGGTCAACACTGCAAATATTCGCTTGTAATTCTGAAAACCCTGTATAATAGAATCAGATGAATGCATAAGGGTTTCACCTGGCCAGCCCCATGCCACTGCTTTTCTGCTCTGTCATGAAATTGCTTTAAAAATGAGATTTAAAAAATAACAATTCAAGTTCTTTTTTTAAGTTCCTTTTTATTTAAGTGTTTTGGATTCCTATTTCAAACTTTCTTGAACAGCAGTAGCAGGTGAAAATGATGCTTTTCAGAAGAAAAATAAGATTCCCAAACACTCATGTGCTTTCAGATGCCAAGGCTTAAGAAATAAGAGAAGAAATATTCTAAGATGCATGATAAAACGGCGAAAGTTGGAAGTACTGAAACTAGAAAGTTTAACTGTAACCATTCAATCTCAGCAAAGGATAAGGGAGTTTTTGTCTCCAGAGAATGCAATTTTCAAATGAAACTGGAAGACCAACATTTAAATTCAATGTTGAAATTCCAGTTTAAAATGAATTGTGGTCTCTTTATAAAGATATTCTGCAAAAATCAGCAAATTGTTTTAGTATTAGTCCTCCAAATCACTGGAGTTGTCAAAATTTTCTAAAAAAAGGTAGAAGATCATAAAAAAATACTTCAGTAAAGAATATAAAAAACCAAGAAATAGAAAAAAGGTATTTTCTAGTTGTGTCAAATAGATTATTGCAGTTTTAGGCACTGGTTCAGAAACAATAAAAAAAGGCCGTGAATGATTCAGCCATAAGATTTGTTAATGTGTCATCCAAAAGTCCCCCCATATACTCTTGTTTTGAAAGGTCAAGTTTTGCTAAAAACAAGAACACTCTAGATAAGATGGTCCCAGGAGGTCTAACCTATGATTAACAACTGAGCTGCATGAAAGAAGAGAGAGAGGAGGCAGAAAAACTACTTTACCCTCACTTGTGGAGAGGCAGCGAGACCTACTGGAGTGAGCGCAGGGGCAAACTCTGTCTTTCTCTTTTCAGTCATTCTCACCTCTCTTAGAGAATATTCTGGATTTGCCCATGACTCAGTGGATGACATCAGATATGACACATAACACATCTGTCCCTCACTGAATGGCAATAATATGTCTTGACCTCAGGGGAGTGTTTTGAAGATAGATTTGTTTTCCAGTAATTTAACTGTCTGAAATAATTTGACTATATAAATGCTAACAATGCTGATCTGGAGCAGTGTTTCCATCCTTTCATGTAATTTCTAGTGTGTAAAACAGACTGCCTTCTTCAGCTGGAAATTCCTGTGGGGAGTTTACTGAGAAGTGAAGAGCTCATTCTCTGCAAGTGGGATCCCACTGTGAATCCTGGTGTGTTCAATTGCGGTTTTCTGAACTGTACGTTCTCGTGTATGTGCATATGTTCTGCCAGATAGAGCAAGGTAAGGACAGAGTGCCAACGTACAAGTGGAAGAGAGACTCCACTACCTTATTTCTTGGCATTTTCAAATAAAAATAATGACTGTCTGCTTGGGCGGAAAGGCATAAGTGGGCTTAATTTGTGAAGTTGACAGATGAAGGGATAAAGATTCTCTTCTTCAAACTCTTTTCAGAGCGGTATGATCAAGAGACTAGGGCAGATAGCAATTTTGCAATGTCAACTACATTTTTCCAGTAAAAAAAAAGTGACTAAATTATCTAAACACTATTTTTAAAATGCATGTTTTCAAAAAAAACCCCATTTCATTTAAAAAACAAACATGGACAAACCGAAAACTGAAAAACAACTGAATTGTTGTTTCTAGAAGCCATTTTCTTCTAGAAGTCATGCTCCCATCTTAACTGCATCTCCTAGGAAGAGCTATGGCCAGGAGCTCCTGTGTTGTAACTGCCCTCATTTTTCATGATGGGAGATTGGTAACCAGCACTGGAAACATATTCTGACTAAGGCCTACCATTTCTGGAGAGGAATAGGAGTCTGAGTAAGGTACAATGTCAACGTTTCCTATAGAAAACTTTTAATTTTTCTTTCTTTTATATTTCCTCTGTAGGAATGAGACTTTATTTACCCCTTGCACTGCATATTCATAATGAGGTCCCATGGCTTGTCACAGTAATGCTTTCATTCTTTTATTTAGTTTTAGTTAATTATTTCTGCTGCTGTGTATCTGTTGGGCCAAACATCTTTGTATATTAGTATGCCGAAGATGATGGGAGTTATACTTGCTCAGCAACTTTGAAAATTGCGTGTTTTTCTCAGAGTATGTCTAAATATGGGAACGGATTTGTCAGGCATGGAGATCTGAAAATTTGCTCTATCTACTGCTTTATATAATGATTACATTACACCACTGTCACCAACCTATTTAAAAGGAGCTGCCTGATTTGAAGCAGAGATGTTTTGATTCAACATATTCATATTTACAAAATCTGGGTGACCTGGAAGCTCTGTGTTTACAGCATGATGAATTGATTTTTCAAATACTCTGAAAATAAATCAATGAATGCAAATCTGTGATGGGAGATTTCCTACCAAAAATAAAACTGAATCAATTCTTAATCTGTTTAATTCTTAGGCTTCTTGCCCTCTCAGTGTTTGTTAGGCTATTAACACTAGCCCATGCAATGTTACCCACAGACTTTTTGAGTGCCAGTCATGAATATTGGAAACTTGTAAGAGAATTCTGGTAATACGTGTCTTACAGAAACACACAAATGTTTGTGCTCAATGTAGTACTGACCCTTACCTACTCTCCAAGGTTATGAACTTTATAGAAAAGCACAAGTTACCTTGCACAGAGCCAGGATTTCATTTTTGAATGTGGGGAATAGTGCTCACCTCAGAAATTTTGTGCAAATATGTCAGTCTGTATATTGATGCATGCCTGGATCTGTCCCAAAGATTTTAGTCTCAACAGCACCTCCTTGTGTTGAAAACTTACGTATTTAAACAGTTCATGATACATTTCTTGAGATACTTTTTAAACATGGTATTTTCTTTGTAATAAAGAATTAAAAATAGTTTTCTGCTCCACAGAAGAATCCATTTCTGTAGATTATTAGTAAAATATATGTGAGCATTGCTAATGAAAATCTTAAAGTAGATAACTAATGGTATTTATGTCAAGAAATGTTGCTATATACTTTTCAAGGAATGTATTCACACATCAGCGGTCCCTGCTCTTTGACACCCAACCAGCTTTGCTTACAACTGGTTTAAATGCTAGCATACACGTATAGGTTGTTATAAGCCAGTCCACTGAGGACCAGTTCTTACATTTAAGATTTAGAAATGTTTCAAATTGTCTTGTAAGAAGTTGGAAAAAAACCCAACATTGGCTTTACTGTGTATATTAAAGTATGTGCCTTTAATAACAATAGTTTTTAAATCTGTCAACAGCAAAGACCCACTGGAATATGTCAACAATTTTCCTGTGGCATATAATTCTGTCAGAATGTCTTGTTCACTAAAAGCAGTCCATTTCATGTTGTAATTTAAAACCTGTTCTTTTTCAACTTTTTCTGGATAGAATGTCTTTATTTTAGGATTATTTTTTTTTTGTTTATTATTGTTGAGCGATTTTAGGGAAACAAAATATTGTAATCTACTTAAAGTAATCTTCCCTCTGTTTTTTTCCTCCACTCACCAATGCTGTTAGACAAAATTCTTCAAGGCAAATACGTATGGAGAAGAAGGTGATTAGGGTTTACCAAGGTCAAATTATGCTCTACCAGCCTAACAATGATGAAGTCTGTGGATGACGGCTGAGTAGCAGATGTTGTCTCCCATGGCATCTTTTAGCCAGGTTGGGATGTTAGAGGTTAGATGAGTAGACTACTGGAGGGGTGAGAAAGGGACTGGACTGTTGGCCTTAAAGGACAGTGCTTAAGGGGTCACACTCTACCTTGAAGCTGGTTATGAGTAGAGATTCTCAATTTGTCCTGGGACCCGTCCTATTTAATAGCTTTACCAATGACCTGGAGGAAGAGGCAGAATGTGCCCTTATCAAGCTTGTGGATCATAGCAACTTCCAGGGTGCTATCAAAATGCTCAAGGACAGAGTGGCCATTTAAAGAGAGCTGCCCACACTACGGGAATGAGCCACTAGGAACTTCAACAACAGCAAATACAAAGTCCTATACCAGAGATGGGATAACCTTCTGCAGTGCTACTGACTGGAGACTGACTGGCTGAGGAGCAGCTCTGTGGAAAAGGACCTGGGCATACTGGTGTATGGGAAGCTAAACAGGGGCCAGCAGGGCATGCTGGCAATGATGAAGACTAGCAGCAGACTGGGTTGTATCAATAGAAGCATAGCCGGTAAATTGAGGGAAGTGATTATCAGTCTTCACTTGGCAGTCATTAGACCATATCCAGATACTGTGACCAGTTTTGCCCCCCCAATAGAAGAAAAACATTTTTAAACCGATGCGAGGTCAGGGGAGGGCCAACAAGGTGGTCAGGGACTGGAGCACTTGCCCTGTGAGAAGACGCTGGTGGACCAGGGCTTGTTCAGCCTGGAGAAAAGACAGCTGATGAGTCATCAGAGAAGTGATCAGGAGGACAGAGCCAGGTTTTTTGCAGCCGTGTGTGGAAGGACAAGAAGACAATGGGAACAGACTTAAACAGGGGAGGTTTATAACAGAGATAAGGAAAAAATATCTCTCCATGAGGACAGCCAAGCAATGGAGCAGGTTGCCCAGTGAGGTTTTGCAGGCTCCATCCTTGGAAATTTGCAAGACCCCATTGGAGAAAGCCCTGAGCAACCTGGTCTGATCCCAGAGCTGACCTGCTTTGGACAGGAAGTTGGACTGGTGACCTCCTGAGTGACTCTGTAATTCTCCTTGCTTGTCTGACACTCTCAATATTCTCTGATGTTTTGTGCAAGGCAGCCAGAAATGCAACTTCAGTTGTCAGAGTAAGAATTTACACAGAAATTTATTCTTGTGCAAAAGGAGGTTGTTTTAACCTGGTATTTAGAAAGAAATAGACTTCTCACCTTCTCCTCACCTTTCCCTCCCTTGCCCTTGAATAGCACAGGTAGCAGGAACCTTGAATTAATTTCCATCCCAATTGTGCCATCCTGTCTAAAATTCTTTCACCAATCAACACTGTGGACTAAGCAGGGAAAATGGGGTGACGTGGCAGAAAGGGCCATCTGGTACTCATATGAAGACAGGAGTGTCAAGATAGTCCTTGACATTTTGGTCTTTCAGATTAAACAATGGCACGCAACATCCAGATTATTTTCCAGAGACTTTAACTCCAATTGTCTCTATAGAAAATTGACAGACTTCAACAGTGCTGACAGAAGTAGCAAACTAACATAGTCGAAATTAGAATAATCCCTACCAGTGCATATTTGTCTGTGACCAACAGCAACTGGCAAGGGGTAGGAAGAAGAGGAAGAAATGATGAAGTAAAAGATAGAGGTAGAGAGAAAGTAGATGACAAAAATTATATATAGTTCTGCAGTAGAGTAGCATCAGTGGGAGTGAACTATATGACAGATGAGAGAGGAGAGCCTATCCAAGAAGAAGAATAAAAGTGTCAAAAATACCTAACTGTCCTGTTTTCAAAAAGTACTAGGCATCCTTATAGAGGCTAGAGTCTGATTAATGTCACTGAAACTCAGACATATAAAAGCAGATGTGTTGAAATCAGTGGGAATTAAGCATCTACCCTGTTTAACCAGCATAAAATTCCTATCAAGCATTCATCTGCAACATTGATCACTTAAATAACTTTGAAAAATTTGACTTTAAGCCACTTTTGGAAATGAGTCTCTGGCTTAAAAATGGGCTAGAGTTTTTGAAAGGGTTATCCACAAGGTTTATTTACCAACTTATACATAACCATCTTATTTGGCTTTGATTGCCAGAATTGTCTAGTTATGTTAATATTAGTGGTAGTTCTATTGCTAGAAACTTCAGTTTTATGACATGAATGCCTAAATTTTGTGGAAAAAAATCCCTTTGTATTAGGTGTTTGTCACACCAAGATAGGCGTATGTTAGTTTAAGAATACTTCTTTCCCATGTAGCTATGTAATGTCTCTCCATGACTGTGACAAATCTGTCTCTTGTCTGAAGACAGACTCAGATTTCTTAATTCTCATTTGGGTGACTTTAATCATAATATCGTGCTTTCCTCTCCTCTTTTGGGACATTTATATTACCTAACTCTGCAGTTAGATTGCGTGTCTCCATCTGTAAAATGTTTCTTTTCCTCTCCTGGAGTTTGGCTTGGATTCCAGTTCTAAATGTAAATGGAACTCCATTTTCCTTGTCCAATAACCACTGAGTAATTAGGCTTTTATATAGAAAAAGAATTGTCTAAAGAATTGTGTTCCTGTAAAGGGCATTTTGAGCACTGTAGATATATGCCTCCTGTGCCAGGTTACCTGCAGTCTGCAGAAAGAAATCTTCTTAAAGAGAGAGATGTATTCATACGTATCCAGTCCCTGTAATTTGTAAGACTCTCTTCCATTATTTGTGTATCTTATCTCTTTCATATTACAGGAAAATGTTCTTACTTCCTAAAAGAGACATTTGTTTCTAATGGAGTGGCACATCTAAGAATTCACATAATAATATCTTTACAGAAAATGCAACTGTACAGCTCTCTGGGTCTTTGTCTGTTTTTCACGGTATTTTACTGTAAATGGTACCTGACTGGAGGCAGATCTGATTGTTAATAATTATTTCCATTATCTTATGCAGCTCAGTTCCTGGCTTATTTCTGTTCTTGGTCAAATTTGTGGGCTGATATTGGAATGAGTTAGGGGTAAAGTTGTAATATGTTGTTATATAGTTCTACATATCTTAATGTGCTTTGCAGACTATGGGCCTAATTGATTGTATTATTGCCAGTGAGGATTCCACCACTGGATGCGTCCATGCACTGCAGTGGACTATGGAAATTCCTGATTAGGTCAGTTATTGGAGACATATGGTTGTGCATATGGTTCTAAAAGGTCTATGAATACTTAATGGTGTTTGGGTATCCCTAGCCTGCACCGCATAGCATCAGAACCACATAGTGAAACATTTTGGTGCCTGTGCTCTTCTCTGATTGCTTTCCCCAGCTGGTATTGCATGGACCTGCAGCGCCTCATTTCCCGTATCAGTGTCAGCAGTTAGCAAGCCTCTGGCATGTTTGGCCTCATTTAGTGTTCCCCTCACATCGGGTCCAGCTCACATCCTGCTCTTATGGTGCCTCAGGTAAACATGATGACTGACTTCGGTGTTTCAGAACGTGTCCAGCAGGAACATACTGGGTTTTATTCATGTTGGACTGAGTTTAATCCAAACACACTGGGCAAAATCAGCAAAGACCTACTATTGTAAAATGTTTGAACTAGCTTTGTCCATTTCACACGAGAAAGTTTACTCACGTGGGCAGCTCAGCTGCCCGATCAGAGGGAATGGCTACTCCTGGAAGAGAAGTGATGATCAGGTGGAGGGGAGAGAGTTTCATCCGTAAGCAGAAGTGGACAAGGAAGATTCATGTCTAGACGGCTACATGGTAGTTTTTACTAGGCAATTGGCAGTAATCTTAAAGCAGATTGCTTTATGAGATGTGGAACTAGAGAAGCATGGCTTCCTATTTTTCTGTGATTTGTGTCCTGCTCCGCTCCCTGGTCCATAGTACTGCTGGCTTCCCTTTGGCTGGGCAAAGAGGAGCAAGTGGCTGTCTCAGTGGCACTGGGGCGCTGCCTGGCCAGCTGGCTTACAGCTGCTGATTCACCAGCTGATTCCTATGTCTCTGAGTGTACAAAGAGGTGGCACGTAGCTGCCTTTCTTTGGGATATCACTTTCTGCTACCCAATTATGGTCTTTGGAGAAACTTGAATCCTTGAGCTCTCTGTCCCTGTGTCAGTTTGGAAATTGATCAGTGGCTTCAAAGGCCTCTGGGAGAAAAAGGTCTGAGGACAGATGAACTCTGTGATTGTGTACACTTCATTTTCTTGGGAAGCCAGGATATCAAGTCTTTTTAAAATTTATTTTTCATTAAACTATCTCTCAAAAGATTAGAGGCAGCAGCAAGAGAATTGTATGATATACAGCGTAAATTTTCAGAATATACGGACAAATCAAGGCAAATGTCACACAAACTGATAGTGGTGGCCTCTTGGGCTAAGGCAGTTCAGGACCAGATGTCATAAAAAATCTTCATGAGACCATTAGTTATAAACAACTCTCTATTTGTAACTGTCCTGCTGCTTGTTCCCATGTCATTTTTCATGAAAATCTGAATGCTTTTCCTTTCAAATGTTGACAAGGGTTTAAAAAAAGGTTTAAAAAAAGGTTATCAGTGCATGAGTTCTTTGTAGTCAGTAATTCCCATGGCAGCTGTGAATTTGGAAAAGCAAACAGCACTTGCAGAATGTATCTTGGAGATAAAAACCCGGACAAAAGCTCCTTTTCTGCAGATACATGTTTGATGGGTGTGAACCATAGAAAAACTCGGTAGTGGCTAAACAATCTTCCTTTCTTTGGAATGAAACAGAAAATGAGTACATACAGCTTTTATCAACACAAATATTCAGAAAATGCCTGTGAAGGACCAGTAGGGGGCATTAGTATTCCATACAGAACGGAGTATTGCAGTAGTCATAAATTATTTTATGCATTTACTTTAGTATTAAAGTTGAAAATGCTGTAAACTGTATGCATTTTCATCCTCTGTACATCAGAGTATTTGTCTATTTTAACCCCGCATGTATAGGTTCATTTAGCTATTTTCACTTAACTGGCAATAAATAAAAGCTTTTGAAAAATTTCATATTCCTCACCTGGAGACTTGTTTGCAGCCCGTTCAGTATTCAAATGTAGTACTATTTCCTCTTTCTGACAAACATGGAATAATTAGGCTTTCCATAGACAAGTGATTACCTAATAAATGACCTTCTGCAAAAGACTGTATTAAAATGAAGTAAAAGGCATATTTAGTGCAAATGATGGCCAAGCAATAAGGTGCAGGAACAAAAAGAGAAGCTTTGCATAGCCAATCTGCTTCAGCAGCTTTAGAAATAATGAAATGTTTACTTGTGGTCTACACCAAACATAACTGTAAGTCTGACACTATGTATAAATTCTTAAACACAAAATGTGATGGGCTGCTTGCTATATCGGCCATTAATTCCCTTGAACTCATAGGTACAACCAGAAGGAAGCACGATCACATTTCATAAGGCACATATCACCCATATTTGTTTTAGACATAAAATGTAAACAGCGAGCAGATGATAGAAGGTAATGGCAGAGTTGCATGTAGCTTCCCATGTCTTTTTTCCAATATACTTGCAGGGATATCAGACAAAAGAATTACAAAGAGAATGTCTTTGAACTACAGTTTTAACAGAATGTCCAATCTCCGTCTACTCAGATTAAGCAAATTTGAAAGCGCATCATGTGCTATCAAAGCTGCATGTGTGCGTATTCTGACATCCTTTCACCATCTATCCCTTCACTGACTGTAACTAGAACTTTTGCTAGCTGCATCTGGAAGCAAAATACAACAAAACAAACCACTTACTGTTCTTTCAGAATCAATCTTAGTATTTAAAGTAAGAAAACATTTCTTTTTATCTGGCAATGAAGCTAAACCTTCAAGAAGCTAAACCTTCAAAAAGCTAAAACTTTTTTTCTCAGTACTGAAAAAAATGCAGTTGTGAGAAAATATTTCAGTCATAGAGTCTTGCAAATATTTAAAAAGTTAATCTAGAACTTTTCAAGCTGTCGTAAGGAGAAAAAGGATCGTGAGAGCATTCTGGGCCCTGGGCATTTCCTGGGACGAATGAACGGTTGTGGGTTAATAATCCTCAGATTAGCCTTGAACCTGACTACTTTTCTCAGCATGTCAGCAGTTCCAAAAAATGCCTTAGGCTCATCTACTATTGCTTGATCGGACATGCCACAAATGGGGATGGTTCAAGTGCTGGATTTTTACCCATCCTACAGCTCTGTTGATTCACTGTGTCTGGCTCTCTCCAGAATCCCTGATCACCATCCATTAGAAGTGATACGAGAACCCAGCCTTCACTCAAAATATCAGGGCCATTTCCACATGCATCCGTGCTTGTACGCAAAAGTGAAAGAAATCAGAGGCCGGAATTCTCATTGTTTAACTATCAGCTCCTACCTTGGCTAAATTAGGAGACAGTTTTCATTAACCTGTCGGAGAGAGGAGGCTCCTTCTGAGGGTAATTCAGAACAAAGGACTATGTTAGGCCCTCTGTCAGTGTAGTTTTACTTCTCCCATTATATTTCTCCAGTAGCAACTGTGCATTTTTTTAAAATAAAATGGTATGTGAAAAAAATCTCACCTCTTTTTTTGTAGGATTGCTGAGGTCCATTGTTAAATGAGTGCTTAAAATGTTTCTCTCTCTGTCTCTCCCTATAATATATTCTAATATGAAGCACAGATTCAGGTGATTGCAGAATATAAAGAACACTGTAAATTGAGATTTTAGGTATACTTTGTTTTCTCAAAGCATAAATAGAAGACAGCTGTTTGGATCTCTGGTCTGTAGTCTCCAAGACCTCTTCTTTAACCCCTTGGTATTGCAGGGTCTTCAATGTGTCAGAGTAGCAAATAACTTTTAATACACTTTTTGGTTCAAGGGTATCTTAGATATTGACAAAAGAACTTCCAACAGACTTCTATTCAGAGCATTGATAAACTTTTTTAGATGCCTTTACATGGTGACAATACAGACAATAATGTTATGAAGTGCAAATACAAAATGCAGAATATTTCAGTTTTGTAGGGTTTTTTAACAAGATATTGGTAATTATTAAGATAACAAGACAGAATCTTTCTGTGTCAAAAAGCCTTGTCCCCTCTTAGTGTTGGGGGTTTCAGCCCATGTGCTGATTTACCAGGGGAGAGGGAATGAAGAGGATCATGCCACATAATGTAATGGTGGCCAGCTGGCATCAGTGTAATTTCTTTATTTCCGCTATCCTCGTATGTTGCTTTTTTATTTAAGAAGTCTTGTAAGAATTTATATTTTTCCCAGACATGGTTATACCATGATATGAGTGGTTGGCACTTGGATGGCTACGAATGGCCTCTCTTGCGTTCTCCACTCTCAGTAACAGAAAAAAAAGGACTTTGATCTTGCTACAGATGCACTAATTTAGAAATAAAGGACTGAGTTTTCCTTGCCAACATCACAACACTGATAGTCCATATCACTATGTACTACTGCTAAAGCCTTACTGCAGCTATATTTCTACCGTTATCATAACATTATTTGCATTTTAGCTGGCCTTTCTTCATTGGTAAAATAAACCATCTCAAGATATCTTATGGCCATTAGTAACTTTTTGGAGTAAAAAGATAATTAATTGTGATTTTGAACTTGGATCCTCCAAATGAAGCCAAGACATGTATCAGAAGGCAGAAAACTCACTTTTAAGAATCCATGCAGGAGTGAATGTTTGTTGAGTCTCCCAGCAGCCTGTATTGCTCTGCCTTTCTGAGAAGATCCACTCTCCTAATTGTGACTCAAACATTATCTGTGGCACTGTGTAAACAAACAATAACGATGGGTAATTTCCTGCCCAGGTGATTTTTTTCCATTTGCTTCTACATAGCTAGGATTTTGTCCTCAAACTTTAATGGGATTTGAAGGTGTGTGGCACTGCATCAGATTGCACTCTACTTCCTTGGTTTCTTGACTGGGTCCCAGCACATAAAAAATGATTTTTCTTAAACCAAAAGGAGCTGAAATAACCCGCTTCCCTCTTGCTCTGCCCCCAGCTGCAAACATAAGGATAGGCAAAAAGATGTTTTGCATATTGTTGTTCTATTTAATATACTGTTATTATAGTAACTGAGGTAGGGAAATATATTTTTTAGCTTTATGTTGACAGTGCTCCTTTAAACAAGAAAGGGAAAAGTAGAAAACAGCATTTCATCAATATCGCTCAACAAAGCTCATCTTTCTTTTTAGCAGCTGTGTTGTTTCTACATGCATAATATACACCTGTCACTTTTTCTCTTTACTCTGAAGTCACTGTTTTGTGGGCAAAGCATATAGTGGCAGATAATATATATTGTCTTAGTGTAATTAATTACAAGTATTTAATGCCAATAACTATTACAATATTGTTTAGTAATATAAAAATATTATCCAAATGCAAAATTTTAATGAAGTTCAGCAAAAATTTGTATTATTCCCCAAACTATTTCCTAGCTTTTTGTTGGATTTCTCATTTTTGTTGTTTTAAGAGCAACTGTATTAACGTCATGTAAATCACTGATTTATGAAATGATAAAGCTATGAAAAATCTGTGACAGTTAAAAAGAATGTCTTCAACTTTGAAATTCCAGTTACCAGTTTTCTTCTGAACCTAACTTAAAACACAACTTTGGTATTTTTAGGGATCTGCATTTGGCTTCATGTAACTTCCAGTAAGATGCAAATACCATGTTTAACATTACCCTACAGGAGACCAGTTGAAAAATAAATAAAATTAATGAACAGTAGTATGTCCAAGCATTAACTGTTTTTGGAAAATGAAATTAATGTTATTTTTCTTATTTGACTGCTCTCACATTATCTCGCCTCTTCTCCAACTTCCTTTACAATAAATATTTTTGGTTCAGCCGTACAAGACATTTGTATCCTGCCATTTTAATGTCCTTAATAGCATGAGGCCATTATCTTCAATTTTCATCAGAATATTTTACTCGAGTCATTCCTGAAAGCTTTTGAAATACTAAAGATTCAATTTAAATAAGGCTGATGAATATTTGAAATAGAAGTTCTGTCTGTGCTTCAGGTGAAGACTGTGCAATAGACCTTAGAACCCAATTCAGCAGAACAATTAAAATTACATTACAGCTCATGACTAGCTGCCTTTGTTTTGTTGTTCCATTTAATGGTTCTTCCTGCTGTTATATAACTCATTCAACATGCAGTTTGGGATCTGTATCATTTGCAGACGGCTCTCATATGGCAGTAATACACCAAGTCTTCCTTGAATTAGCATAATAAATATTTTTCTTTAAGCAGCGCTGTACTCCCGCTTGATCTTTAATGAATTTTAAGCTGTATGGAAGTGATATTCAAATCCATCCGTTCATCCATTGATAGTAACAGGAATATCCTTCTCATTAAATACATAGTAGATAGTTTTGGGGAAAAAAAGAGATATTTTGAAATCAGATGCATTGCACCTTCTATATCACATTTTCATTGTGCAGTAGGTTATGAATGAAAACTTTGGAGATTTAGCTGTCTTCCAAATGGGTGTTTCTTAGGCTTTCTTCTCAAAGTAAAAAGTGTGGCACTAGCATGGCAAATATGACTGCACTGAAAACATTTTTTCTTGCCAATTTTAATTCTATTTTTTATATTACTGGGAGACTTTCAGTGAGCATATTTTTCCAATGTTTACTTTTAGAACCGACTTTTGGTCTCTTACCATTTTTAAATGAAACCCGGACTGTAGGTTGTAATGCAAATACTTGAACCCTACATGCTGGGGGAACAGAGGAGCGTGGGCATCATAACGTTTGAAGAATTTGCCAGCTAATGCTGCAGTGGATGATTCCTTTTTGGTACCTGCATTTCTTCTGAGCCACATGCAAACTGACTATTGACCATAGCAGCCAAAATGTATTAGTTTTTTGACAGAGGTCAGCTGATCCAAAAGAGGTCAAAACAGTGTAACATCTGACTGTATTTTTAAACAGAAAACATGCAGGAATTCTGCACTTCTCCGCAAGATGCTTTTATTGTGAAAATACTTTAAAGCCGTCCAAGTGTAAAAGCACTTGGAAGAGATGGCCTTACACCTGTAGCAAGCTGATTTTTTAAAAGCTTTGTTGCATTGTCTTTTGCTGCCAGCAGCTGGGAAGTGGCAACTGAGGAGTAACATTTAGGAAAGATGGACAGACTTGTACACAGTCAAGCCCAACGTCTGAGGAATCTGAGGAAATGTCTGGCCAGTCTGCTTCCCCCTCAATCATTCTTGCTGCTTCCACTTTACAGTTAGCTACATTTTTGTCAACTACCAGCCCATGTCCCCTTTGCAAAACATAAAAGTTTGGGAAAAAATTACTCCTTTTGCAGGCCTTGAAAAGGATATGCTATAGGAGACACCGTTCTGAAACTCCTGTTACTCTGCGTGAGTCATGCCTTCTCTGTACAGAGGGAGAGACTAGAGATGCCTGTGCAGAAATGGGATAAAATGGAAAATTATATCATCGGTGCACAGCTGTTTCCGTTACTGGGATCCTGCCATGCTCGCTTCCTTTTCTGTTCTGGGAGAACACAGCAAAATGCAAATTCACCCTTTGCAGACCCTGAAGCATATTCCCACACAAAATAGCAACTCTTTAAAAGGGAGAATTAGAGCCGAGACTATTGTTTAAAATGTCAGACTACTGCCAAACAACATTTTCTCTTTATAAATTAGATCTGCAACAGTTCTTCTCACTGCAGTGCCATGGCACCATCCTGCTGCATCAAATGTTCCATTATCTTAGTATTAGGAACAGCCAGAGTTATAGATTGAGTAAACCTTGCAAAGATCACTTCTTGAAATTTATCGATGGAAACTCTGCTAGGCCAGATCTGAGCAGGTCTAATTATTTGTGATGACTATTAATTAACACTGTTTTCATGTACTTAATTTTTTTTTCTTGTATTCTTGAACTGTGCTAACTGAAGTTCAGGAAGTTGAGGTACTTATCCAATTCTCCAGGCGGTTTTGGTACAAATAGAATCAAATAGCTACTTTTAAATTGTGTTCCTTATGGCCGAATGCCAGATATTCAGCTGAATTTAACGGTTATGCAATACATCTAAAGTATGAAACCATGAAGGGGTGATAACATTGCAATAAACAAGATGTCGATTTTTTTAGATGCACATTCAAATGTTTGCAGGTCGGGAGAGATCCCAGTGGCCATGGTTTTCCTAAGGCTTGCTCTGGCCTTTAGAGGCGCTTAGGCAGTGTGGAAGACTTGGCTCAGGCACTGCTGGAAGTTAGGGCAGGCAACTGAGGAACTCGGAGGCTATGTTTCCAGGAGCCAGTAGGGCAGACCAAGAGGAAGGGATGTGTAGAGTTAAACTATGTATCAGGCCAGTCCCCTCTCACGACTGGCAGCATTGCACACTTTAAAGGACAAAATACCTTGATTGGGTTGCCCTTATTCCAAACCGCAACTACATGGAAAGAGGCAACTGACCATTCGGCAGATGTTCCCATCTAGATAGATACTTTCCGTCTACAGCTGAAAATAACAAATTAACTACATTTCGGTGATCATACTTCTGAGTGACCACCCGTTCCCAAATAGCAAAAAAAATGTACCTTTCAAAAAACTACAGCTTGCTTGCAGCATTTTCTCATAAATATAATGCAAGCACTTGGTGTAAAGCCTTCTATTTATAAAGCCTTATTTATAAAAACAAATCCCATGGTAAAAGATGCCCAGCATGTTATTAAATAGTTTTGCTGCTTTACGTATGTCACGACCGGTGTAATACAGATCTGTCTCTGACTGCCCACTGAGTGCAGCATGATGCTTAGAAGCAAAATGCTGCTGAAGCAACTGTGAGCCCATTGAAAATACACCAGTTTATTTTAAGAACAAAATAAAATTCCATTCTGTATCAAAGCCAAACAGTTACAGATGAGCAAGGCTGTCCAGGGAAGTAAATTACGTGGAAGTAAAGAATAAATGTATTATAGAGTATGCTGGCTATGGACCAAGAAGTACATTTCATTATAATTGGTCTGTTGAAAGAATCGATCTGTGAGTACAGTCTCTCTATGTCAAACCAAAGTAAATGTTATAAATCAGTGAAGCTGTATCATTTGAATATCTGTAAGAAGAATGAAGCCACTCAAAACTAACACTGTTTATGCAGGATTTTTTTGGTTGTTTTTTTTTGGGTTTTTTTTTTTTTAAACTGCAATGTTTGCCTTTGGAAAAAAAAAGGGGCTTGCTAGACTATTCATTGAAGTGAGTCTAAGCATCTCTTGCAAATTAAGGAGCTGGGCATCTCACCAGGGCAGGTAGTAATGTCTACCTTACTCGGACTGAGTTCCAGCAGGTGGGGTTTTGTTCCTTGTCTATATGGTGTATTCCATGCGGGGGGTCTTGCTTGTGGTCAAAGATCCTGTCACTAAATATTTAAATATCAGTTGTACGAGAATTAGTTAATCACACGACAATTTAGGATGTCTCCATATTTGTAGCTGCCTGATGACTCAAAGCTATGACTTTCAACTGGGAAAAAAACTCGCCAGTCTTTTTGTAGAGGTCCAACAGGAAGGAAAAACAGCCACATATTTTACTCTTAAAACAGAAGTTTAGAAATGGGGACTACCCACTAGATATACATACCTATATAACACAACTACTTTTGCAAAAGATTGGCTTTTGCACATTAAAAGAAATGAAATTAACCTCTTGTACCGAGGCTACGCTTAGTTATCTGGCAAGTGTAACACAGGCAGCTTCCCTCCTTTCCATCCTTGTTTAGGTGATTTGGAAAGGTAGTGTCCCTGGGTCTGATCCTTTGGTCTGCAAGAGAATGAGAAAGATATGGCAAGGAAATCCAAACCTAGCCCATGTAATCCTCTAACTTCAAGGCCATTGCAATAAGTACTTCCCCTGAAGAGCAAAAACATGAGAGCTCAAGTGACATCTAAAGCACCTCTTTCAAGGAATCAAAGCTTTTATATCATCCCAGAGGCAATATAGCAGCAAATAATGCAAATTCAGACTCCTGTTGTTAGTTACTTATTGGCATGAATTCTAGTAGTAGTAAAACATAACATAAATGTTGGTCTCACACTTTTTACTTTAAAATGGCCCTTAAAAAAGCAAGCCTTGGTAACTTTTATTACCTGTGTATAGAAAAGCTGCCACACAGGTGATAGTGTTTCATATGGAGACCTTTGTTTGCATTCACCGCTAACATACACCATTAACTGCCTTCCTATCCTTCCTACTAGTCCTGGCAACCTGGCTCCTCCCAGGAAATGGTGATCCTACATGCTGCCTCTTATTTTCCTAGCTGAGGAGGAAACTGCTGCCCAACACACATCCTCAGCTCTTTGATCCCTCTTCAGAAGGGCAGTTTGTCTCCTTGCAGTTCATTCAAGATCACTTTAAAGCCGATTATCTTTGCCTTGCATGATGATACATGATAATTAATGGGAATGAGTAGAGGTGGTTAAGAGCTCTTTATAGGTACTGTATCCGGAATATATTGTATAATAAAGTAGTGTTATAAAACTACAGTATATTTGAGGCTCTTACCCAATGTTCCTGAGTTTTGTGCTATACCATTACATTTTAAGCTCATTGCACTTAATGCAAGTGATATATCCTATTTTATTAATCAAAAGGCAGCCAAAAGCATCAAAAGATGGCCAAAAAGCCAGTCATGAGACATTCAGGATGAACTGAAGGGCACTGGTGTACCTATTTCATCTGAGATTATAAAATCTCGAAACAAGATCTAAAGTATGGATTTTTCTTGTTCCCTCCTTAATATTTTTATCTTTCTTAATCTTTTTGCTTGTCTTCTGTGTCTTATTTCTGAGCCATATATTTTGAAACTGCTGTTTCATACATGGTTAAACCAGTAAAGTTATGTTCATACCTATAAACACGAAAATAAAGAATAATTCTAAAGTACCACAATAAACTTTAGAATTTCAAATATAATTAATAGAATACCTTGTAGTTAGTCATACCTTCTATCACAGGATCTCAAAATGCCCTCTGATAGTATCTTCACTGTGAGATGCTGAAATGGAGGAACACGTCAGTCCTCATGACTCATCTAATATACCTAACAAATGTACTCAGAATACCTAGGTTTCTGTCTTTGTTGTCCTGCCTTATTTGCCATTAGTTAAAATTCAGTGTTAACCAGGTAATAACTGAGAATTGTCTTAGAGAGATAAAGTGAATTTAAATTTCTTTATTGACTTCTATTATTGAAATGCATTTTTATGCTTTGAATATCTCTAATTAAAATAGTAACCACAACTTAGTCAAACATGAGGGTCTGTTGAACACTCTGTATAATTCCAAGAATGACCTATGTCAAGGTAGACTTATGTTTAACTGTGCCTACTAATAATCTTGTGCTTTAAAACAAAGCAAACAAGTAAAACATTTAAAGACTCTTATAACTATCCTGAGGCTAAATTTTAAAAATTCAGACAGTTTAGATACACTTAAAATATATCAGACATGTTAAAGTTAATAAATCAAACAGAAAGTAATTTTCATTCCATTCTGATATGGATTGACAATAACTCCATGTTTAAAGGTATTTGTATGCACTGCCTTAGGGGATGTAAAACATACTTATGTCATATTTTATCTCTGAATGCAATTTTTCTGTGAACTTGTAAGAAAAGACAGAAAAAGAATTGAAAATTATAGTGCATCAAATTCTTCCATTCCAGCCCAAGTTCCTAGGGCTCATCATCTCTCAAAAAAGATTAATTTTACCAGCTTCCAATTTTTTTTTGTCAGCCTCTGTAAGTAGAACTGTTTCCTTGTTATTTTCTTTGTATGCACTGGGAGTTGTGAAAGGCAGTTTTTGGAGGAGTTATGGAAACATAAACCAGCATGATCTTGTGTTGCCCATGGCAGGTAGGCATCTGAGGGGCTAATTAGGTGCCCATTACAGTAGGGATATAAACTGAAGCAGTGGAAGTCTCAGCAAAGGAGTCTGAGAGGAACTGCATCTCTCACAGCATATGTTACTGAGTACATAAATTTTTTTGTATATATATATATGTAATGCTATGACAAGCCTAGAAGAAGTATATATTACCCTAATTGGCCTTGATTCTGCTCTCATAGAAGTAATCGACAAAGGTCTTACTAACGCCAGTGTATTGGGACTACAATTATTGGCAGCACAAGGAAAGACTCATGGATCTGTCACAGGTGAAAAATTAGCATGTTATGTTTGTCCCTGCCTTTATCTTGTGCTCAGAAGTGAGCTAATCTCATAGGCTTCATCTACACTCTGAAAGGGTGGCTATATTTGATTTCTTTGTGCTCTACGTTTTACCGTTGGATAAAATAACTCTGTTCTCACATTTGAAATATACTTACTCTCTCCCTTACCCTTCTATGAGCAGCCTATTGTGCATCCTCAGTGCTGGCAGCTCTCTGCTGTTTCAATGTAATATGTTTGGATTCCTGTAGCTTTAAAGATTTTTCAATCTAATAAGATCATAACCAATCAATTTTTCTAATGTAAAGGTTTAAAACTGCAAACTGTTTGCTAAGAAATATTTTCAAGCTAAGATGCCTGCTGGACTGTGTAATAGACTCTATGTGATTGGCCTAATTCTGCACTCTTAACAATTTTGTGTCTTTATTGATGTTTTGTGCAGTGCTCAGGCTATGAAAAATTGTGCATCCTTCTCTCCAGTTTAGAGAAAAATAAGTCATGGCTGCTAATGATTTCACCCTATCTATTTATTAGAAATAAATGAGTATGGATGGTTGGTGATATTTCATCTTGTACTGGTCTGGTAATATTTGTAAATAGGATAATAACTTTTCTAATACTTCCCCTCTCCCTCAGTTGAGACTTGTTGCTGTCAAACCCAGGAAAGGCAAGTCACGCTGATGAGCTAGAAAGTGCCATGAAAGGTACTGAAGCAACACAAGAGCCTGTCAAATCAAGTGGCTCCTCCTTTCAATCACATGAGGTTCCAGGCCTGAAAAATAAGAGCAGTGTGATTTCTGAGAGTTAATTGGAAACCTTCTTTTTTCTGCTGACTGTTGGCCTCGAGGACCTGCCAGGCTGAAAGGGAAGATGTCTAGTCCATCCTCCTGCTGGGGCCAGTATCAACTATAACTGTGTTATCCCTGGCAGATATTTATCTAGCCTGTTCTTAAAACCCACTAGTGAGGGAAAGTCTGCAGCCTTCCAGGCTATTTATTTCAATGTACCACTATTTGTGTTGCTAAGAAGTTTGTTGTATAAGACAAATCTTCTTTTGCTGTGATCTAAGTTCATTAGTTTATCTGTTTGCTGTAGACATGAACAAAATGATGTTCTTTGTCTTTGGCAGCAGCTTTTTGTGCATGTCACTGTTGTGTCTCCTAAATCTTCTCATATTTAAACCAACCATTTTGAGTCATTCTCAAAATGCAATTCATGTGTTTTACATCTCTGGCTCCGTTAACTGTTCTCATCCAGATTTGACTCCTTTGGCCCATGGCGTTCTTTGAAGTGTGCTGCCCAAAACTGGTCATCGTATTCCCATTGCACTGCTAAGCAGGACATAGTTCATTTGGTTATTGATTATATTCACCTTTCTAGTCATATGAGATTGGCAGGCCATGCTGCTGTTTGTAATCCCAGGGTGATATTTAGCTTTGGTGTACCAACTAGCGTAAGAATAGATCCTGAAAAGAAGATCACTACAGTACCTGGTACCATCTACTGTAAGACCATCTTTCTTTAGCTTCCTTACGAAAGCGTCATAAGAGACCAAACCACTTTTCTGACAAATTTTAGAATGGATATAAGGATTTGCAGTATCAAAACCATGCTATTTTAATGAGAAGAATTTTTGTTTCCTGACAGCAAAATGCCTCTAGTAATAGTTATGGTTTATTAGGGAAAAATCTGTTTTTGGTGGGAATGGTGGTAGAAATGAAATGGTACCTGGGTATGTGCCTGTCTCCTTAACTCTGTTTTGCCTTCATTGAAATAGATATGAGCCTTTTAAGAGGGTAGCCAACAAATCAGACAGGGATTTTCCCAGGAAACCTATTCATTTGTTGATGCCTTTTGTCCTCTTGATATAAATTATTATTTTTCTTGCTATTTTCCAAAATAAAACCATACATTTTTAATAGAAACCATTTCAAGTTTCTAATTAATAAATCATTTCTGGAATCAAAGTTTGCATATTAAAGCAAATCCTGGAATGAAAACTTTGAAAGCTCTGTGGCTCCATATAAATAAATTAAAAAGAATCACAGTTGTGGTTGGGAAAGGAAAAAATGGCATTAAAATAGATTAAGGACCTAAGTTACTTGAATTATTTTATAGCACATTGCAGTCTTGGTCATGGATCCAAATCCTTTTCAGCAGTGGCATAGTCCATAAAGATAGTATTTACCTAAAAAAATGGTACTTAGCTTGAGGAACTACATAAAAAAGTTATTTAGATCATAGCTGGATGCTTGCTAATAGAGGATAAAAGATAGATTAATACAGATAGATGAGAAAGTAAAAGGAAACAATAATTTTGGTAGAAATAAGTTATGACCAGTACACTGTTCAAGTCTGGGGTGGGGAAAATAATGAAAAAATAATAATATTTTTAAAAAGATCCTGTGTGAATCTGCCTTTTTACATAAGGGAGGATGAATAGGGATACTTCTGAAATTATAGTTTCAAGTAAAAAGTGAGGTGAAGGACTAATTATTAGAAATAGTTTCAAGTATTTTAGATGAAATGGCTTACTGTACACTCAATTCATAGCAGATTATCTCTGAATATAACCATTTTAATGACAAAATGTAAACCTTTAAACCTCACTAAGCTTTGACTTTGCTCCTCACAAGCAATATATATTGTAGGAAAGTCAATTAGAATCTACAGTAAGCCTTTGAGCATGACACCTTTGTGCTTGGATCAAAGTGAGGAATACCTGTGAGGTTAGGGGTGAATTCAAATCAAAGGCTCACAGTGAGGAAGAAAATGAATGTTAGCCAACACGGACAAAGCAATTCTTTCCAAAAAGCTTTTTGCTATTTTTAGTAGATATGATAATACTTTACAAAGATTGATGCATTGTAGAACCGTGTTTGTATATTGCTTTGAAGCTAAGTCTTCAGAATATTGCAGCTAAATCTGGGCAAAACTATAGCCCAGAAAAAAGCCCAAGTAATCTTATTTGGACACAGTATTTGCTGAAGTTCAGCTTCAATTAACTGTCTGAATCTCCTGGAGTTTCAGGTGATCTATTCTATTTGAAAAAAGGCAAGCATCATACATGGTGGAGCGGCATTTCAGCCTGCAGTGGGATTTCTTCACAGCGTGCCTCAGACCATCTTGTTTGATGCAATTTATTATTTTTTTCTTCATTTTTAATAATGCCAGCACTTGTTTCCTCCATCCCCTTGGAATTTCCTAGAGGTTTATTTTCACATCTTTTATTTTGTGGGGTAGAAGAGACAGCATTTCCTTCTTCCACTCCAGCATGCAGAATAAGTGAATTGGGAATGGGAAGCAATTGCCTTTTCCCTTGACTCAGCAGAAGTAGGAGCAAGAAATATTTTTCTGATGTAGCTGCTATCACTTCCCAGTGGCCTATAACTCAGCCCAGAGTTAAAATCTGCAAATCTGCAATCGGCGCTGAAAGTAGCCTTGTTATTGTGTGGGCTGACTGAGGTAATAAACAAAGTATAATGTAGGAGAAAAAGAATAGATGACCATAAAAATGAATGGCACATACAGAAGAAAGGGCAAATATTTGCACGAATATTGTTCAGTTGCTTTTGAATGCTTGGTTGTTAGCAGAAGCCAGAGAGCTTCCCTTTTTCTCTCTCTCAAGGTTTATATGGCTTGTTATAAAGATTCAAACTTGAAAAAGATTATATTTATTATATATATAAGAAAAATCATGATCTGAGATCTTGCATGCAGGACTGTAAGCATGAGCTATATAACCCTATAGAGGAGCTGTAATTAGGACTGTGAGTATCCTGCCAGGCAGCTGTCAGTCAGCTGCTTCTCTTTTCACTTCAACTGTCAGTGGGTTGAAAGGAAATAGAAAAGGCAGAGCGTTTTAGTGTAGGAAAAATCAAATCTGTCTCTCTCACTTGCTAGCCTCCACAGGGAGAGAAAAGATTTTTTTCCTTAAATGGACAACAGCATACCTAAGAAATCATGCCATGTTTAATGAAAGCTTAAGCAACTGAAATTATAGGATTAATTTTACTACATTAGCAGACATGAATGAAGGTCTAACAGTTGGAAATGAAATGCTGCTAACAACATGACAAACTATTTTTGTCTTCGTTCTGCCTAGAAGTGCCTTGCAATTCGTGTCCAATAAGCTCTTATTTAATAAGACATGATGAACACTTTAAAAAGGAAAGCTATTTCTTTGAGAACAAGATATACATTGTGTATGACCTGTAGAGAACTACATTAAAACACAGAAATAACTGTGAAAATCAACAAGTGAGGGAAAAAGTTCACAAGGCTGAAATACAGCTTCATACTTAAGCTGGTTGAGGATTTTTTCTCATTAACGACTTCTAAAAAACCCTTTAATCATGCCAGAATGGAAGCATTTCTGGAAAGATACTCAACTTGGACAAGAATGATTGGGAATGTGTCTTTGGTTCAGGACCTGAAATGAGAGCGAGCGAGAGAGAGAGTGTGTGTGTGCGTGTGTATTACAGAGCAGGCCAAAAAGAAACTTCCTACGTCAGAGTAGCCCCCTGGCTGGCAGGGTATCTGAATGTAGCATCAGCAAAAGGGTGCTCTCCAAAGCAAAAAGGTGTGGGAAGCTGTTACTAATTTTCTTGCTCTTCCTAACTTGGATTTTAGACAGTGGCTTTTCTGATGAACCATGATGCAATACAGTAAAGGTTTTATAGAACCTTACTTTATCAGTTATATTGACTACTCTTTTCTGCATCTATCTATGATTTAGGAAAGATTTCCTTATCAATATGAAAAGTATGCATTAAAAGCTTTGTTTTGTAATGATATTTTGCAAATTTGACCATAAAGTATATCCTTTTCTGATATTTTTTCCTCTTTATTTAAAACCAGGAAAAGATTTTTAGCAAGAAAAAATAACTTCCTAAATGTTTTTGCTGTCTTTTATTATTCAGCAGAACAACTGCATTTGTTTGAATTTTCCCAGACATGACATACAAGCAGTGGCTTCTGATAGATGGCAGGCTCTGAAATGGTGTACGGGGTGCAGGTGCCCAGGCGCTGACAGGGGGCTGCAGGGCGGCCTCTGTGAGGAGAGGCCGGGGCTGCCCCGTGCCGGACACAGCCGGTTCCAGCCGGCTCCAACGGACCCACCGCAGGGCACAGCCGAGCCCCGCAGCCACGATGGCGGCGCCTCAGGGGAAGCCTGGGTAAGAAAGGGCAAAACGCTGCCCGGTAGCAAGGGGTGAGGGGTAAAGTGTGAGAAACAGCCCTGCGAGCACCCAGGGGAGAGGGAGGAGGTGCTCCAGGTGCCTGAGCAGGGATCCCCTGCAGCCCCTGGAGAGACCACGCTGGAGCAGGGGGATGTGCCCTGAAGGAACTGCAGCCTGTGGAAAGCCCACACTGGAACAGGTTTATCCTGAAGGACTGCAGCCCAAGAAGAACCCACGCTGGAGCAAAGGAAAAGTGTGAGGAGGAGGGAGCAGCAGAGAGGAGCTGTTATGGACCGACTGCAACCCCCATTCCCCATGCCCCTGTGCCACTCAAGGTGGGGAGGAAGAGGAGTTGGGGATGAAGGAGTGAAGTTGAGCCTGGGAAGAAGGTTGGAGGAGAAGGTGTTTTAGTTTTTGTTTCTCACCATCCAACTCTGTTTAACTGGCAATACATTAAATTAATTTTCCCCAACTCGAGTCTGTTTTGCCCATGACGGCAACTGATAAGACATCTCTGTGTCCTTACCTCCACCCATGGGCTTTTAATCTTATTTTCTCCCCCTGTCCTGTCGAGGAGGGGGAGTGAGAAAGCAGCTGGGTGGGTGTCTGGCAGCCGGCTGAGGTCAACCCACCATGAATGGCATTGCAGAAACTTCCTGTGATAAACTGTCACTTGCATCCTAGATTACCCAACAAGCATGGTCACCTGCATCCGCAGATCTGGTTAGGTTTTAAGGCTCCTATACAGAAAATTCTGGAGAGTGATCCTTTTTAAAGATGCACCAAAGAACAGATATGGCAGAAGACAATCAAGTTCTTCCCATTGACTTTTAAGATTATGAAATTGATTTCCATTTTGCATAATCAAACTTTTGAAAGTCATCAAAATGTCTTTTTTTTTTTTTATTTTTACATTGATTTTCAATTAGGGGCATTCTCTTTCCTGTGGGAGTCTGCCTGGAACCTTAGTAACTGTTTTGTTAAACACACCAGTGAAACTGAAACCTCTTCATGCACTTTTTTTGACATAAGAGATTTTTTTTTTGGTAGTAGTAGTAATAGTACTAGAACAGAGAGAAGCTTTTTATTCAGTGCTTTCAAACAGCTATCTCTGGAAACTTTTGTAACCTTTTTTTTTGTCACAAGGCTGTTGAGGAGGTATTACATAAACTAAAAATGTCGATGCCATTTCTTTTGTGAAGAACTTTGGTCAGAAGCTGTTTTAAAGAATGTCTTTGAATATGGGCAGGGAATAAGGTACCTGTCAAATACAGCTTAAAGCAGTTATAGATTTGGAACAGGAAAATTTTGTATGTACAGGCTGAGCTTTTGGTCATGGCAAATCAGAAGCAAGTTTGGCATTTGACTGCTATGTTGCTTTCCTATTGATTAGGCTTGTAAAAGAAATTGTATTACTGAGGCTGTTGATGTCTTCTGAGCGTGAAAGAGGAAGACATTGTTAGTGGTGTCAGTTTCCACCTGACCACACTGCTCTTTGCAGTTTTCATTTCTGCATCCTCTCTCATTGCTCTGGCAATATTCACCATTTGCCATGTAGAATAATGCCAGTCTCCAGCAACACTATGCTAAAGTTTAATTGACTCCAAGCTTCATCATTATATTGAGAAAAGTTATTTTGCTGGAACACACAAAATTCTTCACCCCGGGGAACAGCATTCTGTATATGACATATGGTAGTAACTAGAGTGCTGGTGGTGTAAAGATTCAGAGATCTCTCAATCCTGGTTCACATGTTTTATGGCATTGTCATATTCCTTTATGTCAACTGACGTTCTCCCCATGGCTACAAGCTCGTAAAACGGGAGTCCAACCATTCAGGGATTCCCTTTGTATTTTGCATTCAATATACTTCTAATACATATTTTTTTCTTGAACTGAGGAAAATAAACTAAGACTTTATAAGGTGCCTATTTTTTTCCCCTGTGTAGTAGCTCAGCAGTTATATACCTTTTAGTTTTGGATATCTTACATCATTAAATGTTCACTGTCCTTGTAAGTGTGTGATCCAAGCATTATTTCATAGGAGAAGAATAAAAATCAGTTTTTAAAAAATCATTGCAAAACAACTTTTTCACAGCCTATATATCCCAGTCGAAGATACTGAAAATACCACTGTAAAATTAACTCCTTCATTTGAAAGAGATAGCTATGTAGCTCAAACTTTAATGTCACAAGAGGGATCAAATACATTACATTAAAACTTCCCTACATTCTTATAAAAACCTTGTAGTAGATGTGAGCTATAAGAGGAGCATGGAATTATATAACAAAGTACAGAATGAATCTGCTTGTGTGAGCAAGAAGTTACACTCTGGAGAATTGGAGGTACTTGGTGGCGTCTGCCTATTCTATTCTTACAGAACTGGAGAAGGCAGGAACAAAGTGAAGCTGTTGATTGGGAAGCATATCCACATCTACTTCAAAAGCAGAGCAATTCCAATGTTGAAAAAAATTGCTGATATATTCACTGTGTTATGTGTTCCAGTGTGCTTATGAACTCACTCCCTGGGTGACTGAAATCTTAATAAAAAGCAGGGGTGGAGGGGATTATTTTGAAATTTAACATTGCTATACTATTTCAAGAGAGATCACTGGTTTGAAGATATATCTTGAACCCCAGAACAGACTGATTGAAGCCTGAGTGACGTAAATTTTCAGTAGTAGTCAAGGAGTTTACTTCCAAAGTGCAAATTTGAAGAAAAAACTCTCAATCCTTGCTCAGTTGTGGTACATGCTAATTGAGTCCTTGTAGTGACTGTAATGTTTTATGAGTGGGTTGCTTTGGCCTCATGTCCCTGTAGTAATGCTGAGGAATGGAGCACAATATGTAGAAATTATTATGGCAGATTGGAACCACTAGCAGATCCCTCTATTATCCTCATATTGGGTTGTTAGCACTTCTCTAACCAATGCCTTACTGCTAATTGGAACTAAATCTTTTCAAATATATTCCACAAATTCTTGCTATAGTGTATGTGATCAGAAGGGTGTTTTACTGCATGAGTCATAACGGAGAGAAAATAATTTTCCAAAGAAAACATGCTTGGGTTTTTAGTGGAAAGGAAATAAAAAGAAATTAGATGAAGTGGTCGTTTCCAGAACCAGTGTAGTAGAGAATTTAAGCTATTGACAATGCTAGTCAGTATTTCTAGTTAAAGATCTGAGTGGCAGGGGAGTGCACTTGAGCGGGACTGCCTGCAAATACAATAGGATTGGTTGCAAGTACTGTAAAATGAGATTGCAGAATGATATTGACAACTTGGAGAAATGGTCTGAGATAAGTGAAATGTAATTTGACATTGGTCAATATGCACTCTTAGCTAAACATTTTGTGGAATCAAGATAGGGATTAGCTGACAACAGTTCTGTGGAGGAAGATCTTGAGATTACAATGAATGGCTCAATATCGAATTTATGAAAAAAAGCAACAGCAAACTAAGTTCATAAATATGTGAAAGTCATGAGAAACAGTTCTCTGCCCTCCCAGGCACAGGGAGTCATTGCTGGACACTGTGATAGTCTTAGGCAAATATGTTAAAGGGTGAAGTGGACTAACTGGACAGGGTCCTGAGAAGTGCAACAAAGGACTGAGGATGTAATAAACCTCAAACTTTCTGAACTGACGATGAGAAAACTGAAAGAATAGGATAATTTAGCATAAGGGAGGAGGGCACCGACACTGCAGCCAGGCAGATGAGCACCAGGCATTGCTGTTCAGTAGAGTTCAAGAACAGGTGCAACCATGAGGGGAGGAGACACATGAGGAGATATGTGAAGAGACATGTTCAGAGGAATGTGGGGATAAAGCAGGAGGAGAAACAGAGGACACACATGGAATAGGACACTGTTGGGAATATGGCTGTAGATGCACTCTTGGAAGTAGGTGCTCAATGCCAGAGGAGGTACCTCTGATGGGCTGCAGCCCAGGGCAGGGACACTCCTAAGAGATTACGGCCCATGGGCAACCCACACCAGAGTAGGGACATGCCTGAGGGAGTGTGGTCCTTAGAGGACCCACACCAGAGCATGGACACCCCTCGGAGGACTGCAGCCTATGGGCAACCCACGCTGGGGCAGGGACAACCCTGAGCAGCTGTGACCCCTGGAGGACCCTGCTGGAACACAGGAGCAGTAAGAAACATGGAGCATTGGAGGAAAATGAGTAAGAAGCAAGGGGCAGCAGAAAGAAACCATTACACAGACACCTCACCAAAGGGACTGGGAGAGTAACTGAGTGTAACGTGACAACAATGGGGGACGTTCAGCCTAGGAAGGGGAAAGGAGAAGAGTTGGACTGAAGCTGAGTCTGGGGAAGGGTGCAGGTATTTCCCTAAGGGGAGGTTTTAATTGTTTGTCTTCTTTTTTTTCTCAATACCCAAATCAGTAATTAAGTTTGTATTAATTTGCAATAAAATAATTGAGTAAAATTGCCTGAGTTGAAACTGTTTTGCCAACGACAATGTGACAACTACTGAGCTCGAATTAGACATTGTGACAAACTTTCTAATGGCAAGGGTGTTTAAGTAATATAATAACTGTTGTAGATTCTGTCATTGCAGGTTTGGGTGTTACCTTAGTACAAATGCTAAGTAGGGATCATCCAATCCACAGGATTGATTTTTTGATTTCATTAGCCATGCTTAGGAATCAGTGTCTCCCTCCATTTCCCTGCTATGCCTTGCAACTTAATTTATAGTTCTTAGAAGCCTCTAACTTTCACTCTCCTGCCCCCTTTTACATTCCCTTAAATGTTTTGCTCCTAGGGTCATTTTGGTCCGTGGTCTTGATTATACACAGACACATTTTATTCACCATCAGCAGACCTGTGGTAGTCCCATTCTCCTGTCTTCTATGCCCTTCTGGTTTGTCTTCCCTCATCTTAGCTGCAACCACGGAGTTCAGTATTTGCTCACCTTTATCAACAATTATATAGATAACTCCAAAGTGAGCCTTAACTAATGAAATACTGGGTGACTTGGTAATATCAATGATCTGATTGCTAGCCTGAGAATTAGGTTGGGGAGTACACGAAATGATTGGGTAAACCCTTTAGAATATTGTGTATTCCTAGCAGAGAGTAATTAATGCCATCCAATTAGAATTCAGAATTCCGCACACTTGGGACCTAATGGAGCAAATAATTATGCTGGAGGTGTGTACAAATTCATCTACATTTACAAATGCTAAACTCACATTAAAGGCTATGGCTTTTCAAAGATCACATAAATAGTCTTTCGAGATAGCAAACTGAATATTTTAAAGATTTCCTGTGGGCATATTTCATACTAAACTTTCATTTTTAGGAAGGGTCACATGGCTGTAATTCTTCTTTGTGTCTCAGATTTCTCAGTGGTAACAGACAAAATATTCTGCATTCAGTTTCTTTCTTGCAGCTTCAAACTTTTCAATCCAAATAACAAAATATTAATTTTTTAAATGCAAATATGATGACTCTGCCAGATACTGCAGCAACCAGAACCCATACTGAAAATATGCAAAACTATATTTCGAGATTTCTATCCAGAACTCAATTCTTATGAGTGGTTCTGCAAGAAGGGAGAAAATAATATTGGGTCCTCTTTGTACCTGGCTCTTCCCTATTTAAGATTGTTCACAGTTTTTGGGAACCGATCACGTTTTGTTTGTGAAGAGGGAGGTGGGAGTAATACTTTATAACCATTGAGCCCCAGAATATGTTTGGTGCTGCAATCTCAAATAAGAACTATCTGGATTCTGCAGTCAAAAAGTCATTCTCTGTTGCACGAAGCTTCCACCAGCAGCTAGATTTAGACTGGGGGTGACAGGGTATGGACACTCAATTCTGACCAGACATGCTTGTGCTACCACATCCAGTTCTGAAATGCAGCCACCTAATCCATTCTGTGGCATTTAACTCTTCCACCTGTACTTTTGGCTGTTGGTTGTTGCTGATTTATGTCACCTGCCACATAGCATCACTCCACAACAAATGCAGATCGTGTAGGCAGAGAACCGAGAGCAAAGCAGAGTTGTAGGGCAGACCCCAGCCTCTGCAGGACAGTGTTCTGGATCACAAAAACACACCAGCCCCAGACCAAAGAAGCTTAGCTACATGTCTACCAAGGTCACGGATAAATTTTTACACTATTTTTATGCCATTTCATGAGGTTTGGCAATAGGTTGCTACTGTTAAGTGTATGCAATCATAACAAAAAGCAGCTATACATCTTCTCCACTCTGATGTAGCCTGTCTTCCTACTATGTGTGCCTGCCTAAAAGCACTCCAACATTTTTGCTTTGCTATGGGTGGATGAATAGACTATGGGTAATGGGGTTGTAGTGCAAACTTAGCAGCAACTGGCTCTGGTGCAGAATATAAAACACACGGAGATGGAAAGCAGTATTTTTTAATGCATTATAAATATCTCATACTTTATATAACACCTATAATTAGAAATATTGCATTTAAATTGTGTAATACAAATTGCATTTCTGTGACACTACTTGAAGTTCCATATCCTGATAACTAGGGTTTTATCTCATCATATTAATGATAATTTATTCTCTCAGTACTAAGACAAACAGGTAAAAAGAAAAGAATGAATTTTAAAATATATTTTTATAATGCTGTCTGCCTTTTCCATTGTGAGTTACATGTCGTTAATACTGAAGAAGCAACCACACCTCAACGAAAAATAAACCCAACTTTCATTCCATTCACTCATAACTGTGTTGTTTATTTCGCATGCACATTTTGAGGTTTGTGAGTAAGGGATGATACATCTTAACTGAAAGAAGACCTCTGGACACAGTAACTGCAAAACTTCATTATATTTTTGAGAAGGCAAAAGTGTCTGTTGCAGTTGTATATATGCAAAAAAATCAGCCAGGATGGAAATCTCAACATCTCTAGAGTTCTGTTTTTTCTATCTCTGGAACACACCTTATAAGTCTAAGAACAACTCAAAAGGGGAGGTTTTCATAGCAAGTCATTAAAAAAAAACCCCAAACCACTCCAGCTTTTTGCATTTGTACCATTTGCTTTCTATGCTTGTATTACAATAGAGTTTCTTTAGTTTTGTTTTAGGTAGGTTTGCCCATTACAATTTCATAAAAATATGTGGTAGAGAAATCAGGAGATCCTACTGTTTGACAGTAACAAAACCCAGATTCTTTTATTCTTTTAATAACACGTCTTTCCGTTAAGTGAAAAACTTTATAGAATCCGGGACATGTTAGAATAAAGGTCAAATAATCTTACTTATCATTCTGCAATTACATAATAAAAATCTTATCCATCTTAATGCATATATGTAAAAAGTCAGAAGTAGGACATTTCTGTGAAAATTGTAACCCTACAGTTTTCTAGTTTTGTGTCTTTGAATCTCCAGCTTAACTTTACTGAGCACTGAATATACATTCCTTTGCACCATTACAGGTTACTTTCATCACATTAAGTATTTAAATCATTTTAGATTTCGCTAGAGGTGAAGGCTGTAAAAGTAGAGAATTCAGAATGAGTGAAATTTTACCTAACATATTAGATTGCCTTTATTCCACTTCGCTGTATCTTAACTACTCCCTCATTTTGCAAAAGTACTTAAATATGTGCTTCACTTAATACACACTTGTTCTGTTGACAGAAATTGGATCAGCTCCAGTGCTTAAAGGTGGTCTGTACATGAAGTTTACCTATAGCCGTCAGAGTTATTTATGACCTTCAAGCTGTCTAATGGCTTGATCAGAACCAAGGTTTACTCCTTTTAATCAACGGCCGCTAGTGGGAAATAACTGACTTGTGTGGTGTGTGGGTGTGTGTACAAGTAAGCTGCTTCATTTCCATTTTTAAGCTAAAACTGGGAAGACGTTGGGTGAACTTCTCTCTCTTACCAGATACAATATAACTCAGCCCTTAAAGACCCTTAGATTTAATCAGGTATTGAGGAGTGAGATGTGAAAACTCTTATCTTCTTCACCATTGGTCACTTCCCTTACTCCCACCTTGTAGTTGTTGTAATTTGCCAAAACATTTCCAGTATGTGAAATTAAACCCAACACTTCTAAGAATGAAGGTCAGATTTTCAGCTGGTGTAAATCAGAAGAGCTCCATTGAATCAATGAAAAAATAAGAGCTTTTAATTATAAAATATCAAGTTCTTGATATTTTGGTGTCCATTTTGTACATCTGCACTACATACTGTCTACATTGCTCAACCTGTTTCTCTGTGCTAGCTATTTTCTTTAATTTTACTTTCTTGATATCCATAAGATAAAGGGTCAGACTGTGTAATCCTGGATCAAGAAAAATCTTCTGTGATTTTAACGGGTTATTTTATTTATACTATGACTGCTCTGAGTCCATCATTAATACAAAAGCACATGTAGAAAAGTTGCTTTGCTTCTGTAGAACACTTACTTGCTGATCTTCTGATCTTTCTGGTCTTCCCCCTGCTTGAACTGAGGTGTTACAGCTCCTGCGTATGTTATTTTTTTGGTAACCATCTTTACTCACCTTTCAATTATGAACCCCTTAAAAATATTAGCTCTCCGATTCACGTACCCTTTGGTTGAAATAGGCTGTTACTATGGCAACGAGATTAGTATGGTAGCTATATTTTTCCACCTTTCCACACTTTGTACTCTTACCAGCTTTGTATCACCTTTTTGGTTTTTTTGGTGGTGGTTTGTGGGTTGGTTTTTTTTTACTACCTGCTTCTCTAGAGGAAGGAGCTTAGCAATAGTTGATTCACCCTGCATTTTCATGGAATTCCTAACATCATCAAGTGCTGCTATTTTTTCCAATAAATTACTTGAGTGGTATAAATTCCAAATACTTATTTGGTGATGCTCAAACTAATGATTCAGAATCTGTGAATTTGATGATGGTTTAGATTTGCAGAGAGCGTCTGAAAATTCTGCGTTGTAGGCACAGGCGTTTAGGCAACGTCACTCGCTGATGCTAAGAGAACTTCTTGGCTAAATCGTGACAGTAAAGCAAATCTGGTCTGTGATTTTTTTAGTTGACATCTCAACATTAATGGAATTACACTGTTTTTTTGTGTCCTTTTGTATATACTAAATGTTTTTGAAGCATTTTAAAACACTTGGAAAATGGCAGAGATGATAACACTGAAGATCTTTAAAGGAGAGATAACAGTTTATCTACATATATGGTTGGAACACAATGAAGTTTTGATGAACTTCGCTATTGTTAATCCAAAACCTTAAAAGGGGAGAAAAAAGGAAAAAAAAAAAAACCACCAAAACTCAAAGTCACACACATACATATATACATATAGAAAGATTATATATATAAAAATATACAAATAATCTTTTTTTTTTTTTTTTTTTTTTAAAGCAGGGGATGGATGACGTAGAGAGAGGAAAAGTATTGCAATATGTTCTGCACCAGCTCTCCCTGGGGGGCTGCTGATCTCAGCAGAAAGGTCCAGTGGCCTTGCTTGTTTTCAGGCTCATCTAGCTGATGAGAGCAGAGCTTGTGGCTCCCAGGCTGCAGTTGCATGACAGCAGATCAGCAACACAAGGCCATTTACAACCAAAGACTGAGATGAAGACTGGGAAACAATAATTTAAAAAGTACAGGCAAGGTCCATTCTCAAAATCTGTTTTTATCATCATTGGGATTTTGATGATTGGTCCTTAACATTTATTAAAAAATCTCATTAATTTACAATACCCTGCTTTTCAAACATAGCTTTCTCTGAAATATGCAGGTCTTGTATTCAGATTCTCAATGTGAAAAATGGTATAAATAGTCCTAATTGTAAATATGTCTGAAAATATCTTTTTTTGCAAAATTAATGTTAAAGCATCTCAAAAGAAATATTTTAATTTTTTTTTCTAATTTATAATTTTCATTTAGTTGTTCTTTGTAAAAAATTAACATTGATGAGAACTCCAAAGAGGATCTGCAGTCTGATACCTCTCTCTTTCTCTTGCACCTTTCTAAATGAATAATGAGTCCATGAAGAATAAAGTATACAGTAGTTAGTGGAAAGGCAACTTGTCTCTGGCATACAACGCTGAACAGATTTCAGCTGCAGATCTTAAATCCGTGCTCTGACTGCAGAAGAAACTATTTTTTAAAAAAATTAAACCCATTTCAAATTTATCCTAATTTAAAGATTACAGTGAAAAGAAATTGTGATGTGCTATCTAGCTGTTAAAACTTGCTAGCAAAAGTGTAGAAAAAAATAACATCTGGAACACAAACTATTAAGGAATTCAAAAGAGTTTAATCAGCTTTTTTTCTGACTGAGAGTTTAATATAAACAGTTGTCTTTGCTGAGATAATTTTGGATTTCAGTACACATTCCTTTTAGACACAGTATAATGAAGAAGAATATCTTACATTTACAGTCAGAGTCTCAAGGTTTTTAGTCAAAAGGACAGGTTTAGCAATGAACAATGTCTATCTCCTCATTTTTCATGGCCACATGATATATCAAAGCTTTTTAGTGTCTTCTGTTTGATAAGTAACATAGGAGTCTGACTGAAGCTAAGAAACAAACACTGATGACGCAGTTCGGTGGGGATACTTGGAATATTTCTGTGAGAAATATAAAAAAGGTAATCCTAGACAAGTACTAAATCTAGTACACCCAAATGACTGGTCTGGTTAAGAAGATAAATAGTCATTTTCTTATGAGACAGAAAATAAAAATAGTTACTTTCTCATTTTTTTCCTCTGCCTCTTCTTTGGTATGTTTTTGAGAATCCCACTTGCATTAACAAACATGTTCCATACCCCTCTTTCAGCAATGGGAAATTTAATACAAAGAGACACAGAGCAAGACCTAAACCACTGCTTGGTTTTTGCAACACTGAATGTCTCAGTACTGAAATTTTGTATACATGAGTCACCAAGAGGAATCTGAAACCCTTTGTCAGATGTATGGGGGGTTTGGGGAAATATTTGTTTGTCTAAACTCTCGATTGCATGCAGCTCTGCCTGAAATTGGAGAGGAATTGCTTGAGGGAATCATAGATTTGGCAAAATGAGTAGGTTATTTTGAATAATAAGTTAGTGAACAGATCAAGTGAGACACAGTATGTGATTATGCTTAGTTTCTTTCACCGAGTACAAAGCTAACTAGGAAAATCTTGTAGTACCGTGGGTTTACAGGGTACTGCTAGGGAGTGCCCTAAAACTGTACAATGCAGCTTAGTAGATCATAGCAAACACATTTATGAATCTGAACATTTATTTTCAAACTGCATATAGACATTCTTAGGTTACTTTGAACTTTTCAAAGCTGCGATTTCTCTATATTTTTGCACTCTTGTTCTAATAGGTTAAGAAAATACAAAAAGCTCTGTACTGATCTGACCTTTCCTCACAAGTTTTTGACTGATAAGAAGAGGAAGGCTCCAATTTGTAAATACATGCAGCAGGAAATGTGCTAGAATGCATGGCATTCTCTTTTCTTTTTGGCTGTAAATCTACTCTGGTCGTAAGGTCAAATATACTCCATTCAATAATCAGGCTGTCTGGGAAATGAAATCCCCTACTCCTGCCCTGCTCCTGAGAGGGCTCCAGTGGCCTTGCTGTGGATTTGAATAGTAGCTCTACTGCTCTTCAATTGTTTTGTGTGGGCAGCTGGGGACAGAGCTGAGGCAAAATAACCAGGCTTGTCCTTTAGCCACCTCGGCCTGTTCCAACCAGTTGTCTTTGCTGATCTAGGAGGAGTAATGTGGAGGCCGACCAGTGCAGGACTCAGCTGGACTGACACAGTCACAGTATAAAGCAGACAGATACGTAGTTCTGTGCTGCCCCTTGCCACTGGTGAACTTTATTTTATTTTCTAATTAATGAGAATCAGTCGTTGGCTGCTTGGCTGTCAGTGTGGTTGTTCATGGCATTCTAGAGATTTTCCTACTCCTGTTTGGTCAGCTTGAGTGGGAATAGCAGGAGAAAAGTAGCATTTCTCACTTAAGGAACTGAAAGCTGTTCAAAGTTGGAATGATTTTATGAATCATAGAATCATAGAACAGATGGGTTGGAAGGGACCTTTAAAGGTCATCTAGTCCAAACCCCCATGAAGAACCCAAACACAACAGGAAGGCACTTAAGTGCTTGAAATTGTATAGTTTTTAAGTACAGTGTTTCCTTTGGAGTGCTTTGTTACTGTCACTGGATGCCACTGGAAATAGGCTGGCTCCGTCGTCTTTATACCTTGATGAGATCTGCCCTGAACCTTCTCTTCTCCAGGATAAACAGTCTGAGCTCTCTCAGCCTTTCCTCCTACAGGAGATGCTCCAGTCCCTTCATCATCATAGTTCAGCTCTTGGCTGTACTCTCCCAATATGTCCTTTTCTCTCTTGCACTGAGGAGCCCAGAACTGGACACAGTACTCCAGGTTTCTCCTCAGCAGTGCTGAGGAGAAGGGAAGGATCACCTCCCTCCACCTGCTGTCAACACTCCGCCTAATGCAGCTCAGCATACCACTGGCCACCTTTGCCAAAAGGGCACGGTGCTGGCTCACGTTCAACTCAACTGTCCACCAGGCCCACTGGGACCTGTAGAGGTCCTTTTCATGGCAGCTGGACTATACGCAGGTCTTTGGAACCTGCAGCCTGGCTGCTGGTCAAAAAGCTTGGACACTCCTGCCCTGGTGCTTGGAAGTGGGAGGCTGGGAGAGCACGAGGGCTCTTGTGCACCCCCTAAGGGCTGCCCTGCACCCCTGCCTTCCCCCCTCAGCTCCCTCAGGCAGGCAGTCCCTGCTGGACAGAGAGGTGCTGGGAAAACCTCCTGCCCGGGTGCCAGGGGAAGGCAGGCTTAGGCAAAGGGCCCTGGCAGGGGGAGCACATGTGGCTCTGGGTGGGAGAGGCTCCAGCTGGGGCTTGGCAGGAGCTGGCACAGGGCAGAGAGATGTGGGGTTTGGCCAGGATGTGCATGTATCTTTTCCGCACCTCCCCAGTGATCAAGCTGGGTCAGGCGTGACACCATGGGCATGCTATGATGACCTATTGGGAGGCCCTGGGGGAAGAGTGTGCCCAAGCCCCCTGGTCCCTCATGGTCTTCCTGGACACAACCTGAATTAGCATAGGGTACCTGAAGGAGATGGTCAGGGAAGGTGAAGGAACTCGCCAGGAGTCTTCAGCACTGCCAACATCCCAGGCACCCTCCTTGTCCCATGGCCCAGGGACAGCAGCTGTGTAGGACCTGCAGCACCCTGCAGCAAGGCACAGGGTGAGAGGAGTGCTGGAAGGTCTGCCTTTGCTCAGTGCCCAGAGCTGCTGCTCTCCACCACACCACAGGTTGAAGACCTTTTCCTCCTTCTTCTGATCATTTCCTTCAGCAGTCTGAACTGTCTGACTGTGAAGCTATGTACATAATCTCCCATAATCTCATAATCTCCCCACTGTTGCAACAGTGGCCTGAGGTAACTGGCGATGGATGTTTTGAAAGAGGTCTTCATAGGTCTCTTAGAGAAGCCTGGGATGTGGTCAGCGTGGGCCTTTGTGAGGCTTCAATCCTTTGAGAATGCCTTGATTTCACTTCCTGAAATAATTTAATTTGGATAGTCTTGTAACATAAGGTGGAAAAGATAAAATATCTGGTGAAGACCACACTACAACCTGTCCAACAACAATATCTGGAACTTTTATCTGTGGTTTGTTTTGCTTGTTGCTTGTTCCTTTGGTTTAATCCTGTGGACTTGCATCGACATCTTGAAGAATTTCATATATGCACCTCCAAATGTGCCTTGGTTTCAGCAGGGATAGAGTTAATTTCCTTCCTAGTAGCTGGTACAGTGCTGTGTTTTGGATTTAGGACAAGAACAAGGTTGGTAACATATCAATGTTTTAGTTGTTGCTAGGTAGTGCTTACACTAGTCAAGGACTTTTCAGCTTCCCATGCTCTACCGACTGAGAAGGTTGGAGGTGCACAAGAAACTGGCAGGAGGCACAGCCAGGACAGCTGACCCCAGCTGGCCAAAGGGATATTCCATACCATGTGATGTCATGCTCAGCATATAAAGCTGGGGGAAGAAGAAGGAAGGGGAGGGACATTCGGAGTGATGGCGTTTGTCTTCCCAAGTAACCATTACGCGTGATGGAGCCCTGCTTTCCTGGAGATGGCTGAGCACCTGCCTGCCCATGGGAAGCAGTGAATGAATTCCTTGTTTTGCTTTGCTTGTGTGCGCGGCTTTTGCTTTACCTGTTAAACTGTCTTTATCTCAACCCATGAGTTTTCTCACTTTTACTCTTCCGATTCTCTCCCCCATCCCACCGTGGGGGGAGTGAGCGAGCAGCTGTGTGGTGCTTAGTTGCTGGCTGAGGTTAAACCACAACAAAATGGGTTTTTTTAGAGTTTAAGAGCATTATTTGTTTTTAATGGAATCCATTCAAGCCTTCACGAAACCTTCCTGTAGTTTACAATAGAGGCACTTTCATTGCAGTGCAGTTACAGCAGAATCGCTCCGCAAATTTCCTTTCAATACCTAACTAGGACTAATTAACATTACTGGGTAATTCATTACATAACTGTATTATTCATTGTCTTTTCTCATTGTAATACTCTTACTGAGTGCATTAGTGTTACAGATTAACTCTGTTGTAATTACACCATAATTAGGCACACAGTAATACAACCAGGGAATTAGTGGTAACTGGTAGTAACAAAAACTGTTACTACTCTACAATTGCACTTGTAATTACCAAATAACTGTGCTGTAGCTATATAATTTGAAGGGATGCCAAAAAAAAAAGAATCTTTCCACCTCTACCTGAAAGAGATTTTGTACACATACACATTTCTAATAAATATAAAATAGATTAATTTTCAAACTTTCAATGTGACAGAAAAAAGGCTCAATTTTTTCCTTGCTGTAAATACATCTGCAATATATCCCTGCTCACTCAAGGACCACCCCCTTATATATCCGCTATTTCCATGCAAGAAATCATTCCTATTTTCATTTGAAATGTTGGAATACTGTAACTGTTTATGTATTCTCCAGTAATGTAACTGTTGTTGTGCTTCTTTGTAGAACACCACTATTTTCAGATACTTGATCTGTTTAAACTTTGGCCTGAGTTTTCTTAGTGGCATTTCCAACCCAGATTAGTTTGTTTCCTCTGTAGATATCATATAAGTGCTGGTGCTGTGAATGAAGAGACATGCCAAAACTAGCGTTTGCCAAAACTAGCCTCAGAACTGCAAGACATTTATATGGTTCCATGTGATGCCATGTCCTGGTTTCGGCTGGGATAGAGTTAATTTCCTTCCTAGTAGCTGGTACAGTGCTGTGGTTTGGATTTAGCATGAGAGTAATGTTGATAACACACCGATGTTTTAGTTGTTGCTAAGCAGTGTTTATACTAAGTCAAGAACTTTTCAGCTTCCCATACTCTGCAAGCGAGGAGGCGCACAAGAAGCTGGGAGGGGGCACAGCCGGGACAGCTGACCCAAACTGGCGAAAAGGACATTCCATACCATGTGACGTCATACTCAGTATATAAGCTGGTGGGAGTTGGCTGGGGGGCAGCAATCGCTGCTCAGGGACTGGCTGGGCATCAATCGGCGGGTGGTGAGCAGTTGCATCACTTGTTTTTCCTCGGTTTTGCTCCCCTCCCTCCTTTTGTTGTTTTCCTTTTCATTACAATTTATTATTATTATTATTATTATCATTATTATTATTATTAATTTTTAAGTTTTATTTCATTTCAATTATTAAACTGTTCTTATCTCAACCCATGAGTTTTCTTACTTTTGCTCTTCTGATTCTCTCCCCCGGGTGAGCGGGGTGAGCGAGTGGCTGTGTGGTGCTTAGTTGCTGACTAGGGTTAAACCATGACGTGCCATATCCTAGCTAATTAGACTTGCTAGCAGCTAGCATTCAGTATCCCCTTGGTACGGCTATACTATTTTTGGGACATTTGTTAAAATATTCTCTATATGACAGTCACACTCGACTCTGGAAATGTGCTACTTTGCCTGGAACTGATCTGATAAATCCATGTAGCTATCTAGATGAGCCCAAAACTCCTGCCACAGTCTGACTGGATTAATAGTGGAAGGAACAGTAGGATTAACTATGACTCCATGAGGTCCAGTTGCTAGATGTAAACTCAAGGATGTTAGTTATGTTCCTGGCTTTGCTGATGATCTTGAGTAGATTCTTAATTTACCACCTTTTCTAAAGCATTTTGAAACCCATTAGTAGATGGTGCTTATCAATACTTGGATTTTATTTCAGAAATCCTGGGAGTTATACATGAAAGGAGAACACAGCTCAGAGCTCTCCATGCCACTTTCTGACTCTTTCCTAGATGTGTCCCCAACATCACAATAACATGGAAGAACAGAAAGCCAGGTTTGGTCTCTGGAGCAGAAGAAACTACATGGAGATCAAGGAAGAGTCAGGTCAAGTTCCCTTACAGATTATGTCCCATGACTTTCACACACCAGGAAGCCCATTGTTTCACTGGGGATGAGAGTATGATGCTATAAACTGATTGCAACAGTAGTGTCTTGTTCTGCTTCCTCTGATGTCTGTGATACTCTAATAATCTGAATGGGATTAGAGAGAGTGCTGTCCTAGAAATTAATGAATGGGAAATTAAACTCCATGGGCTTTCTCACTAGCAGTTAGGTGGAGTTTGTGGGTTAGAGGTTAATTTGGTACAGAAAGGAATATTTCTTTTACTGATTGGAAAATCCATTTCAGTCTTCACACATCTGCCTATTGAGTCTCATCAGTATGCATTTTGAAAAATACAACGAAAAGTACAGAATGATAATGCTATATCCTGATTTCTTAGATTCTGCAACAGCAGCGGTGTTAGTGGAAGAGGGAAACAGTAACTGGTTATATGAATCTTGTCAGAAATTAAAAAATGCATATTGATTTAACATAAGATATAGCCAAGGAAATTTGAATCACTAACTAAATATTTGGCAAATCTAGGATAGGCACAAACCACTTTTCTGTAAAAGAGTGACACAGAATATTTTAATAACATTTTTTGCAAATTTAAACATTGCCTTTAGTCAGCTGGGGGACTTGCTTAACTTTTAAATATAATAACTGTTCCTTTTAATAGCTGCTATTTCTATTTTTACTAATATATGTATTTTCTTAACCAACATTGAATGTTTGAACAAAGGCAGGTTTTACATAGATAAAATTTTTTTTGCATTCTGATAAGATGACATGAAGACACACAGAATGTTTCACTGACAGACTCATATTTACCTATTTTCAGTTGTACTTTAGTATCTTGGCTATAATTTATTATCTTTTATTTCTGCAGAATCAAATTTGCATCTTCCATATATTAACACTTTTTATTACATTTCTGCTGTGAAGTACCTGAAAACATCTCTATTCTTTTATTAAAAATATAGTCACTGGATATGAAACTGTAGTCTAAGATAGGAGTTTAAAGGTTTCTTTTTTTCAAACCAGACAGTAAGGATCTCAGGCAAAATTTGCCCTGTAACAGAGAGCTGAGGTAAGGTCTTCTGACTTTACTCAGAATACAGCACATCTTTTGGACAGAATGTAAAGTTAACAATCCTCCACTGCTAGCGTGAAATCTATTGTTATTGAGCATGGAAACTATCCAAAGATATTCCCACATAGTTCTGAGCCATAAAGTTCACTAGTTGCAAGGGCAGCCTAGCACATCATAGGGATGGGTTATATGTGTTCAGAATAAATTGCTAGATAAAATATGAAAAATGATCATCCTCTAAAGTTCTCTGAAAATACTGTCAGCTACTTAAATGTACTTCATAGTTAATAAAGTATTTAGTTTCTGAGCCTTATTTGCCCAGAACACTCCATGGTGTGCATAATTTTTTTCTTTCTCTATTTTTCTGCCAAACTCCAACTGAAACTATACCTTTAGCATTTTAGCCAACATAATTTTGGTGGCCAGAGCTGTCATATAAAGTAAATTCACAGAGGAAACTCAACTCATGTAGGCTACATGCTACTCAGCATTTAGTAGTAACATGCAGGTGGCTTGGGATTTTTCTAAAACAGTTAATTCTGAACCCTGCTAGGCAAACACTATGAAAAATTTGTTTATTTTATGATACAGCTCAGAACATAGTAATTAATTCTTCTATTGCCATAAGATGGATACTGAAATGGGAATGTGCTGGTAACACATGGTTGGAAGACATTGAATGATATGTGTAGAAATGGATGATCCTGATGACAAGGCTATGGTTTTATAATAAGGATTAATAGCAAGAATTTCTGTACAAACCGGGGTGCTTACTGAAGAAATGTTAGAGAGAAAGATGAGGGTTTATTTAATGTTGCAAGATAAGTCTAGGTCACCAGTGTGATGTGACATGGGAAAAAAGACAAATGAAAAAGAGGCAAGTGCAGAAAAGATGGACAAATGCAAAATCTTTATGGCTGAAATCAGAAAAATAGTAATTCTTTTGTAAAAGGTGCTGCTAGATTCATCTAGAATGCTGTGGACAATTCTGGTCATCCATGTTCAAGAACAATGTACTCGAACTACAGAGGCAAAAATGGGTATGAGGATTTGGGAAACAGAGACCCCGTTCAACATGAGGATACTACGTGAGTTTGGCAAAATGAAAGCTGAAAGGAGATGTTTATCTTTTAAAGGTACATGAATGCAGGTAAAGATTACTGAAGTAGAAGGACTGTTTAAACTAAAGGTCAACGTTAGTGCAAGAAGTGGGTGAAAACCTGGCCACGATTAAAACCCACATTTGGAATGCGATGAAAGTTTATAACTCTCAGAGGATTTCTGTTTTGAAATAGCCTTTTTGTATTGGGAGAAGGCGGCTGGATTAGACTTAGTACCTTTGTACCTGATGCATTTATGGATGGAACTGCAGTAAGGTGACCTCTGTAACATCAGAGAACAAGACCGAGTGGCTTGTGAAATTGTTCCAGTTCTAAGTCCTGCCCACTCAAGCAGTGTCAGTTAACGCTTAGCTTAGACTCTCCTGTCTGTCCTGACATACGTGGTCAGACACCAAAACACGGTTTGTTCATTTGCTTGATTTTGATGCTTTGACAAATATGTTGTCTAGTAGCTCAGCATCTCATAGAAATTTCTGGTGGGTATTTGATTGTGAGGGTGACTGCAGCAAAATCTGCAATACTGCTGTTGCCAAATGTATATGAATATAGTTTTGATAGATTTCCCAAGGTTAACCAGAAATGGTTTTGAGGTTTAGGGCTGATGATGCTGTGGCTCATATTAATGACAAATGGCAGTAATACAGTTCTTGCAAGCAATTTTCAGGCCAGGCACGGTGCACAAAGGCCTAGGAGGAGATGTGACAGCAGGTAATGAGTTTATGTTACAAACTTCAGGTTAAGCTTAATGGTTCAGACATAGGTTGGGGAATAATAATGGAAGACAAGTGCAGCCTTGCATTGTGGGGAGCTTCTGCCTTTTGGAGAACCTTAAAGTAGATGAAGACATGGATAAACAGGAAAATCCTGACTGAGATCAAATTAAAAAAAAGAAAGTACACAGAAGGTAGAAGCAGGGATGGGCTTCCTAGAAGGAATAGAAAGACATTGCTCCAGTGTATTGGAATAGAGTCAAGAAAGTCAAAAGTTCAGCTCATGTGGAAATCAGTGACGGATGTGAAGGGCAGCAAGATGGACTACTGTAAGAACAGAAGGCATGGAGAAGACTGAGGCACCCAGTGCTTTTTCTGCTCACTGGTAAGGCCTGCCAGTTTTCTGGGCTGATGCAGAACCTGTGGGAATGCAGCATTGCATCCTTGTGGAGGAAGAAAGACTTAGGGAATACATAAGCCAGTATATTGGGTGCAGGTGCCCAGGTGCTGGCAGGGGGCTGCAGGGTGGCCCCTGTGAGGAGCGGCCAGGGCTGCCCCGTGCCGGACACAGCCGGTTCCAGCCGGCTCCAACGGACCCACCGCAGGGCACAGCTGAGCCCTGCAGCCACAATGGCGGCGCCTCGGGGGAAGCCTGGGTAAGAAAGGGCAGAAAATGTCAGAGAGAGGGAAGAGGGAACAAAAAGAGTGAGAAGCAGCACAAGGAACACCAAGGTGAGAGAAAGAGGAGGGGGCTCCATGGTGATGGAGTAGATATATTCACTGTGATCTGTGGAAAACCCGTGCTAGAGGAGATGGATATTTCTGAAGGAACTGCAGTTCCCGTGGAGATTGCACACTGGAGCAGGGGAAAAGTGTGAGAAGAAAGGAGCACCAGAGAGAAACAGCTTTGTACTGATGGTAACCAGTGCCCTGCAACCCTCACTGAAGGGACTGAGTGTAACCTGTGGTGATAACAAGGTAGGAGGAGAGGACTCTGGAGTGAAGGAATGGAGTAGGGCCTGGAAAAAGGTAGAGGAAAGGTGTTTTCCGTAAGTGTGTAAATATTTTCCCTAAGTGTGTGTAAAAGCCAGGTTTTCTTTACAAGGCTGCAGAACAGGCCCTAATATGTTTGCAATGGAGAAAAGTTCACGAGGGTGGTGCAGGGGGGCATGAACGCACTGGAGTATGACCCACAGCTATGGACCTGCCCCAGGAGGCCACCAGAGATAAAATGGGAAATGTGGTGGCCATGTCATGGTGGGCAGCAGATCAGCAGTGGCCGTGTCACAGTGGGGTCCATGACATTGCTGGCACGGGTATGCCAGGCTGTGGAGGTTGGGAAGCAGCATTTTCGAGCTAGTGAGGACAGGGGAAGGCAGGGGAGGGGAGGGTAGGACAGAGGAGGGGAGGACAGGGCATGGAAGGACAGGGGAGGGCAGATGGTACCACTGCCCCTTGGGAGGCTGTGCCCGGGTGCTGCTCCAGCCCTCTTGAGCTCAAGGGTTGTCAGTCCTCACTGCCTGTGGCCCTGCCCCTCTCCTGGCTGTGAAGGAGACATGGGGACTAGCAGCCTCTGCTGGGACCTGGCAGAGCAGTGGGCAGGGAGTGCCCAGGACTGCCAAGGGAGAAGCGGGTCTCCATGCCTCAGGATCTGGGTCTGTGCTAGAAACTCATCTTCCCCTGCTTCTCCCTCAGAGCTAGCAGAGGTGAGTCTGGAGGAGAAGTCCCAGTGCTGCTGTGGCTTGCTGTTGACCCATGCTGTTTCAGCCATGAAGTGGAAGGCCCACAACGTCAGTGAGGAGGGTGAGAGAGAAGTGATCCCACAGCTCCAGAGGTCAGGTAAAGGGGTTGTCAGAGCATCTGTGTACAGCTGTGTGGAGGGGGAGGCAGGAGCCCCCCAAATGCCTGGTGCAGGGTCCGTCCTCTCTTCAGCAAGGGGCCTGGGACAAGGAGAGGGAAGGTGCTGCCCAGGGCTGCCTGGGAGCAAGGGGGTCCAAGGTGAAGGCGTAAAGTGAGGCAGGAGAAGAGAGGAGAGGAGTGGGAGCCACCAAGGCTGGGGAAGGAGCCTGTCTTTGGGTCAGTGTTGGCTGTCTTGGGCAGCGGGGCAGGAATCAGCATGCAGAGGGGATTTCAGCAGAAGCAGGATGTGCTGTGGGGCAGGTGGGGACTGGCTGTGAAGGCAGTGCCCCAAGCCATGGGGGAAGGCTAGAGAACTCTAAAGGTAAATCTGCACAGCAGAAGGCTGCAGTATGTTAGAGACACATAACCTTCCCCAGGTATCTTGCGCTTTCCATCTTGCATGCTTTGCTGTCAGTGTGAAATGCAATCTATGATGATGTGATGGCAATGTTTCTGGACTAGAGCATGATCAGCACCAGCTGGGGAGTGTCTCGGTGTTCTACTGAATGGTGTGGCTCTCCCTATGCTCAGAGCTGCTCAGTATTGACTTTGTTCCAGAAAAAAATGCACTTGCCTTGAAACATATGAGTAGTCTTTTTGAATTCAGTGAAGCCCAACCTACTCCAGCAAACCATATGATCATACACATAAAGCCAAAGAATGCAGCATCCTACACATCCTATGGCATTTTTGAGATGTTCAGTAAATGAAAATAGACCTATTTTAAAAATTATCATACTTGTGAACAATCTGATGTTTTGGGGGTAGAACCGGATGAAATGCACAAGAAAGATGTTAATTTCTGGGTCTGCTGGTATGTTTTTACTTCTTTACCCACTCTACAAGGTCTTTTCTCCATCTTAGTGTGGTCCTAATTCACAGCTTTGCTGATGCCATGGTTTCACCCAGTTTGTTCTGAGCAGAAATTGAGTAAAAGCTTAGTGAAAAACTTACTGTTTTGAACTAGGTTGAATAAGAAAAGATTTTTTAAAACAGAGCAACTAAGCTTTCTGCATAATATCTGTAGTTTTGGCATTCCTGTAAAAAATGTATATTCACATTCGTTAGTTCCACTTTTGGCACCTTGACAAACGTCAAATATTTTTACTGGAAAACAGCTTTTTGCAGTATTGAAAATTTTAATGGCTGTGTTAATGGAGAAAATTTCCCTTTTTTTTGTCTTTATTTAAAAAGTTGTATTTTATATCAGTGGGCAGAATGAAGCTGCTATTCTTTCTATCCCTTTTCAGTTCCCTACTGTTGATTATTCTGCACATTGTTGTGTTTCTTTTGCCTTTGTTGGAGAAAGGAAGATTTAGAAAAAGAAAAGCAGACTTCCTCCAAACAAATAAGACACTTGTTTTTGGAAAAAAAAAATGTTAAGGGTGTCCTGGTTTCAGCTGGGATAGAGTTAATTTTCTTCTTAGTAGCGGGTATAGTGCTGTGGTTTGGATTTAGCATAAGAATAATGTGATAACACACCGATGTTTTAGTTGTTGCTAAGCAGTGTTTATACTAAGTCAAGAACTTTTCAGCTTCCCATACTCTGCAAGCGAGGAGGCGCACAAGAAGCTGGGAGGGGGCACAGCCGGGACAGCTGACCCAAACTGGCGAAAAGGACATTCCATACCATGTGACATCATACTCAGTATATAAGCTGGGGGGAGTTGGCCGGGGGTCAGTAATCGCTGCTTGGAGACTGACTGGGCGTCGGTTGGTGGGTGATCGGCGGTTGCATCACCTGTTTTTTTTTCTTTCCCTGGGTTTTTTGTTTTTCTTTCTCTCTCTCTCATTGTTTTACTTACTATTACTATTACTATTACTATTATTATTCTATTATTTCAAGTATTAAACTATTCTTATCTCAACCCATGAGTTTTCTTACTTTTGCTCTTCTGATTCTCTCCCCCATCCCACTGCGGAGGGGGAGGGTGAGCGAGTGGCTGTGTGGTGCTTGGTTGCTGACTGGGGTTAAACCACAACAAGGTGAAAGAAATTTAAAAAAGCTTCTTAAAAGTTTGAGTGAAATGATTTTGGAAGAAAAACCTTGGAAACCATGTATCTTTTACTATATCTTTCTTATAAGTAACCGACCTACTTCTGACCAGTGCTGACCTGCCTACCTCCTGCTGAACTTCAGTGTGAGTTAGGGGAATTCAGTGTTCTGTGCAGAATAGCACATCAGCAAACTGCACAACTTTTCCTTTCTTGACTGTTTTTAGAGGAAGATAAACAAAACCTTTTTTTACAACTGAATAAACAAACAAAAAGGTTATGGCCATTCTGGTCTGGCTGTTGGACAGGTGGGTTGTTTTACCCCTCTGGAGCACAAAACATTATATAGCAATATTTTGTTTTGACACAACAGCTAAGGTAGAAGCTTACTTGGCTCTGAAGATTTTTGTTTCCATTGCAACATTTTCCTAAAGATTAGGTCCTATTTATGTTCTGTTTTCAACTATAACATAACATTTTGAGCTATAACTGTAGCATAATCCTTCTGAGTTTTATCATCTTAGAAGTACATGGGAAGTCAGAGCTACTATTCTCTGATTTCTTTGTCAGGTTTCTGAATTATCCAGTGTCTCTATTAAAGTTGTAATTAAGCATTAATTATTTCTTTTATATACAAAGTTAGTTACTGAGTGGGTGCTACTTAAAAAGAGAGTAAACAACCTTTCCAAAAACCTCCTCTCAGAACTAATCCTCTCTTTCTCACCTTAGTAAAATTCTTATAACTTCACAAATGTTCAGCTTGCATTTTTCTAAAGTCAGTTTTGATTAGTTATCTTGGATGTTTATCCATTTTAACCCTCCGATTATCAACTTTCACCTTTTCTCTAATAGATGCTTATATGTTTTTAAATGTATAAGATTTCTTTCTTGATTTGAAAAAAAAAAGCGTTGCTGTATGATTATTTTCTTGTGAAACAAAGATTGGGAATTTATGGAGAACTGTGGATTTATATTAGAAGTTTATTAGATATGTCCTCATGGCCAGCTTAGTATCCGCCTAAGTGGAAATCTCACTTGCACTTCAGAGTGTGGGAAAGGCCTACTAGCTCAAACTGCAATTGCAACTAATATATGGCCAGCAGTTTTTGAGGATAATAGCAGAAACCCCAATTAATTCTTTGTGAGAGCATGCATATGCTTATTAATTCCTTTGATGTCATTGCTGTAATTCTCCAGTCATCATGGAATCCTTACGTTTAGTCAGGTCCTACATATCTAAAGCAAAGCATAAGGCAAGCGAAAGATTAAAAAAAAAAGAAGACGTCATCAAAAGTGAAATTCCTCCTCCCCCTTCCCAAAGCCTGAGTGTCTTTTTCCTTTGAAGGTCGCATTTAAAATATCTCACTGGGATATTATTAAAAAATGCAGCAACTGCATCAGATTTTATTTCAAATATAATTTTTGAGTCTGTTTGCACTGCATTTGATTTCCCTTTCTTTGTTACTTTGCTCTCCTTCCTCTTAATGAAAAGAAGTAAAATTAGGAAATAGCTGATGAAGGAAAGACATGCAGAGTTTTATAGACACTTGCACAAGGCTGTAGTGTAAATGAAAGCAGCAGATGCTGATTTTTATATAGTTAAAGGTTTAAGTAATTTCTTTTCCAGTTCATTATCAGATGTTTCAAAGTTAATCAGTCTTAAAAATTGGCACTAGTTGCTGGTTTGTAGGCAAGTTCTTTTAGTCAAAACAGTCAACATACTGTATTTTTCATTTTATTATCTTTGTTATAGAATGGCAAAAAAATCAGAGCTTTGACATGACTACGGATTCCTTTTTCTGCATTTTGGGAGCTTTTTGATTCTGATTTTCCCCTCTGTTTTTATCTCTTTCTGCCTCTGCCTTCTACCCTTAGTATTCTGGGTTTTAATCAAATCCCTAATGTTACTTTAATGCAATTTGTATTTAATAGATTTAGGCTTCAGTGAAATACCTCTCAGTTATCAGAACTCAGTGATTTGGAGAAGTGCTGTAGTAGAGCTTTTGATACTGAAGGCTTAGAGAAAGCTCCAGGGCTCAACAGCTCTGAAATGGTGCTGCTCAGTGTGGAAAATGGCAGCTTGCTTTCCATTAGCAGAAAAATGCCTCCCCAATTTGAATAATTATATGCTCTTTGTCTTAAAGCAATTGTGTTTCATGTAAGATAATACTTGGAAAAGGTCAGATCATTACTCTGACTCAATTGCTCATTTGAACTAGATACTTCCAAAAGGCACTAGGAAGAAAGTTGTGTCTGGGGAGGGAAAGTAGGAACTGAGAAACAATTTGTTTCTTTCCCAGATCTGCTTTGCATCCTCCTCCTTCTCATATTAATAGCACTTGCTTTCATCTTTGGTCAGCTACTGCATTTTTTGATAGACAAGGGGTCTGCTCCAAAGTTTGTGAAACAAAATGATGGATCACTGACTTAGAAAGCTTGGGGTCCAGCTAATGATAAGATTTTGTGCCATCTTTTTTGATAAATATTTTTGTCAGAAACACAGTCTCAGCTTTCTCTGAGCGTGTCAGATACTCTGTATTGATGCCAATGCACCTTGCAGTAAAGGTGAAGAAGCAATGGTCAGTTATTCTGCATTTACCACCAACAGCAAACACGGGGGCATGACAGTTCACCCTGTCTGACTTTGCAATACTTTTTAGCTGTGCTCCTGCCCCAGAGTCCCAATCAGATTTGGTGGTGTAGGAGTCTTGGGTCAGCAATAAATGTGCCTAAAGGTTGCAGAGAGTCTGTCAGCAAAAAAAATGGAAACAAAAGAAGCAGCGAAAGGGAATATAAAAGCTAAATTGAATGAAAAATAGAAGGTACAGTGAAGAAAGACTCTACCTGATAATTATCACACATTCAGCTCTTGGTTGGTAGTGCTGCCAAAAGAGTAAGGTTGCCAGACCGTTTTCGTTATAACTCCGTATTTTCTGCTGCCTAACTTTGCCTGCCAATGGGGACATTTTTCCACATTGGGTATACACTTAGGCTAAATATTTTGGGACAATTTCAACAAAAATGGCTGAACCATTTCAGAGGAATGAAATTAGAGGAAAAACACATTGCTCGCCAACATTTTTACAGCCCTTTAATTGCAAAGTTCTAGCAGACCTATGGGCTAAAGCAGAGATGCAACATTTGGGATGTAGATTGGTTTTATGAAAAAGGTGTGCCTCTTTCTACTTTTTCAAAAAAAGATGTCCCAGTTTGGAGAAATTACATGGCTTTGGAAAAATAGCAGTTTGCCCATGTTCTGTAGAGACTAGTGTACACATGGCAGGTAAATGCATTAGAATTCATATGCAGAGATCTTTTGCTATACTAAGCATGGTGGATCTGAAAATTTCCTAGAGTTACTTTTCCTTATTTCCAAAGCTGCAGTGTGACTGAACACAGAAATACAAAACAAGGAGAGTTCTTTTTTTTCTTTTTCTTTTCTTTCTTTTTTTCTCTTTCCATTCATAGGAATGCAGAAGATGTAGCCCTGGTATAGATATAGGGACAATTATTGTTTTAGGTTAGAACAAGAGCCTGTAATATATAGGAGAGAAGAGCAGGAGCCAGTTTGTGCAGGCTTCATTTGGAAAAATGTGGGAATTGGTTAAAGAAACTGAGGATAAGTTTGCTGTGCTGTGAGAGTGGAAGGCTGGAGGTAGTGGTGATGGAACAAAGAAACTGAGTTTGAACGTAAATTTGAGGGCAGCAGAAGTGTGGATGGGGAGTTTAAAGCCTTTGGGGAGAAGCTAAGAATTGGAGTCAATTTTTTAAGAAAGACGAGGATTCAGATCCCAAAACAGACTGAGAAAGAGTGATGAGATTGAGGATAAAAACTGGATGGGTAGAGAGAGGAAGCAGGTGAATTCAAGTACAAACAATTTGGGAATGGGGAGCAAGTGCAGTAGATGCTGTGTGCATGGCAATATGGCTACTTCACAGATTAGAAGAGTGAGGGGAGAAAAAGAAGTTAGGGAGGACAACAAGGGGTGTGTGTGTGAGCCCTACAGACAGCTTTGCTGATCTTGATGGGACTGTGAAGAGTGGTGCTATTATTTGTTGACTGTGGGAGAGATTTTCCCTTTGCTGCCATGTAATTTCTCCCCACTCTTGCAGCAGCTAGCTTGGATTTTTGAAGCGCTCGTGTAGGCAAAATAGGTAAGAGAGTGCTGTCACTGTTGTGTCATGCCGGGTAATGTCCTGGGCCAGCCTAATGAGTATGATAAGTGTTGTTTCCTAATTCTGTGCACTAATAAGATCTTATATTGGTATTTCCCCAATGTGGAAATAGAGGTAACACAGCCACTGATTTAGTGAGCTGTTATTAAATTTACAGATGTGTTATCTGTGGAGCTGGTTTCAACAATTCTGTGAAAAATATAATGCCATTCCTTTCTTCCCCAGAGTTAGATTTACGTTATTATTACATACATTCATGGGACTCAACAAATGAGAGCAAATCTAGGAAGCCAGCTATACCTGCCTGTGCTTCTTGGCCTTTGATGGAACAGATGTCATGACCGTTTACCTAAACTGTAGTTTAGGTTTACCTAAATGACCGTTTACCTAATGACCGTTTACCTAAACTGAAAATGTGCTCAGAACACTTCGAGTTTTTATTTTAAATGTGCTGTCCTCTTTTCTGGAAAAGAAAGAAAACCTATTGAAGGTAGGGATTTAAAGGGTTAGTCAAACTCATCAATCTTTATGTACGCAGCACTGCCTTTGAAGAAGTTTGCTTAAGTTATTCTCAATAGCAGAGAGATATAACTACTCTGCTGACTTGCTATTATCTCCAATTTTGAAAGAAGCAGCTTGATTTCCTGCAATTGTAATTTAAAGCCAGGTGGGAAATTCCTTCCATTGCTCTTTCTTCCTGTTTGAAACTTATTCCCAAATTGCAACATTTTTACATCATTAAAAAAAAAATCTACTTGTGAAGACTTTTCTTTTACACTCTATGTGCCCTTTAAGAATATTTATGGGGCTATTCCCCGTTAGGTGCGCATGTAACTCCCATTAACTTTAATGGGGTTTTAGGTGCATGCATGAAGAAATGAATATAGAGTTACTATGTTTGGAGGAAAGAGGACTAGTCCCTTATTCAGCTGAGATTTCATTAGAAATTCAGATGCCAGTTTTTAAGAGGAGGGTGGTGCTCAGGGGACCTCCGTTTCATAAAGTGCCTAGGGCAAAATCAGTACTTAATCTGGCTGGTGCTATTTCTTATTGTTGATGGTGATGTTCAAAATTGAAGTTGTGCTCTTACTACCGGTGCATTGAATATGTCTCTTTTACTTTCTGGTAACTGGGGAAAAAACCTATTTCATGTTTGGCTTTTTTGTCTGCTAAAGTCATTATAAAATGTAAATGAATACATTGTAAGCCAAATCTGAATTACAAATATTCTGTCTGGAGTTTTGTACGGATACTATGCAAATTTTGTTCATCTTTAACAGCTATGGGCATGGATAGGATTTTGTAACAAGGCATCTGCTAAAGTCTCCTGGTTTTCTTAAACTGAAAAGCTTCCACAGTTCAAATTTGGAAAAGTTGTATATGTACACATATACATGTGTATATATGGATACATACTATATATATGTATATGTGCATGGCAATACTTTAGGATAGCTCTTCTTTCATTCCAAAATCATCCAAGTTTGAACATTAAACGTATACATTTGTGAGGGTGATGTTTTTTCAATACACTGCATTATCAGAGAATTGTAGGGCATCCAAATGTAGGTTTGCCAAGGATCTAGCTAAACCCCTGTTGCGAGGTTTTTCTAGTAGTTCCTAATTTAGTATAGAGTAGTTCATTAGTTTTGTATGTGTATATATTTGTATAGACCCTTCTTTTGGGGAGGACACTTTAAATCTATAGTTGACAAATTCTATGATTCCTAAATTGTGACTGTAACAACTATGAAAAGCCCAAGAGTTAGTCTGTCCTGCTCTCCAACAGAATGGAGGGAGGGTAGCACAAATATAGGTCTTCCTCTTCTTCTTCCCACAGTAGCATGGACTTCAGCTGTGTCAGCCAGTATGAGGCTACTTTACTACCTAACAGCTAATCACATTCTGTGCCAAGGGTTTAAAGCCAAGTAGTGAATGTGTTTTGTTAATCACCTTCTTTCAGTTGGTTACTGTTCAGCTTGGTCCTGAACAGAAAAAAGCATCGATCAAAGCTTGTAGCTCTCAATACTGAAGGGCGATTTAGTTTCAGCACCACAGTATCTTGGAAAGGGCATCAGGAAACAGATCTGTCAGTCATCGTCTCGCAGTCAATGAAGCTTGGTGATTTGCCGTCTTCTTAAGACAATCATGTGACAAGTATGCTTGGCAACTGTTCAATTACCAACTTTTAGTTATCTGGTTACCTCAGCACTGAGCATCTAGAATAGCTACCTTGGCAGTTTAGCTCATGAAGTTTGTGGTAGTGGGAGGTTTTTGTTTGTTTGTTTGTTTGTTTTTTGAAATCTACTTTGTATCTTGAGTATATTCATTGATGTTTATATGGTTTTCTAATTACAGACTGCTTTGGTATATGATACAATACTCTAGAATAACTTACACTGCCCTCATGGCTGCTTACAGCAACCTAGCCATTGTTATACCCATTGCAGTCCTGCTTAAGGTCATTGAGCATCATCAGACAGTTCATAGGTACATAAAATCCTACCGCAGGTACCTTTTTCTACTTGAATGTGCCTTAATCTAATTCTAACCATGTTGTATTACTGAAGAAATTCTGATGTAGACCCTGTAGGTGGAAGAATTCCTCCTAGATCCCTCAAAAATGAAGTTACAGTCTAATTTCAAGTTTACAGTCAAATTAACTTTCATTGTATGTAAGAGTTCCACATTTTTTGACAAGGACAGCTGAGTTTTTCAGGTGTTGCATAATTTAAGAGTTATTTTTCATCTTAACACACGGCAAAACATGAACATTGATTTAGCAACAATTTCAAGATTATGTAGGTCCTATTATGTGTGTTTTGCTCCCCCCCCCCCAGTGGATTTCACATGATTACAGAAGTGACAGAAAAAACAGATTTAGAATATCTGCCATTCTGCCTTCTGGCATAATCATGCTTATATTTTTACAAAAGGTAATTTTAATGGGAAATCTGAAAAAGAAAAAAATGCCTTAAAACCTATACTTTGAGAAGTAATACTACCTTTCAGATACTTCTGAAAATGAAGTAAAATCTGGCACTTTTATGAGGCAGAGGTGCAGAAAAATCACCAAAACAGGAATTGTTCAACCCAAAGTGGTTAAATAAGTAGAAATTTTTGTTTCAAAATTAAACAATAAGGCCATGAATTCTTCCAGTCTTTGAGTTACAGTTAGAAAACATTGTAACAGATGACTTTGGCATTTGATTGAAGTGCTCTATTGTTCAGCTTCAACACATTCTGACATCTTTTGCAGATCAATTCAAGTGCTCCAGTGTGGAAGAAATAAAAATGAAGATGCCGTTTTATCCTTAGTTTAGAATAAAAAGAAATGCATTTGAGGAAAAAGATGAAAGAGAAATGAGCTATGTTTGAACATAGTGAGCATAACTTTTATGTATACATGAAGTTGTCTGACAATACTCCATGAAGTAAAAATAAATGAATAGGTAGAAATAATTTACAAAATAAAGGAGGAGCAGAATAATAAGATAATATGTGCAGAATCTAAGCCATCAGCCAGAAGGGACCGTGAATTTGGTTTAGAAATGAGAAACAAAAATACAATCTTAAAAATAAAGAGTGAAGTAAATGGACAAGTTATTGGCATTTCTGAAAGAAAAATCTTGCTGGGACAGAACTGCTGTCTCTGAAGATGAAATCCCCGAGCCTGCATGTGCACTTAATTATATTATCAACTATAAGCTTGTCAGTGGCTTTCATGAGGATACGGATCCAGCGACTGTAAGCAGTCACTGTTAAAAATAGGTATAAAAATTGGAAGGCTTAGTGATTATTGTATGAGCAATTGATGATGAAATATGAAGGATTTTTACTAAGTTCCTTCTGTCAATTTTTTTAGAGACTTAACTAATGGAAATATTTATGTACTGTTTTGTTTTCCTTAAAAAACAAAGACCTTTAGAAATAGTAGATGAATGTGAAGGTTTTTGATACTTCAGTAGAAGAGATTGATGTGCTGAATTTTCAGAGGTTCCTCCAGAATGCTAAGTAGTTCACAGAATTAATGTTAGAAAAAACAAATATAAAATTACTTTGTCTGATAAAAGCTGTAGGTTCAGCTGTAAATATCAAGAAACAACAACATAATTCTTTCTCTTGAAGTCTACAAAAATGTGTGTGCTTTGAAACACTATGCATAATCCTATTGCACCCAGTTACACTATCACATGTCACTAATTAAAGTTGATCATCGAGGAGGTACATTTTTGTATTATCAGGCTCTAGGAGACAAGATTTAGCTGGGAGCATAGGAAAAAACTTCGTTTTGATTCATATATTTTGTTCTACATTTTTCCCTAATAGAAGATGCAAGTCTTTTGAAAGGTTTTTAATACAGACAGGGAGTGACTTGGAGGAAGAGCCTGAAATGACGTTATATATGCAGGTGGAAAAAGATGAGGAGGTGAAATGGGGAAGTCAAAGCACAGCGTAATGGACAACTTTAAATCACAGTGAAGTCTGACTCTGCACAGTCAAATCAGTGACCTTTGGACATCAATACAAATAAGTCTTGTTCAGTGCTAGTGTAGGCTCTAAGAAGGCTGATATTAAATTCTTGATTTGTCCTCATATCCTACTTGACAAGGATTATTTCAATTCCCCATCCATCAAACTATGATAGCACAGAGAAATTGCAAGCATAGCCTTGCGAGTGCATGTGTGTGTTTCTGGTTTTGATTTTTATCACAAACCGCTTCTTTTTCTGTCTCCTATCTATGAAGAAGCCTACAACTTGGAAGTACTCCCAAACTCGCAGATTCTAGGCAACTGTGGGCACCTTGGTTTCCATGTTAGCTCTGAGACAGATTACAAGTCCGTGCTTTCTGTAGAGACTTTACAGATGATTTTAATTTTATGGAGGCTTGCAAGCTTTGAAATACAAAAAATCTCAAAAAAAAAAAAAAGAAATTGCTGTTGTCTATCCAGGTCTAGAGGGCTGCAATGTGAACACAGAAATAGGAGCATTCTTATTTCTATGATACAAATACAATAGGGAGTTACTAGAGTGAGCATGTATAACTTTACACTCACTGCAAGAAGTTTTCCTGAGACCTCTGATACTTTTTTAAAATTCACCGATTTCAGCTGGACCATGTAGTTTGTGGGATCAGATCTTAATGACAGAAGCTGAACTAGGTTCTGCCCTAATAATTTGACTTCATTTATGGAAGTTTGTCAAAGTTCTTACAGTAAAACTTCTCAAGGCCTGTCTGTGTGTACGTATCTCTGTGTGTTTAGGTATTTCTGTGTGTACACCTTGATTTAGTAGCCTTTTAATACCAAATACTCTTTTAAGGAGATACATTCAAACGTAAAACTTTTCTTCACATGAACATATAGCCCATACATAAGGAAGAAGCAAAAACGTCAGCGAAACCTTTACCTTAAAGCCAAAGTTATATCAATCTCTTCTCCTCCAACCAATAAGCGTCTGAAGTGCAGTTTTCTCTCCACCCAAAGATAAAATCTCTGAGGCACGTCAAGTCGGTATTCCTCTACATATCCTCTTTGTCCTGATTATGTTGAAATAAATGTTATAAAAGTAAGTACAGGAGCTGATTTCAAAAGATCCCAATAGCAGTGTCCTGGTTTCGGCTGGGATAGAGTTAATTTTCTTCCTAAACCACAACACAGAGGAATTGTGATTCCACACAACAGTATACCAACTCATTTTCTTCTTGCTGTATGTTAAGTAGTCTGCAGGATGCCTGCCTATGCAATATAGACATTGCTTCTACCATACTTGACTCATAGATATTTCCATAGGAACTTTATAAAGCTCTGTAACCTTTTGTTTGTAAGGATCATTTTTACTTCCCTTCAAAAAATACGGTAATTCATCATAATTTCAAATACTTTTCAAAGCGTGTAAGTTGACTGTTTAAAACAAAATGGTGATATTGTAACACATTACCTAGAAATATTAGGGCCTCAGGTTACAGACCTGAACTTTTTTTGAATAAAACCCAGCTTGATTCTTTTTTTCTTCCTTAAATTAACCTGATTGAACACAAATTGGTTCAAGCTAATGGGTGGTGGGATATGATGGTGGGAGGGAAGTATTTACCTAGGAGAGCTAGGTCAGCAAAGGTACTGTTTGCTGTGACCAGAGAGCGCACAGCAGCACAGAGCTGCAGTCACTCATGTGGGAAGGGCCCTCAAGAGGTCACTAGTGCAACCTACTGTCAAAGCAGGATCAAATCAGGCTGCTCAGGACTGTCTCCACTTCGGTCTTGAAAACCTCAAAGGATGGAGATTACACAACCTTGCTGGGCAACCTATTCTTGGGATTTTTTTTTTTTTTATATACACTCTGACCCTCTCTTCTTTAGCCTTAGGTGCTTTGCCTCTTGCTCCCTATCATGCACTGCTGTGAAGATCCCAGCTCCGTTGTCTCGATAACCTGCCTATAGGTTCAGGTAGACAGCTATTAGGTGTCCCCGAAAACATCTCTTCTGCGGGCTGAATAAGCCCTGGTCCCTCAGCCTCTCCTTGCAGGGCAAGAGCTCCATCCCCTGACCAGGTTGGTGGTAGCTGGCTGTCTTTGCTGCCAGGGCATGCTGCTGGCTCATGCTCAGCTTGCTGTCAACCCAGCTTTTCAGGGTCTTTTCCACAGAGCTGCTCCCCATTCAGTGAGTTCCCAGCCTGTACCGTTGCCAGGGGCTCTTCCTGTGCAGATGGAGGACCTTCCATTTGTCCTAGTGTAATTTCATGAAGTTCTTGTTGGCCAATTCCTCCAACCTGTCTAAGCTCCTCTGGATGTTAGTCCTCCCTATAATGTATGAACTCCCTGGTTTGGGGTCATCTGCAAACTTGCTGTAAGTGCACTCTACCGCCTCCTCCAGGGCACTTGATAAAGATTTTGAACAGGACAGGTCCCAGGATAGACCCCTGCAGTACTCCACTCTGGTTACGTGCTGGGAGAAAAAGCGCTGACTGAATGGACTCTGACAGGTGAGTGAGAGGTTAAGGCTATGGCTTCTCAGTAGCAGCCATTGTTAAGAGTCTCTTCCTGTTTGGCTATTCTTTTTTTTTTCTTTTTTTTTTTAATATGTTTACACTGTTTCCTAAATCCTAATCTGTGAACTTTGTACGTCAGTTCACTAGGTAAGACTTGCTGCTGTTGCATCTGCAGTCATACAGATTTTTAGTTCATCACCTGGCACTTGTGCAGAATATTGAGTTGTCAACCTATTACCTGTTTCTGACTGATCTCAGCCCTCTGCAGCCAAAAAAGACAGGATAAATACCTGTAAACTCATTGTAAACAAATAAAAGACAGAGTTCTCTAAGTTACTGTTATAATTCCTATCTGGATCGCTTTTACTGCATGCAGGTAAACTCTGCTAGTAGGATATACAAATCTTAAAAGTGTAACACAACTTCCTGATACAGACACAGTAAACAGTAATAACCAATGAGCAACTATGTTAAGCATTAGTATGCTCGCCACTCCTGATTAGGCACCTGAAAAGTCCCTGCTGACAAGGTGGTTGGACAGCTTTTAGTCAGGTGGGGAGGAACAGACTTCTACTGCTCCCTGGAATGAGTTGATCCTCAAGGTTACTGACTTGCTGTCAGTTCCTTGTTTTTCCCTTTAGGATAGCGTACCTCTCATGTTGGTGTCTTTTCCCTTGAATCTTTGAGCTACTACTTATCTTCATCTCAGCAGTCTTACCTCTGCAATTTTATCTTTCTTATCTTGCACGGCTCCGCTATACAGATTTTCTCACATCTTGGGCAACTTCATCAGAAGCTTGGGCTGCAGTCTCACAGCTGGGCTGTATCAGAGCTGGACCCAGATCACAGGCAGCCAACCCTCTGAGTTGGTGTTAACACAATGAAGCTGCCTTTCCCTCCTCCCTCCCTCACTTTTTTCCTCCCATTGGCTCTAAATGGCTCTAAAATCAGCCAAGCAAATGTCAGTGTCAGTGCTGATGTTCAGACAGGAGAAAAACAACTTCTCCTTTCTTCTGCTCTTAAGATTAGGAACAAACAGGCTGAGACATGCAGAAACAGCTTTTAATAGTGCATGTCTGTTGTAACTCACCTTGTCTTTCATTCCAGTGTTGGAGTAGAAGATGTAAAAGATTTAATGCTGGGCTATGGCAAGTAGAAGAAATGACAACGCTTTAAGCCAGAGTTCGGATTCAGGTTTGTGTGTAAACTTAGCATGAATGAGCCAGTTCTTTATTGGTAACATTATCACTTGGCTTAAACCAAACTGGATTACATTGGTCATATTGAACCTGAACTGAACCCCACATTTTACTTGCTTGGTTCCTTAGCTAAGTACAAAAACTTTGACTGTAGGAAGACAGATTGCAGGAATGGATGTACCAGTAATGAGAAGGTTCTAGGAGAGACAAGTAGTTGTTAATATTAAGAACAAATACAGAAGAAAAACTGGATTACTCCAGAAGAGAAGATGAAGAAGTTGAAAGAGTTGATAGGAAAATCAATTTCATAAGATAAACTATGGTGAGAAAGAAAAAAGCAATTGAATGTAGGGTTACAAAGTTGGTGGTAAAACAGTATTTTATAATCACACGGTGCCTAGATTTTTAATATGAAGGTGTAGGGTTGACAGAAAAGAGAAGACATAACTCTTGCTAACATATCAACTCCCCCAGTCCCCCCAAATACTACTGACTACTAGTAGAAACCGCAGTCTAAATTCCCGTTGTTACCAGTGCAGAATGAAGCTCTGTTTGCTATAGTTATCTGATCATCCCTGCGTTTTTAAGTATGACGTTACTGAACGGCCCTTTTCAATGTGTTACTAGATAGTCTGGCATGAAACTAATGCAGGGAAAGCAAGCTGTAAAAATTCTTTTGGTCTGTGTAAATGATTTGTACTAAAATCTCATTTTCTTCTAGAGTGAGTGTCTCTAGTTACCATTAGTTACTCTTGTACTTTTTACTCTTATAAAGACATGGCACGTTCCTCTGGAAACTGACAGATGAAGACAGCTGTTAATTAAAAGATGAAGCATATTGTAAATTGGCCTGTGCATGGAACGTAGTGCGCATACTGTGACAAAAATAGCACATACGTATTATGTCTTTGGCTGTATGATCATGCATGGAAATTCCTGAGTTAAGCTAGTAAGTGCAATAATGCAGAGCATTTAAAAACACTTTTTAATTTTTATATTTCACTCCAAAAATATAGTTTACTACCTCTAAGTGAGTGAAGTATTTTCTCAGTGGTAAGATCAGGTTGCAACACTGCAATGACGTTGTCCTGAGACCTCTTTTCCCCATTGGCAAGGGTCTATACTGCTTTGGAAGAATTGAGGTTTATTCTGACTTAGTGGGGGAATGTGGCTTATTGTCTCCAGTGAGGGGTAAAGGAGGTTGTATTGTCAAGGGAATAGTACCTTCTAGATATTCTAAATTACAGGGGAAATTTGTTGTTGTCAAAATAAATCCTCACTCATTTTGATTGTACTTTCCCGAATGTTCTCAGGGATCCAAATTAAGAAGATGCCATGTTAAAATACTTACTTTGCTTTTTTTCAAGCTACTTAAGCTAATCATTGACTAAAAGTTTTTTAGCAGGATAGGCACTTTTTCACGATGCTTTTCAATTTTGCCTTCTGTTATTCTGGCAAAGGTTTGGAGTAGTATATCTCTGTTAAACAGAAGGTCTATTGTTCAAAGAGCTGGTCTCTGTAGTTTTGCCATTTTATTGCCTCAGCAGCACAATCCCACCTGGTCAGAGGGTGAAGGAGAGAAGCTCTTGTGAAGGGGCTTACAGCTTAGCAGGGCTGTAAAAGTGTACGTGCTTAAGGCACAAAACCTTTTCCAGCCATTTCTGACTAGCTTTCCTCTCCATTGCTGTAAAATAAATTTTCCTCCAAAGGAAATACTGGAGCCTTCCCCTTGAACATTCTGTTTTTATCTGACTGCATAAGACTAAACAGCAACTCCAAAACCTGAGAAAAGTCAGGTTTATACAGATTTCTCTCATTTTACTGTAAATGAATAGGAACCGCCTTCCCCTTTTCCTTCCCCTTTCCCTACCCAAGAAAGATCTTGATACCTTAATTTGCTTTTTAACCTTAAAAGTAGTAGTAATATGAACTTCATAATGGTTATTTTTCCTGGAGGATTCTGTGGGAAGCCTAATGTGTTTTCCTTGGAGCAGAGCTGAGGTATTGAACTTTTTCACAGAGAGCTATCACCTCACTGTTTGTCACGCTTTTGAACTAAATAGCTGTTGGTAAAAGTATAGTTTTACACAAAGTTTAAATTATTTCTCCCTTTTCACAGATGACATTGTAATTCCACTGTCTGTGTATCTGTCCTATAGGAATGTGCCTATCCAAGCCCTGGAGGCCAAATTCCTTGAGTATATATATGCTGAAGTGGTCTGGGTCCTGGATACTCCAGGGAAGATTGCACAAGTTACTACATGCCAAGGCAAACGGCCCTTATTGCATCCTCCAGCACATGCTCTGCCTGACAACATGCATTTTCCAAGAATGTGCAGCTACTCTTGCAACATTTCCTAGGGACTGCACACACAGCACAACTCCTAAAAGGACACTTTGGGAGAGATCACTCCTTTAGTGGTATCACATTAGAAATAGATGCTTGCTAGAGGGAATGGCCCTTGTCCCTTGCAGAGATAACTCTGTGTCAAACTCTCCGTGAAGGAAGATGAGGATTGAAGTGAGAACCTGCTTCACCCCCACAGTGAAAAGGAGAAAACTGCTACAGCACCTGCAAGCCTCTGACTTAATACCTTTCACAGAAAGTCTGGTTGCCCACCTAGGATTCCTGCTCTGATGTTCCTGGCTGTGGTCCAAGACCAGGGTTGATAGATGTCCTGAATCTGCATAGCAACCATCTGTTTAGAGCCTGGCAGGCCATCACCAAGCACAGAGGTAGTGTGGTGCAAACCTAATATGCACAGCAGATGCCATTTTGTCCTTCAGCAGCTGCTATGTACATTAACTGTAGTTTCTGTCAGCTTGGCCACCCTCTTGCCAACACAAATCATACCTTTCCGAGCTATCTCTAGTGCTGACCACCGCCAGGCTATGTGAACATGCAAAGAGAAAAAGGTATGGTTTTTACTTAGTGACAAAATGATGTCTAATGAAGACCAGACTGAACAAGGCTGCCCTTCCTACCCTTTCCCTGGCAGCCTTGCCTTTGTGTAGCAATGCATAAATAAAATGATTTTTGACTAACATAATTCACAAAAGCAGTTTCACTCTTCCAAAAGAATGACCCCAAGGACTGGGATGTAATGTAATCAGGAGAGAATTACTCTTGGTATACTGAAGCTGTTCCTGAGAAACATTCTTCCTATGTGGAATTGCTGGAACTCAGACAGTGTGAACATTTCTGAACAAACAAAAAACCCATTTTTTTTATTGTAGTCAGCATGGATTTACACAAGAGATGGCCTTTGTAGGAAGAGACCATGTGTGGCAGAGGGCAGGCCCAGGAGGCCCTGGAGTTCAGGTTCTGGACACCTGCTGCAAAAGCCCCGAGTGTGCTAGAGGAGAGTGGGCGTAGCTATTTTGTAAAGCCCTCTCTTCTCAGTAGTTCAGGTAGTTTCTAGATAGCTGTGCTGAGGACCAAGGAGGGCTGTTCTGGAAGGGCTGAATCATTCTGTGCAAGTGAAGAAAATAATATCTGTTCCTGGACAAGAACGATATTTTTCATGTCTTGCCAGAAATAAGGCATATGGTGCTTGAAAATCATGTTCCTGACTGTCTGGGGCAGAGGAGCCTTAACTCCCAATAACTTCCACATGCCCACATGCCAAGAAGAGTTCTGCCTTCTTCCTTTCTCTTTGTGACCTTGAACTTGATCCTAGACCCAGGGATGGTAATACACCTTGGCCTTGAAGTCCTCTACAGGGGATCACCTTCTCAATATCAGGCAGGTTACTTTCCCTTTTGTAGCACAGACAGGCCCTCAGAAAGCTGTGGGGAAAGCTGTGAGGCAGGGGTGGGTGATATCAGGCAGAGCAAATCATACAGCACCATATGGTAGTGTTATGGGATATGGATGGTGCGGATGAACAAGAAGCTAGACTAGAGAGGAATCATGCCTTAAAGTTACAATCTTTCTTAAGCTGGGCTGTGTGTGCTCCAAGAGTTTGCATTGTGAATGCCAACAGAATATTCTAGCCTGCATACTTTTATTCAGGTAATTTTGGGGAGAGATCCAGAAAGCAAAGAGGCATAGCTTATTTTTCTGGTCATCTACGAAAAAAAGAATGAAAAAAAATATTGAAACAAATTTAGGACTTCATTCACGTATAATACATAATGCTATGCAGAGCTCCCACAGCCTTTAAGTCAGCTTGTTTGTAACATATCGCAGGAGAAGAATCTGACAAGATTCAGGGGAGGAAAACTTATGCTTAATTTTACCCTTTGGAAATACCAGCTTTCAGCTGCCTTTTTACATTATAAAATTAAAAAAAAAAGGAAGTGGGCATTTCTTTTCCACTACAATTTATTTGATAGGAAATTCTCACCTGTTTGGTGGGAAATAGATGTGAAAATGTGAATAAAATAGCTGAGTGGAAAGTAAAAATAAAAGTATATAAATACCTACCTACATAAAGTTTTTCCACCACAGAGACTTTAGAAAGGCTACTTAAATAGGGAATATGCAAATATGAAATTACTTTCAGAAGAAAAAAGCTGTGTATTTTTGGATTTCTTTCTTTTTCTTTTTCTTTTTTGGTCATTTTGCAGGGAGGAAGTTGGGAGGAAGATTAAAGGGAAAGGCTGGACTATGACCAGAGGAATGATGGTGTTTTGAATTTGTGTATGTTTTTCTCCCTATAACAGAAGAGGAATCTTTGAAAAGTTAATGCAAATTATTATTGTTTTTCTCGCAAAGGCCCCCATCCCAGATAGGTCTTTTGCTTGTAATGTAGGTTTTGAGAAATCGCCCACACAGTAAACCTGAACTCTACTGCATACTGTTCAGCTGTTAAAAAACTTGGGATTTATATGCAGGCAGAGCAAGTTATTTTAGCCTCTACAGAATTTGGAACTGATGTGGTTATCATGCTCTACTTTTAGATCTTGACAATGTCATAAATCAGTAACAAATCAAATTTCCCAACCTTTTGGGTATGTTCAGCAGAAGGTAATCTTTACTGCTTTTTGAAAGCTTGGGAGTCTTATATCACATGCAACTTACACACTCTCAGATTCTTACACATTCCTCTTAAAAGGAAATACTTAGTGTTGGATTTAGATTCTACTTCAGTGTTCATTTTTTTCTTTATTTCATAATAAGGGTTACTTATCTTTGCTTTTTTCTTTAGAATTGCCTATTGTATTGTGATGAACATCTAGGGAGATTATATTACTATTTATCTTGGGAAAAATAATTTGAAAGATGATTATCTCAGGCTTCCTAAAGTGAGGTAGGAATACCAGGGGCAATAATTTCAAAAACTTACACCTGATCCATTGAAGCGTCAAATAAAGCCAACCGCTTGAATATGTATATTATGAAGATGCTGGTTGTGCTTTAATACAGAGGAAATAAAGAGTCCATATGAAGTCTCACATTGATTTAACTTTCTGTAATTGCAGAGACAGATTGCATGGTATTATCACAGATATCTAGTATCTTCATCAATAGTATATGTTACACGTGTTATTTGGAGTTATCTAACTCATTTCTTCAAGGACAACTTCAGCCCATAACAACTTAGACACTCAAAGTTTATCATATTTCCTTGGTTACACTTAGTATAACAAGCTTCCAACTGAAATAAAATAGATTTCTGGCCATCAAAATGTCTCTATATAATATACTCATTTCATTATTATTGGCAGTCAGTCATTTTATATAAAGATAAAGTATATATGTAACAACCATTTAAGAATGGAAATTTACAGGGGAATGGTCACTGTTTCTACAGTCGTGTTTTCACTGGGAAACAAAAGTAGAATCATAGAATCATTAAGGTTGGAAAAGACCTCTAAGATCATTGAGTCCAACCACTGACCCAACACCACCATGCCCACTAAACCATGTCCCTAAGCGCCTCATCTACACGTCTTTTAAATACCTCCAGGCATGGTGACTCAACCACTTCCCTGGGCAGCCTCTTCCAATGTTTCACCACTCTTTCAGTAAAGAAATTTTTCCTCACGTCCAATCTAAACCTCCCCTGGCGCAACTTGAGGCCATTTCCTCTCGTCCTATCGCTAGTTGGGAGAAAAGACGGACACCCACCTCGCTACAACCTCCTTTCAGGTAGTTGTAGAGAGCGATGAGGTCTCCCCTGAGACACCTTTTCTGCAGGCTAAACAACCCCAGCTCCCTCAGCCGCTCCTCATGTAACTGTTGGAAAATCCAAATCCAAAATCCAAAAATGTTGGATTAGCAGTAATTTATAACAACATTATATTTGGGATTGCAGGAACAAGAATTCTGGGAATTCACATCCTTTCTGAATGTTGATATTTCTGCCACTCATGTGATATAGTTCATGGGATATAGGGTTGAAGAGTTTAACCCAATGCCATTTTGCTAATGCATTGTATTCTAAAATGCTGGGCAATAAACCTCCACTCCTTCCAATTGTAATTTAGGAATGTAACTTCATGTAAGTACTTCCAATTAAGTGAAAAGATGCCAATTGTATGCTTGCGAGATTGGGCTTGGGTATCTTTATACACATTCCATTATCTTATTTATCTTCAGTTTTTCTTGGCAGTGAAGGAAATGAGGCATATTAAATTACTATCTTCATGTTTGCTTTCTCTTTCCCTCAATAACTTCTGAATCTACTGGCCAATTTGAAAATGGGTGGGGAAAGGTATCAGAGATAATTACGTTTCTACCTGCTTTATGAAAATCAGCAGCTGAATAAATGAGAGATCCAATTTAATGTCCGTGTTGAGGGGAAAGCAGGGGAAGAGCTGAGCTGTGGTATATTCTTTGGCTGTAGCAGTCTGGCCAGTCATGCCCACAGTTACACGCAATTGTAACATCTGTTTTCTTTTGCTAGGTTTCATAGGGCAAATGACCACATGCTGAGCTTATAAGCAGGGAGACGGAAAGCTTCGTGGACAAAGGGCATAAAGCTAGGAAAATGTGAAGGGCATAAAGCTTGCAATTAGTGGAACCACTTTCTTGATTCTTGTATGGGGCTATTTCACTGCTAATGCGTTGACAACAGTAATATATTATATTAAAAACATCAAAGTAGTAAGGCTTGAAAGTCAATAGGATTTGGGCATTGAAGACTTGTTAGTAAATCACATTTTTAATCACACTTCTGAAATTATTAGTAATTTTAGCACTCTGCATTAATTGGCTGCTTATCTTTGAGAATATCTAGCTTTCAGAGGACAAGATGGTGCATGTTGCTGTGTCCTAACCATATTTCAATTACACTAGCTGGTTACAAATATTTAATATTTATGGCTAGAATATTACTCACACATACAGAATTTTCATTGTGAAAATTTATTATTGGGTTTCAGCTGACTGACTTTCTGTGGTATTGCCCACTGGTACAAACTGCTGCATTCACAGCCTTTTCTGCAGTGCCAGGCATCACACAGAATGCAAATGATGCATGTTCAATATGGTTGGCTTGCATCAAAATCAATAATGTTACCAGCACTTGAACAAGCAACATAAGTACAGGTAGTTCTTGAGGAATTTAATATCTGGATTTTGTTGTGCTCCAAGAAAATGCCTTGTAGATAGATACTTATCCATGCAGGATTCAGTTCAGACTGGGTAGCTCCTTGAAGGTTAATCGGGAGATATTTCACCAGATATGGCTTTCCATTCAAGCTCTGCAGTCTATCTCTTCTCTTTGGTCCAGAGAGGTGTAATTAGTGACTTTACAGAGGAAATGAATGGGACTAGAGGGTTCAGCAGTCCATGGGTATGAGTTTTCATTTTTATCTGGTGTTTTTTTGTGTTTTCTGGGCAAGAATGGCTGCTTCTAAAGATAACATATGAATCCTCATTCCATGCTGTGCAACATTATGGTGATTGAAATAAACATCTTTTTCAACTTTGCTTGGCTCAGAACTGTCTAGAATATATACAGAATCTTCATCATATATATATATGACATATATTTGATTCTCTCTATATATAATCAATAGGATAGCATGAGATTAAAAATATGCAAAAAAGTTTTACTTAAGAAGAAAATATCTTCTCTGAATAGAGAACGATAGAAATTGTATCACCTATACTTATGGTAAAATGTGTGTACATTATCTAATACAATTTTTGTGAATATTAATTTTGATTATGTTTCTGGTAGAAATGTTCAAATGAAAAACAGAAATCTGAAAGCTTAACTTCGGAAAATCAACAAAAGTATGTGTTTAGAAAAGAAGAAATGAAATTAGTGTTCAGATATAAGAAAAGATTGTACCTGTGTATTTCACAAATAACAAGTAATTTCTGAAGAACTGTGATTTTTCTCTTGGAAATGAGATAATATGGATTTACATATGATGTGTAGCCTTCTTGTTCAGGATATCTCCAAAAGGTTTACTGAACTTCCTGTTGCAGTTGTGGAGAGGGCTCTTTCAGCCAAGAACTCTGACTGGAAGTTAAAAAACCCATGTATTTTTGATTCTCGTGACTAAAACTATTGATTAGTAGCATCATGTGTTCTTAGCTGCATTACATCCATCACCAGAGGAAGCAGTAGAATGGCAGTTATCCTTGATTAAATCTGAACTCAGATGTGATGGTCTGAGATTTTTGAGATGATAGTTTCTACAACCACAAGCGTGGTAGGCAGACACTTTAATCACCTAACAGTACTGTGAAATATGCCATCACAACAGAACAATGGTAGTTCAGGAAATTCCTCTGTGGAGAAAGGAGGCTGAAAAAATTAAGTTGTTTGACTGAAGTTTCCAGTTTTAAAATCGTCTGCTTAAATATTTGAAGCTGGAAATGAACTTCCATCAATTGCATTAGTAGAAACTGTATCAGCATTGACATCAAAAGAAAATATGCTGTATTTCAAGCACTGTATGCTTCAGAATAGCATTATGACTTCCATAATGCTGTATTTTAATAGAAATGTTGCCACTTGTCAATCAAATTGCAGTGTTTCAGTATGTCACAGATACGGCCCTCCTGTTGAATTTGTATTACGTTGAAGCAAAAGCCTATTTTATTACTGTTGTGTTGACTGGAGCAACATCAGTGTAAGTGTGTTGACTATTACCTGTCTACTTTTACTACTAAGCAATACTTTTCTTCAAAAACACCATACCCACTCTACTATTCATCTTCATATACATTGAAGATTTTTTCCAGAGATTATTGATAAATGATAAGTCGATATATTTTCCAAAACATTTTCAAATCTTTTTAACACTGGATGGACGAAAACTGTAGAAGAGATTTCACTAGTCATTGCCAGTAACTGTTTTATTTTAATACTATTACTTTTTTCCTGAAACTAGATGACCATCATGACTTCAGATTTCTATAGCGTTGCCCACATTACTGTGAGGGGAGCAGTGTGTTGTATGGACGTTACCTACTAACCTTTCAAGTTTTGTAGAGCACAAGCTTGTATTAAAAAAGGAGACAGGGAAAGAAAAGGAAGAGAGCAATAGCCTGTCTGTAGACAAAAGCTTGCTTCAAAATATGAGCTGCTGTCAGCACATCTGCAGACAGGCTGAAACTGTAGCTCCAAGAGGGATGAAATGCTACCTTTAATTAAGAGGATATTAATTCTGAGATGTAATTTCTGACAATTTAAGTGTTAAACATATTTTTCTTTATTACGTGCTATTTTATTAGAAAAAATGAGCATATTGGAGATGAACAAGAGAAAAGATGAGTGTACCACCTGTATTTCTTTCTAATGTGAACTCCAGAGAGAATTTAATTCACTATTATGAAAGAAAGTCTCTCTGAGAATACGGCATTTTCATGCAGAAAGGGTAGTAAAAAGTACTTTTTAAAAGTATTCACAAATATTCAATCAGTTAACTGCTGAATTGTGTTCAGTGATATTCACCATTATTTTATATTCACTTCCACAAATGAAAATATATTCATTCAGATGAATTCAGTCCCTGAAGTAGCAGTGGAATGCAAAAATCTCTCAAGCCTCCTTGCAGGTTCATGTGAGTGCTGATGCAGAAACCATTTGCATGGAGTCATTTAGGAAGCACAAACAATTGGCCCATAAGTCAAAATGTTCAAATGCAGTGAAATACAGAAATGGGAGTCAGGCTGGTATTGTGATCAATAGCTTACATCCACCAGACCTGATCCTGCAATCAGGCTGGTTCTGTGGGCTAATGAAACCACAGAGTCACAGTGACTTTAACGGGGTATGGTGGTTCATGGGACTGTCACTAATATTGAATTGCAGGATCAAGGTCTATGGGATGAAATAGTCATTTCTATAAAACTCATTTCAGAAAAAAAAAAGGATGATAGTTCAAATAAACTAGGCTTTCTTTCATAGACAATGTATGAACAGAAACAGGTGACAGAAATCTGTATCATCCCTTTTTGATTAGCAGCTATAAGTTAAAGGTAACGAGCTGGGATGCTGCTAATGCAGTGCATTTAAAATAAATAGAGAGGTGATTAAATGAAGACAGTCTATAATGGTGTGAACTACCTAATATATGGTGCTAGACTGCAGTATATCTATAATGGAAAATGTTCTTTGGACTGTGGTAGAACGACGTTAATTCTGTCCAAGTTTGTAATTTCTGTGGCATGTGGAAAAACATAAATGCATTTTGGTAGTATGCTGTTTCAGGATTGTCTGCTTTTAGGAGATGCCCAGTTGTTTAGATTGGTATTCTGAACACCCCAATTATGCAGTGGATAAAATCACCTCTTGAGCTCGCCAACTTCCACTTCTGCATTTGATGAGAGTGTGTTTGAAGAATAAAAAATGGGGAACTGCTGGCTGTTTCTGCAATAAATATTGAAAGGGTTTCCAGCTTAAACTAATAATATGTAAGAGAAACATCTCTGGCTTAAGTATTTTCATAAATATTTCAAACTTCTTCCCTCACTGGTGGTAGTAGTTTCTTGAGGCAAGAGCTCATTCTCTGCATGCTAGGCTTAGTTAGTAGTAAGTCTTTCCTCCAGAAAGTGTGCAGTGTTAAATTATCACCATTGCTGCAGAGCTTAGAAAAAAGTTCTTGTATAATGTGATAAAGGTAGACCTCAAAACCAATCTCTGTAATGTTTTGCAAGACAGAGGTTTTCATCCTTGGATGAATATTGAAAGCAAATGCAGAGTCTTACTTCTGTTTGTTTGTGCTTTTAAATGAAAACTACCAGATCTAATTCTCTTTTATGTTCCACAATTTTTACATCTGTATCATGGTATTAAATTCAATAAAGTTTCTTCAGCTTAAGACGGGAGTAAGAACATAGCATGTTATCTGGCTTCGGCTCACTTTTCTGTCTTACTGGCAGACTTGATGAACATCTTTTGGTGAATATGTTACTAAAATATTAAAAACTGCTAAAGAAAAGAGATTTTTCTTTAGCACTGGATGTTTGCAATACCAATAAGAAGATGAGATACAAGAGTGAAAACTTATGGAGTGCAAGTGGATTTATGAAATTGAGGGAGAGAAGTTTCACCTATTTGCAGGAAGCCTTACTCTGGATTCTCTTGCATTTACAGTAAGAAAGTGTCTTTAATTATATTAGCCAAAATGAGTATTCAAGGCATTTCTGCTGTAGAGCACTATTGAGTGTTGTTGATCAACAAGGTCTGGCACACAGCCTAGCTGCTGTTTGCAGTAAAAAAGGGCTACAGAGTTCAATAGCAGAAAATCAGAGCTGTAAAGGATCTTGTTGAAAAGTATCTTAGAATACTGTGTTCTCCTCTACTGAGAATACAATGGCGAAACCAAAGGTGGTATTGCTGCTTGTTCTTAGAATCCAAATATATATCTGATTGTCTGGCTTTTTATGAACAGGTATCTGGGTATTAAATTGAGATGAGCTAGCAATTTTAACAACAAAGCCTATGTATTATTTAAATGAATACTGCCACTCTATTACTAGTTTCTTTCATTGCTTCACTTGAATGGCAAATGTATTTATCTTTTACTGTCACTATAAAATCCCTTCCAACACAAAACTGCAAACACCACAAGGGAACTATCTCCTTTCTGGTAACAATGCTTTTATTATTTTTACTTTAACCATCATTGTATATAAGAAGGAGGCTTTATGATAAAGGACCTCATGCCTAGAAAAATTATGTCCTCTTGTATTATATATATTATGAGAATTATAATAATTGTTTATTGTTGCTAGTAAAAGCAAATGATCTGTTCAGCTACATTTAATCAACTACGAGTTCATTTTCCAATGCATAATGTTGATATCCTACTTTCAATAGATTACAGAGGGTTTTACACTGTATTTTCTTCTGTTTCAAAAATAATAGAGATGGCCACTCTTACAATAAGTTCTGATGAAGGGCCCATACCTACCTTGCAGCCTCATAAATATTATATTTATAAAGCTTCATGTGATGACTGTATGACCCTATTTAGAACATACAAAGGGTTGTTTGGGGGAGGGGTTAAACTTACATTAGGAAAGTTGCCTACCAAGCGGCTTTTTCTTTCCGTAATAACCTTTCTTTCTTTCATCAAAAATAGCAGAACTAAAAAAGTCTGCTGTAAGATTTGTCTGATTTTGTTTTTTTTAATGACTGTGAACGTGACACGCTAACGAACACGAGTAATGCTATGTTTAAAATAGGCTGGAGGGAAAGAATACCACAGCAGTGTAAAAACAAAGAAAAAAAGTGGCAGCGATTCAAGCAGGTCAGCACCCTCCTGGTCAAACCTTAGGCTAAGGTTTGTTCGATGTTGAAAGGAAATGTAACCATTTAAATTTAATAATTCAGCAATTTAACTGGGGCTGCCTGACAGCAGTGCTAGAGGGTGGACTGCACTTAGCCCTGTGGGCCACGGAGAGCCATGGCCGTAAGAGCAGCGGGTGCCACGGGCACCAGCAGCCCTGCCATCACCCGCTGTGGAGGTTGCAGACAACATCTGGAGGCCCACGCGACCACTGCCAATCGCCAGGCCGCGAGGGGATTTGAACGGACCAATCAGCATGGGGTATCCCCTACTGGTCCTGTAACTGACCCCTGGGGGGGGGGGGGGGGCTGGGGGAGAGGCCCCAGGGGCACGTGAGGGATAGCGCAAGGGACTGGAGGAGTGGGATGAGCCGCAGGATGAGGGAGGCCTGGTCATAGTTTGAAAAAAATCAGCATGTATCTCTGACTAAAGTGTTTTGGTATCTCTGCACTGTCAGCTTGGTCTTAAACTGCAACACTCGTTCGTGCAGCTTTCCTCACCTTGATGAATAGTTTAAGGTGTCCATTACAGCTCTGGTGTCTGTCTCTCACCTTCCCAGACTGTCATGTCTGGATTTTGAGAAGAACAGTGTAAAGAGTAAATTCGGAGATTTTTTGTTTTCATCATCAACTGGAAGGATTTTTTAAACAATGGAAACACAGATGGTGGCTGAAATATCAAAGCACTGCTTTTCTTACAGTACAAATTAACAATAATCACAAATTCATCACATCGCTACTTTTTTTTTCCTGTTTCTTTACTGAAAGCTGATTAGAGGCTGTAACACTCCTGTATCATTTTTATCCAGGTTTCCTAAGGAATTAGAGGCGTATGATGACACTGTCTTTTTCTTTTACCACAAAGACTTTTTGAACTGGTTTCTTAATTGCAAGGAAATTTGACAGACGGGTGAAAGTTTAAAAGTGATCAGGTTAGTATGACAATAATGTACTGAGTAAAGGAGAGAGACCTCAGTCGGTGCCCTACAAAGTATGAGATGACTGCAATATTAAGTACTGGAACATGGTAGTAAGCATCCCTCAATCACATGAAAAGCTCCAGTAAGGAGAACTGCATATTTTGCATGGAATGACCCAAACATGAGACAAAGTCATAGTAGCTGAGGCTTTGTTAGCTCTGCTGTCACAGATCTGTGTATTCTGCTGATAGAATTCACTACATTTCTTGTCCCTGTTTTGTAAAATGTAGGCCACTTGCACGTATTTTTTATGAATTAGCTCCTTATGATTAACTGTAAAACTTTATAAGAAAGTTAGTCATTTTTCCACTAATTTGATTCTTGATATGGCTGACCTAATGACTAATAAATAAATGAACTTTCACTGCCATAATGAATTTGCTGAGAACTCCTAAGCATTTGAAGTTTCTCTTTCAGCAAGAATTGTTCATAATTTGTAATAATTTAAGGTATCTGTTTTGTCAGTTATTTATGTTTCTCGCTTGAATTATCTCTATCTTTGCCAATGCTTTAATTATTCAGAGCAGTGTTTTGCAGCTCAGTGTTGGCAGTCTCTTATGTGCAAGTCTATTTTTCTGAGCATTACAGACTCATTTTTCAGCCAAAACATGGAAAACTCATCAAAAATTCATTTTCCTGAACTCTTTCAGTGCAGCTCTTTTCACTATAATGTAGGATGAACGTGAATGTCAGAATCTTGAATGCTTCCTCAATACCAAATTGTTGTCCTCTACACTACAACACTGAGGGAAGATCTCATTCAGTTCAGCACAGAACAGTATTTTCAAGAGAAGGAGCAAGTATAATGTAATGGGGATCTCTAATCCAATTGCATTTCCTGTGAAGATTGACTCTAACATTTTATTATCCTGTAAAATGTTAACTTTTAAGGGATTACATTTGTCCCCAACAATTTCAATACTGATTTAAAAAAAAAAGAATGGAATGATGAAGTCAAGCCTTGTGCCTGTTTTGTCTTTGACCCAAACCTTACACCATAGAGAATCATGATGTAGTTGTGTATTATCTCAAGAAAAACTCCTGAGGGGAGGAAGAAGAAATGGACATTTACTCAAGTAATGTGTATGTCTACAAGATGCTTGTGTTTTAAATTAAATTTTTCAGATTCTGGTCCTAAATGAGCAGAGGTCATGGATATATTACCACTACTGTGAAAGTCGTCTTCCTGACACTTTTTCTCAATCCACATTGACCCTGATATTTCAGCTATGATCATGCTGAAAGATAAAGTGGCAAGCTGATAAGTATTAACCGGAACGCATGAGTGTTCAGATCAGAAAATGAAGTGCATTCAGTACTGTGGGAGTTGGTTTTCAAATACCATGTGCTTCCATGTTCAAAAATGTGTGCCAAAATATGCCAGCTGGGACGACATGTGTTGCCACACACCAAATGTAAATTCAGGCTGTAAATTAATTAAGCTTCTTATTTTAGTCTAACAGAAAAAAAAACCCCTGCTCTGTTGCCAAGACTGTAACAGATTTTTCTTAACATATTGTCCATTGACAATTTAATATGAGTATTACAAATAGTTGTGCAACCAACATCACAGCTTGTTTCCATAGGGCCTTTCTTCGTCTCCTTATTCTGAAAAGCTGGTATTGCAGTTCTGAAGTAGTGGTCACCTTCATTTCTCTCCATAAAACCTCAATTAGACTTAGACTGGAAGCAGGGAAGGTAGGGAGGAAAGATTCTTTTTGGATCACCATCATCATCTTCTCATTTTCTTCATGAAACTTAATTGCATAAACTTTCTTCACCCATTTTGAGATCCTTTGTAATCTTCCCATATAAATGACTTTATTAAATGAAACAGTGTACAAACTATAGTAAAATCAGGTAGAAACTGAGTAGAACTGAGTATAGACAAGAAAAATGGACCCATTAAAAAAATAAGGATGTCTTGTGGATGAAGGTAGAAAGAAAATGGAGCCTGATGGTACCATGCAATTAAATGATCACAGGCAGACCACTCTGATTTCCAGTAAATTTACTGATGCTGATCATAAATTTCTATTAGACAGTAATAATAAATAAACCCATTACTTTAATCTGAATGCCTGAAAAAGCATGCATAATGAAGTGTTAGGTCAACACTATTAAAAATGGCTATTTATCTTGGAAGTTGAATTTGAAATGTTTTTAGGTATTTTGAGGATATGTATGTGCTTTATAGAGGGAAGGTGTTCAGCACTTTCTCAAAATCAGGTCCTTTTTTAGGGAGGCTCAAGCTGAGGGATCAAGTAAGAGCATTTTCAGAAGCACTGGTTTTGAGTAACACTAGTTACACTGAAGCAGCTGTGAAGTTTTGGCATGTTCTTTAGCAGAACAGGTGAGGTTCTATATCATCAGCAAGCACTAACTGAAAAATACTTTAATATGCACATTTTGAGTTTTGTTCTTGTTTCTTTTACTTTGCATTCACCAAAGGATCAGGGCTGTATTGTATGTGTGTACCACAGTGACAATAATCACTGATTTTTTTTTTTTCCTGTTGTGATGGATGAATCAAAAAAAAAAAGGTCTTTAGTTTGTCTTTGGAGAGTCAGACAAGATAGTTCATCCTCAGTCTGGCATGTATTTAGTGCATCATATCCTGTGGATCTTCAGACTTATTCCTAGAATAGTGAAAAATTATTTTCCTAACAGCTTTGGGAAATAATGATATGCTAAAATTAATAAGACTTCAACAATTCACCAGTATTTTCATATATTTGCACTGATTCATGTGAGAATGAATCTCTGAAGCCATAATAAAGTCACTTACGGTTTCTGTTAAGAAATGTACTTCTATTGCATTTTCTGCTTTTTTGAAGTATTGGTCTGACTTCTTCAGGCTCATTGTCTAGATATTCCAGCCAGCCTGACTGTTGTTTAGACTACTGGATTGCAAACAGAGTTTGAACCTGGATCTTTATGGCTAGGCCAAAATTTTCTGCTACTTAGAACCAGCTTTTTTAATCAGTCAGGAGCTTGATTGCTCTGAAAGACTAAATGGAGTCTCAGTTTTATGGTTGTTTCCACATACACTGACTTTAAAATGCATTACTGCAATTCTAATAATGATTGACTTGTTTCAGAATGGTGTTACTGGGAATGTCCTTTACAGGTAATATTCTCAAAACCCATAGGTAGCCTAAAATGACAAACATTTCCTAAGACAGTATTTGAAGAGAATGCAGTACATGTATCAATGGAGGATTCCATTGAGGATTTCTCTTGGTTTGTTTCCAGGCATCATAATGTCTTTTTTTTTCCCCCAAGGCAAAAAATTTTACGCTGCCAAAGGGAGCAGAAATCCTTCATGTAGTAAAGTCTTACTCATTTTCTGAAGCTCAGTCCCATTTATATCCTGGTATGATTATTCACAACTCAATTTTTATTGATTTTTATATGTAATCTCTGAAACAAGAGATACCTAACAGAAGACTCAGCCATAAATTTATACAAATCCGTGGTGTCATACAGCTTTCTTGCTTGTGTCTCTATTTATGGTGCACTGAAGCTGAGTCACAAGAAAATCATGGATTTATGAAGCTTCTTTCATAAACCAGAAAATGTAAAGTTTTACTGCTCTTTAGGCACAGATTATTAATGCTGTAATGACGTTAAAGAGTATTAAATGCAAATTTGCAAAGCTCCGAAGAGCTTTATTAGGATAAGCAACATTTTTATTGAGTCACTGTTTTAATGAAAATCTGGCAAAGTAAATATAAGCAAAGGCCACCACAGATGTTCTGCTATGCTTCATCAAGGAGTAAGCTGCTGAGTGCTTGGGGGTAGAGAAGAAAGCTTGAATGCACCCAGTCTTTATGTATGTTTACCCCAGTTGATTTATAGTGCCCGCTGCATGTAAAACACAGGGGAGCGTTCAGTAATGAACCAGAAAAAGGAAAGGATCAGAATCTGTATAATACTGTAACGGACATGCCAGATAAAGCAAATGAAAGAGATTCTAGTCTGCCAGGTGCTTTAACTGAGTATGGAGGTTTTCTAGGGTGCGGGGAGAAATGGTGCTCATGACTCTGTAGATGACAATCAATCACTGTGAATTTTAAAAAGAAATAAATCTAATTGTAAATTAGTTCTGCTCATGGCAACAGCATTATGATAGCAATATGATTATATTGTTCACTAAAAACTGCAGGCTTGTACAAGTGGACATGTATCATGGATCATACTTATATAAATTTTACTTAGATAAGAATCTAGAACTATCTCAGATGACACTGTGGTGCCTTTGAAGTATAATATGCTATATGGGAGGTGTGACAGAAGCTATTTAATATCACTTCAGAAGGCTAGATATAATGTGGAATCCTGTTTTCTGTGTAATTATTTAGGCATATAATATGCAGAAAATATTGAATTAATTTATAAGCATGGAGGCTGTATATTTCCGACAATTATTGCCTGACTGTGTCATACATCATTAATATATGAGAGTTTCATAGGGTCCAGATTGTCATATAAAATTTCCATAATTACTCAATCCTGTGTTTTAAGATAGGGAAAGGAGTAAGGCAGAAGATCATAAAGTGCATTTTTGATTCTGTTGGGACCATCTCTGCTACTATTGCCCACACTCTGGCAGTTCTCATATCATAAACCGTTTGTCTCAAGTTTTCATAATTTGTCCAGGAAATATGCTTCTTTCTAAAACCTGGGAGCTGAGTCATAGTACATGGTCCATCACCTTTTTGTACATAGGTGAAGAGTGCTTATGCACCTTAATGATGTTGAAAAACTGATGTGAAGCTGTCTGGGACCAAATCCTGCAACAGAGACTAGAATCTTAAAGTCCAATGAAGAAGTACATTTGTAGTGTAAAAAGGGTCTGCTTGTGGCTGTCCACACGTAGAAAAGGAAACAATCTTCAGACCACTTCTGCAGTGCAAGAAACTAAATGAGAAAGTGATTTTCCCCTCTGTTGTATAGTATCTCCAGATGTCTTGTATCTTTCTTCAGGTGGTGAACAGGGTCCCTGAGATGGTGTTTTTAATCTGCCTGTTGGTAGAAGAACCTGTTTTATGTCCTGCTTTTTTTGAGAAGTGAATTGAAGCAAAACTGTAGCTCTTGAATTTTGGTGAAAATAAGGGTATTTCCGTGCTTTTTTTTTTTAATATTTCACAAGAAGAAAATTTTGAGTGTGGGCCGGTGGTGTGTGTGTGGTACCATTGAAAGGATTTGTGTGACTTAGTGCAAGCCTTATTAATTTTCAGTCTAACTTGTTCTCCATTTATTTCACAAGATATTTTTTGTAGGTTTCCATACACACTAATTAATACATGTTATGGACTAAGATATAGAAGAAAGACTGATGAAATGGCCCGGGACTATTACCTTATTCTCATTAAAATAATTCTGGATGAGTGTTAATTAGATTAAAAGCCATTTAGATTTGTGCTTCAAAGTAACCAAAGTGGCTTTTAAAAGCTGAACAGTATCTTTAGAACAGAGTAAACCATCTAACCAATCAAATAAAGATCTCATAGTAACAGTCAGATATAATTTGACTAATGACAATATAATGGTTCCATAGAATTTGTTAACAGATTCTGTCATTTTGAAATCAACATATAATTAATATCAGGAAATAGCTGCAGCAATTCAGCCATTCCTATTAGTTTCAGCTGTGGAATAATCATGGTGTTCCCATTATACATACATACACTGTAGTGTATCAAAGATTACTTCTTTTATTTCGGCTAAAATTATGCCATTGACCTTTATAAGGATCTCTGTTTCCCTAGAGTCCAGGGAAACATGATAGTCTTGCACTGTTCTCTCAGACTCAGGATGATAAGCTCTTGCTTTGCAAAACAATTTTCCCATGTGAATTTTTAATATGATACCCACATTTATGCTTTCATAGAATCATAGAATGATTGAGGTTGGAAAAGACCTCTAAGATCATTGAGTCCAACCACCGACCCAACACCACCACCCACCAAACCATGTCCCTAAGTGCCTCATCTACTCGTCTTTTAAATACCTCCAGGGATGGGGACTCAACCACTTCCCTGGGCAGCCTCTTCCAATGTTTAACCACTCTTTCAGGAAAGACATTTTTCCTTATATCCAATCTAAACCTCCCCTGGCGCAACTTGAGGCCATTTCCTCTTGTCCTATCGCTAGTTACTTGGGAGAAGAGACCGACACCCACCTCGCTACAACCTCCTTTCAGGTAGTTGTAGAGAGCGATGAGGTCTCCCCTCAGCCTCCTTTTCTCCAGGCTAAACAGCCCCAGTTCCCTCAGCCGCTCCTCATAAGACTTGTTCTCCAGACCCCTCACCAGCCTCGTTGCCCTTCTCTGGACACGCTCCAGCACCTCAACGTCCTTCTTGTAGTGAGGGACCCAAAACTGAACACAGTATTCGAGGTGCGGCCTCACCAGTGCCGAGTACAGGGGCACGTTCACTTCCATACTCCTGCTGGCCACACTATTTCTGATACAGGCCAGGATGCCATTGGCCTTCTTGGCCGCCTGGGCACACTGCCGGTTCATGTTCAGCTGGCTGTCGACCAACACCCCCAGGTCCTTTCCTGACAGGCAGCTTTCCAGCCACTCTTCCCCAGGCCTGTAGCGCTGCATGGGGTTGTTGTGGCCAAAGTGCAGGACCCGGCACTTGGCCTTGTTGAACCTCATACAGTTGGCCTCGGCCCATCGATCCAGCCTGCCCAGGTCCCTCTGCAGAGCCTTCCTACCCTCGAGCAGATCAACACTCCCGCCCAACTTGGTGTTGTCTGCAAACTTACTGAGGGTGCACTCGATCCCCTCATCCAGATCATTGATAAAGATATTGAACAAGACCGGCCCCAAAACTGAGTCCTGGGGAACACCGCTCGTGACCGGCCGCCAACTGGATTTAACTCCATTCACCACAACTCTCTGGGCCCGGCTGTCCAGCCAGTTTTTTACCCAGTGAAGAGTACACCGGTCTAAGCCGTGAGCTGCCAGCTTCTCGAGGAGAATGCTGTGGGAGATGGTGTCAAAGGCCTTACTGAAGTCCAGGTAGACCACATCCACAGCCTTTCCCTCATCCACTAGGTGGGTCACCTGGTCATAGAAGGAGATCAGGTTGGTCAAGCAGGACCTGCCTCTCATGAACCCGTGCTGGCTGGGCCCGATCCCCTGGTTGTCCCGCTCATGCCTTGTGAGCGCCCTCAAGATGAACCGCTCCATAATCTTCCCCAGCACCGAGGTCAGGCTGACAGGCCTGTAGTTCCCCGGATCCTCCTTCCGGCCCTTCTTGTAGATGGGCATCACATTGGCAAGCCTTCAGTCGTCCGGGACCTCCCCCGTTAACCAGGACTGCTGATAAATGAAAGAGAGCGGCTTGGCGAGCTCCTCTGCCAGCTCCCTCAGCACTCTTGGGTGGATCCCATCTGGCCCCATAGATTTGTGAGCATCCAGGTGGCATAGCAGGTCATTGACTGCTTCCTCTTGGATTATGGGGGGTTCATCCTGCTTGCCGTCCCTGTCTTCCAGCTCGGGGGGCCGAGTACCCTGAGGATAACTGGTCTGCCTGTTAAAGACTGAGGCAAAGAAGGCATTGAGTACCTCAGCCTTTTCCTCATCCTCGGTGACAATGTTCCCCCCTGCATCCAATAAAGGATGGAGATTCTCCTTGGCTCTCTTCTTGTCATTAATATATTTGTAAAAACTTTTTTTGTTGTCTTTAACGACAGCGGCCAGATTGCGTTCTAGCTGGGCTTTTGCCTTTCTCATTTCTTCTCTGCACAACCTAATGAGATCCCTGTACTCTTCTTGAGTCGCCTGCCCCTTCTTCCACAAGTGGTAAACTCTCCTTTTTTTCCTGAGTCCCAGCAAGAGCTCCCCGTTCAGCCAGGCCAGTCATCTTCCCCACCCGTTCTTCTTACAGTGTACAGGGACAGCCTGCTCCTGCGCCTTTAAGACTTCCTTCTTGAAGATCGTCCAGCCTTCCTGGACCCCTTTGCTCTTCAGGACCATCTCCCAAGGGACTCTCTCAACCAGCGTCCTGAACAGGCCAAAGTCCGCCCTCCGGAAGTCCATGGTTGCGGTTTTGCTGGCCCCCCTCCTTACTTCACCAAGAATGGAGAATTCTATCATTTCATGGTCGCTAAGCCCAAGACAGCCTCCGACCACCACATCTCCCACCAGTCCTTCTCTGTTTGTAAACAGCAGGTCGAGCGAGGCACCTCCCCTGGTAGGCTCACTTACCAGCTGTGTCAGGAAGTTGTCTTCCACATGCTCCAGGAACCTCCTAGACTGCTTCCTATCTGCCGTGTTGTATTTCCAGCAGACATCCGGGAAGTTGAAGTCCCCCACGAGAACAAGGGCTAGCGATTGAGAGACTTCTGCCAGCCGCTTGTAGAACGCTTCATCCACCCCTTCATCCCGGTTGGGTGGTCTCTAACAGACTCCCAGCAGGATATCTGCCTCGTTGGCCTTCCCCCTCATCCTTACCCATCAACACTCGAGCATATCATCATCACAATCGTTGAGCTCTAGACAATCGAAACACTCCCTAACATACAGAGCCACCCCACCGCCTCTCCTTCCTTGCCTGTTCCTTCTGAAGAGTCTATAGCCATCCATTGCACCACTCCAATCATGGGAGTCACCCCGCCATGTTTCTGTGATGGCGACTAAGTCATATCTCTCCCACTGCACAATGGCTTCCAGTTCCCCCTGTTTGCCGCCCATGCTGCGTGCATTGGTGTAGATGCACTTGAGCTGGGCTATTGATTTCGCCCCCAGCGTCAGCATGCCACCCCTAGGCTCATCTCTAGTGAGCCTGGTTTTATCCCCTTCCCCCTTCAAACCTAGTTTAAAGCCCTCTCAATGAGCCCTGCCAATTCATGAGCAATGATCCTTTTCCCCCTGTGAGACAGCTGGACTCCATCTGCCGCCAGCAGGCCCGGTGCCATGTAAACCTCCCCGTGATCAAAAAAGCCAAAATTCTGCCGATGGCACCAGCTCCAGTGCCCTGAAGTCCCTTTTGATCACTGCAGCACTTCTTTCCACAACCTCATCACTGCCAGCCTGTATAACCAGCAGCGGGTAGTAGTCGGAAGACCGTACCAGACCAGGGAGCTTCCTAGTGATGTCTCTGACCTGGGCCCCAGGGAGGCAGCAGAGTTCCCTGTGGGACGGGTCCGGTCGGCATATCGGGCCCTCTGTTCCCCTCAGAAGGGAATTGCCTATGACAATTACCCTCCTTTTTTTCTTAGCAGCGGCAGTCATAATGCGTGGGGCTGACTGCCTCACCCTAGGAGACCCCCTGGATGGACCTTCATCTACATCCTCATTTGCCAGGCCCTCAAGTTCCAGGGCCCCATATCTGTTGTGTAAAGGCAACCGGGAAGGTGAGGGAGGCCAGGCGGGGGTTCGCCTGGCACCCCGAGCAGGGACTTGTTTCCATTCCCTCCCGTCCCCTCTTTCTACCTGGTGGCAAGAAGGCAGGGGATTCTCTGCTTCTCGCGGAGCCTCCATCTGCTGCCTCTGCCTCAGGGACGGTAGGGTGCAGCTCCACCAATCTATCTCCCTCTCACACTCCCGGATACTCCTCAACCTTTCCACCTCCTCCTTCAGCTCTGCCACCAGGCCGAGCAGATCATCCACCTGGTCACACCGCACACAGGTGGTGTCTCTGCTGCCCTCCGGTACAGCTGACAGGCTCAGGCACTCCCTGCAGCCAGAGACCTGCACAGCTGTATGCTTGCGTGTGAGCTCTGTCTGGGTCGCCACATTCCTTCTGGCGACAGCTTTCGGCCGAGTGGAAACCATAGCTGGTCCTCTTCTCGGAAGCCGACGATTACCAATTGAGTTGGCCTCTAGAGCCAGGAGCGGGGCTGCGCCTTGCCCGCTCACCTTCCCTGCGCAAACTGCCGCGCCACACCCTGTTCGCCGCGCTCTGGGGGCTGCTCTTCTAAGTGAGGGGGTTAGGCTGCCGCCCCTCTTGTCCCCGCCCACGCTGAGTCAGAGCTGCCGCTCGTCAGGAGCTCCCTCCTCCGGCTCGGGGAATGGGGGGGCTGGGGCTCCCTCTCGCTCCCTGCGCTTGTGCTTTTCGCGGGTTTGGCCGCGGTTATGCTGCTTCAGGAAGAGTCCCCCGGCGCGATCCTCCGCTCCGGAGCCCTTCGCCTCGGTGGCTTCCTATTATGACTTAGAAAATAGAAATGATGTTGCTCTATTTCTAGTCTTTAAAAGTTTGAACTTTAATTCAGTAATCACCTTGAGTTAGAAAATGTCTGGACTGGATACAATTGGTTTGAATTCACCTCATGCATATTCCCACATGAACTGTGTAACTCACTTTTGACTGCAAATTCCTTACTGAAATTAGGCCTGTCTTGACTTTAAGGCTATACCATGAAAAACAGCATTCATGGCACTAAAAAGCACCTGGATCTTGGAAAAAACATTGCCACTTCTTTACGATATGATTAATACATTTTCATAACTGTATCTTGATGTTTTATGTAAATCAAAAGCATGTTTGGGAACCAGATGCATATCAAAGCTGTTACGAGAAGCTGAGACCCAAATATCTATGAAATAATCAGAATCTTCTCAAAAAGAACCACGACAAGTCAGAAAAAAACCGAAACCAAAAAGAACCAAACCGAAACCACTTATCATAAGTTATGATGGAGAAAATTGTAAGCAGTGCTTGCCAGGAGAATTAGGTGTTAGCTCAAAAGGTAACTGTAAACCTCAATTGTTTTAGGGTCCATCACAGCATTATGTGATGCGCCCTGGCTTTATTTTGAAAAGTGGCAAACTTAAATCTGGTTGCCGTGGAGAGTACTCACAATGACTAACTTCAGGTATTTAATTAAGAGGTTTGCATTAGGAACAGGCTTTCCATATAGAGAATACATAAAATCAATCGGAAATCCAGAGCGTGGTCAGAATGCCTAAACTGTGTGCTTGAGCACTTTAACTCTGCCTTTACTATGTCGGCAGCATTGGCTTCTAACTCCTAAATTAAAATCCCAAGTTTAAGTGTGAGAGTTTTCTCTTGTTAATATTCTAAGTTATGTACACTTACCAGAAAAAAATTAACCATCTAGAATTCTAAGCGGTTTTTGTTTTTTTTACTTCTGTATTCCTGTCAAACTGCATGGCCTTAAAGAATGAACTGGTCTCCATTCTTTTTTGTTTTCCTTCAACAACTCCCAAACGGAAGAGCAATATGACACAATTAGCAATTTGACAAAGAACTCCTGCTGGATGGATTAGGTGCTGCTAGAGAAGTAAAAGGGTATTATTTAGACCCGAGATGTATTAGTACGCATCACACTGGTACAATGCAGCAACGCTACCTGTGGAATAATAGGCAAAGGATAAATTTAATGGATCTGCATAGTTGAATGTCTGTCTGCAATTCTTCAGTGCTTATTTGCATTTCATATAAGAAATGGTAACTTGCCTTCTAGCACAGAGTAATGATGGTTTGTTTGTAAAGGGCACCATAGACAGAAAGATAGCAGCTATGGGGAAAATATGCTGGAAACCATGGCTTTATTTTTAAAAGCACCATTTATGTTTTAGCATGTTGTTATTCATGCATATTAACTAAATGTTTATAATGCTGGTGAAGACAAATTGATACTAAATTTAACTAGTCAGGATTGTCTCTGTCTTTCACTCCTTGCCTGAACAGCTTAATGTAGTCTAAAACTATCATTACTTTACTGGCTCTTAACATTTGCTAATATGTGTGCATATCTTTCGATCTTCGAAAACATTGTTTAAAGAAAATTGACAAACAATTGAGAAAGCACCAGCTGCTTGCATTACTAGTCCACGTTACATAATTACATCTTACAAATGAACTGAAATTGTCAGAGCTCTGTGATGGTGATAGTTGCATGAGTAAGATGTAAGTATTTTTTAAAAATAAACAGGAAGAAATAGATCACTACAGAGTACAAAAGTTATTTCTAAACTATACTCTAAAGAGACCTAGTCAGCTACATAGGCAAACAGAATAGCCTAGAAAGTTGACAAAGAAAATTGTTCTGGCTTGACCAAAAGTTAATTGTAACAAAATAGGTTGAAGCAGTCTGAAGACATCTTATTTTCCAGGTGCTCTTTTCTAAGGTCAAGATAGAAAATCGGGGCAAATACTGAATTTTGATTCTTCAGAGTTGATTAATAGCTTATTTAGCCCTTAGAAGTCTGTGTTGCTCTTTATTCATTTAGATGGAAAGATAAATGGTTGGAACTGGGACCTCCATTTTGGTATTACTTTACTGTATTTCCTACAATCTCAATATGCATGAACTGTCACATTGAATTAATCTGGATGTAGTTAAGAGCTTTCAGGACTGGAGCTTGTTTATGCTGATATATCAAAATATTTTTCCCCTCTGTGTCTCCTGTCCCCTCCCCCCCTTATTTTTACTGCTGACATATATTTTCTTTGTTATCAGTTAATGTAAAAATAAACACAGAATGTTGTACTGTTTGATCTTTACTTGTTTAGCCTCATCGGTGAAGCAGCACAGCAAGTGAGGTAATGGAGCATATTCTGAGAAGTCCTGCTGGTATCAGAAATGCTTGCCACTGCACCACAGAGAGAAATGCTTTAGAAAGGGTGACCATTAACAAATGAGAGTTTGCATTTACTGCTGGATAAAGCATGTGTAGAAATATGCGTAAATGACTGCAACTGTCCTGTTTTAGTCTGGTCCCTTGTTTTATGGCTAAGAGAGATATGACAATAAGCATCAAGCAGCCAAATACTTTGCACTGTTGACTAAATGAAAATCTGTGATAATAAGAAAGTATAAAGTAATTATAATTTGAATTCCTGGGGATCAAGTACTGTCCTTACTATCTTACTACACATAATCCCCCTACCTGGGGCATGTTTTCCAAATAATTTCCTGCGATACCAGCTCCCAGCCCGATGGATCACTGGCTACTCACACTCTAAATGCCCTCACATCTCTCATTGAGTAGCTAAGCACCCGCAAGACTGGTACTTTCTTGAGAATGGAGTGCTTGTGGCTTTGGCAGCTTTCCTTGAAATAATTTTTAATATCTGCCAAACCTCTGAATAAAGGCAACATGAATTTATTATACTAAAATACAAGATTTAAGAAAATTACTCTATTCAGAAAGAGGTATGTGACCATAAATGAAATCTGTGCATAATAACTACTTTCAATTTCATTTAGCACCAGATGATGTTTTCTCTGTTTCACTCCATTAAAAAGCTGACAGTATGCTTACGTAAGTGTGTCAGCCAAGATCTAGTCCTTTCACAAACATTGCCCTCGGTCTTCCCTTCTCTGAAATAGATACTGATCAAGGGCAAACTTGTTGTTGGCTTCTCAGTTTCCTCCTATTCAGACAAGGATTTCCTTTGAAGGGTTTGCAATAAGTTATAAACTCTATACTTAATCAACAGGTCTCTTAAAAAACTTCTCCCAGAGAACAGCTAATTTGCTGATAACTCTTGGGACATCTTGTGTCTCTTGGAGTTATCACTTGGCCAGGTAACATAAAAACTGCAACCCGCTCACCAAAGGTGAACGCAACACTTAGCAATGGCTTTGATACTTGACATGATTACCTCCTTGAATGAACTTCTACTTCTCCCTGTGGTCTGGTAGGATAGAGTTTAAGCTTAATGTGTAACCCTTTGCAACCTACCTATTGAAAACTTGTATTTTATGGTGAGATTAAGGAATGGAGTTTGTCTGGATTTCGTCTTAATTTCTGATGGATAAAACAAACCCCTAAACTTGCAGTGATAGTGTCATAGGACTGCTGGTTTTGGAGTAGGTTGACACCTATCCCTGATTTCCTTGGGCTGGGAACACTATTGCAAAGCTTTTTGCTGTTTATCTGCATGAAATCCAGGCTGCTGCCTATATAGACTTCAGTAAAATGTTTATTATTGGGCTATTTTTAATTCAACAAGGACTTAAAAGTACCAAAGCTGTAGTTATTTTTAGTTGAGGCTGGGAATGTTAAGTGGGAAGGAAACATAATCTAAGATAAGTTGTTTTGGTGGAGAAACTTAAATGGGCTGATAGGGTCATTTATTTATAGGATTCTGCATGACATTAATATCGGCTGCCTTGAGCAAATTTAAAAATCACTGCAGATGGCTTCCAACAGACAAGTGCTGTGGGATGTTGTAACAGGGAGCATTTAGTTTGTGGTAGCCAATGGAGTAATAAGGTTTTAAAAATAACTATAGTGTGCATAATTACTACTATATAGATAGGTAGTAATTTTCAAAACACTTCTGTATACTGAGTAGGAAGTAAAATGTACTAAATTAAATTTCTGACCCTTCAAGTTTCAAGGGCAGCCATATAAAGGAGTGTCATAATAGTTCTGAAGATACAAAATATTTAGGCTCTTTCTGCTTTTGAATGATCTTTTCCTACCTTTTGGATACTGGCTAAAATGAATCATTGGTGCAAATGATATGAAAATTTATAACAAAAAAAAAAAGAAACAAATTGCAACAAACTTGTAATGAAACCCAAAATTTAATACTGCAACTACAAAAATATATAATATAATCACATAGATTCTGTTTCTACTTGTATTAGTGCACATTCGCTGTGAAATAGGTAGGGTCATTATAAATTCATGTTGGTGGAAATTGAACAAGAATCCAACCTAACAACCCATGTAAAACAATAGTATTACCTAATTATCCTTCCAACCTCTTGAAATTAAATTTAATTATTTAGATTGTGATTGCCCCTAAACACTACCTTTTTGTCCTGTAATTGTAGAGTATCTGGAATGAAGAGGTGAGCGTTCATAAATAAGGCTTAGGACAACTAAAAATAGTTATTGTGTCAAACTCTGTGAGAGATAAAACAAAAATGTATGATGATGTTCTATGAACATGAAATACCCCTTTTGCTGAAACATACATACAAAAGAACAATAATTTTTTTTGAATAGGAATTATTTTTTCTTTATCTGATTTTTTATGCATAGTTCCTTACATATATATTCTATTATCCATTATCCTAAGTGTTCTGTCTCATGTTCTCATACATCTTAATTCATAATAACCTATCTTATCTCATATTGAAGCAGATTAAAATGTCACTCCTTCTATTATTGGAACGATAACAAATGTGGAATACTAAGACATAGGTGAAAATAATTTTTCCCATCTTCAAAAAATAAGTACATGAAAAACTTTGTTATTTGATTATGAGAAATTTTAAATTCACAGTTCAGTAATGTGTTTAATCATGCCATTAGTTTTAAGCATGCTGAGTACTTATCTGTTTAAGGATTAGTTCCTAAGTACTGTGGTGACTATGAACTGTACATCTCTGCAGACTGACATCTACTGACTGTCCTCAGATTAATCTTCATTCTTGATTTGCTTCCTGCTTTTAGCTGATATTGTTAACAAGAATGAACATTAATGCTCCTTGTAATGGCAATCAGCGAAACTCTGAGAGACCATAACTCTACACCATTCAGTATGGATCAAATTCGCAAAGAAGAGGGGTGAATATAGGTGCATGGCTGATTGTAAAGCTGTACCTGCACTGATAAATACCAAAAGGCAATTTCTTAACAATGGTTACTAAGAGTAATTTTCTATTTATACTATACCGCCCTGCATAGTTTTTCTCATGAAATGATTTTAAATTTATCATAGTCTTGTATGATAATACTATGATACAGTCATACTATAATTCTACAAAATGCTATGCTATGAGTAGTATATATTGAAAAGATTTAGTGAATATTTTTGTAGATTCAAGATCTACATGAGATCACCTTTGTGATCTTATTGAAATCACCTTTGTTATCTAATTGAAATTGCATTTTTTAGCAGAGGAAGTAATATTTAATACTTTTTGAGCCTTATACAAAATATGTTTTTTATAGGTTCTGTATGTTCCTATAATAAACTATTATATGTTGTATAGTAAAAGTGCTGAAATTATTAGATGGCTGCTACTCTCTTGCGTAATTGAATGCATGCACTGCACAGTGACCTTTTCTCCTTTCCTAGGTACTTATAAAACACATGATATCAGGAAGAGACAGAGAATTTTCCCACATGAGACACAACATATGCAACAGAGAGCATTTCTGAGGATGTGGAATTGTCAAAGATTTGAATGCGAAAGAAACCCGTGGAGATATAGGAAAACAAATTCACTGGTCCTTTCTTCTACTATAACAACAACTGTAAATTGGATTTTTGTAAATTTGTAAATTGGATTTTTGAACCAGTGAGTCAAGTCTTGTGCTATGACAGGCAATCACATCATGATTCATAACTGTATCAAGTTTCATCTTAAACTCTATTATTAGATTTTTTCCTGTTACACTATAACTTACCAGGAAGAAAATTTTTGTTCCAGAGACTTATGCTACTAGCAGCTAGAAGCCTTAATCTTGTCATCCTGTATGTAACATGAACAGTTTGCGTATTTGCTTTTGTGTTCTAATGTTTGCTGTATTCATACATAAAAACCTTAGTCCCCCTCAAACTAGGACCAAATCAAATTAGATCATCAAAGTCAGTGCTAGAATGTAGATGTGGTGGGTTGACCCTGGCTGGATGCCAGGTGCCCACCAAAGCCGCTTCTCACAGAAGCCACCCCTGTAGCCCCCCCACTACCAAAACCTTGCCATGCAAACCCAATACAGTAGATGAGACTAGAGATGGGGTAGTCAGCCAAATAAAGACCTCTTAAAATAAAATTTTGGCTTTTCATTATGTATTAGACTGCCTGGAAAAGTGTCTGGTCTGATCAACTTGTCAGTATCAGAATTAGCTGTAGAATAACGTGCTGACATGAATAGGGAGGAAAATATATCACCCTGAGGAAAACATTGTAATGTACGCTAGGAGAACAAGGAAAACTTAGAATGAAGAGTCTTAGAATTAAGAGTCAGGTACCTTATACAGACATCCAGATATCTCAGACAGACATAAAAGTAAAATATTTCTGTTAGTACTGTTTTTCTCTAAAAGACCGTAGAACTAGTAAATACAGAGACTTGAATGGAAAGATCGTGCTGGCAGAATACAATAAGTAAGCATTAATTCTTTAATCTTTTCTTATCTAATCTCAGTATTCATTCATGTAAGCCCAAAGCCACCAAGAATCTAGTTGTTCAGCAGTGCCTCTTAATTATATTCTCTGTCACTCTGCCCTCAAAATGTAGTATTTTAAGCTACATTATGTTCAACCAAAGGCTAGACTGAATAAAAGTGGAAGGAGAACTTCTTGTTTTTATGTGTGTGGGGAACAAGAATAAGTTTTTGCAAGTTTAGAGGGATATATAAATCCAGCTTGGGTATTTGAAGGACCTTGAATGCCTGGGATAGGTAAAAAATTGCTGTAGACAGTGTACCAAAGAGGAAGAATTATTCTAAGGGCATAAATACCTGTCTTGGCAAACTACATCTGGAAATGTAGCCCATATCTTTTATCTGTCACAGTAAAGCAAGAAACCTATGTTCTTCCTTTAAAAATATACTGAAAGAGCTATACTTGACTAGCCATAGGAACCTGCCAAATCCAACAGTAAAGAAGGTTGATAATAATCCTGCAAAAGAGGGAAGGAAAAAGAGAGCTGAAATATGGCACCTTCTCTGTTAAACAGAAAATACTACCTGCAATCAATCAGTTAGATTTCCATAAGAATTAGGAGGCTGAATATTTTGGAAGATCTAGACCAGAAGTTTTAACAAGCACACATGAAGAAGTGAAACAGTCAATCAGATCTAGACAACTTTGCAGACAAATACTAGTTTCTAGGGAAATGTGGTAATATTTCTTAATCCGTAATGCGTTGATTTTTAAGGATAGATGACTGCTTATGTAGCAGAACTCTTCAATGCCAACATAATGAGAGGGGTGAATAAACATTTAGTTATTGCATTTCTTTAGATGAAAGTACAGATGATCTTTTTTTGCCCTTCAGGAATGGTAGTTCTACAAACAATTTAAACCTCAGATAGACAAGTAAAGGGAGATTGAATCTATAGCTGCCTGTGAAGGACCTGCTTGAGGATTTGAATTATAGTCCTAATTTACTTCTCCGCTTGTTCAGACTGGGGGTTTTAAATGGTTTAAGGGAAGTAGGTATTAGCTCCCACTGAAAGCTCAAACCCCTTTGCAAAAGGTGATTTAAATTTCTCTTTATGGTGTTGCAGGTACCTGTTCCTATGTTTAATGCTGGTAGAATGTTTTCCACTTTTTAAAGCTGTCAAATTTACTATGTTAGATTAATCCTTGGCTCGTAACTATTACAAACTTCATAAAAAAGAGACGAAATTAATAAAGTTTGCAACCTGATCTTTTTAAGATCATGGGATGAAATACTGCTCCCACAGAAAGTAGGAGGGATTTTACTACTGACTTCAATGGGATCCACAGCTGTTATCCATGCGATAGAGTTATTGACAGAATTCACCTACCTGTTTCTTGGTAGTGGTTTAATTCATAACAACAGTGCTTACAAGATCGATACTTATGGCAATTATAATTGTCAAGCAATTGCCCATATTAATAATGTCTGCTGAATGCCTGACAAGAATTTGATGATGTTTGTATCTGTCAATTGCCTGAAGACATTTATAGAATCTACTAAGTGCTTCATTACATTTATAATTACCATCAAGTACCTCAAAGTATTTTAATGCTCCTGGAAAACCACACAAAACTTAAACATTGTGGAATTTTAATAAGTTCAGTATTTTTAATTTAAATATAATAAATAGTACTGGTCTAAGATTTTGTTGAAATCTGGCTTACTGATACATGATGAAGTTTGTAGGTCATGCCACTTTTGAATTATGGATGAGCTAAAAATTACTAAATTCAAACCCCAAAGCTTTCTTTTTTCTTTTTCTTTTTCTTTTTCTTTTTCTTTTTCTTTTTCTTTTTCTTTTTCTTTTTCTTTTTCTTTTTCTTTTTCTTTTTCTTTTTCTTTTTCTTTTTCTTTTTCTTTTTCTTTTTCTTTTTCTTTTTCTTTTTCTTTTTCTTTTTCCTTTTTCTTTTTCCTTTTTCTTTTTCTTTTTCTTTTTCTTTTTCCTTTTTCTTTTTCTTTTTCTTTCTCTCTTTCTTTCTCTCTTTCTTTCTCTTTCTCTTTCTCTTTCTCTTCCTCTTTCTCTTTCTCTTTCTCTTTCTCTTTCTCTTTCTCTTTTTTTTTTTTTTTTAATAGTATAACTCTATGAGAGGTTGATTTCTACTTTCTCAGTCTGTCCCTCTTTCATTCCTATCTCTCCTCAAGGAAAAGAATCCCATCAGGAACCAAGAAAAAAACCAAAACAAAACAGCAAAATCCTACTCTGATTTGAGATTTATTACTAAACATTCTTTGCCATAAGACGTATTTATAAACATTGGAGGCATTAGAGGTGGGCATATGACTCCATTCTGCTAGAAACTGTGTGGCAACTTTGCAGATACTATATTTGTGTTTTGAGAACTGCTTGTTTAAACAAGAGAGATTAAAACTATTCATCAATGAAAATGCTAAGTATAGGGTTGAGACGGCAAAGAGTATGTGTATGGTTGGTATCCCTGGTACATCCTCCTAACTGCCATGTATAGGCTATGGCACTCAGGATAAAGCTCTATGGAAGTGTGCTCGGTTGGAAGATGTTTTTTTTCCCACATTAACATGAGTGGAGTTTTTCATGGTGCTACTTGCCCTTGTGCAGCATCTCCTTTGGAGATATTAAATAATTATTATAGTCTTTACAAAAACTAAATCTGGTTCACAGGGGCTCAAAAAGGAAAAACAATATGAGCTGTGCAACATTTTGCTCGATAGTAAAACAGTCTTTAAATACTTAAATTTGCACAAAGCAGTAATCAGGCAGGGGAAAAAAACGCTTGAATTATTTAAGCTAATTTATCTAACAGAAAAAAATAACTCCACTGCAGGACTTCCATCTGTCTGCAATGGTAAACAGCTACCACCTGCTTCCTGTAAATGGCGGTATAAGATTATTACACAGTAAATGTCACAATTTCCATTTCAAAACCCCTTTTCAGCTGTCTGTATCTGCAGCAACAAAATAATAAATCACCTGCTACCATACTCAGAATAAATCCCCTATCTCTGTAATAATGATTGAGGGAAAGAGAGCCAGAAAAATGTTCTTTTTTGCTTTTTGCTTTCAGTTATATACAATTGTACCTAGATGATGATGTGAGAGAGATATATTGCACTGCATACTTTAGCAAATAGGACATTTTAATGCTGTATTAACATAAAAGGGCAAAAGTTACTAGTTTGTATATGCAATGACATCCACCAGTGACCTCTAAATCTATGCAAATATGTTGTAAAATATTGCTGTTAGTACAAGGAAGAAAAATATGCTTTAGGAAGAAACATTTTCTTTTCTAGAATTGCTTTTCCTTTGTTAAATAGTTCCTGAGGTCAAGATACTGTTCCAGCTCTGCAGTAACTGTAAGGATGCATATTCACCATGATTTATTTTGAGGGGCTGTAAGTTAACAGTCAAGGTGAAGTGGATGTGGGCAGAATATTTTAGTGCCTGTGTAGCCAGGGCCTGCGATTTCAAGTCAATGATCTGGCAATGATCAGCAATCAAACAAAGCAAAGTCCTGTATGATATTACATGCTCTACTGACATTTTGGTTTCTGACCAAAAGGCAGTGAGCTTTCAGTATCATAAAAGGATCATTCAGTGGACTATGGTCATACTGTCACTTGTGCAGCTATTGGCACAGGTTAATACTTCTTAATATATGTCTTAATACAACACATAACTTTCTGTATTTTTTGCATTGTTATTAAAATACTCAGTACAGTACAACCTCATTTACAGGGAGCATTTGATACCTGTGGCTTCCCTTTGTATCTCCTTTCTTTTCAAATTCATCACGGTTACTTTATGACTCAGTCATGCTTAAGATGCAGATCATAAGGGAACCTGCTTGAGGAAAGTATCTTTTACTGTGACAGCAGTTTCCTTCTCTCAGGTTCCAGACCTAGGTGTACCTCTTTGTGTCTTCTTCCTCCTCCCTCCCCTCTAATTCAGAGTCTGTCTAGGGATTTTTCTGGCCCATTTCTGTGCACCCGATCTCTGTGTCTCAAGAGCCCATTTTGCTGCATTTCACCTGCTTAGAGAAACTTTTATTTCCATATATGTCCGTGTGTGTGTCATGTTCTAATGATGCGGAATACAAGCAACAGATTATTTTATCTTCTGGGTAGAAGCCTGTGCTGTTTGTTTTGTATGGATCTAAATGTATATTTACTAAATAAAGGAAGATGAAGAAGCAAAAAGAGTTAATTATTTTACTATAAAATTAAGATTTCCTAAGTCTGTGCTTTTCTCAGAAAACCCTGGTCTTTTGAAAAGGTGCCTAACTTCAGACACCTGTATTTCCCTTCTGCGACAAAGATAGGAATTTCTAGAGTGTGAGCCAGATGTTGGTGGATGGGTTCCCTTTAGAGGTGACTATTCTTTTCTACTGATTGTAGTCAGAGCTGAGAACTGCTTTGCTTTTAGCTTGTGTGCTTCTGTTTGATCTCTAAATTGACGTAAGATGAACTAGAGCCCTTCCCTCAGAGTTCTGTGCTTCTTTGCTCCTAGGGAAAGGTGTATTTCCTTTATAGGAGCAAAGTGAACATTTTGTGCATAACACGAACAGTTACTACAGAATACGATTACAGAAACACATCAGAGAATGAAAGCATGGTTTAGGTTTGTGTATCTATCGATGGATCATTCCCAGTGCTCCAAATGTAATGATGGGAAATGATCATAAATTAAACAATTCATATTAAATCTCTGCCAAACAATCTGCTGTTAGCAAGCAGTTAAAATCTTCTGGTTTTTTGTGTCCCCCCAGTACAAGGGAGATATTGATGAACGGGCTAGACTACAGGGGAGGGCCGCTATGGCAGTTAGGTGCCTGAGGCATACATCATAGGAGACAATGCTGAGGAGAAGAGAATGCTAGCGGGGATCTAATAGCAGTCTTCAGCTACCTAGTGGAGTAGACGGAGTCTGGCTTTTCTCAGAGGTGCACATTGAAAGGATGAGAGGCAGCAGTCATAGGTTGCAACACGGAAAATTTGAACCAGACCTAAACAATAATATATTCACAATGTGAATGGTGAATCACTGGAAAAGGTTGCCCTAGGAGGCTCCTAGGAACAGCTTCTTAGGACAAAGCTCTTGGCAACCTGATCTAACAGAAGTTAACCCTGTTTTGACCAGGAGGTTCTATTAGATGACATTTGTAAGTCCCTTCCAACCTAATTTTTCCTATGATTCTATCTCCTCTTTCCCCTAAATTTACAGAACAACTTTCTAGTCTGCAGTGAAGAAGGAACTCATGGTATGAGTGTCCCTGCTCTGGGGAATGCAGTGTCCTCCTGGTAGGAATCACATAGTCTATGCTGACTTGTCCCATTAGCACTCTGGCTAGCAGCTATGTGGCTTATAGCCCAAGATTATTTTGCTTTTGTGGGGATGTTATTGGATAATGCTAAGGCGTGGACAGCTGGAGGTGCTCAAAAAGATTGGCTTTGGTCGAATAAAATGTTGCTGTTTTCTCTCTTTTCCTGTCAAGTGCTACTGGTACAACTAGCAATGTGAGGGAAAGGGTCAGGCCTTACAGTCCGACTAACCTGGACACCAGGGAACAGGGAACGTTGTAGCCCTGTGCTGGTATTACTGCATAAGTTTTGCTACGTGAAAGTAAACTTAACTATGTATCTCTAACTTTACAGATATTCTTGTGAAAGAAGATGGCACGCCTATTTAAAGGACAAATGTGAAGTGAATCTAATGTATACAGGAAGATAGATAGTTTCTAGGTCACGTATATTTTTGGTTCCTTATTTATCAATAAGAAATTGTTGAGGTTGTTTTTGTACTTTACCATTCTACTTGTATTTGATATGAAGTGTTCTAACATTCCTGTAGCACTCTGTCATAATTAAAATGAACCCTAGTGGTAACATAATTACATGATGGTAGAAAATGACTTAATCTATTTCTAAAACTGGCTTTACCAAGTATGTTTGATCATTTTAATTTCATAAGGATAAATCATGAACTTTAATAATTGAAATACAAACCAAATTAACTAAATGATACAATGTAATTAGGGATGCAATACATGGGGTTATATTACAATCTGATTAAATATGTCTCAGAAGACTCTTTTCTAAAAAACTAATTCATTAAAGATTGTAATATTATCACGCAGAAATTAACTGCTTCTTCCATAGTTTCAGTCTGAGGTAATTTGAATTAGTTTCTTTAAAATAATATGCAAGAAGCAAGTTTGTGTTGCAAAACCTTCATCAATTTCTGAGAAAGATGAAAGAGGCAACATTAAAGTGAAAACTGGTAATATTAGAATAGAATTAAACAGAATAATTTTACAGTGCAAAATCTGTATTTTTTGGGGAAAATGTTAGAAAAAAGGAGCAAAGCTACCCTATGTGGACCATTGCAAACTATGGGTTAGTGGTGATCCTAGCTTCCTTGAGAAGCTCTCTTGCAGCTGAAGTTGTAAATGCCAAAATCCTAGGGCTCAAATTAATAAGCTCAAGTTAATATGCTCAAATTAATATTTTTATTGTTGCCATTACTTTCTAAATATTTTATAACCATTCACCTTTTGTTTTATAACCAAACTCCTTCTGAAATGTTTTTTAAAAAAGCTATAGGGAGTCTTCTCTTGCAATCCCGTCTCCCCACAACTTAGTGGGTTGAAAATATTTTTTAGTAAAAGATTTACTGAGGAAGAAGAATCCCCTGCTGTCAGTCTGTTATCATTGTTCACATTTCAGAGTACAGGATCTTGAAGCAAGATAAGACATCTTAGCCAAGCAGAAGGGCTTAGCTAGGGAGCTCTGTAATGGCTCTTTGTACTGTTTTATGGAATGCATCCAGATTTGCCATTGCATTCACAGATGCTGGCATAAATTATCATAGTGGCACTGAAATGAATGGTTCTTCATAGTGTTAGAGCAGTTGATATTCAGCATTTGAATTTGTATTGCCTACTTCATCAGGAACTGTCCTGATCACGACGTCAGTGCTTATTGTGAGGTGTGTGACTTAGTGCCTTTTGTTGCTGTGATAATGTAGGGACTAGACCTTGCTCTGTGGAGGGAACTTAGCTAACAGGTTAGGAAGGCATCCTTTGTTTTTTCTCAATCTTTCTCTCAGAATATATAATATACCATGCAAAATAAGTATCAACAAGAGAGTTTGGAGTTATAATGTCTGATGGTCTGGCAAAGGCACTGTCTGACAGGGTAGAAAATGTTGATACTGACTTTTTCAGGCAGAAGAGAGAAGTGAAAATGAATCCACGTGAATTCATGAATGATTTGTTAATGATCCACCTTCTGCCAAAAGGAAATTTTGTAGGTTTTGTAGTAAAAGTTTCATAAAGTAGAAATTAAGAAAACTAAGTGGAATTAATAAATGAGTTGTGATGTAAATTGCTCTTAGTTTCTAAAAAAATCCTAATTGACAAACAGTGCTGAATACTGATTGCTTATATATTACAGGTAAGCTATGTGCAGCTGGCCAGAACGCTTTTATAGAAGTGTTTACCAGCTGTAAAAGGCAACACTTAAAAAACCGCAAACATGTTACCTGCACATACAACAAATTCCTCTGTCGAGAAGGGGGGCGAGGGAACAGGGTGAAGATAACTCTCTATGATGTTGAGATGCAAAGTAATTTTTCAGTTTATTTTGTTTTATATTCTGTGCTGTACTAGATGTCATTATACAAAAGATGACGTGCCCACTGTTCACAGCAGCTGCAATACATTAGCCTAATGGATGGGAATTATGGGTTGCCTTAGGAATTGTCTATTTTGTGCCAAATCCAAATGTAAATCCTACTGTGAAAAGTCTTGGTACTATTAAATGCGATAAAATATGATGTCTTTGGAAAGAAAAAAACCCCAAACCTAGAGGAACGGTAGGGAAGAATAATAAAGATATGGCTAAAAGTTCAAAAACAGTAATTGGTAAAATGAGGAAATGTGACCAAATAAAAATGACCTATAATTTTTTTATTAAATGTATGACATTTTTTAAAAGACTTTTAACCTAATGACTTAATATACATAAGATAGGAATGCAAAAAGTCAGTACTAACTAGATACTGGGAAAATATCTCCATATGTTTAAATGGCACTACTTAGCACCAGTTCAGAGCCCCCAAATTGTCTTTATACAAACTTGAATGTTAGCAAAACACACTGCAGTGCTGTAGAGTGATATGGAAAGAAATGTTAGAAACTTAACTGATATTGACGAAGCAACTTTTTTTGCTCTGAAACTTACCAGTTTGGAGAACTATCTGCGCTGCTTTGCACTACCTATTATGGGTACAGTGGAAAGACTTGATGCAAAGCAGGAGACAAAGAAGGTGTTAAAGTACTTACAAACTGGGTGTGCTCTAATTTTGGGGATAAATTATGACCTCAATGAATCTGCATATGTATGCTGAGCAAATGACTGGCTTTGAAGTGTGGATGAAGGAGAGTCATGAATCTCCATTTAGAGAAGAGAGAGAGAATTTCTACCGGTTGTATGGAGCACTAATATCATAATTTGGGAAGGTTAAAGGGTAACTCAAAGTTTCCTAATTCATACCCTGCTGTCCAATAAAAATAAATTCAAACATTTAGAATTTCACATATGGTCTTGTTTTCATAAATTGTTGTCTGCAAGGAAAGAAATGAACACTAAAATTATTCAGTTCGATCTTAACCTATACCTCTACTCAGTGATTCTTACATACACTCTATTAAAATATCCTATCTTGCTTGAAAGACAAGAAATATTTCAAGGGAAGATAATTCACTATGTCCCTGGGTAGGTAGTAGTTTTATTTAAAAAAAAAAAAAAAATAAAAAAAAAAAAATCAATCTTTCCACAATGAATTTTGCTAGCTTTGCTTTCCAGATGCTGCAACACATTACAATGTTGTTCAATAGATTAGAGTCCCCTAGCGTCTGCTATTGTTCAGTATAAATATATAAGATGAAATCTTGTCTCTACTGCTGCCAGTAGGAATTTTACCTTTGACTTCAGCAGGACAAGGGAGACTGAAATGTATTGACTAGGATTACACTGATTTGAAAGAGTGTTCTCAGCACCATGACTCGATCTCATTTAAGTTATGTCCTTATGGCTGCTTCACAGGTGGTCATGAGGATTCGCTTATGCGTATTTGCCTGGAGGGAAGAGCACTGCATGTTTTGAAGTGATGCTTGATGTATGTGGGAGACAGGCGGCTCTGGAGCTTCTTTTAGTGAGGCAGAAGGACTTCTTTAGTTCCCCATTGTAAAGTGTTTCTTGCGCTTGATGTGTTTTGTAGCTTTTGTTCTGAGCCTGGTCTTGTAGTCAATCTTTTCTGAGTCTTTCAGTCTCCTGACTGCAGAACTTCATTCTTAATCCATGTCCCAAATAATTTTGATTGTCTTGTAGACATTGTGGAGGTGTTGGATCACTTAATGAACCTCTAAGTATTTATTGTTAAAGTATTCTATTTAGAGTTTTTATGTTGCAGAAATACCTCTGAATTTGTATGTATTACTCATATCTTTCCAGCTCATGTGCTTATATGTTAAAGAAGAAATAATTTCTGAGATGAAGATCATATTTGGTCATTAAGTTTTAGACTTACAATAACCAATTATTTTTTTTACTTGAAATGCAGCTATATATTTACAAAGTTGTAAAATAATTTCCATCTAGATTTCTGTGTTAGATTACAAAATGCTGTCAGGTTTGTAATTTGGTTTATTCTTGTTTTTCTCTACAGCAATGGAATTGCAGAAGTTTTGATTAGGTTTGGTTTAGTAATTTTATTGATGAGCTCCTCTTCACAAGCTTTCAACATGTCTATGCTGATTTAATTGTCATTTGCAGTTTTCCCATGTTGTAATGTTCCCTCTCTCACCTTTTTTTATTTGTGATAGAACAAATTATGATGTCTGCCTCTTCACATTACTGTTCATGGGGAAGATCAGCTGTAATCAGTTGACCTTCACAAGTAACAACAATGACACAGCAAGAACTCAGCTTTGGAATAAGGCAGAACAGGTTGCTGGATATTTGGATATGTTGACGTTTTCAAATCCCCAGGATTAAATGAATGGCATGCTATGAAATGGAAAGACCTGTCTGATTGAATTTCAGGGCCATTACTTGTTGCCTTTCAAAACTTGTGTAGATCTGGTGAAGTAGAAAAAGCACAGAAAAGGATAAACATATGGCTTACCTTTGAAAAAGGAGAAAAAGAAGGAACTAAGGACTTACAGATTTATCTAAGCTACAGGAAAATTCTGTATTTCTGTATGAAAGTAACTAAGGAAATGATTGAGACAAATAAGACAGCACTCTTTCAAGAGCAAATCCCATGAAACAATAAGTCTTCTGTATGACAACATGGGATTGGAGGAGAAGTTGTAGAGGTGACACATCTCAAGCTTTGACATGCTTAAAAACAACTTAGAAAAGCAGGACATTTTTGAAAATACTACATCAAAACTAGTAGGAAAATCATATATAGAAGGCAAGAAACAATGGCTTACCATGGAATACAGAGAAATACTGAGTTATGTATCCTGGGTCAGATATTATTCACTATTTTCATGAATGAGAAGTGACATTTATTACATGTGCTGATGACAGGAGAGAATGTAAATGCATTGTACAACAGGATGTGAATTCAGTACAATTTTACCTGAAGAAGCAGTCTGAAAAAAACAAGATGTTTTTCAAAGGAACAAATGCACAATATTCCTAGTTAGGAAAGACTGAGCTCACAGGATTGAAGAGCTACTATATAGAACAGTTAGTTCAAAAAAACCAAAAAGAGTTATGGGTTACAGAGAACCATAATTGGGGTAGTAGTCATCAGTTCTCTAAACTGTTTTAAGAAGGGCAGACATCTGAAAAATAGATAAAAAGAGTATAAATAGCAAGATGGACATAATCCTTCTGCTTTACTGAAACTCAGATGGAATACTTGGTCCAGATTCAGCTGTTATGTGGGCCTGTTAGAGTGTATATAAGAGCAGGAGTAAAGAGAGGTCTACTGAGCATAACCTATGAAGAACTCTGAACAAACTGAGACTGTTTTTCTTTAGAAAAGACAAGTGAGGGCTATCTTTTTTACAGTCTTTTACAACAGACTTACAATATATAAACTCATTGCAAACAAGAAAGAATATTCTCTTTATGTCACTAATGATAGGTTTAAACTGCAGCCAAGATGACTGAGAATAGATATGATCTTTCTAATGCTAAAATTAGACAAGAATAGATAGTCTGTGGAGGTAGTAGAGTGCTAAGGATTGGTAGTGATTAACAGCTGGCTAGAAAAATACCTGCAATGAGATGGATTTGACCATGCCTTGGGCACATGTACTAGATAAGACCTGTGATTGATTGTTTGATTTCTAATTCTGGGTATTTAATTCAATTTATTTGTCGAAGTCAACAGTTTCTTCTGCACATGTTCCACATTCCCATCTTGAATAGTAGCATAAAGAATACAAAAATGTTGAGTGGTGATTTTATCTTTTTATTTTAAAAACTCCACTAAGATAGCTTTGTTGCATACTACTGGGAACTGGAGAGTAAAAAATGCTAAACCAAACTTATATGAACAATCTGTAGCAATTCTGATATCTAATTATTTATCTTTTAATGGAAAAGATTATTCATTTTCATTTAATGCTAAAATATATTTACAGGGTAACTATTAATATTGAAGGGACTTGAATAAACAGTAGCTTTCTCTTTTTAATCTGGAAAAGAACTTTATTAATGCCTACTAGAATGTTATCTGTATAGAAGACAAATGTTTAATTTTTATCTTGTATAACATCCATTTTGGAAAACAAATCACAGAAAGAAATAAGACATAGTTTTAGATGCTCTTTCCTTGATATGAATTTCTCATTCATTTTTTGAGATACAAAGTACTATATTGTATCTGTTTAATTTAGAAAAAATGAAATTTATGACGCATTGTTTATTCTGCTTTTGATATCATTAAGGAAACTTTTTAACAGCTGGTGAATCAAATATAACTAATTGATTAAATGCGCTTTGAATTTATGAATCTGTTTAGGCAACATATGTTTTGCATACAAATCACTTTGCACTGCTTGCATTCATTTAGGGAATCTCAGTGTGGTTCATAAATGATCATTGACATTTCAGTATTGCAGCACTTTGCTAGAACATTATCTGGTTAACAGCACAAATAAACAAATGGTCTTGAAAAAACTGCAGTTTAATGTCAAAAGTGTAAGCATCACTGTGCAGTTTGCAGTGGTTTGCTCTTTACAACAGTGGTTTGCAATGGCATGAAGAAAGGTGCTTTGCTAGCAGTACAGCAGTGTAATGACAGCCAGCGCAGCTGATTATAGACAGAAACAAAAAGCTAGTTACCATCGTCCAGAATGAATGACAGGAATGAGTGTCCCTTGAAAGGCAGTTATAAAAACAGGAGGCAAAAGCATCTGAAGAATAAGAATTAGGCTGTTGGAAAGGAAGGCAGAGTACAACCACTGAACTGCACAATTATTGCAGCCAAATTTAATTCAATTCAAACTGCCTCCCTCTTCAAGTCATTTTCCTTTGCCACCTCCTTTGCAGCCCTTCCATCAACCGCATTACTGCTGGCCCTGAATACCAGTGCATGTTCTTTGCAGACAGAAGCAAGAACATTTTTCATGTCTTTAAAGCCAGCCTAAATCACAATGGCTTCTTGTGATGTACCGATCCCTATAAGTCCCTATGGAGATGCATTTTGCCAGTTTTACATAGGAAATGAGGCAGCAGCTGGAATGTAAAATGCTCGTGTTAACCACACATACCCTCTCACTACCATCTTCAGGCTGTTTTGTATGATTTTATCATTTTTTATCATATCTAGCACTTCACAGAGTGAAGAAAATTTCTTCCCCTTATATTATTCAGCCTATGCATCTGCATTGTGGAACCTAACCTAAAGAGAGTCTGAGACACCAAATATTACCTGTAAATTCTGAGGGATGCCAGATAACAGCAAAAGAGAGAGAGTTGGTCGTTCTTATTTAGGCCTAGATAGCTTGAAAAAATCAGGCTGTTCCAAGTGGAAACTACATTTGACAAATATCAACAGGTAGGAAATTTGAAACCTCAAATAACAGGAAAAAGGAGTGTAAGATGGGAAAGGATGGAAAAAAAGAAAAAGCAAAAAGGGAACCAAAGGGGATTTAAGATGTGAATTATTGTACAGCAGAAAGAAGTGAGAACAGAAGTGTTGACAGACAACGTCAGATCACCAGTTTGAAACAGATCTGAAGAAAGTGGTGAACTGACTACAGTGGTCAGAGGACTAGACAGAATGGCTATATATGTATGTAGACGCCGCCACAGCAGAAATGACTGCAGCCAAGGTCAGGGTGACAAATGGGTAGAGGGACAGAGAGAAATTAGTGGCATTACAGAGCTATGCTCCCCTATCTGCCATCCATGGCGAGAGGGCCATGCTCAGCAGACCTCAGGTTAGTCAAAGGAAGTAGGGACTTCAGTTGAAGGATTAATGAAGAGGATATTTGGCAAGCTCGTGGAATCTTCTGGGTTGAGAGTGGACTGTTTGTCTTTCTTTAGAATATGTATTCCTAAACTACTCAGGTCAGATTTTAGGAGACACATGAATAAATAATAACACTTCTTAGTCACACTTATGTAAATAGAGAGAAGTTTGTATTGGGAGAAGATCATAAAGAAATTGTTTGTCCTTTAATTCTTAATTAGAATTTAAATATCCGTCAGTCCTGAAAAGCAGAGTAACTCTGCAATTTTTTTTCCCAAGAATGGGGAAGAGGATCATCTGAATCTGGAAAGGCTGTCTTCCAATCAGCCAATTTTGCCTTCCCTCTATTCTCACCCCCACTTCTTTTTAAAGCAAAAGCAAAGGTAGCAAGTTGAAATATAATAAATAAGAAGTAACAGCAGGAAATAAATAAGTAAAACAAAGTTTTTGAATAATGAAATCTAAAAACCATGGGAATGTCAAATGTGCTCTTTAAGGAATGAATCTGAACTGGTCATTGTCTTGCTTTTGAATCCATCTCCCATTCAAAAAAATGTTAATTTTGCATTAAAGTCTATCAAGGTTTATAGAAATTGTGCTCCTATCTTCTGGATATATGTAATGTACATTACAAGTGCATTTTCTAGTAGGCAATGAAGCTTGACTTGCAGGAACATTTTCATGGCCTATTCTAGGGCTTATTTTATAGTCCCCGTAAACTATTTGCCAAGGCAATATAAACTCTATGTAATACAATCAATAAAACTAACAAGCATTTACATGGTAGGACAAATCGGAAGATGGCTAATTTTAATCTGGTTTACAGTTATGGTTGAGAATTTATAAAAGATTGGAGAAATGAACAATACATAAATCTCTTCAATACAGAGTTCCACAAAATGAATGGAAAGTGAGTGTATCATATTTGGGTTCAATGGAAAGTAAAAGTCTGGCCTGCAAGATTATAAATGATCACTTTCTCTCCTGCTGCCTTTCATCCTACCTATATATCCTTCCCCTCCAAATTAAAGCGGAGATTCAAATTTCTGAATACCACTCACTGATGTGGTTTAAAATGCAACTATGTTTTCCAAATATAATAACAGGTTGTAACTGCCAGCTCCTCTTCACAATTTTATGGAAAAAATCAAGTTTAGAAAGGCTAAGTGTCTTCTCGACCAAGGAAAAGTTATCACAAAGGCATTAAGCGGGTTTGTTTTATAAAGTAAGAAGCATTCAAAATATTCGTCAAGAGGGTTGAAACGAGACATTAGAAATGAAAGGTAAAATCCTCAAGTGTTAAGGGTCTCAAAGCTTCATAGATAATCTGGGCTTCTTTAAAATATCAGATGACTTCCCATTAAGTAGGATAGTTTTCTCAATACTTTCTTTATAATGGGCAATAAGTAGCTTTTCCTGATCTTTTTGAATGACACTACAAATGAAAATCCTAAAAACTAAGGAGGCACCAGCAAATATGCTTACTTCTATTGCTTGCTTTCTGAAAGAACGGAAAGTCAGGCTACACACCAATGTGTAATTTTACTTATTTTATTTAAAGAAAATACTAAAAGGAAAGTATAAAGTGTGCTAGGATTGAAAACCAATATTAATTAAATTAGAAAAAAATGCAGTAGCATTTTATAGATTAGTACAATCTTTCATAGATTATCATTCTTGTTGCCAAGCAAAAATGATGATTGTAAAGCATTGAACCTTGATAGTATAGATGAAGTGTGTCCTCACCAAAACATACTGCTATGGGGGAGGAAGGAAAGGTGAAACCTGACTTAAGCTCAAAAGTTTGGATGTAGATGGGAAGAGAGAAGAAGTTGTTTGCAAATAAAGTGGGAAATACTTGTGTTAATGTTTATATAGATAGGCATGATGAACAAGTTTCTCACTAGGACTTAAAAGCAGTCTGAGCTAGCTTTTGGATTGAAGGGACTTCATTAGTGCCTGAAGGAAATTTAAATGCCTGTTGGTTAATGAACGAAATTCTGATTCTGGTACCGAAAGACTACAGCAAGCATCCTCTTGAGAAACATGTAATCAGTCTGCCCTGCATGCAGGCGCTTGGGCAAGCAAAGAAGTTTTAAAATCCTAAGCACATGGCCTTTTCAATGGGTAATGGTTACTGATTTTCACCAGTGGTAAAAATTAGATAGAGAGAGGTTAAGGCCTGCTCCCTTTAGGGCTGTGCATCCAGTTGAAATGGACAGGGAACATAAGCTAATAAATGGGCAGATTTTGTTGCTTTAACCCTAGTCTCTATATCTTTTGATACTTCTAATGATGATACATTATACCTGTCTTGGAAAAAAACCCTCCAAATCTCCCCTTTTCCTGCTTCTCAGAGGCTTCTGAAGAGAAAGCCTAGTCAGTTGGTACTACCAAATGTCAGAGCTCTGAGTGGACTAATAAGCATTAATGGCCCTGGCCAGCCTCACCTGAAGCCCCCACCCACACCTATGGGTCAGGGACCACTATTTAAGCTCAACCCTAAGTTTTTAGTCTCTGGGCTATGTGGGAGGGGTATTGGTTTTCAGATATGCTACAGCTGCACCCTTGTCTAGCCATAGGCCCTGCTGAGTTGGGCTTCAGCATGTGGACTGACTTACTGGCCTTGGTGCTGCCTCATATGCATGACACTGCTTTATGATCTGGACTCTTGGTTGGACCTGTCTACCATTTCCTTCTCACCTTGCTTGGGTACAGTAAGATATACCCTGCCAGCCCTAGGGTCCCCCTTGACTCCCTCACCTTCCCTTGGGGAGCAGCTGGATCTTGCTGCGCTCTGACACCAAGCACCTATGTTGTCTCAAGACTGTCAGCAGTCCTAAAATGCAGTCTGCAACTCAGAATTTTGTCATGCACAGCAGTGTGTACAAAAACAATGTGAGCAGCTGTTGAGAGCTGCTGTCTCTGGCACTGGCTTCATATAGGATGGTGTTCAATCTGGTATCTTATCGATGGGATGGGAGCAGTTTCTTGCTCCTTGTTTTCTACAAACTCTGGGACGTACTCCCTCATATTTCTTCATGTGCCTACTTTGTGCTTGTTTGCGGTTCTTGGTGAGTTACAAGGAATGGCAGGCTGCCTCTGTTCCCAATACCAGCCATTATTTCTACCATCCATGCATAAACTCAGCAGGAATTGCCACCTTGTTCATATGTAAGATACTGCTAATCGGCTCGCTCACAGTAGCCTCCCCTGCTGCTGCATGCTCACTTCTCTACTTCTTTCACAACAACTGAAATAATTTAGTGGGAGTTGGCACCTGAGTTGTCTGGCTAAGGGAGGGAAAAGAGAGCTAAAGCGGACTGGGTTTTGAGGTAAAATACAGGGCGACTAGGGAAGCTGAGGCTCACGGGGACCTACAGGGTCCTTCTGTAGGAAGCTAGGAGATATAATAGGAAGCTGGCTGGGATTATGGAAGGAGTCTAGAGCTGAAGTCTGGATGAAATTTTAGAAGGGGGAAAGAATTTTTTTTCCTAAGCTGTCCATGTTTGCAGTTTGTGAATTAGCGACATAAACAATTTAGCAGTGTTGGAAAATATTCTAGTGGTGAAGAGGAAGCACTGTAATTTCAATGTCCTCTCTAAAACTGGTGTGATCTACAGCTCTCAAAGAAAGTGAAGGAAAGTGTCCGAGGGAAGATACCTACAAGAGAACTACAGTATGTGCTAGGATTTTAACAAAATTTATCTTCCCTTTGCCTTCCCCATAGCTGAAAGCATGTAAGTCCCACTGCTCTCACCCTCTTTGCAGATTCTTAGCTACCAGCTAAGATGAGTTTGCTAGACATAAAACATTTATGGCTGCTTTTCCTGTTATTTGTTTCACCTTTCTGGGATACTGCTCAGCAACACACACCTGTTGTAGAACAGTGTGTGGAGTCAGGGGTGCCTGTCAAAAATAGCACAGTACCTGCCAGGAAGTTATCATCCCATCCTCCTTTTTCCGCTTTACTTTTTTTATGTCATCTGAAGCACTAGTAACTAAAGAGAAACATTGCATGTATGTCACCGGAGATGATAATAAACTTGTGTTTTAATCCATTCAAGTCCAATTTAAGCAGCTTCCAAGTTATACTGAGTGATCTATTTAGAATATCCTTGCTCACAAATGCTGATGTGATTAATACGTAAAGTTCTACTGTAATGTGGATGTCTAACCTGTGAAGACAGATTATTTTTTTTTAAGAAAGTGAGGATCGTTTTCTTGCTTGCTGGTTTCTTTCATTCAATACTAATACTTAGCAGTGATGTAATGCTTGCCCTCCATACTTATCAAAGGCAGGTAAGTGTTATGCAGTTTCCCTAATGTGGGGGGGGGGAGATGGGATGTGAAACAGGAAAGAGAAAAACTTGTCCAAATTAATGGAGTGGATTGAAAGAAGTTGGAGTAAAATGGAGATCTGGAAAAGGGCAGCATTTCAGTGCGAGCTGACCTAACTTGGTGGTCTCTGAAAAATCTTACAAATATTGCCCCCAATGCCCAGAAACTTACCTTTTGTATATTTGACCAATTCTGAAAAGATTTGCACATAAGTGACGTTATTCATTACATTGGGGATTTGTTGCATCTGTCCATATTCTTTTGTAGTTAATCTATTACTCAGACACTTCTGAAATGGTTTCCATGTAAGATATGAACATATCTGTAAATAACAAAACACTTAAAATATATTATTTCTCATGAAACATCTATCTGATGTATCAACCTATGCATGTCATAAGGGAATGAAAGTAAAGATTCTGTGTAGCCCACTAGAACTTTAGAAATCTTAGACTCTTAAAATAGAGTGTTATTGTGACAACTTAACAGAAAAAAAAAAAAGTAATGCTAGTCTGTGGCTCAAATTGGAGAAGTTTTTTGTAAGTACTCTTTTTGCTCCCACTGCTCTGCTTCAGTCTTAAATGTCTTTTCTCAGTAAAACAGAATAGCCCTTTCAGGGTAGCACTTCTGCTCTCATCAAGTGCCATGACAACTCCACATAGAATAATTTTATTGCTAGGGGAAAAATATGCTGCATATTAAAAATGTAAAAATGTAAACTTTAATTATTTTGTCAGTTTTTACCACACTTTATTTTTGAGAAATGAAGCTTTTATTTTCCTCAGTGCTCACTTAGATGTTAAATGGCTCAAGTGTCCTGGCTATTATGATGGCAAAACAGAAACTGCATCCATTTCATACCATAATTGCAGTCTTGGGTAAAGTGATGTTACTCAGTGAATTATTCTACACAACCAAATGTATTTATATTTCTGAATATGAATCTACAAAAACTATGTAATCTTCAGTACAGGGTAAATAAAAATAAAAAAAATCCACCCCCCAATCTTTTTGTGGAACCTTATTATTATTATACATAAATGGAAATTTAATTTCTGTTATAGTGCTTAGTGCAGTCAACTGTTTTGTTATTAATTAAAGAACTGTTACTAATGCCCAGGAATGATATTTTAATAAGGTTAAATCTTCCCACATTCTAGTATATTTTATAATTATGTTTTTGTGCCTTACTTTGCCTTTGTAATCTTTATTTACAAACTAAATTGAGCCCTATTTCCAGTAAGTTAGGCATTTATGGTGATTTATGGTGGGTCTGGACAAAGAAAAATTGTTCTGTAGATTGGTACTGCGTGGAAGTTAAGCTAGTTAATACAACCAAAAAAAAAAAGCCACTTATTCTCTGATCAAGTCTAGAACCTTTCTGAAACACTCTGTTTCTTTGTCAGGTCCCAGTTTTACCTGAAATCATCCTTGTAGCTTTTAAAATATTTACTTTTGCTCCTAATTGTGGAGGAATGGCTGATTCAGCAAGGCCACGATCTGGTATCGCTGAGCAACCCATGTATCAAAAAGTAACTAATACATGCTGACACAGCAGGATGACCACCGGGACTTCCCCGGACAGAACAAAGAACAATGGGCCGGGTAAACAACTGTAACGAAACTGTATCTAGAAGGAGGTGAAGTCAGCGGCTAACATGTCCTGCTGCCAACCGCCAATCGAGTAGAAGCAATAAGCGCGTGGACAGTAACTTTAACCCAATCATAGCTTATAATTGAGCGCGTGTACAGCTGTAATTAACCAACCATAGGTTGTTATGAAGCACGTGCCTATAGTAGATAACTATATAAACCCTGTTATATGCATGAATAAAGGAGAATGACCATACTCATATTGGGATCTGTCATTACTCCGGAATCGCGACTCCCGCTCCGCCGTCAACACTGAACAAAGGGAAACTCCGACACCTAATGCCCCTTGTCTTCTGAGAAAAGCAATTTTAAAGCCAGGAGGAAGGAGTACTCATGACTCGGTTGCTCTTACTCAGGGCTAATGCTTTTCAGATAATCACTGAAGAAAACCGGGATAGGACAAATAGTTCGCTGCTTCATCAAAGCTTCTGTTATTATCATTGTAAGTTGCTATGCTGCAATACCTGTATTTACTAGACCTAAATGTTTTAAAAGAAGTTACAGCCTAAGCCATAGTCTGAAGACTTAGTTCAATCTGCACAGAAACTAGCAAAATATCAATGAAAAAACAACCTATAACTGTTCAAACACTGTAGTTTAGCTACTGCTACATGTTGGGGCAGTACACTGCTCTTGGGTCAGTACAACCAGGGAGAGAGATCTTGAGTCAGAGATGACAAGTTGCTTCCCAATCTTTCTCTGTACTTAAAAGAGTCTGTATCTTGTTTATTCGGAGTAACCTCTGTCTAAAGCTTGCATAGATTTGCAGGCTGGTGCAGTGAGATAGCAGATGTAATTACATGGCAAAGCTAGTGATGTCTTTCCAGAAGCTGTTTTCTGCATTAAGGATATGGGCAGTAAGGGCATACTTTATGCTTTCGTAGGTCCATGTTAAAACAAACATCAAAATGGCCTTTGCATGGATTATGCCTAGATTTATGGATTTTCTGCTATGAATATTTAATGCTTTTATTTTAAGCGCTGTCATTTATTGATGTCTTTCCCTTTAAATATCCAGTCAAAAGGAAGATCCAGTCACAGCGAAATGTGTTGCTGCTATCTGCTAATCCCCCACCAGAAAAGGGAGGAAAAATAATTGTCTGCTTTTGTCTGAGATCCTTTGTGTAGTCATTAGGTAGCAAAAGAATCCCAGGAGAAGGTAACTGGGGTAGGGTTTAACCCACTCAAGTTTTTATCTGTTAATAGTTTTTATAATGAGATCTAAGATTTGAGATTCTGTGAACCAGCCTCTTCAAGTTTGCTTTCAAAGGCTTGTGTTTTATCTTGCTTTTTTAGAAGCTGCCACAGGAACTGGGCTGAAAACCACCAGTTGTTCTAACTGCTGCAAAGGAGAAGAACAAGGGCGCTCTTGTACTGCCAGACAAATGCTGTAAGGAACCGAACCCAAGTCCTTCCTGTTCGCTGCCTGTACGTTACGGCTGCCTGGAGAACAGGAGGGACTGCAAGGAAGCCACTGACCTCACTCTCCCCGTTGCCCGTGGGCCAGTGCTGAGCAGACTGCAGAGCCTTGCCTGTGCAGGTGCTCCTGGTGGCAGCTGCTGCTAGGGGACAGATGGTGGGAACTGATTAAGCTGCCATTTGCCAAACACTAATAATCTCTTATCCACATTCAGGCAGCAGATATTAATAATTTTAATTTTGGCATTACATTATGTTATTTACAGATACCTGAAAACCTTTGTCATAATCACCACTTAAGCTGCACTATAGAATAATTTTCTCATAGCTTCACTCACGTTGAATTAATAGGAAAAAAATGAAGTCAGGTAAAAGGTCTGAGGAATTTGGAACTTCCCATTCAAGGAACAGGAACTTGGAGCTGCAAATGCAGAGGGAGTAACGTTTTGCAAACAGGAAGGACTAGGAGCTGGTGGCTGCTCTGTGACCAGCCCATGGTGTCAGGGCACTTCCTAGTGGACAGATGTGCTTGTAAAATAAACATGGCCACAATTAACAGGAATGTTGGTAGTCTAGTGGAACAGTCAGGGAATACCTATGTAGGTGAGTCATCAATTCAGATCATTAATGGTTTTATTCATTAATAATGTAGAATTTGCTGAGCTGAACCTGGCAGAAGCATGTTGACAAAAAAGTATACAGACTTGATACTGCCACTGATGTTGTAGGGCTTGCTTTGTGCAGAGAATAAGGACTTAATTCTTCCTTACTACTAAATCAATATAACGCAAAGAAGGGAAAAGCTTAAATATAACACAGATAGCAGCTGACACTAGTAAAAATCAGACTTCAGAAATTACATTTGAAAAAATTAAGGAATTGTCAATATGTCCTCTGCAGTATATAAATAATACTTTTAAAATAAGGGTAATAGCAAGTATTTAATATCTTGTAACTCTAAGGATGATAATTTTATTAGTAAACATCTCTAGCTGTTTAGTTTATTGGTCTCAGGCTTTCCTTCCTTATACCCCTGTTCCCCTGGTACAGATTTATCTTCCATAACAAGAAAAATACCAGAAATAAATTCAGTCATAGGAGAATAAATGGAAAGTAATTTGAGCTTCCAAAAATACACCACAGATTAGGTTCTGCATTTTAGGAACAGTTACAAGTGTTATGTACTTTGCTGTATAAGGATTTTTGTACTAGGAAAAGCAATTCTCCTAGACTGTTCCATGTGTGTATTTTGTATATTAATTTGTGAGTCTTCTTTAATTTGGATGGGATTTTACTTTTGTTTCTCAAATCAAATCCACTTTAGTGACATGACTAATGTGCCTGGGATACTGAAACAGATGTGTTATTTAAAGGGAATGTATTTCATCTGCTTTCTGTTAAGGCTTTGGTGTTTTAGGCTTTCTTGTGCTATAACTGTTGCCACAGACTTGTGGTCCCTCTGCTACAGGGGAGACAGCAGAGGTGATTGCTATCATCATGGCAGCTGGTTTTGATCCCAGTCAGCATGAGATGAGTCTTTCTTGTCCTGCCTTAGCTATAACTCCAATTATCTGGATCATTTTCCTGCATAAGCACACATGCATAGTTGTGGGAATGGGAGTCTCACTAAAGGACATTCCTGAGTTTGATTTTAATGAGCAAACACTGCACCACCCGGCATAACAAGACACTTAAGCAGAAAACAACGGAGAAAGGAATGTGCAGCTGGAAGGAGAAAAACAAGATAAAGACCATGAAGGCATTTCGCATGATCAGAAAGAACGGGCCAATCTGCTAGAGGATAGATGCGCGTGAACACAAGGCTGTAACCTATCTGCAAGCTGCAGGTAGCGCGTGTCCATAGCAGTTAACTATATAAGCCCTGTTATAAGTGTAAATAAAGGAGAATGACCATACTCATATTGAGATCTGTCATTACTCCGGAATCGCAACTCCCGCTCCGTCGTCGACACTGAACAAAGGGAAACTCCGACACATAGTAGGCTTTCTGTCCTTAAGGACACTAGCTGAAGGTGTTGCAAGGGAATTGTATGCTCCAGGGCCTGAGGGAGAGGCAGTGTCTCACTGAATATATCTATAGCTCTCCAGAAAATGCATGAATGTGCATTGTGATGAAAACCAAGTGAATTTAAGAGTGTTGTCATGCCTCACCTGCTTCTTGCTTGATATGAAGTTCTAAATCTAGTCACAAGAAAAAGTTGCCATTTCCAGCCTTTATAAGATCACCAGTTTGCAAATGCTGGTGCTTGCTATCATGAAAGTGTGTGCGTTCCTATCTTTAATTGGTTAAGCCCTTAAAGTACACTCTAAGTATGGGTGGTACCTATGTTGCTGGTCAACAATGGACTCATGGGGGAACTTTCCAGATTGTCTACGTCTGCTATTAATCAAGTCCAGAGACAGTTTATAAATTTTCTTGATCAAAAGAGTAGATTACTCTTAGGCAGAAAAACTTAATGTGCATTTTATGTTCCTGTAGCAGCTCTCATGACACTGTCAGTTCTTGTAAGCCACACTAAAAATGTCAAACATAATCCAGCTTTCAATAAGCAAGTTCCAGCTGCTTGATCACAAATTATATTTTCCTTTGAAATACTTTCTCTGAAACCCAAAGCTGTTTTCATTATCCAAATACACTTGGGCGTTAGTGGGGGAAAAAGATGATTTCATAATGTAATACCAGCAAAGTTGACTTGACAAAGTAGTAGCTTTTTTAATTCCATAGATATTTTAAAAATTAACAAAAAGCATGTTAATCCTGCTTGTACAAACTCCAATTATGTTAGATATTTTCATTATTTATACATAGCATTTTACAAAAATGACTAAGCTTACTGGTTATGAAACTAAAAAATTATTTCAGAGAAGGATTGTAATTTCATTCATATATAAAGAGGGAAGTAAAAAAAAAAATCCTTAATCAAAACTTGGCAGTTGAAACCATGTAACTTTGAGTTAGAATATGGGCATGACATCTTTTTTATTTAGCTTTTATTTGTTGCAAGTGTGAAGCACTGGAGAACATACCAAAAGAAATGCTTCATATCTTGATGTCTTCAGTAAAGACAGGGTGCCTTTCAGACTAGCAATAGTAGTCTTGGATATTTCTTGGCAATCACATGATATTTGTTTCAGTTCACAGACAAATTGTAAGTAAAGTAATGAACTGTCATTTGCAGACAACCATGATTTAACTGTCTGTTTCAACCTTAAAATTTGATAAATATATGTTAAAAAAAGTGGAAGAGTTGCTTTTTATCTAAAATTCTCTAGAAAAGGAATGAGCTTTTACTCTTACATTAATAATTTGTAGCAGTTAGGTGTATAGGAATACCTGTTTCTTCCTGCCTGAAGGAGAAATTAAATTTAGTTTTTTCCTGTATAATACAAAATTTGATCATCTTTAACTATGAAGGTTAATAAAAACTGTACAAATAATTTTCATTATATAGCTGTGACATTCAAAATGTCCATTGGATTTTTCATTAAGCAATCAAAAGTAATTAAATTAAATTATGCATTTTATGTATACATGGTGATGATTGAACCACTGAAAGCAGGATTCTAAATGAGCCTGACAAATTGTGCATTAAATATGCAGTTTAAGCTCTTTCATGAAAATTTACTCTTAATGAAAGTATTTTCATGTTCATAACATAGTGCGACAATGAAAGTCATACACAGTAATGAAATGGCAATACCAGGCAGTCTTGAAGGGACCGAACTGTTGGAATATTTATGCGACCAGGGTGTATATATATATTTTACACTGGATATTAACCTTTAATATGGACTTCCTTGATTGGTGACAGTAGCACTATCTCTTATTTGTGCATTTCTTTTGAGACCAGATCTGCAATAACTTCTGAATGTATTATAGAGCTTGTGTCAGAAGCTGATTCAGTCCATGGAGACAAAAATGGGATCTGTATCCTTCAAGGAGGGGAAAAATTCAAATTAAAACTAATAGGTTTAGCTGGTTAGAAGTCTTATCAAGATCCTAGAAGAGGAGGCCATGCTTTTATAAGAAAGATGGGGACAAACTTTTTAGTAGGGCCTGTTGCGATAGGACAAGGGGGAATGGCTTTAAACTAAAGGGAGGTAGATTTGGACTAGATATAAGGAAGAAAACTTTTACGCTGAGGGTGGTGAAACACTGGCACAGGTTGCCCAGAGAGGTGGTGGATGCCCCATCCCTGGAAACATTCAAGGTCAGGTTGGACGGGGCTCTGAGCAACCTGATTTAGTTGAAGATGTCCCTGCCTACGGCAGGGGGGGTTGGACTAGATGACCTTTAAAGGTCCCTTCCAACCCAAACCATTTTATGATTCTTGACTCCTTACAATAATTTTGCCTAAAAATTCAAAGAATGAGCACTGACTCAGCCTATTGACATGACCAGTCTGAAAATCTTGCCTTAATGTGAGGATGTGCTTCTCCAGGTTTGTGGTAGAGAGATCTTATAACAAAGATGAAGTTTACTGAAAAATAATTTACTTTATTGTGGCTTTATTGACTTTATTGTGGGTATCTTGTGTGGTCCATTTTAAGAGGAGAATTAATAAAATTAAATAAAAACTGTATTTGTTTTCTCACTGATAGTCCTAATTTTTCAAAAAGCAAGTCAATGATACTTATACTATCTATTACTAATAGACTATCTGTCACTATTCTTGCCATGACTTGTGTAAATCCATGCAAGGAACATCTTATACTCTTTACAAATTTAATTCCTCATTGTTTCTCTTAGCAAGTTTAACTTAAGAACTGATAAAAACAACACAGTTTCCATATTTTTGGAGATGGCAAACATACTGTCGGTCTTGTTTCTGCTCTGCTTCATTTGGCTGTTACAGGTTGAAAACTTTTGGGGTCTGCAACACCATTGCTGTTGCAGCTGGTAAACTATTACCTTCCTTGTTTTGCATAATAAGAAGTGGAAGAACAAATTTTGATGCAGGTGTCAGCCATCAGGATTCTTAAAGTTCTGTGTCTCTTGGCAGTATCTCCACAGACAGCACACAGGTTGCTGCTGCCCCTTCTGATATTGCTCCAGAAAGTTACTGGATAAAATATTTGGATTGTGGAAGTATTATCTGATAATTTTTAAACAAATCCTTATTGTAATTGAGTTCTAAAGCAGGATTTCTCCTTCCCTGTTTCATGTAATGAAAACTTGAATTCATAGCAAACATATTCCAATTTAGAAGGAAGAATTTTACTGAAACTTAAATTTCAGATTTCATCAGGGAGTTTTACTCCTAGGTCAATGACACAGTATTGCCAAAATTCAAAAGAAGTCATCAAGGCATTGTTAAATGCTAGGTCTGTTGTTAATAAACTTATTGGTCACATATATAAATAAGGCCTCTGGTTAAAATGAACTTTTTTTTTACTTTGGTTACTACATATTTTGATATTTACTAGACAGTAATAGTTTAAGATTAGATTTTAGTTTTATGAGACTATTATTCACTGGAAGAAAGAGATATTTCAGTAAAAAAATGAAGGCTGCAAATCCTTTGCACAGGTCACTAGTCAGGATATATTTGACAGTAACTTTTGAAAATATTTTACCTTTAGAAAGAAAATGTATAAATGCCATAGAGTCTCAACAAGATGGTGGTCATTGAAAAAGGATATGGGAGTTTGAGGTCCATCTTAGACTTTAAGGGAAATGGAAATGCATCATGTATTTCAAGTACATTACACGCATTCACTACACTGTGTGAGCCCAGTCAAAGAATGCAAAACCATGTAACTCTCACTCCTTCCTAATTCCTGTCGCCAATATTTTTAAATTATCACCTGCAGCCCCCATTTGCAAAATTTTCACGTGTGTATGAATCTCTTAGGAGATATTTGTAATGGATATATGAGAAATTACCATATACCAAAAGTTTTGACTAACATTGATTTCACAAAGAGATTGTATTGCTTTGTTAATGGTCAGTCAACATCCTTAGTCCTCCTGGAGTATTGGAATTGGTACATTTAAACTGATTCAGCATCTAGAGTGTTACTACTTATAACAATATGTCACGACTTGGGTCAGAATTGGGGAAGTAAGCAGGGAGGATGTGGACACATGAAACATCAATGGAACATGTAACAGGGGGAAAACCAGAAATGAATGTCACAATTATAAGTGTGGAACATCTAAAAAAGTAACAATAAAATGGGTATTTTGAGCTGTCAGAATAAAAATAAATTAGTTCTTTATTTAAGAAGTGCAACATGGAACAACTGAGTTGTTATGCAATTCCAGAAGGAGTTCAAGAACATAAAACAAAAACCAGAAATACAAGCTTGCAGTTTGAGTGAGTAAATATTCACAAGCATATCCCAATAGTAATCCAAAGGTATGCTTTTGTACTGCGTTTTGTTACCATTTTCTGTTGTTGCGTGATATGGCAATCCTGTATTAGCACAGAAATTCCAGCAACCCTAGAGATTTTTTCTCTTAAAGTAAAAAAAAAAAAAAAAAGTTGTTTTCTTAAACATAAATATGCATAAACATGCTTGTTATAGTGGTTGTTCAAAAAAAGGGAGAGAGAAGGTAGTATATACAGATTATATACTCTGAACTTTTGTTCTTGCCTTTGAAGCCATGCTCTTTTCCTTTCATTGTGGATGGTACAAGCAGACTCCATAGTGCTTGGTAATCTTGGCTGTCTTTCTGTTGGCCTCATTAAAATCCAGGCTGTCTACAAAAATGATCCTTTTCTCTAACCCCTGGTTGTCTCATTTGTTAGCTAATCTAAATCCCAACCCATTGCTCTTTATGCCTGCAAACACAGACTCTCAAGTTTATTCAAAACACTGCCTTTATTAGATATCATCTTGGTTCGTCCTGACTTTGTTAAATTGCACCCAGCACTCTCATTGCTTTCGGAGGCAATACAGTAACAGGAGAGGAGACACAATGGTCTGTTGTATATATTTTGTAGTCTTTGTGAATACCCAGATCAACGGATTTATAATAAGATTGCCTCAGGTTTTCTTTGAAGGAGAGGTATAGCCCATCTCAACAATGATTAGAATATCCTTGAGAGGTCCCTCATTTGGCAGAATTTTTTCCAAGACAGGAGGTAGTCTGAACCTGTATATTGAATATTTCTACCTTTGAAGCATATCTGAGAACAGAACATCTCTGTGCTTTTTCACATTGTACTTAGTTTTTCTAAATAAAAACTATTTGTCTGAAATTACTTAAAAAAACCTTTGAGAAAAAGGTAGGTAAACTGCAGTGTAAATCCCCATTTAAACAATTACTACGAAGTTCGTCATATTATGTTTGTAGGGATTCCCCCTTTGAGAATAAACACAGTGATATTGTTGTCCAGCATTAGTTGCTGATTTCAGAGCAAAAAAAAATATTTTTACAATGACAAACAAGAACACTGATTTCACCTATGTTCTACCCAATTGAAAGACCAGGGGTTGCATGTTTTCAAATCTTCTGTAGTGATTTAACACTTTTAGCAGACCTCATTGTGGTTTGCTACTCTGTAAATAGAGAAGTTCAGGGTAGAGATTGACAAAAGAGATTTCGTTGTCCGAGTTCTCTACAAATCCCTGGTTGCTTCTACCAAAAGACTTGAAGAATACAAAATTAGGAGAATTTTTTGTTAAACTTGGGAGTACTTTGAGTTTTTTCATAAAAAGGCGTAAACCAATATACAATGAATTCTACATTCATGCAGTGCTGTCTATCTGAAATAATCATAAGTTGTACTATTTATTCTCTGATACAATTGCATAACAATGATTTAACTCTCTGCATCTAAATACAGATCATGCAATGACTGAACTCTCATTAATTGAAGGTTTAACTGCATTATCCACCGAACATTTGCAGGAGCTCTTATTCTGACGTAGTCGTTCCTCTGCTGACACTTGTTATGGTTTCATCTTCCCGGTACATTGACAGGAGGAAATTAAAAAAGGGCTTTTCTAAAGGTTAGTTAATTACAGATAATAAATTTTATTTTGCAGATGTAGACTCCCAGATGATTTAATTTTCCAACAAAGTGAATTGAGCCAGTAAATTAAAGCTTACCTTTTATTTGCAGTGTTAAATTTCTAATCAAATTAAAGGTGACAGAATAAGAAGGAGGCCCTTTGCATTTCTCAGTGTGCTTCATCTTATATGACAACTTATAAGAGATCAGTAGCACATTTACCATTTAACTTACACTACACAGTCATTTGAATAGCATTAAACAGTATTGGGAAGTAAACATATCTCAATTAGACAAGGTACAAAATGAAGAGAATCTAACATCTGTTTTCATCTTGGCTGCAGTCTGCTTTGCCTGTCACTTTGCCTTTCTAGAACTGTTTCCTCAATAGGTAAAGTTGGGATAATGAACATCTTGGGAAGAGCTATGGGATCCAAAGATGAACACAGGCACTATAGAAGTGAAGAATTTTAGTTAAGAAGTCTCCTCTCGATTCTACTTGATTAACAAACTGTTTTAGCACTGCTAGGGTGGGATATGTAAGAACAGAAGAATTAGTCCTGCTGAAGCATTACAGTAGAGATCTTGCATTTGGATGACTTCCTTAAAATCAAGCAAATGTTCTGAATCATTTGAATATGGGAAAAGTTTGTAGACATTTGTAAAGATTCCTGCAAGTTCTTTTGAGGAGTTTCAAACACACACAGGTTTTTTTTCTCCTAACCCTTGGAGAGGCGAGCGTTATTTTCTCTTTATTCTTTGAGTACATGTCTTTTCCTAGACTCAATGGCTTGCTCAGTCCATGATAAAGCATATACTCCACCTAACCTCAGACACTTACCCACTGAAGATGCCTAGCACCTTCCACTGCTCATGAAAAGGTCCTAGGGCAACTAGGTTTCTAGCTTACAGGAGAAGCTGGGAATAGATCTCACTCCTGAGTCCCCAGCTTGATTGTTTATTTTTTTAACTGGCTGCACTATTCAAAAAGTTACTTAGTGAGACTTGCTGACCAAGTGAATCTGAGACTGTAGCACTCAAACCCATGACCTACATCTGTGTTGGCTGACGACTGTGTGAACAAGGACATGAACTCTCTGGTAGCATCTCTAGGGTTGGGGTTGAGAGCTGTTTCCTCTGGACTTACATATAATTATGTAAGTTAAAGGTTTACACATAATTTTGAGTGTCTTAATCATAGCTGTATCATTCTAGGCTTTGGTAATGAGCTTTAGTTCCTGGTAACTGCACAATTAATTTCTGATAAAATTCACCATATTAAATACTAAAGAAAACTAATAGCAAATTGCAAATAATTTGTAGTTACTTTTGGCGATACAGATAGAGCAACACTTTTCTACTTCTTAGTATTCTCTTCAAATAGGACAAAATGGAGTTGTCTATAGATGCTAGGCTATCTGTACAGCAAAAATAACAGTTGGAAGCATTTTTTTACACACACTTTTTATTAGGTTCAGTGAAAAGCATTCTAGGCATGTATTATCTTTATAACATTTCCTCTTGCATCTGACATACCTAATTTGTATGGTGTCATGGCCTCAATTTTCTGTCTCTAAACATTTTTTTTCTTGGGGATAGGCAATAAATTTAGACTATAAAGGGAATGCATCATGGTTAACGATGAAAAATTGAATTTATTAAAAGCTTAATTAGATTTAAATGACACAATCTTTTCCCTGTAATTCTCATCTTTTTTTAACAATGTCTGCCAAGTAAGTATGACGGATTCCAGTAATGTCAGGAAACATAGTCTCATTCAATATTTTGTACACCACTTGGTGCTGTTTTCACGTCCCTGAATAGCTTAGTAAGAATAGAGGTGCTGCCTTTATTGATACTTACAGGCAATTTTCTTAGCAAAAGGGTGGAAATGACTCAAACTGATGCTGGGTGAGTGTTTGTACTCACTCTGGGTTGTTTTGTGCTCTGTTTTCTTTCTGTTCCTTCAGAAGCACAAGGGATCTGGCAGGGAAGCCTGTTAGTGGTTGTGCTGCCTGTCCATTTGTAAACAAACAGATCATGCTTCACAGCCGAGTGAAAGCTAGAGTTACCAGGATAATCAAACCAACCAAAACCATGTCATTATGCTGAGAGTTCAGACGAGGGAAGCCTAAGCAGGTGAAGGTAATACATGTAGAAGGGACAATGATGCAGACAACAGTCGCTGTATGGCCAGTGCAGGGTTGCAGTTTGCCTCTGTTGACTGGCTGTGAGAAAGGCATGACAGGAAAAGGCTCTGGGAAAGGGTGAGGACAGACTGAGGGAATTAAGTAGTAAAGGCAGTTGTGGGAAGAAGCTTTTTGGTGTTGTGTCTGTTACCGCCTTTGCATGTGAAAGCATTGGCTGGCTTTGACAGAAGTGGGTAGATGATTCAGTGATTCAGTTGCAGTTTGTGGTACCAGTATTGTTACAAGCAAAGCCTGCGAGTCAAACTGAATTGTGTAGTGCCTTTTGTGGTGTGAACAAGCGAGGGTCGGGATGGAATTATAAAACGGCTCTTGCATTTGGGCCCAAAATAGGATTTCAGTGTGTGTTTCCAGAGCTGAAAATAGCACTCCTACTGCAACAGCTCAGGAAAACAAAGAAAAGAGAGTGCTCATACGTGGTAATAAAACTGTCAAATGCAAAAAAAAGTAAAAGCATTCTGAAAAGTACAATAGATTTGCATACTTCATTAAAAGATAAGAACTTCCTTGCTGAAATAATAATAAAAATCTTTATTTCAAGTAGGAATGTTGTAGTGCGTTAAGGTAAAGGGCCCTTGTATGATATTGATGACCAGATCTACCACAGGAGACTATGTGAGTAGAAGGTGGATAAATGCTAAAATTAAGTGGTTGATACAGAATTTTTTTTTGAAGGCTGCTTTTCCAACAGTATCTGTAGTGTACTTAATTGTTTTGATATAGCATCACATTAAAAGAGAAAAGCATGTTGATGTAAAAAAGGTGGTGTCAATTTTAAAACTTTGAAGAAATAAATTTTAAATTACTAAATAATAAATTACTCCCATTTTCACGTGGAGTATTGACTTTAGGCTGGGTTTGGTTCTGGGACTGTGAAGGCTCACCGGTACATAGTTTGCAATTTCTTTGTGTGTGTATACCTTTTGTCTCTGCTTTAAAGATTGTAAGGTAACAAAGCTGCTAGCAACCTTACTAAGGAATTCACATTATCCTCATCACCTCCCCTCTTAGCATTATATTTGTTACCCTTAAAGTTATAATATTTTACTTGTATATATGTGTATATATATTCCCCATTAATATTTTATTAACTCAAACTCATACATTCACTTGTTTTTTCTGCTTTTATGTACTTTGAATCATGTAGGAATACAATAGAAATGAAAGGGGCTTGCCTTTCTGAGGAATTACTTGTTTTTTTCTAGCTATGTCATAGGATAACTGTGTGATAAAATAAAATATTACTTCTCCCTGCAAACTGTATCAGTTTTCAGTCTCCCATGGCTATAATAACTCTTATTGCCATGAATGTATTAATGAAGAGTTAGATCAACTGGATGGTCTATGAACACCTTACAGTTTTGTCATTCCCTTAATTCATAAGGGGTTGGCATGTGTGTCTACTATTTGCCATCAGATAGATTGCAATCTTTCCTGTGTAACTACTATTTGGGATGATATAATGTATAGTTTAAACATTTAAGTACTTAAGAGATATCAAGTGCTGGCAAAGGCAGCTTATTGTAATGCCTGAATAGATGAACAGATAAGCAGTGATTGTCTTTTTTTATCTGAAATGTCTGCTTTCAAAACAGTGATTTTGCTATAAAAGTGGCGATGGAAGAAACTGCAGTTCCCAGTTCAGGCTCAAGGGAGGGTGGAGAATCTCCTGAGTGGGAGGGTTTAGTCACTGGACACAAGTACAAACTCTCATTTAGATGCGCATAACTGAAACTGCAGAATGGACTTATCTGGTCCTAGAGACATGTGCAAAAAGGTAAGTATATAAATCATTGGGGTTTTTCCTGCTATGGGGATGAAAACCTGGGTTTCAGAAACTAATTTTGTTTGATATTTGACTTGAAATTTTAATGGATAAATAGCATTTAAGCACGCATAGCTGCCCTTGCACACATGCTTGCAAAGGCAATGAAAGGGTATATGACAGTGATTCAGTTTTGCAGGATCTCCTTTTTTAAGCTGCAGCCTATCTGAAGGCAAATTTTCAGTCCTCATCAGACACTGCGTGGCTGTAAGAGAAGGATGTGGTTACTGCTGGTACCAGCCCTGCACTTCCATTCATGCAGCTTGCAGAACACTGCAATAATTGGGTGTCTTTGACCTCTTGCTTTCCCCAAGGCATAGCCTTAAGTTAAACCTAAGCTATAAGCTACCTCAGACTTGCTGTAGGCATAGATACCATTAATATCTAGACTTCTGCAGCTCCCAGAAGAGGATACGTGAGTTGCTAATGCCATCCCTCCATTTAGTCCTCTGGACCTTGTGAAATACAAGGTTGCTGAGGTGTTTCTGGTGCTTGCCAAATACTGTAGGTGTTGGAGCTTTCCAGTTCAGCTTTTTCCTCATGCTAGCTTGAAAACTTCCCTGAAGAAGGAATAAGATGATAATCTTGCTGTGCCAAAGGAAAGCATTTGGAAGTGGAGCTGGCCAAGGCCAGGTCAAAGTGGCTCTTGGGGAACTTGCAAGTTCCTGCCATGTACCAGGCTGAGTAGATTGGTCTATGTCTGTAAAGTTGTGTCTCAGGAGTAGGTTTCAAAGAAATTGTTCCTGCAGAGCATGGAACACAGGGGCTTTTTGCTCCTCTACTCACACCTATGCTCTCTGCCAGTGGTCAAGCACGGCATGGTATTTGGATGGCTTGCCTTGCCTGCTGAAGATTATTTCCCTGTGCAGATGAAACAGTGAAGACTGGGAAGATACTACAGGGAACAAGCTGCTGCCAGGACGACTCCTTGCACTGGGGGGACATGAGCAAGCTGTCAGGTTGGCAAGCACTGCCTATGCAGGCTGCAGCAGGAGCTGCTACTTGCAGGGCTGGGAGGAGAGAGTCCTGCTCAGAAGGGACTGCCATTCTGAAAAGGGCTGTGAAGTGGGAGGTAGTGAGAGGATTTTTAGGTGTTCTGGCCAGACTAGCCCCTCCCCAGACCAGGCATGGCACTGTGATTGGAGGGGCTTCCTTTGAAGGCTAAAGGTTTCTACTTTAAGATCCGTTCTCTGAAAACGCTCTTAACCGTTCTGTGTAGGTGCCAGGGTGCAGGTTCTCCTCATGGGGAATAAACTGCTGAAACAACCACCGCTTGCACTGGGGAGAGGCAAGCTGCAGGGCAGGTACATGCTGTTTCATGGGCTGCTGTATTCAGGGCTCTGAAATGGGAGCTTGGAGGAAGAATGGCACAAAGGAAGTGGTTGACAAAGCTGTTTGCTGGCGTCCCTCTTGCAGTCCTCTCTGCCAGGGTGAGCCATGTTTGGCACAATGGTCAGAATGCCTACATGGCATGCAAAAGGTGGCTCTGCCAAAAGTCCCCCAGCAACACTTGCTGACAAATAGCTCAGGGTAATTCACTCTGCCCAGCTGCCTTACTCTATTCTCGCAGAGAATAAGGAGCTGACCACTCCATTATTTGTACCAGGAGTAGCTGAAAAAGTCACAGGGTGGGCAGATGGTACTTGGGAGGACTGCAGCTGAAATTGTTGTGGGAGGACTGGTGGGGAAGTGTCCCGCTCTGGAGGGATGCGTCTGCTGAAAGGGACTTGTCTTTCTGTTTTTAACTTAAAGTTAAGGAAGGGCAGAGTCTCACTTTACAGAATCCCAAGAGCTAAATGAGGGGCTGACACTTGTAATGCCATAGCATTGACTCCTTTGACAGAGCCCTGAATGCTTACGTAAATCCCAGACGTGGCATAGTTTATGCTGGGAGAGACCTGTGGAGTTTGCTGCACCCAACTACCCCAAAGTCTAGGGTTATACATGTTTGAGTAAGGAGAAATGGAGATCAGACAGTCTGATTATCTGTGGTTATTTGAAAGCTCCCTAGAATCTGAAGGTTGGAATAAGTAGAATCTCTTTTGTCACTGAATTTTGAGACTTGTTTAGTTTAAGTGCAACTAATGGTAGGGTTATTTTTTGGGTTAGGAATAATACGCACTACAGAGACTGAAGAGGGAGTTCATTGCAGAAGTTTCTTTAATTCTCTGACATTGGTTTCACTAGAAAGAGGAACTTATCTGAAAGGCTAAGAGTGCTTCAGGAGAGGCAATCTTCTGAAACTTATTTTTATTTTTTCTTTATAGGACTTAATCACTCTCAATTTCTCTACCATAAAAGACAAAAGTATTGCATATACCGAACTAAACTGCCTTTTTTGTTTAAAGGGCTTGTGTTCTTTTGAGTGGTCATGCTAAGAGAAGGTCTAAGGAGATCCATATCAAACTTTTCACTGACTATGGCCCTGTCACATGCTCTTCGATTTGTTGAAATTTGGTATCACTGATTTAGATCAATATCCGAAAGCTTAGATGTTCTTTTTGAAAGGAAACAGAACTTTGGCCCTCAGAGACCTGAACTGGGCTGTATAGAAAAACAAGCACTTGAAAGCTGTGCTACTTAGGAGTTCAACGGGAGATTGGATGGACAAACTGGCAAAATTCAAGTCACTTGTCAAAGTACGCCTGTTCATATGGAGTATTTAAGAATTTTCCAAACCCCAACAGTCTCTACCAAACACAAGTACTTTGATAAATTAGCAATTTTGGAAAAAATGTTTAATTTCTCCTTTTTTTATCTGATACTGATATTTAATTTGTGAGATTTATAGGCATCTGAGGATGTAATCATCTCATGATTATTTTGATACTTAGAGCAATTAGTTTTGGTCATGTTTCTCTACTAGCAGTTATATTATACTTGAGTCTAACCCTTTAATAATGTCCCTGCTCAAGAGCACAACTATTTGCTAATTGGATGCTGCAAATTATTTCAAGTCATTTTCTAATGGGAGATTGAGAGTGAGATCTGATCAATAAAATAGAAACACAGACAATTTGATTTATCATTGAAAAGCTGACTTTCTGAGTGACAAGAATTATAGATTTTCTTGTAGGCAGGAAGAAATCTGTTATAAAAAGGTGAAAAGCAATGATTATTGGACACTAGAATTTAATGAAGTTGGGAATCAGTGTAGTCATATGTCACAATAAAGAATTACTTTTAAAAATGTAGTTATTTCAGTATGGAACACTTCAAATATTTGCTCTTGATTAGTATAAGAACTAGAATAAGCATTTTTGTGATTACTAGCAGTCAGGATTCAGGAGAATACTTTTCTCTGTATTTAGTGATTCAGAATGAGAATTCTTGCTAAATTATCTAATGATGTTTGTCCCTTGAGGCCAAATTAAATCCATGACCAGGAAAGTAGAATACAGATTTGAGGTTCTGCAGGGAGAATTACTTCAGAACATCAGAAGGGAGAAAGAATTTATTTGCTTTGAAAGGCAAAACAAAACAGCAACAGCAAAACAAAAAGAGCTACACATTTAGTGGGATTGTTTACTTGCATATAATCTGTCATTATATTTTTCATTAACACTAATAGTAAAGGCACATAATTTTGTCCTGTGTTAAACTTATTTGAAACAGAACAGTACTTGTCAGAATGACTGTGTTACATAGTAAATAGACAAACGCAACTGAAATGGAAGACTTACTGCATGTAGAACTTATGTAACTTACTGGGTAATGAAATAATAGATGCAAGTATTTACTTTGTTTTCTAGACCTGTTTGGTGTTTAGAATTTCTCTATTTCTGAAATCATGGACAAGGTGTTTTTTGAAAGATGTGTTTACGCACAGTGTTTGTGTTAAGTTAACTTGTACTGCTGGACTTGTTTATTAGTTCCTGCGATATAAGGCGCACAGCAGATGAGATGTTTCAGTGGAATTTCTGATTTCTGTAACTGCAATGAATATGATTTTGATATAAAGTCTTATGCATATGTGCATATTTTTACAGAAATCAATACAATCAGTCATAGCTATTGTATGCAGCACTTTTGATCTCTTTATTTTAGAGGATTTTATAAAAGTGGTATCATGACCCATGTCATATAGATAGGGAGACAATGCTGTAGACTGCTTTGTAGGATTAATGAGCCTATGCAGCTCTGTGCTGACACAGATACATGGTCCAATATCTGACCTGGCTTTCAGTTGCCTGGCAGCATCAAGTTCTTTGAATCACAATGTCTAAAGAAGGGGATATTTCATACAGAGGAAGGCCTGCTAAAAGGATATATACTAAAGACGGCATTGTGTTATATCCTGTCCTATATGGTATATGAAACTGAAAGTTAAGTATAGGCCATTTTGACTGAAAGATGATGGGCGCTCTCTTACTCTCCATGACTACAGGAATATCTCAGCTGAAGTTGTGTTTTACCTGATTTAGAGTGAAAAGTTAGGCAAGTTTTGTCTAAATTGTGAACAAAACGGATATAAACTGACATTTTCCTTAGAGTAAATCTTTAGCACAGAGCCTGATTTTCATGGGGAATATTAACTTTCCTGATTAGAAGGACAACAAAGTAGGACACAAACAGTCAAGGATGTTTCTGGGGAGCGTCAGGGGTACTTGATACAGGTACTGCATGGGCCAAGCAGGTGATGCACAGCTGGATCTCATAATCACTAATAAGGTAGAACTGTTTGGGGTTGTGGTAGTCAATGACAGCCTTGACTGTTGGTGACCATGAAATAGTGGAGTCAAAGATGCTGAGGGGAATGAAGGAACTGAGGAGAGTAGCACTGACCCTGGGCTTTGGGAGAGCAGGCTGTGGGTTATTCAGGGAACTAGCAGAAGGGATCCTATGTGAGGCAGCTCTGAAGGGCAAAGGAGCTCAACAAAACTGGCAGGTCTTAAAGGACAACCTCCTCCAACTGCATGAACAGTCCTTCTTGATACTTAGGAAATTGGGCAGATGTTACAGAAGATCAGTTTGGCTAAATAGGAAATTCGTGACTGAACTCCAATATAAAAAAGAAATATACAGGAGGTGAAAGCAGGAACAGACCTTAAAGTATGAATTCAGAAATGCTGCTTGTATATGCAGGGATGGTGATAGGAAAGCTAAAGCTCACCTAGAGTTGATGCTTGCAAGGAACTTGAGTGACAAGAAGAACTTTTACTGCTGTGTTATTAGTAAGACACTGAACAAGGAAAACGTAGGCCTAGGTTAATACAGCCCAGGATACTGTTGGCTGTCTTTGCTGCCCAAGCACACTGTAGGCTTATGTTCCATTTGCTGTCTGCCCAGACCCCCAAGTCCTTTTCAGAAGACCTGCTTCCCAGCCAGTCAATTCCAGCCTGTATTATTGGAAGATATTCTATCCATCTGAGGTACAAGACTTTGCATTTGACATGGTTGGACTTCAGGAAGTTCCTGTCAGCCCATTTCTCCAGCCTGTGTAGGTCCACCTGAATGGCAACTGTGCCCTCAGGTGTATTGACAGGTCCTCCCAGTTTGGGGTCATATATGAACCTGATGAACAATGCACTTGTTTTGTAACTGTGGGCTGTGGATTACTCTTGTAAATTACTAAATTACTCTTGTAATTGAGTATATATTAACACAGTCATTCTAACAAGTACTGTTCTGTTTCAAATAAGTTAAAAACACAGGACAAAATTATGTGCCTTTACTATTAATGAAAAATGTAATGACAGATTATATAATTAATTATAGTTATTAATAAATTACTCTTGTAATTGAAAATCTGAAAGATAGTTCACAGAACCAGAAAGGATATAAAATGATCCTTAAATTTACCATTTTAACATGTCCTGAGTTTAAAAAAGTCGTGTGATTTTTTTCTTTCTGAATGGTTGAGCCTGCAGGCAGTTTTTTGGTTGTGATCACTTACAGAAGTACTTCTTGTTATCTAATGGACTGTGACAGGAACAATTTGACCTATTTTACCATGGGAAACCATAACAGGTTTATTTCAGATTTTATAAAGTATTAAAGTCTAAAGAAAAAAGTACACATCTTATGTATTTCTATTCCTGAGGGTGGATCCTTTGAAACTAAAAACAGAGATCATTTGAGTGAATCTGAGCTGTGACAAATTTCTGTAATTAGCAGCATAGAGTATACAAGTTTAAAACAAGTGAAGATGTACTTCTGTATGATTCTATCAACACTGCTGGGCAACTGTTCAAAAAGACATTGTTATGGGGAGATGAGAGAATCATCACTTGAGTTTCCAGCAATAATGTTCTCATAGTAAACCCCTTTAAAATTGTACATGTAGATGAAGTTATACATTATTGATAAAGAGCAGTTTGAGTTTCAAAACATTTTGTGTTCAAATGAAATTACTTAGTTTGGCTACTTTGCCCTAAATTAGTCCCATATAATCATCTGCTATACTTCAGTGACAAATAGAATGATCTATACTGATGATCTGCTTATATACAAAGAACTGATTATCTGAACTCAATAATCCTTGTGAAGTAAATAATAGCTAGGTTTTCAATTATGCTAACATTAATGAATTTGTAAATTTCCAAACTAACTTAATGCCCAAGCTTTCAAAAACAGTACAGGTATTGTAACATTTCTGCATGTGCTTAACTTTGAGAGCTTGAACAGTTCCACTAAAAATAATGGAAGTATTGCTGAGCTTAAAATGCATTGAATTCATGTACAGTTAAAAGATAGTGGCTGAAATGCTCCATCTGGCAAAATCTTACTCTTGGAAGCTGCCTTCACACAGAAAACTGAATTCTTCAGGTTTTTTTGGGGTGGATGGGGGGTGAGCAATGGGAAGTGATGCTGCTATCAGCTGATAGTTGTGATGTTATATCCATTTTCTGATACTCTTTCCTATTAAAAAAAATAATCTCAGTTCCTTAAAAATTAAAAAAAGATTTTTCATACTTAGTTGGCATGTGGTTCAGTTTCTGGAAATTGTTTCCTGTGATATGTTTACCTGTGAATAAACTTTTTTATTGTTCCATTTTTCTCACTACAGTAAGTGATAAAACCTCAATTCCTTCATTCATCATAAATTGAAAAAATAAAAATGTAGAACAACTTAATTTTTAAACTTTGATCAGGTTGGCCAGCAACTTTGAATGATCTCTGATTTTTTTAAAGCATTATTTTGTTAAAGTCACATGTGAGGAACTCACATTACTGTTTGTGAAGAAGGTTTTTGAGTTTACCGCTGTTATTTTCAAACAGCTCTTAAGGTTCTTATTCAGTTTTTCAATAGCAATTTTGCCTATGAAATTCACATATATTTTTGTCAAACTGTGGTCCCTGGTATAGAGAAAGAGGATTATAGTTGTGTGTTTTTAAGTGCAAATGACTAGCTGAATGTATATAGAGACATGTTTAAATCAAAGCTTTATGAAGTAAAAAATGTATTTTCAATAGAACTTTGAATATTTAGGGCTCTTCATTCTAAAGCAGATAAACAGCTTTCCAGTGAGTGCTTAAAGGAAGCACAAAAAGGAGCAGAGGAGATAGGTGGTGGTGAAAATTTTCTGAGTTTGCTCCTTGTGCTCAAAATTTAAGCATTATTCTGACTACTGGTGGGAAGAAAAGCATGTGCTTTTCTAGGCTGATATATTTTGGAGATAGAATCATGGTACCTCTATCTCCACTTGCCATGCTGGGGGTAGGGAAGGAGAGGTTAGTCAAATTCAGTAGACACAGGCAATTCATTATACCCATTTTATAGAGGAAAATAAAGCACAGAGAGAGGAGTAACATGCTTAGTCAGGTGGCTAATGCTAGAGGTAGGAATAGAGACTGAATCTCCTCATGTCTAGCCTAGCACTTTAAACACTGTCTGCAGCTCTTTCTGTGGTGGCTAGATTGTATTCTTTTTGACAGAAAAAGTTATTTCAGTCAATACTGGAAAGTAATAATTGCCAAGTTTAAGAGCATTTGCCTGATTTAATTTTGAGAGGTATTACAATGGGAAATGCCTTCCTAGTAATTAAAAAAAAATATAAAAATGACACAATTTTTTTTTAAAGCAGTGAAAATGACTTCCTGATTTTTATTTAAAGTAATTATATTTTTTAAGAAATGTTCCTAGAACCTGCAAATAGCAAATTCTTTTCCTTTAAAGTGTACTATATTTTTAAGCATTTGCTATTGAAACTACTGATCTCTTTCAAAAGTTCATGCATTTGCAGGTCTTGGAGGAAGCTGTCATTTGATAGCTCTTCACAGTGTATTCAACTGTGGGTATTATGAGAATCTTGGTCGGCATGTGTGGGGCATGTTCTTTCTCAAGTGGTAATGGCTGTTCAATAACTCCATCTGAAATGTAGGAGTGACATTTGTTTGTAAGATTTCTTTGAGAACTGCCGACTCCCTTTCTACTTATCTGTGTTTCAAATAAATGGAATAACACTTCAGAGCCTGAAGAAACAGGGTGATTTCATCAAGGGACTCTGTTTAAAAAACAGTATGCCTAGACCTGTCCTTTGGAAGCGGTACCTCAAAGCTGCTGAGGGCTCTCAGGAGAAGCCATATCACAGGAACAAATGTGGTAGAAGGTGTCATGAGAAGTGCGATGGCAGTCCCAGGTGTGCACTACTTCTGTGCTAGGAAAACCAAAATGAACTAGCCAACACAGCCCCCACTTGAAGACCAGTATAACTGGAGAGGTCTGGCCAATTGATAGTGGTCTACCAGCCTAGGCTAAGTGCAAACTAAAGCAGATTCTGGAAATGAAGGAAAATGAATGTATTGACAAAAGCAAAGACTGGGAAAGAACAATACAGAAATAGAGCCTCCCTGCTCCATTTAAATATTAATTTGTAATAGACTAAGCACGCTGTAAGTGTGATGAACTGTGGTGAAGATGTCTTGTTAGCATAATTCATTCTTGACGTTAACTTTGATCTAATTTTGTTTTTCAAGGTTGTTAATCTAATAGACACTTACACATTAAAGGAAACACAGGGTTCCTACCACATAAAGAATATTCTCATTATTTTTCAGGAGCTCAAGCAGGTTTTATGATGTGATAAGGCATACCAAGTTTCAGGAGGACTCTGCCGATACGGCCATGTAAATGATTTCTGTAAGTGAAAATAGCATTGACATAAAGAAAAATTTTTGGTGCAACCTGATGAATACACAAAATACAGGAAAACCACAAGCTGAAGGACTGGATACTTGAGGAATTTTTGTGGGTTTATATAAAGGAGAATGAGTCTTGAGTGGGATGTACATTCTATAAAGTGGCAGGAAAAACTCTATCTTAAAATACTCCTGACTCAACTTCCCATGAACAGTGGCCTACTTATTATCAGCATACTCTCCAAGGGGGGCTATTTGATTTGTAAGCGTTAGTCAGATGAGTCATGGCTTACTCATCTGGGTGATACTTAAGGCACTTTTGTTGTTAAATTTTGTCTGATATATGATATATGGCATGACAAAACAGTTTAATAGATCCACTGTTTTTTTTTCTGATTGTTGTAGTCTATAATGTGTTATTTAAATATTGAAGACCTGTTAGCTGAGATGGATCTGAAGCACAGAATGATCTAATGCACAAAATCCCTAACTGAGTAAAACATGGTAGGTATGCTGTAGGCATAGATAGCGTAGGAATTTTTTGAGTGATAATAGGCTGTTGAAATAGGAAGCATGAACTATATGAAATTTTCATTTTTTATTAAATTTAAAGCTGGCATAGATGAATTATAAAACTGCAGTTCACACATATGTAACATGTATATTAAAAATAGATGGTAGAATAAGTGGGAAAATATATTAATTCAGCTTGGCAAAGAAAAGCAGGAATTTGTTCCTAAATTTGATTCAATGGTGGATCATTCCTCAATTTTAGCATTTCTTTCAACATCTACAAGCCTGCCAAATTCAAACAGCTAGGGCAAAACTAATCTTCGGGTTATTTGTGGCTTGCTATTTTCCTTTGAAGTCATGGATGGATAAATTATAGTCACAATATCCTATCAACTGAGGTATTGCTCTCACAAAAATTTCCATTGGATATTTATAGTATCTCACAATGTCTTGGAGATAATTTATTGATGATTCTTATACAATATTTTGTTGCAAGAAACATCTAGTTCAAAATAGTGCATTATTACATAATATTAATTTTGTTTGATGAAGGACTTACAAAATGTCAAATGTCATTTAGTATACTGCTTTGATACATGAGCGTACTGGCATTTAAAAATTCCATCTGAATTAAATTACCTACTTTGTCTTAAACAAGAAATAAGAAATGGGTATAATTCACATTCAACGTTATAGGTCAACATCAAACGGTAAAACCAGAAGCTCTGCCTGTTAGAGATTACTCTCTGTTTATAGAATCAACAAAAGCAAAAGGCCTAAGTTAAACCTCTGGAACTGTGAAAGCATTTTACCAAAACCTCATATCATGCTTCTTACTTTTCTTGAGAAAATAATACTCTTTTCTTTTCTTGTGCTAACAAGACAGCTATTCTGCCTGACGTATTGATACAGAAAAGTACAAATAGAAGCCAATCACTTCTAAAAGCTAGAGATAATAAGAAGAAAGGACTGGAGTTATGTGACACCTTTCCAGCTCAGAGTCCATTGCAACTGTCTTCCATGTATTTGTAAGAAAATGCGCAGTTTCCTAGTTCTGCAATTTATTCTTATATCAACTGGTTTTGCAAAACACATTTCTATTTTCCCCTCATGTTTTCATTTGTTAGCATATCTCACCAAATATCTATATGTAAATGAATAATGTTAAATTGCTTGCTTAGTGCTTTTGTGTAGTTTCCTTTTAATATTTGTTCTGTTCTCTGTGTTTGTTCCTAAAAGAACAAAACAGCACTCCTAAATTTTCTGGTAAGAACTTCTTGATCTGCTCTTCTTTAGTGTTGGGTGTTTAATTGTCAGCTAGCCTACAACTATGGAAGCACAGGAATCGGCCTTAGGATGTAGGTTATGTGCTGCTGCAACAGCAAAAGTCCTGCATGCAGGGGCAAAGGGTTTGCTGTCATGCAGTGGCTTCAAGTTTGAGAGCAACTTTATGGTCAAGGATGTTCAGGCTACTAGAGATCAGGGACGCAGAACTGATATGGTGGCTCTACAGAATAAACAGATTAACGAAGTTTAGCTCTATGCAAGTTAAATTGTTTTAGGACAATATTTTGTCCATGAAAGGGTAACCTCAAACACTTCGCAATGCCCAAGTCATCAGGTGCCTTTACCTGGAAAATATTTTTGAGCTGAAATTATGAACCAGAAGTGACTAAAGAGATGATGATCATCTTTCTTTGTAAATGGGTAGGATAAGAGAGAGATTTGCCTGCCTCCTTTTCTGTTTGAGACATAAGCCACTGCTGCTCTAGGGCAAATAATCAGTCTGCCTTGCCAGGAGAATATCCTAATCATTGGGATATGCATATGGGGTACGCTGCCATGCTGACCGCGCCATTCCCCTGAGTGGCACAGCTGTCAAATCTCATGCAGCTAAATGAGTTTAAAGCCATTTCTTCCACCTTCCAAGTGATTTCCTTCCTCAGTGGTAAGTCACTGTGTAAAACAGGCCACTGACTTCTATTTCTCTTCTTTCTAGTTAAAATGCTAGGAAACTAAGTAAAAATGTTCTTTCTTTCAATTTAAAAAAAGAAACCGAAGTCAAGATTGTGGTGTGAAATTAGACTTACAGGTACCTTTTAGTAAGAAAAAATGAAGAAGATTGATTGCATTTGGGTTTTTTTTTGGAAGGGAAGATTTTGTTGGTTTTGAGTCACTGAGTTATCCATACAAACCAAGTTACTATTAGACAAGTGAGTCTTATTCCAGATTTACTTACCTTTATGGTAGGTGGTTGGTTTCAGTGATAGGCATTAACAAGGGATCTCTGTGCTATTAGTGATGCATGCAATCATTTCCACCATGCTCCACATACCTGCAAATGACTCCAGCCTTTTGCATTTGTCTCTTTCTATCCATAGCATCCCTCCTCTCCTGCCTACAATAACCTCCATCTGTCTGCTTTGAAAAGATTAAGTTAAAAAAATAAGTGGTTTTCTGCATCTGGGAATTCTAGTTTCAGATTTTCAGAAGCAGTTGCAAGTCTTTGTTGGGCCAATGTGACTGTCATAAAGAATAATTACAACATCTTTCTTCCTATTCAGAGATGGATTTTCATGAAAGCATTAAAGTTGATAGTGAAAATATTATTCAGGAATAAATATTATTTTCTTTGACTCTTTTTCCTATGTCTTTGCTACATTTAATTATCTTTTGGATTTGGCAGACTTGCACAATACAGTTTGTAAAATAAAACAGCCTGTACATTTGTAGGAACTTCATAATCTTTACTGATTGTTTGTTCTTGGATGATGCCTTCCAGGACCTGAATGGGCCCCATTCCTTTGTTCTGCCAAAATCCAATACAGAAATAGTCTCATACTTGGAACACCTACAGCATCAAATCCAAATAGAAGAATAATCTAATCAAAAGAATCATGCTCTTAATACGTGAAAACAGATTTGATTGTACTAGCTAAAACACAAGAAAAACAAAGTTTAACTTTGTCTAGGCCTTTAGTAATCCTTTTATTGGCACCCCTCATTCCTCTCAGTGGACTAAGAGAAGTTGGAATTGAACAGGTTTCTCATATCTTCTTTGCTCAGAGATTCATTACACTGGAGCCTTCTTACAATGAAGTGGTATCCTTTAAAGTTAATCCTCACAATAATGTTATTATGGATTGTCTACACCAATCCTTCCTATTTTCTTTTATTTGTTACTTTTTTTCCCCAATTCTTCTTTCTTTTACTAGTCAAAGCAAATATAAGTAAGAGATCTCTCTTCCACGTGCAACACTTCATTTTCTCCAGAAGAGTATTTCTACATTGTTGTATGGGACTGAGAAATTTAGGTCACATTTCAGGATACGGGAGTGTATCTGACCTTGAGTGAAAATGCAGATCTGTAGAAGTGCGCTATAAGAAACTGAAAAGGCATTCATTGTAAGTGGAATAGAGATCTTGTTTAAATTAATAAATGGCCACTGGTGGGTTCACTGACATAGCTGAAGTAGAGCAAGCCTAAATGTTTGTGTCTAAACTGCTATTTATGAAAATGTAATAAGAAAAATATGTGCATGAAAAGTATCTAATAACAGTGGGAAATCATAAGATTTCTTGATATGGACAAAGTCAAAATTTGAAAAAGAAAAAAGATTTAGATTTCAGATGAAAAATCATGAAAATATAGATTTAAAATGCCTTTGCAGTACTTCTAGAAAATACAGTGTCCCTATTATCCCTCTGGGCCAGGTTCACCATCACATCTAGTGATGCGTGCAGCCAGAAACTTCACCTTGGCAAGGGAAAAGATGTGCACTACAGGTGGTTGATACAGCAAATCAAGAATCCTGACCTTAGGAAGGAGATAGAATCATGCAGCAGCAGCAGGATATTTCTGCATTACCAAATGAAATGATAGGTACTTATATATGTTAGAATTTTACTGTCATTCATCAAAAATCCAGCACTTTCCATGGCAGATAAATATTTTCGAGTAGTATTATTTTAAGATGAAAAAGAAACTCTTAACTGGAAAATTGAAATTGCTCATATCCCTGTAAAAATACTTCTGGGTTCATTACAAACTATTTGTTCTGTAATGACATTCAGGCAGTAGAAATTCAGAGGATTTGAGATGGATTTTCATACTAATTCTAGGTAATCATAGATTTACTTATTCCATTGATAGTTTAGTAAAGGTCTTATAACTGGTTAATTGTATAGCTTAGAGTTTTAAGCATGATATCTTTGTCTATAAAACTTGCATTTGTGGTCTTTTAATTATTTTGATATAAAAACATATGGTAATTCAAAAGGATAAAGAAAAGATCATAGGTAGCAATTGAAGGTTTCAACATTTGGAGGAAATACAGCTAAGTGGTTATGCGATTATTTGCATATGTGACTGATAGATGTGGTTGAAAAAATGGAGACAGTAATATGTTTAAATCATTTGAACTGTAGATGCAAAAACTATAACTATGAAAGAAGAAAATTATTAAAATATATTTTCAGGGCGCATAGTCTTGCAATGAATTAAGTTTCTTTAGCATAAAAACAGATGTATATTTTTCTGTGAAGTTGGAACAATCAGCATTCTTGACATTTTATGTCAGTCAGTAATGATGTGCATTTGATTTTGCTAATTGCCATAACCTTTTCAAAAAAACAAAGTCAGCTGTGCCTGTGGCAGGCTGTTCTTTAGATTTCAGGCAAGAAGTTAAGACCATGTCTGAAGTCATGTTTTCCTCGTGGTAGTAAAGTATTCATTAGGAAAAAGAGAAAGTTTACAACCACTACACGTACTGTCCAGGCTATTGCCTCTAACTCACTAACAGTACTGCTGTGGTCTGACAGTAATGTTGCTGCACACAGTACAGCCACTGACTCAGCAGGTTAACTTTGATAACAAAATCTAGTAAAGTGTTGACAAAAGCCAAAGGGGAAAAAAATCTTGTATATGCCTAAACAAGACCCCATGAAGTTAAAAACTGCAGATTCAACTTTACTTTACATACCTCATGTAATGACTGTATATAATCTAATGCTAAAGTGAAGTTTGTCTTTGCGTTAGTTGTGAGACTCTTGGGGAGTAAGGCTGAAGCATTTGTATGCTAACATTTGATTTGGTAACTGAAAAGGCAAGAACTATGAAAACCGTTCCTGAACTAGCTCATAAACAATGCCAGTCCCAGGTTTTTGTGACACCTTGTGGCAAGCAGCATCAGGATTTATACATTTAGGGTGTCTTCTCCAGGAAAGAAAGGCTAAAGAGAAATATCCTGCAAGCTGGATGTGTGTTGTGAAGTGCCAGCTGGGCCACCTGCTCTAAAACAGTTGATTTAAAAAAGTTTGTATATTTGCAATCCAAGGAGAAGAAGAAGAAGAAATCTATTTACATTCCAAAGTAAACTCCTCTAACTCTGAAGGCTAATACTTCCTCCCCATTTCTGTAGGAAGTATGCTGAGCTAAATCATTGGCTCTTACTGGCACGATTCAGTTTTTAAATGCCCAAGCGGAAATCTAGGGAAAATCAGATGTCATTAGAAAATTTGTTTTGTGAGACCTTAAAACCCCCCAAAACCCAACACTACCAGCGCTCCCCCCCTCCCCAAACCAGCCAACCAACCAAAACAAAATAATCCCATAGGGTGCATCTGGGAAAAAGAAGTACAAGTTTTTAAAAGAGATTTCATTATTTTTCTTCTTTCTATGAAATGAAGCATTATTAAATGAAAGAGTATGCTTCCATACTCTGAAGGATCTCCTGGTAAATAATCTGTTTTCCTCTTCCTAATCTTTATTTCTGATGATTTTATTGATAAAGGGCCACAAATTTAAAACCACTTCAAAGTAACCAACAACACAGCAGTTCATCTGGAAAAAGGGGAAGTGTGGTTTTGGGATACCTTCAGTTCATAATATTCAGGCTGGCAGTTAGATGGAGTTAACTGCTCCTATTTCGGTTTTAAAAACTTGCTTTTATATGCTGTAACCCCTATATTGACCATCTATGACCAACGCTATATTGAACATCATTTCTCATTATTGTCTTTATGATTGAGCTCATAAGCCACCACGACTGCTATTTCACCACAGTATTTTCAGTTAAAAGAGAGGTTGGTTTTGATGCAACAATTGCATTGCGTCTTGTGTTGTTTTCAGTAATACTAAAATTGCCTTTTGGGAAAGATGTTGTCTACTTAGTCATAAACTCTGGCATATATGAGCATGTTCCTATGTACTGTGTGCTTTAAAAACCATTCAGGATCAGAGAAATATAGGAATAAGGTCATGTCACATCACAAAAAGAAGGTAAAAAGAAGAGGTAAAAAGCAGTAGAAAACTAGCCTCCCTCCGTGCTTGGCACTTATATTCAGATACAGACCTAGGGTGAGCTCTGAACACACTGTCTGGGCCATGACTGTCCCTGCCCCATCCCCTGGGGCTCCCCCCACCCTGCCCACAGCCCAGGACCTCATCTCAGCCCCCCGGGGCCATCAGCCCCTGCCCCAGCGACGCCACAGAAGGGCTGGTCTCCAGCCCCCCACGGCCCTGCCCTGCCCAGCCATGGGTCATGCTGAGCCAGGCCCACCTGTGGGCCCATGTCTCAGCCTGGCCTCAGCCCATCCCTGTACCCAGGAGGGTGCCTGATGCCAGGGTCTGGGATTGCGCCGGTGCCCCCAGCTGCCCTGCTCTTGGCTGGGTGGTGGGGTGGGCCCTGGCTGCCAGGCTCTGCCCTGCCTGCCCGCCGAGGGTGGGCCTGTTGGCTGCCTGTGCTCCAGCCCAGAGGAGCTGCCGGCCCTCACAGCACGCATGGGCTGTGTCCTGCCCCCATAAGTCAGCCGTGGGCAAATCTGTTACGAAATATTTTTCTGAGATGAAATTGATTGTTAACTCAACATTTACGTCACTTTATCACATCTTTCTTTGCACGAGTACAATTGAGCGATTTTTTGAAAATGAAGTCTTCAATTCTAAGGCATAAAAATGCTCTGCTGGAATTTGCTGCTTCACCCAAAACATTGGAATCAGCTTTAGTCCATCCTACTAATCTTGAGCACCTATTCCAGTTGAAAATAACCTTAGATCTTCTAACAGGACTGGTTATGACTCTAGCAGCTCATAAATTTAATTTGGAAAACATGTGCTAGCTTGTAAAAATGCTTCGGACTGTGGACGACCTGCTAACTCTACCCCTGGCTTGCTATTTACATCCTTTCTGGGCACAGGACAGCTAGGTAACTCTGAGTATGTCTCCAGCCAAGAATCGTATCCTTAAAATGCTAAACCCCAGCAAATTATTTATCAGGCATATTTGTTTCAGTTTTCTCACTGTTCTACTGCCTTATAAATCATGTCATAGGAAAAGCAAATATTTTGAAATGTAATTAATAACATTTTAAATAGATTCCAAGATGAGCTATTGCAGCATTGGTGGCATTGAGACATTTGTGTTTTGTAAAACTGCCCTGATTATTTTTCCATTACTATACCTTGGTAATATACAAGTCAATTTATCTTTCAAATGTTCCTTAATATGCTCAGAGCTTTCCCTCCCGCTTCAGACACAGTGTAAGCAGCTTGTACTTCAAAACGAAAAGGCTGCAGTTGCAAGGGCTGCATGACATGCCTACCGACGGTTCCCACTGCGAAGCTTCAAAGGTCACCACTCAGTGAGAGTGAGTTTCTCCCTAGCGATGCTCCGGGATGATAAAGAAGTAATTGCTATTCCTGCTTCTTTCTTTTACTGTCTGTTTCCATACACATTAAACAATAATTGTAAGGTACGTAAGTGATTTACAGCAGGAGCCCACAGGGTGCTGCAACAGGGGTCGTTGTGGCACAGATGCAGGAATGCATGTCCATCCTGAGGTCTGTGACTGGCTCAATGCTGCTGCTGCTGACCCAATGTGCTGTGAAGTTCCAGCATCAGTTTAAGTTGGAAGCAAGGATGTAAAGATTGTCCCCAGTACATTAAGGGATTAGGTCTGAGCTGTAGCACTGTATCTGCCCTCGACTTCTCTCAATCATCATGTTGATTAAGGTGAGCTTAGTCATAGTCTTTTGTGAGAATTTTATAATGATGCCATTTTCCATAGACATCTTGGGCTCCTCAGTCATACTGGTGAAAGATAAATGAGGCTGGTGAATAAACAAGTCACAGTTATGGAATGGCCTGACACTGTAGCCTGTTTTTTCTCTTCTTGCTGCCTCACAGTCCTGGTTTCCTGTTCCTGAAGGTTTGTGGGAACGGGAACCACAAGGTCCAATCAGTCTTGCATTATGGCTATGGGTTTCTGCTTCTCTCATACTAACTCTGTTAATGTGACATATCCAACTGGTTGGTTGGTTGGTTGTTTTCCTCTGAAGACCTGCTAAACTGGTTCAAGTGACTTAAAGTAGTTTCTTCAAAGCAAAATAACATTTGCTTGCCAAAAGAGTAGCTAAGAAAATGGGTTAACACTCTCTCCTCCCCCTTCACTATAACTCCAACCAGAAAACCCCAAAATTGTCCAGCTCTATTTAGGACTTTCTGTAAGCCCACATTCTAGTGCCAGAAGAATAAACCATTCTAGTATGGGTATGGACAGGTGGCTAGCTATTTGTGAATTGATAGCCGTTGTTAGCTTAACTTTTCCGAATATTTTACAGAACAAGCCCTATCTCGGTTGCTGTTTCATTTTCTGTTTTTCTTTTTCCCTCCACACAACAGCTTGGCTTAACTCATAGAAGTCTAGCAGATTAATATCACACAGATAACCTGATGGATGTCCTGGTTTCGGCTGGGATAGAGTTGATTTTCTTCCTAGTAGCTGGTACAGTGCTGTGGTTTAGATTTAGGATGAGAACAATGTTGATAACACGCAGATGTTTTAGTTGCTGCTAAACAGTGCTGACACTAGTCAGGGACTTTTCAGCTTCCCATGCTCTACCGACTGAGAAGGCTGGAGGTGCACAAGAAGCTGGGAGGGGGCACAGCCAGGACAGCTGACCCCAACTGGCCAAAGGGACATTCCATACCACGTGACATCATGCTCAGTACATAAACTGGGGGGGGAGTTGGCCAGGGGGCAATGACTGCTGCTTGGGAACTGGCTGGGCATCGGTTGGCAGGTGGTGAGCAATTGCATTGTGCATCACTTATTTTGTGTATTCTTCTATTATTATTATTATTATTATTATTATTATTATTATTATGCTGTTCCCTTCCTTCTCTGTCTTATTAAACTGTCTTTATCTCAACCCACGAATTTTACTTTTTTTTTCCCGATTCTCTCCCCCATCCCACTGCGGGGGACTGAACGAACGGCTATGTGGTGTTTAGCTGCCTGCCGGGTTAAACCACAACATGGGAATATGATAGCTGTAAAAAATAGTCCCTCATTTTCAACAGAAGACATTAGAGTTGACATGGCTAGATAACTTCCTCTCTATTACCAGCATCACTTTCTAGAGCCTGTCTATTGCTGACTTTCTATATATGCAAGCGCTTTGTGGATATCAATTTCAACTATTCAACAGCTGGAAAATGAAATGAGAAAGGCCCAAAGCCAGGCCTGCAAGGTTTTCTATGGGCAACAATGAAAGAGAAATTAAGTAACTTGTACAAAGTCAGTGAACCTGGTTTTCTTTTCCTTCTTGCAAGTGTGTAAATCAACGAAGTCCTGATAATGTAAAACCTCTATCAATGAGTACAGAATCAAGTCCAACCAGGCTAAAACAAATCACAACAAAGAAAAAGTATGCACTAAAATGTAATGTGTAGCTGTTAGACCTACTGAGCTCTGCCGAGAGGTCTTATTTCATATTTCTTATTTTTGTTGTTAAGGCACGAGATCAGATGAGGTAGAAGACAAACTTTAAATGCCTGTATTCTTAAGAAGTACAAACATGCCTGATAAATCACGTACTTCAATGGAAGTATTTAACATAATCACCCTAGTTCTTAGGTCCAAATTTGAATACCAGCTCAAGTATCCTACTTCTTGTCAGTTTCTGGGCACCCACGGATCCAAAGGAAATCAAGAATCGGCTATATGAAATAAGAAACTTTGAAAACTAGGTCACCAAGCACAGAGATGAATATAAACTGTTAGTTATCTTTGGTTTTGGTCAAATAATTACTACCTTTTTTTTTTCCAAACAATTGAAATCAAGTGGATGGAATCACACTTGTTTACTTGTTTATAGGCTCACTTCTTTAACTACCTCCTCTTTGGTTTTAAATCATTAATGAGGCTGCTATTTTTAAAGCTAAAAGGTAAATACCCTTTTACTCATGAAGCATATAAATGATTAACTAAGAGCAATTAATTATAAAATAAAGATTGGCCAGAATGTTTCAGTCTAACAGCTTTTCACTGGAAAATTCAATTTTCTTAAAATTACATGTTTCACAGAACATATTGACTCTGATGATACTTTCATTATGAATAGTACTTAGTGAACAGTTCTGATGTCTTTAATAAATAGTTTCAACTTTCTTCTTTCTTTTTGCTATAACAAAACATTGATCTGACTCTGATTTGGTTTTAATTTGGGTTTTAAACCTTAATGTAATTTTATATTTATGAATAGTATATTTATAGGGTAGAAATTGAAATTTTGTATATTTTCAGAAGAAAAAACATTAAGCTTTTGAATGCCTAAAAAATGGCAGCGAATACTGACCTTTGATCTAATTGCTTCTGATCTAAATACCTCTGATCTACAAGGAAAGCAAAACATCAAAATCCCAGAATTTCTTATGGAGTGAGAAATTCCCCATAGCCTAAGGGGGAAAAGGAACATATCAGTATTGAAAGGCAAGAGAGGGCAGGAGGAGGCTGTAGGTTGAATCACTCCTCTATCTCCACCTGGGTAAGCATTAGAATTAGGACCCCTCTACTTCTTCCCTGGCATTTCCTGGGCTGAAGATAAAGCTGCAGGCTTCTTATAGGAGGTCGTTAACTTTGTAGTGAAGGATTAAGCCAATGGATACTAAAACATTAGAAATTTGTAATAAGTTCTCTTTCATCTGACTGAACCATGAAGCCAGGAAACCACTGCTATTCAGATTTAAAGCAAGGATACTTTCATGAAATAACAAATACAGTAACTACAGAGAAACTTTAACTGTTATAAAAATATTTTTAGTAGCATGGTTGTCTAAAGTATGTAAGAATGAAATCCTCTTTTCCCGTCCTGTAGGTTTTTAAGGCGCAACAATAAGAGTTTTCTTTCTTCTGCGATGTCATTAATCAGAAAATCCTTTGTCAAAAGTACACATTGGAATATTTGCAGTTTTGAACTTGCATTTAGATCTGAGCTTTCTGGTAAAAATCAGCAAAATAGTAGCAGTTTCAGTGAAGTCTAATAGGTTATTTCTGTTCAGCTCTACTATTATGTAGTTTTATCACAGCAGCCATTAGCTGCCCTAAAATAGCAACCTATCTCTAATGCCAGTGCTTTACTGGTTTTATCCTGTTTTAAACATAACTGTAATGATTACACTTAATTTCCAAGTGTGTGCCTTTAGGATACATGTTGTTCCAAACAAGCAGCTGTTAAGAACTTGTCTTCAGTTGCTTAAGAGTATTTTTAAAGCATTGGTCTTGTTCTCTTGAGGTCAGGCTTCTTTGTCCAGAATGATAGGTATCAAGAAAATCTCTACAACTTACTTTATCTTATATGAAACCATCATGGCAACCAGTTACATTATAAATTGTTGTCTAACACACAATTTACCCACTAAGCAAGTAAAACCCTTGTCTGATATAGGGTCTTTAGGCAGGGATGACTTTCATTTCACTGAAAGTTAGGACCTCTGTTTTCTAAAATATTCTTTCCTTCTCCTATAGCTTTTTATTTAGTTATACTCAGTGAGAAGACACTAGCTACATTTTGTTTAACAAATAAAGCAAATGGCCAAATGTTTATTTCAATTATTTTAAAATCCTGTGTTACATCTTTTTGCACCCTGTGCCACATTGTATTGAACGTGAAATTTCCTCGCAGTCATCACTGGTACAGTCACATGCAGAATGGACAGTTTAGAGGGAATATCTTTAGTATTCTTCACTCTTCTAGCTAGAAACCATAGTGACAAGCCATAAATGCCTTTTTTTCTGTTGGGGACTTAGCACTGTGGAAGAATCTGGCAGTCATGTTAAGAGCTACACATACCTGTAATGAAAAAACCTGCTCCTCAAAAATGCAAAGTTTTGGTTGTTTCCCTGAAGGTAGCTCGAAGTTTGTAAGGTTTCTACATAACATTTTTTAATAGCAAAGAACAACTGTTATTTTTCAAGACTTTTGAGATTTCCATGTGCAAAATTATGCATGCAAAGTGGAATGGTATTCTTTGTTAAGTTAAGAAGAGTGTGTGTATTTCACATCTTAAATATTGGAATAGATACAGAAATATAGCTAGCATCTTTTCTGTGGAAAAGACAAATCATGCTAGAAAGCATTTTAGGCTTATTGAAGCTCAAGGCAATGAAATCGTGTATATTATCACTGGTCTAAGATAAGAGTGAATCAGACTGTATTAAGAACTGAATCATTAAAATATAACAGATAGTCATTTTCTTCTTCCTTTCTTTTTGCCACATACTGGTAACTCAGCATGTCGTGCATTGTAGTTCAGCTTTGCATTGTGCTCTGTTTTTCCTTCTAGCATTTAAGTTCTTGATGCATAGTTTGTTTCACTTATCCACCCCCCTTGCCCATAATGTGTCTCTTGGTTCTCTGTCCTCTTTCCAGCCACAGAGTGCTTTCTTAAGCAGATTGTAACATCTCACCCAGCAGATATCCTCTTCATGGGGAATGGATATATCTTCCATGTTTATTGACATGATCTGATTAGTCATGATAAATCCACCCTGCTCACTGTTACATCTGCGGCTTTCTCTTTGGTAGTCTTTTTTTCTGCTCATTCTGCTTCTGGCATGTTCCTGTCAACTGACTGAAAGTATTCGGGTATAAAATTTTATGTCATTGGTCTTCATGTGGCAGTCCTGGAAGGTCAGAACTCCGTGATTGAGGAAACATCCGCCATCAGTTTGGCTTTGCAGTTTTTCATTAATTGTATCCAACAGATTGGGTTGTTGATCTTCTGTCTATCTACTTACTCTTACTTATATATACTTATATATTTATACTTAGCTCTGTCCATTGTCTCTCACGGTAGAGCAGAAAAATGCTCGGAAGTCACTTCATTCTGCTTGAAGCCAGTCATAATTTTGAGGTTATATATGCAGTCTTTAACTAATAACAAGCTGTGTAACAAAATCTCAATACTACATTTTATAGCATATGCAGAGATTCCTACACCTACATGAAATTCACAGAGCCAAAGGAACTCGAAGTGCCACCCTCAGTCATACCTGAGGCTTGAGTTTTCCAGTAACATTAAGAAAGGCTGGCTTCCTTGGGGCTCACTAAAGCTTTCACGCCATTCTTCATACGTTGTATTTCTTAGTAGAAAGTGACACAATGAAGCAGTTCAAATGATCACACAACTAAGTATGATGACAATTCTCCCTTTGGAAAGCTCTTGAAAAATGCAGGTTTGCTTTTATCTTGTGTTAGCAAATAAGAGATTCTGGTAAGTTTTGGGTTATCTGTGAAACAGTGAATGCAATTGGAAGGAGCATACCAGTCAGAAGTTTTATGGTTAGCTTGCCAGATGTTGTTTTCATCTAGCCTTGTATCTTTCTGATCACTTTCCCTGACATCCACTTGAATGGATTTTGTCAGTTGTGTAGCAAAAAATAACATTCTTAGGAGCTTCTAACAGCAAGATGTGGACATATCTTTTTGCTTTTCTTGAAGAAACATTGAAATTTTACCCTGTGCGACAGGGATTTTTCAAATAAAAGTGTTTTTTTCTAACAGAAATTAATTCTGATTGGAAAGACCCATCATCTCTATATACATATTTATTGAAAGAAACATCTGTCCCTAAACAAACAACAGTAAGAACATTTGTTTTTGTAAAGAAGTATTGGAGTATAAAGTATATGTCCCTTAATACATACGGTGGTGCACACGTGGTAACCTTGAAAAGTGAATATATTCTGCTTGAGCTACTGCTAATGTGTTAAGATGCTTGCAGCAGTTAGAAACACAGACGTGTTTATTGTACAAATGGCAAGGACTTGTGTAAGTTTGCTTTGCAATGTGTTGCTGTCTTTCATTAATATGTATGTAACAAAAAGGAATTCTAGGTAGGAATTCTATCTGTACAGAAATGGCACATTTATAATTTCATTTGTATCACTTTATGTTATTCCCTTTTGAAAAATATTCTTCAAATAAAAGGGGAGATTGGCTTAGCTGCCAGATTTCTTCTTCAGTTTCTTCAAGAAGAGAAAGAGTTGTCCTTGGATAGTGTCATTTTTTTGAAAAAAGAACAAAGTATAAATTAAAAATACTATATGAAGTAATTCAAGCCTTCAAAGAAAAAAAAAAAGTATATGTCTTCTTGCATTTGCAAGAGGGAGCCATCATTTTATAATTCTCCACATCATGTCACCATTTCCTATAATATTCTATAATGACCAGCTGGCACACTGAAATAATGAAATGTTGACTCTGCTGAATATTTAAAGAGAGTTATTCTTATTATGGGTTATGAAGGTTATTATTAGTTTGTATAGAAGCTCTTCCCACTGAAATGAAGATGCAAATCATTGTTACTTTTCTACATCCTGGTTTAGGATGAAGAAATTAGAAGGAATATAGTACAGCTTTGTTGTTAGACCAGAGAGCTTCTGAGACAGTCAAAGACCAAAAAAAAAAAAAAAAAAAAAAATTGAATCAGATCTTTAATTTATCTTAACAAGACACCTGTGATTTGTCCACTTTATGATATGAAATATGAATCTTGTCTACACAAAACACATGATTGTTTTCTAACAAGAAGCCAAATACAGCAGAAGATTGGCTACTGATATTTTCTTCCAAAAAAGAAATTGTTTTGTTTTTTTAATGTAGTTACTTTCAAGTGTTAATAGATACTTCTAGTAATAAACACTGTAAAGTGATGCTTAGGATAAAATAGTACTGTTGAATATTTAAATGCATTGTATGATAATTTATTCTATTAAGACTGGGAGTAACCTAAAGCCTGATTTGTTTTACTTTTGAAGTCAAAGAGTATATCCTTCTCTTGCCTATCTTTCCACACTATGGGGATCAAAGAAAATAATACAGGTATTTCAGAGCTCTTAATTTTTAAATCCTGGTTCATGCACATAGTTATTCATGTGAAGTTATGGATTTATCCATATTCATGAAATTAAAACAAAGCTTTAGTTTTTTTCAGCATGGAATGCATAAATTAATATTTACTACCAAAAATGTAAACAGGTTGAGTTTTCTAGGGAGAAACAGCTGGGTTTTTTTAACTAAACTGTCTGCTGGTCCTATGAATGTGGCCTCAGTAATAATTTTGGACATCACATCTACAACAAAACTACAGCTTTTTAGAATATACAACAAAATACAAACGAACCTACAAATCATGTCACAATCACAGAAGAATTGAGCATCCTTCATTCATTCATACTTCCATACTTTCTGAACACCTCAGGGCTACTTACCTGCAAATTCCTCAGATGATTGTTATTTTTGGTAAAGTTAGAAAATTAAGTTGAACTTCTCTAGTAATTATTGCTTTCAGCCGTTTGGGGTTAAAATAGGACTGGTGTCCAGCACAGCAGCTCCTTTTTTCTGTGCTCTGGACCATCTGCTATCTGGCAAGCAATTGTTTTGTTTCTGTGCAGAAAGAATAACAACTAAGAGAGAAAGGAGAGAGCACAAGGTGGGAGCAGAGGGATGTGGGGATAGAACTAGCAGTGAAGCTAGGATGAAGAGACAGGGAGCAGGGGAGAATTTGTGGGAGGAGATGGTGGGAAACTAGGTCAATTGAGGATTTTGGGGAATTGAAACAGCTGTGCAGAGCCAAGAATGGATCCTGGATACATCTGTGGGACAGGATGAGCAAGAACATGATTGGAATTAGGAAGAAGGGGTTGGAAAGAAGAACAATTGACACTGGCTGGGTGAATGGGACCAGGTTTGACAGAGCAGAGAGCAGGGCAGAGAGTTTGTGCCCAGAGACTCTGCACTGTCAGAGCTTATTTGGAAGCCCAGGTCCATAAATCTTAACAAACAGCCTTATGCTGAGCAACCTTGATGCTGTGGAGGTTTCCATCAACAGCAGAGCTAAGGGAGCCCCATTTTTTATGGACTTAGAGCCCCTATCTGCTATGTCCCTTCTCCACCATCCCTCTTTTTGACTGGCACAGTCCCTAAACTCCAGCACAGTATCACCTGCTTCCCTCCAAGTTTTCTTTCTGTTTGGCTCGACAATGGCAATTGTATTATGGCTGATTTAGAACTGCATATGTGTAAATGGGCCAGTTGGCTAATGCCTCTTGAAAAGCCTATTTTAAGTGGGGTTTTTTTAACATAATTGTACTGCCACCTGTGTTCAGAACTGTAGATGCTGAAAATCACAAAGATTTTCACCTCCTTTAAATTTGGTTGAAGTTAGTCAATAACTTCGTAAGGGCCTGGAAGGGGGACAAGACAGTTTGCTATAGCCATTACAAAGGCTTTATTTCTAGAAGAAACTATACTAAGAAGCAGGAAATGGTATATCATCCTGAAATTAAACTATGTTATAATGTATATCATATTGTCATTGGATATTGCAGTAACAGCCTTAATTTTGCCATTTCATAACCTCTGCGTACTTGATTTCTTACCCTCTACAATATTCTTTTAATATATATTTTGGGCATAATTTCTTTTAAATCATTGCATTTGAAATTATTGAATGTACTCAAGCCCAGTCTTCTCTCCTTGCTTTCCCCATCCCCTTTTCAAGATAAAAAACAACAAACTCTGGCACTGCACCATGCTAAAAACTGTGTGAACATTTAACAACTATATCTTGTTCCAGACATCTAATGGACTTTGTAAATGAAGTTTTGCTTAGGATCACTTAGAACATTTTTGGCAGAATTGAGAGGAAATCAGTGCTTCACCATTTTAATTGATATGTTAATTTGTCTCTTTTTCTAATGTCAGAAATAGGTCCTTACTTCTGTGGCTATTTTATTTCTTCAACAACTCTTGTCCTCAATGATTATACCTTTTGAGACAGCGGAGTGTGAGTCCCAGTGTATGGTGAACTCATGGTGTTTAGAGATGTTTAATTTCTTCACTTCAGTTCACAACCACTCCAGGGAATTCCTTAGAATAACCAGTTTCTGCTTAAGCAGACTAAAACTCAGAAATCTGCAGCAAACTGCCACTGCTAAAATGGCTGGTGGCCATCAGAATTAAAGTATGGTCTACTGAGAGCAGCAGGAGCCACTTCCATTAGCTTGTTAGAAAAATATTTAATAAATATATAGTGCTCTGTAGTTGATGGAATCTTCACAAAACTACTGGTGGTTTTAATGCATATTGCTATATGATTTCATTAGCTAAATGGTGGTGATCTGATTTTTTTTCCCATTGTGTGTTTTTCTTCTACTTTCTGCTTGATATGAAAATAAATGAATGTGTGCACACACTAATTTAATGCCTGAAATTAGCAGAACACCATGCTTTCTCCATTACCATATTGAATGTTTGCAACTTTCTACCTCCAAGAACATATATGGTGTACTTTATAAAAGCAAGGACTCAAACTGAGAAATATTTTGGATGTTCCAGCCTCTGTGTCCATGGCACACAAGTTAAAACTATAAATGATGTTAAGAAGGATAAATGGTGACTAAGTTGCCAAGTGTTTCTACAAAGCAAAATATGAATATGAACTTTAGAGCATTAAAAAATGTAAGTCTTCGAAGGACATTGGTAAATAATTAATGCAGTCTTCAACAGTTGACAATGATCCTATGCTTACTCTTCTGAAAAAAAGAGGTGAGTACATCTTTCCCGCAACTAATTCCAAGGCAGTACCTTAAATACATGATTGCTTGAAAAAGCTTTCAGTACTGCTAAGCACTCGAAGAATGTAGTGCCTTATATTTGTGTGCAAAAACTCACAGTGATTCTACGTCTAAATTTGCAACCTGAATCTTATAGCTTAGCCTCGTAATTTGAGTCTAATAGTGTCCTGTTTTCCTGCACTGACATAGACAGAAGATGGCACTGTTTATTCATTGTTCTAAAAATGAAAAGCTGTTTTCCTGCTCTTTCAAGGAAAAGTAAATGTTAGTATACAGGGAAAACAGGAAAGAAAATGGAGGTGATAATGTTTTTGGAGAAATAGGTACTTTCTGCTGAGTCAGGACATATGCCTGTAAAAGCTGCAATGTTGACAAGGCTCAGACAGGAGCTACCTTTTGTTATGACAGCTGTACAGATCAAACTTCTGTGAAATGGGGGACTTAAATACAACATACTGAGATCAAATATCAGAGGAGGAGGAGGAGGAGGAGGAGGAGAAGACAAGTAGTAAAGTTGTTTATACACTGAAAAATACTATAAGAATATAATTATACAAAAGATGCAGTTGATAATTGGCTTGCTGATACAGAGTATCATCTAAGACAGCGATTTTTGGGGAAAAACAGTGACTGTACCTTCACTGGAGAAACCTCGGAATTCACAAAGAGGCTCCTGATCTTGCAAGCACCCACGTACTTGCTTCTTTTTAGGTCCTGTTTTTAACGGAACTTAAGATGCCCAGTAAGTTGTTTTTGCAAAATCAGTCTTTATCTGCAAAATATTTGATGCTTGGAAAGTAATGAAAAGAATTAATTTAAACAGGAATTATATTAATATTATCCTGCAAACGGGTAGTCATTAATATATTACTACATTCTTTCAGTTAATGAAAATTACTTGTTATCTAGTCTGAAAGTTTATTTTGAGTAAACAATAGGCTCTTTATAGATAAGTCTACAATGTTACATTTAAATTATTAGCTGTAACTACAGATAAACTATGTCAGAGCTACTCTCCAAGACTTCTAACTAGTGCACCCCTCGGTGTGCTGGTGGTTAGCTTCAAATCAGCTCCAGTACTTCCTTCACAGGTGGCTGATGGTAAAGGAAAAAAGACTGTCCTTGGGAAAGTAGGAGTTTTGGCTCCCATTTGCAAAGTTTTATTGTTAATTTTGCTTGTGCTTATTTATTTACTTTCTTGATATAAATTCCAAGCCTTGAGGACTGGCCCTTTTGAATATTTCTATGATTTTCTGCTCAGTTGTTTCACTTATCAAATAGCTTCTCTTGTGTGACTAGAGCTGTTGATCCAGACAAGGCAAAGCAGGACTTGGCCCAGCATGAATATAATCTTCAGGATGTGAATAATACCAGTAAGCACGATTTTTCTTCTGGGAAGGCTATAAATTATTTTTTTCAAACAAACACAGCAAGAACAGTTCTACAAAAGCAATGCTGTAAAAATGTTTGCCAAACTAAATGGGGTCCTATGCCATTTTTGTTAATGTTTATGGTATTGAGTAAGATACCCTGTTTTGCTTTGGAGGCTTTTCATTAGGTTCATTAGAAGAGCAGCACAAACGGTTTGTGGTAGTCTTTGAAAGTGCTTGTAATTCACTCCCTTTTCAGTCTGTGGTAAATCTGAAATAGTTTACATTAGTGAAAAGGTAGTTGAAGCTGAGCAATATTTTTTTCTGGTTTTTAGATGCCACTGAAAAAATAAGTTCAGATTTTATAGAGCATATGTGATTTCAGAATTGAAGTATGGGCTTTGATGTATTGTATGGCTCAAGGATCCCAAAATGACATTCTAAACTATATTGACTTGCCTTTTTACAGTTCTGCTTCATTTCTTCTCAGTAGAATTCTTCTTAGCCATAAGACTGGTGTTATTTATAAAAGGTGTTATGCAAAGGAAATAATTTATGGGAAACCAAACAAGCAAAAACTCACTTTGTAAATGCAAGCTGAGAAAGATGTTCATGTTAGGAGTATTACCCATAAATCTGTATGGTAGAAGAGAGCTTTAACATTGTAACAAATTGCTGTTTATACTTGAAAGTTTTTCTGCTTTTTGTTTAATTATAACCTTAGATCTGTATTTTGGGTTTCTAAACTTTGGAAGAAATTGTGTATCAAGCAGGTCAGCTTTGTTTTTATTGGTAATCTTTCAAAAAGATAGGTGGTTGAATTTTAGGTAAGAAGACTGCGGTATACATTATTATATTTTACAGACCTTGTATTTTGTAATTTGAAATCAATATTGCAAAGGCAGGGTTTTGAAGGAACATTTGACATACAAACATCAGTTTCTTTTGAAATTACAGGGTCCAGCCACCATCCCTAAGTGGTAATGTGCTACCCAGCCTAATTTATGCCATATTCTGCTGGAAAAAATGAAGCGTCTTCCATTTTCTTCTCTTCTCTAATCATTCGAAAATTGAACTTTGAATGTCATGACCTATTTTAATGGAGTTGATTGCTTGGCACAGAATTGGAGTAAACTGTATTATGTACTTCTGAGACATGCTACTTGGGAAATGAATAATATGTGAACCAATGTACTTTATGGATTGCCTGTTTAATTTCAGAATATATTATAATATTCTCCCTGTATCAAAAGGCTGTTAGTCTAAGTGAAATTGCTCAAGTCAGTCCAGTGGGCTGGGCACCAACACCTTTGCTCTATAAAAAATACTAGAGAAGTTCCTCCATTTGCTTGCGCTTCATGGTTACAACGTTATGGTTAATACTTAGGGTTTTGATATAGAAACCTCTAGAAGTAAATGAATGACCTGTTTCTTCTTGAGTACACTGACAGGATCATATAATTTTGGGATTCTTGCCACCTTTATCCTTGCAAGGCATGTTTGCCAGTGGGTTACATTTACATTTGCATGCATGGGTTAAGACCTAAGGCTAGCTTGACTTGGCCTTACCTGGTTCCAAACTCTTGAATTACAAGATATAGCAATGTTCAGGTCCTAATGGGTATATTTCCTTTAGAGATACATGCTTCTTTTCCCTTCTTTGCATAGATGATGACTTGGTTAATCTGGACTCTCACAGTATCTTTACTATGGCAGAAGTTGCCTTTCCGTTTCTCCCTGTAAGTTTTGAAGGTCCTCGTCCTTTCAGAGTAGGAAATTCCATTCTGAAACATGACAAAAACAATGGTAAACTTGCCAGCAGGTCCTGTAGGGATTTGAGCATCTCTCAGCACCAGCTTTTAGCTCCTCTTACCTCCTAGTTCATCTGGGGCTTAGAACAACTATGGCATCTAGGATTTTTACTGTTTGAGCTGTGTGAAAATCCAATATTATGTATCCAGGCCACTTAGAATTATTTGCTCATATTTTTAAGAAGAAGAAAAATCTGCCCAAATGAGATCTAAAGATGCATTGTATTTAAAATGAACTAACTAAAAACATGGCAATGATCTTGATGAATGCAATGTAAACTTCAAAGACCTCCTGTATTATCATTTACCCTATGTAATTGCAGTGTTTCTTTTTACTGCATCTTTACACTCTGATGCACAATAAAATTAATTTCCTGGTGACAATGGAAATCTTGGATCTCAGCTTGCTTAAAGCCATCATGCCTCTGAATACTGCAGGGTTTTCTGCCAGAGGGGCTGAGAGCTGCAGTGAATGGGCTACTTAACCTGAGAACTTGCACAAAATAACGTTGACCTCCAGCTGCCCAAGCAATATATTTACTAAATAAATAAATTGGAAGGAATGCACTTTTATTCCAGGGTCAGGTCAGTGTGCAATTCCAGGTGAAAAACGGTATTCTTTAGGCTTTTTCCCTACAGAAATAAATCCAAAGTCATGATGTAGCTACATGGAGTTCTCACACATAGCATTCATTCAGTAATTGCATCAAAGATAATGTCTAATGACCATTTCTCTGCTTTCTTTCTGTTGTGTAATGCTTTTTTAAAAAAAGCAAATCAAAAGCAGATGGTGTGTTAAAAAAAACATATCCAGGCCTGTACAGTAGAATGCATAATGAAAACACAGTCAGTAAGCCCAGTTCTAAAAAGAATGAAATGGGGGCGGGGGGGGGGTTCAAACTTTACCTTGTTGCTAAAGTGACTCAAATTGCTCTAGCTTACAATGGCTATTTCATATATATTCAGAATTACAGGCACAGCTGTGCGATCCTTTCTTCTACCTCAGGCAAGCCTGGTAATGTCAGTGAGTTAAGGGGCTTGAATATGGAGCTGAATTTGCACCTGACTGACTAACCTGCTTTGTGCTTTAGTGATCCTAATAACTACTACAAACTTATTTGAACTTAATTTCTAAACAAGTTATTAGCCAGACATACCAGATTTGAAATAATACACCACCATCACCACCTCCCCCCCACATTCTGTTACCTGTTCCTTGATACATAATACTTTAAAGGAAAAAAAAAATCCCTGCCAACTCTGACTGTAAATTCACATTGCATTAAAAGCAGAATAAAGGATTAGAGTACTAAAAAAACTTACAAGTTGAACAAAACCTTACAGTCTTTAGGTTTAAAAAGAAATCTTTTTCTTGTTTACTTGCTTCAAAGATGAAAGCCTCTGTGTTAGGATTAAGAAAGCCCTACATTAAAAAAAAAAAAGGAAGAGCTGGAGCTGATTCTTTTGCATGGAAAAGTAAAACAGACAGCCAAACAATTCAAGTAAAAGGAATAAGATGCATGATTCTGAATTCTGCCTGTGACAGACAATAGGCTTGTACACCTTGCATAGAATTCAGTAAAGTGACCAGAAGCTAGACATGATAAAGGGGAGAGGTTATATAGTACCATTACAAAGACTAGGTTTCTAATTTTAAAGCTTTTATAACAGAGTGCCATCCTCTTACAGAGCTCCTGTAAAAAAGCAGATTAGCTTGCTGTCTTGTGGACTCCCTGTATTGGTGAAAATGTCTGAGAAATTACGCAAGGTCCATTATTTGGAACATCCACTGGAAAACTGGGAGCAAAGCTGAATTAATAATGAATAATGTCATAATGTCTAAAATTGGGAAGCAGAAATTATGTCACGTGGTCAAGAGACTACCTGCCTTCTATGAATACACAGTCTGGGTATGTTTTGTGTAGCTGTGTGAAGCAAAATTTAAGGGCAGGAATTTTTCCTGGCTCCCTCTATTCCAAGGCAGAACCAGGACTTCTTGTTGTCTTTGGCCTTTTTAACTGCCCTTGTCAGAATGAGTAGGGTCTTCTCAAGATTTTGGGTTGTCTTTTTTTCCTCCTGTAGTTGTACAAGGAGCTGGGATATCTTCATGCCATGAAGTGAAAGATAAAGCCCTCTAAAATTTGCTCTTTGAGAGTTCACCTACAGTTAACGCTTGCGGTACTCTCCAACCCAGAGGTTCAGGGCCTCTTTGTGTATTCTGTGCAAAATAATTAACACTGCAGTCTGAATGAGCCAAGGGTGAGACTAAATGATGATCAGCAGCAAAATCCATGACCAGGCCTCTCTGAAAAGAGGCAAGGCTTTGGCTGTATATTATAATAACCCATGACAAAGGATAATCAAAGTGCCAGCAAAAGCAAAACTTCTCAGAGCAAAAAGAGGATACTACTAATTTCAGTACAACCTCTTTCTATGGAAACTTCTATTCTGCATACAGTCATGCTGTAAATCGTAATTAATATCATGCAAATTTTTCTTTCATAGTAGGTAATGGACTAAATATCAGAAGTTTATTACTTTATTAGAAAACTATTATGACCTTTGAACACACAATATGGTGTTTGAAGCAAAAACGATGAATATTCACTGGGAACCTGATTTTTTTTCCCTCCTCTTTACATACACTAGATTTACCAGTAAATCAGTAGCTACTTCTTATTTGTCTGAAGGTGATGAAAGAATGAAACATAGCACAGGTCAGTAGAGCTAACGTAGGATTTGACTGAATGAATGGGGAACTTGATTTGCAATGTGGTCCTGAGTCAGTATTTTCATTGTTCTTAACTGATATCACTACTGATTTCAAGCTGTTTTGCATTGGTATTGCTCAGGTAAGCAACAGCTCCACAGAAAATGGCCCCTGAGGTCCTGGTGGATGGCAAATTGCAGAGAGCCCTTGAGGTGATGAAGGCCAAGAGCATACTGACCTGCATTAGCAGGAGCATAGGCAGCAGATCAAGGGAAGTGACTATTCCCCTTCACTCAACAACTGTGAAGCTGCATCTGAAGGAATATGTTCCATCTTGGGCCCCATGGCACAAGAGAGGTGGTGACAAACAGTCTGGGGGAGGGTTGCTAAATTAGCAGGAGGGTTGGGGTGTACTTCCCATAAGGAGAGGCTGCGGGAACTGGATTTGCTTAGCCTGCAAAGAAGGCAAAAGGGGTGTTATTATTGTTATTGTCAACTGTTTAATGGGGGCTACGGGGGAGATGGCACCAGACTTCTTAGAATTGAACCGTAAAAAGACAAAAGGCAGTGGTCAAAGATTGCAATGGAGGAAATACTGCTGGAAAACAAGGAAAAAATTCTTCACAACAAAAGCATCTAAGCACTGGCACTGGTTGTGCAGGGGGGATGAATAAACTGTCCTTGGCAACACTCAGAACTTCTGTGGACCAAGATCTGAGACTCCTGCTCAAATTCAGAAGCTTGCCCTGCTTTAAACAGGAAGTTAAACTGGGTGACCTACAGGGTATGCCTCCCAGCTCAAGTTTTCTAGGATTCTTTGATCCTGTACACACTAGTTGCTGACTGTAAAAAATAATACTGTCTGGTATATACACAGCAAAGCTTTAGTCAACCTAGCTGTGGTATGACTGTTTGCTAGGCAAATTTGTGTGTTGCCTGCAAAACTTGATGTTAGATAGTATTTCTGGATAATTTCTGGTGCTGGGCAGAGGGCATATTTTAGATATATATGACAACTAGGGAGCAGGGGTGTTTACTGAATCTGTAGGAACTATTGTCCCCTATGTGTTAATGGGGTCATTAATGTTTGTGAGAAGTCCTCTGAACAGGACTTGAGCATGCCTGTAGTTTCCTCACTATGTGTTATATGTGATCACAGCTCTAGAATTTAGCCTTGATGCTGTGGTATAGACAGCCTCATATCTCAGCTCTGTTAATGTTAATACATACATACATTAGCAGTGCTGATGTTTAGTGATTTCTCCTTCCTGCTGATGAAAAAATATCAGTTGTCCAAATGAATATTGTTGGAGGAATAATCCATTTCAAAATAGACTAAGCAATTTTGAGATGATGTTGAATTATGTCTAGACTCCATTAAGAGTACGTACAGCACTCTTTCATTCAGAGAGATACCAGACAATGAATTAATCTGCTAAGCTCTCTTTCCTCACTTTTTAGCACAGTGTGTTTATGTGATAGTAGGCAGAAGAATGAGGTCATACAAGTCAAGAAAATCAACATTTTTGAAAGAATTTGTGTGGATTTTTTAAAAATAATGGGAATTAAGAAACCAGGTTTGTATTCTCAGGGTGTGATCTTGAGCAAGTAATTTTATCTCTCCCTTTCTCTGTATAAAGAAGGTATTTATATGTGCTTTTATTTTGTAATATTCTTTATCTATGAGTTCTGTGTATGAGTTAAATCTTATAAAAATGACAGTAGAGATGACATTGAAAATACATCCTTTTATGCATTCAGTAGAGTAACTAGCCAATACTGCATCTGGAATTTAACAGCAACTATATCCAGACAGATGTGTTTTCCTGTCATTTTCTATTGCAGGGGAGGGGGAAATGTATGCAACCAAAATCAAACCCTGTAAACAGCAACAGCAGCAACAACAGAATAAACTGTGGAAAGACAATGGAATGGTTCCAAGCACTTTAGGATGTAAGAATCTTGAAAGCTGGAAAACAGACATTCCTCTCAAATGGTATCTCTCCTGCTGCTGTTAAACACTTCGATGCGGAACTGTAGGGTTTTATTTGCACCACAGGGAATGCCTGTTACTTCATACATGCTGCTGTAAAAATGTGTTAGTATTGAAATAATAGCACAAAAGATCTTTGTATTTCCTGCTCTAACAAGATCAGTTTTAGTCATTCTTTTCCGTCCTTGTCTTGCAGCATCATTTTGCACTTAGAGATGACAACACAGCAATGTGATCTGTGGTAGTTTTGTGAGTTCCAGGACCCTGAGTGACCCTTGTGCTGCTGATTCCACTCGCAACCTCAGTCAGCCATCTTGTTAGCATTTGGGAATTAAACTACAATTAAACTGAAAGGAATGAAGTTAAACACAGACTTAACTTTCTTGTTTCTAGGACTATTTTTAAATTCTTTTTTTAAAAAAAAAAAAAGGGCCTGTGTAATGCTAGCCAGCATCCTGCCAGATGATTCCTCAGACCTGTAAGTTGATAGAAACCAGTTATTTATCAAAGAAGAGAAATGGTGAAGTTAATTAGGGCCTAGTATCATGAGCCTCCTTAATGACATTCAGAATATCAATGAAGCCAATGATTTTGGTTGTCAGAGAAGTAATTTTGAAAGCTGGGCCCTTGGAGATATCATAGTCAAGTCCTCTTTAAAGATAACTGCGATCTATCATTTAAAAAAAATCTCATTTCATTTGAATGGACAAATTCAATATTTGAGTTGAAATGCAGATTAAAGTCCAAGTTGAAAGTGAAATTTAACTCAAAAACCATTTTAAAATCCAACATTTAATTGCAAATTTGGGGAAGAAACCTGAAGACAAAACCAACAGTCAACTTAGTTGTTTCTTTTAGCTGAACAAAAAGCCTGTGACTTCTAAATAACAATCAAACAGGTAAAATGAATAATTGGGTCACATCCAAACCTCAGTTCTGGCAGCTGAATTTGAGTAAAAGCTTTATGTGAGCTTTTTTATCTAATAGAAAATGTGAATATTTTAATACTTGGACAGTTGTTCTGTACAGACCTAAACCTCTAGGGTAAATAAGAAAGTTTGAAAGGAAAAACGTGATTTATCTAACCGTGTTTAAAACCTACCTTTCACTATCCTCTATTATGATGATGATAGCTTGAATTTGTCTTAGTTTCTCTCTGTAGCTGAGGTCATGTTCTAACAAGCTTTACCAATGCTTAGTTGCTACTTACAGGATGACTGTAGCGGAAAATATTGCAAAGGCTGGAGCAGTTCAGAAAAAACACAGCTTTTCTTCTGCCACACAAACCCATTACAGCTTTTACCAATCCACCTGCAGTGTTCTATTCATGTTGTTTGTTAATCTGTCCACCCTTCCAAACTCAAAGCAGTGCATTTAAAACTTTTTAAAGCTGTGGTTTCTTGAAAGTTTTACCAAAAAAACTGTGATTCCTAGTGTAGGGGATTTAAGCTACTGAGAAAAGGTTGGCTTTTCTAAGGTACTTTCTGGGGATCATCTTGACATGGTCCATTTGCAGACCACAGATTACAAGTCCCTATTCTCAAATAAAGATATTTATTGAAAAAAAGTGGGGAAGACTCCTGAAATGTTAGTGTGCCACAGGGAATGCCTGTGGTTACTCTATAACACTTTTACATGGTCATAGGGTAAGCATTTTGTTATCTATTTGTAAATATCAGGCACCATACTGTTTTGTTCCTCTGAAAGAACTAAGTGCTGCAAATGTGTAATGATTGTAATGGAAAATAGGGAAATAGCATCAGAAAAGCTGCTAACAACTGTTGCATATGATGAAAATATGAAGTCAAATGAAACACTGACTTCTTGGAATGAAATATGTATGCATTTGTGTTGATTTCTTGTAATTCCTCTCCAGTCACATAACAGTAGAGAAGAGAGATCCTAGGGGCTTAGAGGTTCTGAGATGTTCATGATCAGTCACTGAAAGTTTGTTCACAAGATGATTTTCACTAGTAGAAAATAAATTATTCCTGAGACTGTTTCAGGCAGTTTGTAAGCCAAAAGGGTTGCATGAATTGTCAAAAATAATTTTTAATTCATTTGTAGCAAGTATTATGTTCAATTTATTGTTGAAGATTTCATGTAATGTAAGCTTTTCACAAGAATGCTTAAAATTGAGTTGTACATTTATTTACAGTGATGTAGCTCCATTGCTGTTAGTGAACTCATGATATCCATCAGGAGGTAGAGTAGCTGGGTCTTCTGGTGTAAACAAACAGTATTAGGCCTTGTAAACCAAATGTGAACAGATGTTCAAAGCCTTGTTTGAGCTTGCACAGGCTGTCCAATCTAACAGCAGTTTAAAACAGTTGAGGAGAAGGTATTTGGGCTCACTGATAAATTATATGGTGACTATGAGCACCAAAGTTGGGCTTTTATAGGTTGTATTGAGAATTATAGGATTACTAATGACCCGTGTAAACTTTGTCTGTGTACTGTCACAGTTAATAATAGTGATGATAATAAGAATATTTGCACAGAAGCACTTACAATGAAAATGGAGTCCTTATGTTGTTAGAGGTTGGCTTGTAGTGTAACATAAAGCATAAAATGGAATAATGACTCTTGTCTGTGCATATATTACCAGGCAAATACCTAGAAGGCAATTTTTTTTTTTGTAAGCTGAACAACAATACTGGAAAGAAAACTACAAGGACTTAAACAGTAGTTTGTTTATTTTCCTATTGAGGTTTATGTCCATTTGAGATGTAAGATGTGAAAGATCTTTTCAGTCAAAGTAATGGAGGCAAAAACCTCTAACTACTTTTAAGATGCTTTTTTTTTTAAAGAAAGCTATAAGATATTTGCAAGAAAACAAACAAACCCAATAGAAACAGTAGAAAGTACCTTCTAGGCCGTTATCTTCCTAACAGAGAGCTTTCTCATAAACAACATCTTCAACCCATCTATGTTTCCTAAAGGATTTTGAGGATGCCTCAGGAAAGAGTCATGTAGATGTTCATGCTGTAAGAACCTGCTCTGTTTTAACCATTCAGCAGATTAGTTTGCATTTTTATGGTCCTTATAATTAGCAGCTGTTAATCGCTAATTCTAACCTGACTCATTCACAGACATAGGTGAGAAAACTGATGAGGGTTAAAAGTTTCATGACATTGTAAGAACTCAAAAGGTTATGAAGCATAATTAGCTCTAAGAAATGGTAGAGATTATCAATCTATCTGAAGCATCTAACTAAAGCAATGTTGATTGATAGCTTTTTTTTGAAGATGTAACATCTGCATTTTATGTGCATAAATATTGTCTGCATTGTGCAACACTTTGATTATATACAGCAGCAGAAATGTACAAGTTCAGAAAACTTCTTACCTGTTTGCTGGTATATTAAATCAGTGTGACTCCTTTGGTGTTAGAAGAGGTAGTTCTAAGTATGGAAAATAAAATAAGAGTTTGCTTTATACTTGGGATTAAATATTGTTTATACCCCCCGGGAAGAGAATAATAATAACCCTAAAGAGTGTAATCATGGCCTTGTTGAAGTGAACAAGGATTGGCGTGTAGAGGTCTCTCTTCAACGAGGGCAGTGGGTAGTGCCATTATTTCCTACCGCTGAGATAAAATGTGGCTTTACTGTGGTTTTGGGCCAATTACTAGCTGGTTGAGCTTGTCTGTGTAGCAAATAACAGTGACAATTAAGTGAGATTACATGGGCTTCTGGTTAGGTTGCACAAGCTTTCTCCCTAGAACCTGAGTTGCTAACCTGAGCCATTGCATCTTTGCTACTACCATTAACTTTGCTAGCTACTTACAGAAAGAGAATAATTGCCTGTACTGTTACTTGGATGTAGTAAAATGAGATTTCAAGTGAGATTTAACTGACAAGGAAGATAAGTAAAATTAGTCAGATACTAGAAGTGACTCTACTATTTGAGAGTGTTAGAGCAGAGTTTTACAGATCTCTTGGACCAATAATTTTCGAAGCCACATATAACAACCAAAGCCTTGTATTCAAATTTTAATTCAATCACACATCACAGAGATCACATAAATTGAGTATGAAAAGCATGAGAGCAATTACAAAGATCTGTACCGACTTTCTCGAAGATTGCAACATATTAAATAAATTTAATATTCATAAAAGAACTAAATGCCTATTCAAAAGCTAGACTGCTTTTATACAATGACTGTTTGATAAAAAACCTTTAAATAGTTTTAGGACTATAGCCCATTTTTTCCATAATAGGAATTCTTTACCAACAAATGTTAAGAATCATGGTCTTTCTGGTTATGTGGTTGGAGGGGTTTTTTTCTTCATCATCATGTATTTCTAGTTGGGTGGAGGGTGTCCAATACCCTTACTGGTGATTAGCCCAACAGTGAAAACATTCTCCTGCGCAATGAGGGTTTGGACACCACAAGCATTGATTCTGATTCTTCCCATTCCTAAGCATCTGCTCAGATCAGTAGGTTGCTTATGATATTTACTCTGAAGCCAACACTTCTCTTTTCCTCATCCTTCAGGGATTTAAAATCCAAGGGTCGCTATAGATTCTTCTATTATTAAAAATGCATCTTGGTGTGGGGTGGCAAAGTACGTTCTCTTTAAAAAGTAAGCTGTTCAAATGATTTCACATTTCTTACAGCATAAAAGCATGTGCCATTGCCGCTTATTCCTCTGAATGCTTTATAAAATTTCTAGGTGGCTGGACTTGAGATTTTCTCAGATATTATTTTACAGAATTAAACCTATTGAATTATTATATATGTGAGTTCCCTTGTCTGTGTAGAACTAATTGATGAAAAATTAGTTTCTGCTGTTTTGATTTTTTTTTCCTCCAGCCATCCTGAAAGGCACCTGCCTTCTTACTAATGTTATGACTTTATCAGTCAACTAAATGGTCATGACTCTGAGATCACTAAGGATCACCACAGTAGTCCTTTTACTAATGAAATTAAGTAGAGTTTTCTGGAATTCAGACATTTGGAAGTAACCCAAATTGATTAACATAGTAGAGATTCTGGAAATAAAAAAGGAGGTGAGTAGGTGGAAATAACTGCAGTGATCTGGCTGCCAGCTCACTGGGGAAGCTTCTCCTTCAACTAAAGAGGGCTTCCTCTGAAAATGGTGCAGTTTTTATAGAGAATGCATCCTCAGAATTGTTTATACAGAGTTATGCAAACAAGTTCAATTATTGCTAATGAAAGCTGTACTCCCACATGCTGACCTGAAAGATTACCTATTGTATATAGAGTCTATCAGAAAAGACACTTTGAGGGAAATGAAGTAGAAGTCAAACAGTGAAGTAAACTTAATTAAGGTACAATAAAGTCTACTATTTAATTTCTCTGATTGATAGAGATGAAATTATCTAAATTCACTTAATTAGTTGTGAAAGTCTGAGGTCCTTACAGGATAATTTGAGATTTAACCACTTCTTTTTAGTCTGGGAACTTGGCCATATCGCTCAACATGGCCTATATATTTACATAGCTAAAGAGAGCTGTTGAACTTAGCTATAACATTTGTTTTTCTCTTAATGGTTATAATTGACAGTACATTTAAAAGGGGAAGGTGTTTCATTTACCATCTTGCAAGAACTTTTAATTGGATATTAGTTTGTATTTTGTCTTTGCATATGTGAACAAAATATGGTAATTCCTTCCCAACTGTTCTGGTTTGGTTTACAATATTTTGCAAATGTGAAATTTAAACAGCCATTTCTTCATGTAGTGGACTTGGTGTAACTGCACTGTTTGAAAGAGGTCTTGGGGGGTGGGTTTGTGGGACAGTTCCTTGGTGGTGCTTTTTTTTTCCTTTTAGTTTACACCACCTAAGAGTCTGTTGCTTGATTCAATCGATATAGCTGGTAGAAATTTGTTTCAGATCATGCCTGTCCGTACCTTAGGGGATAATGACTTCCTGTTGATCAAAATGCTTTTGAAGGGTTCTTCAAAGATCTATAGTGCATACCTTTTGTTACTTTCTTTTACTTACTAGAAAATAGTACTGTAATGTAGAGTGGACGGGTGAAGGGTCAGTCTCAACAATCTTTGAATGATTTTTTTCCAGACATCTGTAATTATCCCCTGTAGAATTCATAAAATATGAATATAAATATATGAGAGAGAGAGTGTGTACACGTACATATATAGGTAGATGGCTGTATTTATTTACAAAATAAGAAACGAAAAAGTCTTACAAAACCAGTTAGGGGTTTCTTTTGCTCTTGTCCCCCAAAAGAAGCTTCCACTTTCCTTGACTCCTGGTAAAATGACTAGAGGAATCCTCTTTTGGAGATGTTGGTATGCAAAAGCGGTGTTGGTGAGCTCTACTTGGAAGATTTATAAATCATATCAAAAAGTACACTTTTGATATGATCAGTCACTGCTGGACATGCAATTAAACACTGCTAGAGATTTTGTCAGCTGTCAGTTCCTGTATCAGGAATATTTACTGTCTAGATACATGGCATAATGGAGATTTCTAATATTCAGGGGATCTTGTGTTATTGCTACATGCATCTAAAAAGAGTTGACAGTTATTTCTTGGCTTAGAGAGTAAAATAAAAGCTAAAAATTACTGCAGGTAATTAATACAGTATCCTTGATACTGAAACAATTCAAAACCAAATGCTTGGAATTTTGCTTCTTTAATATGCTGTCACCCTTCACAAACAGAAAAACAAGTTCACTTTGAAAGTGTCCAGACAAATGAAAACTGTATTTAAAGGAGGGAGAGGAGAAAAACAACAAATGACAGGCAGGGGACTTGTATTTATGGCTATTATATCCTTCATTAGGTGGAAGATGAGTAACTGAGAAGTTATACACTTCTATATACTGTACTTGAAAAGCTTTTTTTTTCTGAGACCCTTTATTCTGAATGTGTAGTGTCTTGAAGCTTGCTGGCTCATCAGCCACATATGGTATAAAACATATCTTTGTCTAGGCAGAACTGTTATTTCAAACAGTTCTGTTTTTCTTTTTTTTTTAAAAACCTCTATGGAAAGGAAGTTAATAAATCCTTCTTTCTGCAGGTGGGTGTAAGAATTGCTCAAGATTTCACCCCCAGCTTTTCCTTCACATCCAAGATGACACATCCACCTCTAACTTTTCTTTGCTTCGTTTTGCTTGTCCTCAAATTCCTTCACCACAGCATTCAGACATGCCTATCTTTCGAGCACACAGCCAGCCTTGAATTATGATTTTTTTTTTTTTTTGGAAACTTGTGCATGTGGAAATCTCAAAGTCCTGTACTGACAGAACCTAGTTAAACACCACCATTCCTCATAGTGGCTTTTACAAGATTAAAATATAAATTTATGTCATGTCATTTACTGCAGAAGTATGGACACACTGGTATGGATCTTAACAGTAGCTCAGCTGCAGGCAGTGGCACTTGGCGATTTAAGGAGGCAGAATGTAATTACTGCACTTGAAATTTGGCCTGGACACTGAGTTAACTCTGAATCTTTCATGAGAAGTGTCAGAAAATCATGAATGAATACAAACAGCCATGACTTCTGATTCTGATAGTTCTTCACTCCTGCCAAATAACTTTATTAAGAAAAAAAGGTTTTCAGAAATGGATTTTGGTCCACATTATTATAAATAAGTTGTATTCCTGTTGCTTTAGCAGGTGAGGGAATTACCTCTTTTTTTCCTTCTCTGAGTTTTTTGAGTTTGTTTGTATGATTTGAATTCTTAAGTTTGGAAACAAGGTGTAATTTTTTCCCCTGACAGAGCTGATTTTTTCTGACATTGAAGTGATATGTATAGGTGGTTGTACTCTAATTATACTTAAAAAATGTGGTTTCTTTTTCTTTTTTTTTTGGTAGTAGGCATTTTTTCAAATTGACTGTTTTCATCTCTATATATTTTTATGTGTTTCTTCATCTCTATGTTTTTTTTCTCTCTATCCATTTTAATTTACACAGCTTTATATTTATCTGGTTACCTGAAGATGCACACATGGATTGATTTTCAAGTTAATCAGTTATCATTTGTATCAATATTTTAACAACAAAACTCAGGTTTTCTTAGCTATTTCTCTGTACACCTCTTTTTAAAAAATTAAGAATATAAACTTACATTAGTATCCAAACCTATGTAGACCAATTATGTCAGAGGTGTACAGTGCATGAAGAGTTTCAGATAGGGAAACAATATTTGCAACCTTTGATAGCCAAGTTGTGTGAAACACTGAACTGAGGCTAGGGAATGGACCAACCCCATTAAAATTAACTCTCTATTTATGTGGAATGCCATTACAGTTAATTGGATTTTACATTCACATGACATCATGGAGCTAGGTTTTTTGAAAGGGAGTATGTTAAAAGAATGCATTTGTAAATAGGTGCTCTCTAATTCTCAGAACTCTTGCCAGAATCCTGCTGTAAAGCATTAAGCAGAGTTTACAGTACTAATAATTTTCTCCTCTTCTAGGAAATGGAAAAAAACATTCCTTTTTTTTGTTTTGTTTTGGTTTTTTTTTGTTTTGTTTTGTGTGTGTGTCGTAATTTAACTGGATGCTTAAATATATACCCTTTCATCTATAGGAGTTAAAAAATATACCTTCTTTGTTAGATTGTTTACTTAGGCTATGAATCTTTAGGACAAGTTTCTGTCTTAGCTATTTTAGAGTAATTGGAAGATTTCTAGGACTGTCAGATAACAGATGGAACACACTGGCAGGTATTTCTTGCATCAGGTAAGCCTTTAAATTTTGCATCAAAGCAGTCATGAAGCTTAGCTTCTGGTTCCATGATATGGAGGCTATTGTAGAAATACCAGTTTATGGAGCTCCTTACGCTGCCTTCTCTTTTCAATATCACAGCATGTGGCCTGCTTAGTTACTGTATAGGATCTGTTTGTAAAGCAATCATTTGGCGTGGGTAAAAGAATTGACCTGGGTTTAAAAAATCCTGCCAAAAAAGAAAGATTGTTTTCTACTAGACTCAGTTCAAGGCTTGTCTCTACAAACACTTGTCAGAACAACTCATTGGCTGGCAATGAGTGGCCAATGGTATTATCAGCCCAAAAACATATAGTCATTAAGTTATGGACTCATTCTCTCCAGGAACAACAGACGCACATGCAAACAGCAGTTCCTATAAAACCTACCTGCCTATTTCTTTTCTTAAAGGGTTATGATATGGGTCCTACAGGGAAGGGGGGGTTTGGTGACTAGAGTGGAAAAAAAAATTTCCAGTGAGAGGGGAAAAAACAGTTCTATGAGGGCTAGAAGGGGGGGGCCAGATGAGGCAAACCATGACTGCTCATTCATGAAATGATGAGCAGTCAATATGGGGGATATGAAAAGTTGTTTGCTAACAACCGCTACTGCTTCTCTTCCATCTCTGTCACTTCTTACCTCCACTGGTACTCTTGACTGGTCATCTATGCCTGATGGGGTGTTTTTCTGGGAAAAGCTAGACTAAGTTTGGCCCGTGGACTATTGTCAGGCCATACTTCTCCAACAACCATTGTGTAACATAACTTTGTACTAACTCAGCAACCTGTTGTGACTAGTTTCTCTGAGACTGCATTAAAAATTTATAAACACGTCAGCTTCACAAGTGAAGAATGGCTTGTGGTCTCTGTAACGATCCCTCTTTAGCTAGTACAGATGCTGCCCATCACTGATGCTGGCATTCGGTGTGCAAAAACTGAGATTGAAAGGAGACTTTTTTCCTATAGTAAACAAAATTAGACGCCAGCAATATTCAGTCTGCAGAGTGCAAGCTGCACTCCTTCTTCCCGCTTCTGGGGGTTACTGACATCTTGGGAGGGTAAAGCAGCAGGGAAATCATAACCTCATGTCCCTCGCTATTATGCTGCTTCCTTTTTGAAGGGAAAATACCTTTTTCCTTAAGATGTATTACGCAGGGCCTCTAGGAAAAAGCACTAGTAAGAATCCCTTCAATCTACTGGAAATATATCCTTTGTTCTTTGTATCATGATGGGGAAGTCAAAGATACAATGTAGATTATAAAATTTACACATTTGATTTAATCCCTTCTTATGGCACTTTCAATTTTTAGTGAATTACAAGTTGCATTGTGTCATAGAATCATAGAATCATAGAATCATTAAGGTTGGAAAAGACCTCTAAGATCATCGAGTCCAACCATCAACCCAACACCACCATGCCCACTAAACCATGTCCCTAAGTGCTGCATCTACTCGCCTTTTAAATACCTCCAGGGATGGGGACTCCACCACTTCCCTGGGCAGCCTCTTCCAATGTTTAACCACTCTTTCAGTAAAGAAATTTTTCCTTACATCCAATCTAAACCTCCCCTGCCGCAACTTGAGGCCATTTCCTCTCGTCCTATCGCTTGTTACTTGGGAGAAGAGACCGACACCCACCTCGCTACAACCTCCTTTCAGGTGGTTGTAGAGAGTGATGAGGTCTCCCCTCAGCCTCCTTTTCTCCAGGCTAAACAACCCCAGTTCCCTCAGCCGCTCCTCATAAGACTTGTTCTCCAGACCCCTCACCAGCCTCATTGCCCTTCTCTGGACACGCTCCAGCACCTCAACGTCCTTCTTGTAGTGAGGGGCCCAAAACTGAACACAGGATTCAAGGTGCGGCCTCACCAGTGCCGAGTACAGGGGCACGATCACTTCCCTACTCCTGCTGGCCACACGATTTCTGATACAGGCCAGGATGCCATTGGCCTTCTTGGCCGCCTGGGCACACTGCCGGATCATATTCAGCCGGCTGTCGACCAGCACCCCCAGGTCCTTTTCCGACAGGCAGCTTTCCAGCCACTCTTCCCCAAGCCTGTAGCGCTGCATGGGGTTGTTGTGGCCGAAGTGCAGGACCCGGCACTTGGCCTTGTTGAACCTCATACAGTTGGCCTGGGCCCATCGATCCAGCCTGTCCAGGTCCCTCTGCAGAGCCTTCCTACCCTCGAGCAGATCAACACTCCCGCCCAACTTGGTGTCGTCTGCAAACTTACTGAGGGTGCACTCAATCCCCTCATCCAGATCATTGATAAAGATATTAAACAAGACCGGCCCCAGTACTGAGCCCTGGGGAACACCGCTCGTGACCAGCCACCAACTGGATTTAACTCCATTCACCACAACTCTCTGGGCCCGGCCGTCCAGCCAGTTTTTGACCCAGCACAGAGTACACCTGTCTAAGCCGTGAGCCGCCAGCTTCTCGAGGAGAATGCTGTGGGAGACGGTGTCAAAGGCCTTGCTGAAGTCCAGGTAGACCACATCCACAGCCTTTCCCTCATCCACTAGGCGGGTCACCTGGTCATAGGAGGAGATCAGGTTGGTCAAGTAGGACCTGCCTCTCACGAATCCGTGCTGGCTAGGCCTGATCCCCTGGTTGTCCCGCTCATGCCTTGTGAGTGCCCTCAAGATGAACCGCTCTATAATCTTCCCCGGCACCAAGGTCAGGCTGATGGGCCTGTAGTCCCCTGGATCCTCCTTCCGGCCCTTCTTGTGGATGGGCGTCACATTGGCAAGCCTCCAGTCGTCCAGGACCTCCCCCGTTAACCAGGACTGCTGATAAATGATGGAGAGTGGCTTGGCGAGCACCTCTGCCAGCTCCCTCAGCACTCTCGGGTGGATCCCATCCAGCCCCATAGACTTGTGAGCATCCAGGTGGCGTAGCAGGTCATTGACTGCTTTCTCTTGGATTATGGGGGGTTCATCCTGCTTGCCGTCCCTGTCTTCCAGCTCGGGGGGCCGAGTACCCTGAGGATAACTGGTCTGCCTGTTAAAGACTGAGGCAAAGAAGGCATTGAGTACCTCAGCCTCTTCCTCATCCTCGGTGACAATGTTCCCCCCTGCATCCAATAAAGGATGGAGATTTTCCTTGGCTCTCTTCTTGTCATTAATATATTTGTAAAAACATTTTTTGTTGTCTTTAACGACAGCGGCCAGATTGCGTTCTAACTGGGCTTTTGCCTTTCTCATTTCTTCTCTGCACGACCTAACGAGATCCCTGTACTCTTCTTGAGTCGCCTGCCCCTTCTTCCACATGCGGTAAACTCTCATTTTTTTCCTGAGTCCCAGCAAGATCTCCCCATTCAGCCAGGCCGGTCATCTTCCCCACCCGTTCTTCTTACAGTGTACAGGGACAGCCTGCTCCTGCGCCTTTAAGACTTCCTTCTTGAAGATCATCCAGCCTTCCTGGACCCCTTTGCCCTTCAGGACTGTCTCCCAAGGGACTCTCTCAACCAGCGTCCTGAACAGGCCAAAGTCCGCCCTCCAGAAGTCCATGGTTGTGGTTTTGCTGGCCCCCCTCCTTACTTCACCAAGAATGGAGAATTCTATCATTTCATGGTCGCTAAGCCCAAGATGGCCTCTGACCACCACATCTCCCACCAGTCCTTCTCTGTTAGTAAACAGCAGGTCGAGCGAGGCACCTCCCCTGGTAGGCTCACTTACCAGCTGTGTCAGGAAGTTGTCTTCCACACACTCCAGGAACCTCCTAGACTGCTTCCTCTCTGCCGTGTTGTATTTCCAGCAGACATCCGGGAAGTTGAAGTCCCCCACGAGAACAAGGGCTAGCGATTGAGAGACTTCTGCCAGCCGCTTGTAGAACGCTTCATCCGCCCCTTCATCCCGGTTGGGTGGTCTCTAACAGACTCCCAGCAGGATATCTGCCTCGCTGGCCTTCCCCCTCATCCTTACCCATCAACACTCAACCGTACCATCATCACAATCGTTGCGCTCTAGACAGTCGAAACACTCCCTAACATACAGGGCCACCCCACCACCTTCCTCGCCTGTCCCTTCTGAAGAGTCTATAGCCATCCATTGCAGCACTCCAATCATGAGAGTCACCCCACCATGTTTCTGTGATGGCGACTAAGTCATATCTCTCCTGCTGCACAATGGCTTCCAGCTCCTCCTGTTTGCTGCCCATGCTGCGTGCATTGGTGTAGATGCACTTGAGCTGGGCTATTGATTTCGCCCCCAGCGTCAGCACGCCACCCCTAGGCTCATCTCTAGTGAGCCTGGTTTTATCCCCTTCCCCCTTCGGACCTAGTTTAAAGCCCTCTCGATGAGCCCTGCCAATTCATGAGCCGTGATCCTTTTTCCCCTGTGAGACAGCTGAACTCTGTCTGTCACCAGCAGGCCCGGTGCCGTGTAAACCTCCCCGTGATCAAAAGAACCAAAATTCCTCCGATGGCACCAGCCCCTGAGCCGTGTGTTGATCAGGTGTGTTTTCCTGCTCCTTTCAGTATCCTTCCCTGCCAGTGTAGGGATTGAGGAAAACACTACCTGTGTTCCCGATCCTTGAACCAGTCGCCCCAATGCCCTGAAGTCCCTTTTGATCACTGCAGGACTTCTCTCTGCAACCTCATCACTGCCAGCCTGTATAACCAGCAGCAGGTAGTAATCAGAAGACCGTACCAAACCAGGGAGCTTCCTAGTGATGTCTCTGACCCGGGCCCCAGGGAGGCAGCAGAGTTCCCTGTGGGACGGGTCCGGTCGGCATATCGGGCCCTCTGTTCCCCTCAGAAGGGAATTGCCTATGACAATTACCCTCCTTTTTTTCTTAGCAGCGGCAGTCATAATGCGTGGGGCTGACTGCCTCACCCTAGGAGACCCCCTGGATGGAAGTCTCTTCAGAATAATCTGTAAACCCTTCAAACTAAAACTTGTGCAGCAGAAGCTTTCAGAGAACTGTGATAAAGTAGCATAAACTTTTTTGGTCCAATCTATGTGTATTTTTAAAATCTAATTGCAACACTATTAAAATGTTCAGAATACTTCATTACTTTCATGTACTTTGATCATATTAGTTTAAAAAAAAAGGCCTGTGTAACCTAACAAACTCTAAGTAAGAGACAATTCTAATAGTCTAAAAGCTTGTTAAAAGAAGATAATACTCTCATTTCACTCCAAAACTTTTTAGAAAGGGTACTAATATAAACTATATGTTAATAAATTAAAAAAAATGCATTCGGAGATCATTGACAATGAAGTTAAGGCAGAATGACTAGTAGAAGAATGCCTAAATTATTCAGTTTCAAGACTGACAGTAAGTTGCATATGACAGAACTTGCTACACATGTACCTTATGTCATTCTGCTTTTGAACAGAAAGGTAATTGCCTCTTAAATTTTAGGTGAATTATTCTTGAAAACTAATGATGACACAAAAGGCTCTTTCTGTGTCAGTTTGGTGCTACAGGCTGAACGTATGCCCAAACTTAAACAAGGCAGCAGAGTGCATTGCTGAAGGTACCAAGAAAAAAAAGTGCCTGCCTTATGATGTGGAAATCATTGGGCACCCATCAAGAGGAAATCTAGGCCCTTTAATCTGCATCTCAACTCTGTTTCTGCAGCATGGGAACTTTTGTCAAGTGTCTACAAAACCAGGAGAGGATTACTGAAGTGAAAGGACGGAGTACTTGTGGTACAAGTGAGATGGTCAAAAGCAACTCTATTTTAGGTAGGACTAAGTGAAGGAGATGATCATTGTTACAAAGAAGGAATGACTGAAGCAACATGAAGTAGGGGAGACATGCTTGCTCCAATTCTTGAAATAATAATAAACTTTCAGAAGAATTTCCTACTGTTTTAACAAGGGAAATATGTATCTCGCTTCACTGTTATATTAAAAATCCTGCCCTTTATTTTCACCTTTTTCCAAAGTGTCCTTGGAGGGCTAACCTAGAGTCCCAAGGTATTTTGACCAGTGAGAACACCTTGATGGGAACCTTGAGAGTTGCTGGGCAATGACTTCCATGCCAAAGTTACCTAGTCAGTGAGACCACTTATTTTTTATAAGGAAGATCGTAAGACAGGGTTGAAACAGGAGCATTTCTAAGGTCACATGGTAATGATTCTCTATCCCTCTTATATTGAAAACATATCAGATGTAAAAACTGGCTCTAGCTACAATATACTTATCAATGACTGCACAAAAACATCTTGGGCTATGTAGTTTGAAATAATTTTCTGGTTATGTTTTTTTTTAAATATAGTACGAATGGCTTAGATTGTCTCCTAAGAATGTCTTCCTCAATAAATAGTGTACAATCAGTATGATCATACTGACTTAGTGAGTTCTTTCTCTTTTCCCCTCTTCCCTTTCCTCATTGAACCGAAATTCTGAACTTGTTTGCTATTTTCAACTGAAATGACAGTGGCAGAAATTTCAAGAAATATTTACAATGTCAGGGAAATAGGCATCAAGGTGCAAGGTATGAGCCACTATTAGCTACTGAACAAATCACTACACTATAAACATAGCATTTGGGAGCAGGAGAGATTATAAATGCATGTGAAGTATCATCTGAAGCTTTTATGGCACTCAAAACATCTCTTGTGTGACTTCTTTGATGTTTTTTAGTGTGTGAGTTCACACTAAGGTCTTGCTATGATTCTTTTAAAATTGAACAGAAATCTGATGGAAAACTAGTCTTTGTCCATACTGCTTATTGAAATACTTGTTTAATGGTATACTTTCCTGCATGTTTAGTTAGCTGGATGCTCATAAAACCTTTATACTGTGCGTCTGTTCCGGAAGCTTAAGCACTTAGGCCTCCTCTCCCAGTCTGGAGGCTACAGTCAGGTACAGATTTGCTAAGGGCTGAGCTGGGACAGAGCCCTCATATGTGCTTCTGTTTCTGTAGTACAGTTACAGTTGTGCAGATGTGGAGCATTGCCTTTCTGCTTCTTTCTGACTTGCTCTGAAAATTGTTATCCAAATTGCGTTTACAGTTCTTGATTCATTACTGCGCTGATGCCATGGGGAATTCTGTGAATGGCATGAGTGCGAAAGAAAATATTGTCCATGAACAGGCCAACTGTAACTGAAGTAATGAAAACTCTTGCAACAGGTAGTAATTGTACAGGAAACTGTGGACTTTTTATGTTCAAGCTTATTGATACAACTTTTCCTTTCTTTAGACAATAAACAGGCTTTTGGATATTCTTTCTGCCATATTTTCATTGTAGGATTTCGAAGAAAGGAAAAAATGTTAATAGTGCTTTTGATCAGTAAAGTATAGTCAAAGATCTAGGAAAGAGGACTGGAAGAGATCTTCCAAGTTGGACAACAGTCATTTATTGCCTCATAGCAATTATGTCCTATAACCTCTCCATAAATGTATCTTCCAAAAAGTATTTTGTATTCTTGCTACCATTAATCTATTGGAACTTAAAAATAAATCCCCTGAAGTTTAGAAAAATTCAAAACAAACGTAAAAAGTTCCCTTATCAGTAGACTAATTTCTTCAAGTTCTTAAGTTTGTTCCTATAAGCCTACAGATTTATAGGAGGCAAACCTCTCTGATAGATACTTAATACATACTCTCATTCCTCTGATCATCCTTCTAGCCTGTTCTCCCTTATTATCTAATTTGGGTAAATTAAATAATTTTACTAAACTTTTTGAAATGTTCATAAGAAAAAGTGCTATTGAATGGCTAAGAATGAGCAGACCTATTTTCCAAAGACCTCAACTGCCATTATGGAAGAACAACAGGTTTTAGTTCTGCCAAGATACTGTTATCTTGCATCTTTTTGCAAATCAAAAAACCTTGATTTTCCATTCCTGGGACTAGTATGTATGCTGGTGTGTGTTCTTGACAATTATATAAACTCTCTGTCTTCTTATTAGTGTAATGTGAGTACTTTACATGTTTTCTATAATGCCTTATCAGAATAAATACTAAAGCCCACTTAAAAATACTGACAATGAATAGAATAAAGGCATATTTTATGTGTGGAGGAATGCAAAGCATTAAATAAGGAAAACCAGAAAGTTCTTGGATTGTTAGAATCTACTGCCTTAATAAAAGTCAAATGAGTTAAACTTTGTCAGCTACAACTTTTTCTTTTGCAATTTGATAACCAGTGCTTTTTTCCTTCTTCACTTTGTACCGTCTTTCTTTCAACTTCTTTCATTCACTCAGGAGCAAGATGGCTGTGAGTTTCCCACTACAAATAGGAACAGAAATACTGAAGGGGACCTTTTGATGAATGTCTCCTAAAGATCCTATTCTGTACGGATGAAAGCTGAGTGAAAAAAGAAAGTGAGAGATCACAGAGAAGTTCTTAGAGAACATCTGCAAAGTCCTGAATTAGGATAGAACTGAAACACTTTTAAAATCCAGAACAGCCTGTAGCTTTGTCATTAGGGTGTCGAACATCCAGACACCTTCTGTGACTTTCTCTGCATCCACGGAGAATGCTCTATAATCAGTATCATTTTATAAGGAGTTTTCCAGGTATGCCTAGATAGTAGGTAGGACAATCTTGTCGAATCACCTGAGTGCAAATCTACCAGGGGTTATCACTCTTGTAATAGGAGTGGTGAACTGGGACGTGTGCTGGTACCTCCACTGGAGTAAAAAACTATTAGCTGAAACTGTAGGTCTGGCTGTAAACTTTGGACTTCTGCCATCATCCAGACAGGAGATCCTGAACATAAAATCACCATGCTGTTGACTACGTTATAGCTTCTGGACACATGTAGAGACACTCCTATTTTATCCCAGGGCTGGAAAGTCTATCCTTGGCAGTCTACCTTGCAAGCCCATGGAACTATGCTAATTTCAATGAATGAGTACATTTCTAACACAAATATTTTTCCTAAATAAATAAAATTAGAGCTGTCCATTTTATTTATTTTTTTAATACCTGGGATTTCCCTACTATGATTCACTTTCTTGTCACTGTCTGAAGGCTTCTTTAGACCAAGGCCTTTTTATTCCTTGCTCTTCACTGAGAAATTTTTACATTTTCACATAGTTTTAAGCACTTAGAAACTCCAGAGAGAAGAATACGAAGCTAAACTGGCACAGAGTCTCTGAGTATGTTATGAATAGCTTCTTGATACAAATTCCCTAACGTATGAGGGTAAAGGGTACATAAAATTTTACTGAGGCAAGCCTTCATTGCTCAGAGAACTATGAAATCTTATTTGCTACTGTTGTGTTGTAGTGAGGATGCTTCTATACCCTGTGGTTTGCCAGTTTGCTTGGGTAGGCTCTAAAGCATGAAATCTATTAAAATATTAAAAATTATGAATTATGAATTGAAGTTCATTACAATAAGATAAAAGAACTCTCTGCTCTTTTTTTACGTTAAGATGCAATCAAAGCTTAAAAATTTTCAATGCTTCAGTGTCATTTAAAACTGAAATAAGTCCCATTTGTCAAAGAAGTCACAATGCTCATGACTTTTGGGAAATGTAATATTTTGCAATGATTGCTAATCTTTGTTTGGCAGCTTATAACCGTCTCTGACAAAAGTATTCTGGTAGCCTTTCTGCATAACAAGCAGCATGAAGTCTTTGCACTGAAGTGCCAATCAGCTCATTGCTCTCGGGCCTGCATAAGTTTGAATGGAAAGCAAATGAATTGCTTTATTTTATGTATTTGTTACTTTAATCTGAACTAAAATAATGAACAATACCTGGCCTGTTTCAATGTGATGAGCCAACCTTTAAAAAAATTTCTAAACAAATACTGGAAAGGTGGGTTGTTTTTTTTTTTCTTCTTTTATCCAGGGAAATAAAACTTATTGCCATATTTTCAGGTATGTACCATAGTGATTTTATTAAACTGAAATTTCATACCTTCATTTACTTTTGATTGCCATGGATATTTTTGGGGTTGAAGAGGGAAGAATACTTTTTGATGCCACTTCAGATAAACCTCACAAGCATATAGTAATGTTACTGGATTTTTCAAAAAACACCTTTTTTTTTTCTCAGCTCATATACATTACTTCAGTTACATCTTTAATGTATATTATTCTGTCAAATATATCACTTTCAAGTTATCTTCAATTTAGCAACAAGAGGTATGAACAATGTTTTCACCCTTCTCTGCTTTAAAAAAATGTTTTAAAACTTTTAATAGCACTTGCTGTTCCTTTCATACTTAAATTGAAGGATTGTCAAAAAGAAAATAAAAATGACTGTACAGGGAAATGGCATGTGATATCATTAAATTTAGGAAATAAAAAGGCAAGCACTTTTGTTTGTTTGTTTAAAGTGTCCTTTGACTCTACATCCAATTTAACACATATCTGATGTGTTCTATGGCTTGCCCTGTAAAGACCACTGCTGCTCGTAGAGAAGGACAGGGGTTTGCATTGTAATATGAAGTTCATTAGAAGTATGACTGTCTTGGAAATAGTTTTCTGATGGAAATATATGCTTTTGATTATGGTAACTAACAGAATCAAATAAAAATATTTTGTCACTTTCTGAATTTTCAACTATTTGAGTACAAAATGATAATTAAATGGTAACAAAGAAGAGAAATAAAATGTAACATATCTTAAACAAAATTTATGTTCTACAGAAGAGAACCATGTTCATTGCTGACTTTCTTCAAATACTTGCTGCTACACCTTACGTTATACATTTCCAATAGCTGTGGGTGCTTAACAGACAAAGCAACATTATAGCTAGAGTAACAAAGCTCATTGCAGGCGGCATAGGAAGGGAAGTTTTCTATTTGTTTATTTTAAACAGAACTGGGTTTATTCACTCATACCTATTCTTGTATAGGATTGCAGGCACATTTTCTCATGCTTTCATACTTATTTCTTCATACTTACAAGTAACACAATGTTTGTCTGAGTAGTCTGAGCAGGATTACCTGTGATAGCACAGAGGACAAGGGTCATCAACTAAGAAGGATCTCATCACGTCTCACAGGCTGTTTTCATTTAGCAACCATGTGCTTGTTTTCTGGATGTGCCTTTTGTGCCTTCAAGTATCTGACAGTGATTGTGATCTTTTTACCGTTTCATCCTGTCCCTCCTCCGTGAATGCCATTAGGGAATTCTGCTGATCTACTCACAGACATGGCTTCCTCTTCTGGGTGTAGTCTGCCTTTTGTTTTCCTGCTCTGAGCATCTTGAAGTTGTATGTAGATATTTGCTGTGATGTCTGATGACCTGATGATTTCAGTGCCATCGACACCTGCCATTTCTTTATTCCTTATTCATATAATTTCTTCTAGTGCTGTCATTCACATATTCCTAGTTATACATAATTCATATAATTCTTAAAGTTTTTCTCACAAGTCTTTGCAAACAAATGCATTTTGCTGCTTAGAAAATCTAGATGTGAAACAAATTGACTTAATTGATCTCAGTATTGCTTTTCTTGTGCTAACTAATCTGGACTTTGTAATCACGTGGAATGATTTGCTATGCAGCTTGTTTATATGTTTTGAGACAGGTACACCATGGGATGTATATGAGAGCAACGATCAGTGAATTTCAATCTTTTGTCTGGGATGGCTGGGGACAAAATGTATGCCTCTCAAAGCCTTTCTTGTTTGCTTTATTTTATGCAGCAGTTTCAAATATGCCTATCCATGGCCTAAAAACTGCTGCTGATATTAACTTATTCTTTCTAGATTGCAGGCTCTATCAAAGATTGCTGTACAAGAATTCAAAGACTGAATAGAGACTAATAATGCATTTTGCATGAAATTTTTAGTCATAAACAGATCAGTTTATTGCTGTGGATAGTAACCCACAAACTTATGACATTTTGTCAGCCAAGCTCCATGTAGGATCACTTATCTTTACACAAACAGAATGAAAATTTTCATTGTTAAAAAGTTCATGTTTATTGGCAGGATTCAAAACTGTTTCAGTGCTGACAAAGGAAGAATTTGGCAGAGAGCTAGAACTGAATGCCCATTAGTGGCTGTAGCCCATTGGAGATGCTCCTTGGTATGTCATGGGTAGAACAGGCTAAGGAGTGTAAGTCTATTGTGGTTGTCATGCTAATGTGTGGATAACATTCATCAGCTGTGGAAGTTCATCTAGTAGTATTTAGCATCTACTCCACATAAAGCAGTATGATCACTGCACAATCCTAGCAGCATTATGGCTGCCTGTCCACTAAGGAATAAAGACCAAAGGTTCAGTTTCAGTGGGCCAGGAGAGTTGTAGGTCTGCTAGGACCTTTTCATGCTTTCTGAAATGATGTGAAACATGAGAAAACATGCTAGAATGATCTTCAAAGATGCCCAATGACTGAATACAAGTTAGTCACCATCTCTTATGACTTTCAAATGGTAAACAGGCAGCAATAGAATGGCAAGATGTGGAAAAGTAGAAGCTACTCAAACAGAAACATTGTCCAAGATTAAGTGACCTACAAGATTAACAGCAATTTAACTCACACTGAGTAATGCTTTACATTTTGCATCAGGAGAGGTTTGTCGTGTATCTGCCTGTCTAATCATCATTGCAGCTATCAAATCTGGCTTATCCATCTTTGCTATGGCATTACCATCTGTGTAAATGGGGAATCAAAACAATTTGGGTTGTTCTGAAAGCATACAAAAATCACACCAATAATAAGGCTAGGTGGTTGAGTTTCAGGGTCTGTGGAAACACCTATTCATGTAGATGCATTTGAGGGCCTGATGTGGTTAAACAGAAAATCCATTTTTATTTCCTTTTTAAACTCCTGTCTACCTGGGATAACCGTTCCACGGTGGTTTTTAAATTACCTCTGACCTGTGTGGAAGAAGTGCGTATAATGTCCTCCTTATCACTGGGTCTGTTAGTGCAGCCAGACTAGCATCCCGAGTTGCAAACAGCGTGAGAGAGGGATCCTTTCTAACCTACAAAGGCACTGACAAAGGTAATGACTGCTTTAGAGCCCATCCCTGTCCTCCTCAGTATGTGCAGAAGAATTGATTCCACTGCTTGCAATACTCAATGTGAATGTTAAATTCAACAGAGACAAGTGCAGAGTCCTGCCCCTGGGCAGGAAGAGCCTCTGGCAGTGGTACAGGCTGGGGACTGACAGGCTGCGGAACAACTCTGTGGAAGGCCCTGGGGCTCTGGGATGACAGCAAGCTGAGCAGAAGCCTGCAGTCTGCCTTGGCAGCAATAAAGGCCAAGAGCATCCTGGGCTCTATTAACAGCAGCACAGCCAGTAGACTGAGGGAAGTAATTATCCCCCTTTACTTTGCACTCATTGGACTGCATCGAGAACACTTTGCCCTGTTTTGGGCCACCCAGTACAAGAAATACATAGACAAACCAGAGCCAGTTTAGCAGAAGGCAGTCAAGGTGGTCATGCTGGAGCATTTGCCCTGTGAGGAGAGGCTGAGGGAACTGAGCTTGTTTAGCCTGGAGAAAGACCCAATAGCCTCCTTCCTGTACCCACAAGGAGGTTATCAGGAAGACGGAGCTGGCTTTTCACAACAGTACGTGGTGGGAAAAAGAAAGGTAATGGGCTTAAACTGAAACAAAAGAGTTTCAGACTCGGTACAAGAAAAACTTCTTACACATGAGGACAGCCAAGCAGTGGAGTAGGTTGTCCAGAGAGGTTTTGCAGTCTCTGTCCTTGGAGGATTTCAGGACTAGACTGGATAAAGCCCTCAGAAACCTGGTCTTTGCTCAGAGCTGACCCTGCTTTGATCCAGAGGTTGGACTATAGACCTCCTGGAGTCCTTTCCAATCTGAATCATCCTAGAATCCTTCCAAAACATCCAGTGAGTAAATCCCCTTGCTTATCCAGTTCTGGTGAGTTGTGTGCAATTCTATTGGGGAATTATTTCCATTTCTGTCATTTTAACGTACACGTTAAACTAATAGAATGTTTCAATATGGATAATTTTTTATTACTCTGCCAACTCTTATGTTACTCTTTCTGTGAAGTAGCAAAAGTGAAGGGAAATTAAGCAGTTACACCACCACCTCAGCACATATTACCATGGTTAAACAGGAGTGGATCTGTAGAGGAAGCAGGTGGTGTTGAGGATCTGACATCATTCTATACTGATTTCAGGGGTTTTAATTTGCACCAGCTTTAGTGTGACACTATGGACTGAATGTCCTTCCGTGGTTTTGGCATGTTAGATGAGCTTCTGGTACAGTTTCATCTGAAAGGAATATAGTTTGTGTGCTCAGAGACTACACTGCAATGTGAACAGAAAAGTTGGAAGCGAGGATGATCAGGTGGTTCTTTTCAGAAGTAATTCCCAACTTGAACTAAAATGCTAATATGGATGTACTCATAGTTATTCTTATGTTTTGAACACTCACTTCAGTAGATAATAAAATAGATTGATGATAATACTTCATAAATACCTTGTCAGAAACTGGCATTTCAAATACAAAACAATCAAGTAATATTATATTGTACTGGGAATGTTAATATGCAAGTGTTTAGATGTCCTAGTGGATTACATTACTGCTGTAATCTTAAGAGGTACAGCCATAATTTCTTAAAGGAACACAGTCCAATAGTTACTACAAAGCACAGGCATATTTCTTGCATCCTTCTTCTGGATTCCCAGCATAACTCAAAATCAGAGCTCTTAGGATTTATGCTGGCTTCTGCCAGAATAAGCCTTGGTGCAAACTATGTGTTACAGCAAGCCTGCTCTGAAGATAAAACCTAGGATGGATGACATACCTTTGCTGTAGGTAAAGATGGCCTCAATGGATTACCTTTACTCCTCAAAGTTAAATTCCTTTGGAGAATAAAGAATTACATTGGTAACTAGCACTTCTCTGCGCCACTGTAGTGAATATCCATCATTCCTATTGGTGAGTTACACTTTTAACTGAGTATATATAGCTGAGAAGGTCAAATGCTGTTGCAACCGCTATGCCCAGCTGTATTACTAGAAACCCCTCCCACATATATCAAAGGTCAGGACATGAGATGCAAACATTCTTCTGGGACCTGATGAGGAATAACAAATATTTCTGGTACAAAAAAGAGGTAATATATTCAATGCAGTGAATGCCACACAACATCATGCTAGGTTTGTAAATTCTTATCAGATTAAAATATTTAAAAAGGAATTCCCTTTCCAGAACGAAGCCTCCTTTTATTCAGTAGATGTAACAATTGTCAAAGAAACCCCAATGAAAAGCCATTCCTAATCACTGTAGAGCAATTACACCTTAGTTTTGAATGATCAATGCAAATTTCTCTGTTGCTGTTTAGTTCTAATCAGAGCATAGCCATATCAAAAATGTTAATTAGAATGTAGATTTCTACTCAACCTTGCTTAGAAGGAGAAACGCATCAATAAAAATAGTGGCATGGATAAATGAACAGTTTGATGGAAAAAATCATTATCATTTATTTGAATGATGAGTATTCTTGTTCTGAAAGCATCTTTGCTGAAGGCAAAGCTTTTAATATTTTTAAATTTACCTTCCAAGCACAGAAGAAAACTATTCTCTGGAGAAAATTAAGCTGTCTGAAATATATTTAGGTATGACAAAACAAAAATAATGGACCTATTGCAGCATGTTAGGGCTTCTGATGATGTGCATCTATTCCAAGATACTTTGCTTCAGGGTGGTGAAAATGTTGATGACATGATGTGAAGCAACACAGGCTTCTGATTTCAGTGGATTTATATTAGCTAAAGATCAGGCCCAGATGGTAGCACACTGTGAATATCTTTAAGAAACATGATACTGGAAGTGGTTAAGAGGTCCACAGTCTAGGAAACTGCATTTCATTTGTCTGATGATCACAGTTCCTACACTGTGAGCCTGTGGCTTTGCCTTACACCTGGCTGCAATACCAGCTTAAGGTGGTGCTTCCTCCATTTCTTGCTTGTGCACCCCTTTGGCACCTTTGTTGTGCTGACACAACTGCCTGTGGTATGAATCAAGTTTGGGGACAGATTCTTTTGAAAATTAAGAAGGAAATAGTGGGGCTTTTTTGAAAGTTTTTTTTGCCTTAGCTGGATCAGTTCTTGATCTGACATTTGCAACAGAGCTGCACAGTGACTCTAGTGCTCTACTCCAGTGGGAGAACATGCCATGACACAGAAGTGGTGGGAGGAAGGGATGGGTGCTAAGGCATGGCAGTGCCTCAGACCAGTAACTCCACTGAACCCTTGCTAGTGTTGAACCTCACCTTGAGACTAGTTTGTGATTTCTTCCTCCCCTGACCAATATTTTAACAAATAATTGCTTCTATTAGTGACATATACTTATGAGCACATGTAAAACACAGTTTGATGTTTTACCAAGGCTATTTAAGTGGTACTAGATCCTGAAGCAGTTACCCAGGGAAAATGACCTCTGAGGAAATTCTGCTTGAATCTGAATGATTCTGCCGTGTCTGACGTATTCCACTGACATGTGTCAACCATAAACTAATTGTTCAGGAAGTTGGTAGCACTGTGGGTTGTGTGTTTTTATTTTTAGCTAATTAGCCTCTTTCTTAAATCATGCGACTATTTATTTCCATTCAGCTCTTCAGAATATTCTTTTTTCTGTTATCTGATAAACACCATTTATTCAAGAGGTGCTGGGAGTACAGGTGTGTGCCTGAGAGAAGGAACATGAGTTTGTACTGTTAGCTAGCTTTATCATGACTTTTATCACAAGGATGACTCTCTTGTGTTTTCCCTGTCTCTTGTGGCTCATCGTCTCGGAGCTGCTAAATAATTCAAAGTTATGTGCTGAAACTGCCTTTCCATTAAAGCACTGGGGCAAACAACATAACTGATTTTAAGCTTGATACATTTCTGAGCAGAGCTACATGACCTGTTTGCCTGCCAGAGCATGAGATTAGTTCAGATTACTGGCGAAATCTTTTCCTGTTCTGTGAACTCAAAAGGGAACCTTGTAAAGCTTTCACGTACCTGATAGCAGGGAGACAGTGCTATGGGCTCTGCAGGCAAGAGTCAGCTCTTCCTATGCACAGACTGATGGCAGATAGAGGAATTAATGTTAATGTTATTAATATAATTGTTAATATAATTTCTGTTCCTGGAAGTCCCAGCTTCTGGCATCAGAGAACTAAATGTCTCTTTCCTTAACAGTGGGGTATATATATAAATCCATATAATATATAGAATGCTGGATAAATCCCAGTGTATACTTCTTTGCAATCTCTGTCATGTCAGTCCTTTAGTCTATTTGGGTTTAATTGTGTTCCCAGATTGATATGTTAAAGATTAATGACACTCTCACTCAAAATGAAGGAATCTGTTACAAAGGAATTGAGATGTAGATGATTTAACATTGAAGACTTTTCTGTCTCATGTCTGAGTAAACTGTGACCTTAAGTGTTCATAAAAATAGGTGAGCTGTATTCTGATGGTCTGTTCACTCTCTGCTCTGCGATGCATGGTACTTATCTGTGTAATCGTGAAGGCTCAGGTCAGTGCCTATGTCCATTGCTCTTTTGGAAACATCAGGTCTAAGAGGTATTCGGGCAGCGGGAGGTGCCAGTGATGACATGGCCTTGTGAACTGATGCACAAACAGCCAGGTCATTCAGATTAGAATTTCACAGGCATTTAAGGAGAAAAGAATAGTTATCAGATTATATGTACCTAAATATTTTTGTTTCATATTGCAGAAACTTTTGGAAATGATTCCTCTTAAATAATTACGTCATTAGATTGTAGACTCACTTTCTTCAGTGAGTTCAGATTGTGCTGAATGCTGGGTGTCTATTAGTGAGGTATTTCCTTAGGCATAACTAACAACAGTGTCAGTGACAAATTCTGTGTACATACGAATGGTATGACAGGGTTTAGCCACTTTATTAAGAATAATTGTTTCAAACGTTCAGAGGACAGCGAATACAGATTGACTCCCTCTTTTGCTTTTAAACTTGAGTTTCTCACATCAGTAGAAGGTCAAGACATTAATTTGTGATGTGTGCAGGTAATTTAATGATAATTGCTCAAATATTGGCAGAATACACATGGCTTTTCCCCAGGGGTCATGTTCTTTGCTTTGAAAATTAATTTTGTTTGTCCTAATTTCATAATACACTGTTAAATGAAAAGGACTAAGTCTGTGCAGTACAAGGGAGGGGGAAAAGTTGACTTTTCATTATTTGGAGGATAGCTAGAATGTATGGAATTTGGTCTAACATGGTAATTACATACCCAAACCACTCTAGCTAAAATAAATAACTCACTAAATTTATGTGCCTTCACTAGGATTGCTATTTTATCTATTTTTCATGTCTGGTTCTCCTCTAACATATGTACTTGGGAAAAAAGATAGGATAGATTTTTGCATGTTAATCTTTTCTTTTGCTCTTTTTTCCACAGAAGAGGCAAAGTCTTTGTAAAATTTTGGCACCACTGTTCTTGTTCCTGTGAAAAGTTGTAATTTAAATGCATGACTGGTTTCTTTCTTTCTTTCTTCTTCTTTTCCTTACCTCTTTTCAAACTGGTAGAATGATTTTGAGGCTCAGGTTGAAATATATTCTGAGTCTGATTCTTCACATTCAAAGGTCTGAAAATCATGTCTTTTTCAAACAATTGGTTCAGATGTGCCTTAGCATGCAGGCACCTCAAATCACTTCTAACTTTTCAAAATCTACTTATCGTATTTTGATAATGTGTGATCCACTTTTTGTTGCATCATATGTGTGAACATGCTCACTGAAATCTCTGGCACAACTTGTGTGAAGAAGATAACACACATAGTACCAGAGCCTGTTTTGCAGTCCTTTGCATTTCTCTTGATGTCTAGCACAGTTTTGCCAGAATAATGGCTCATCTTTGTGCTCAATATGATTTAGAAACATTATCATAGAATCATAGAACAGTTTGGGTTGGAAGGGACCTCTAAAGGTCATCTAGTCCAACCCCCCTGCCGTGGACAGGGACATCTTCAACTAGATCAGGTTGCTCAGAGCCGCGTCCAGCCTGACCTTGAACGTTTCCAGGGATGGGGCTAAAACATTATGTATTGTAAAAAATACAGCTGGTCTTTATAAAAAAGTAAGATTAAGGACTTCCTAGTGAGGGAGGAGAGTGAAACTCCAAACTTCACATACTAGAGAATCAGATAATTCGTGCAACATTTCACAATAAACTATGCTTAAAGAATTAAATTTTAGTGTAAGTCTTCTTATTCATTTTCATACTTTGTAAGGCGGGTTGTTGAATCATACAAGGTATCAGACATTTCACATCATGAATCATTTGCCTTGATAAGAAAGAGGATACAAGTCTTTGATATGATTATGAAGTGTAGTTACATCAAAATTATTGCTATTTCATGAATTAGTCCAGAAAGATAGAGAGAGAAGTGGTGGGGAGGTTACCCATGAAAGTGGTTTAACTCACCAGTTTTGAATGTAGCCTGATGTATAGTGTGGTTCTGCTGGCTGATAGGCTTTTCCTTAGCATTAGTATTTTTGCCAAAAATTTTTGTGGGTACAAAAGTACATTGTACTTTTAAGCTAGAGTAAGGCCAGCTGATTACTTGATGCAGTCACCGGATAGCTAATTGAGTGTTTAAAAAAATAATAACCATTTTTACTATTGTGGCTTGCATTACTGAATTCTGAAAACTTGTTACTTATGTTGAAAACACAAACAGTTTCTGTTTTCACGCTAATCTCCTAGCCTTGTGGTGATCTTGATCTGGAGGTGGAGCATGTGGCAGCATGCTGTTAAGACTTCTTCAAGTGGATTGAGTTAAAAGAAACTGTCACATCCTCTGCTTAGCAGGGGTAGGGGGGGATGCAGGGCAAAGGGGAGAGGTGGCTTAAGGGGCTTTGCAGTGCAGAAAACAAGAAGTTCAACAACATGGGTGGATTTAAAACGAGATGCTCCACCAAAGTCACACAAAGTTCCCTCCTCATATTTTTAGGACTGTAGCATTGCGAGAAGTTTATGATCTCCCTCATTTGAAGTAGTATGATTATAAAATGGGGACCTCAAAAATGTGTACTGTATTGCCAAGTCAGTTAACAGCTTTCTGAGGAGGAAATAATTGCTGAAGTCTCACTCATACCCCCCTTCCTTCTCCCAGTAAATCAGTGCTGACTGTTTTTGGGTGGGGAAGAAGGGGCTACTAAGGCCAAGATAGTTATATGGTAGTACAATGTGATACAAGGCTTTCTAAACCATATTACTCTATAATTACATTTTTGCTGGCTCAGCTGTTCTACCATTACTTCTTCACACCTTTATCTGGTTTTATAGGCTCTAAGCCACCACTGCCAATTCTATCACACCCCTCACATGGAGGACTATGTCTCATGGAAGACAAGAAAAACGGATCAAGTGCTCTACAGCTATAACTCTTTTCACATTTTACTGCATTTTTGCGACTCTGAAACTGTGTGTATCAGTGTATCACGTGAGCAGGTATCTAGACAGGATCGCACTGCTAATATTTTTGGAAATCTCATGCTAAATCCAAAACACAGCACTATACCAGCTACTAGGAAGAAAATTAACTCTGTCCCAGCTGAAACCAGGACACATGACTTCCGGACTTACACTGTCTCATCAAGCGTAAATTCATATTATGACTCATTCAATGAACTGCCCATTTTTAAAGCTTTTCAAAGAAGTCTAAATCAGAGTATAGCAGTAACAAATGTAATAGCGGTCATATTATATTAACAGCTGCACAGGAGGCAGAACAGGCTGCTCTGTTAAGCCCTGAAGCACATCCAGGATGTTGTTAAAATTACACAATAGATATTTGTGCAAATATTGAAGCAGTTAAGGTGCAAAAAACTTCTAGTATTTACTTTCTTTGGGAGAATATATCATGATTTCTGTACAATGGAAATTTGTGATGTTTAATGTTCTAAATTTGCATTTTTATTAATATAATGGGATATATAAAGACAGATGTCATTTATGATTTCTTTTATGAGAGCTAATAATTTGATTGAGCTCGTTGCATGTTGCCTACTTACTGTGAAACTAGAATGGGCTGTATTATGTACCAAAGGAACAACAAAACAAAATCATGAAAGAACAGTTGAATTGAGGATGACACGCCTTGTGAAATAAAAGTGGTTTATGCCAACTGTAACTTACTTCTACTTTGCCAAGCACAGATACAGAATTCAGGTACTTAAAAGGAGTTATGTTTCTTTGTTATGGTTCTTTCTTATCGCTCTCCTCTGTGAATATGTATATACACAGAGCAAATATGCACAACATACATGCTTTTTACCTTTATAAGAAAAATCTGTAAATCAAGTCAAGTTTAGAGCAAAGTCATAGCTACTGTCTTAGTCTATTGAAATACAAAGAAAATTTGTTTAGATGCATAAATGAAAAATAAAGGCATTTTTTTCTGAACATGGAGGAAAAAAGAGGAGCAAAAATGCAATATCCACAATTACAGTTTTCCCCTGTGTCCTGGTTTCAGCAGGGATAGAGTTAATTTTCTTCCTAGTAGCTGGTACAGTGCTGTGGTTTGGATTTAGGATGAGAATAATGTTGATGTTTTAGTTGTTGCTAAGTAGTGCTTACACTAGTCAGGGACTTTTCAGCTTCCCATGCTCCACCAACTGAGAAGGCTGGAGGTGCACAAGAAGCTGGGAGGGGGCACAGCCAGGACAGCTGACCCAAACTGGCCAAAGGGACATTCCATACCATGTGATGTCATGCTTGGTATATGGGGGAAAGTTGGCTGGGGGGGCCGCTGCTCAGGGACTGGCTGGGCATCGGTTGGCAGGTGGTGAGCAATTGCATTGTGCATCACTTGCTTTGTATATTATTATTATTACTATTATTATTATTATTAGGATTTTATTTTATTTTGATTATTAAACTGTTCTTACCTCAACCCACGAGTTTTCTCACTTTTACTCTTCTGATTCTCTCCCCATCCCACTGGGGGAGGGGAGCAAGCGAGCAGCTGTGTGGTGTTTAGTTGCCAACTGAGGTTAAACCACGACACCCTGTGAGTTTCTTATTTCTGGGTTAAGATTGACCATGAATAATATCTGACTGAAAGGCAGCTGTCTGCTAATATTACCAGCAATGAGGGAAGTGAGTTACAATTGAGAAAGTGTTGTCTTATTGCAGTAACAAGTGTTTTAACAATGTGCATGTTGATATACAGGTTTTATATTACCAATGTCTTCTCTATGAAGAGTTGAGTGACACATCAAAGAAAAAGTCAATGAACAGAAAACTTTTCTTACTGCTTTTTTTAAGCAACTTAAAGATTTTTTTAATAATTAAGAGGAGGAGGAAAAGGCTTAAAGAGTGTACACACAAAAATTAAATTAAACAAGAAATAGCAAGCGGAGAGACTATTGCAAGTTTAGCATGTAAATTTGTACCACTGCGTGTCGGAAGGCTCATGTTACTACTCATTCCTCTACTGAAATGGAATCAAAATGCTTTTTTCTGCTGCTGTTTTAAGGCTGGAAATTCCCGGATACCCTTTTTACAGTAATGCAGTGACAATACTACCTTCCATTTTTTGTTTTAGATTGCTGTTTCTCTTTGCTTTCAGGCTATACTCTGGGAAGATACTGTCAGAGTAGAGCCAAAATGTTTCTTTTGGATTTTGGACAAATAAGACTGGGATCTTCTGTATTTAATTACTGTATTTAGTTCTGAAATTGCACACCCTTATGGTGCCCTTAGGATGCATTCTTGTGGTTTGGTGAGGATTCAGCTGCTGCTTTCTTTGGGTTTAGTAATGCCTGCTTTAGGCAAATATAAAGTTGAGGGATTCGGATTTTTTTTCTTCAACTGAATGTAATTTTCTCAAAAGCTATTTCTATATGATCAGTACCTGTTCAAATGGCTGTGACCTAGATGCTTGTCCTGATAATGGAATAGGAACTGAAGGTCGTCCTAAGATGGCCTGAATTCTTCCAAATCCCTCTGCCTTTGAAGAAATATCCATTAAGTGCTCAATGGGAGTCTGTTCAGAGTCAGTAAATAGGCACTGGGTGACATTTAGACTACTTGACTATTACCTCAAATCATTTACTCAGTGAATAAATGGGCTGTTTCTTCCTTCCTAGGGTGCACTCGTTCTCTTGGCCTGCATGGGATTTTACTGTGATATGTGTGCTGTCAGCAAACCCCAATTTCTGGCCTGCAGTGTGGGCTTGAGTGAAGGAAGCCCCACTAACCCCTGGCCAGGCATGTCCTGGGCCTGGATTGCCTTAAGCTGCCAGTTGCTCAAATGATAGCATTTGACACTCGAAATGCTTGACATAATTCATAAGAATAAAAGCACAAAAGTACAGGAAGAGTGAGGACTGTGTCTCTTTTAGGCCTTCACAATCTGGCCAGAGACAGAAGTTTGTCTCCCATTCGGTCTCTCTGATGAAGATGGTATATCTTTTGGCAGCACAGGAAACTCTTCACTCGTTCTGCCCTGTGGATTTCCGTCATGAATCTTTCAAATTTGATCCTAAATATTCCCAGTTCGCATCAAATGCTTAAGCTTTTCCGCGAGACTGTATGTTCATTGTTACCTTTTTTTTTTTGCTTTTTTTCCCCCCTTCGTTATTTTCTATACGTGCAATAGACTAGGGAAAGTCAGTTAAATTTTTGTGGTCCTCATGATAGCAAGCAGTGTCTTTTACTTAAAAAGAAAGAAAAAAGGAAAAAGTTGTTAACAATTTTCATAAAATACTTACAAAAATAATGTAAATACTACTTCATGAATTGAAGGAAAACGTTCTTCAATTTTTTTTCAGTTGAGTTAATTTTCATCTTAAAAATCTTTAGACAAACTTGGTTATACTTTTCAAATTTGTCTATTAGGCAATGTCTAAGTCTACATCATGCAGTTCAATGTTTTCTAAAAATGTCCAAACACTTTCTGAAGAAACATAGCCAGGAGGAGGAGAGCTCATTTGTTTGGGTGCCCGTTAGGATACTGCATCTCTACTTGCTTCTGAGAACATGACAATGTTGGACTAGATATATGCAAAAGCTATCATGTTCTTGCTAACGCATCCTTTCCGTTGCGGTGCAGTGTAAGATGTGCACGTGCCAATATCTTAATTACATATATATTTTTGCAGATGATAAACATTGCCTCCAAGGTATTTTTCAAAGTTCTAGTGAGTGTTTAACATGCACACTGAATTTTATCTTGTAGAGAGAATTAATTTATCCTCTTTTTATAAAAACATGACATGCAAATGCACAAAACAATAGACTTTGGGCAGCTACCTCCATCTTTTTAAAAAAGTATGATTGTCTTAACAGATATCCTAAAATAATATGGGAAAAACTTTATCAGCATTAGCCCATGCAGCTTCTTAATAGTTGCATAAAAGACCAAAAGACCTTTATTCTAATGATATTTAAAAGAAAGACAGAAATTTGGTTCAGGAAATATATTTATGAAACCCCCAAAACCTAATCTGTAGCTTGCTCAAGGTTGTCTGCACAGAAATTTATATTTATGCTTGTAATAGATCCCACAGTGGCAAATCTGTTTGCCAGAAATTTTAATTCTGTAGTACAGCATGCACAAGCGGAGTTTATATAGTTTCTGTCTTTAATTGAAGCTGGTGACAAAGACTTCTTTGTAGTGTCAGAAGTGTGTGTGGGGAAAGAACAATAATTTTTGATCACCAAGATATGTAAGTAGGGGAAGGAATTAATTTGGTTTTGTTTTGTTATTTTGCTTTACTTTTTTTAAGAAAAAGTAATGGAGAGTTAAAGAAGTATTCAGAATTCCTTGGGAAAACAACTGGGAAATCTGTCTCGCACCTCATCCCAGCTAAGTTTTGTTATTGGGAGTTGAAGAGTTGTTGAGTTCTCTGTGTGCCTCTTCCACCTGTACTTCCACCCCAAGCTGTCTCAATACTTTATCTTTTTAAGGAGAAATTGCACAAATCAGGAGAAAACATGGAGAAAGACCCATTCTCTCTAGACATGTAGAGAAAACACTTTTTTGAGAGAGCAGAATTTTGTGGTCAAAATTAATTGGATTACACTCCCAAGAGGAAACTTCTTAGAACAGCAAAGTTAGGTACATCAAAAACAGGTTGTAAGGGTTATCTTGGCTCATACCGTTCTGTCTTTTCACAAGCATCAGTGTCATTAAATCCACTTTATATACACTCTAAGTTTCACTGAAGAGGAAGTAGTGTATTTGCCCATTGGAAGGCTCTCCACAGTTTGAGTGCTATAATAACATAACATTAAAGTGAATGCTTCCCACCTGATCTTCTGCTTAAGCTTAAACTACTTGCTTCCAGTGTCTGTACAGCTCTTTGGTTGGTTTTGTTTTTTCTTCCCTTGTACATTTATGGAAAATTGTGCTATCCCTTATCAGACTACATTTCATTACATATTACATAAAATGAGACAAGTTCTTTTGGTCTCCTCTTGGAACAAACCACTGTGGCACTTCAGTATTTGTGAGATTTTTTTTTTCCTATTTAAAATACTCACAGAATATAGTTTTGAAACTGCTTCTTCAGCAAATAATACATAATTTTAAAAAATTACTTTACACTTTCCATGACCCAACTGATTTATTTCTTCTAAATGTCCAGAAAAAGATGTGTTTCCATGGGGAAAGGCACTGATTTACATCAAGCACTATGTACAGTGGTACAATGCATTCTTGCTAAGTTACTTTTTCTAAATGACTGTTGTTTTCAAAGCTGGTTGAGACTTGGCAGAAGAGAATCAAGGCTGAAATGGGGGAATATGTCATTCTGTGTCTCAAAGCACTAGGTTTGATTTTTATTGCTCTCTTCACAATACATGTCAATAGTGATAAATTATCAGCTGTATTTAGCTGAATTATGTGATGAAGTTATTTCCTCTGTGAAGGATTGCTTTGGTACACATTTGCTATATAATGGGATTTCTGTCTGTATGTGTTTCCCCTTCACTGGTCTTATTGTCCCTTTTTTCGTAATGAGGAAGCTATTGAGGTTTTGGGAGAAATTAATGAACAGTTTCTAAAAGCAAAACTGCATTTTTTTTTTTTCTGTTTTGATGGTTGGACTTTCTACTTTGTAATACTGTTATTGTGCATAGTTTGTCTCCATGCTGAAAACTGAGGTTTTCTTGACAGCCCCGAGGATCTTTAAACCTGTCATTTTTAAATGTATCTCCATCCATTTGAACTCTGCATCTGGCAGATTGTCAGAGCAGACGGGGTCACATTTTGAAGTGAAAAGTCTAAAAGGCTCAGCATTGTAAATCAAACCTTTACTTTGAAAGCTGAGTGACTAAGCTACAGCATCCCCTTTTCCTCAGTATGTTACTCCCAGTAGTCAACCCTGTTTCCAAGGCAGATTCATCCTATTGAAAGGCACTGTGAGGAGGAACCTAGGCTGGATACAGCTAAGTCCCAATAACATATTTTGAAGCAAGTAGCTCACTCAGAAGTGCAGTTCCACTCTGAAAAGTATTCTGGCATTGCTGGAAACACAAAATTGTGCTTGTGTGCAATACAGGTGGAAATATGTATTTTCGTTGCTAGCTCTTTCTTCCTGACTCCCAAGTCACACGCTAGATGAGTGAAAAAAAAGGCTTGATTGACCTGCAGTTCTGCTTATGAATTTATTTTATCTTGGTTTTCCACTGTAAGTAGTGTGAAGCATAGTAAAATCTTTTACTCTGGTTATAAAAGCAGAGCAATCTTAAGTTGCAGAGCATCGCTAAGTATTGGATCATAATGTTCTATTATGTAGACCCTGCAGGGGTCCGTATTGGGACCAGTACTGTTTAATATCTTCATCAATGACATAGACAGTGGGATCGAGTGCACTCTCAGCAAGTTTGCAGATGACACCAAACTGAGTGGTGCGGTCGACACACCAGAGGGACCAGGACAAGCTCGAGAAGTGGGCCTGTGTGAACCTCATGAGGTTCAACAAGGCCAAGTGCAAGGTCCTGCACCTGGGTCGGGGCAACCCCCCATATCAGTACAGGCTGGGGGATGAAGGGATTGAGAGCAGCCCTGCCGAGAAGGACTTGGGGGTACTGGTGGATGAAAAGCTGGACATGAGCCAGCAGTGTGTGCTCGCAGCCCAGAAGGCCAGCTGTATCCTGGGCTACATCCAAAGAAGCGTGGCCAGCAGGTCGAGGGAGGTGATTCTGCCCCTCTGCTCTGCTCTGGTGAGACCCCACCTGGAGTACTGTGTCCAGCTCTGGAGCCCTCAGCATAAGAAAGACACAGACCTGTTGGAGCGGGTCCAGAAGGGGGCCACAAAAATGATCAGGGGGATGGAACACCTCTCCTATGGAGAGAGGCTGAGAGAGTTGGGCTTGTTCAGCCTAGAGAAGAGAAGGCTCCGGGGAGACCTTATTGCGGCCTATCAGTACTTAAAGGGGGCTTACAAAAAAGATGGCGGCAAACTTTTTAGCAGGGCCTGTTGCGACAGGACAAAGGGGAATGGCTTTAAACTAAAGGGGGTTAGATTTAGACTAGATATAAGGAAGAAATTTTTTACGCTGAGGGTGGTGAAAGACTGGAACAGGTTTCCCGGAGAAGTGGTGGATGCCCCATCCCTGGGAACATTCCAGATCAGGTTGGACGGGGCTCTGAGGGACCTGATCTAGTTGAAGATGTCCCTGTCCACGGCAGGGGGGTTGGACTAGATGACCTTTAAAGGTCCCTTCCAACCAAAACTATTCTATGATTCTATAATTCTATGATTCTATGATTCTATTCTAGACCTTATGTCACAATATTACTCAAACTGTCGTGTAGTGATAAAATAAAAATCCCAGCCAAACAAAAAAGAACCCCAAACCAAAACACATATTCTGCTTTCTTTCCTCAAAGCCTAAATTGTTCGTGAATGTAATTTTCATCTCTTCTTCCCTGACTGCAGAAAAGAGGGAAAATAAGATAATACTTTATTTCTTCCTCCATCTTTTTGTTAGTTTCTTTGTAGACACACTGGTTCCAAAATAATTTTAAGAAAAAATGTAGAAATGGATCCCAACAGCTCCTGTAATACTGTTTAGCTTTCTTCTCAGACTTGTTTCCTCTGGCTGGTGTTTTTTTTTCTCTCCTGGAGAGAATGAGCAGAATGTCAACAAGCTCTCTGAAACCCACATTTAGAGAGCTGATCTATGAGGAAAGAACTGTGAACACTCAGTGTTGATAATCTCAAAACCTGAAGCTCAAAATGCATAACAAAGACTCAAAATTTATCAGATTAAAGTATAAGAAAAATTCATTTGGATCTGTCTCTGCTTATAGGTGTATTACCTCCTGAAGCCCACTGTCACGCAAATGCAATGTTGCCAATATATTCTTTTTTGATAATATGCTTTTTCTGTCTCTTCACCACTTGCAGAACATTGTTTCCAATTGTCTGAAACTGCAGTTTCAGATTCTTCTGAGCCCTGAAAAATGAATGCATTAATTGTCCTCATTCATTACAACATTTGTTTGTCTTTGACTCCAACAATCGATGTTTTGCTCGTTTCTCATCCCAGTTTTGTCTGTCCAGTCTACTGTGGGCCCCTTAATTAACTTTTTCTGTTCTCCAGTTCCCTCGGTGACATGAACTCTCCGAGGTGCATACACACTTTTTATTCACTGCTTCTGGCGTACAAGGAAAGGAGCAAAGAGAAGTTCCTCCATTTTTCCCAAGCAGGAAAGAAGAGCAGAGCTCAAAAGTCACTTGTGTGTGGAATGTCTTAAGAAATAGAGATAGGCTAAAGTAGCAGCAATTTTTGTAAACAGCATGGAGATTTTTTCCTGAATAACCACTTTGCTAACTCATCCATTTCCATCAGTGTTAAGAGACTCCAAAATATGTGATTTTGAAAACATTCCCCACCTCCTCTGCTCTCTGTGTGATTTTGGTTGATCCCAAGCTCAAGATAAGACCACAAGATTGTGATAGGAATGAATAAAAAATATATCTTTCCTTCAAACAAAGATGAGAAAAAGCTATGAGGGGAAAACAGAATACTCTGTGGAATATCCCAGGGTATTGCTATGAACCAGGATATCAGTTTTCCAAGATTTTTTTTTCTCTGTCAAAACAGAGATGCTTTTGTATAGACAAATTTTGTTTGTTTGGTTTTGTGTAGATGCGATTTCCCAGGTGCGAGTCAGTATTGCCTTTTTTCTATATGGACAGAAGAGCTGAGCCTTCTCTGAATGGAAAAGAATGGTTGATAAAGTTAACAGTGCTTGTTTTTCAAGCCTAGAAATTACTTCTAAAACAGCGTATACATTTTTTCATTGAAAAATGTGGTTTCTGGAAAAGCTAATGAGACATAACACTTCTTTCAGCACAGTAATAGGTATTTTTAAACAAGCTGACACAGTTTAATTAAAAAAATGTGAAAGTAGTTAACATGAAAAAGTCAAATTTTGATTTTCAGTCTATGTGTAATGCTTGGGATTAGCTCAATATACCTCATCCCATGAATTTCTGAATAGCTCAGAGTACAATTATCAATCTTAACTAAGCAGAACAACTGCTTTAGTGACTTTCCACATGGCAATTTATGTTAATTTATAGATACACATGCTGTAAGACTAAACCTTTACACAGGAGGTATTGTAACTCATAATGATGCATGCAATACAGGGCTGTACGCATTTCAGTCCCAAGAAAAAAGTAACAGATTGATATTTTAGAACTGGAGGGGAAATAAGCTTATTTTTATAAACAAATTAACTCATCCATGCATTCATATCATTAAAATCACCCATTATTTAAAATTATGGGTTATGTTTCCATGTCATTCACTTAGAGAAGGGAAATACCATGTCTGACATGAATCACAGCCTTTTCTGTTTGGCTAACTACTGTGAGTAAATACATAGAGCAAATGCACAGTGGGAGGAGTTTGAGGGCCCCTTCCCCCCCTTAATTTCGTGTTAGTGGATTAGACTAGCTTGTTGGGTGTACATTTCTTACACCTGTGGCAGGGATAATGTCAGCAAAGAAGGTGCCTCCTTGAGTCAAGGGGGAAGGCAGGAGGGATGGTTGCTGGTTACTTAGCAATCTACCTGTTCACACGATCTAGTTCTCTTTGGACGCAAGCATGCTGAAGGAAATACAACTACCATTATTTACAAGTGTACCACCTCAGGAAAGAAAGCTGTTTCTTTCTGTTTGGGAGGACAGTACATCAATCATCTTTTGTTTTACCCGTCAGTGCTAAAATGGTGTTTCAGCACTGCATAAACTGAAATCTAAAAGCAGTATAAAAATATCAATTAAGATTCAGAAATCTAGAGAAAAGACGTTTGCAAAGGAGATCTTTTTAGTAGCAGGGAGGTCACTGTTTCTGTGTATCACTTCATTATTCAGTAACAAAAAACCCAAACCGGATGTTTTATTTTAAATCCAGAGGTAGTGCTGGATAACCCTAAAGAGTACATTTGCTTGGCTATTTAGTATTTCTTTTACACAAGGGTACAAGATCTCTCCTTTTCTCATACCTTCTTTCCCTGCCAGAAGCACTGCATCTCGTGTGCTGTTGGAAAGGGATGAGGGCTGGCATCTCTTTTTACTATGGGGAAAGGAGAAAGCAAGCAAGTGGGACTGGATGAGAGAGAGATGTTCATTTGCGGGAGAAGCTGTGCCCGTGGTGTTGGCTGCTGTTCTGGGATGGACAATCTCTGCCTCCTCCGGCACAGCCAAATCTGTCAGTCTGTTGTCCTTGATGTCTGCCTCTTTCCCCTGCTGTCACTGCCTTGCTCCCTGCCATCTGGCAGCATAGCAGATTTGCTCCCTGCTTTCAGGGTGACAGAGAAGTAGATTTTCATAAGGCTTATTTATTTGGAAAAATCCTGACAAACAGTAGTTGCTAATATGATTTATTTAATTGAGCGGAGTCTCAATGATGAGAACAATGGAGGTTGTCTTTAATGAAATAAAAAATCTGGCTTTGGCTAAAGGTTCTTTGTAACAAAGCTAAAGCTGAGGGAGATACTTGGATCCTATTGCATGCATTTTCTTGTTATCTCACCTGAAGCAAATTGAATACACTTTACTGCACAGATGTACGAGACCATTTGTGTTCAAAATAAATAAATATTTTACTGTCTTACCAACAACATGAGTAGCATGATGTTCCCTTAAATTAAGTACACACAATGTGCAGCACTCTTAGTGCTGTAGAATGAAGTTATTACGCTCTAAATTGTACCTTTGCTTTCAGTGACACCACTGCAAAACAAGTGAAATTATTCAGCATGAGCAGAATTTGCATGAGCAGAATCTGTTGGTAAAATGAGAAGAAAGGACTGAAGTTGATACAGGCTTTTATTAAACCACACTACATCAGGAGAGAAGGCTAAGGGGAGATCTTATTGACAGCTACCTAACAGGAGGGTGTAGAGAAGATGGGGTCAGGCTTTCCTCGGAAGTCACAGCAGAAGGTAAGTGACAACGGCCACAAGCTGGATGTATTAGGTCTGGCTGGGATGGAGTTAAATTTCCCTACAGCAGCCCTCATAGTGCTGTGCTTTGTATTTCTAACTAGAACCATGTTGATAACACACCAATGTTTTGGCTACTGCTGAGCAGCACTTGCACAACATCAAGGCTATCTCTCCAACTCTCCTTCCCCCGCCCTGCCAAAAGGCTAGTAGGCTGGGGGTAGGGAAGACGTCGGGAGGGGACATAGCCAGGAGAGCTGACCTAAACTTACCAAAAGGATATTGCATACCAAATGACATCAGGCTCAGCAATAAAAGCCAAGAGAAAGGAGGAGGAGGGGGGCATTTTTTATTAAGGTGTTTGTCTTCTGAAGCAACTGCTACACATACTGAGGCCCTACTTCCCAGGCAGTGGCTGGACATCGCCTGCTGATGGGAAGTAGAGAATAAATCCTTTTGTTTTCCGTTGCTTCTGCATGTGGCCCTTCTTTTCTTTATTAAATTGCCTTTATCTCGACCCATAAGTTTTTAATGTTATTTTTCCCCCCATCCCACTGAAAAGGGGGATTGAGAGAGCAGCTTGGTGGGCACCTGGCAACCAGCCAAGGTCAACCCATCACAGTCCTTTGTGGCACCCAACATGGGGCATGAAGAATTCAAGATAAGAGCAGTAGTTGGGAGAGGTAATGGGCAAAACATGGACTGAACATTGCTAAAGAGCAGGATATTTGTGGGGAATTTTTTGCGGTAATTGTGGTGAAGGGATGAGGGGCGGAGTGTGTGTAAATTGTTCACCTTTGTTGGTGTTGTGATGACGTTATTTTGATTTTGGTGTGGGGAATTTTTTTGTTGATTTAAGTGAAGTTTGTGAAGATTGAAGATTGTGTGATGAAAGTGTATTTTAATGATAATTCTTAAATATGTGATTCACAGAGGTGAGGGGTAGAATGTATTTGGTTTACGTGGCACAGTTTTGGTAGTGGAGGGACTACAGGGTGGCTTATGTGAGAAAACACTGATGTTGGACAGAGTCCATTGCAGCCAGCTCCAAGACTGACCCACCACTGGCCAAAGCTGAGCCAATCAGCGATGCTGGTGATGCCTCTCTGATAACATATTTAAGAAAGGGTAAAAAACGCTGTGCAACAGCAGCTGGCAGAGAGGAGTGAGAATATGTGAGAGAAACAACTCTGCATACACCAAGGTCAGTGAAGAAGCAGGTGGAGGAGGTGCTCCAGGCACCAGAGCAGAGATTTCCCTGCTGCCCATGGTAAAGACCATGATGATGCAGGTTGTCCCCCTTGCAGCCCCTGGAGGACCATAGTGGAGCAGCTATCCACTCTGCAGCCCATGCAGGACCCGACGCCGGAACAGGTGGATGTGCCCTGAAGAAAGCTGCAGCCCATGGAGAGCCTGTGCTGGAGCATGCTTCTGGCAGGAGCTGCAGCAGGAGAGGAGCCCATGCAGGAGCAGGTTTTCTGGCAGGACCCTGTGGGGGACCCATGCTAGAGCAGTCCATTCCTGAAGGACTGCACCCCATGGAAAGGACCCACGCTGGAGCAGTTCTTGAAGAACTGCAGCCTGTGGGAAGAGCCCACGCTGCAGAAATTTGTGAAGAACTGTATCCTATGGGAGGGACCCCACGCTGGAGCAGGGGAAGAGCATGAGGAGGAAAATGTTAGGGATGAAGTGTTATGAACTGACCACAACCCCTATTTCCCATCATCCTGCATCATTCGGGAGGGGGAGAAGTTAGAAGATTTGGGAGTGAAGTTGAGCCCAGGAAGAAGGGAGGGGTGGAGGGAAGGTGTTTTTAGATTTATTCTTATTTCTCATTATCCTACTCTGTTTAATTGACAATAAATTAAATTAATTTCTCCAAGCTGAATCTGTTTTGCCTTTGACAGTAATTAGTAATGATCTGCCTGTCCTTACCTCAATCCATGAGGTTTTTGTTGTATTTTCTCCCTCTGTCCTGTTGAGGAGGGGGAGTGAGAGAGTGAGTTTGGTGGGCACCTGGTGACCAGCCAAGGTCTACCCACCACACTGGAACATGGGATGTTCCAACCCACTACAAGAAAAAGAATTCACTGTGAATTTGGTCAAACATGGGCACAGGTTGCCCTGAGTTTTTAAGGAATCTCCATCTGTGGAAATAGTCAAAGCTCAGCTGGACTGTCAATGAGAGGTAAGTTGAACTAGATGACCTCTGGAGGTCCCTTCCAGACTACATGATTCTGTGATAGACTGCCATTGTGTGACAAATGGTCCAGATAACACTGCATGTAGCAATAAGTTTCCTTCAGTTTTTGTGGATTATGTTAAAAATTAGATGCTTAATACATGACCAGAGTGAAAGTCCTCTATCTAGTAGGTTTTTCAGTTAAAACTGTAAAAAATATTTTAAGGAATAGTTAAGGGAATGCTGAAAATGTTCTGAGAGGTGGAGCAGTAGTTCATCTATCAATCATCCATGAAGATTAGACCTTGCAGAGATACAATTTTGTTTAAGGGAAATGCAATTTAAAGCTACCTAACCATTCAGGAAGGGAAAAAAGAAAAGTTTATTTATTAAATGTGTGTTTACTTTCCTTGAAAGTAATATTTTAGCTAACATTTTAGTGCTTTTTTTTTTTCCAGGGTATATCGAAATTGAACCTGAAAGATTGCATAGCACAACACTGTTGCCTAAAATCTGGCATACAAGATCTCATTGTGAAGTTCAACAATAACAAATATGAGCTATAGTCACTTCATACAATTAAAGCTTCCTGACTGAGTCATCTTAAAAGGAAAATTCAATTACATAGGTACTTCCATCTTTGGAATGAATCTAGCACAGAATTCAGGAAAAAATTATAAGAATAATAAGTATAAAATTATTTGCTAACTTGTGATTGGCAATACTTGCTTAAGGCTCTTGAGTTTAGTACTTTCTACTTAACATTAAATATTCAGGAAGGTAATAGTAGAGTATTAGAGAAGAATATATTTTTCCTATACTGTAATTATTATTACTTTTTGGAGTATTCTTATAAAAAATCTATTGTTAGGTGATACATGGAGTTTTCACAGTTATTTAGAGCATCGGGATTAGGTTTGTAGTAGAGCTTGGCAAGAAACTGAAAATGTCTTGCCACTTGGTAGGTTATAGGATAGTCTTTATGAATAAGTGAATTTTGTCAATTTTTTTCCTCATGTTGAGTTGCCCGTTTGATCAGGTGAGCAGAAAGGCAACCTCACTACAGTGACCAAACCACAGTTTATATAAGATTAATTACTTATTGGCTGACACCAGTCTAATGCCCATTGAAGTCAACAAAAACATATGTGCTGGAGAAAGATGTTGGTAAGAGAAGGATAAGGAAAATGGTTAAGAACTTAATCAATCCTCATACCTTAGAAGATATACATGTTGGCATGTTTTTCTTTTGTTTTATGGCTATATTCTTTTCTCTTATCCTTTAAAATTTTTTTTTGATCAGTTGTTGGTTTCATTTTGGTATCTGCAGAGTTACAAACACTGGGAAGACTTGGTTTTGGTTGAGAATATTACATATGGTTAGAATACAAATATTTAAGTAGTAATAGACCTCATCTTCATGCTTGACAAACCAGCAGCTTTGAAAGTTTAAAAATATTCATTTTGTGTATCTTTATTATTCATTCAAATGAGTAAATCAAATAATATTATTTTGTTGTATTGTCATAACATCTCTCAACCAGCTATTTTAACAAAGGTGTATGGTTTTCTAAGCTTACTATAGGTAAAATAAAAAAATATGAACTTGTTCTCATTTTGCTACATTTATTGAAGGAACTAATTACGATTAAATAAGGTCTTAACAAATGGAAACAACTTTCTTCTTTGGCTTTTCTTGTTTGACTTGTCAAGTTTAGTCATATTTTAATTTTGTCTTATGTCCTGCTACATCGGAATAAGACAACATGACGAGATGGATTTAAAGCAAAATGACATCATAAAGTGAAAATTTTAATCTGAAAACTGTATTTTAAAAAATCATGCTTTCAGTAAGGCAGTCATGTGGAGAACTTTTTTTCCCTTAACATATATTTTAAAAAAACCCAATCTTACTGTAGGTATCCTTTTGAGGTTTTCTTATCATCCTAAGAGATAACAGTTCTTCTGGGGCCAAGGGAGCCAAATTGGATGAACTTGGATAGACTGGAAAGTTGAAAAGTGATGCCTTCAGGGGTGCCTTCAGGGGCAGCATTTTGCTCTTCTGAGGGAAAATGCCCATTGTTATTAATGAGGAGCAGGAAAATTAGTGATCACATTAACGGCGGAAGATTGATCTGCTAAATAGAAAATACTCACCAGAAAAGGGACTCTCACTTTCCTAGTGGAATAGCATATTAATAGCTGAGTTTGCAACGACAGAGTGGGCATGCACAGAGACTTCCACAGAGCAACAGGCTAGATACCTTGTCATGTTCTCCATAACAATCTCTGGAACACTTCCCACTCCCGAGTCACGTTTGAGAGACAGCCAAGTAAAACCTGAATGCGCAGAGGAGAACAATGCATTGAGAAGTGTGTTGACTTGTTGGGAATGAGGGCAACCTATGGAATGCTGGGGACCTGACCCAAAAGGGTGGGTTGCTTGCTACCAGCATTAAAATATCCCTTATAGGCATTTGCATTTCACAGCAAGAGAGTGAAGGATAGCTGGTGGAAGAACATATTCTTCACATTGATGGATGCTTTAGTACAGAAACAAAAGTTATTTTTCATCCTCAAGGCATGCTGGGTGGTTTTTCTTTTTTTTTTTTTTTTTTTTTTTTTTTTCCCCAATTAAGAATGTGAACTGCTGGGTTTTTCTTGCAACCCCATTTGAGTTCTGAGGAAAACCTTAAAAAATTAAAAATTAATACCCTTGAATAAAAAAACCCCTCTAATGCAGAGTCTTTGTCTGCTAAGAAATTCTCTTTAACACTTGAAAAATCCCCAGTATTGACATTTCTGAATGTTTCCAGGTATATTATGAGAAAATGTTCTAAAATCTAAGGGATTTCAATATATGTTCTTTTTCAAATGATTTCCTGAACAGGCCTGTCAGTTACAATGTTCTCCAGGCAGATTAAATTATGGATTTCTTGAAATGCTTAACTGCTGCATAGCAATTACCATAGATGTTATTGACAGTATAGACCATCTTCTTCCACAGTTATCAATTTCACAATCAGCTGAATAATGTTTAATCTAGATTGTGGTTTTTTTCTTTCAATCATTGCTCAAGGCTGTGGAATATATATCAATTTCAGGCTAAAAGTCCTATGTTTTTAATGTTTCAGTCTTGAAAATAGCTTGATTTCATGGAGTTTGAAAAAAGTATTATCAGATTTAACACACTGTAAATCATCAGTAGTCTCTAACAAGATAAGCAATAAATTGTACTAGTGGGCTTCCTAAGCACCTCTAGGTAAAACCTGTTTTTAGGCTTCATGTCCTGAAAAACATGATCGTGAAGAGCAGATCTTGTCGCTGTATAAAGCCATGAGATTAAGAAAAATGCATTTCAAAGCAGTTGGCAATTTCCTCACAAAACACTTTATTATTTGTGCTGGACACTTCTGGCAAAGGATATTTCCAAAGCTTGTTTAAGTTTATGTGAGGTTAAAGATTAGACATTTTCCTTCATATCTAATTTAAATATTCCATCCTGAAAACGTTTTTACAGTGAATGAATAATCATAGTCCTTTAAAAAAAAAACCAAAAAAAACCCCTAGAAGATTGTTCCTTCTTATCGACATCTTTTTTAGTTTCCTTTTTTCTAAATGAAACAAACCACACTCCTTCAGTGTTTTCTTATGAGCTGAGTGTCTCTTTGGCATTTAAACCATCATGCTGAACAGCATTTGAGGCTTCATTAGAACTAAGTTGAGAGGAATAGGGTTTTTGTACCTCTTACACTTGACATCCTTGGTAATATATAAAAGAATTACTTTGGCATTATTGTAGCTTTTAGTTGTGATCCACAACCCCCCCAGATCATTTTCTGACAAGTTGCTATGTTTCTGCATGGCCAATTATTTCCTATTTGTACATTTTATTTTCCATTCTGAAAAATAGTCATATGGTCTCCACTTGGATTTTCTTATTGCTTCTTATTAATATTTGTCCCTGTTTGTCATGATCATTCTGAATCTGTATCCTCTCTTTTAAAATATTCACAGTCTTGCCTAGACTGTTATTGTCTATAACTTTCGTGAATGCATTTTCCATTTTCTCATAAAATTGTTCTATTATTCAAGGACAACTGAGTAGAATAGATTCAAGAGTAGATCTCTATTGGAAACCACCTGCAGTACCCTGACAGTGTAACTATGTATAAGCTTATCTGCACTGCTTTGAGATTTTTTCACTTGTTTCTTGTTTGTTTGTTTATTTAGGTAGAGTTTCCTTAATTTATGAGGTGTTTGTGTGTGGAAGGCATCAAAATCTTTGTAAATATGTATCCTAACTTGGCCATATGTTCAGATAAAGAATAAAACAACTGGTTTGGCATTTTTGTCCTTGACAAATCTATGCCACCATCTTATTTTCTAGGTACTGATAAAATGTTTAATAATTTCAGTCATCATCTTCTCATTTACTGAAAATAGACTGATTAGTGTTTCTTTATTAATCTCTGTCTTTTCCGTTCTAGTAAAAAATAAGGTAAAATATTAGATGTTCTTTAATCTCCCTTATCCTCTGATGTGTACTTCAAGATAGTTATTAATTGTCTATAGAGAAAAGGGGAACAGATTAAACAGTGTTTAGATACTTAGAAATGTTCCCAAAGATCCACCAGATTTCTCATGAGAATCCTTAAAAAACCAGCCAAAATAATTTTGGAGCAATGTTCCAAATCTCAGTTAAATTGGCTTCTCTCTGAAAAGTGATAGGAAAAATAAAAAAAAAGACATCAGCTTTTAGTGTATCGTCTTCTATTGCCTGTTATTTTTGTTTGATATTTAAACAGCATATCTTAATTTTCTTCTGTTATTTTCTTCTAGCTTATTCGTGAAATATTTTCTTGTTGCTTTATAACCCTTGACAGTTATAACTGTTTTTGTGTTTGCCTTACTGATTTTATTCAGTGTTTCTTTAAACTCATGCTTAATCATATCTTTATTCCTGATTCTCCTGTTTACGATCTTTTAGATTATTTAACACCTTTCTTGCGGTCCTCCTGTTCTCTTACTCTTTCTTACTTTCCCTGCATGTTGGGATAGCTTTCCATTTAGTGCTATGTTTTCCAGTAACCACCAGTTGTTCTGTATTTTACCTTTCTTAGGTTTTCTGCTCAAGGAACTCTAACTGCGACTTACCTTGATATATTGAGGCCTGGGGTTTTTTGAAGTCCATCATTATTCTTAAGTCACACATAAGCTTTGGAATAGTCCTTTGCATAGGAATTTTTTCATTCTGAGATTGTGGTATTACTACTATGACTTTTTTACAGTCTAGCAATTGTTAAAAATATCTTTCTTTTTCTTCTGAGAAAAGCATATTACAGCAAAGAAATATTAGAATTTGAGTCTGAAAATTGAAGGCATTCCTGCAAAAAATGAGATGTCATAAAATAACATATTGTGGGTCTAATCATTATTTTCTTTCCTCCTATGAATATTTCAATGAAATAATAAATGCTGAGAAAGTCAGGAAAATGTTCATTGTACACCCCTTTATCACTACAGAAAAATGTCCTTACAGAAATATATAGCTTTTATTTAAGATTTCTGTCTATCCCTAGGAATAGAGTAGCTACTTTGAAGTTTTATCAAAAGTACATTTCAAAGAGTATTTGCAAGTACGCGTTATAAAATGGCTGACCAAAGAAAGGAAGCATGGCTTTGGTTTATAGTGACTCCTTGTCGTGGTTTAACCCCAGCCGGCAACTAAGCACCACAGAGCCGCTCGCTCACTTCCCCTCGGTGGGATGGGAGAGAGAATCAGAAAGGTAAAAGTGAGAAAACTCGTGGGTTGAGATAAAGACAGTTTAATAGGTAAAGCAAAAGCTGCGCACGCAAGCAAAGCAAAACAAGGAATTCATCCACTCCTTCCCATGGGCAGGCAGGTGCTCAGCCATCTCCAGGACAGCAGGGCTCCATCACGCGTAATGGTGACTTGGGAAGACAAACGCCATCACTCCGAATGTCCCCTCCCTTCCTTCTTCTTCCCACAGCTTTATATGCTGAGCATGACGTCATATGGTGTGGGATATCCCTTTGGTCAGTTGGGGTCAGCTGTCCTGGCTGTGTCCCCTCCCAACTTCTTGTGCACCCCCACCCTACTCGCTGGTGGGGTGGGGTGGGGTGAGAAGCAGAAAAGGCCTTGACTCTGTGTGAGCCCTGCTCAGCAATCGTTAAAACATCCCTGTGTTATCAACACTGTTTCCAGCACAAATCCAAAACACAGCCCCATACCAGCTACTATGAAAAACATTAACTCTACCCCAGGCAAAACCAGCACATTCCTGCTGGGAGGCAGGAAGCTGTCAGCAGCACTGAAAAGAAATATTCCAATTGTATGAGGTGAAGAGAGTGGCTTGACAGGGAATCATCTTGTCTGTCACTGAAGACAAAAGGTCTAATAATTGTCTTCAGCTGAAAGTGAAGTTAATGTTTTATATCATTATGGAACAATACAAAATCCACAGTAAATAGTTCAGATTGAAATGACGCTATTTCAAGAAGTGGTAAAACAATTTTTTTTTTGTTGTTAGTATTAGCTAAGACCTTTAAACACTTAGAGGTCTTAAGACTTTCAAACATTTAAACATTAGGTAAAGGTCTAAACATTTAGACCTTTACCTAAATATTTTTTAAAAATTGCTAAATTGTTTCAGGTTCCTATAGAGATTTGGGATTTTTCTCTTTTCAAATAATGTATCCTTTTCTATACTTCAATTTTCAAAAACACTGCTTGCCTTTTTTTTTTTTTTAACAGGAGTATCTTTACTCCTCATTATAGTATTCACTGAACAATTTGCATGTACTGCTTTGGACTGCTATTTTTTCCTCTTGTTTGCTTACCTAAGAAGTATATTTAGGAAAAGATTTAAATTTCTATATGGAGCTATAGTGTTTGGACATGAAGTTCTGATTTGTCTTACAGAAGGGCTGTACAGAATTGTCCCTTAAGAACGCAGGTACCAGAAAGTCTCTGTAAAAATCTATTTATTGTCACTAGTATGAATAGAAGGGAAAATAGATCAGGTTTCCAGCAACTTTTGAGTCCCTACAAACATGGTAGTTTTTTTGGATGTGTCCCCAAAAAGGATATATATATTTTTCCATGCCATTTGAGATAGAAAATCCCCTGTGCCTTACCCTATAATTTTCTTTTTTTAGACAGAAACATTACCTCTTTTGTCAAATTTTATTCCTTTTTTCATTCCTCTTCAATATCTTCTTTAAAATGTAATTCCTGCGAATACATAATGCTAATTCATATTTATATTTACAACTGCAGGCTCCTTTTAAAAATAAAAGAACACCTATGAGATACTGTCACACTAAAGGAACTAATTTTAAAAGTTGATTTTACCCTGTAATTTTTTTAAACAATGCTGATCAATGCCAACCTTAACAGAAATTATAATTGGAAAAAAATAGAAGGAAAAAGTAATTACTAAAATGACAGTTCAGTTTTTCATGGAAAGACTGAGCCAAATGACAAATATTCCAAATAACTGATTGATTTTGACAATCATTCTTTGCATCATTGCTGCTTTTTGAAATAATAATTATTTAGAAGACAACCTCAAGAAATGGAATGTGTTGAGTGGAGTGCTTGCTTGTACAATGATATCCATCAGCTGGCTTTAAAAAAATCTGTGTTGATTATGGTTTTTTGAATGATGAAGGACAAGTTTGTTTCATGTTGATGTTTCTACCCATAAGTCGTCAAAAGTACTAGTGAATTCAAGGCTTGGGGGTGAGACTTCACTTTGCTGAAGTCAATGACAAACATCAAATGACTTTTATGGGACCTACTACAGTCTGAATCTGCACGGTTTTATTAATGCAGTAAGTGTGTTATTACTCAACCAAGTTAAGCATCAATGATAAAATCAGTTTTTATTTTTGATTTGTTTCCTTCAATGTGTTGCTAAATTCTATATACTTGCATTCTTGTAGACAATTCATCACAGCTCTCCAAATACAAAGATGCCATTTCTAACCTTAAAAAACTGTGTTGATTATGTCATAGGAGCAGGCTCCGCAGAATATTAATATTAAGTGAATCTTTTAAGTCTTGCAGTTCTGAGTTAACTCACTTTTGGTTTTGACACCACATTTTGCTTTATCCGTATCTGACAACCCCTGAAGGAGTTCAGTCAATGTAAGATTGAAAGCTAACAGCAAGTATAGTCAGTGTAGCTGGAAAAAATAGACCTACTATGGTTGCATGCAATAATTACATACTCCACTTGATTTCTAGAGTATTACTTTTGAAACTCAGAACATAATTTAGTATTATTACTTTCACTTATTGCTTATTTTTATTCACTAAGAATGCTTAATAAAGTGCCATATGTATTCTTGAAAATAATTGTAAGGTACTTTTATTTGAAAGGATACTGGATTACCAGATCTGGAACCATTTTTTTTGCAGGGGGGCATGATTCAATAGTGTAGTTAAGCAAGGAAGTGAAGTATGTAAAGAACACTTTATTATTTGAAGTGAGACTAAAGCTGAGATTAGCAAAATAGAGAATTTCTGTCTCATGGGAAATTTTGATTTTTTTTCATACCGATTCAGGATGAAAATAACTATTTTTGATATAATTAGAGTTACACATTTTGTATTGTTGAATTGAGCTAAAACAGCCAGCTCATTTTCAGCTCCCATTTATCATTATTATTTATGTAGTTGTGCCTGCTACTCTTACATGATTCTGTAGACCAAGTTAGCCAGACAACATTAGCAAAGATGACTTGGGCCCACAGTATACTGTGTTGTTTGAAGAGGAGTTTACTGTTACAGATTAAGGAATAATTTTAAAATTCTAAAAATGGAAAAAAGCACTGTGCAAAGACCAAATCCTCAGTACATCAAACTTCATGCAGTCAAAACAGGATTCTTTTGATCTGAGTCCTCAGATAAGGAAGAGGAGAAAGGGAATGTCAGGCAAGAATTGAATGATTATAAACAGCATCATAAAAGTAGCCTACCTTTTGCAGAGCTTGCGCTATTTTGTAATCACCATGACACAGGATCATTTTAAGGAAGGCTCAAGTATGGTTACGTTTAGAGGGAGTGTCTTCCATGCAGGTAGTTCTGAAGAGTAAAATTAAAGAACAAACAACCCAAACCAATAAAAACCTCACCATTTCTCGATTGACCCTCTTTTGCTAATACTTGGCAAGAGAGCAATTCAAAGAAAAGTGGTGGAATAAGTTCTGTGCTTACAGCTGGAGTGTGGCAGGGGAGGAAGCACATGCTCTCCAGGTCCCAGCTTCTTGTCTTTCTTGCCTCTTGGAAGGAATAATGTTGGCAGGTTCAGTATCCTTGGGGTAAGAATACCATATGGCATTGCATGTTGCCCTGCATGTTAAGCTAGCAAATGAAATGGAAGTTGTACCTGTCAGTGTTAAAGTTATTTGAATGCCATGCCCTTTGCTTGTTTCTCAAGGTTGTGATGCTTTCTTCTTGAGCCAGCTATTAATTATTTGTTTACTTGCAAGAATGTGGTTGTCTAGTGAAGGAGAATCCTATTGTATGGGGAGAAAAATGAGCAAAGATGGACAGATACTTAGATCTTGCTTGTGGACTTTCTTTATGGTAAAGCAAACAGCTCATTCAATCTATGTTTGGTGTTTTTATTTTTTTCCTGGTGTGCACTTCTATGCACCTTAAGGTAAACAGAGGGACGAGTTGTATTAACTCACTGAAGTTATGATTGTCTTTGAGGTGAACTCTTCACTGCCTCAAATAAGAGAGAGTGATTTTTTTTTAATTTCTTTTTTTTTTTCCTCCTGTGTCTTGTTCCATCTCAGTCTTTTTAATGTCAAGGAAATTTTCCTTCTTTGTGCCCATCTGCTTTCTTCATGTCAATGTTATTCTTTTCTTTCCTTTCTCCCTGATTTTCATGTCATTGCTAGCCCTCCTTGTATCACTGATCCAAAGCTCACAGAGGTCTGTAGTGTTAGATCTCTATATATAGAAGTTTGTTCTGTGGAAGCTTTGAGGTTTTCAAAATGTGTTTCCCTTCTATGCAGTTAAAGTGAAGAAAAAAAGAAATGAGAACTTGAAGAACAATGTTCATCACCTTTCCCCACTCCCAGAATATCCAGTAGCTTTTTTATCAGGGCACTTGCTGCTGACATCAGGGACCCATGTTCCAGCTATAAATCTGTAGGCTGCTTCAAATTTCTGTTCTACCTAATCCATAACAGGAATTGGGTTCTGCATTTACACCCTAAATAAATAGTCATTCTGGAATGAATGTCTCTTTGCCTTTCACTGGAGGTGTTTTATTTTGTAAAAGGTAATCATTCACTGAATGAAAGAAGAAAAACAAATATGTAGGTCAGATTTGGACATGTAAAGTATATTTAAGTTCTTACTCTCAATTTATGAATATCCTTTTTGTAGGGGAAAATCTCAGGATGTGTCTCTCACATATTTGGGTACAGACTTGTCGTTAGCATGGAGGGGACATGACCAGCAGCTGTGCATTGTGAACTTCTCCACCAGGCGACACAAATACAAGTTTGCCCGTCTTCTCCCCTTGCCCATTTGAACCAGGACTCATGTACACCCCAATATCCAATTTTAAGAACAATCTATCCTTTTGAAAATAGGTCATATATTCTTTAGAAGTATTTCTATATGAACAAATTAATATTTTCTAACAAAAGTCTTAATCAGAACAGTTAATCAGCTGTAATTCCTATCACATGGGAAACTTTCTGTTTACTTCAGTGTGCTTTTAATAACATTTTATAAACCTCTGAGAAGGCATATATCAGCATGACAGACTTCTAAGCTGGGTTAACCTCTAAGAGTATCTCTGGCAATGCTTGGGCTTGCTATATATTATCTTTAATATTGAGTAGAATAAGTCAGAAACACATCACAGAAAGGTCTTTTTCAACCAGATTGAACAACTGTGAGAAACTTACTGACTAGCCATATTAATAGCGCATAGAAGTTCATCCAACAATACCTCCAAGAAGCCCAAACTCTTATATACTTTTCGTAACCACATTCTTCTGGTGATTGTTAAGGCACAAATCCTTCTCCTTAAAGCCTCCCAAACCCTCAAGAGAGAAGTTTTGCCAGTTTTGTTGTGTGAAAGTATCATTCAGCAGTGGTTTAGAGTACTTAGAATGTACTGTTAAGTCTGAGCAGCTGCAAGAGCAGAAACTGTTATGGCCAAAGTTCTCCAAATTTCTGTGAAACGTGACTTGACCAATAGGCATTATTTAATTAAAAAACATTTTGTCAGGAATTTTCTGGACAGCTGTGGACTTGACTGCATTGTATAAACATGAAAGAACTGGGAACCGTCAAGAAAAAACAAAGCTGAATTTATCTAAGTATGGTATTCATTCAAGGTTTGCATCATCTTCATCAAATTCTCTGCTAATTTGGAAATCTCTTATATCAGATGACAAATTAATGTTAAGGTCTCTTTATGTTTGAGATCATATTCCTGCTAACTTTTGACTAAATAAAGTTTCTTTGGGCTAGTTTTTTTAATTAGCTGGAGTTCATAGGATACTTAATCAATTATGGGCTGAAACAGAAACAATTTTCTCAGAACTCTAAATCGTCCCTTTGGGTCCCGGGCTGCTCTTCTGCACATCATTCCTGGAGTATATGAAATTTGAGAAAACTGGAAGTTTTTGAACCACATACAACTTAACTGTTAAGCAACTTCAATTTTGAATAGGAATCAGTAATAGCAGTAATGCTGCCAGACTAGAGAAGGAAGTCTTGCAGTGAAGTTGCTGCTGTAATTCATTGTAGTTCTTCATAACTGGGTGGGTTAATGTATTTTGTAATCCATGAAATCCTTTTTCAGGTTGCTCTCTGTTCTTCAGAAAGGGATCAAAAGCATAAAGATATGTAGCTGTAAAAAGCACGTTGTAAAAAACCGAAATATTTTGTAAATGTCTCTAGTCACATCTCTTACTACATTAATGGAAAAGGAGATACTTATTCTAAGGCACTTACTAAGACAAGTCCAGTATAATGTATTGCCCTCTTATGATGCTAACCTGGGTATCTATATCTGCTGCAGCTGCAGCAGAAGATGGCAGTCTTTATTCAGTGTAGAATGCCTAGATTAAATATTTTGATTTCAAAGGAGCAGTAAACACTCTCATCTATTAAGGAAGCCTATATGCAAATAGTAATATAGTAAATCTTTTGTAAGCATGTCATTTCTGCATTAACAGCTATGTTATAAAGCAGAAACCATGTTTTGCATTATTAAAGCATCAAACGAATCAGATTATGCAGCACTAATGCTTCATTGAGCATCATTGAGCTAAGCTGTCTTGTGTTTTGTACATTGTTTATATTTTTTTTTTTGTTAATGGAAGGGTGTTTAGAGGGTAAAAAGTTTACAGTCCAGTAAAAATGAATAACTGATTGTCCTCCCAGTTCAGAAATACTGAAAACTCCTGATGGTATGATATTTTTTGTATTTGTAAAGTTTGGCGATCAAAACATCAAATTAGGAGATCTCCTCCTTAAACAGAAGATAAATGAACTAGAATGGCTCCCGGTGTTTATTCTGTATACTTCAGGTACATCTACAAGTGGCAGATCTAACTCATTCCTAAAAGCTGGACCAACAGCTTGAAGAATTATTCCCTGGATTCTTTTTCACCCTTACTTTTCTTGGAGATAATGATAGGCACTCATCAAACACAAACTTTTCTCTGTATACTTTCATTCTGTCTTCTAAATTTTTGAACAATATTAATAACAATTGTTATTGAAGTGTTTTTGTGTCACTAATCCAGACACTGCATTCATGTTAATGGCAGCAGGAATCTTTCACTGGGAAAGGTCTTTTACCTCCTAAGATGAGTGTTACAATTCTCTTATTTGTTGGCAATAGTTCTGTAACGTGTCGAGTAAGAGCTTCTTGTATTTACTTCCTTTGCCTTCAACATAAACTATGGTAGATTAGGGCTAGAATGAACAGATACATGGTCTACAACTTGCCTGAAGTACTTCTGTCTCTTGGTCTTCCATGAAAAAGTTGCTTTATATTTTTTGTATCAGTCAGTTTCTAACAGCCGTAAATGATTATGCACATTTTTCAAGTGCTGAAGTCACTAAGGCTCACTGAAGTCACTGAAGTTTTAAAAGTTTGGTCAGTTCCTGAATACCCACTGAGGTAATTTAACTTTCTTTTTTGAAATAGAATATGCATCATCCCTCAATCTTCTGTGATTTCTCAGTGAAAATTTAGTCGCATCTCTGTTGTCAGGTCTTTGTCTTCTTTTTTTTTTTTTTTTTTTTTTAAACTTACAGGAGGAGGAATAATGTGATAACCCTCCAGGAAGTACTGCATTTATTTTCTTTAAGCAGAACTGTCAGTCTCCACTAAAACCTGTTGCAGATTCTCCACCCATATGGAATAAAAGTTGAGAGGAACCAACTGGTTTTATTGAGGCAATGAGAGATTTGTCACTTCCGGAAGTCACAGCTGCAATAGAGATACCACCCAGTGTGCTACAACAGAACTGGATGGAAAACTACTTTGCATCTCATAAAAGTTTGACTTTCACATATTTCCCATTTTACCTCAGGTAAAAGCCAATCCCTTCCATGCAGAGTTGGAGTGGGAGAGACCGGCATTTCAAAATAACTAACACTGAAGTAATTTTACTCATCTGAGAATGACATAGTTCAAAATTTTCCCTTGCTTGAGTCATTGTCCAGACTTGTTAGTACATTCCAAAGGAGAACTACATTTTTGCCTAATCAAAGTTTTCTTCAAAAACCTCAAATTCTCTAGTAATTTTCACATGTAAAAGATTGATCCTGCAAGGTTTTGTGCAAACTGAAGCACTGGAAAAATACCTTTGTGTTATTTATGACCAACATGCTAACTAACAGAAAGGAGTCCTGCTGTAGTATGCTAAATATGTATTTTTTAGTTCTTCCAAGCCTTAAGACAAATCAGATTACAATAGTTATTTCTTCCAGTAGTTCTGCAAAATAGACTGTTACATTTTATTAATTCACAGACTATGAAAAATTATCCTACTTTCCTTTTCTTGCTTAATATATTTTTATTCCTTTTCCTTACTTCTTCCTTTTCTTTCCTTCTCTTTCCAATCATTCTGTCTGAAAATCTTTTGTGATACTTGCTTTGAAAATTATTAACTTATCCATTTCGTGTTGAAAGAGTGAAGCTTATGCTGATAGACTTCTAAAACTTCACAAAACTCAGGGGGTCTTTCAGATGTTACTAAGGCCTGAGGTAGGTAGAAGTTGATGATGCTATAATTGCATATTGAAATAATTCAAAATATCCTGGGGTTGAACTTTTAATCTCTGACAGTCAGATTTTAACCAGTATGGTTTGATTTTTTTGGAGAGGAACTACAGTTTTTAACAAAACTCAGGCTCTGGTTTTTTTTTTGCTGTTAGTCTGTTTTCCTTTTTATCAAAAGTTTTTCTCTTTTATTCTATTAGACAATGAGAGAACAAGGTCTCAGTAACACAGGGGAGTCGGGGAAAGCTCTTATTCTATGCAGACAATGGGCATTTCCTCAGCAACTTTCTCTGTTTTCCTTCTTTCCTTTGTTCAGGAATGTTTCTTAAAAGAGTAGTAGGATTAAAAATACTTTTAGAGTTGGATAGGTGAAGACATTCTTTATGAGGAATGCTGTTCCTTTTGGTGCATTCTCTGATCTGTTGTTTGTTTTTTTTTTTTTCCCCAATGTACAGTGTAACCTCTTCAGGTATGGCAGAGTTTCTTCCCATCGGAACTTGTGGAGAGGAGCTTTGGTTGAAGCTGGATTGGTTGACGTGATTACACTCAGCTTAACGGATAATAGTTTTAAAATTCCCATCAATCAGAGATGATTATATGGGAATGAAAGGTCAGCTTCAAATGTGGTGCAGAGAGCTGCTCTAAAAAAAAAAAAGTTAATGAAAACAATTTTCATTAGAACTGCACTGTGGAATTTGACTGTCAACTCAGGTTTTAGAAAAGGCCTAGGCTGGATTAGGTTTCCAGCTTCTCACCTGGGGAGCCACCACTTTTTGGACTGTACTCTCACAGCCACCTGATGAAGGGGTTGGAAGCCCCGCTGCTTCCTAGCTCCTGTATGAGACTTCAGGACAGAGGCTTTTGTAGTTACTTTGGGCAGCAGGACTACTGAGGCTTTGGGAAGGTCAAAATCCCAGAACGTTGGAAATGTATTGAAATTATCCTTTCCCCACCCACCAAAAAACACTGAAACTGTTTCATTTCATACCGAGTCTTGCATTTTGGTCTGATATCTTTTACTATGACTTTGCACTGCAGATGCCAATACTCTAAAGGAGCCATGGAACTGAAAGTGTCGTGCAAGGAAACCCGAGCTGACTCAGGCAAAGGTAACATGACCCTGGAAGTAAAATAGCCGCATTTGCATTGCGCGAGGTTGAAAAGCCCTGTATTGCCTAGACTTAACCAGCGAAGCAGCACTAGCTTGGCAATCTCTGCACTTCAGTATGTACGATAAACACATCATTTCAAAACTGATTGGCTCTACTGTGAGAAAGCTATACGGGTAGAGTGTGTTCAGTCAAGCAAGAGATATGCTTGACTGATCATTCATGAATGCTGTAATTTTATTTTGAGGGACATGTCATTTTCTCTGGGATATTGGATGAACTACACTTGCCAAGTTCATAATCAGCATTATGATGGACACTGAGTAACGTGAAGCAGGAGTGGAACAGTAAAAGGAACTCTAGTGTCTGACAACCTTGCTTGAGCCGAGCAGAAATCACAGTTAAGGTCATTTAGATGTCTAAATTCTCTGAATGCAGGTACAATTAGTGGTTTTCATCGTCAGTTCAGTAGTTCCCAACCTCTTCTATTCTGCTGTCCTCCCTAACAAATACAGAAACTGCACGACATACTGAAAATCCTCCAATAGTATAAATATAGACAACATAGTGATGCCATTGTAGCTGTGTTACTAAAGTATGATGAAACAATAAACTAAATGTATAATCTTCCGCTTGTCATGGCTCATCACATCACCCTTTTACTCATGGGCATTTTTTATTCTTGACATAAGGCATTACAAGATCAGATCATCTGCTACTTCAAATCAGAATGTGTTAGCAGCATCCTTAGGCTTTCTCCTATTTATGCCTATAGCTGCAGTAGTAACTATTATATATTTCCTGTTGTCTGATACGAGGGGGTGCTATCTCTTCAATTTTACAATTCTTAAGATTCTAGTAAATCATGGTTTGGATTTTGGAAGCTAAGAAGATTTAGTCAAACTTATTTTCTGTTATGAAAGTGGACCTTACTTTCCCTAATTAAATTTGCTTAGCTCCTATATTTGTTATTTTTAGGTACATTTGAAGTTTGGATGGCCACATTATCAGAGAAAAAAGGTTGTGGTAAGGACTTTTATTTCTCTAGTAAATGGGTAATTAGTAATTCTGCTGATACTAGTTCCATGCCAGCAGGAGATAATACTACTTTACTTCCATTACTGGTTCACCAGCTGTATCTGAGGGTTAAAGGACACCACTGTGCCATCTGCTCAGAACAGAGTACAGACTATTTCCCATTGCTGAATTTGACCCTGTAAGCATTGTTCTGTCTTTCAGCTCTCCTATACCACATCTCAGTTACTTGCCTTTGTTTTCAAGACATAATTTATTCACTTTTTTTGTCTCTGGACTGACTTATCATCTAGAGACTCTACCACCCCTTTGTTAATTTTCAGACAAACATTCCTGTATTATCCTCCTGCCTGTCCCTATTGTTTGAAAAGAGCTTTCCAAAACTGCGTATGAAACCACAACTGTAGTTTTCTTTGAGCTTAGCTTTTAAGTTTTCTATTTCTGTGATTCATTACACACAAATCCTTTCTAACTGCATGACCAATACTGTATCACTGTTCACTTTTATTGCTTTCTGTCTTCTCTTTTTATCAGTCTGTCTCTTATTTTAGATTAAAAACACTTTGGAAAAACGGACTGCCTTTTTATCTTCTTTTTGTATAGTCTCCGAACAAGAGATTTTCTCCTGGAAAAAGCTCTTATGCACTATAGTACTATCTCCATCCTTATTATTGTATATTGCTTGCACTTTACAGTGGTTAGTGAGGTTGCTTCAACACCTTCAGATAAAATGGTGGGGGAGAATGTTCATTTCACAAATTAATTTTCTTATAAATGTGCACAGATGACAATTTGAAATGGAGGTCAGGGTTCTGTTTGTTTGGAATATTACAGCTTTGAAAAATTTTATTCTCTTCTTGTACTTTAGCAGGTTATCAGTATTTTGCAAAACAAAATATCTGTAATATTTTATTTGGAAACAGTAGAATGTCTAGATCATATCAAAATTATAATTTAGTTAAATAGGAAATAGAAAGAAAACACTAAAAGACAAAATTAACATTACATCAGACAAAAAAAATAGTTTCAAATACTTTAAATTGTTTCTGTTGAAAATTTCATTCAGACCAGTTCAATCCTAAGAAATTGCAGATTTTGATGAAAGTGGACTTTTCTGTGAGAGAGCTGTACTTTTTCAATAAATTCCGCAAACTAAGTAGCCTTTGTTGTGTCATAGTTAATTTACAGAAATGAATGATAAGATATCTGATCTATCCTATACTTTTTGTATTCACTGTGGCAAAAGTTTTATTACATTCCTCTCACACACCAGGATTGTTTTTCTACCTTTTATTGTCAAGTATCTGTGATGTTTAAGCATTCTTGACATTTGTGAAGCTCCCCTGAATGACTGTTGACAAAAAAGCTTTACAATACATGTTAAAAGAATACTCAAGGGAACTATCAGAATACAGTAAATCCTACATAAAGCCTATCTAAAATGTTTTGTATATTTGTAGCTTTAGACATTTGCATTATCCAGAGGGCTATGGCAATTCCTGTTCAATTTAGCATCCTGTTTCCTCCTGATATCACTGCACAAAAATTTACCTAATTTTTCTTCTTAATTTTTATTCCTTTCATTTTGTCACTAATGGAAACTTTTAAGATGCCACTACCTACACATTTGAGTACAGACTGAAGTGTTGTGGACAAATGCCATTTTACAGACTTCAGAACCTCTGGGCTTTTCTAAGTAGATGCCTGATTAAATTGATGGATGCCATCAGATTGATTCATTGCCTTGTCCAAATTTCTGTGATGGGCATTGAAGTTGTAAGAAAATCCTTGGCACTTTGTGTTCCTTTACAGGCAATATATCTTTATGGAACAACTATGCTCCACTTCATGGCAATTGACATTTAAAAGTCCATCCCTTATTTACATCTGAAAATTTGGCACAGATTTCTGTACGGACAGACAATTTGTCAGAAATTGATTAAAAGCTTTAATTCTAAGCTTTAGAGAAATCATATGTGGCTAGAACTTTCTTGCGACAGGAAAAACATATTTAAAAACATCTTGGCATAAAATAGGGTGTTGACAGATTTTATCCCAAGTGTATTTTCTTCAGTGTGAGGTGTGGGGCACAGCCATAATTCCCTCTAACACTGACTGACACCCCCTGATTTTCGCAGGGGCAGTTAGAAGTCCTTTCTGCAGCAAAAGAAATCCCCAGGAGGGGCAACATGTCAAATGACGATATTTAGTCCCAGTGTTATAGGTGCTGGGAGGAGTGTGATCAGCACCTGTTGCCATGGTGTAGTAAAAATGTATTAAATGCTAGGATATTTTTCAACTGTCCTCAGGGCAGGGAAGTCTCATTTAACTTTTAAGTAGTTTCTTTGTCTCTGCTGTATTCCTGGAAGTTAGTAGCATTGGTGAAGTCATTCTTCACCACAGAAAAGCAAGAGCAAAGCTGAGTGTGTGAAAAACACAGAGAAAAGAGTGAGGACCATGCTCCGACTGAAACCACCAGGAAAGTACTCATTATTTCGGTAAAAGAAGAAATTTACAGAATGAACACCAACTTCAAGAAGAGACCTCTTATGACATTAAGCTGTGCCCTAAAAAATTCCTTACATAGCAAAGCTGTGAATTAAATGCTGATGTTACACTTGTACTGTTGAAAGACATTTGGTGTTATTGATAAACCACCCACACTGCAAAATTTTGTATGGGGTGGAAGGAATTAAGAGTCCCTTAGGTGCTTATTTACTTCTGATGAAAGGTAGTGAAGGGCCAAGTGAGGCATTACACCCATTATTTCTTTTTTAGTGTGCAATTCAGCCCTTGTAATTTTGAAAGCTTTGTCCCAGAGAAATGATTCTGATTGAACAAAACACCTTGACCATATCTTCACCGGTCCTATGGATGATGTACAAGACTTAAATACTTCGATATCCAACTATGCTGGTTTACAAAATAGTAAAGAAAAATATGAGCTGCTTTTGAACTCTTTTACAGTTTATCATCACTTACTGTCTATGATGGATTTTTAAATCTCTCATGAAAAGTTAAAATTAATATTCAGCAGTTGCTTTTCTAATCTACTTTACCGCTTAATTTCTTATGTTGGTTCAAGGACAATCTGAAGCATCTATTCAAAATACATCCCTCAATACAAATAACCTAGTTTAATTTCTTCTTGTGATGACACAAAAGCCCCTGAACCCTTAATGTGACCAGTTCAGAATGTTTATGTGTCAGCATAACAGAAAACCAATAATTCTGTTGGTTTCATGGCGGTTCTGACAGAAAGTTGAGGGCCCTTGAGGTCAGTAAATTAGCTGGCACTTAGCCTAAAATAATTTTGATATCTGTAAAAGAAAAGCTGATACTGGTTTCTCTGGTGAAACTAGTAGTGATTCTACATGCTAATAAAATATCCCTAGTGCTAAATCAATCAATTAGGTAACTGTGAATCAGATAGCTACCTGTGGTTGTTTACAATTATATCTGCAAAATTTCTTTTATGAGTAGATGTCTGTTGGAACAATTCTATAAGAACTGTACTTTCTGGCAGCTGTTCATTTTCAGTGGCATTTGCTTTATGGCAGGTATGTATTTCCAAAGGAATGGCTCCTAAGTCTAAGGGAAGAAGGAAAACATCAGGTTTTTATACAGGTCAACAGGATTGATAAGCAGCATGGCAAAAGTCTGCATTCAAGAGGGACTTAAATGGGGACACATAGAGCCTCATATTTGAACTTGCTCAGAGTCACATTACAGTTTAGTAAGTCGTAAATTGAATCAGGCAAGTGTGGGAATATCATAGAATCATAGAATCATAGAATCATTGAGGTTGGAAAAGACCTCTGAGATCATCGAGTCCAACCATTGACCCAACACCACCATGCCCACTAAACCGTGTCCCTAAGTGCCGCATCTACACGTCTTTTAAATACCTCCAGGGATGGGGACTCAACCACTTCCCTGGGCAGCCTCTTCCAATGTTTAACCACTCCTTCACTAAAGAAATTTTTCCTAACACTCAACCTAAACCTCCCCAGGTGCAACTTGAGGCCATTTCCTCTCATCCTATCGCTTGTTACTTGGGAGAAGAGACCGACACCCACCTCGCTACAACCTCCTTTCAGGTAGTTGTAGAGAGCGATGAGTTCTCCCCTCAGCCTCCTTTTCTCCAGACTAAACAACCCCAGTTCCCTCAGCCGCTCCTCATAAGACTTGTTCTCCAGACCCTTCACCAGCCTCGTTGCCCTTCTCTGGACATGCTCCAGCACCTCAATGTCCTTCTTGTAGTGAGGGGCCCAAAACTGAACACAGGATTCAAGGTGCGGCCTCACCAGGGCCGAGTAGAGGGCCACGATCACTTCCCTACTCCTGCTGGCCACACTATTTCTGATACAGGCCAGGATGCCATTGGCCTTCTTGGCCACCTGGGCACACTGCTGGCTCATGTTCAGCCGGCTGTCAACCAGCACCCCCAGGTCCTTTTCCGACAGGCAGCTTTCCAGCCACTCTTCCCCAAGCCTGTAGCGCTGCATGGGGTTGTTGTGGCCGAAGTGCAGGACCCGGCACTTGGCCTTGTTGAACCTCATACAGTTGGCCTTGGCCCATCGATCCAGCCTGTCCAGGTCCCTCTGCAGAGCCTTCCTACCCTCGAGCAGATCAACACTCCCACCCAACTTGGTGTCATCTGCAAACTTACTGAGGGTGCACTCGATCCCCTCATCCAGATCATTGATAAAGATATTAAACAAGACCGGCCCCAAAACTGAGCCCTGGGGAACACCACTCGTGACCGGCCGCCAGCTGGATGTAACTCCATTCACCACAACTCTCTGGGCCCAGACGTCCAGCCAGTTTTTGACCCAGCACAGAGTACACCTGTCTAAGCCGTGAGCCACCAGCTTTTCTAGGAGAATGCTGTGGGAGATGGTGTCAAAGGCCTTGCTGAAGTCCAGGCAGACCACATCCACAGCCTTTCCCTCATCCACTAGGCGGGTCACCTGGTCATAGGAGGAGATCAGGTTGGTCAAGCAGGACCTGCCTCTCACGAATCCGTGCTGGCTAGGCCGGATCCCCTGGTTGTCCCGCTCATGCCTTGTGAGCGCCCTCAAGATGAACCGCTCCATAATCGTCCCTGGCACCGAGGTCAGGCTGATGGGCCTGTAGTTCCCTGGATCCTCCTTCTGGCCCTTCTTGTAGATGGGCATCACATTGGCAAGTCTCCAGTCGTCCGGGACCTCCCCCGTTAACCAGGACTGCTGATAAATGATGGAGAGCGGCTTGGCAAGCTCCTCCGCCAGCTCCCTCAGCACTCTCGGGTGGATTCCATCCGGCCCCATAGACTTGTGAGCATCCAGGTGGTGTAGCAGGTCATTGACTGCTTCCTCTTGGATTATGGGGGGTTCATCCTGCTCGCTGACCCTGTCTGCCAGCTCGGGGGGCCGAGTACCCTGAGGATAACTGGTCTGCCTGTTAAAGACTGAGGCAAAGAAGGCATTGAGTACCTCAGCCTCTTCCTCATCCTCGGTGACAATGTTCCCCCCCGCATCCAATAAAGGATGGAGATTCTCCTTGGCTCTCTTCTTGTCATTAATATATTTGTAAAAACATTTTTTGTTGTCTTTAACGACAGCAGCCAGATTGCGTTCTAGCTGGGCTTTTGCCTTTCTCATTTCTTCTCTGCACGACCTAACAAGATCCCTGTACTCTTCTTGAGTCGCCTGCCCCTTCTTCCACAAGCGGTAAACTCTCCTTTTTTTCCTGAGTCCCAGCAAGATCTCCCCATTCAGCCAGGCCGGTCGTCTTTCCTGCCCGTTCTTCTTACGGCGTACAGGGACAGCCTGCTCCTGCACCTTTAAGACTTCCTTCTTGAAGATCATCCAGCCTTCCTGGACCCCTTTGCCCTTCAGGACCATCTCCCAAGGGACTCTCTCAACCAGCGTCCTGAACAGGCCAAAGTCCGCCCTCCGGAAGTCCATGGTTGCGGTTTTGCTGGCCCCCCTCCTTACTTCACCAAGAATGGAGAATTCTATCATTTCATGGTCGCTAAGCCCAAGACGGCCTTCCACCACCACATCTCCCACCAGTCCTTCTCTGTTTGTAAACAGCAGATCTAGCGAGGCACCTCCCCTGGTAGGCTCACTTACCAGCTGTGTCAGGAAGTTGTCTTCCACACACTCCAGGAACCTCCTAGACTGCTTCCTCTCTGCCGTGTTGTATTTCCAGCAGACATCCAGGAAGTTGAAGTCCCCCACGAGAACAAGGGCTAGCAATTGAGAGACTTCTGCCAGCCGCTTGTAGAATGCTTCATCCGCCCCTTCATCCTGGTTGGGTGGTCTCTAACAGACTCCCAGCAGGATATCTGCCTTGTTGGCCTTCCCCCTCATCCTTACCCATCAACACTCAACTGTATCATTGTCACAATCGTTGAGCTCTAGACAATCGAAACGCTCCCTAACATACAAAGCCACCCCACCGCCTCTCCTTCCTTGCCTGTTCCTTCTGAAGAGTCTATAGCCATCCATTGCAGCACTCCAATCATGGGAGTCACCCCGCCATGTTTCTGTGATGGCGACTAAGTCATATCTCTCCCACTGCACAATGGCTTCCAGCTCCCCCTGTTTGCCGCCCATGCTGCGTGCATTGGTGTAGATGCACTTGAGCTGGGCTATCGATTTCGCCCCCAGCATCGGCACGCCACCCCTAGGCTCATCTCTAGTGAGCCTGGTTTTATCCCCTTCCCCCTTCAAACCTAGTTTAAAGCCCTCTCGATGAGCCCTGCCAATTCATGAGCAATGATCCTTTTCCCTCTGTGAGACAGCTGGACTCCATCTGCCGCCAGCAGGCCCGCTGCCGTGTAAACCTCCCCATGATCAAAAAAGCCAAAATTCTTCCGATGGCACCAGCCCCTGAGCCACGCGTTGATCAGGTGTGTTTTCCTGCTCCTTTCGGTATCCTTCCCTGCCACTGTAGGGATTGAGGAAAACACTACCTGTGCTCCCGATCCTTCAACCAGTCGCCCCAGTGCCCTGAAGTCCCTTTTGATTGCTTCTGGACTTCTCTCCAGAACCTCATCACTGCCAGCCTGTATAACCAACAGTGGGTAGTAGTCGGAAGGTGCAACATTTAGTCATTTGGAACAGGTACCATTTCTTTGTTTTACAGCACACTGAAGTCTTGATCCAGGCCTGAAACAGCTAGATACTGTCAGAGAACAAAAATAATGCATCAATATTCATTTAGCATTCAATTTACTGGCTCAGGCTTAGACATGTTAGATTAAACCACAAGTTAAAACATCTGCCTCTATTTAATATCAAAAACATATTGCAAATAAGGCGACACAATACTACACAGACCGTTTTTTTGAAAAATTCAGAGGTTTGCTAACAGGTATGTCTTTTAAATTGTGTGGTATCAGCTATAGCCCTTTCTTCTTATGCCCCCAAAATTATTTTTAAAGCTGTGAATTTGCAGCCTGGAGTGGTTGGATAAAAGTGGATCATCTGGATGATCATACGGATACTTCTATTTTGGGACTGAGTCCTTTAAAGATATCTGAAAACACTTTAGCATTTATGCTTTCCATCTAAAGTTAATAATGATAGCAGGTTTATATAGTTAAAGCTAATTAGCTATGGATTATCACCCACTATTGCAATTAAAGATATTTTATTATAATGGTTTGCCTTGTTGCATTAATTGCTTAAAAACAATAAGTGTTTTTTATATTATAACTGTCAGTGTGTTGTTCTTGACCATTAAGCTTTATATTGTTGTTCTCAAAAAATTAACTTCTAAAAAGAGAAAAACGTGTCAAATTATTCAGTGTATCATAAGAGAATCATTATCCTCACTCTTTGTTTTGTCACTTGTCTAAATTTACATGCACAAATACATTTCCTTTAGAATTTATTATAGCCTATTAGGAAATTCACTGAAAATGAAACCTGGACTCCCATTCAGCTTTTAAAATCCCAATTAATCAGTTAAGCACATGCTTAAATTCACTTTTGGAAAAGAATGGACAGCTGGAACAGAGCCTAGGGATTTAAGCCAAACCGAAGTGAAGTCAATGGAACAAATGCCATTGATTTCAGCTGGCTTTGTGTTAGGTCCCAAATACATCTGACTTATTTGGTTAAATGAGCCCCACTTCTGATGACAGGCAGCTTCTTGGAATCATGAAGTTTCTGAGAATTGAGTGCATTTAATTTGTCAAAAGAATCTGGCTGGAATAGTATATTGCAATATCATTTCTACCAGGATTTGTAAGGTTGTTTTTTGTTAGACAAACTCTGTGGTTTACACATTGATCCATAATCCCTCAGCCCACGGTGAAACTGTGGTTATGCAGTTAAGATTGCTAAACCTAATGTGTACAGGTTTACATGTGCAGTAAGTTTGAAAAAAAAGTTTTAATTTGGGAAATGTGCAAACACTGTGAAAATATTTTCTGGGATTTCTTTATCTGATTAAACTTCACACTAGGCAAACTTATAGAAAAGAACTTTCTAGGAAGTTAATTACCAGGTAGTATATCATATTCCACTAAGGCAGCCCCAGAACTAAAAAAGCTTTGAGGCAGGAAGACCGCAAAAGAGCGGTGTCAGCTGTGGTTATTCCTGCCCTTACCCTTCTCTAGCCATCGGTGGTGTTTCCCAAAACCAGTCTGGTGTTGGAAACAGAACACGTGCTTAATGTGTGCTTAATTAATGTGCTTGCTGCTGTTTCTGTTAAATTATTACCATGTTTTTAAATATGAGGATATAACAGCACTGTCTTCTCAATAATTAAATTAAAAGCTGTCAGAAGACCTTATAATATTTTCCTTTGAGACAAGTTAAGACTCAGATAAAACAATAAGCTCTTTGATAACTTAATAAAGAGCAGATGGGTTTCGACAAAGCTGGATTTGAAACAGAGTAGCAATAACCAATGTTGAATACTAAATCGAACTTTTCTTTTACAGTGTAAGAGGTTAAGATAAGCAACGCCAAGGATCATCTTGACCCTTTACCTCCAGTGGTAATAGTTGACACTGAAACAGGTTATTTTACAAGCCTTTTTGATTTATTTTAATTGTTCTTAGAATGGATTCTGAAGTGGAGAGATTTGATTTCCCAAATGTAATGCTTTGTTTAACACTGCCACAGGTGGTATGGCTTATAAGAAAGGCTGTGAAAGACTACATGAAAATGGTTTCCCAGTGGAACTGTGCCTTTCTCTGAAATCTAAACACTGATGATGTGCTGATTCTGACAGATTTTTAGCAGCGAAAATTCAAAGCAGTTAGACCTACACTGGTGCTGTTAATTTCAACTTTATTGCTTTATTCTTGAATGGAGGCAGTGTTTCATATCTCTTTTGATATTATAGAACATGAAATATTTCAGTAAAATTATTTTTATATTCCAAAAGGGTCTTTTTCATTTCTGTTCAGAAGTTCTGAACTTTTCCTCAGCTTGGTGTCGTAGCAAATTTCAAAATATCAGAACTTCTAAGGGAAGGAAAGTTATTTTATGATCTGCCTTAATGGTCTTTTTTTCTCAATGGATTACTTATTAAACAATTAATTATATATAAAAGTAAAATTCCATGCAATCTTACTGTAGTTGGCAGTACTGTAAAAGATGTTGTCTTCTCAGAAGGGTTATACCATTAATAGAGTAAGCTCCTTTGATTGACATATGTCCATGCATTTAGGCCAGAAAGGAAGAACCTGTTCCTCTGGTAGTTGCTTAACAAGCCAAACAATTAATCCAGGAATTCCTACTTTAACTCCAACATTTTGGATAGGAATGTCTCTAGACATTTGTCAAAGGTACTTAAAAACGATGAAAATGAGATGCTAAAAGCAGTTAAAAATTACATAGTACATCTCTATACACCTCTTCTCTTTGAAATTTAGTAGAAGTGGATGATGGTGTGCTTTCTGCGAAGACATGGAGTAAGGTAATTCAATTAAGGAAAAGTATTTTGCAACTTGTTCCATAAGGGAACTCTGAAAATCTAATTACAACTGAATAAAGTAGTGCTATTAGATCACTTTGGTTTAAATGTATAAAACAAGCCTTTGACTTGCATCCAGTCATTCCTGTGTTAAGCCCAATAGTCCATGTTTGATTAAGAATCTTTGAAGGAAGTATCTTTCGTTTTGGTGGGAAAACTTGTGGAAATTAAGATTACTTGACTTTCCAAATTGTTTGTTCTTACAAATCCACCTTTTGCAAATAGAAATGTTTGCTGCGGGGGTTTGAATCATTCTAGCTTAAAATTACTTTTTGTCTTTTTGTGAATATTTTTCTTTTTCTTTGAAGTAAAGTCTGTGAAAAGGAACAAAATGCATGTTATACATTGATAATTCTCTAATTACTAGATGTGTTATAAAGCTGCACTCTAAACCACAGAAGCCTAACAGATCTGTTTGACGAGTTACTACAGGCAGAGGCAGACAAAATCTGGAGTAAATCAGACAAGACACTGGAATTTTGATTTACTTAATTCCCCCCCCGCCCCCGCCCTTGAAAGCTTCCTCTGTTCTTCACAGTTTATCTGTTGACTACTGAACTTATCTATCATGCTTATCTTAGTTATGAACATGATAGTTGTTAAAAAAGCTTCTGTTTGAATTTGGGAGGTATCTACAGACCATGCTCTCCAAGGCATGGATTTATTTTACCTACCTTTAGCCAAACAAATTTTAATACATGCTACTTGTCCAGGCCGTCTCTCAATAGTTATTGGAGGGATATAGGAAATTCCAGAGGGTAGTTTTTTAAGATATTCTCTGAACTCATGAGGATTGCAAAATCGTTTAGATGTTAATATCATACTTATGTACATGGAGTCATACATATCAATAATTCAGTATATCAACAGATCTTTAATTTACTGTTAGAAGTGAGCATTTCCCATTTGCTTTAATCCTGTTAGTGTGGGTAGCAATTACAGAGAAGCTAAAATGGTTGTGACTGCAGTCGGAGCACTGCATGTCCATAAGCCAATGTTTGGATTATAAAAACATGCATCCGTTTAAGAGAATTTTATTACCACTCATTCAAGAAGAAATTACCTTATAAGCACAATCACTCTCTGTAACTCTGGATTCAGCCTTTGGCCTTGACAAAAATGATTGTGAATGTGAATGTTTATTAATCATGACAGTATTTCTTTTCTAACATAGAAAGAAGAAAAATAGTATCTTAAATATTTTCTTGCTGTAATTTGCTGAAACATATGTACTCAGGAGTTCATTGAGTTTTTCAAAGTTTTATAAATTTCTCTGCAAGAAAAAAAAAATGACTATTTCTACCACATCTCATTTACATAATGCCTGTAAAATACCAATTTTCAGTGCAGAAAAAAACAAAAGTGTTTCAAAAACTAATTTACATAATACATGCAGATGTAGTAGTTCTGCACAGTTAGACGGGTTCAGCAAAATACTTTGGAGTATCAACATCTGAAATCGACAATTACCAACACTTAAAAAGAGAGCTTGTGGATTTGTAGTATTCATTATCACTATTTAGATTTTTCTTTTCTACCAATGTTCACTGTTAAGTTAGACAATATTTTTTCTTAGGGTGTTTATGAAAGATGTATGACATTTTAAATAAAACCAGACCAACAAACAATGAGATAATTATTCTCCAAGTTTAACTGAAATAAAAAAACCCCAATTTTCTTTCATTATATTACATTGTAAACCACTATCGCCATCAGTTTATAACAGAGCTGGACCTAAAGGGAAAGTTCCTCTCCTTCTTACCTCTTTGTGAGATCCTGGTCCAACAGGTAAGAAAGCCTGAACAAGAATCAGCAGTGGGGTTTGATAGCTGCACACGGAGCTGATAGGCAGCTCTTTAAGAGGTGGGCTTTCACATCTTTGAAGAAAAAAGAGAGGATTATCCACTGTGGGATACTTTACTGGCTAATTACTTTCATAGTGCTGTCTGTCCCGTGCATCATAAATATATTAATAAGTATGGGAAAAAGTTTCAGCTTTTTCTATCTGTTAAGGCAAAGAAGAAATCCTTCCTACTTTTATTTTTTTTCCATTCAAAAATTCAGAAGAAACAAAGTGGAACTATGAATGGTTATCTGCTTTCCAGAACAGAGAGGATGGTTTCTAGCATATGGGTCATCCTGTAAGACAGTGCCATATTTTGATGTGCATCTACACCTATGTCAATGCACAGGTGCCACTATGCATGCTTTTGCTTCTCTGGCTATGAAATGTCTTTCATTTCTATTTTATGAAGTTACACATGAGGAAAAAAATAATTACTCAGTTCAGAAAGTTATGTATTGTATGTGAAAACATTGTAATGAGATATTTTTTTTTACATTATATGACCAGTACTTGAATATGCAGTTGAAGTCAAGTAATTTTTGAAGAAAAATTTGGAATTATTAATTTTAATGCTTTCAAATAAAAAGAATATCATCAGTATTCCTAAAACCCCCCACATTTTATCCATGTGGAAAAAACCTTTTCTGACAGAAAAGTGGAAAAAAACCCCGACTCGCACTTTCCTACCCTTGTTTCCTTCCATGCCTCATGGCCTGTTCAACAATCACATCAGACAAATCACATGGCACAGTTTCAGTTCAGTGCTGCAGAAGGCTGCTACTGTAGATTTCACTATCAAGGACCATTTGTAGCCATATCATCTAAACGGGTTTTCTGAGTGTTATGATGGTTTCCTAATTTTAGAATAAACCCCAGAAATGATGAGTTCATGAAATTACCTATTTTATGACCACTCCTTTGGGAATATTAGCATAGTAGAGAATGAGAATGCAGCTTATGTAGAGTACGGATACTCTGCATATAGACCATATATATGAACATGAAGATAATGTTTTTTTCCAGTCTGACTGTATAGGTTGCAGGCATGTGCTTCTCTTCCTTTATGTAGTCAGGAAGAAAGATTCTCTTTGATGAATTTTTATTTTAATCAGGTTTACAAGGCAGTTACCATTAAATGTGCAACTTGATTTTCACATCCTAGGGAGATTTTATGCATTGTGGCAAATTCCCAAAGGATATAGTCTCCTCAGATGCAGCTAAGCCTAATATCTAGTTTATATGTTAGGTGTATGTCTGGTGATTTAATTTAAAGCTTCTTGCAAGAAATCTATGATAAAAATGTGTTGGTCTTTGTCCTAGCAAGATCATGCTGGAACTGGGAATATCCTTGTTACAACTAGCTGATCATCCTGCCTATGATAATTCTTTTTGCTGATACTTTCCACCAACTTTATATGGGGTTTTGTGTGGAAATTTAGGGACAGGTGACACCAGTATGTCCCTCTTCAGGCTACTTCAGCATCTGCATTTCCCTACCATATCATAAATTCCATTTAAATGTAGTTCTGTAGGTCCATCACTTCTCACAAATCCCTGCCCTTCCTATGGGGCCCTAAGAGAGGAATGGGAAATGTTTTTGGGAATTTGGATGTCCTGGCCATATGTTGATTAGTAATTTGTCTTTCCACAGTTATTTTGCTTCTGCACCCTTCAGCCATTCAAACATCAGCTGTAGACAGCGAAGACCTAACATCGGAGCAAAAATGTCAGTTTGAGCTTTCAGCCATTTGCCAAGAACAAAACAAAATTCAAATGGATAAGAAAGCTGATGCAGGCTGCTGATTCTAAAAGGCTGCCTTTGAAAATAGTATTGCTATGGGAAAATGACACTGGCTTATTTTTAAGAATTTGGACAGTGTCAGCAGCCAGAGTAGCAGGATGTCTTTTATTAATGACATGATAATTTAGATACTTCTCAGTCATCCAGTGTTTGTCTGTCTTGTTTTCTACTTGAAGCATTGTGAAAATTTTAGTACAACGCTATTCTCTTTACTAAGAAGATAATATGTTTTGCAGCGTGTACAGCCAAAGCACCAGGGACCTATGACACTATGATGGCAGATAAGTAAGCATATTGTTATTCCGTGACAGCTGGAGTTCTTCAGACCACCTGGTGCACTAAAGTTATTCTTGACAACTCGATTAAAGTATGCTGAGAGAGCTTCTATTTTGAATATGTGATTGTATGAAAAGGCGGAATATTTTGCATTAGTATTGGTCCTGGAAAAGATTTTTGCTTCTGTACTGATGTTTGAACCAGCAATGTCCTCCTCCTACTTCATAGCTTGTAACAGAAACAAACACTATGATTTAGAACCTGTTTATTCTGTAATCAATCACATATTTTTGCCTTGAGGCATTTCTTTGAGAAAACAGTTTAATTTAATAAGCTGCTTGCAGGACTCCCTAAGACCTTTGATTTGTTAAAGCAAGCAAGAGGGACTTTGCATGGCTAGAATAATACCATTGTAAAATTGCAGTCTCAAAACTGTAAACATGTAATTCACTGAGAGACACTAGCGGTGCAATATCATCATTGCGTATCTTTCAGAGTCCCTTCTTATTATCTTACTGTGTCAGCACTAATTTAGAAAGATCTCAAGTATATAATTCTTTACATACCTTCATGTTTCAGGAATTCCATGAGGAAAGGAAAATGTACACATCACTCCTAATTATTAGAAATCAAATGGTGGTGTTTAAATAAATACAGACAGAATCTATAAAAAACTTGACAATGGAGGTTTTTTTGAAAATTCATGTATTTGTTAATCATTTTTTAACAATGTGTAAGCAGTTAGTCTTTTCACAGAGAATGCATCTGAGTTCAGAACTGATGAATTAGAACCAATGCATCAGCAATATCATTCCTTAATTCAAAATTTCACCAGGTTTTAAACCTAAAACATGGAAAACCAAAACCTACAAATTTCTATGGTCTTGTTCTTCAGCAATATATCCAGGACTTGGATAATTTTTTTAGATTTCATTTTGATTTGATATTTTTTAAGCAATGAAATCTCAGGTTTAAATAAACCACTGCATACACTGGCCAAAGACAGGTTATTCAGTATGCAAACTTAACAATTGAAATCAGTTTTATTAGTGGTACAGCACAATCCCAATTTCCATTTCTCATCCTACAGAGTTTCAGATGAAATGAAACCTTGGATTTTGGACTATTTTATCTACCAAAGTGTTTTTCTTCATCAGATGAGTTAACAAAGGGCAGAATGATACCTTTTGGATTTCACTATTAATTTTGAAGCTTCAGTTGCATATAAATAAGCAGTCATTAACAATCCTGTTAAATCAGTTAACTGGCAGTTTCATAAATACAAGTTATGTAAAAAATAGACCAGACAATCCCACAGTTCTGACTTCAGTGGTGATTCACCCTCAGTATAGGATGGTACTTACATTTCATGAGAAATTTTGTGGGAAGGAGGTGGGTGGGTTGGTTGGATGAGCTTTTTTTTCTACTAGAGGTAGAATAGCTCAGTGTAGTGGCAAATAATCAAAATTTGTAAGGGTTTGAGACTTTATTGTAGTAGATTAAATATATGTAGACTGTGATGAAAAACTGCATTAGCTGAACTCCAATAACTTAAAAAATATATGAAAGATAAATTTTCATCTGGAGGAAAGGATGAATTTGTAAAGACTGAAAAGGGAAAGGTGTCTGTAGGATTTTATTTTACACTTTACTGTAGATCTGACAATTTCTAACTGGAGTATCTAATGTCAGTCTCCTTAACAAAAATGACCTGTTTCGTGAGCTTAAGTCAGCACACACATACATAGTTACATGCTTTACCAGGTCATAATGTTTTTCCATATAAACACCATTTACACTATTGGTTGCTTACTGGAGTAATGCAAACAATATGGAGCTCAACATAGAATAAAAGCTAAGAAAGGTATTATTGCCTATGTTGTGTTAATGAGCAAATATAATAAAACAAGACAGAGGGAAAGAATTTTCCATTTGATTTCATGGTGATTTACCATTGAGTAACCTTTCTTTCCATATGATTCCTTCCCCTCCGTTCTTGAAACTGGAAGACATTTTTTCATTGAAATTGACGCTGCTCAGAAAGTGTGTTATTTTGGGGAAGGTTTTCTTAAAGTGGAAAATCACATTGAATAAGGTCCAAATAAAATATTTGACCCTTTGCTTTAAGTGAATTGTGTCCTGGTTTCAGCTGGGGTAGAGTTAATTTTCTTCCTAGTAGCTGGCATAGTGCTGTGTTTTGGATTTAGCATGAGAATAATCAGTAAAACACCGATGTTTTAGTTGTTGCTAAGCAGTGTTTATACTAAGTCAAGGACTTTTCAGCTTCCCATGCTCTGCCAGCGAGGAGGTGCGCAGGAAGCTGGGAGGGGGCACAGCCGGGACAGCTGACCCAAACTGGCCAAAGGGATATTCCATACCATGTGACATCATGCTCAGTATATAAGCTGGGGGGACGTTTGGAGTGATGGCATTTGTCTTCCCAAGTAACCGTTACACGTGATGGAGCCCTGCTTTCCTGGAGCTGGCTGAACACCTGCCTGCCAATGGGAAGGAGTGAATGAATTCCTTGTTTTGCTTTGCTTGCGTGCGCGGCTTTTGCTTTACCTGTTAAACTGTCTTTATCTCAACCCATGAGTTTTCTCACTTTTACTCTTCCGATTCTCTCCCTGATCCCACCATGGGGAGAATGAGTGAGCGGCTGTGTGGTGCCTAGTTGCCGGCTGGGGTTAAACCACGACACTTGTTTTTAAAAGCTGCTTTATGTTGCAATACAAAATCTAAAAGAAAAAAAAGACAAGAATGAGGTTTTTTCAATGCATATAAATTTATTTTTTATTTTTAGTTTTACCTGATTTTTTTTTGTTGTTGTTGGATTAAAAGGGAGGTTGGTATGTGGTTTCTAAATTTTAAGCTTTAATCAAGTCAGTGTATCAATTATAACAAAACCCTTTTTCTCATCTTTATGAAATAGTTTTGTTTATTTGAGAAGCTGAATACTATTTACTGTCGAGAAGAATTAAGATATCATGCTTCAACAGAAATTCTGTTGTGCCAAATGTCACAAGGTTACCTGCCACCTGTTGTTTCCTTATCTGAGTCAATCTTCTCTTGAACAGTAAGTCTCTTGTGGTGTTAGTTTTGAATAAGGTAAGCTTTGTTACAAAGGAGGCTTTAGGAAATTATGGAGGTTGTTAGAGATTTTGTTCTCTACTTTGGTCTCTATGGAGAGTCAATTTATGCTACAGATTTTCTTTTTTTACTAATGGGCATCTGTCGGACTATTATTTCTGGAAGCATGAATTACCGCTAAGCTGGTTTTTTAGGTGTATATGGGCAAATAAAAAAAATTAACTGTAGCCTGCTTCTGTGTTTCAGATAAAGAGTAACATTGGCAAAAAACACATGTAGTATTCTTTTTTTTTTTTTTTTAACCTTTAGTTACATCATTGAGGCAGTCATATCATAGAATGATGGTATCTGCGAGTTTGCAATCAAATTGAATCAGATGTGTATTCTGGCATGCTGTATAGGCATATGCAAAATGACAATAACAAAATTAGAATAATTGGAGTAAAAAGGTGAATTTTAAGGAGGCTGTGGCTGCATAAAGAACAATGGCCAACGCTCAGCCGGAGACAGAGTTCTGCTGCCCTTGGGGGCTTTGTTCATCTGGCCATTATTGGAGGAAGGAAGGGTGTTTTGTTTTATTTTTAAAATATTGTGGACCACGTAACAGAGAACTCTGAATATGTTCTGACTTCAGAGAGACTCTGTGTGTGCCTAAACCTGGGCATAGGCTAAGTGTTTGGAGTGATACTGAAATCTGCTCTAACCAGTACAGGGGAGCACTGAAGAGACAGGGTTGATATAAAGAGGATCTTGAAGAAGAAACAAAAGTATGTGGCGTGTCCACCAGGGTTACTTATGTAAGGAGAAAGATGTTGATTGACTTCCACATGTCTTGGCGTGCACTTTGAGTATTTCTTCTTTGTATGAAGGGTAGCACAGAGAGAAAGTGATTATGAAAGTGGAGACACTGTTGAAAAAAAATTTTTTTTTTACAATGAATTAGTGCAAATAGAGTATTGTTTTTGAAAGTTTTTTTTATTTGGTTACTTTAAAATATTGTAATGGATTGATACGGGAAAGGTTAGTTTGCATACTGAGGCTTCCAGGGTATGTGTTCCTACATTTGCATAAGGCTTGTGTTTTCATTACTGTTCTTAGCAGTAGGAGACTGATGTACAATAAAAATAGTTTGTCACAGTTCTCCATCTTGCACTGAGATTTTGTTCTGCCTCATGAATTTTAAACCTGTCAAAAGCTTTAAAACATGTCAACAAAAAAATGCTATCATCTGCTGTATAAATAATGTTATCTTTATGAGGCGGGAACAAAACACAGCCTTAATTTGACTCTTCCTCAGCTGTGCTCTGTTTCTTCTCTACTCTGTATTCTATGTGTTGAGGTAGAAACTGATTATATAACTTAATTGATAATAAATGCTGTTTTACAGACGTTTTTCTATATTGCAATGTTTTCACATTTTGTGCATTTCTTTCTGTATTATGTAAACTACAGGGATTTTATAAATATGGTTAGGAATTTTATTGAGTTTGAAAGAAAACATTAAAAAAGCCAGCTTCCCTTTAGGATTTATGAGTATTTACAAAGATGAAAGTGGTGTAATAGAGTAAAAGGGATTGGTGGGAGGTTTTGTTTATTTTTTTGTTTTACTTTTTAAGGAACACACTCTCACTGAAAATGACGGTGCTTAGTGTGGTGCTTAGTTGCCAGCTGAGGTTAAATGACAACAATAGCATATCTAAAATTCTAAGTCTATGTTCAATTTCTTATGCAAGTACATAAATAAATTTGTACATGTCTATCTATATTTACACATTCTTTTTACTGGAATTGTTCCAACATGCTGGTAATGCTTCGTAGGGCCTACAGCATTGTAGATCATCTGAAAATCTTGTAAGTCTGGGCAATCGATATATTCTTGGTTTATGAAATTGACATCTAGTAACAAGAAGAAAGGCCTTGCCACACAAATCAATAAATATGTACTGAAAGGCTTTTCCTGTGAAAAGTTTGTGCTGAGCTTATGGCATAGATGAAACCTTCTTGATCACAGGTTCATTTTAAACTTTGTTCTTAGGCAAATTCAGTGGGATGCCTCTCCTGTGAGTCTCAATCTGAGGTAGTTTTGTTGAAAGCACAGCCTTTCTGATGAAATGACTAGAGCAGAGAACACCATGGGGATTCAACATTTGTAAGCTGTCAGGTGCGTGAGGTTATGGAGAACTACATTCGTTGTGTGGTTTACATAAAGCACAGTTTGCATAAGACAAATCCTGATTGCTTTCTTTTTTTACTGACAAGGCTTTTGTTAGGTTTCCATGTTACAATGCAGTAGAAAGATGTCCCCTTCGCTGTGAAACACAGAAGAGACTTAACCACTGCAGGGTGCACCTTCAGGCGTGGTAATGTTTGGCAGGGCTGGCCTGCAAGAGTTGTTGCTGGAGACACCCCTGGACTCCTGCTCTCGGATGAGGAAGAAGGTATCAGTAGATGGCTGCTCTGCTGAAGAGTCTGAGTAGGTAGCACTGAGACAGGATGAATCCCCATTGCTTAGCAGAGTTCTGTTGTGTGGGACAAGTCACCTTTCCAGCAAAAAGGCTGCTATCGCAGAACATCACTGAACAAACACAGATTCAGAAGGGAAAGGACAGACAGATTTTGCTAGAAAATGCTTGTCTTTAGGGACTATGTTGTATGTGTAGAAGGGGAATTATGAGATACATCTTGTATTCCCTGTAATGTCTTCTGTGTTTCCTTCCAGTATTCACTTCACAGGAGACATATAAAATTAGCTATTTCATTGTTTCCATTTGTCTTTGAAATGTATTCTGTTGTGTTAAAGGATATATAGACTGGCATGGGGATGTGGTTTGTTAATTGAAGACAAAATCTTGATGGGCCTTTGAAAAGTGATATGCATGTGTATATGAAGCAAATTTAACTTCCGTCTACATAAATGGGCCACAGAGTTGGTATGATATGGGGTACAAAAGCTATCTCTGTTAGCTCTTCCTCTTGTGTGTAGGCTCAACAGAAGACTAACTTGTTCATTCTTTAAGTGCAGATAAAGCTGTGTTGCAGCTTTCTTCTCAAAATTCAAAAGATATTTAGTTCAGATGTGATTCCTCTTAATAGTGCTGGGTCCAACATGGCAGCCCTGTAATACAAGGATTGACTTTGCCTTTTAAAACTTTCTTACATATGGCTTCTGTAAATGGAAATAGGCTGGAGAAATTAATTGTCCCATCAGAATTAATTCAGTGAGATTTTTCTATGAGCTTGGCAGAATATGCAAGGCTGCAAAGGGCCTAGGTCTCTGATAGATTTTTTTTTATTATTTTATTTAAATTTTAATATGATTTTGTTTCTCATTTCTCTGTGTAATAGTGAAAGAAACATAGAGGTTCTAGCTCTTGAAATGGCAGGAATAATGTCAGCATGTTAGCTGAATGGCAAATTCACAATAATTGTAAATATTTGCTTTATGAAAGTGCTTTATGAGATGGTTTTCACTGAACAGATTTTTCTAAAGTAAACAGGAATTTGTTCTGGAATAACTTTAGGACACCTTGTGTAAAAAAAGTTATATGCTCATTGTATGCATACTCCCTTTAATTATGTTTAGAAGAGCTTATTCTAAGGGACAATTGCACAACACGAATATTGTTTTGTATTTTGACATTTTCTCACAAGAACAATTTAAGCCTAAAGCTACTGTCTATAAGTTATACCTATGTGAGCAAATCACAGTGTTGCTAAGAATGTTCTGCTGGCCATATCTTGTCACTGAACCAGTACTGGAAGCTCATATTTATAAGTCAGTGTCAAGGGAGGCAAAGGCCTATTGTTTACTAACCTTCAAGCAACATATTTCTTCTAAAACCAAGATAGAGTGAAAACTTAAAAGCTGGCAAAAACATGCACCATTCAGTTTGTCTGTAGAGTAGAATTTATATTTCCTTTTTAAGACTGAACATTTTTGTTTGGGCCCTGAAAATTATATATTTATGGTTTTGAAAATGTTCAAGGCACTTATGAAATAGTAAGACTTCGTGGAAAGAACTATTCCTATTATCGTGAAGAACACTTGCTTGTTTTTTTTCCAAACTTTTGTGATCTTTAGCAGTGATTCTGCACATTATTGCTTCCATTATCATTTTGAAGCATGAATAAATGTCACTTTCCACTTCTAGATCAAGGACAAGTTACGCCCTTAAGATTGAACATGTGTTTTTGTTCATGCTTTGCAATTTGTCACTTACACATCTGATTTTCCCAGTGCTAGAGACAAGGGTTGAGTTATTGTTGCCATCCATATTATATTTAAGAATTAGACTTGCACAGCTTCATTTCCTTTTTTTTTAAATGATATTTTATCTTCCAGTCATGTACAAATAAATCATGAATTATCTTTTCCCAGCATAAGGTCACTGCAACTGTTTTTTATCTTGTTTTTTAAAATACTAAACTGCAGTAGTCTTCAACTTTTTCTACAGCTTCTTTTCTGATTTCTTGACACAGCATAGTGAAACATCTGTTGCTGAATGCTTTGAAGAGAAGTTCTGGTTTGTTGAAATACATTATTTACCAACCAAGGATTTTTCCTGTTTGGGAAATGCTCTGACCCAAAGCTTATGAAAATGTCATGAGCTTCAGGTCTGTACATTAAGTCACCCCACAGGATCCCCGATTTCATTGGGACTGATGTTAAAAATATGTTTAATTACCTATTCATTCACCCTTTCCATAATCCAGGTTGTTTTGTCACACATGTCTTTTCTGCTCCTTGGTAGACTCAGCTGGTCCTAGGTAGGGTGAGCAGCTGAGTGAGAGAAAGTCATGGTGTGAGAGAGGCTACGGCTCTTCAGCCAGGGGACTTTTTCCACAAACGCCTCTGCTTCAAAGATCCAAACTAGCCCCCTCCCACAAAGCGGGCTGGTGCACACCCTCCCTGTCTCATCACCTGGAAAGTCCGCACTGTTTATGTGGATGGTGCCAGAGACTTGGGAGGTCTGAGGCTACGGGCTGAGTTTTTCTTTTTCTTGCTTGTATGATTGACTCTGTTTTCTAAGTATAATGAGCACAGCTGCACAGCATACTCAGGGATATGTGATATGTGTAGGAGTTGTTTTTGTTTGGCCAATGTTTTTTGCTGTTCTCGGTGAAATGTTTTTTCTTTGTTTTTAATATGATTGCTCTGTCTTAGGTAGCTCAAAACAAAAGCAGAAAGCATGACATAGGATAATGCCTTTTTAAAAATGTAGAGCTTTTTCATCACTTTCCATGTGATAGTTTGCCATTCAGTTCAAGAATAAAGAAATCCCAATACTGTCAACTGCTCAGGCAAAAGAAAGGAAGAGAGATGCCTGAAACAACAACAAAACAGAGATGCTCAGCAGAAATAAATGAGCTGACACTACTACTAAAATTACCAGTGTGCTGCTTTCAAGTGCTAGCTGGCTTCATGCACATTAAACAAGGGCTTCTTTAATGCTTTGGCAAAAAGACCCTTTCCCTTCTACATTGTAGATATTTTAGTTAAATTCCACTTTTACGTTTAATTATAGTTATTGTGACATAAGGTTCTATTTCATTCATGTATTTCACTTGTGCTAACCTTATGTCAATTTTACATTAGTTGCGATGCCTGTTCCCATCCAGCTTTAAAATGTTTATGTCCAGAAGCATCCCCTTTGCATTTTTACCTGCCTTATTGAACATTTCTTCAAAGTCTACCTTAAAGCATTTTTTCTTGCATTCTGCTCTATCAGCCTTACGTAGCCTGTATCACTTGGAATTCTATATAATAATCTGTACCCAGTTGAGGTAAATGACAAATCCTTGGGAAAAAAAAAAAAAAATCCCTTTCTTTTTTATGCTTCTAAACACAATATCAACCTTGAGATAGTATTTTCCATGGAAACATCCCTAAGAATATTAAAGTTGGCCCATTTATTAGTCATTGCTTACAACATGTATTTTTTTTGATGGAGATTTCTATTACCTTTTGGGCACTCACAAAATATATTATTTTGTAGCAGCTAATTAAGATTTTCCTTCCCAAAATGTATTCCTCGGGAGTGGGGAGGTAATATTAGCATGCCAAAGGATCATTAGAAAACAATGAATATGAAAATCTAATTTCTTTTCATATTGCAAACACCTGACCTGAGGCAAGAAGGGAAGGATAACACTTTGATATATTCTAAACTAATAAACCCCCCCACATTTCCTTACACAAGAGAGGTACCCACAAAACACAGCTTTTAGTGCTCGATTGTACATAATAATTAGCTTGATCTGAAACCATATTTTCCTTATTCCTCTCACGGCTTGATATTTCCAAGTATTTGACAGTGACAATAGGCTAAGCTAATCCCATTCCCTAACCTTCATTTCCATTTATCCACTGTCATTTTGTTACTTTTTATTCCTACTGTAAGACCACTTGAACCACCTTTATACCTGAGGTTCTTCCTTTTCTAGCTGGAGCACTCTGTCTCTGAATGACTGTTTTTGTTTCCTTCTCTACTGTAGAATAAACTACACATCAAAAGGTGAGTACTGAAGGATCTCATTTGCCTACAATATTTGAAAGGTCTCCATTAAGGGCTACCAACACCTTTTTTCGTAGGACTCGGAAACAGCTCCTTCATCCTTTAATTACTTGTTAACATAGGGCACTTACAAAGGGTCAAATTATTTCCATATAAATTAAAGTAGAAAGTATTTCTTCTGATTAGAGAGGTAATTGTAAAGCAATTTTATGAATTCAGGGGAAATAAAGGCTGGTATCGTAAAATCTGTGGCCTTGGGCTAGTAGACACCTTTTGCATTGTAAGCAATTATTAATTTCTTTCAGCCATCATAATAGTAGACAACAGTTTTGACTCACTTGTGATCTGCAGCACTGACAATTGTTGAACCAAGCTTCTATCAGATTTGTAGAATATTAGTGAGTTCTGTGTTTGAAAGATACTCAGTTTGAAGATTCGAGGGAGTGCCTGTTTGCATAACCACATCTGTGACAGGGAGGGAATTAAGCCCCGGGTTCTGTTGCAGAAGAGGAATAACAGCATTTTCATGAAACTATTTTGAAGCAATAGAGAAGCTTCCTCCAAGTGCATTTTTGTTAACCAGTGATAAAGTAATATGTTAATGAACAAACTGTTAATTTGTTATCCTGATTTTCTTGGTTAGAAACACCTTCACTAGAAGTGCTTTACTACAAGTTAATTTACTGCATTATTTTATAAAAAGCAGAAATACAAAAGAATAGAAATTGCAAGTAGTAGATTTACAAGTAAAGAGTTGATAACTGTTTATCTCACAGTTACTGCAGAACATCTGTTGAGTTAATTTGGTATAGCACTAGGCTGGTACAGTCTAAGGAAGCTAATTGTCACCAGTTGAGACTTTGACAAAATGATCTCCTTGCCTCATTCTGGATAAAGTTTTATATGATAACCATGGCCCAATCTAGCCAGAGACTTTTTTTTCTTTTTTTTTTTTTTTCCCTGTTCATGATAATTTGCAGAGTTTGGGAATTTTTAATATCTTTAAATGTTTTTTTTTTCAAATAATTTATTTAAAAATTTTTCATCAGTTTTAGGAAATTTGTTTTACATGTTACTCTTAAAAATAATGAAGGATAGTTCTGGTTTGTAGTTGGAATTATAATAAATATTCTATGTGTTATTGGCAACACCACTTATAAGTAGTTTTGGTTGTGAAAAACTACCACATAGATTGCACTTGTTCAACATTAATTTGCTTTACATAAAAATTTGAAGTTGCACCTTTTTATGTCTTTATGTGAAGGAGGAAATATACATGAATACCTGGACCATTGTTTTTGTAGTCCCTAAAACACCCAGATCATTAATCCACTGAAAAGGAGAACACTCCCCATGGGCTTCTCGGAGTCGTATCAGAAATGAAATGACACACAGAGACGTTAGTTTAATCACAATGTATTGCTGCTTCTAGATCAGAGAAAAAATTCTGAAACAAAATATTGAGTCATGACAGTCTGAGTTTATGCCAGCCTACTATGTTTTTGGGAAGCAGATTTGAATCATTTCATGTTCAGACCCAAGAGAAAACTCATCACAGTCTGGGTTTTAAGTGGAGTACCTCCTTGTACCTCTATTGTCTTCAGTCAAATAACATTAATTAACTGTACATACAGTTGTTGCTCATTTACTTTTGGTAAATCTCAAGAAGGCTATAGATGAGCTGTACTATGCAAATCTTCACTTGTAAGGGGAGCAAGTTTTGTTCCTCTGGAAAAATGCAGAGGAAATTCCTATAGCAGATACTTATTGTATTTCTCTTCACCTCTCTGGATTATCTTTCACTTAGGATAAATTATGTGGTGTGGAATACGTAGACCTCAAAGACTGAAGACCCAACTCCCACTTGAGGTTTTTGAAAAAGTTATACAGGACTGTAAGGGGCTTTAAGAGAAATGAAGTTTAAGAATATTGTGTCATGCCTGTACCTTTCAGCTTACCCATGCTAGGAAATCTGGTCATAGACTGAAACTAATATTTTCTAGGAAAAGTAGAGTTGAAAGATTCACTATGCTTTTGAAGGGCTTAAAGATTTGTCTAAGTTATTCTGTAAATTTAAAAAAGAAGCCCCAGGAGATAAGCAAGTCTTCATTTTTTTAAATAATTGCTCTAATCATTGTGCAATTGGCATTGGGGATTGATCTCTACTTATGGAAGAAGAATGGCCCAGTACCTAATTGGATACAGCTGTACAATGTTTGGGCTTATTTTTAAAATCCAAGAGAATAATGAGACATTTCAGATACTGTGGACTCCTTAGCAGGATTACATGAACTCAATAAATCCATCTCGAAAATTGTGAATTACATGGTACATTGAATTGCAAATTATCTTTATAACTCATCCCTCATGTAACTTCACTGATGTTAGTGAAATTGCAGTGCTCACAAAAGATAGCACACTTTAACCCCTTTGCAATAATAATTTCAAACATGGCTTTTTGCTTTATTTCTTAATGATTCTTAAGCATGTTATTGATCCTCAACATCAGGTAATGTCATGGTTGACCTTGAAGCTCTGTTGAGGTGTGGGACTGAAAAGCAAGAGATATGTCTTTAAATTATTACTATTTCTTTTTTTCCTCTTTGTGGGCTTATCCCTTTCACAATCTAAACACTTGCTCTAACCTGTCTCATTCTATAGTAGTCCTCAGGATTGTACCATCACTCTGGTCCTTCCTTCTTTAGGCTCAATATGATTTGGTCTCTTTCATAGAATCATAGAATAGTTTGGGTTGGAAGGGACCTCTAAAGGTCATCTAGTCCAACCCCCCTGCCGTGGACAGGGACATCTTCAACTAGATCAGGTTGCTCAGAGCCCCGTCCAACCTGACCTTGAATGTTTCCAGGGATGGGACATCTACCGCCTCTCTGGGCAAACTGTGCCAGTGCTTTCACAAACTCCCTATTCCTTAGGAAATCATATCTCACCACACTCAGCATTTTACTCTTTATTTATCTTCAGAACAGTGCATATCAGCTGAAGTGAGGTCAAGAATGTAGTTTGGTTTGGTTTGTTGGGGCTTTTTTTTGAGCTCTCAGAAGTGAGAAGTGTAGAAGATATAGTATGCAGAGAGGTAGCTCTGACATTTCTCTACAGATAAGATGATGAGCTATCTACATCAGTGTGATTGGTCTGTCAATATTTCAATAAAATCTTTCCTATAAAAATGTTGACTGATGATACAAGCTCTCACTGTGCTTGTCTTTAAACTGCAGAACCAGCTGACAGCTTTATATTAGAGCTACATGAAACGGTGTTAAATTAGAAGGATATAGTAACAATTGTTAACTCAGGACCATAATTAAAAACTGTGTTCAGGTGATTCATGAAAGAAACACCTGAAACTGAGTCATCACTAGAGAACACTCCTATGTCTGGTCAGCAGTCTGAGTTGTAAGAACTGAATCCTTGGTAGCTGAATGACAGGAAGCTGGGTTTCATTTGATAACATGGTATGCGTGTTGCAGACAAACAGAAACAGACAGGTAATGGGAAAAGGTGACAGAAAAGTCATTCCTCTTGTCCTAGTTTTATGGTCCAACACAGCCTGAGGCAGCCTCCTGGCTGCAGTAGTGCCTGGGAATCTCTTCTTGCAGCCTGGGAGTGCTGGGCTGGGTTCTTCTGCAGGCTCCTGAGAAAACAGGCTGGTTTACAGTTCATCTGGGCCTCTTAGAGTATTGCCTGGATGTTTTAAATCACAAGAACAAAATTATTTCTGCCTTTATTCTGAAAAAAAAATCATGGAGATGGGACTTCTGTATTTCTTGTCAAGTAGGCAAAATGACATCGACGGCATGTTTGGTCCAGTAAGTCCAGGGAAATTCGCTGTTGGACTGTAGCACTTGTCTTACTGTTTAGGTAAGAAGATGGATCAAACCAAAGCAAACTGATCTCAAACTCTCCAGGGGAGAACTCCTGGTTCTCCAACCAGCAGAATCAGGTGCCAGTACAGGGCTCAAAGAAAGACAGGCTGCTAGATGGCATGAAGGATCAGAGAATTAGTGTAACTCCTTACTCAGCAAGTGACTGTCCTTGTTTTAGTATGCAACGTGCCTTTAAAGACTTCCCAACCCACAGGTAAAGGGAACATTATGAACTACATCCATATTAATATTTTATTTAAGTGGCAGCTCTCTAAAATGCAAGGTGCAAATAGCCAAAAGTCTGTTTCCACTGCTCTGTGAGTATAAACAGTAACTGATCTCCATGATGACATTTACCTGTGCTGGAGAGGAACAGAGAAATAACTCTCTTGCGTCAACAATACTCATGAGTTATTCTGTCTTTCCTCAGGAGTGAAGACAAATGTCATCATAGAGATCAGCAGCCACATAATGTACAAAGGATAGCAAATGGGTTGGATGTGGGTAGGTGTTATTTATTTTCTTCAGTTATTGATGACCTTTAAGCAGGGACACTAATAACTGTGGGAAACATTTTCTTCACCAGCAGTTCTATTTACTTGATATTTTTTGTAGCCTTCAGACTTTCTGCCAATTACTATTTTATTACTTACTTTAAAGGATAATTTTCTTAGTGAGCCTGAAAAAAACATCAAATTTTCATAGAGAATTTAACTGAATTATATCAGGATTTTCAGCATTGACTGTGATTTCAGTTCAGGAAATTATTTCAATTTAAGAAAGGACATTTAAGCATATGCATGCTGAAGTCCATTGTACATAACTGAAGTGCTCTTTTGGATCTGGACTTATAAGAAGAACAAAGAAATACAAGAAATGGTTCGAAAGCAGAGATAAAATGAATGTGTTTGGAGGTAGTATTCTAAGTTTGCAGCAATAGTAAATTCTCTTTTTTCAAAATGATTTGTTCTTGATGACCATAATACTTGAATGTCAGAAGTAACCTGCAAGCCATGTCCTTTCCTCTGTTCTGTTTATGTAAATAAACAATAAAAAAGTTTTAGTTTCCTTGCTATTATGCTTGAATGATTGCAAAACTTAATTAATTTATTTCAAATAAATTTTCATAAATTGCATTTAAGGGAAGTATACCACACTTTAAATTCAAGCTGCAAAAATATTTTAAAGTTGTGAGCGAATAGAAATTGGTTCAGCTTTCAGTGGCACTTAACTAATGGGGCTCCCTTCAAATCAGTTGAAGTTTATTTAGCTTAAAATGACATCAGTCACAGTTTTTTTTCTTTCCTGGTTAGGCATAAAGAAACTGGATCTGAATGGGAAGTGTTTTCCCTTAAGTCACAAAAATTACTGATAATAAAAGAATGACGCTTTCCAGAACAAAGAATATTTATCAAATGTTGACGTACTCTAAATTGAATCTAAGAAAATACATTCTCTGTTGTGAAGGGAAGGAAATAGGAACTGTGCTTCCCAATAGAGCATCTACCCTGCGACAAAATACTGCAGAATTTAAAGAACTCATGGTACAATTGTGAAAGGCACTGCGATAATGGAAACCAAGTTATTTTTGAAATGTGGGAGATGCTGAGTCTGTGAGTTGAATCTGAGTTTAATCATGGTCAAGCAAGTTTTTCTGGTGTGGTAGGAATATACATTTTGTTCTCTGCTTAGTTTATAACCATTAAAAGGATTAAGAACTATATCATCCTAGTAAACTCAAAGAAGGAAGGAAAAGAAGTTTGCCTAAGGAGAAGAATAATTATATAGATCTGAGAGTTCCTCAAAGAAATGATAGTGAGAACACCACCACAAATTATTTTAACACAGAGGAAGGGGAGAATGCGCATTAAGAAATCAGTTTAAGGAAACCAAGAGCTTTGCATCAAGCTCAGATGTAAGAAGATAATGTCAGCAAACAGAAATCAGGTCAGGTTACAAAGGATGAATATAAAGAAGTAAAGAAAAAAATGTGGATACAAAATATGAAAGCTCAAACTGAGATGCAACTAATAAAAAATATCAAGCATATCAAGAAATATTTATGCTAGTACCAAGATGAGAACCAAGGAATAGGTCTGCTGCTGAGCAATAAGAGAAAGCTGATGCTGACAACTCTGAAATGTCTAACACCTTTTGTTTCAGTGCTTGTAAAAAAAGATCTATGCTTTTTTGCAGTAATGGGTCATGCTCACCCTGAAACAGGAGAAGATCAGGTGAGAAGTTTAAGGAAATTAAATGTTTTCAGATAGGCTTGGTCTAGAAAACTTCATCCTAAGGTACTTAAAGAACTAATTGAAGCGATCTGGAGCTGCTGGTAATTTGATACTTTAAAGAAATGAGAGAGAGCAGAAAAACAGAAAGGGAAAAACAAAATGTGTATCTTTAAAAAAGGGGTGGGTAATGTGAAGGAAATTAGACATCTTAGCTTGCCTTTCAATTATTGGAAAAATTCTGTCCCTCTATCCCCCCTCAAAATTCTTGGAACCGAATAATTGTAGGCACTTGAAAGGTGACGAGGAGATTTTGAACAAACATATAGAAGGCTCTAGATAAATCCAAATTTCCTTTCTGACAGGATAAGGACCAGTCTATTTAGGAGAGAAACAGCAGCTGTCATGTATCTTTGCACTAGTAAGGATTTTTTTATTTTATTATATTTTTTCTTTACTATTTGAAATGATACCTTCATAATTGAGGACAGGAAATAGATGAAACCATCATGGCAAAACTAATAAGAAAATCTTACTTTAGAAAGCAGTATCAATGCCTCATTCTAGAAGAGAGTATTAAGTGGAGTTTCTCAGAAGTTCATCCTGGGGCTGATTCTGCTCGGTATTTTCAGTAGCCACTTAGATGATGGAATACGCTTATTAAGTCTGTACATGACTCAAAGTCAGGAGGGATTGCAAATACCCTAGAGGACATAGAATTAGAAATAACTGTGACAAGTTACAAAAATGACAGGGAAAAAAATTAAATATAAAGAAATGCAATATTATAGGGGATCGTAAATTGAATTTAACTGTTTGATGAAGTTAAAAAAAGGCAGATCTTCTGGGATATATGAAAAGGAGTGTAGTCTGTGTATGTACAAAGTAATCCTTCCATTTGGAGTCCCAGAACACTATTTGGCTTTGAGCTCATCACTTCAAGAAAAACATATGGACAAATTGAAGAACGTCCAGAGAAGAAAAGCAAGAATGATCAAAGTTACGGAAAATATGGCCAAAGAAGGTGGAGAAGAAGTTTCAAAGAGAAATGAGAGCGCTGTTTTGTCACAGTCATCTTCAAATATCTAAAAAGACTGCTGTAAAAGCAAAATAATTTGTTTTCTATGCCAGTGGAGGATAAGACGAGAAGTCGTGGCTTTGAAAAGCAACAAGAAAGATTTAGAGAGGACTTGATGAAAACCTTTATAATGATAGAGATAATTAAATGCTGGAACAGAAAGAAGTTACAAAGTCAACCTCACTCTAGGACTTTAAAAACATGCCAGATAAACATTTCAGAATTAACAAAATACAGTGATGACCTCTCCGTGGCACGGGGATGGATGACACTTGTGGGCCCATTCCAACCTTATTTTTTGTTAATTTCCATAGCTTGAAATAAGAGGAGGGAGAAGATCAGCAGTCTGTGTCAAGCATGTTTTCTAAGAAAAGAGGAGCAAAGGAACACTTCTCAGCTATCGTCCAGTTTGTGGTTATATATCACTGCTAGCTAATGTTGAATTAGATACTGTTCTATGGTTGGATTTTTGTGGAATTGCATAGATCAGATAAAGATGAATCAAAAAATTATTTTGTAGGCTGTTCTTTACTACTGTTATTTCCATTGCAACATATATGTATACAATAAAAGTCTTTATCACCTACTTAATAGTTTTAAAATGTGATAAGCGTAGAGCATATTTCCTCATCCAAACCTGATAAACCTCAGTGGTAAAACTGAGGTCCCTGATCTTTCAGCCAAAATGTAGATGATTAATCATCCTCTCACACAACAGACAATCTAGTTCTGCTCTTCATTTCTCTTTTCTGACCTCTGCTTGTACTGAAATAATGAAGAACAATTTTATGTTTAGAAAGTCTTATTACACTTGTTCTCCTGATAGGTATTACCAACATTGGGTCTGGATCAGCATTATTTCTCTGATTTTATTAGGATTACCAATATACAACAGTGGGAGTGGCATAAAAATCAGGCCTTTGGTGCTTAATACAGTTTATCTTTTGCACAGGCAAATGAGTACTTTTCTGAGGCATTAACAAATGTTAGTCAAGATTATAGTAATCCAAAGAGTGATTAAGCATATTTGTTTACCATTTGAAAGCTGGCAAATAGTTTTAATGATGTTTTGCGGCTGAAGGTTTGGCAATATCTGCATGTTCACTTCACTTATTTATATTGGGGTTTGACTTCGTACATTTGCTCTTCTAGTGTTAAGTGTGGAACAACATTAAGGCCCTGAAAATTTTCCTCTGTAATGTTCAGTAAGCTTTATCTGTGTGCAAATCCTGTATTTAATTCATATATAAACCATATGCAAATATATAATTATCATGTTAGTCATATGGACAATTTCAAAAGGATTTCCAGTATTAAAGTTCAGAATAGTGAAAGAGGATTAGGCACATTTGATTGTTAATTGCACATCCTTAAACAACTCTGTAATCTCCTTATTTTTAAAACTTACACTTTAGATATAGAAAATAAATGAAGATGTATTTTCCTTTTCCTGTTTACTTTGGGAGTAGTATAGCATTATTTTTCATGACACTGTTTACAAACTGGGAAGCACAGTGATAAGCCAATGAGCATTTTAAAATGAAGAGTCAACAAAAAAATGAAATTTGGAAACAAAACAAATGCTCAGGGACTTGGAAACTTTTGACAATTGTATCCAACCATCAAAATCAAAGGAAGAAATATGAATAAGGTGACAGATATGAAATTATGTATCCTTTTTTCTCTACATTTAAAAAAATAACAGAGAATACTTGGCTACAGGAAAGCTAGAAAGAAGTCTATTGAGTATCATCTTTCAGGGGCAGAGGAAACTTGACCGTAATCATTTTACAACAAAAGTACTGACCTGTGGTTCACCATCTGTTCGCTCGTCTCCTTCATCTGCCAGCAGTTTTCTTCTCGATGGCTCTCAATGTACTGATAATATTAGCTATGATCAACAGAGTCTGTTAGGTACAACTAAATGTACTGAGTAGGAATAGCACCCAACCTAGCCTTTTCCTGTATAAAGTTAGGTGTTTGACATTAACTAATCAGTGTCAGTAGCTGACTGTCATGTTTCTAACCACACCTGACTTAGTAATTTTTGTTTTTATGTAATACCACAGAGCGACCACTGAGGAACTGCAAAAAAAGTTAGATCCAAAACTTAGCTACAGTTCTTGGAAATCTTCCATATTTCAGAAAGCAGAAGGCTAGACATATGTTAAAAACAACAACAACAAAAATACAGTCCTGTATTTCTAAAAGTACATCTGTCCCTTAATTGATTTGGAACACAGTGGGTGGAATTTGATAGCTTTAGTGGAATAAACTACAGGAGTTTCTCCAAAGGCTTTTGGACATCAGCTGAAGGAATTTCTATGCACACCAATTAGCATTGCAGTGGATGAAGCTACTGGTAACATCAAATAATCATGACATGATTCCCTGATGTCATGTTGCTTCCATTGCCACCCTGTACCAAGGACCGGGGCTGGTGATGAGACTCTCATGCGTCTGTTTGGTGCAGACATCACTGTGCAACACTGGGGCCGTTGCACATACCAGTTATGCCAAGGCAGGAGGGAAACAAGTCTCCGCTTTTTAAAAATGAATCTGCAAAAGAATGAGTGGTGAGCTGTATGTGTTTCACGCCTGTTTGGGAATGCCTAGAGACTTACTTATAGGAATTTTTTAGAGGCAAGGAACGAGAATATTTTTAACATTCAATCAAATACCCTTTTTATCTTTGAAATGACACTTCATATCAGATCTCAATATGGCTCTTCTTATATCCCTATGAAAGAACCTTGGAGATAACACATTATATATATATTTTTTTTTCATCTTGTTTTCATGATAACTCAATTCTTTTCCAGGCTACAGCTGAACAAGAAGGGAAATAAATTGTTTTCTACTGTATATTCATGAGTTAATCTCAACAATAGCCACATATCCTGGTATACCACATCACTGGGGATATTAAAGAATTAGAACTAAATATACTATACATCTTATGAACTTACTGCATATTTTATTAATATACTGTACTGCTTTCAGTATGGTAAGTGCTGCTGGGACTAACACTTACCTTCATTCCATCTGTTTAATTTGTTTTCATAACTGTGTTTTTAGAAAAGTAGTCCTTCCACGTTTATCAAGAGGCTCTAATTTCTCCTTTTAACATGTTTTATTTACCGACACTGCTACCTATATGTTTGTATCTTAAATAGCACTATTTATATCTTTGGACACTTTGTTTTCTTGGCAGTTGGCAAATGCATGTGACTGCATCAACTTAAAGCCCCTTTCTTCTATCTAAGGCTTATAATACATTCCAGAAATCCTGTTCATTGCATCACATGTCACCCAGATAGGTGTGAAGAAGTGTGACTGTAAATATCGATGAAGTCATTCTAGAGTTAGCAATTTGAAAAAAATGAAGGCAACACAAAAAATCATGCCCTTATAAACCATTTTTTAATGATTTGAAGAGTTTTCTTCCATGATAAAATGTTTCAGTGCAAATCACAAACTCTGAAAAAATCAAAAATTTGCTTGTTGAAATAGCACAACTATTACTGCCTGTTTCAGGAAACACTTGTGTCTACATGCTTACAGTTGTGGAATGCTACTAAAACTGTTCCCTCACCTGTTGAAATATCCCTCTATGGAAATAATTTTCTTTTTGCTCTAATTACAATAGCTATGTAGAAGTAGTTCTCCCATCATACAAACACATTCTTGAGACTTCCTGAATATGCTTTGGATTGTGATGAATACAAGGCACTCCAAGCAAGAGAAAGAAGGTAGAAGCCAAGATGAATACTTCTTCCCCTTTAGAAAAATCAGACATTTGCCCAGTAGAGGAGTCCTCCCATATCTCATAGGGTAAACAGGCTTAAGCTGTTTTTCTAACCTGTGAAAGAGAGAGACGTGAACATAGCTCTTTATCTTTTAATTATCTGTTTAGTCGTTATTCTTAGGAATTCTTCTTTTCTTGTTAGTCCAAAAAAGGGCATCAAAGACCAGATAAAGCCTCTGCTCTCTTTGAAGTCAGCATATGCCTAAGAGGAATTTTTGATTCTGAAGAGTCAACATTAATTAATGAAAAGGCAGTGGTAATATCATTGTTAACCAGCCTATGCTTACCACTTCAACAAAAGTTCTGACACCTGCTGCTACTTTTAAGTCATTTTTTTTTCAGATGCTGAAGGGAACTATACTTACTCTAGGCATACCATGTACCTTATAGTGCATTTCAAAAACCATGGAAGGAATCTTAATGAAGCAAGAACCTTTTGATTGAAAAAGACACTAGAAAATCGCAAAGTTAATTCAGGAATTTTTTATTTATGAAGATTTTCTTCAATCCATACTTTCAAAAAAATGTGCTTGAAATTATAGCATATATTTTCAAGGGTATTTCAAACTTCAAAAACTGCAGAAGGCTGAAAAAATGTTGGATGAAACTATACGAGATAAACACATAGTGCACAACCAGTACTTATAGGAGTACAACTGTGAAGAGAGCGGTTCTTCAAAAAAGACAGACTAAACTGATTCGGAAAAAAATCTCTGAGATGTTATAGAACAGTCTTCACTCATGTGTTCCTCATTTGGTCGTTAAGAATGTCAAGGTTTTCTAGTGCAACTGCCAAAGGAAAGGGTGGGCTTGTCATTTGCCTGACTGTAAAATCTTCCTTTCCTCTGATTTAAATCAGTGGGTTTGAGTCAGGATCTACTGTACTGCTGGTCTCAGCATGACTGTCTTGGGTAACTCCACAGCTTGTTGAACTATTTCTACCATATCTTATGTGTTATAGGAGGTGAGAGGGAAGAAGGGCCTTCTAAAAGGACATTGTAAGGTAAAGACAGATATTTGGGGAGATTGATGGAAAACATATGACCTAAGCATGTTTTGAAAAGCTGCTCATGTGTTTAAAACTGTAGGTGCCCAACGTAAAGTTGTAGGGATAATATTAAGCAACATATAAAAGCTTTTAATATGAACTGCTTCTTGAGTCTTTTTAGAAGTTTTAATATCCGATCAATTGTCACTTGATCTGCTTCTTATGCTATAAGTTGCTTTGTGTTTATTTCTTTCCTTGGTGCAAGAGTACGTTGTAAATTACAGGCGATGTTAAATAGCTGATAAAAGAATGCCATATTTGAAGCTCATTAGATGGAAATCTTGACTAAATTATATGAACATGGAGAGAATGAACTGCAGGTTCTGTACTTTTCTCATATACAAGTTAAGGATACCCCCCAAAAAAAATCAAACCAAAACCAACAGCCAACAGTCCTTCACAAACTGTAAACATAGGTAGTTAATTTCTTGAAATACTGACTTTTTGTATGATTATGTGTAAAAGAAAGAAATGAATGCTAGCAAGGTGACTGTGAGGAGCAAGGCATCAACAGAATAACAGAGAAGAAATTTCTGAATATAAATAAGATCAAGAACATGCCTGTTTATCTTGTTTCAATGAATTATGAATCTTTTATTTTAGTATGAATTAATAGTATCTCAAAAAATTGCAAATGAAAATGACCAACACTGGAAAGGAATTAAAAAAAAAAAGAAGAAAAATAACATTAAGTGTAAATAAAAGAGTTTATTATAATGTTTAATGTAGCATTATAAAGTTACAGAAGGATTTTACTATATGAAAACCCCCATAGTTGTTTGCTGTCGCATCTCAAACATTATATTTCAAACAGGAGACAAAGGCATTGAAATTTTATATTGAAATCATTAAAATGCAAAGAAACAAAATTAGAGTGAGATAATACTTCTTCAATGCTTTTGGAAATGTGCTGAAGTTGTTTGCAACCAGTTGAATGTACAATGAATGCATGTGGGTTCTAATCTGTTATTTATAGACTGACACAAATGCTGGTTTAAAATACTAGCTCAGATTTTATACTAATGCTGCTATGGAACTGGAGGCATAAACTATAGACTATATGAGGCTCTTTTCAATTCTTTGCAGCCTATGTCTTAAAATATTTGAAGACATTTGTCTGCAAAGCCATATGTTTTTTCTGAGAGTTAATTTACTTCACTTTGCTTGAGCCAGAAGCATTCACTGTTTTGTAATTTCCAGGTAAGAAAAGAAGGAAACAAAGCCGTTAAAACATTTTCTGATACAATGTTAGTTTTTGGTGGTTTTTTTTCATTTAAAAATGCACAAGCAAATGCTTTACACTGAAGTTATTGTTTAAACTGGTAGGCATCTGACAGTATTAACCCTGCCAGGGAAGCTTAAAACCTCTCCCTCTTTCCCACCAGTTTTCTGCTTGATTGCCTATCCCAAGTCGAGTCTTGGGTGTCTATGCTTAGGAGCTTCAGGTAGGTGGCCTTTGAGAAGCCTCGTCATACAAAATGTGCCAGGGTTTGTTATCCAAGAACTGATTCCATTTGAATTCTATGGACAACATAATATTTTTAAACAAAATTACTTTTTTTGCGTGTATTGCCATTCTCTGTTATGAGAAACCTAATGCCTTCCTTACATCTCTTAAATTAACAAGTGAGAAATTTTCACCAGTCTTTATTGGCCAATGGTTTGACTATTATCAAATATAAGTTTCTTGTAACCTCCCAGTGAGATTGGTACCAAAAAAGACCGTTGTTTCCTTAGGACTACAGACAAAGTCAAAAGGTTGTAATGCCAAGCTTATATGTCATTAAGGCCACATGAATGATTTTCTTCTTTTTTAATTGTTTTCTTTGAAATGTGAAGAAAGAATTTTGAGCAGTCGGTGAAAATGACAACTTTCCACTCAAAGAGCAATGTGTTATTTCTAAGTTCTTTAAATAGAGGAAAAAAGGCATTACTGGGAATTAGCACAGTCTAGTTCAATTCCGTAGCATATCACAGAATCAAAAAATGGTTGAGGCTGGAAGGGACCTCTGGAGGTCCTCTGGTCCAAGCACCCTGCTCAAGCAGGGCCGCCTAGTGTCTAGAGTTGCTCAAGACCACGTCCAGATGGCTTTTGAATATCTCCAAGGATGGAGACTCCATAACCTCCCTGGGCAACCTGTGTCAGTGCTCAGACACTCTCACATCTCCTTATGTTCAGATGGAACTTCCTGTGTTTCAGTTTGTGCCCAGTATCTCTTGTCCTGTCACTGGGCACCAGTGAGAAGAGCCTGGTTCAGTCTTCTTTACACCCTCCTTACAGATATTTATATATATTGATGAGTTTCCCCCCAGGTCTTCTCTTCTCCAGGCTGAACAGTCTCAGCTCTCTCAGCCTTTCCTCACAGGAGAGATGTTCCAGTCCCTCAATCATCTTTGTGGCCCGTTGTTGTAATCTCTCCAGTATGCCCATGTCTCTCTTGTACTGGGGAGCCCAGAACTGGAAACAGTACTTTCTTTTAACACAGACTTTCTGCTAACATAGAAAGTACTTAATGTTTCTTTACTGTATGTTGTTTTTAAATTGGATTTCAGACAAGGATAAAACAAAATAAGCTAAGGTGATAAAGTGTGGCCTTTAAATTTTCTTTCCCAAGACAGCTTGGCTGCTTGTCATTGAAATCTGCTTTATGTTCACAATCAGCTTACCCTTTCTTAACATGTTGTCATACATCCACAGTGGGATCACCTCCCAGTCCCTCTAGACTGAGTTCCTGAAACTAAATTAGCTTTGGCTAAGCTTTGCGCTAACCTGCCTAGAAGGAAAACTGCTGTAGTAAGTAAAATACATTTCATATTAACATTTGAAAAAGCCTTGTAAAGTACTGCCCATTTCTGTTAGCTGTAAATCATTTACTGCCAAAATATCCCCAAATGAGTGGTTTAGCTGTAGCAACAGTGTAAATGCACTGGAGGCGTGTGCATTTTAAAAATGTGTACAGAAGATATTGTCACAGAGCCTAAAAATTAATGACATTATTTGTTCTTTCATTTTTCCCTCCCCCCTCAGCTGTCTGTAATAAGTGACACTTTACACAACGTGCTTTTCAAAGGACTAAAATACTGTAAACATGAAAAAGTATGCTCATTGAACACTGAGTGCCATTACTCACTTTAGGAGAGTTAAGACTCTCACAACATGTAAACATATTAAACTGTGAAGCTGAATTGCTGGTTTTTATAAGGTCTCCTACATAAATATAATGATGGAAGATCATAATGTTCATAATCTGTAACATTAAAACCTGCAACTGGAAAAATACTGCAGAAACATTCACTCATTGACCAGAAATGTTCATCACTCATCTCAGACCATGGACCTCTTCAGTAGGTTGGCACACTACTGAGAACTGGCAGAGTGCTGGCACTAAAGCTGTAGGTTTGACAGTATCTGGAGATTTCCATATCTGCATGGAAAATTCTTAAATAGGTGATCAAGGATGTTTTGTTTTGCAAGAGTGTTAAAGAACCTCAAAAGAAGTAAAGGTCTTCTCTTCCTCAGGCAGACTTTAAAATATGGTCTTGAGTAAATCAAGCCAGTGCATAACTATGTCACAAAACATAGAAGGGAGATGAGATGTATTACATCCATTATCACTCAATGATTTTAGAATTTCTATAGCTGTGAAAAAAGCATCCCTGAGTGTGAAGCTCAGTGAGGAACTTTCAACTACTTCTAACCTTTTTTTCTTTTTCTTTTCCTTTTTTTCAGTTTTATTCTTGGGTTGGTGAAGGAAGAAGGATGTCCTCCAACTTTATGAACGTTGTCCTGCTCACTAATTTCCACCAGCTCCTTCCATAGTCAGTGGAGAAAAGAGGAGAGAGACTCTTGCTAGGGGGCTTTATGTCTGAAGTGTGTCTCCAGGGCTGTTCAGTTCTCTGTTCAAGAGTGTATAGGAGAAAAAAAAGAAAAATAAATGTCTTTTTCTGGTAAATATTTCATTGTACTTGAACAATATAGGACCAAGATTCATCATACTTCAAAACCCCCAACCTGCTTCCTTTGTAGTTAAAGTAGAATTATCACTGCTTTCAGCAGGAACAGATTTTCTGTCCTTCCTGCTTCAGTGATGTATACCCCCCATCGAAAAAATCAAGCAATTTTCCTATCTATGCAATTAAGAACAGGTCTTCTGAAAAATGGAAGATCCTAACTGTTTAAGATGAAATAAAATGTCACTGAGCTTCAGAAATATTCTACATTTTAGCCTTAGAGTGCCAAGTCAAAAGGTCAAGTTCACAAATCAGTAATTTTTTCTGCCTTCATATTTGGATTGTTAGGTATCACAACGGAGTAGAAAAATGACAATGCCAGTCATAGTAATCACCACCATCTTACAACTAATAATAGCATGAAATAGTGTAGAGTTGAGATTTATGAGAATATCATACAGACAATTCCACTAGATATCACACACACTACAGACTACCTCTCTTATTCTGTATTTATTCTGTCATCTGTCAACGGTGTGAAATAAACTACTGCAAGGTATGAAGAGATTTGAAGCAAAATAAGGCAACGATACATACTATATGAAGGTTTTTAATGAGATCACTATTCACTTGTGCTTCGTATTGTACCCCTGATTTTTCAGCAGAAGTCCGCATAGAAATTGACCTCAAAGCTAGAAATACAATCTGACTTTGATATTTAAGTTACAAGAGCAAGTCAGTATGACTGAGAGCTTTAGAAAAGTCTTTTCAATATAATTTTCACTGAAGCTCTACAGAGTAAAGGAAGGGAATGAAGATTAGAACGGGGTAGTTAAATTAAGCAAAAAGTAACAATTTGCTATCTTAGAAAGTAATAAGAATGATAGATCCATCCTTTTTACTTTTAAGAAGTATACCAAAAATTCTAAATTTGGCATAATGAGGACCCAAAACTGTACTAGTACTTGCAGATGTTGCTGGGTTTAGCTCCTGAGGAATACTGTCATTCCTTCAGTCCCATGTATTTCTCTCACAATTAGTAATACTAAAAAAATGCTTTTTATTCTGGAAGGTGAAAAGAATTTTGAAAAAATATTTATGCCTACTGGTATTTGAATTTCTGTGTTGATATGAAGACCCTAATTGAATATCATGCATGTATTTAACAGCATTTGAATACTGATGCTGCTGAGGAACAGCTTCTAATTATCGAAATTTTAGCCTGTTTGTCCATCTGAAATACACTGCAGCTGGATGAGGAAAGCTAGGAGCCTGAGTTTCCTATTCAGCCAATAGGTGAGGTGAGCAATTCACTGCACTGAGGTTAGACTCCCTGAATATTATTTTGAAGATGTAGTCAAAACTGCTCTATAAAAGTGAGAGGAATGCTGGAAGGTCAAAATCCTATGTCTTTATTATGAAATAACCAACAGGTTATAAAAATGCCAGGTCCTGACAAGAGAGGGAACAGACGCAAGTGAAAAGGAATTAAGGAGATGTACAGAGCTAAAAGATCCACAATTTATGATGGCTGACTCTGGGAAAGTGAGAAGGTATCTGAATTGGTGCAGGGACTCCTGAAAGTAGAGCAGGGCATTTAAGAATGTCACTTTATATATATAAACCATTTCAGTAGACTTGTCTACATGATTCATTCCAATTTTTGTTCTAGAATAGATATTTTAAGTGCACGTATCTATATGTGTATGCTGTTCATCTTCTACATTGTTCTACAGTTTCTTCTTGGCGATCACTATGTATTGGAGTATAAATTCAGCTCTCTGCATCTTTAAAGCCGAAGGAAGGAATCTGAGAGAAAAGAAATTATAAAATGTGCTTTCGCTTGCAAAACTCAGGTTTTCAGCTAATATTTACTGATGTTTTCCTACTTCCACACTGGTTTTTAATGGAGTCAAGAAGTTTTGCCCATATCCAGACTTTAGAGACAAACATTAGTGTAACCAGCTCTATGAGAACTCTGAGAGCCATTGCTATTTTTCCCTACTAAGGAGAAAAGGTACAAAGAGTTTCGAGGAATGGCTGTGACTTAGAGTCCACATGAAGCTTTTGGATTTTCTTTTCTTTCATCCAGGGAAAGTTGTGCTTAACTTAGCTAGTGGATTAAAGCCATGCACTGCAGGTAACTTCTAGAAGGTTAACTTTTTTTTTTTAAGACGGGAACCCAACTTCCTTTGGCATTTGGAAATATAACAAATATTTGTTTGCTTTATGCCTTCGAAAGCTTAAAAACCTCCTAGCCTTGATTTGAAAAATAAAACTAAAACCTGTGGTTTTTATCTTATGTTTGCCTTATTTTTATATGATATTATTAACATAAAGCAATGAGCAGGGCACATTGCTTTGGATATCTGTATTCATGGATGGCATAGAGTACTATTTGTCACTAGACTGCATAGTGAGTTGTTATTTTTCAGAATGTTTTAGTTCACATAAGAGTGATCCAGTTCACGCTCCTGAATTTCAGTTACAGATTCGTTTACATGCTGAGAAAGTAGATAGCAGATGACATAGTGAACTATTACATGTTTCAAATTATAGAGTGAATGAAATGAAGCATCAACAATAGCTTATTTACATCAATACATGCAAATGAAAAAGTGTTCAAATATTTTATATTTCATTATTTTTCATTTTTAACCAACTACACACTTTGTAAATCTTTCTGCAATTTTGAAAACTCTGTGTGTGTGTGTATGTTTGTGTGTGTAAGAGTTACCTTTGCAAGGGAAAATTCAGCCTGTTGACAATGTTTTTATTTGCTTGGGTTTTGTTCTTTAATAACGTGATATACATAAACATATATTTATAGAGATGTGAAGAGAAATGTTTGATTTTGAGTTATATGATAGGAAGAAAGCTGATGAAAGAAAATAGTATCAGCTAGAGTTATGACTATGTTTCAACGTTTATTGAAGTTCTTAATAAAAATTATTTCTGGGTTGCAAGTAGCTCTACATGGAAAAAAAAAAAGAGTTTGTTGCTCTTACAAATGATATCTAAACACATAAGCATGTTGAAACTCTGATGCCAGGTTGGATCAGGTTTTGATGTGAAAAACTAGACATGTTTTCTTCATGATGTAATTCACTTTGATGTTTCTAGAGCTACAATTACATTACAAAACACAAATTTGAGATTTGTTTTTCATTTGACTTTTCTAAAATTCAACTAAGGATTTTCAAATAACTTTCATAACTTGTACAGCTATAAAAGCTGTTTTCTACATTTATAAATAAGCTAGAGAGATAAGTCATTATTCAGAGCTTCAGTTCAGATAAACCTCATGACAAGTTTGGAAATTCTTTGTAAAGCTTCTCTGAAACTGTCTATGCACTTCTGGTTGGTAAATTTAGCTAGGAATCTTCCCAAACTAAAGTATCCATTTTAGTTCTTGCAATACTTCTGTAAGTCAGGTTGAAAATCCTACAGAAAGAGATTTTTTTTTTTTTGGTTATTTAATAACCAATTGATAATTTTTTCCCCAGGAACAAAATGAATCCTTTAAATGAAAAATTTGCTTAAGCCTCCAGTAGTTTGGTTTTTTTTTCCTTCCCTAGCCAGTGTCAACCTCTTTCATTATTTCTTTGCTCTTAAAGTCTCTGGATGTGTCTTGCCCCACTACCTCCCTTCCCAGTCCTGCCCTTCTTTGACAGTCTGTGCTCAGATGGAATTCCACAGACTGGTGTCACCTCACCACAGAACATGATTGTGGAATGCATCTGGGTTTAGATCAGCATAAACGATCATGGCATGGCCAAATGTCATTCACATTTGCTTATCTTGTAAAGACATTCAATCTGGCCTTATATTCCTTTCCTGTTAGGGAAAAGTACAGTTCAGAGAAAATGAAGGCTGAGGAAAAATGACCACATATTTTGTCTTACAGTCTAGAATAGTATAGTCTAATTATAGTTACCTATAGTCAACTCAGAAAGAATTAATACTATTTACATCTGTCTACCGAGTTATAAAAGGACATACAAGGCTGTGCAGTTGGAAGGGAGAGGGAGATAATTTTTTTTTTTATTTAGAAAGAAGGCTATATGAACTTTTATTTCAGGTGATTGTAAGGGAGTACTTTTAACTCTGCCTTAAGAATGAAAATGTTACCATATTTCAGGAAATCTTTCTACTTACTGTCATGAAGATTATGCTGCCTAAATGTGGGAACAGATTTTTTACTTCATGTGATATCTGCTGGGTTCAGCAAAGCAGGACTGTGGAGGAGTTAGTTATGGCTCACAGATTACAGGGCCAGTGTTACGGTGACCTTGGGGCTTGGCAGGGTTTGAAGCAGCATATGAAGTATATGAGCTAGAGCCATCTCCTAGAAAACGAATGATGATACTTTGCCAATACACTTTTCTGTCCCCAGCACAGCCCCATGTAAGTGTCTGGAGAGCACTTGTACTCCAGCAGCTGGCCTTTATGTCTGTTTTTACCTGTTGGTAAGCCCTCGGGCCATGAGGAGTCACCACATGAAGAGAGGGAGCGGCTTTCTAGCTCTGTGCTGTCAGAGCAATGCAAGGTCTCTGACTTCCAGGAGACCGCAGACATGCTGTCTAATGCCAGTCCGTGACATCCAGCAATGAGCTGTGTTGGATGGGAAATTATTATCAATAACAGACTTTCTTTTAATTTTAGAGAAAGGGAGAGAAAGCTAGTTGGAGTAGAAATAGGCTTGGATCAACAGCAAAAATTACCAGTAACATACTACATTCAATTTTATATTTCCTGTCATTCTCTCTAATTTTTTTCCAGTGCTTTCTCTGCAGATTTTCCATCCCACTGGAATGTGATGTAGATTTATATGTGATTCTGATTTTACATTATATCACGCTGACAGTTCATCAAGTGTAAAATACTAGTAAGGTATTTTGGTAGGACATATTACCTTTGTTCTGACTTTGAGTGGAATGAAATACGTTCTGTTAAAAAGGGAATTTATGGAGGTAATCACCTGCAGTGATCTCTTTCAACAGAACTCTTAATTTTACACCCTGTTCATACACGAAATAAACTTTTACTAAAGGCATGTGTTTGACAAGGCACTGGAACCTTTTCTGCCAAGGCACCTAAACTGTTATTGTGTACAAATATGTAGGATACAGAATCAGACTATAAAAAAGTAAAACCTTGTCAGTTTGCCCCACAGATGTCACTGATAGAGCTGTGACACGGAACAAGTTCAATGACTATACATCTATCTTTTTCACCATTATGTTTCCAAGTTGGAAATTACTCTGCGTATGTATTTCTGTAGGATGAGAAGTCTCCCGGTGTGTGCATTTTACGCGGATTTCTTTTCCTTCTCTTTTTGTCTTGCATGTATTTATATGAAGAACAGACTCTGTCTGTGTATCTATGTATGTCAAAGGAGAGTAGAAAGACACATATACTGTTTTCATACTTATATACCAGGTGCGGGTGCCCAGGCGCTGGCAGGGGGCTACAGGGCGGCCTCCGTGAGGGGCGGCCGGGGCTGCCCCGTGCCGGACACAGCCGGTTCCAGCCGGCTCCAACGGACCCACCGCGGGGCACGGCCGAGCCCCACAGTCACGATGGCGGCGCCTCGGGGGAAGCCTGGGTAAGAAAGGGCAAAAAAACATTGGACAAAGAGAGGAACAACATGGGGAACGCCGAGGTCAGAGGAGGACAAGGAGGAGGAGATGTTCCATTTTACTCTTTATATAGCTATGTATGCATATGCATAAATAAACACACAGTTTTTCTAATTCTGACTTTTCTGGAATATTTTCTCAACAATTGAGTATAATCACATTCTCAGTGAAAATGATAATTTCTGACATTACATTCTCTCCTGCTGAAAAGAGAGGATTCTTACAATTTCAATCTGAGCAATTTTCTGTAAGGAGTTAGTACCTGGAAAGATGTATATTTATAAGTTTTTTTCCTTCAGCTTGTAACTTCAGCTAAGCACTTCAAAACATCTTTACCTTTGAATACCTAAGCAGTCCTACTGACTGTGATGGGTTTTGGTTCAGACGCTAAAGCATGCCATAACCTGTAGTACATGTTGTAAACATTACCATATTTCAACTAAAATCAAGCAGACCAGTGTTTCAACCTGTATCTTTAAACATTCTTACGTCAGTTTGCCTATTTTACAGACAAAGCTGTATCTAACTATGTCTTCTGTGGAACATAATATTTAACTTTGTGCATACAGAATGTCTGCCCACATGAAACTGATACTAGGACTTATAGTTTGATATATAATACTAAATATTAATGTTACATACAAGTACTGTTTGATATATTATTTTCTCTGTAATCAGGTTTGATTGCTGTATTTTTCCTTTCTTACGTCTCCTTGTAAGAAACACCTTTTGTATGAGACCCTACGTGCATCCTAAATTAAAGTGAACTTTAAGTGTGCTTTTTCAATGTCTGATTATAATTGGCATTACAGAAATGAAACAAATTATTAAAGTTTTTAGCTGAATAAGAATATTTTCTCAAATGTTCTTCTCTGTTTTTGTCATGGTCCATACCAATAAAAGAGTTTTAATGTCATACACATGTTCCGTGCTTTAGACTTTTTTGACTTCTCAGGTAAAATGTACCCAGACAAACACATGGAAATATTTTTCTTTTTTTTTTCCCCTGATCTTGCTCCCTTAATTACTATAGTAGAACAAAAGAAATTAGACTGTTCAATCTTTGGCTTAACGAATGAATAATTTATTGTCCCGTGAAAGTATATACTGGATATTTCGAAATAAAAACATGAGATAAACAGAAATTTTGGTTAACAAACATTATAACTGTGACACTCATATCATGGACTGTGGTACCATATATTTTACCAACTACTATGGTACAGATATACATTAAGCACTTGGTTCCACCCATATATTACAATACCACCATCACCCTTTTGTGTAGTTTGTAAGTACCATATAAAATGAATAAAGATGTTAGAAAATGTTAGGTATGTAACACAGTAACTGTTAATGTGTTTGAAAATTGGACAAATATGATACTACATTACAATTTAGGCAACAGACTGAATTGTAAGGAGATGTTTTCACATATGCTGTAGTGTATATTAATTCTTTATGATGCAATGATAAAATGAAAGGGCTCTGAAATTTAATCAGTTTGAGAGGGACAAAGTGACTTTTTCTTTAAAATGAGTTCTGGTTGCCTTGGCAGGAATTTACTTCTAGTGGTTCCTTGGGAAAGGAACTGAATAAGAATGTGATTTAAATTGTAAGTGGTCTTAATTTATAAAGTATGTAGGTCCTATTTACAGGAATAATTTCATTTATCTTTTGGGAGTTAAATCTGGCTTGATATGGTTAGGTTAGTGTTTATGCCAAGATAAGTAGCATAGGTACTGAAAACACATATCATGACATTATGACAAGGTCAAGTTTGTAGAGAATTTTAATCCCAACTGGAAATATGCAGGCATTTTTTTGTATTTCTTCATGAAATACCAGTGCCCCTGTACTCGGCACTGGTAAGGCTGCATCTTGAATACTGTGTTCAGTTTTGGGCCCCTCACTACAAGAAGGACGTCGAGGTGCTGGAGTGTGTCCAGAGAAGGGCAACGAAGCTGGTGAGGGGTCTGGAGAACAAGTCTTATGAGGAGCGGCTGAGGGAACTGGGGTTGTTCAGCCTGGAGAAAAGGAGGCTGAGGGGAGACCTCATCGCTCTCTACAACTACCTGAAAGGAGGTTGTAGCGAGGTGGGGGTCGGTCTCTTCTCCCAAGTAACTAGTGATAGGACGAGAGGAAATGGCCTCAAGTTGCACCAGGGGAGGTTTAGATTGGACATGAGGAAAAATTTCTTTACTGAAAGAGTGGTGAAACATTGGAACAGGCTGCCCAGGGAAGTGGTTGAGTCCCCATCCCTGGAGGTATTTAAAAGACGAGTAGATGAGGCACTTAAGGACATGGTTTAGTGGGCATGGTGGTGTTGGGTTGATGGTTGGACTCGATGATCTTAGAGGTCTTTTCCAACCTCAATGATTCTATGATTCTATGAAATATATAAGTAGTAATATTTCATTAAAAAGGTTTGGCATTAGATGTGTTTCATAAAAGAAATCCAGCTGATAACTCAAGGATTAGAACCCTAAACAATAGACCCAAACCCTGGTGATAAAAAAGTGTCTGGCTGTAATCTGAGGCAAGAGTTGACCATAATCATAGCTTTTCCTAGGCCACATGTAATTGTTTGTGAAGAACTATATTTATGGAACTATACATTTAAAATTAATTAATTTTCATCAAGATTTAGACTAGAATAGCTATATAATCCTTGAAGGTGACAATGTAACACATAAATTCAATTGCTAACTTTTAAAACTCTTCTTTAAGACACCTTGCACCTAAAAAAAGAAATAATGCATAATTCACTAAGGTCACTAAAAGATGAAAAAGTTTACCTTTTTTTGTGGAATTTCTTCTTTTTTTTTTTTAATGCTTGCTTTTAAAAAGGGATCATTCTAATCTCAAGTGTAAAAAAAGCCAACACAACTAGTGAATTGTATGTATCATCATCTCAGGCCAATCCAACGTGGATTAGCATGACAGGGGAAGAGAATTCAAAATGTTTTTTTCCTCCTTTATTTGTTACACATGTGTGAATCAAGGTTAGTGGGGGACTTCCATGAAGGTTGGCTGGGTCTAGTTTCATGAGGGAAGTGTGCACTGGCCACATGGACCAGCAACACTTCATGACATTTGGAGATGCTGCACCAGGCGAGCCCGTTCCAGCTGGTGACTGACTTGTAGAGACCACATCATCGTTTTTTGTTAACATGATGCCACAGGGGAGGCCTTTGCTGTATCACTTGATGTCTTCTCAGTAGAGCAGGGGAGTTACCAGCTCATCCCTGACAGAGCTCCTCCTACTGCAGCCTGCAAGCTGGATAGCACTCAGGCAGTGGCCTCTGTTTGCTAGGTGGTGAAGCTCCTGGCCCTGGGAGATCTCCAACTCTGAAATGATCAGGCAGTTATTCTCTTCCTTTCTGTGTAGCAGGCAGGTTAATTCACTGCTTCAAATAACTGTACAATAAAGTTTTATCTCCAGACTTTGGATCACTGCCTTAAACATTGTCAATAGCAACACATTTTGGCTGTACTGTATTTGCGGCTAGCTTTGCCTCCTGTAGGATAAAAAAAAAGAATAAAACCTATCTTTATTCATCTTCATTGCATTGTCTTCTAATGTGGTCTACATAATTGTTTTATGCTTTGTGTTACAAATACTTTGGACAGGAATCACATCCTAGTGCTAGTGCTTTAGAAAGTGTATTTTCATTATTCAACAAAATATAAACAACAGTTGTGGTGGGTTGACCTTGGCTGGCTGTCAAGTGCCCACCAAGCTGCTCTCTCACTCCCCCTCCTCAGCAGGACAGGGCGAGAAAATGCGATGAAAAGCTTGTGCATTAGGATAAATACAGGGAGACCAATTACTGTCATGGGCAAAACAGACTCAACTTGGGGAAATTAGTTTCATTTATTGTCAATTAATAACAGAGCAGTATAGTGAGAAATAAAAACAAAACTAAAAACACCTTCCCCCCCATCCCTCCCTTCTTCCTAGGCTCACCTTCATGCAACTCTTCTACCTTCTTACCCACCCACTCCCAGCCCTGAGCAGCACAGGGGGATGGGGAATGGGGGTTGTGGTCAGTTCAAAACACTTCATCTCTGCCACTCTTTCCTCCTCACACTCCTTCCCTGCTCCAGCATGGGGTACCTCCCATGGGATACAGTCCTTCACAAACTTCTCCAGTGTGGGTCCTTTCCATGAGGTGCAGTCCTTCAGGAATGGACTGCTCTAGCATGGGTCCCCCACAGGGTCCTGCCAGAAAACCTGCTCCTGCATGGGCTCCTCTCCACAGGCTGCAGCTCCTGCCAGAAGCATGCTCCAGCACAGGCTCTCCATGGGCTGCAGCTTTCTTCAGGGCACATCCACCTGCTCTGGCGTCAGGTCCTGCATGGGCTGCAGAGTGGATAGCTGCTCCACTATGGTCCTCCAGGGGCTGCAAGGGGGACAACCTGCATCATCATGGTCTTTACCATGGGCAGCAGGGAAATCTCTGCTCTGGTGCCTGGAGCACCTCCTCCACCTGCTTCTTCACTGACCTTGGTGTATGCAGAGTTGTTTCTCTCACATATTCTCACTCCTCTCTGCCAGCTGCTGTTGCACAGTGTTTTTTACCCTTTCTTAAATATGTTATCACAGACGCTACCAACGTTGATGGCTGGAACAGGCTTTGCCCAACATGGGGACAGCTCCTGGTGTCTTCTCACAGACGTCACCTTTGCAGCCCTCTCCCGCTACCAAAACCTTACCACACAAATCCAATACAACAATGCAGGCAGAAATATCTGCACCAGCCCCAGAAGGTCACAGATGTTTGCCATACAGCAAACTGACTTATCCTGGGATTATGCTGTCAAGGCAGAAATTGTGCTGTGCATAGATTCTATACTCAGATTTCTGGTTGAAATGGCAGGGAAGAAATGGTTGTAAATAAGTGCTGTTCTTTGATGGAACACCCAATAACCTCATCCAAACTTTTTTCTGTCTTGTTGGAATTTGAGGAAGAACACTGACAATACAGAAAGACTTAAAAAAAACCAGATGAAGACAAGGAATAGGTATTTTAAGCCCATTACAAGAAATAAGTATTTCTTAAAAGAATGTACCAGTATGTTTCCCACAGCTCAGTGGAAATTCCTTTAGAAACTGTCTGATAATCAAACAGCCGATACCTTTGGGAAAATATATTCATACGTTAAATATGGAAAATGCTAAATCATGACAAATTGATCTAAACTTCTCTGCCAAAACCCTACAAAACCAAATGCTGAAAAACATTTGAAAATAATTGTATAATTAAAAAATACTTGTCTTGTATAAATGTAATTAGAAAGCTTAGAATGCCCCAAAGGGGCATTTCTAAAACATCAGGAAAATAAGCATCCTAGAATATTAAAGTTGATGCCATCTTAGCAGAGTTAACAAACACCCACCAGTGGCACAATTTCCCAACTTTTATAAATCCTCATATTATGTCTAAATGATTTTATTAGGTAAGTGGAGAGCTTAAATGAGAGAACAGTCTTGAGAAGGTGGGATTACCATTATTTCTTTCAAAATACAGACTAACAGCTAAACCCCTAAGGTGAGATTTTGAACAGTCATATCTCCTACGTGTAATTATCTCATAGCACATCTCTGTTGTTAGGAGCTACTGAGTCAGTTGTTTTAAGGGAGATGTCTATGTGGGCTGCCTGTCTGCAAGCCTATTCTAGGGAATGTTTTTATCAAAAGAGAAAAGCTTTTAAAAACAAACCAAAAAGAAAAAAGGCTATCAAATGCTTCAGATATTTTGTATTTTAATTGTTCTTTTTGGAAAAAGCAAAAGACAGTTTTTCTCTTTGCCATACTTCACTCCTTCTTTGATATTTGGGGCATGAGGGGTGCGTGCGTGTGTGTGTGTGTGTGTGTGTGTGTAGTTTTCTGTTTTTTCCTACTGCCTCTTGTGCCACTTTTTTTGTCTACGTTAAGCACAGACAGTTCCCTTTCTTCACAGAAATGTCAGAAATGTCACTACTGCATTTGCAATTTTCTTCCAGTGTGTCAGCTTCTGCAAGTAATTGCAGTCATCTGCTCTTCACAGAGGAGTGAGCCCTACTAGCAGTAGTACAAGATGACAATTGCAATCCTTCCCCATCCCTTCTCCATTAGTAACATTATTATTTTATAGTAAAAAAAAAGAAAATTAATGCATAGCACTTTATTAGCATTTTATCATACTGTATAGTCTCTTAAATGTGGTAGAAAAGCAGCATCTCCTATTTCAGGAACTGAAAGATAAAAAATATACCATTTCCATGAAAACAATACAGTGCAAGCGTGAGAGTTATGTTATGAAAAAGAAAGCAGGGAAGAGCCTGGTTACTGAAAGGAGATACTTCTTTTTTTAAATAGCAAAAATAAAGCTTCTCCAGAAGATTGCATTAAATGGACAAGACAAGATAGGTGAACATTTAGCTTCTGAACCACTGTCCTTTCACTGTATTTGGGGAATTAAGTATGGGTGCCTCAAATGTCTATTCTTCTTATAAATGAGGCTGTTGGTTAGAATATGTTTCTCACACCTTTCAGAAAGACAATATGTGGTGTTTGTTCCCTGGCTGTAGTGCACTAGGTGAGATATAGTTTGAAGGAAGACTCCAGACCAGAGAAGGAAATGGGGACTAGAAAAATAGCACGTTCATTTGTGAGTACTTTAGATTTTAACTGATTTTTTTTTTTTAATTTGAGAGTATTCAGAAAAAAAAATATTTTTCCTATGAAATCTAGTTTAAGAAAAATATTTATTCAGTATAAACTTACTTTCTTTTCAACTTGATTACATAAAATACTTCTGATGATTATTACAGATGGGACTGTTGTCCCAGCTTTCTCAGCAGAGCTCTCCTTTGGTTGAAGTAGTGCTGTCCCACCCTTTTAATTAGAGGTCCAAAGGTAGAGGTCCAAATATACACCATACAGATCACAGAGTATCAGTCAATTCTTTGGGGGCCACTTTATTTCTCTACTCACTTAGGACTTTATTCCTTCCCTCAGTGGACGGTGGGTTCCCTTCCTGAGTAATGTGTCACAAAGACTGAAGTCTGATTGACCTTGTTTTGTTTGTCTGTGAAGATGAACAGCGTGAGGGATTGCTGCAGAAACTTCTTAGCTAAGTGCATGTTTCTGCTCTTTGCAACACATTCTGCTGTAATTTACTTATCATTATTTCCTTACATCTTGATTTTTCTCTGAAATGTCCATACTTGAAAAAGTAAAGGAAACAATGTAATATGAATCCTTTTGGAACTTCATTAGCTTGTGTAAGATTAAAGAAAATATATTTCTTTTCCAAAGGAAAAATATATTTTGCCCACCCAGCTCTGTCTCCAGTAAACCTTTTGCAATTAATATATTAAGATATTTTTAAAAAGAGATGGAGAACCTGTTGCTTATAATTTGGATTGGATTTATAACTTCACTGCATACAGATTATGGCTGTATGATTTTTTTTCCATGGCATTGCAGGCTATTAACATGCAGCCTACCACTGTCATTGAAAAATCTAATTAGCTGTCAGAAATAAAAAGGTTCCTCAACTGTGATCTAGGAAATTCAGTACAAACATACATCTGCACAGAGTAAAAACAAACAACAAAGTCCCATGTAAGCCTTCAGAAAAGGGTAAATCTTAAGTGGTACATATATGTTGATCCAGTCCTCTCTGGAGACATGCAATCCATTCCATGTGAAAATTAAAATGAGTTTAAGATATATAAAACTCTCTAAAAGCATGAAACCTTTTAAAGACTTGTAGATCATTACCTTCATAGGTAATCATCATTATAATTTCTCCTTTGGATGAAACTGGTAACAAATGATCTCTAGGGCTGGGTGTACTGCAGTTCAATTCTTCAATGCTCATGTGGTACCGTTAGGGATTCCTATTACATGTTCCACCTGATCAAAATCAATTAGTGTCATTATTCATTGATAGGAAAGTTAATACTGATATGAATATGAATGTAACAGTAGTCGTATTAACAGAAGTCTCAGCATCATGCCTGTGTCCATGTATGAAGAATGGAGAGTTAAAAAGGTGATAGAAAATAAATTTTATTTACGGTATTTCAGAAAATTCAGGTAAAAAATCCTGCCACAAGAACATGAGAGACAGGAATTTTCTCACTTGCTTTCGTCAAGGATTAAGTGCATTGAGCCTTACAAGCTGCAAACACCTAACTGTTCACCTGAACTGCTTAGCAAACTAATGATCCATTTCAAGTCATTTTGCCTAATTACAACCCATGGAAATAAAGATTTTTCTGGGCATATTTTTTAAAACCACTGAAAAAGAAAAACGTGTTATTACCTTTTTAATATTTCTCTACACTCTAGAAGGCAAAACTCTCACTGGTCTCTTTGAAGGTGTCTGCAGTGCAGGTTGACCCAAACTAGCATTTCTGCTCCAAACCACAAGGGAAATTACCAAGAACAGTTTGAAAAAGCCAGATACACTGTGATTTGGAGAAACAAAGCTTAGGGTCTCGTTATTTGCAGTTTTGTTAAAAACTGAAAGAGAGAAAAAACAGGTTTTAATACTTGACGCTGATGAGCATGCATTAAACTTGTCTACCTATCACAGAACAGTAATGCTCATAATGGTGTAGTGAAGTGGTTGTTGAGGGGACAGCTCAAAAACACTTTGATGATAATGCAGTGACCCTAACCACTTCATATCAGGCTTCAAATGACTCATAGCAATCAACAAAAAAAACCAGGGAGAATTTTAGAGTGTTTTTTTGTTCCCTTTTAAATTATTTGGAAGCCTATATCCTTTTGACTTTCACTTAAGTAATGGGAATTGGCAGCATAAAGCATTCCAGTCACCATTAAAAAACTTTGGGAAGAATAAATCTCTATATTAATGATATGAGTTTAGAAATGGTACTAACTCTTTTCAGTTACACATTGACATATTCTGTTAGCTGAGATACTTATTCAAAAGAATATAACATAAAATCTTCCTTTTTGAACCTGGAATCCAATAAATAACAGTTTTAGAATAAATGTAATTTAAGAAAATATTTAGTCTTTCAATATAATGTTATTTTACATATGTTTTCCTATTGCAACTTTTTAATGGCTCTTGATTTTCTGCTTTGTTAAAAGGCAATACTTTTTTTCTGTTACTTTTTCCAATTAAAATTAACTATAATCCTTTAAATAAAATAAAATAGTGATTGGTAAAATAATTTAAATCAATATAAAAATGTTTCTTTACCAAGAATACCCAAATTTCTCATATAATTTGTTCAGAACTGAACAAAACTAGGTCAGGCTATGGTTATTACCTTCTGATGAGTGCACAGCAATGCTGAGGAACAGAAATTAGGTTTTAATGAAAAAGAGATAATTCCAGCAGAAGATTTAAGTCTTTACATGTTTGGCTTGTACTATAAAGATAAATCTCCTTTTATCTCAAAAAAATATGCAGAACATTCAGAAAAAATGAAATCTGTAGTTCACAAAAATAATTGATGCTAGAAGTTGTCAATGAAGAGGTGGCTGACCTCCTCTGTGCCTTGTCTTGCTTAGCAACATCCCTTAGCAACGACAGACTATTAGCACATATCATCAGATAGGAGAGACTTATGGACAACCAAATGCTAATCATTTTTGCATCAAATGGGAGGTGTATGAACCTTCAAGACTAGTTTTTTTTTTTTCATTTGGATCAAAGCACAAGTCTCCAGAGTTGTCTTTTTCATTAAATATTTCACTCGCTATTTTTCAAAATGTTAATTTTAATTGGTTGCTTTTTTTTTTTTTTTTAGTTGCCCAGGTAAACACATTGTGTCAACAAATTCTACTTAAATTCCCCTAAGATTTTGTATTTGTCTTCTGTGGCTATGCAACTCTCCTCTGTGGCCCTTTACAGTCATTACTTCATGTATGGGGTTGTCATATTGATTTTATTTGAGACCCTTGAATGTGTGAATCCAGAAATTCAATTATATACTTCAGTTACTACCTGTTCGTGCAAAGTTATCCAGGCATCTCCTCCATGTGTGTGGGAGGTGCAGAGGTTGTACCAGACTCCCTGACTGCACATGCAGAGCTGCCTTTGTGGTTTCCCAACCCTGGAGCCTTGTGGAAATTATTGATCAAAGGGGAAGTCCCACTTCTGCATTAAAACCAAAGTTTGCTATTGTGAAAAAAAAAAATGCTTGTTTTAATACCGTTTGAAGTCATGAGATTCACTTTCACTCAAAACATGCAGGCAAAAAAGTCTGATGGGGTCTTCCCAGATAGGCTTGGGCTGCTGCTGTGAATTAGTGCCCCTGACTGAGAGTAGAGCTGTGTGACTCGGCTCCAGCAAAGGGAAAAGCATCAGGGTCCATGGCAGGCTAGGAGGTACTCCGTCCAGAGAGGATATCTGAAGCACATCTAGCCCTGTCATTTTGAAATTAAAGCGTTATCTCTGGATATAAGGGGGTCAGTCCAAGACTGGGCACTGTACTTCCCCCTGTATAGTCTAATAAGATTTCTCCTCTACCACATTTAGCTTTCCTGAAGAGTACTGACTCTCTTTCTCTAACTGCCTTGGAAAAATGGAATCTATCTGCCCCCCTATGAGGTGCCTCAGTTTTCTTCATTTCTGTGATAAAATACATTTTTTGAAATTCAGTACAGTTAACTCACTGCTACAAGTGATCACAAATAGTTTATTTTCTCTTTGAATTGAAGAAAATCCTCTACTTTCTTTGAAAATATATAATGGTAAAGACTAATTCTTATGCTTAATTCCCAAGGCTTTTTTTCCTGTATAGCAATTAAAGAAAATGGACACACAAATCATAATAATATAATCTACAGTGTATTTTAATAATTCAAAAATACCTTATTTAATTTTTGGAGAAATTGTAGGAATTGAGTGATCTAATGTGCTTCTCTAGTATGTATAAAAAAACCTTTATTAGTTTCCATAACTACATTTTATTGTCAGGAACAACATTTGCATTATATCCAAATGCGATGAACACATTTGAATATAGATATGACATACCAAATGATTTGTTGTACTGCAAGACAAAAAGAATTATTAGTGCCTCATGGCTCTAATATTAGGCAATGGTACAAGTAATAAGCAGCAGTATCAGCTGGAGAACCCAGTCTGTCTGATAAACAACCCCAAGTTGCTATGTCGCATCTAATATATGCAGTTGTGTTGCACTCCAACATGTGAAATACAGGTACATTTGACTTTCCCTGGGCCTGACTGGGCTTACCTTGGCAGACCCTCAGCATTCAGGATTTGAGTGCTGCTGCTTAACTGAAATGGGACCTTTCTGCTTTAAGAAGCAAGGACTAATATTCAGCTCATTAACTTACACATGTAAATTAGACTGTCCAGTCTCAATTTGTGTACACTCTGGCTTTCTATCACTAGTCAGAGATGTTTGATAGCCGTAGCAAATGACTGCACAGACCTTGCAGAATAAAACTCCAAAAACATAATTCAATTCTTCAGGTGGAACAAGATAGATAGAGGTTAAAAAAAAAAAAAGAAAGGAGAGCAAGAGAGAGAAAAAACCCTTTACCTATATCCTTGCCTGAATGTTTTTGTACCTTCTGAGAAATTTGATGATTTCGGATCAACATCTTGGCCAATTGGACGTCCCATGAAGCTGTCCCCTCCCTCCCTGCACAGTCACTGTCTTTGTTGATCATAGAATCATAGAATAGTTTGGGTTGGAAGGGACCTTTAAAGGTCATCTAGTCCAACCCCCCTGCCGTGGACAGGGACATCTTCAACTAGATCAGGTCCCTCAGAACCCCGTCCAATCTGACCTTTCCAGGGATGGGGCATCCACCACTTCTCCGGGAAACCTGTTCCAGTCTTTCACCACTCTCATCGTAAAAAGTCTTCCTTATATCTAGTCTAAATCTACAACCCTTTAGTTTAAAGCCATTCCCCCTTGTCACAACAGGCCCTGCTAAAAAGTTTGCCACCATCTTTCTTATAAGCCCCCTTTAAGTACTGATAGGCTGCAATAAGGTCTCCCCGGAGCCTTCTCTTCTCTAGGCTGAACAAGCCCAACTCTCTCAGCCTTTATTCATAGGACAGGTGCTCCAGCCCCCTGATCATTTTTGTGGCCCTCCTCTGGACCCGCTCCAACAGGTCCATGTCTTTCCTGTGCTGAGGGCTCCAGAGCTGGACACAGTACTCCAGGTGGGGTCTCACCAGAGCAGAGTAGAGGGGCAGAATCACCTCCCTCGACCTGCTGGCCACGCTGCTTTGGATGCAGCCCAGGATACAACTGGCCTTCTGGGCTGCGAGCGCCCATTGCTGGCTCATGTCCAGCTTTTCATCCACCAGTACCCCCAAGTCCTTCTCAGCAGGGCTGCTCTCAATCCCTTCATCCCCCAGCCTGTATTGATACCGGGGGTTGCCCCGACCCAGGTGCAGGACCTTGCACTTGGCCTTGTTGAACCTCATGAGGTTCACACGGGCCCACTTCTCGAGCTTCTCCAGGTCTCTCTGGATGGCATCCCATCCCTCTGGTGTGTCGACCGCACCACTCAGCTTGGTGTCATCTGCAAACTTGCTGAGGGTGCTCTCGATCCCACTGTCTATGTCATTGATGAAGATATTAAACAGTACTGGTCCTAATACAGACCCCTGTGGGATGCCACACGTCACCAATCTCTATCTGGACACTGAGCCGTTGACCACTACCCTGTGGATGCGACCATCTAACCAATTCCTCACCCACCGGACAGTTCACTCATCAAATCCACACCTCTCCAGTCTAGAGAGAAGGATGTTGTGGGGGACTGTGTCAAAGGCCTTACAGAGGTCCAGATAGACGACATCCGTAGCTCGCTCTTTGTCCACTGATGTAGTCACTCCATCATAGAAGGCTACTAGGTTGGTCAGGCAGGACTTGCCCTTGGTGAAGCCACGCTGGCTGTGTCGAATCATCTCCCTGTCTTCCATGTGCCCAGGCACAGAGGTGAGACTGACTGGCCTGTAGTTCCCTGGGTCTTCCTTTTTTCCCTTTTTAAAAATGGGGGTTATGTTTCCCCTTTTCCAGTCAATGGGAACTTCACCGGGCTGCCACGACTTCTCAAATACGATGGATAGTGGTTTAGCAACTTCATCTGCCAGTTTCTTCAGGACCCGCGGATGGATCTCATTGGGTCCCATGGACTTGTGCACCTTCAGGTGCCTTAGATGGTCTTGAACCTGATCTTCTCCCACAGTGGGCGGCTCTTCATTCTCCCAGTCCCTGCCTTTGCCTTCTGCAGCTTGGATGGTGAGGCTCAAGCACTTGCCGGTGAAGACCGAGGCAAAATAGTCATTGAGTACCTCCGCCTTCTCCGTGTTCTGGGTAACCAGGGCTCCTGTTTCGTTCTGGAGAGGGCCCACATTTTCCCTCGTCTTCCTTTTATCCCCAATGTACCTATAGAATCTTTTCTCGTTGCCCTTGACGTCCCTGGCCAGATTTAATTCTATCAGGGCTTCAGCTTTCCTAACCTGATCCCTGGCTGCTCAGACAATTTCTCTGCATTCCTCCCACGCTACCTGTCCTTGCTTCCACACTCTGTAGGCTTCCTTTTTGTGTTGGAGTTTGTCCAGGAGCTCCTTGTTCATCCATGCAGGCCTCCTGGCGTTTTTGCCTGACTTCCTCTTTGTTGGGATGCATCACTCCTGAGCTTGAAGGAGGTGATCCTTGAATATTACCCAACTTTTTGGGGCCCCTCTTCCCTGCAGGGCTTTGTCCCAGGGCACCCTACCAAGCAGATCCCTGAAGAGGCCAAAGTCTGCTCTCCTGAAGTCCAGGGTAGTGAGCTTGCTGTGCGCCCTCCTCGGTGCCCTAAGGATCTTGAATGCCACCATTTTATGGTCACTGCAACCAAGGCTGCCCATGAGCTTCACATTCCCCACCAGCCCCTCCTTGTTGGTGAGAACAAGGTCCAGCATAGCACCTCTCCTCGTTGGCTCCTCTACTGCTTGGAGAAGGAAGTTATCACTGACACATTCCAGGAACCTCTTGGATTGCTTATGCCCTGCCATGTTGTCCCTCCAACAGATGTCGGGGTGGTTGAAGTCCCCCATGAGGACCAGGGCTTGTGAACGTGAGGCTGTTCCTATCTGTCTGTAGAAGGCCTCATCCGCTCAGTCTTCCTGGTCAGGTGGCCTGTAGCAGACCCCCACCGTAATGTCACCTGTCCCTGCCTTCCCTTTATTCCTGACCCATAAGCTCTTGGTCGGCTCCTCATCCATCCCCAGGCAGAGCTCCATGCACTCCAGCTGGTCATTGACATAGAGGGCGACACCCCGTCCTCATCTCCCCTGCCTGTCCTTCCTAAAGAGCCTGTATTCCTCCATCCCAACACTCCAATTGTAGGAGCCATCCCACCACATCTCCGTGATGCCAATAAGGTCGTAGCCCTGCAGGCGTGTGCACGTCTCTAACTCCTCTTGTTTATTCCCCATGCTACGTGCGTTTGGGTAGAGGCATTTAAGTTGGGCCCCCGATGAAGCTGTCTTACTGGCTGGAGTTCCTTTGCGCTGCTCCTCAGGCGCTCTCCTGCTGACCTGTGTTCCTTCTCCAGGCTCTGGGCATCTATTGCTGGCCCTGGCATCCAACTGGTAGGAGTGGGATGGATTGAGGTTCCCCTCCCCTGGCATCTCTAGTTTAAAGCCCTCTTCACCAGCTTGGCAAGCCTATGACTGAAGTTGCTCTTCCCCTTCTCTGACAGATGGACCCCGTCAGCCCCCAGTAGACCAGGTTTCTCAAAGCGAGTCCCATGGTCTAAGCAGCCAAACCCCTGGCTGTGGCACCAGTCCCATAACCAGTTGTTGACTCACCAGATTTGACTGGCCCTTTCAAACCCCTTCCCTTTGACCGGCAGGACTGATGAAAAAACTACTTGTGCTCCCGAGTCCCTTTACCGCCGCTCCCAGGGCTCTGTAGTCCTTCTTGATAGTCCTCAGACTGCTCCTGGCTGTGTCACTGGTGCCCACGTGAAACAGCAGCAGTGGATAATAGTCAGTGGACTGTACAAGGCTTGGTAGCCTCTCGGTGACATCCCTGATGTGAGCCCCAGATAAGCAGCACACCTCTCTAGAGAGTGTGTCTGGTTGGCAAATGGGTGCCTCCGTACCTCTCAGAAGAGAGTCACCTACTACTATCACCTGTCGCCTTTTCTTAGTGGTGCTGTTTGTTATACGGGGGGCAGATCGGGCTGCCTTACTCAGCTCCAGCACTTCTCCTGGTGTGACAGGACTTTCCTCTTCAGCCTGCAGAGCGGTGAAGCAGTTCTGCAAGGGCACCTCAGGCTTCGGGGGAAGTCTCTTCCTCCTGCTGGTCCTTGCCGCTGGAACCGTCCATTCTTCTGCATTATTGCCCCCCCCGCTCCTTTCTGCATGTGCCGGTGGGGGAGTTTTTGGCTGTTTGGCCGTGGGCTGCGGGTCCACTGCAGACTGTGCTTGGAACCAGCTATCTAGCTCCTTCTCTGCCTCCCTGATGTTACGCACTCTTTTCACTGCCTCCTGCAGCTCAGCCACCTGCTGCAGGAGGTCCTCCACCTGGGCACACCTTTTGCAGGCAGGTCTGCTGCCCGTCCCTACCCCAGGAGAGAGGTCCAGGCACTCCCTGCAGCCTGAGGTCAGCACTGCAGCCTCTCCCTTCAGCAGTTCCATCTGCATGGAGGCATCGGCCACCGCTGGGGTAGATGGTGCAGACCCCCCAGCTGGAGCCGCGGCCTTTACCCTCAGACGAGTGCCTGCCATTCTGCCTTGCGGGTCAGGTAGGATGAGTGCCCTTGACCTGTGCCCAGTTGCTGGGTTATGTGTATACCAAGTCCCCCACTCGGCCCATGGAACGCCTGTCCTTTGAAGAGGCACCCTCCCTGCGCACCCTTCCGCATGAACTGCCACGTAAACTGCCGTGCCACGCCCTAGCTGACGCGCCATGCTCTGTTTGCCCGTCCTGGTCGCAGCGCTCCTGGTGGCTAGTGCTCTCTGGGGCTGCCTTTAGTGGGAGTGGGAGGTGACAGCCATTACTCCTGGCCCTGCCCATGCCTTATCAGCTGCCCTCATGAGAGCTGCCAGCTCCCGGCGGGTCTCTGTGCTCCCCTCTGGGTTCTCCAGCTCAGGAAACCCCCCTGTATGCCACGATCTGCCACTCTGCTGCGGGACACGCCTGCACCGGAGCTGATCGCCTCTGTGATGTTGCACAAAGCCTCTCTCCATCCAGGCTTTTTGGCCCTATGAGCTGCTATGAGTTTCCCCAAGTTCCAGTATTAATACTGATCCTTCTTGATTCTGTTCTTTAAAGAAATGCTACTCTTGAAACATTGGAGAAGAGATTGGTGAGAAAAGGAAAAGCAAAAGCTTGTTATTAGAAATCCATGCACATCTTGGTGTGTGGTCTGTGATCTTAAGGTCATGTAAAAAATATATCATCATACAGTTAAGGAACATATGACACATTGTATGCACAAGATAGCAGAATTAAGTTGGACATAGAACCTAAAGTGAAATTTAAGCATTTAACAATATAATTTGACATTGATAAGATAATTTTTTAAATTACATTATTAATGTGTTAATGTACTATTAATCGTTCTCTTTTATACTCATATGATTCCTTTCAAAAAGAAGAAAAATTGTGAATACTCACTTGTATGGGTCAGTATACTGGGGGGAAGGTATCTGCACTGTATATTTTACATCTCTATATCAGATGCTATAAATTACCTTCTTTTGCTACTTTCCCATTTATCATAGAATCATAGAATCATTAAGGTTGGAAAAGACCTCTAAGATCATCGAGTCCAATCGTCAACCCAACACCACCATGCCCACTAAACCATGTCCCTAAGTGCCGCATCTACACGTCTTTTAAATACCTCCAGGGATGGGGACTCCACCACTTCCCTGAGCAGCCTGTTCCAGTGTTTCACCACTCTTTCAGTAAAGAAATTTTTCCTCACGTCCAATCTAAACCTCCCCTGGTGCAACTTGAGGCCATTTCCTCTCGTCCTATTGCTAGTTACTTGGGAGAAGAGATCGACACCCACCTTGCTACAACCTCCTTTCAGGTAGTTGTAGAGAGCGATGAGGTCTCCCCTCATCAGCCTTTTCTCCAGGCTAAACAACCCCAGTTCCCTCAGCTGCTCCTCAGAAGACTTGTTCTCCAGACCCTTCACCAGCTTCGTTGCCCTTCTCTGGACACGCTCCAGGACCTCAACGTCCTTCTTGTAGTGAGGGGCCCAAAACTGAACACAGTATTCGAGGTGCGGCCTCACCAGTGCCGAGTACAGGGGCCACGATCACTTCCCTACTCCTGCTGGCCACACGATTTCTGATACAGGCCAGGATGCCATTGGCCTTCTTGGCCGCCTGGGCACACTGCCGGCTCATGGTCAGCCGGCTGTCGACCAGCACCCCCAGGTCCTTTTCCGACAGGCAGCTTTCCAGCCACTCTTCCCCAAGCCTGTACCGCTGCATGGGGTTGTTGTGGCCCAAGTGTAGGACCCAGCACTTGGCCTTGTTGAATCTCATACAGTTGGCCTTGGACCATCGATCCAGCCTGTCCAGGTCCCTCTGCAGAGCCTTCCTACCCTCGAGCAGATCAACACTCCCACCCAACTTGGTGTCATCTGCAAACTTACTGAGGGAGCACTCGATCCCCTCATCCAGATCATCGATAAAGATATTAAACAAGGCTGGCCCCAAAACTGAGCCCTGGGGAACACCGCTCGTGACCGGCCACCAGCTGGATTTAACTCCATTCACCACAACTCTCTGGGCCTGGCTGTCCAGCCAGTTTTTGACCCAGCACAGAGTACACCTGCCTAAGCCGTGAGCTGCCAGCTTCTCTAGGAGAATGCTGTGGGAGACGGTGTCAAAGGCCTTACTGAAGTCCACGTGGACCACATTCACAGCCTTTCCCTCATCTACTAGGCTGGTTGTCCCGCACATGCCTTGTGAGCGCCCTCAAGATGAACCGCTCCACAATCTTCCCCGGCACCGAGGTCAGGCTGACAGGCCTGTAGTTCCCTGGATTCTCCTTCCGGCTCTTCTTGTAGATGGGCGCCACATTGGCAAGCCTCCAGTCGTCTGGGACCTCCCCCGTTAACCAGGACTGCTGATAAATGATGGGGAGTGCTTGGCAAGCTCCGCCAGCTCTCTCAGCACTCTCAGGTGGATCCCATCCGGCCCCACAGACTTGTGAGCATCCAGGTGGCGTAGCAGGTCATTGACTGCTTCCTCTTGGATTATGGGGGGTTCATCCTGCTCGCCGTCCCTGTCTTCCAGCTCGGTGGGCTGAATACCCTGAGGATAACTGGTCTGCCTGTTAAAGACTGAGGCAAAGAAGGCATTGAGTACCTCAGCCTTTTCCTCATCCTCGGTGACAATGTTCCCCTCCCCCCCGCATCCAATAAAGGATGGAGATTCTCCTTGGCTCTCTTCTTGTCATCAATATATTTGTAAAAACTTTTTTTGTTGTCTTTAACGACAGCGGCCAGATTGCGTTCTAGCTGGGCTTTTGCCTTTCTCATTTCCTCTCTGCACGACCTAACGAGATCCCTGTACTCTTCTTGAGTCACCTGCTCCTTCCACAAGCAATAAACTCTCCTTTTTTTCCTGAGTCCCAGCAAGAGCTCCCCATTCAGCCAGGCCGGTTGTCTTTCCCGCCCGTTCTTCTTATGGCACATGGGGACGGCCTGCTCCTGCGCCTTTAAGACTTCCTTCTTGAAGAACGTCCAGCCTTCCTGGACCCCTTTGCCCTTCAGGACTGTCTCCCAAGGGACTCTCTCAACCAGCGTCCTGAACAGGCCAAAGTCCGCCCTCCGGAAGTCCATGGTTGCGGTTTTGCTGCACCTTCCTTACTTCACCAAGAATGGAGAATTCTATCATTTCATGGTCGCTAAGCCCAAGATGGCCTCCGACCACCACATCTCCCACCAGTCCTTCTCTGTTTGTAAACAGCAGGTCGAGCGAGGCACCTCCCCTGGTAGGCTCACTTACCAGCTGTGTCAGGAAGTTGTCTTCCACACACTCCAGGAACGTCCTAGACTGCTTCCTCTCTGCCGTTTTGTATTTCCAGCAGACATCCGGGAAGTTGAAGTCCCCCACGAGAACAAGGGCTAGTGATTGAGAGACTTCTGCCAGCTGTTTGTAGAACGCTTCACCCGCCCCTTCATCCCGGTTGGGTGGTCTATAACAGACTCCCAGCAGGATTTCTCTCCTCATTGATGATAGAGGCAAATTATATTTCTAATTTCTCTTTCTTTGTATAGTACTTACACTGAGAACATAAAGAAGCCCAAGGTGGACAACACTGATAAGGCTCATGAGAGCGTTGCTCTTATAATATATATTTAAATTACAAACCATAGAGTCAATTCCCAGACACAGAGGCAAATCAGGTATTATTTGATATTGCTAGTAAGGTTTAGATGCTTGCTTTACTCTACTGGAGTGACAGATATTGTATTTTTGAGCTGCCACCTGTGGAATCAGCAGAGATTGTTATAGCAACTTTAATATTTTAAAATTCCTCACTCCTCAAAAAAACCCCAAACCTACATTTTCTTTTATATAATGAGATTGTTCATTCTACATGAAGTTAATAATTTTCTAAGATAGGAAACCATCCTAAAATTACACTTGCAGTAGCTCAGCTGCTGTCACTTTATAATTAACAGCTTGCTATTTAATTAGCAGGTTTCAATGCCTTTTATTAGTGAATTACTGATGAATAAACATACCAATGGTTTTTATTATTCTGTTGATAACACACACTTAGTGCATTGTTAACTTGATAAAATGTCTCTAGGGTACTGATACTGGAATTCTGTTCTTACCCATTCCAGCCCACAATGATTGCAATTGCATTGCACAAAATGATCTTAGCTGGTAGAGGCTCTGGGCACTGAGAGCTGTGCTTGGCAGCAGCAAGCATGTGTGTGAGAGGAAGTGAAGGGCATGGCGTGTTGTTGCCAGGGGTTCTGCCTCGGGAGAACCAGCAAGCACAGAGAAGGGTTGTACTTATTTACCTTTCTTTCATGTAACATCTACCACAAAATAACTGGAATAAATAGAGATGGATATCCTTGTAACCTGGAAACTTTAAAAGATTGACCAGGTCTAATTGTGGGAACATGGTAAAGGCAGGCAGCCTGTTTCCTTCATGTAATGACAACTGAGTTACAGTTTATGGTGTCTTGAACTCCAATACATAAAAAAATCCACACTGCTTAGCTGCAAAATGTTGGTCAGCCTGTGAGAAGCTTCCTCTAGGAACTCCCAGTAAGAGTTGAGTATTTCGTCTAATGAATAAGATTTCATCTTCTTCCAGTAAGAAATTAGTATTTCATACACCTGCTTGGAATTAGAGATTCACTTATGTCTTTTGAACACGTACAGGGTACTTTGGAAAAGCTTAAAATAGAGGAGTTAAATAGACCACAGGCATGCCTGATATTAAGTTGGGCTTAATAACAAAATCCTACGTAAAATCAACTTTCTTTCCTGAGATAAAAAGAAGCAGTATGAGCTTAATTTTAGATGAGTATATGCTAAGATAACATGACTGGTTACGGTGTTGAGCATTCACAATAAGGTAAAAGTGTGTCTTCGTCAGGGATCTTTAACACATCTCAGGTCAATGAGATGCTTACATGCTTTTTGATCCTATTAACTCTAAGGGTGAAGTCTTGGCAGCTTCAATATTGTTCAGGAAAACATTTAAACACGTTGAACTTTAAGCACCTTAGTTTTCTCATTACCTTCAATGGGCTTTCAGCTATCTTGAAACAGACATGGATGTTCTCACAGCCCTTTATTAAGTTTGCTTTAAAATCAGTGAAGTTAGTCCAGCTTCCTCCCTGTAAACAAAATTTAGGATTAGCGTATCAGCTTATAGTGAGTCTGTGTTGATGTTAAGTATAAAGTTTATTTGATTGCTATTAAGCTTATGTTATGTTCATTTCTTTGGAAGGTTGACAAAATTGTTGAGCTTCTAATAGAAATATTTTTCAAAAGCTTCCTTGAAGCTCTAGTTTATTCAGAAATATTAAAGCAGTGCACTTTAAAAATCAACTGAAGTTATATGAAGAGCCATATATTCATTTTGCTAAGCAGTTTCTCTGGACATATTTTATACTAGTAATCTCCAATTGAGATTGGAGATCTCCAGTACTCCACAGACTATATTAGACCCAGCAGACCAAGGATCTAAGTTATATTACAACTTATTCTATACAGTAAAATAACTCAAACTCTGATATACCAGTTATATCCTCAATACTTAAGAACATCCCATACATGCCCTATTTCTGCACGGCACATACAAAGAAAACAGGTTTGGGAACCACTGCTTTCCAAATCTCTGGAGGCAGTGTTTATGTTCAGTGTGATAGTGATGAAAATCCAGTGAGAAGGCTGGTGTCCTGGCCCACAAAGCTTCTGAGGATAGGATTCTGCCAGGCAGCCATCTTGGTGTGCTGCCTGTCCACGCCCCCCCCACCAAGACTCTTATGCTAAGTTGGGAAAAAGACATAAATGTTTTCTTGTATTTGCCTGCCTTGTCAAATACTCGGCTAGAGTAGAACATTTAAAATAAGTTGGCTTCTGATTTGCATCCTGAATATCATAGTTCTTTCCTTAAAGCAACCAGAAATACCTCGTTGTGAAGACATTTGGTACCTGCACCTATACACACTGAAAGTTGAGTCTTTCTGGGTCATCTGCTTTTGTAACCTTTGCTTTTATGTAACACTGAGTGTAATTTAAATAAATAATTTTATATTTTCAGTTTTCAGACTAGATATTTGCCTCCCACTTGATAAATAATAGCCTTGCTTGTCTTCCGTAAACTCCTTGGTCTGATCCAGCATCTATGTTATAGCAGGGAGGCCATTATCATGTCACACTGTGCTACCCGATTGGAGTTGTTTCTTTACAAGAGCAAATATCTGTGTAACCACTTGTGCAGAAAGGCATTTTTGCCATATGTACATGTTATCTCCGAGAACTCTGCTTAAGTCGCCACAACTGATATATCCTACTTCTGCTCTCGCTGAACTTGAATGGCAGCCGAAAATGTGAGTGGCTACTTTTGTACTTCATCCTTCAGCTCCAGCATCCTTGCAGCAAAATGAGTTTCTGGAACATTCCATAGTTGTCAAAATGCGCAACGTACTGAAACAGTAGTAAATATAAATTAACCATCTAGATAAATATAGCCTTTACTGCAGAATGATGAAAAGAGGCAGACAATAGGAGGCAAGACTAGTGAAATAACTGTTTCAATCATATTCCTTCAGGTCCAAGAATATCATTAAAAGGTACAATTGTTCTTGTCAATCACACCTTTGTCTCAATTTGACTAAAACCTTCCACCTACATTAGAAATCCATTAGCCATGCTGCTTTTATGACAGGTTTGTTACTCGAGGAGGGGGGTGGTTTCCCCCTTTTTATCAAATAATTCTTTAGACTCCATTTTTGTGCTTATTTCACATGGCAGCCTGAGACCACTGCGCTGCCTGTGTGCAAGGATTTAAAGCAACTCAGACAGGACCAGACAAAATAGATGGTCACTATGAATAATTTATGACATTTCTTCAACTTGCTTCAGCAGACCTCTGTGAGGTCTGACTACTGATGGTAGGACAAATTTTTGGTTATGAGGGCATCATGAAGATCTATAATTGTAGGCAACAAAAAGAAATCAACTCAGGCCCTGACAGAGGAGTTGAAATGATTAAGTTATTGAAAAAAATTGTCTCCCTGGGTACAAGATGAGACAGTGTTTCAAACTAATATTTGAACAATGGAAGTCTGTACTGACCAGTGATTGTGGGCATCTAATCTTAGGGAATTTTAAAATGAATAGATTTCAGAGAGAATGTTTCACTTTTTGAAAATTAGGTTTCATAAGGATTTCAAGCCTAAAACCATAGGCTACCTTGGAAGCAAGGTTGCCTTGTTTTTGGTTTTATTTTCTAATGAAAAGTGACTGGAAAAGTAATTTTTTAAGTTACTTTAAAATATGACCGTAATTAAAAAAACGTCCTTAAACACTGTTGAAAAATATGCCCTGTGTGTATTTCACAAGAAAGAAAAAAAAATAGAACAGGAATTAAGAAAATGTTTGAAAGACTAGCAAGCTATATGCTCTCATGCATACATGGTGGTAATCCAACTAACAAAGTTATTAGAAGAGATTTTGCATAAATGATGACCTACTTTTGATAGATTTTAAGTAATATTCAAGAAAGAGAAATTTACATTTCCAAATATGACTAGGCCCATAAAAAAGTTTAGGTGTGATGGTAATGAACTCAGAATAAAGAAGTAGTAGTATGTATTTTCTACAATTAGAAAACTCTCAGCAATATGCTTATGAAGAATAAGTATTATTGAGTCATTTCTAGAAAACTGTGATGTTTCTTGTGCAGAGGTAAAGCTCAGATTAATAAATGATTTGCCATAAGAGTTTCAGAGCTATATTGATGATGCTAAAGATCTGTCAATGACATCTTAGATTCATCCAGATCCCACTGTCTAGTGGCAGTCTACACAGTAGACACCCAGACTGGTTCAGTGGAAGGGCTTATATCAGCTCAGGGCCAGCACTGCGCAAACGTAGCTATAGTGGACTAGTGCTTATGGTCTTTAGCTGGCCTGTCCACTTAGTATGCTCTGTGGCATATAGATTTACCAGACTGGCCAAGCTGACTCAGTAAATTCTGTGATGCACTTTTATTGTCCTTCAGGGATGTGTCCCAGATGTTTGTTTGGCATTTGTTAGCTAATGCTTGACAATGAAGCTACAAACCTTTCCCTCAAAAATATTGATCATTGATCATAAACCACAATGGTAGTTTGATTATTTGGGGGAGTGGAACAAGGGGAAGAGAACAATCAATTCACCAAAGATAAAATATTAACAAATTAAAAATTATTTGCAATGCTGGGTTCGATTTGAAAAGTAATTCCAAATAAAAAAAAAGATCACTGGGGAGAACTTACAATGTTGCATTTGCCATTTTCTAGATTATGGTTTCTGGAAAGTCAGAACATTTTATTTCAAAGTGATGTTATGGTTTGAAATTAACCTATACTTTATATAAACTGGGTGGTAGTGGTTTTTTTTTCTTTTTAAAGAAAAAGATTAGGTAATAAAAATGAATGAAATATTTTGATTTGGTAGGTAAAGAGTTTCATTTGTACTGAAATGAAATGTAGCATTACAAATTCACCTGCAACAAAACTTTTATTTTTGATGATTGCCACAGTATCTCCGAAAATTCTGTTTGAGCTAACACTTTCTTCTTTATTTCATACCTGTCACTGTGCCTCCTGCAGACCACAGAAAGGTGGAGAAAAGAATGAACTTTAAACTTGAAAAAAATATTTAAAACTGAGCTTACATGTCATCCAAATGTGTTGTCAAAGATGCTGAAAAAACAACCTAGCTTTTTTTTTCCTGAACACCAGTGGTTCAATGGCAGTGAAGAAGCTTTGGGAAGAGCAGATTCTTTTCCATAGAAAGGTAACTTTCAGCTTATTGTGCAGGTAGTAAACTTTATAGCTAGATGTTGACTGGGAGGGAACAATTGAAGTGTTCAAGTGGTTTTCTTTCAATACAGCTGAGGTATTACCTGGTGAGGTAATATGAGGAATGAAAAATTTTATAGGGTCATGCTCTTCTTATTGCACTATCTATGGATATGGATTAATATAAAGTGGAATACCAGGTATTTAGAATGGTAAAATGATCTTCCTTCTTTCCCTTTTGTATCATACTTTTCGCCTGTGCACATTTTTTCTCCTACACACTGGAAGCGTTGTCTTTTTTTTTTAAACATATGCTTTTCAAGGTCTTCTATAGTCCTTTTTTCCATACTTGTCTTTCTTATTCTCTAGGACATTGCAAATGCTTTGTAAAATCTTCTTTCTTCCACATCAGTACTTTAAAGAAGCAAGGTGCTTAGGAGGAGCTGTTTGCAAGAGCTATTTTGAACTTGAGTCAGTTTTGAAATCCATTTCTGAAATGCTTTGTGTGTGTACGTGTTTTGGGAGGAAGGGGATAAAAGATGCTGCTTAATGGCTTGGCATACAAGTTCACACTCAGCTGTCTAAGCTCTTTCCTTTTTCCTGCCTGACACAGACACTATTCCACGCTTTCATTGTCAGTTTTTTTTCTTGTCCAAAACAAAAAGCATTTCAAATCAATAACTGGGATCTATATTTTCTTTCTGAATGTGGCCTTTTATTTTAGTGTTTCTGTTAGCTCCCATGATTGGAAAAATATACTGCTTTTTATCTCAGGCTCTTCAACCTGTACCTTTGTCTGACTGTAATATCTTTCTTCTTTTGTTACTTGCACTGGTTTTTGAATGTGAGGATTTTACTGTGCTGATTTCAGTGCAGTTACCTCTGATTTGTATATGAGAAACAGAAAAGTGAGTTCATTTCTTGAAGCCTGTAAAAAGCAAAGACTACTGTGTTCACAATTCAGTTGCAATCTCAAACCAGTTAGCTTATCGATAAGATAGCTTTATTAAGCATGTGAGAAATATTGTTAAACCAAAAGATGTTCTCTTGGCTTTGGTTTTTCTATGAGCACATTAGACAGATTCTTTGTATTTAATGAAAGAACTACTTTTGCCTTGTTTAGTCAAAAGGAAAATCTATCTTATAAAGCTAAATCAAACTGACTCCCTAAATCCTCACAGATTTGCTATTCAATTCCTGCTATTTAATTTCTTATTGACAAACGTGATCATATTTTGGAGGTAGCAGTGTGAGATTTTTTCATTTTCCTCTGGAGCAATGATCATGATTAAGTTTAAGTAGGAATTTCCTAGGATATGTACCCCTATCCCCAGCATGGATTTACTGTGGGAATGATTTCAATCATCTTTCAAACATGAACCAAGTTCCCTCCCCATCTAAACCTTATAATCTCAGGCAGTTTAAAAACATAATTAAAGCTTTTAGATTATATCAGAATTCTTTTAAGTGCTTGTATCTTCTCTTCAGTACAGATGCTTACGGTGTCTTACAGCCCAGACCAAGGAATCTGTTTTATACAATTATTTGCACATAGGCACCCAAACATTAGCATGTAAGGCACACTGGTTTCTTTGCTTTTAAAATCTGTCAGTATAAAATCGTTTGCTTGGGTAATGCAGAAAATACTCATCTCATAACGTGTTACCTAAATGTTATGCTCAGTATAATTTTTATTATTATTTATTATCATTTAGAATAAAATAAATCTGATGTGCATTATTCTTCTGAAAATAATGGAAAAGTAATAGAATTTTCAACAAGTTGATTCTGCTTCCTCCAAACTTCACTTTGTAATGAAGTTAAAGCTGAAATATCAGGGCCTTTGGCTAAGCACTTTTTCCCCTCTAGCACAGTAAAAGTAGCATTTTTTTATCATTTCTATTTCAGTGATTCCTAGGGACTTGCCTCTGATTTGAATTTTTCTGCACACATGGTAAGAAGCAGTCTCTATTCTAAATATTTCTATGTAAGTTACTGAAGATACACAATATGTGAGTGACATTAAGAAAGAATGATGGACAATACTCTTGCTAAAAATGGACATGTTTTTTATTTCATGAAGTATGTGTATCCAGCTTTTGCATGATAAGAGTTGCATGTTCACCTAAGTAATCAGTATGAACTCACTGAAATCTGATTTCATTTTTTTTCATAGGGATAAATATTCCTTTGCCTGCCTTTATGAATTTTTTTTTCTATTGACAGTATGCATGTATCCTACCACTCAGCTCTTTTAAAAGATAGATTTCTTACTGTGATCTTCAGCAGTTAAACATGGATTGACATGGCCATTGTTAGATATTCCCTACCTTGATTGCTTGAAGAACTCTTGAATCCTGTTCTTGAAGTTGTTAATGTGAATATAGTGGCTTTTTTGTCACTTATTTATCCGAAATGCCAGTGGGGGAGAATAAACCATCATATGATCCTTTGTGTGAAAAAGATTATTATTGTCGTCTTCTTGCAATACCAACAGAAGGCTTATACTGAAAATAATAGCAAAATCAATCCTTTTCAGGATCTCTGGAAATTTCAGACTTCAGACTTCTCAGTACTCACATGGCTTGGCTTATTTTACTTGACATTGTAAGAGTTTAAAACTCAAAATGAAACTGAAGCTTCTCTCAGCTATACAAAATGAACATTAAAATTCAGCCTTTTGAGATATGATGGCTTCACACTGGTCTAATTGGAAGTTCCGCCTATCACTAAAACTATGTTTAACAATACCATTATAAATATAAAGCTTTCCTCATATATGTGGAAAAATGCTTTGTACATTAAAGGTCATTCAATGAAGATTTCTTTTCTCTGTTCAGAAGGTACTTAGAACTGTGTGGTTCCATAAATTATTTAGAACTTCATGAGCTCATTATCAAAAGCTGAAGTAATGAGAGAAAAGTGAACAAGCACCTCAATTTTGATATTTTACTCCATTGCAGAATGTTAGGAAACTAATGAATTTTAGAATAATCTATAAAATTTGTATTCTTCCTCCCTAATATTTTAATGCTGTTCTTGTTTCTCTATTGCGTATTTCACAGAAATCCATGTTTATGAGAGGATCAGGAGTTGTTCATTAGCTATATGCTTTACAAGAGTTTTTAGTGTTTCAGCTTGGCAGATTTATATATAAGTATTTTGCATGAGTAAAAAACTAAAAAGGTGCCTGCAGAAAATGGGATTCATAATGGCATATATAAAGCAAAAGCAATATATGTCGAAGGGAAAGAACAAGCAGAATGTGGTTTCTGATGCTTAAAGACCAAGTACCATTTTTGTTCATAATGGATTGAAATTAGTGAGATACTTGCAGAGTAAGATAAGATATGGTTGTTTAAAAACAGCACACCTGGAATAGTTGATATTCATAAGAAGTAATGGTTAGGTTAAGTGATGAGATGCTCCAGAGCAGCCACTTTTATTGTCTAATTGCTACCATTGATCCACAACAGTAAGAAGATATGAACTCTCTAAACAAAGTAGATCAAAACTTTAGCTAATTTTTCTTTCTATAATTGCTCAAACTTGTCTGATCTTATTTCTTGGCCAGTTGTAACAGAACAAATAAAATGTTAATGCCTTCTCCCTCCTCTTGCCTATGACAATTTTCCTTGATTCTCCTTACGTTGTCAACCATTTTCTAAAACCTAACCTAATACCTTATTTTATTAATGATCTTACAAAAAAAAAACCTGCAAAAGTCTAGGTTTCTTGAGTCATCTGCCTGTATTGCCCCAGATCCTCGCAATTTTGTAAAAATCTTGTGCTGTGAAATATCTGTGTTGTCTTTTTACACGAAATATGTTGAAACTTGTTAAATAAGCTAAAAAATATGAAGAAAATATATCCTCAGAGTTGAGCTGTGGTTAATATTTAACTAAATGAAGAATGAGTCAGTAGTGTCAGAACATCAACAAGGTAGTTAAAAATGCTGGCCAGTCATTAAATCATCAAATTCCTCATAAATATAACCAAACTTCATAGTGCCTAAAGAGGCTTCTACAATGCCATCTGTCTGTTTGATTATAAATTCTAGCTCAATAATGTTCCTAAAGTTAATTAATTTAATAGCTTGAGGCCTGTTACATATTTTAACACTGAAATTTAATTATTCTCTGATGTATGAACCTCAACCCTGAGGCCAGTTATAAAACTTCCTTTCAACATGTCTATTCTTGTGTGATGGTTAAAGACCTCCCTCCTTCATTCCTCCCCTAGAATTAATAAAATGTATGTTTTAGTCTGCAGTCTCAACAGGCAGATTTTAGTGACCCCTGTTTACCAAAAAAGTACAAACAACTAGTTTATGTCCCACCTCAGAATTTTTCAACGTGGAACACAGCAATGAAGCTTTTGTTAGCAGTAGTTTTCTGGAACAACAGTTGCTGTTGTTTAATCCTAGTATGCTTTCCTTCTGGAGCTTCCTAAGGGTGAACTTGTCTCTCTGTTACCCCATGCGTGTCTGCACACATTTATATCAGTGCTTCCTAGAATCCAGGAACGTGAGAAAGCTGCAGTGCCCACCAAGGCAGTAAGAGCAAAATGTGAACATTTAAAAAGACGGGTAAGTGAAATTCCTAAGGTAATGACAGAAGGGGTATTGATGTAGGGTGGAGGTAACAAATTCTGTAACTTGGTTCTTGCAACCTGGTGACTGAAATTGCAGGCAAAGTCTTCTATGAAAGGTCAACAGCTGCGACTATATGGGTAAGTTCAAATAAAGAAACAACTGGAAATTGTGATAGTTTGGAACTGGGAGTAGATAAAGGGTCAAGCAAGTGCAAAAAATGATATAGTGTAAAATACTTTTCTGCTTGTGAATTAGCTGACCTTCTATCTTGAAAGAAGTTTGAAAAAAAATTGAGGGAGCAAAACATTCTGTCAGCTGGGACAGGCTTGAAGTATCTGAGCCCTTGTGTATGCAACCTTGCCTACTCTTTAAAGCTGTGATTATGCCCAATCCCTGTAGAAGTTCTGTGTACTTTCAACACAGTTTCTGGTTCAGTGGGGCTTCTTGTTTAGTATACAATTTATACAATGTACAAGCGGTTTTTAAGAAAAATGGTGATCCCCTTCTTTATTGTTCAGTAGAAATGGGCCCTTAATAACTAGCGTAGTAAATCATTGTAATGATACACTGTGGGGATGGGAATCTCACTAACGGACATTCCTGAGTTTGATTTTAATGAGCAAGCACTGTACCACCTGGCACGAGAAGGCACATAAGCAGAAGATAATGGAGAAAGGAATGTGCAGCTGGAAGGAGAAAAACAAGATAAAGACCATGAAGGCATTTCGTGTGATCAGGAAGAATGGGCCAATCCGCTAGAGCATAGATGCGCGTGAACACAAGGCTATAACCTCTCTGCAAGCTGCAGGTAGCACGTGTACACTTCTGCTTGCTATAAAAGATGCTAACAAAGAGCAATAAAGGTCTTTGGCTGCTGTTTGCCAGAGTCCGTGCCTTCAATCCCCACAATACATGTCTGCATTTAGATGTGTGATTTCTGCCTGCTACAAAACATACCTCAATACCAGTACTTTATTATGTTGGTATTTATACTACTCAGTTGGCTTTTGAGAAAAAAAGAAAACTAACTAAAAGCAACAGCACTGTGTGGTCAAATAACAAAATAATTAATAGTAATATAAAAATCCAACAGACTATCAGTGCAGCAATAGTAAATTCCATCAGAAAATAAAATACTGTACTTTGCTTGAGAGGAAGTCATTGTTGTATTTTGCATATACACAAAGCAGTAAAAGTTTTGCGTCCCTACCTGGAAGAATGAAGATTGTGCTTTTATTTATTTATTTATTTATTTATTTATTTTTAAAATTATAAGCCAGACTCTTAGAAGTGAATGGATGTATGATTAAATTTATGCAATTGAGGAGACTGGCTCTTGCATTAGAATGGCAGCAACCTCATCATTTTCTCTGCATGCAAAATGGCAGGTATCATACTGAAGGACTCTATGCATTTAGCATGGATTCAGAGATGACATATGACTTGCAATGATGAAATCTGGTAAACATTCTTTTACATATTTATATGTTTTTGACAAGGCAAAAAGAATTACAAATAATTAATATACAGTCTTTTATTATTTCTACATCCCCTGCCCCATCTTGCTGACAGTTTCCTGTTGAGAGTGTGACTGCTAATGGCCCTGTCCTGAGTTTCTGCCCTTACTGCTGCTCTTTCTCATTATAGCAGTTTTTGGTAGCAGGGTTCATCTGTATACGTACATTTGGTTTGTGGAGTGAAGCGTACAATTGGATGATACACTTGTTTAGTATACTCTGTCACTGTGAGATATTCCACAGAAAAAATAAAAATCCATATTGTCTTGTGCAAGGGAAAAATATATTTCCACTCACTGTAAAAATCCACTTTTAACCTATTTGCATTTTATTATTTATGGCTTTCTATGCTTTCTCTCCTTCTGATATTTAAAGCTGTTGTGCCTGATTCGGGAATTCCCACAGATATGTGCTTGACTTTTTTATATACACCTTGTCACTGAAGTCAACAGGACCAGTTACATCCTTAAAGCTATGTTTGTTTCTGCTTATGGATAGAAAGCGTTTGTGTGGGTTCACCTAATGCACAACTCAACTTCCAAGACTCCAATGAAGTAAACCCCATTATCACTCTATCCGATACAGTGACACGTCCCGGCGTAGCAGCTATTAAGAATTGAATTTGCTTGGCAACAAGCTGATTACCCAACAAACGAAAATCTTGGTGCTGCAGAGAATTTAACATATGAGCTTCAGCAAAACTATTGTCATAATTAAAACCAAGGGTAGTGCCCTGCTGGATAGGGGACTAGACTAACAAAAGGCTATGCAAGCGTTAACTGTTGACAGCTAATAAACAAAAATACAGGTCTTTAAGTGTCCTCAAAGATATTGACCCAGATGGCTGAACATTTGACTTCGGCTTAATTATCTTCTTCTTGCTACAATTTAACAAAGGAGAAAGCATATTATATTTGTGAGCATATGATATTTGAAGTTTTCAAGAAAAAAAATTCTTTGCCTCTCCTTCTATGTCTTCCAGCCAACAACATATACACAGGGTTACTTTCTGCCTAATTGCATGCAAATGGAATTAGAATAATGCAAAGTCAGTGAAGGCTAGGTACAAGTTGTTCCCAGAGCTATGTGAAAAATAGTATGAAACAGATAATGTGTCACTCTGGAGAAATTAGATAACTTTGTAAAAAATGATTTTATTTGAATACTATTTAAGACTTTTTTTTTTTTTAATCTATCATCTGATCAAACATTAACAGTAGTTTTATGGCTACCGTTCCTCTCTTCACTGCACTTTTATTAGCTGCAATTTTTTTAATTGAATTTCCTGTTACTGCAATAGACAAACAGAAAATCTGTAAATATACCTCTATTCTGTACTGATGAAATACCAATCTCTAGAGGGCAATTTCTACAGAAAATATATATACTGGAGATGTTTATAAATGTAATATTTTCAGCTTTTGTAGGATTTTATTTATCTCTCCAATAAAAAAACAGATATAAATGAAATTTTCTGAGGTTTTTGCTTTGAGAAAAAATATTAGGCTAAATTTTGCCCTCACCAAAGTTGATTCAGATCATGCTTTTAGCTATACCAAAGATGAAAGCAGACATAATGAAGATATAACACCTGTAGGTGTTTTTCAGTAATTAGACATGAACAACAATTATAACAACACTGATTCTTTGCACCTACAGCTGTCAGTGTTGACATTCTTTCTGGTCCTTTTGTCTTCTGTGAGTTGAAGTGGCACAGACTGCACTAATTTTTCCTAAGTAAAAAGGAAAACATTGCTATTTTGAACCCTGAACCAGCCATTGAGTGAACCTAATGCATTCTTGGCGGCCAAGGATGGGTTGTGCTACAATGATGGAATAAGAACCAAAACCTGAATGATTATTTAATGTTGTATTTCCTTGTCGCTATGTTTGTAGGGGAGATCTGGTGCATAAAGAATCTGTTAATTTGACAGATGCCAAGCCTCTTACTGAAGTTGGCATACTCAGCACTTTGTAATGGTCTGGATTCACACAATCCAAACTGGGGTGTTTTAAAGATTAACTCACAGCATGCTGCATGATTTCTGGAACACAAGAATATAACGGCTTGAACCCTGCTTACAAACTCTCAGCACTGTTATAAGGCCCCTGCAACGTTCTGTCAGTGGCTGGTGTATGAGGTTTTAACACATTTCCTCTCTGCAAGGCAGTGTCTAAGTCCCTGCTGGTCAGTTTTTTGGGAAAGGAGTAATCAGTGAGCCCGAATCCCCACATACTCTTACTGAACACTAGTCCTGGAACAAAAGTGGTGACCAAGACCTTACAAAGTAATGGCAGGTTATTCCAGTCACTCGTCTCTCAGGGGCAAATCTGCCTCTGTTTGCTGACTGAAACAAAGTGAAATCTCCCCTACTTGCTGTCTTGTCTGTTCAGAATGCTGCACAGCCAAAAACCAGTATCCACTGAGTATTCGCATCTTCAGGATGTGTCTGTGATCTTATGCTATAGGAAATATGGCAGAATCTGAGTAATGAGGTGATCCAGTGACTGTCAGGCCAAATGCTGTTATAATGTTTCCAAGAGAGAAGCTGTTAACATCATCGTCACTACACTATGATTCTTTTGGATGTTTGGTGAATGGTTGCTTAGAAAACAGGATCAGGCAGGTGCTGACAATTCGATTTAGAAGGAGGTGAACATGTTCAATTTGCTCCAGGGTCAGACCATTAAAAATTAGTGTGCACACTGACAAATGATCAACAGCAAGAGTTTACGTGAGATTATCACGTCACAGTGTCTGAGTCTCATCAGATCTCCCTATTTTGTGGCAGGAACACCCGTCATAAGAACAGGATGGACATCAAGGGGTACAGTAACAGTCTTAGCTGTCTGACAGCTGCCACAGGTCATCAAACAACTGCAATTATGGTTTTTAGTAACTATTAACTAATACAGATGGATATCAGTGACAATTGGTAACCTTTATGTCTCCTTCAATATGATAGGGAGACCCATACAACATTTATGTGTTCAGATTTTATACCATTTTCCCTGGAAGTCACAGAATGAATTAATTTATTGTGCACCTGTGAACACCAGGTTTCATGATTCAGTTTCTTCAGAGACTAGATATTCCAGGAATCTGAGAAGCCTCACACTGTGAGGCTCACACATAGTGCGTGTTTCTGTATGAGAGAGAGAGGAAATAATTTTTCCTGAACACCTTAATTTAGCTGTTTGTCTATGCATATATCTATCAATGTATTTGAGGAGTATGCAGTATTAGAAACTAGAAAGAAATTTCATGAAAGAATCTAAATAGCAAGAGAACAGCATGCATTAAAATGTGAAGACTGAAAGAACTACTGAAATATTTACCTCTATATGCGTTCATTCTTTAGTTACCTTCTTTTAAAAAATTGTGATCTGTAGTCCCTCATCTTTAGAGATTGGTATTTTTATGAAGCATTATCAAGCAGCTTTGTAAGCAGCATAAATAAATTATGCAGTAGTGAAGACACAATATAGACTGACATCTCAATATTCCTCAAATAGTACACTTTCCGACTATCACCAGACAATGAAAACTATGTGGTTTTGAGATGGAACATGTGTTCACTGCCATGACAAACCACGGATGTAGTGCCATTTCAGTGCATTGAAACTGTAGCAGTTTGATAGTATAGATGATGAACGCATGAACAGAGACAGAATGTGAGGTTGGGGAACAAAGAACACTAAATATAAGTATTCACTGGAATCATGTCAATAACCTTCTATTTTAAAACTTTAAATGTTATATCTTTTAATTACATCAGCTACATCAATCAAGTACATCAGCTGCACAATTTGTCTTTACATGTTCTACTTTTATACTTTTACAAAACAGAACGAGCCATTGTAATATATAATGGCCTTCAGCATATGTGTATTATAGAGGCAAGTATCTAATATTCAAAAGATAGATTTTTAAAAATACTTTTTAGCTGAACTTCACCAAATGCTATGTGCTGGGAAGGACATTGGAGTGTATGTGTGAGATACATTGCTTTGCCTCTGATATCTCTGTGGTGTGGGTTGACCTTGGCTGGCTGCCAGATGCCCACCCAGCTGCTCTCACCTTCCTCTCCCCCCCCCCCCAACGGGACAGGGGAGAAAATAAGATGGAAAAGCTCATGGGTCAAGATAAAGGTGGGGACATCACTTACCAATTACTGTCACTGGCAAAACAAACTTGACTTGGGGAAGATTAATTTAATTTATTGCCAATTAAAAATAGAGTTGGATGGTGAGAAACAAAGACAAAAACTAAAATGCTTTCCCCCCACCCTTCCTTCTTCCTAGGCTCAACTTCTCTCCCCCATTCCTGACTCCTCTGCCCCCCCTGATCCTAAGCAGTGCAGGGGGATGTGGAATGAGGGGTTGCGGTCAGTCCATGACAGTTCTTCTCTGCCGCTCCTTCCTCCTCACACCTTTCCCCTGTTCCAGTGTGGGCTCTCCATGGGCTGCAGTCCTTCAGGATAAACCTGCTCCACTGTGGGCTCTCCCCATGGGCCACACTTCCTTCAGAGAATATGCACCTGCTCTAGCCTAGGATCCTCCATGGGCTGCAGTGTGGATATCTGCTCTGGTGTGGTCCTCTCCATGGGCTGCAGGGAAATACCTGCTCCACCATGGCCTTTCTAGGGGCTACAGGGGAATCTCTGCTCTAGCACATGGAGCACCTCTTCCCGCTCCTCCTTCTCTCACCTTTGTGCTCACAGGGCTGTTTCTCACAATTTTTTCCTCACTCCTCACTGCTGGACAATGTTTTGCCCTTTCTTACACTTTCCCAGAGGTGCCAACACCCACACCCAACACGATCTCTTAAGGAAGAAAGATTGATCAGAACAACTTGCTTTTCCTCACTGCATGAAATGAGTACTTGCACGGCCCTGTTGACAAGGAAAATCTGTAGGAGAATTAGGTTTAATTACAGAAGACTGGCAAGGTTCCTGTGTAACCTACACCAGTCTAGCTGATAGCATACTGCCGCTGGGATAGCTGGACCCCAGCTGAATGTATGTGACTGTTGCCTGTGGCAAAATAGCTAGGATGAAACAGAGAAGCACCAAGGAAGGAAATGAAAGAGAAGTCAGCTCGGGTTTTCACACAGAACATGTTTACAAGTTTTTGTGAATGGATCAAATATTGGAAAGGGTAGCTTTTGGATTAGGTGTTAATCAGCTGACAAGAACAATGATTTTCAGTTAATCTAAGGATATGTGTGCCTGTAAGACTGAGGGTCAGAGAAGAGAAAAAGGAAGTGCTTTTTAAATTAAATTAATAATTCAGTGGTTTGCAGTACAGGTTAAATTTCCTTGTTTAGAGAAAAGTAAGATGAAAAAGCCCGATAATGCCTACTGATGCTGCTGTATTTCTCTAGAGCTGTCTTAAAGACTACTTTGTACATAAAGCTGGTAGCATGTAGTTACTGCCAACAATTCACACAACTTGTCTGTTTTCTACATATTTCATTTTAGTTCCAAGCTTTTGTTTGTGCCCTGCCATTTCCTATCAGTAACACCCCACTGATAAGCAGTTAGAATTTAATAATAACAGATAAGCAGATAATTGACAATAACAAAAGTCAGACACAAGCATATGCTTATTACTAAATTATTAGTGTCTTCCTCACATCTGCCTTTTCCCCCCTCTAAGGGAGTGACAGATTGTAATTCCTGAGGTCCTATTTCTGTGTTCTCATATCCCATGTTGCTTCTGTCATTACATTTTTCTTGGCTTAACTGGGAATTCTCATGAATAAAGGCTGAAGTCAGACATGAGAGAGAAATTCGTTCCTCAGCTAGCAGTTGAGGCCAGGATCAATTTTCTTACATTATTGTTCTTCTATAAATTCAATCAATTTTTTGGATCAGTTACCTCAGACTTGTAAATTGTATAAAGTTACATAGACTTCAGTCAAAATCTGGATGGGCATTTGAGAGCAGCTTTGGTCTTGAATGCTAAGGTTTTATTTCCGTTAGGTAAAGAAAAGAATCAAACAAGTTTGTAAGAAACAAGATGTGGGTTAAACACAAAAATAGTTTCAGTGGTTCATCTTTTTTCTTTCTTTTTTTAAACACCATAAAAGTAGTGACAAAACCAAAGCAGTTGCATTGTTTTTTGTTTGTTTGTTTGTTTTTTCCCAAAAAAATCAGTTTGGAGAGAAGAAAATGTTAATGTTCTTGCTGCCCTCCTCCTGCCCCCCCCTCCCCCCCCCCCCCCAAGGTGAACTAAGTAACTAGCTAACTAACTAACTAACTAAGCTTAAGGAGATTGAAGTCTTCAAAATTTTCACTATATAAGCAATATCATTTTTAACAAATCTGTTGTATGACTCTGGTCAAATGTTCTAATTAACTGAAAAAAACATTGATAGTCTTGTTGTTCTTGTTTTGTCTTTCTAATTAGTTCAGCTTTTTTCCAACCCTGAAATTACCATCTGGAGGAAACTGATATTCACCTCAATGCTCTCCTGTTGTCACCTTCTCTCATACTGACTATCTACTCACTTTCCTAATACAATTTTCATATAATGAAGACTGGGTCTCAGCTGCTACTGAAGCATCTGAAGATATGTCTCTGCTAATCAGAACTTGAATTTTTAATGTTTATACAACTGGAAATGTGAAGTTCTAAAGATGATTTTGATTAATATGTGTGCTCTAAGTGCCCTGGTTTGCATGTGGGAGAAATGGATCTCTGCATTTTTCATGTTTGTATTTTCATTCTGGTGTATTTTTTAGTTTCTTGATGGAATGCATAGACCATATAGAAAGTGATTTTTTTTCTCATGAATATATTAAAGCATATGGAGGCATTTGGCTCCAATAAACACACAAAAAGCACATATTATTTGCAGTATGACAACACACATCAAGAATGTTTTGAATTATTTGTCAACACATGAGGCTGAATTTGGATTAAGATAAAGAGCAAATATAAAATACAGTAGTTTTGTGATGACTCAAGGAATGAACACTCTTATTCTGGATAAAGAGTGATTTATGCCTCTTTCATGATAATCCACCTAAACGCATGGTAGGCAAGTTCTAATACAAATCATTCAATTACTGTGAACAAGTCAATAACCTGATGACCAGTAATATCAACATCCCAGTAAAGAATTAATTGAATACTGCTATTACTCTGAACAAAACAAAGTGATACCAAGGGCAAAACTACTTTGACAAAATAAACTCTCACATATTCAAACCACATCTTTCTGACTAAATGTCTTGAACTGGCTAGACAAGTAATCTAAGTTATAAAAGATCTTAAATCTTATTCTGAAATGATTAAAAGTACCTGTCTGCTTCTTAACTTTGGCAATTATTTTTTATCTAGGCTTTTTCTCCCAGAATAGAAATGCTTAAACCTCAGTTTAGGTCTATGTTCTTTAAACATTAAAAACAAACAAACAAAAATCCTGTAAACCAGAAATCAGTCTTCTATACTCATGAAGGCTTTCCTTGACCACAGTAGCTAACTAGTTGTGATGCTTGTATACATCATGTAGCTAATATCTAGAAAAAAAAAAACCCCACAGTAGTATTAGTGTCGTGGTTTAACCACAGCCAGCAATTAAGCACCACACACTTACATTATGCTCAGGTCCCACACTATCCAATACATTCTCATTACCTACCCCCTCCCGCTTCCCATCCTTTGATATAATACACAGATATCATTCCCGTAATCTAGGGACCACCCCTGTAAAATGCCTGTAGAATGTCCACAAATGTCCACCAAATGTCCACTGAGTTCATTTAGACCATGACTTTGGGCTCCATCTGTTATGGTGGTCGCTCAGGACAGGAGAGGTGGTGTGTTATGTGGAATTATTGGGCACCAAAGCCAGCTCAGGTCGGGTCACTGATGCACTTGCACTGCTTCTTGTGAGGCTTCTCCTCCATTGGTTCAGGTGGTTCCTGCTATATTAATTCCTATAACATGCAACTCAAATCATGGGTTACAACAATTTAAAGGTATTTCCATTACACTCTCCACCCCTGGTCCCTTTGGGCCAGGTTATAGGGTTTAACATTGCAACGAACTCCTCCCCTTGCTCCTAGCCTGGCTAGCAACAAGGGGTTTCTGCTACAGTAGTTCCCATAACATGTAACTCAAATAATGGATGATTTTCACCCAGGATTAAATCACCTTGAGGTACACATTGGACTACCCCATCCTTCTACATTACCCACCAAGTGCACTCAGGTCCCTGAGCAAAAACAATCCCATGAATAGGTTTACCCTTTCCTGAGGAAGGAATAACCCAGACTGTTTTTCCCAACAAGTTCCTTATAGGTACTACGGGGATCTCATCTCCTTCCACAGTGCAGAGCGGTTTTGACTGGGCAGGGCCAGGTCAACTGGCAGATCCTCAAGTGTTAACTAGCCAAGTGGCTTCTGCTAAATGTGTATCCTAATGCTTGAATGTCCCAGTGCCCATTGCTCTCAGTGTAGTCTTTAACAGTCCATTGTATTGTCCAATTTTCCTGGAGGCTGGTGCATGATAGGGGATGTGATACACCCCGGCAATGCCGTGCTCTTTGGCCCAGGTGTTTATGAGGTTGTTTCAGAAATGAGTCCCGTTGACTGATTCAATTCTTTCAGGGGTGCCGTGTCGCCATAGGACTTGCTTTTCAAGGCCCAAGATAGTATTCCAGGCAGTGGCATGGGTCACAGGGTACGTTTCCAACCATCCAGTAGTTGCTTCCACCATTGTAAGCACATGGCACTTGCCATGGCGGGTTCATCATGGTGTGATGTAATCAATCTACCAAGCTTCCCCATATTGATATTTCAGCCATTGTCCTCTATACCAAAAAGGTTTTAACCACTTGGCTTGTTTGATTATGGTGCATGTTTGACATTCATGGATAACCTGTGCAATGGCTTCAATAGTCAAGTCCACCCCTCGATCATGAGCCCATTTGTATGTTGCATCCCTTCCTAAATGTCCTGATGTATCATGGACCCATCGAGCTATAAATAGCTCACCCTTATGTTCCCAATCCAGATCTACCTGAACCACTTCAATTCTAGCAACCTGGTCCACCTGCTCATTTTTTCAATGTTCTTCAGTGGCCCGACTCTTGGGTGTGTGAGCATCTATGTGATGTACTTTTACAACCAGGTTCTCTACCCAAGCAGCAATATCTTGCCCTAATTCATCAGGCCGGATGGGTTTACCTATGAGTTGCCAGCTGGTCTGCTTCCATTGCTGTAGCCACCCCCACAGAGCATTTGCCACCATCCATGAGTCAGTATAGAGATAGAGCACTGGTCATTTTTCTCGTTCAACAATATCTAAAGCAAGCTGGATGGCTTTCACTTTTGCAAACTGACTTGATTCACCTTTTCCTTCAGCAGTTTCTGTGACTCCACACAGCAGCTTTCCACCTTCGATGTTTTCCCACAAGACAACAGGATCCATCTGTAAACAGGGCATATTGCTTTTTATTTTCTGGTAATTTATTATACAGAGGGGCCTCTTCAGCACAAGTCATCTCCTCTGGTGACACTTTGAAGTTTTGGCCCTCTGGCCAGTCCATGATCACTTCCAGAATTCCTGGGCGGTCAGGGTTTCCCATTGGAGCCCGTTGCATTATCAGTGTGACCCACTTACTCCATGTGGCATCAGTTTCATGAAGCACAGAGGGGACCCTCCCTTTGAACATCCAGCTGAACGCAGGCAATCGAGGTGCCAAAAGGAGCTGTACTTCAGTACCAACTACTTCTGAAGTGTCTGAAATTCCTTCATATGCTAGCCCAAATATCCCAGCATCGAAGTAACCAGCTGAGAATTATCTCACCTGGTTGATGGCTAAAATCTTTTTGCGTATCTCACAGCTTACTTAGGGATAGGGATTGGGTGGTTTCTGTCTCATTTATTATTTCAGTCTCTTCCTCCTCCTGTTCTTGTGACTGCTCTGTTGCAGAACAAGCTGCCTCTAATTACTCTTTCTCCTGCTGCCTCTTAGGAGAAACTTCTTTATCCCTTACTAAATGAGTTGACTTCCATTTCCATTGTTTCTTTTTAGTTATAGGGGTGACTGATACAGTGTCTGGTTTAGCCATAGTGTCTGTTGGTATGTTTTCCCTCTCTTCTCCCTGAGGGTGCTGCATAATATTGAGCAGTGTTTGGCAGATGCTGGCCAGGGCCCAGCACAGTGCGGTAAGTTGTGCGTCTTTGGAATAGCCCCGGTAATTTTTTTTCAAACATTCTATCACTTCATCAGGATCCTGCAGTTGTTTGGGAGTGAATTCCAGATCATTGGAGGTGTGAAGTTCTCTAGATGCCTGCCCATATTCTCCCATATGCCTTGCCACCCATGATCATACTCTCGCAGAGCCTGGGTCATATTCCTAAATTGCTTGTTAACCTTAGACAAAACCGAAGCAATACTCCTAAGAAATACCAATAGAAGTATTTTAACTACCCAAGGATGTTCAAGATACTGAGAAGTTATTGTAACAAGGGTGAAAACATCACAGAAAAAGGTAGCGATGCTGCCATTCTGTATTTCCTCCACAAAAAAACCTCTCAAAGGAAGAACTATAATTGTTAATTGTCTCTATGAGATGGTACCTGAAGTACAGTAATGGCTTCAGTACAGAGCCCAAATACCATATTAAGCTCAAGGTCAGTGTTTTAATAACAGGTCTCCTAGGCAAAACATCACTAATCACTACAGAGCACAGCAAACTGCAAAAGCCAACACCCATCTTTAAACATGTACAGCAAAAAAAAGAGCATGGCACAGATCAGATAAACTAATATAGAGAACAGATAAATCAATATTGTGATTTGCAACAGTTAACTGGCATAAATCCCTTCTAATACACGCTGGTCAATCTGTTATTATCTCAAACCCTTCGAGCCCCACACTGGGCACCAAAAAAGACTGTCGTGGTTTAACCCCAGCCGGCACCACACAGCCGCTACCTTACTCTACCCCAGAGGGATGGGAGAAGTGTAAAAGTGAGAAAACTTGTGGGTTGAGATAAAAACAGTTTAATAATTGAAATAAAATAAAATAATAATGAAAATAATAACAATAATAATAATAAATTGTAATGAAAATGAAAATAACAGAGAGAAATAAAACCCAGGAAAGACAAGTGATGCAGATGAAAACAATTGCTCACCACCAACTGACCAATGCCCAGCCAGTCCCTGAGCAGTGGCCCCCCCCTGCCAACCTTCCCCCTAGTTTTATTGCTGAGCTTGACATCATACGGTATGGAATATCCCTTTGGTCAGTTGGGGTCAGCTGTCCCAGCCGTGTCCCCTCCCAGCTTCTTGTGCACCCCCAGCCTACTCGCTGGTGGGGTGGTGTGAGAAGCAGAAAAGGCCTTGACTCTGTGTAAGCCCTGCTCAGCAATAGCTAAAACATCCCTGTGTTATCAACACTGTTTTCAGCACAAATCCAAAACATAGCCCCATAGAAAATTACCTCTATCCCAGCCAAAACCAGCACAATTAGAAACATAAGAAAAAAGGAAAAAATAACCCAACCCTACCCATGTATTCAAAACTGGCACTTATGCTTTAAATTTCCAAGTGACTGTTATTTATGTCATGACTATTCTTTCCTGAATTAGAAATAGAAACATTCATGAGTGCTTTCAGTCCAAATTTGTCATATGATGTCAGCAGATCCTGCTTATCAGTGGCAATAGAGATAAGATCACTTAAGCTTCCCAGTAAAGTAAAAGTTGTGATACTAGATTTTTGTCCTTAATTTGCCTTGCTTTTTCAATTCTAGAAATCCATCTGCCATACTGACTCTCTCCATGATACCATGTTTTTTTCCCCAATGGTCAGACTCAATTGGATTATTAGTTGCTATTATAATTTTGTTCACTGATCTGTTGAGAAATTTTAACTCCTCTCTACTAGTTTTGATATTAATAAGCCATTAAGTTTGATATTGATGATTAATTGGGCAATTATTTTTTGATGTGTGACTTATTATGGATTTTACAAATCTATTTGCCAAAACAGGGTACTAAAAGTTAGATAGTCCAGTCCTCATGAAGTTACCAGAATAAACATCCTCATTCAGAAAAGTCAGATTTTACTGACTTGTCAATTCTGAAAGTCAAGTCACATATTCTGGAGCTCCATTCTTAGACACTCAATGCTAAAATATCAAATAACTTTTCCAAGTCATCAAAAGTTGGAACTAACTGCTCATGTCAATATAACACCGACAGTAAAGACATTAACATGTTTTAAAGGTGCCTTGAGGAAAAAAACTACAGAAGCCTAGCCTAAGGTTAAGAACTAATCTTAATCCTTCAAGTACTCCAACTGTGTAATGCTGACATGTACTTTTGTTTATTGCTTAGTGATTTTTTTTGCCCTCTTATTGACATAAAATTCAGGAATGTCCTTTTGGTCCATGAGTTGCATAGTGATATGTGAGAACAAGACATAGCCATTTTGTTATGGAGGCAAAATATACCCTAGAAATAAGAAAGAGAAAACTTTCCTTTCCCAGACCCCATTTTTAATTCTGATCCTCTTGAAATTTGGGTGTATCTGACTCAATTTGTTAGCTGAGATTTGGGTTATTCTTTATAAACCTTTCCCAATCATTCCTCCTTACTGTGGTTTGGTTTACACTGCAGTGCATCTCTGGGATGGAATTAAACCACAAGATGGGTCTTTAGTCCATAAATTCAGTTTACAGTTAGTGCAAAGTAACATGCCCCTCATCCCCAAAGTGTGTATGGTATGGATGTTAGGTCCTCAGCACCAATTCACACCTATCGGGCCATATTGTGCAGATGTAGACTGGAACAACTTTCAATCTGCTTCAGACTGTGTATAGTTATCCAGCTACAAATGTCTGGCAAGCACTAAAGCAACCAATAATAAACCAAACCAACAGTAGTGAAGTAAGCCAATACATCATTATCACTGACAGTTTTTTCTTACCAGGGTGCATCCCAAAACCAACTACCACCCCAACAGAAGGAGGAAACTGCTTTGCTGTTTTACCCACAGTTGTTTCTGAGGCAGTCTGACATGAATCTAAAATTTAGGTCTTTTCAGAATTCAAATCTTTTCTGTTTTAAGAGGAAGAGTGTTCTGAGAGGGCTTAATGGAGGTGGGTGTGAAAATGGAAATGATCTTTTAGTAATTACATGTTTGCATAACAGCAATGAAATCAAGAAGTCAAAATTATTTTAAATTACTGTGTTTTGAGAAATATAGGTAGTGTCTCTGCCTAATAAACTCTTGTAAGAACTTGTAAAGAAATATTTTCAATAATATTTTGGGACTGAAGCAGTAGATTTATCCATGAATTCTTGAGAGGGCATTTGGGAACCTTTTTGTCTGCAGCAAGCCTTGAGGTCATTTCTTGACTTTGGTGGACCACAGCCAGGTTAGACAACCCCCCTGTTTGAATTGCACATAGAAGGGGGAATAGGCAGAAGATGAGGAGATAGACACTTCACAAAGAGCGATATTCCTAAGGTCAGATGTAATACATTGGTTTTAACACTTTCTTTGCTAGGTGAAAATTAGGAAAGTTATGGTGACTGGAGAATTTATTTAAGCCTTCAGCAGTGAAGAAGGAGAGCTCACCATCTTCTAAAATGTCATTTGGTAGCCATAGATCAAGTATAGCAGACTTCATTTACAAAAAAATTCTCTGCTCTTTCAAGTGGTTTCCAGGTCACTCATTTCATTTAGTCTGTATCTAGTTGGAGGATAAATATTGAGTGAGTCCTGAACAGAAACGGTTGCAGGAAATACAAATTACATGCTCAGTGTTTTCTTTTTCTTTTAAAGGCAATTTTTCAAAATCAGATTTACATGAAGTCTGATACATTCTCCTTAAAAAGCTGAATTGGAAGATATGTACAAAACTGATAAGAGGTGTTGGCTTGAAAACTCTAATGTTGAAATCTTATGAGAAAAACCTGTCAGAGCATATCAGCACTAGACATCATTACAGAATGCAGTAGCACTTCTCAGCACTCAGCAGAGAGCTTCAGTCCTGTCTACAAAATTATATTAATTTATAGCAATGGATAACTAAGAAAAAGGGATCTACACTGGATCAGACTAACATTCAGTCCAGCACCATGCTAACACTAATATTACCAGAACATCAAACTGTAGAGACAGATAGTAAGAGGTGTATTTAATTAAATTAAGATGGAAGTCTTTGGCAGTTCTTATTAATGTAAAAAATCAGTATTTTGTTTATTCCATTGCAAATTTCAGGCTTAGTTGAACACCTTTTACTAATCCCAACAAACACCTTGAGAGAAGGTATATATATCAATTTGAAAACTGTCATGAGTTTTATTGTTGTTAATAGATATTTTTAGTATTAAAGGTTTTGTAAAATATGAGCATTACTTTTCCCATATATTATTTACATAGAAACTAGCTTAAAATGTTTAAATGCCTGTTAAGGAAATAAGCTAAAAAAATAGCTAACAGGTGAAAGTTTTTACTTGACAACAAATTTCTTTGTTTAAGCAATATCACCCACTCAGGACGCATAGGATAACACCTGCCAAATAAGATCACAGCTGAAGAAATATGGATATGATAAAACCTGAAAGCAGAAGAAAAAGTGATACATGTTAAGTCCACAATGAACCAATTCATTTTACTTAACTGATGGCATTTCATATAATTCATACACGTACCTGTTATGAAGTATAAAATGTTTCATTCCCAGGGGACATAGAAAAAGCAAGTAATGTCCATTTATGTATATGTGTGTTTAAAATTTCAACAAAATGTCAAATTAATCTTTCATCTTTTGAGCAATCTGATACTTCACTAGTAACAAAATATGCAATATCTGAATGAGTAGGAGATGTAAAGTGGTCGGTCATACATGTGTATCATAACATTTCTGGTTGTGAAAGTGCAGGAAACTACTTCCATATTTAAAACTACAGTTAGATAGTCCCAAAGAAAAGAAAAAATAGATACAGGCTATCTTTCAATATTTGTTTTTTATAGAAGAATATTTTTGGAAGCAAGAACTGAGGCAAGGATTCTTCTGTGTGCCTGGCTGTAAGAAAACTACTGTAGTAGTCTAGCACCATTCTAGTTATTTATCTCCTGTCCACACTTTTGAACTAGACTTTGCCAGTGGAGCAGTGATGCAGAAAATGATCATGACCACAGTCACAAACTAAAGTGGAGCTTTAGGGAACAAGAGTGCTACCCAATATTTTTGCATGTCTTCAAATTTGTATTAACTCCACAATCCTTCTCTTGTAACACCACTCTTTTCCTGACATAACTACTGTAACTAAAGAATCCCTACTTGCCATTGTAGTCATTGCCCAGCCTTGCCTTGAAGCTGATGGGTTGTGTCTGCCATCTGCTTCTATTTGTTGACTGGAAGACTTAATTTCTTCAATCTTCTTCCACACAAATCTGGGAAAATTTCTCCAAATGTATTTTAAGAGAAAAAAGGAACCTGAATAAATGTAGCTAATCCAACTTAAAACATCACAATATTGAAAAAAATACAAACAGTAACACATTTGCCTCTGTAGTGAGATAATAAATGTAAATTTAACACCTAAATTCAGCAAATTATTTAAGCACATGAGATATGGGAATTCAGGTCAATACTATTACTTTTGTGTTGTTGTTATGCATGATTGCATGAATGTTATAGTGGAGAAGCTGAACCAGACAGACCAGTGAATCCAGTTATCTTTCAAACCTAAAATTCCATAAGCAGGTCTATGATTCCCTGCTGAAGCTCTTAATACAAAATAGTCTTTGAAGAATTACTCACTTTTAACTTGCTAGGGCTAACAGGAAGAATTGTGAGCAATTTTGCATCAAGAATATCTAGTTTTTCCAGATTACTTTTTTTACCTTTTTTTTTTTTTTTTACACTTGAGAGTCAGTGCATCTGGCAACTCATTTAGGCAAAGGACAATTATTAATCACCTTCCTTTATTTCAGTTATGATGTATGAAGTCTTTCACACTTGTGAGATTTCAAAAGTATTTAAAGCTTATATCTCCCTCCTGCTAATTTAAAGTCTATTACAAATAGCTTTCTTGTGGAAACAACCACCTGTGTTCATTTAGCAGCTCATGGTCACTCCAAAATTCATTACTCTGCTGCTGAATTTTTGTTTGCTTTCTTCTGGAAAAAGCCACCATTAGATGCTTTTCAATTACTGTGCCCTTCAACTCAATAAGGTTGGTTTGTTATGAATCTCTCCTTTTAGAAGTTAATCATGTGCTTAATAGGAGAACATCAGCCATTTCTCACTCTGTTGAAATTGGGAGAAGACAAGAAATAAATGATAAATTCAGAGCTCAAAAGTGCTCTATTTACAGGAATAGAAAAAAAAGGTGACGGTGGAGGGTTTCAAAATGACCCAGCTTATGATCCTTTACCCTCCTTCTAATATATCTATGTTCTCCTGTCCTTCAGTTTTAAAGTCTTGGACTCTTTGAAGCCAATATTACTTTTTCCCACAGCTACAGTGGTATAAGTATTTCACCTATATTGTTTACATTTCTCTGCATTATGGGAGCAAGTGACTCTGGCATTCAGAGTTCCAGGTAAAAATTCTGGTATTTACCACAGTGAAGGATTGGAATAGCAAGTGCTCTCATAAAATGTATGTCATGGTTTGTGCAGTGGCAGAATCTCATATAATGTATTATTTCTCTTTCCTTGTCAAATTCTCTGGGTTTTTTTATGGCAGTTTAAAATTTTTTCTTTAAATTTAAAGTCATATGGAAAGCAGCCCAGATATACTCTGACACAGAACAATACATGAGAAAAATATGTAAAGGCACTGAGTATAAGCAATCAGATCATGGTTACTGAATTTTCTCAGAAATCTTGAAAATAAAAATAAGGCTAAGATAAGTTTTTTTTTTTCCACAGGGAAGATCATTATGAATAGGTGTGGCAATGGTAGCAGAGTACTGAGAGGTAGAAGTCTTTGTTTCTCTTCTCTTTCAGAAGCAATCTGCCACATCTTAGGCAAATATTTGTCTTTTTTTCCATCCTAAGAAACAGGATGGAAAATAGGTGTTGTGTTTATAAAACATGATGTGTTCTTCAGTTGGATAAGTAAAAATCAAGATTCTTGTCTTACAGTATTGGAATTCCATACTTTATTAAAAGACTTGAAGAGTCATGATTTTTAGACTTTTACAGATTTCAACATGAATCAGAGTTATCTAACCAGGATTTGTAAGACTAGACCTTAAGGCATTATTTCCTTAAAGAAACAAAAGAATTTCATAGAATCATAGAATCATAGAATCATTGAGGTTGGAAAAGACCTCTAAGATCATCGAGTCCAACCGTCAACCCAACACCACCATGCCCACTAAACCATGTCCCTAAGCGCCGCATCTACACGTCTTTTAAATACCTCCAGGGATGGGGACTCTACCACTTCCCTGGGCAGCCTCTTCCAATGTTTAACCACTCTTTCAGTAAAGAAATTTTTCCTCACGTCCAATCTAAACCTCCCCTGGCGCAACTTGAGGCCATTTCCTCTCGTCCTATCACTTGTTACTTCGGAGAAAAGACCAACACCCACCTCGCTACAACCTCCTTTCAGGTAGTTGTAGAGAGCGATGAGGTCTCCCCTCAGCCTCCTTTTCTCCAGGCTAAACAACCCCAGCTCCCTCAGCCGCTCCTCATAAGACTTGTTCTCCAGACCCCTCACCAGCCTCATTGCCCTTCTCTGGACACGCTCCAGCACCTCGACGTCCTTCTTGTAGTGAGGGGCCCAAAACTGAACACAGTATTCAAGATGCGGCCTCACCAGTGCCGAGTACAGGGGCACCATCACTTCCCTACTCCTGCTGGCCACACTATTTCTGATACAGGCCAGGATGCCATTGGCCTTCTTGGCCACCTGGGCACACTGCCGGCTCATGGTCAGCCGGCTGTCGACCAACACCCCCAGGTCCTTTTCCGACAGGCAGCTTTCCAGCCACTCTTCCCCAAGCCTGTAGCGCTGCATGGGGTTGTTGTGGCCCAAGTGCAGGACCTGGCACTTGGCCTTGTTGAACCTCATACAGTTGGCCTTGGACCATCGATCCAGCCTGTCCAGGTCCCTCTGCAGAGCCTTCCTACCCTCGAGCAGATCAACACTCCCACCCAACTTGGTGTCGTCTGCAAACTTGCTGAGGGAGCACTTGATCCCCTCATCCAGATCATCAATAAAGATATTGAACAAGACCGGCCCCAAAACTGAGCCCTGGGGAACACCGCTCGTGACCAGTCACCAACTGGATGTAACTCCATTCACCACAACTCTCTGGGCCCGGCTGTCCAGCCAGTTTTTGACCCAGCGCAGAGTCCACCTGTCTAAGCCGTGAGCCGCCAGCTTCTCGAGGAGAATGCTGTGGGAGACAGTGTCAAAGGCCTTGCTGAAGTCCAGGTAGACCACATCCACAGCCTTTCCCTCATCCACTAGGCGGGTCACCTGGTCATAGAAGGAGATCAGGTTGGTCAAGCAGGACCTGCCTTTCATGAATCCGTGCTGGCTAGGCCGGATCCCCTGGTTGTCCCGCTCATGCCTTGTGAGCGCCCTCAAGATGAACCGCTCCATAATCTTCCCCGGCACCGAGGTCAGGCTGACAGGTGACATCATTTTATCATGATCATAACAAAAAGGCATTGTAGAGTATACTTAATGCCATAATTTTCTTTGTATTTGAGGAACTTTATCATATTCTGTTCCCAGAAAACTTCTTTAGTGTCAAAGGTCTATAGTGTGGTATCTGAATTTGTTTTGCAGTCTGGGAAATGCAAACTGCACATTTGCACGTCTTAACAGATATTCTTGCTCTGTTTTGCTCCTGTTTCACAGTTATTCTATTGTAAGTAAAAGTTGAAAAAGTAACAATCAAAATTTTCAGGCATTTCCCCCATGATATTCTGCATAAAAGATGAAGAAAATAAAGGTGATGGAGACTAAAAAAAGTTTTTAATAATGTGTTAAAAAAGGAAATCTTTCACTTTGAATCCACAGAGCAACTGTTTTGTAATTATACAAAGTGTGGCCAGTCAACAGTTACTGTTTCTATAGCCCCATAAAGTTAATCAGATCTCGATTATATTTATTTCTTTCTTTCTAGAAATATTTTGTCATGCTAATTCATGTGATTTCCTGAACTGATCTTTGCTTACTCTGTAATTAAAATGTGCAAAAAAAAAAAAAAAAAAAAAGGTATATTTCTCAATTAAATGCATCCTGAAGATATACGTGTAGGAGTTCCATAGAAATGATAAGGAATGGTTAACGTTTCAGTTGGCTGACTGATTTTGTAAGATAACCTTATGTCTGCTTTATTTGGTCCAATCTAGACCAAATACCAGTTGTGACAAATTTTCAAAGAAATGGATCTGAAAGATAAGATGTTGTCATACTGTAGTGAAGTTAGTAAAGTGATTCTGGCCCATTTTCAAATCAAAGTGAAGATAACAAGATACAGAATTTATCATGTCTAAATATTTCATTCCTACTCATACAAGACTGAATTTCAAGTTCTTCTCAGCTGGTCAGAATATAGATTGACTTTTTCCATAGGCACCAAAGAGTTTTAAGGAGAAACATTCACCTAGATAACCTTTTATACCCATCTTCTGGGGAAAGAGAAGGAAATTTATGAATAGAAGGAATATGTCAGTGCAGAGCCATATAATGCAAATTTTCCTCTCTATGAAGTCCCTTAGAAACTAGTATAAGTTAAGGCAAACTCCAACTACTTCATCTTTTACCTTGCCTAGAAAGAATACTTGAGTTTTATTCAGACAAAGCTAAAAATTCAGACCATGTATTTCACATAAAATGTTACCTGATGCTCCCGAGTTTCCCAGAGATGAGATTATTCACATTAATATCCAACAGTCATGCATCCAGCTGTCAAAAGGGCAAGGGAAGGTGCTCTACCTCAAATCACTGTCCTCAGCCAACTGCCTAACTGAGCAGGAAACATATATCAGGTATATGACTGCCGTCGAAAGTAGGCCTTTCTGCAGCTGGTGAATGAGGTGGGCAGGGTAATGGGTATTGCCTGCTCAGAAAAAGAAGTTCCACCATTTCATTCATTCTTTTCTGCTATTTTGAAGTCATGTATACGTTATTTGTGCTAAAGTTGTTCATTTAGCTACTCCAGTTAACAATTTTAAGTCTAGGTCAAACCCATGGTATGCAATTAAATCAATATTCATTGTGTTCCTTGCAACCTAACAGTCAACAGAATTTGAAAAATATGTCTCTTTAACAATATATATTTAATAACATGGTCCACTAACCATAATAAAGTTCAGCTTAAATGTTCCATACCTCCTTCTGTGGCTGATATTAAATTATTTCAGGTTCAGCTGTAAGTAAAATGCTGAAGCATTAACCACATATATACTATGTGCTATTTTAAAAAAGAATTATTATCTTAGCTGCTAAACATACTAAAATGATATGAATTTTCTCATGAATTTCTACTGAGAAAACACAAGCTGGGAAGAATAAAGACGAGCCTGAAAGGGAAATGAGTTACCATAGGAAACAAAATTGGACCAACAAGTTGCTGAGTGAAACAAAGCAATGTCAAACTCACCCATGCATCATGACATCTTCTACATTTCAATGGGTACAAATGCAACACTGTTTTTCGGTATAAATAGGATGTATCTTTTTTTTTTTTCTTAAAGATACTTGAATGATCCTTTTGACTGAGTAAGCCATATATAAGTGCTTCTTTTATGTAGCCTAGTAGCTTATAATTTTACTGTTCATACTTGAAATTAAGCATATATATCACTACCTCCAGGATGAAAGCTTATATGTTATAGTAAAGGTTAGTATCAACAGTGTTAACCTGAAGAATTTATGATCAAAAATATTCTTTGAATATTCAGTCTATAATAACCAACCATGGACTTCTTGAGGGCGGACTTTGGCCTGTTCAGGATGCTGGTTGAGAGAGTCCCTTGGGAGACAGTCCTGAAGGGCAAAGGGGTCCAGGAAGGCTGGACGTTCTTCAAGAAGGAAGTCTTAAAGGCGCAGGAGCAGGCCGTCCCCATGTGCCATAAGAAGAACGGGCAGGGAAGACGACCGGCCTGGCTGAATGGGGAGATCTTGCTGGGACTCAGGAAAAAAAGGAGAGTTTACCGCTTGAGGAAGAAGGGGCAGGCGACTCAAGAAGAGTACAGGGATCTCATTAGGTCATGCAGAGAGGAAATGAGAAAGGCAAAAGCCCAGCTAGAATGCAATCTGTCCGCTGTCGTTAAAGACAACAAAAAATGTTTTTACAAATATATTGATGACAAGAAGAGAGCCAAGGAGAATCTCCATCCTTTATTGGATGCGGGGGGGAACATTGTCACCGAGGATGAGGAAAAGGCTGAGGTACTTAATGCCTTCTTTGCCTCAGTCTTTAACAGGCAGACCAGTTATCCTCAGGGTATTCAGCTCCCTGAGCTGGAAGACAGGGACGGCGAGGAGGATGAACCCCCCATAATCCAAGAGGAAGCAGTCAATGACCTGCTACGCCACCTGGATGCTCACAAGTCTGTGGGGCCGGATGGGATCCACCCAGGAGTGCTGAGGGAGCTGGTGGAGGAGCTTACCAAGCCACTCTCCATCATTTATCAGCAGCCCTGGTTAACGGGGGACGTCCCAGATGACTGGAGGCTTGCCAATGTGACACCCATCTACAAGAAGGGCCGGAAGGAGGATCTGGGGAACTACAGGCCTGTCAGCCTGGCCTCGGTGCCGGGGAAGATAATGGAGTGGTTCATCTTGAGGGTGCTCACAAGGCATGTGCGAGACAACCAGGGCATCCGGCCTAGCCAGCACGGGTTCGTGAGAGGCAGGTCCTGCTTGACCAACCTGATCTCCTTCTATGACCAGGTGACCCGCCTAGTGGACGAGGGAAAGGCTGTGGATGTGGTCTACCTGGACTTCAGCAAGGCCTTTGACACCGTCTCCCACAGCATTCTCCTAGAGAAGCTGGTGGCTCACGGCTTAGACAGGTGTACTCTGTGCTGGGTCAAAAACTGGCTGGACGGCCGGGCCCAGAGAGTTGTGGTGAATGGAGTTAAATCCAGTTGGCGACTGGTCACGAGCGGTGTTCCCCAGGGCTCAGTTTTGGGGCCAGCCTTGTTTAATATCTTTATCGATGATCTGGATGAGGGGATCGAGTGCTCCCTCAGTAAGTTTGCAGACAACACCAAGTTGGGTGGGAGTGTTGATCTGCTCGAGGGTAGGAAGGCTCCGCAGAGGGACCTGGACAGGCTGGATTGATGGTCCAGGGCCAACTGTATGAGATTCAACAAGGCCAAGTGCTGGGTCCTCCACTTGGGCCACAACAACTCCATGCAATGCTACAGGCTTGGGGAAGAGTGGCTGGAAAGCTGCCTGTCGGAAAAGGACCTGGGGGTGCTGGTCGACAGCCGGCTGACCATGAGCCGGCAGTGTGCCCAGGTGGCCAAGAAGGCCAATGGCATCCTGGCCTGTATCAGAAATAGTGTGGCCAGCAGGAGTAGGGAAGTGATGGTGCCCCTGTACTCGGCACTGGTGAGGCCGCACCTTGAATACTGTGTTCAGTTTTGGGCCCCTCACTACAAGAAGGACGTTGAGGTGCTGGAGCGTGTCCAGAGAAGGGCAACGAGGCTGGTGAGGGGTCTGGAGAACAAGTCTTATGAGGAGCGGCTGAGGGAACTGGGACTGTTTAGCCTGGAGAAAAGGGGGCTCAAGTGAGACCTTATGGCTCTCTACAACTACCTGAAAGGAGGTTGTAGCGAGGTGGGTGTCGGTCTCTTCTCCCAAGTAACAAGCAATAGGACGAGAGGAAATGGCCTCAAGTTGCGCCAGGGGAGGTTTAGATTGGACGTGAGGAAAAATGTCTTTCCTGAAAGAGTGGTTAAACATTGGAAGAGGCTGCCCAGGGAAGTGGTGGAGTCCCCATCCCTGGAGGTATTTAAAAGATGTGTAGATGTGGTGTTTAGGGACATGGTTTAGTGGGCATGGTGGTGTTGGGTTGACGGTTGGACTCAATGGTCTTAGAGGTCTTTTCCAACCTTAATGATTCTATGATTCTATGATTCTATAATATACAGTGTTAATTAAAAAAAATAGACAATGTGTTTGAAACAGACTCAGCAAGTGAAAGTAATGGTAGTCCCTATTTCTATCTATGTTTCCCTGAAATCACATTCTAAATATTGATTTAAGCACCAGGCTAAGAAAACGTGTACTCTAATGAGCATAATGTTGCTCTGGCAAACTGGATACCACATCCAAAAAACTTGATTGTTCTTAAATTAAATAGTTTTTCTGTGAAAATCATACTCTGTTATTATGCGGAACTTTCTGTCCTTTCCAAAACAGGTAAAATATCATGGTACATACTTTTTTTTCCCTGGGGAGGAAATAGTAGAATGAAAATCTAAGTGGCTGATCAGCACAACCAGACAGACTCCAGTCTGACAGTCCTTCTGTGTTGCACAATGCATTCAATGCAGCTTCTTTATCAACTGTTTTTTTTTGAAAAAGAGCCAAATTTCTTCATTAAGCCTTGTGATTTCTGTCCTGATTGTCACCTCAGTAACTTAATAGGGTCAGTTTGATAGGACAACAAAGCATGCTTAGATGTCAGGAATGTTAAAACAAAATAGGAAATGTACTGGTTGTTTAGGAAAGTGAGTGGTTAGGCTTAACTTACCTTGGAGTCTTACTACTTATTTACTTTAAGACAAGTAATTCTGTTTTCATCAATTATTTATTGAAACTTTAAAGTTTTCAGACACTGCTCTGCTTCTGACTTTTCATCTTTTTTCCTCCTTCAACTGCATCTTGATGTTGATTGTCACTTAATATTAACATCAGCTGAAGAGGGGCCATACTAAGGTTAAGACTATTGACTAAATTCCTGCTGTGATATTTTTAGGACTATCCTGAAATGTCCATTGATCCAGAATTCTGATCAATACAATCAGCAAAAATTGTAATTTTTTCTCCATTGCACATTAGGAAAGCTTGAAGTCATGATTTTTTTTTTTTCTGTGATTCCTTAGCCACAGCTTACTTACTAAGTCATGTTACAGTCGGGTGGATTATTTGACCTCCTTATCCCAAATGCCATGTTAGTTAATCTAGTAGATGCTGACATTTGATTGAAATACAGCTTTGCAAGGAGCTGGAAAATCACATTTATTGGCATGGAGGACCAAATGTAAAATTTAGGGAAATTAGAGATTTCTGGTTATCAAGGTAAATTATAAGTACATGAAAAGTACAACCTGATTTTATAGCATGATTCTCCCTTTGGTCATAAACTTTGTTACTATAATCATAGTAACTGTAGTAACTATAATCGAGTACACACTAGGCACCGAAAGCAACCTTATTATTAGAACTAGTGAAGTACTTACATGTGATATGCATGCATACTTTCGGAGATGTGTATTGTATTCAGAGGTGTAGGCAATGGTGACTGATGTCCAGCTCTGACCATGTCACAGGACAAAGGAGCCACAGCTAACAGTGTGGGATGGATGAGTCTCTTTTTCAGTAAACACGTATCTTAAGTATCATTATGACATTTATAATTTTCATCTAAATTCATCAAGGTTACTTAAACTCGAGTGTAGCATTTTAGTATGTGTTTAAGCCAAGAAATCATTTACCAGTTAAAGATTTAAGAGAGAGATGGCTGGAGTTTTTTAGCAGGTGAGGGAGAGCTGATAAACAAAAAAAGTTGTTGTTGTTGGGATTCACAACAATCGTATATTCAAAAGTAACATTTCAGCTAGACCATAACTCACAGACTCCACAGATCAAATGTTAATTAATCTTACATTTTTGACATGGTAAATCAAGAGTAATGTCAAATGCCATCTGGCCTATTTTAAGTTTAGGAGATTATCAATATTTTGAAAGCTTGGAAAAGCTGCCCGTCTCTAATAATTAGAGAGAAATCGTGCGTTATAGTGAACAATTAAGGGTGATAAAGATCATTAATCTGACTTTTATTTTTTCACAGTGAAGCTTGTTATATCCCACTAGTCATAAAAATAGGACTTGAAATGGATTAACTGAGCCATGATGAGTAGTCCTTAAAGTAACTGGAAATTAAGGTTCATGGCTTTTCTAAAGAAATAAATTTGGTATTTTTTTCTCAACATAGCTATGAAAAAATAGCCTTTCACATCTCCATTAGCTTTGCTAAAACGTAGGACTTCTCCAGGTAACATTAGTATTACAAAGTCAAATTTAAAGTTCAGGCACTGTGTAGATTTTACTGTTAGAGATTCACAAACCAAATCTTCTGGTAATTTCCATCTGACTATAAAACCATAACATCAATAACTTGCATGCATATCTTAAATGACAGGCTATAAAAATGCATTCCTACTATAAACATCTTTCAGGAACCCTTATGCTATTTTTTGTACTTCACACTGTAAAAGTTACCATAATTTCTACTTTGTTAAACATAGGGCAACTGATCTATACTAGAACACCAAAGGTGTCTTGACCTTCTGACATCACTGAGAGTTTACTATGCTTTTATGCAGCTTTAAAACAGCTGTATGCATGATGTTGTGCACACTGTGTACACACTGATTGATGCTGAGTTTCTGAAGATGGCAAGTATTTCAGATTTCTACTTTTAAAAATACATAGGTCACATAATGACAAGTCATTACAATAGTACGTTCACCGCTTGTTCTTACCTCAAGTATAGTCTCCAAAACCACAAAACGGGCCCCTTGTTTTTGTCCCCTCCTCTGCCTCTACATTCCTTTAGGATTTTCTGTCTGAAGGAGGTTCATTCATTCACTTCTTTGGTCATCCACTGGATGCACTTCTCCACTATTAGAGGTGGGTTCCTGTCTGAATTTACTCATTTTTGGCCACAGAAAAAAATCTTTGGATCGGAGAACTGACAATTTACCCTTTCGTTCAGTAATTATCCTGAAATATTCTGTTGACCCTTCCATAACTAGCAACATAATAGTCATTTCCTTCATAAATATATATATTCATATGGATATTTATATATGATATACACCAAGATAATTAGTACACAGTCCCAAGTCTGTTCCATGAGTAAGGAACACTATACTTTCACTGAAATTTCTGAAAAGAGTTCAATGTTTTTGCTTTTTTTAGTTTTAATATTTTCTTAATTTTCACTATATTTCAGTCATCTTTTAATTCCATGTTGAGATCAGAAATTATTAATAAGTAATGTTTTCATCAGAAAAAAATCCTTTTGAAAAATCTAAATATTTTGTATTTTTTATTTTATGACATAAATCTCTTGATTCAAAGCGGCATTTAATTTCAAAGTTTTGTTAAAGTGTTTTTTATGGGTTTTTATTTTTTAAAGATTTTCCTCTGTAAAAATTAATTACATTCTAAAGCAACTTGTAAGTTACAATTCACAAAGTGTATTAAATGGTTAACTGTAAAGTAAAATGAATGCATTGAGAACTATTGTACAAATCAAGTTATCTGCAAGTCTGGTTACACTAACAAATACCTCTTGCTGCTCTGGTTGCTACTGCTATATTGTATTGGACTCGGAAGCTTCAGTCATTGACCAGACATTTTTCCATCATAACTCTCCCATACTGCAAAGACTTGTGCTTTTGCTATGCTCACCTATAGCAAGTGGTCTCGCTGAAATCCTTAGGACTACTGAACATGCATTAGGTTAAGCAGATGGTACTGCTTTGTTTTGCTATTGCAATGGACCACACAAACTGTACTGTATTGCCTGTATTAGATGGTGTATCTTGAGATACAAGAATGAAGAATTATGTAATGTCATATTGACAAAAACTCTGGAAAACAAACAGTTTTATCAAGGTAACATGACTCCTGTGGGGCTTATATCTAGCTCATTTCTTACACTGTGTTGCAGACAGCAATAGCCAATTTATAGGCCCAGTCAGAAAGTTCTCTGTCACAGCAGCCTCATCAGACACATACCCAGAGGTGTTTGATTTCTGCTGAGATGTTCACGTAAGGATGATATGTGACACAGCTGTGAGTTCTTTTTTTTCCAGTGACTTATTTCCAGGTGTGTGATGTGTGATTTTACCTATGTGAATGGAAAATGTTATGTGAAAGGTGAAGGCTCAGTGAGGTAAAGTACAAGTGGATTGTGAGTGTGTCCATTGCTCATGGACTTGATCTTCATCACTTGATCTAAGTGATGCCAAGAGATGCAGAAGTCTCAACTCTGAGATACTGATCCTCTATAACTATTCATTCAGGCCCTAAATCCTATCTGGTTGAAAAAAATTTCTTCTTCTCAGGTTTTCTAGGAGTCATAAATTATAAATGTTACTTTTGTGATCTCTCTGGAATATTCTCAGACTGATATATTGCAGGGAATTTCATGTCTGGACTTGAGGCTGGCCATTATCCAGAAAGAACTGTAGTATCTTCACATACTTACGAGCTTTATCCAGAAACTTCTGTTGTCAAAATATTTATGCCAGCATGAACAAATGCATGTTCATCATTGTCATGCCACTTTCATCTAAAAATGTTCCTTTCACAATGCAAAATCATTAAAAGAAGTAGCTAAGGAAAGTCCAGTAAAAGTCATATTCAGAGGCATTTATATAATACAAATGATAATGTTTAATCAATGGTGATTGTCCCATTCAAAACACCATATTAAACTTGATGGTCCAAATCCTCAGATCATAACTTGGCTGAGCTCCACTCAAGTTAATGCATACAGAAAGTTTTATATCAGAAGAAGATCTATCCCTGAGTTTTACATAGTTCAACAAAATCCTTCTTTTTTGGCTTTTAAATTTCTCTTCAGGGAAAGAGCCTAACGGGGCCCTGTTTACCACAAAGCACTGTGTTTCAAGTCAAGTGCTACAATTTCACTGAAAACCAAAATAGTAAAATAAGAATAAGGTAATTTCTTTTCTTAGAATCAAGACTTTTCCTTTGTTTTAGAAACATCTTTGTACTGAGGTGGCTCTTGACTTTGCTATTTGGATAAACAGTCACAGGGCATTAAAGGTAGATGAAGGGAAGTCTTGCGAGACAAACTTGATTGCTTCTGTTCTGAAATACGGGCTGTCAAGGAAAGATTCTCAGCAGTTTGTAAAGGAGTGGATTACAATCTCAAGAAAATAGATGAGGTATCTGTCTTTCCAGACATTTAAAATTAAACTGAATTAAACACTTGAAATTGTGCTTTGACAAATGATTGCTAATAGCAGGAAAATTGAATAGAAGATGCAGATTTATTTCACCTTAACTTCTTTGTTTCTCATGCTATGTTCTGTAGTCATTTTGCTGTAATAGTGCACATTATTATAGTGCTGTGGAAATTTTGGCCCACTGAATTAGCTCCTAATACCTTTACAATAAATGAAGAAGTGGCAGGAGTCTTCTTTGCCTCTAATGTCTTCCTAAACATAAACTGCCTATCTCTTTCAATTTATTTTAAGGTTTTAGTGCCAAAAGCCTCAGCATGGTGAGTTGTAGCCAGGAAGTTTTGGTCTTTATCACTTAATTAAAATTTTATTTTGTTTAGCAGCTATGTTCTTTAGTACCTTTGCTGCTTTAAAATTGACCTGCCATGCTTCATTGTTTTAAAGTACAGGGCATGCTTTCTTGTTTTACAGTATGAAAGAGCATATGTATAGATTTTTTTTTTTTTCTATTAAATGTCTTCACTTAACGGGATTGGATTTTACTGCTTTATTGCTCCTGGTTTGTTCATGTTGTCCTTTTCTACGTTTGAGATTAACTGATTTTAGAACTGAACTTTTTAAAAGCTCAAGCCTTCCTGTGCTAGATAATTATATTTAAAATTAGATCACAAGCTCTGTAGTAGCAGAACTTCAGCTGACTGGTGTAAGAAACCAACAATGATGGGTTGACTGCTGGGTCCATCTATTACTTTATCCTCCCTCTAGCAGGAATATATACTTGATTTTGGAGCAAACAGGAACTTGACCATTGCTAGTAATTGAAGGCTATCAAGGAAGCAGGGAATCTCCCCCCTTCCCTGCAACCAGCCCATGTAATAATGTGCTATTGTGCAAGTATTGTGTTATGATACTGTATTGATTTGTATGGCCAGAGCGTGGTGCTCTAAGTTTTGGTTTCTAAGATGTCTCTCCATCTGGGGGTGGAGGCACCCATGGTCTGCACCAGGGAGGAGAGCTGAGCACCCACCATGCCATGGCTATACCCAGGATGAAGTGTGCCCCGCACTGAATGGCATGGGGATGGAGACACCTGCCTCCTCCGTTTCTCCCTGTGGAGAGACTGCCACGGCTCCAAGCAGCACACTAGTCACGCCAACTGCTCATTTGAGCTCCAGCCCCGGGTGAGGCATTGCTGAGTTACTGGCTGCACTTCTCCCCTCTTCATTTATGTCCTCGCTGTGAGCTCATAGGATTTTTGTTATCCTCTGGAGTATGCGTCCCGTTCATCCTAACCAATTAAAACTAATTTCCTTGAAAGCTGGGTTATTGCAGGTGTATTTGGAAGTAATGTAGGGCAAAGCCATTTTTTCTCTTTCCTTGGTACATTTTTTATTACTGTTTTTAGGGGAAGAAGGAATTGGATTTTGCAGGAAGTCATGACCTTTGCCTGCAAAAGCTTCCATCTGAATTTTGAGATGATGCAATAGTGGCAATGTCTAAAAGTAGAACACAAAGAGAGGCAGAAGTGAGAGTGAGAGGGATAGTGATTTATTAATCTATTTCAGCCTACTTGTAACACATCTTAGGAGACTGAAAAAGAATTTTGAATGAGCCAAAAGAAAGGGTCAATACAGCACCCTGCAACACTTTAAACTAGAAGGTTAGGAATTTCCACAACCACTGTCTGCTGCTGGATAGGTAAAACACACAGAAAAAGTGTCAGCCATGCAATTAAAATATTGAAACAAAAAGATTTAGTGAATATCATTTGTAAAAACTGCATTAATGCATATACTTACCAGATAACTGCTCCCCATAAGAATCATAAAAAGCACTGGATAACTTTCATCCTCATAAGATTTAGAGCACGATGTAAGTACTCTGTTAAAAGTGTTAAGTGGTTTGTTTAACTAGAAAAGCTATTGTGGGAATTATATAATGCAGATTCACAGGGAGTGTTTCTTTGATAAGAGCACTGGATAGCAGGGCTCATATTGTTTGATTATATGCATGATTTACAGATGCGGTTTGATGAATGTATATTGTGTCTCTCCGACTTCTTAATGTTTCTGAGTGTTCACTAGTTGTCATTGCTTCTGAGATGTTTTTTGTAGTACACACTTTGCAGGAGACCTAAAACCTGTGTGATAACATAAAGAGCATGTGTCTTTGCAAGTACCTGATCCTTGTCATTGGGACTGTTGAATGTTGTTGTTAACCTGTTTTTGCCAAACCATATTTGATGAAATAGAATAGAACAGAAACAGGGAAGAAGGAACCAAACCAACTTTTTTACCAAGATTATTTTGGGCGTTCTTTGTGAAATAGTCAAGAGAGAGATCTTGGAGTTTTCTGACATAATAAGCATGTGCACCTGAAAGAAAAACAGCATATATTTTAAGAAAGTGTGACATTAAAACCAGTACATTGACATGAATGCTGAGTATGCCTCTGTATGATTTTGTTCTGAAGTGACCTGTATCAATTAAAAAATGACCACTGAATCCTATTCAAAAAAGATTTTTGATAATAATAAACCTTGCTGTATGAAAGAGTGGACATATTTCATCCACTTGTCCAGTGAGCTCCATGAATCCAGCAAGATTAATGGAGTTGCAAGAAATGGAAGAAAAATTCTCTAGACTTCCAGCCTTCTTATGGAGATGTGGTTTGCATGTCAAACTGTTTCTCATCCTCCCAAGAATAGACTTTGCTTTCTTTAGGTGAACAATCATTGCAGTAATCTGTTGAGCTAAAGATTGTCTAGCAAATACAGTCTTGCTAGACAGGACAATCTATATTGTGTTATTTCTTTACATAGGGCTTATTCATGAAATGGCACATAAATATGAGGGAAAATACTTGAAACCTAAAATCAGAATGAATGTTCTTTGAAACAGGTATACAACTCTTCAACTTGAATGAGCTATATTGGGGTTTTATCACTCTTGTAAAGTATTTCTTTTCATTTAGACAGTAAGAGCAAACAGATGCTTCAACTTCTATTGTTCAGCAAAATAAATGAAATTATTTAAACTTAATGAAAAAATGCAAAGACCTGGAATATGAAATACCCATTCAAATTTTTGAAGTTCGATAAAATTACAAGAATCAGCATCCAATACTAGAATAATTTAGGTGAATTTAACCATGAGATGTCTCTCTGGTTCTCGGACTCTGAGACACACATTAACTCCATAAATATGTGAAGGATTCATGTATTGCAGAGCCATAAAATAATGGAATAGAAGTTCCCTGCAACAGTATGCCATAAAAACTAATCTTCAAAAATAAGGAGCATTTCTGATGTATAGCATTACCTTCATACAGGTTGTACATAGAAAATAAATCCATGTTCGAATAACACAAATACATTGTAAATTAAATTACTTATTACTTAGGCAATGCTAGAATCAAAGTAGAGGTAGTCCTCCTTTATGTCTGTTCTGCTTATGCATTCTAATCCCATTTTATTTTTGTTGTTTTCCCCTTTGTATGTAGCACAGGGGTTATGCAGTATGTACAATGCTGCCTTAATGAGCACTGCTATGTAGCGTTTGGCTCAACAACATCTACCTCCACAGAGGCCAAACTGATTTTCATCATGGATTTTTCTTTGGAGCTTATCATATTCACAGATAAGTGGTTCATAAACAGTAATGTCTGTGTACCAATAGGGCTGAATTAAGTTTACAAACGTAGCCATGATTCTGGCTCTTCCCACATGTGATGAATTTAATTTTACCTGTTTAAGAATATTCTTTCGATACAAATTTTGTGTGTGCATGCATGTATGTGTGAAATTTCCTCAGTTTTGGTTTCTGTTGTTTGTTTTGTTTTTTTTTTTTTTTAAATAAACTGAATTATGCTGACAGCCATGTGAATCATCAGCACTGTTGAGGCTTTTTGATCCACCACATAAATTTCTGTCACCTGCGATAATAGAGTAGCTGATAAAGCAGTAGGCTGTAATTCTCTCTGGTCCTTCATGAAAGGGTGAAAGTGTTGGAAAATAAAAGAGAAAAAAGCAAGACTCTGAATTCTGTTCCTCGTTGTGGAGTGAACTTCAAACCCAACTCTTTCTTTCTTGTCCATGATCTTTTCTCTCTCCCCTGAGTCTTCCCCCTGGTCTCACTCTCCTCACTTCACTGGTTTCTATCCTCTCCTTAGGTGCCTCATGATAGCTCCAGTTTCCTTATCCAGACACTCGTACTTTTCTCCTCCCAGCTTCTGGTTCTTCATTGCTTCCCCCTTTTCACATTTCCCCTTTTCTAACTGGTTATGAAGTGCACCTCAAAACCTCATCTCAGCTTCTCCCTGTCTCTTGAACAACTTTGGGTGCTAGCACATGTCCCTGACTTTAACCTCTCCTTTCAGGCACAGCAGCTCATGGCTTCTCCATTCCCCTTTGCCCACCCACAGGTCTAACACTTGTCTTTTCCATGGACAGGCCAGTCAGCTTCTTGTCCCACTCCTGTGGCTCCTACCAACAATGTCACTGGGATCACAGGAGTGATGGCCTCTTCTCTAGGGTTAAGTGCATCTGTTAAATAGTAATGCTGAGAGGTAGATTCAGGGAGATAGCTTCCCAAAAAACAGCTAATGGAAAGCAGGGGTGCAAAAAATTCAGAGGGGTCTCCTCATCCCTGGGGAAGCATAAAGCAGGGGATGGATAAAGCCTACATTTCTTACTGAAATCTGCAGTCTTAGGCAGTTGTTGTTGGTCCTAGTTACAGATGCTCAAAGATGCAACTGAAGGGAATGCAAAGCTCCCAACTAGCTCATGTTCATATGTGAGCTTCAAGGGATTTAGCATGAACTGTAATCAGTTTCTACTGAATGTGTGCAAACTACCTTTACCAAAGGCAAATTTGGAGCATATTTTACCCCAAAACATCAGAAGGAATGTCTGTGACTTGGAGAGGGTCCCCTACTAAATTTCAAGTCTCATCAGAGTATAATAGTGGGAGCCATATTAAAAAAAATCCCTAACATTTCAGGAAGGAATTAACAGTATATTTTCCCTTGGTCTTATTCTCTGAAATGATAAAAAATCTTCACAAAAGATAATAAAACCAAGCCTAATACATATAACCGATATGGAAAGTCTTACCCTGACACTTTAAATTTAATGAAGTGGTAAGTAACTGGAAAATGGGTCTAAAAATGAAAAATATTGGTCTGCTTTAATAATGAGAAATGTTTTCAATTCCATTGGATAACTGTAATAATTTTCAATTAGAGAAAATAGGCTATCAAGCTAACACACTTCTATGTGGGTCGCTTCCATTAAGAAATATGATAAATATAGAAAATAGTCCAGTCAGCTAATTCTTTCTAGCAGAAGACTATCTCAGCTCTCCTCTGTGATAAATAAATATGGCAGTTGGTCATGAGGTCTGAACCGTCCTAGAGAAGCTGTATAGAGAATAACAGTAATGCAGCATTCAGAAATTGTCCCAAGATTTTACATAAAGAAAGCAAACTTCTGGAAATAACAACATACAAAACTGTAATGAAAGGTTCATTCTAGGAGAAAATGGGCAAATATTCACACCATATTGCTTACTTTTGGCCAGCAAAGTTGTTTTTATTGTTAATTTATATTAAAAACTGATTTTTTTTTTTCAGTTTATCTGAAAAAGGGAAAAGCTGGAGAACGTATGTTAATAGTAGATAGCTATGAATTTAATACACACAGCAATCTTAAATAAGAAGGTGTCAGTCTAGCTAGCTGCATTTCAGAGAAAGGCTTAACTTTACTAATTAAATTTTAAAGTATAAAAATTTTCAAGGCCAGAATAACAATAACAAATGCTATGTGCTGTTTACATAGCAACAATAGGACCCAGAATACAATATGCTTCAGTCAATCATTCCTCTTTCTCTCACATTTCAAAATGATACTATATTGGTGATAAGAGGAAATAATTTAATCTTTAAAAAACATATTTATTAGCTACAGCAGGTAAATTGGGCCATACAATTTTTTTCCATATAGCAATAATAAGGCACCCCAATCTGCCTTTTCACAGGGGAGTGTACTTGAGGTTCTATCAAAACTGGTATTTTAAAAGCTTATAAGATTGCTTTGCTAAAAATGGCTCCATTCATGTTACCAAATAAAAAGCTACACAAATGTAATGAAAAAAAGATTATCCACTCTGCCATCATTAAAGGAAGTCAATTATCAGTTGGACCAAAGGAGTTTTTAATTGAAGTAATTAAATTTGAGGTTGTGTGACGTTGCTGTCATTTCAGTGAGATCCTTCTGCACTTCCCTGTCACTGATTTATTCAGACAGTAAAAGTTGGATGAGTGTAGATTTTCTGTTAATATACTAAATTATTTTCTATCTGAGCTGCTCTCAGATGATTTTACAGTGCTTTCTTGGCAACAGATCATATTTTCAACCTTTCCATTAGAAACGTCTATTGAAATTTGCTTTAAATGCATAAAAATAGCTAGCAGCACAACTTTTTCTGTTTTTTCCTCTCTTCTGAAAAGTTTAATAACTGAAGCATAAGCTCTTGAGAAAAGTAAATAATAATAAAAAAAAAAAAGAGAGAAAATTTTACAGAGTTTTTACTAAGATTTTTATTGAAAACAATATTGTTTTTCTGAAATTCACAGGAGTGTTATGAAGAGAGGAAAAAAAAGGGTGTGCTGCTTATCACACCTTCTCCAAAACAATCTCTAACAGATTAAAAGAAGTAGAAGACATCACTAACACCTTAAGAAAATATTTCACAGTCACGTTGTCCATTGAACATCCTATTTAGCGATCCACTGAGAAATCCACTGGGCACCCTTGGGTGACGGTGGCTAGGTTCCCTGGCCCCCCATGAAAAGGCAATTTGGGCTCCCAGGTGCCTCACTTCCCAACCATTCGATGCCTGGAAGTGAGCTGAAATTGCAGATGAGAGCGTCATTGATCTTTGTCAGCCACTTACAGATCTCTGTTAAATCAACTCTGTCAACTCCTGTTGTTTGCAGGTGCGTAATATGCTAAAACCCCCAAGAAGTTTTTCCCCGAGCATGCAGCGTATACCTACAAATTCTTGCTGTTTGCTTGAAAGAAGAGGCAGTAACACAGAACAGCTGGAAAGACACATTTGTAGCAAAGGTACCAGTGGGCTCAAGAGAGATGAACATCCATTTGGAAACAAGAAGAAAAAATTGTGGGGGCTTTTGGTCATTTTAGGCTAGTTTCTGCTTTCAGGTTCATTAATATAAAACTGTAGTGACTCAGATGACTTCAGTGCAGTTAATTCAGATTTGCAGTTCTCTCCAACTATTATGAAGACAGAACTCACAGATCGTAGGTGTGGTAAGTACCATAAGATGTCATGATGACCATTTCCCACTCAAAATCAGGATCTGTTACATCAAATCAGGGTTTTGTTTTGTTCTGTTCTGTTTTGTTTTGTTTTTAAAGCTGCAAGGATTGAAATTGAATGCATTTCCTTGGGGTTCATTTCCAGTCATTCTGTGCCTTGTTGAATCTAATCTCAATCTCCCTTTCTCCATTTCAGCTGGCTATTCTTTGTTCTTCCCACACATGACAAGAAAAAGAGTTTATTCTCTTCTTCTTTATAACTAGTTTATAGACCTTTGCAGACCGATGTGTCCTGCCACTGCTTTTGATGCGTCTTCATCAGTCAGATTTTCCAGACCTTTGCTATTTCTTAGTACTCATCTTTGGGGTCTCTACAGTTAAGCCATATCTTCCTGAAATGCAGCATCCAAACCCAGAATGCTTTGGGAAGCAGCAGATACCAAGGGAGTCTGAAGAATTACTTAATATCTTACAAACAAGACTGCTTTTACTACATTTTGCAAGTATTTGTCTTCTCTTCTGTAACAGTGTGACACAGCTGACTTATGTGCAGCTTTATAATACTTATGTCCTTTCTCTTTGGACAGTTATTTGAATAGCCATCCTCCATCCTCACTTTGAATCCTTATACGTTTGAGATATTTTGAATTGCATTCCCCATTTTCCAGGCTGTAGCTCCAATTAAAACATTTTGAATTATTATCCTGAGCTCCTGTGTACATGCAACCCCTCCATCTTGGAGTAATTTGTAAATTTAGGAAGTTTATTCTCTATTTTTCATTCAGAAATTAACATCTGAATCTTACCAGACACTGGATAGATCATCGTGAAATACTATGCAATATATTTCTTCTGCTTAACCCTATATTTTCAAATAATTTTAAAATGAAAATAAGCATATATCTAAATAGTTCAAATAAGTAATTTACAATTAATTGATCAAAGTAGTATTTGATAGAAAATTTGCTCTTTCCTTATTATGTAACTGCTTAATCATATTTTAGGTATTGGGTCAAATTTCTCCCTTACCATGTAGTTCCACTGTTGCAGTTGCATCAATAAGCTTGCTGCATGTGAATCATAAAAACCAACAAGTTACCTGGTGCCAAATGTATTTTCATAACTTACACATATTTTTTGTACTTCTGTAATAACACTTTGTCTTCATGTATTGCTGTTCATCACTGGCTCAGCCACCACATAAAACAATTTAATCACGTCTCTTTGCAGATGAGAAAGCTGAAGCACCCAAGAGATTTGCTCCAGCTCATAGGTGAAACAAAGATATAAACTCTGTTTCCTGAAATGAAGTCTCAGCCAGTGTCTGTGCATAATGAATATAGTAAGAATTTCTGGGTGTGCTTTTCTGCAGTAATGTAATTTCTGCTGACAAAAAAGATTTAAGGATTCATTAACTTACCATTCAAAGTTTTCCCATTTTGTCATTAACATTAAAAAAAGCAAAACAAAACAATTCCCCAAACACTGCCCTTACTTTTTTTTCCTTTTTTTTGGATAAAATACTGTTAGCAAGCAGTTCTCAGAGTCCTTGGGAACCTCAAATATCCCAGTTAGTTGTTGGTACTTCTCTGATTTGTGTAATTTGTACATACATTTTTTTATTTTGAACATTCATCTCTAACTATACACTTTGGTCATTAAACCAAGCCACACACGCTAAGTAAGACTCTGTTATCTCTATCTTCATCTCCTCTTCTCGCTTGTGCTAGAGGCATATATTTATGCTCTATCAGTGCTTCTGCTCACTTCAGTATGAATATTCTGATGAGCCATGTAACTCTAGTCATACAGTCAATATGGCCTTTCCTTACTGTTTTATGCTTTGAAAAGTTTGCAAACTGCATAGGTCAGTGAGGCTATTTAGACTGAAAAAAAAGTGAAGAAAATATTCAGTAGCATGGTATGTTGCACTGGCTGGACTGAATATGTTTTCTTGGTCTGGCATATAGTGGTGTTGGTTGGAACAAAGGTGCTTTCATATTATCCTAAATGGAAGGCAAGTCAGGATGGAAAGAACATTTTTTCCCCCCCTTCAAAGGAGTTCCAGCACAGCTTGCTTCTTACTTTCTTGTGTACTTAAGCCGTTTCCCTGGAGGCCTGTCTTCATTGAAACATGATGCTAACATAGTAGTTTTCCCCTTTGGGCCTGTGCATGAAACCAAAACTCTGTACTCTTCAACCATGTTCTTGTCAACATCACACTGACATTTTTGTCCTTGGTTTTGCTTATATTAGCCACATTGCTCTGGGTGCTATCACAGCCTTTTTGCCCTTGAAAATTAGATTGGAGAATGTTTCTTTCACATGTAATTTGCAGATGTAACTGTGAGGAGAGGAGGGGAAAGAATACAGCTTTTGTTCAAAATCAAACTAACAAGCTGAAACAACAACTGAATGGATGACCTCAGTTTTTCAAATAACAGGTTTCTCCTGGCTTTACTTAAGTGGAAGACTTGTGTAGGTACTGGGATGTTGTAGAGACATCAATGGGTCTGCTGAAAGAGAAATAAAATATATGATATGATTCATAAAATACAAGTTGGGCGTGTTTAATAGAACAAATCAGAACAGGTCTTTCTGTTGCAAGTGTGTGGATGACATATAAACTACTTATCCTGCTCTACTTCTCAGATTGAATATGGATTTGATAAATTGGTTTGTGCTGGAACTGAGGAAATTCTTATGTCACCTAAATTAAAAAGCATTCAGAAATAAATTTCCCCGATTCTCACACAAATATGAACCAAATACATTTTATCTTTTCTCCTCCCCACCCAGTTTCTGAGCAACCTGCCTGTAGAGTTGAACATCCTTTGGAAGCCCTAGATAAAGAGATCTGCCCCCAGAACCGCAAAACTCTTAAGGCTTAAAATGTAGTGCTAATTTACATATAATCCATGAGTTTTAAAGGGGCAAATTTAATGCGGGAAATTACACCTCAGAAGCTTATGCTGTAGCCCTCCTAATCTCTACCTGCACTCCCAGGCATTTCATTTAGGGTAGTTTTCTCTCAATGAATTTATTTTTATAAGCAGAAAGAGGAGAGAAATACTCAGTAAAAAGATGGAGGAGGTCCTGTCTTGGGTTCTGGAAGACACTTTGAAAATGTAATTGATTTACTTTAAAATAATACCCTTATTCCATTGTGGTTTTCACTCTCTCCCTTACATGCTCCTGAGCTTTCTGCTCCTCATACAGAGCAAATGAATACAGAGCAGGATTCATTTTCTTTATTTAATTACAGTAGTAAGTTCCAAGAGATTCTGGGCACTACCTACAACTCCCTTTGAAGGCAGTTAAGAAAACAGGTCCTCACCATTTCTCAAAACTTGATGATCTGATAGAATACAAAACAAACCCAAATTGTCCGACTACTATTAATACAAGACGAAAATAGGACACATTTTAGTTTTCTTTCCTTTTTATATCCTTTGTTGCTGACAATACTTCTAGTGTTCTGTGCCTCGAGAGAGGATTTGAGTTTAGTTTATATATGAAGAGATTTTAAAGTACAATAACTGCTCCTTGCCTTTGGGATACCCTAGGCAAACTGCATATTAGTTTTCTTTAGCATGTTTCTCCTTGTTTGTTTTTGTTGGTCTCTGGAGCTGAAAGATCTGGATTGCCAGCCAGACCTCTGGGCAAAGCTCGCTGCACCTGAACTGGAATCTGCCTCAGCAGACACCAACTTTTTCCCAGTTCCCGCTTTCACACGGTGAATAGGTACCAAGCATTTGTGAGCCTTTTATGTTCTTCTGAAGCATCCTCGGTGCCAAGGTCCTTGATGTGCTGTTGCTGGAATATGCCAGAGCTGAGCTGCAGTGTATTGCAGGGCTGTCCAGCTGGTGTCTGATAAGCCTGGACAACCCCAGTGTAGCTCTGCCTGCTGCCTAAGCTGTTTTCTGCCATCGCATAATACAAAAGCATATCTGCTGTCTGGGTCTGGCACAAACGGCTATAAAGGAGTCAAGGTCTTGTCAAGAAGTTGGACAGATGTGTTATATTATGCTTAGTGCAAAGTTTTCATTAAGCCCATATGACTTTTCTCTTGATTATTTTTAATACTACCCACTGTATTGCTTTGTGGTTTACAGGTGTATATTATTCTGTAAATTGTAATTCTCAAGTTTTCATAGATATGCCCCTGAAACTTTTTAAGAATCTTTCCACCATCTGTAAAGTGAAAAAAAGAACTATTTTATCAGCTGCCAGCAGCATTTCATTTGCTAGTGACAAATCTTTATTAGGAGTCTGAAATAACTTGTGAATAAAGTACTGATCACTGTGGGTCAATAAAATACATCAAGCCATAAATACTCTAATACATTTTAGCCATCCTGACAGAATGCATTTTTCAGACATTCCCCTTAGTACCTACAGTCGGATCAGATTGGTTTATCTTTGTGTAAATTCTGTACAGTCCTTCATGGAATAAGAATGAGCATTCATGTAACGGCTGTAATATCCCATTCTCTCTCTGTACTTCTCAAACTGCAGAAATCCCAAGCCTACACCTTCTGGCAAAGCTCCAAACCAATGCTGAGCTATGCGCTATTCCTAGTGTATTCCCTCAAACATTTGTGGGGCAGACAATGCAGACAAGGACAGCTGGGGCACTCAAGGGAGCCCAAGAACATGAATACAGACAGGAATCTTCCTCAGTGTAATGGTTATGTACTTCCAAAATGTTAAAAGTCACCACCTTTGCCACGTGAATACTTCTGGAAAGCATTTTCTATCACAAAGGAAATAGAATGAAAGTTATTGTATTGCCTGCCTTATTAGCTGGAGCTTCCACAAATCAGCAGAAGATAGCAGTATGTAATGGCACAGACAGAAAGATGGGAAATGCAGAACTCCTGTTTTGGACTACTACTTTTGTTTTTCTTTTTATTATAGTGTTTACAACTCATTGGGATGGGATAAACAGGTATTAAATCTGTGGGTGAACACATAGATTTCTACTTACAGTCAGGAGACATTAAAAGAAAAGGCAGTTTTCTCCTGCTGCTCTTTGCCTCTTGCACGCTCAGGTGAATAGCTGCTGTTAGAATCAATATCAATTACCCATCTTAAACATTTTTGCTGCTACTGTGAGCAGCTTAGGAGGGATTTTAGCAGTAAACTGAGGGTCTTCTTATGGACAGAATAATTTTCAACACACCAGAAGACTCTGTTTGGGTTTTGTTATTTGAATCACCATGATTTTGGGCACTGGAACTTAGCACAGTGGTAGTAGTGATGGTTGGAAGGTGGATCTTGTCTTCATCTAGAAGGATTTTAAAGGTTGATGGGTAACCCTGCTAGGTTGTAAGTGTCAATTTATATTTCTGTTTATCCTTTTTAAATTATAAGTTTTTAAATTACAAATCTTATAAAACACATAAATTTACACTGCGTGTGGTGTCTTCATGGATTAAAAGCACAAGATACAGTCACCTGCTCATTCACCCCTGAGAATCGGCAAGTGCTGCACTGGGATTATAGTCACTGATGCTCTCCCACTTTGGGGGCAGAGAGTGGCAGGATCTTAGGAAGCAGCTCAGAAAGGCACTCCACAAATCTAACATGTTCATCCTACTACTGACATGCCAAATTGTTGCTAGTTCACAAGCTTTTGGGAATTGACCCCTGTCTGTCCACCTTTTCTGAAATGTCTGTATGGCGAATGTAAGTTCCCTGATGGTAGTTTTGCTTTACTTAACTACTCTTTCCACCTCTTTAGAAATAACCTTGGACTCTAGGGCTATTTTTTTCTTATTAAGCTAAACAGTTTGAGGTCTTGGACCTGAGTGCTAGCTCACAATTATCACTTCTGTGAAATTATTAGCATTCTCCTTGGCACATTTGGCATGTGACAATAAGCAGGCTCAAATTCTAGGGCCAGTTCTGTTCAGTATTTTTATCAATGATCTGGATGCAGGAGTTGAATGCACCATTAGTAAGTTTGTTGATAATACCAAGCTGGGAGGTGCTGTTGACTCTCTTGAGGGTCAAGAGTCCTTGCAGAAGTATCTAGATAGATTGGAGCATTGGGCAATCATCAATGGCATGAAGTTTAACAAAAACAAATGCCGGATTCTGCACCTAGGATGGAGTAACACCGGGCACGAGTACAAACTGGGAGAGGAGTGGCTGGAGAGCAGCCCTGCAGAAAGGGATCTGGGGGTGCTGGCTGGCAGCAGGCTCAATAGGAGTCAGCAGTGTGACCTGGCAGCCAAGAGGGCAAACCACATCCTGGGGTGCATCAAACACAGCATAACCAGCCGGTCAAAAGAGGCGATTATCCCGCTGTATTCAGCGTTGGTGCGGCCTCACCTTGAGTACTGTGTGCAGTTCTGGGGCCCACAGTTTAAGAAGGATGTTAACGTGCTTGAATGCGTCCAGAGGAGGGCAACAAAGCTGGTGAAAGGGCTGGAAGGAATGTCCCATGAGGAGCGGCTAAGGGCTTTGGGCTTGTCTAGTTTGGAGAAAAGGAGGCCGAGGGGCGACCTCATTGCTCTCTACGGCCTCCTGCGGAGGGGAAGTGGAGAGGGAGGTGCCGATCTCTTCTCCCTGGGGTCCACTGATAGGAGGTGTGGGAATGGCTCAAAGCTGCACCAGGGGAGGTTCAAGCTGGACATTAGGAAGCATTTCTTTACCGAGAGGGTGGTCAAACACTGGAACAGGCTTCCTGGAGAGGTGGTCGATGCCTCAAGCCTGCCAGTGTTTAAGAGGCATTTGGACAATGCCCTTAATAACATGCTTTAACTTTGTCAGCCCTGAATTGGTCAAGCAGTTGGACTAGATGATCGTTGCAGGTCCCTTCCAACTGAAATATTCTATTCTATTCTATTCTATTCTATTCTATTCTATTCTATTCTATTTGCTGTCTGGACATAGGATGCCAGGGGTTAGCACAGGTTAGCAACCATCACAACAGTCAGTTCTGACAGACTGCCTTCGCTGGGAAGAAAAGAGACTTCAACTCTGTGGATGTGAGCTGTGCCATGCCATATGGCCCCAGGCCCAGAGAAAGATCCCTCGGCCATTCTACCAATAAGTATAGGTATAGCTGTGAGGTTGACATAACAGGGAGAGGAAAATTACGGCTCTACAAATCCACGTTGTCCAGGTTAGCAGTTAATAAATTGCACATAAGCAAAAATTATATTATAAGGAGCCAGAGAGAAAATAATAGATATGAAGAGCACGTAAACATCTTTGACTAGAAAGAACAGTAAACATGAACTATAGATCCAAACAATATTAAACTGACCTGCCATGTAAACAGTATAAAAATGAATTGCAGCAGCTGTTGGTCCCATGTGTTCACTACACAACTAGGCCAAACTTTAACTGAGTATGGGTTTATTGTCTAAGTACAAAGAATAACAGGCAAGTTTCAATAATACACGAGGTTAGGAAACATAGCTTTTCATCTCCTGAACATGTAGTAAAGGGTACATTATTTTCCCTCCTAAAGGTAGGGTGAAAAGTAAAAATGATAAAAAATTACAGAGAAAGTAAGTTGTGTGTGTGTGTGTGTGTGTTGGCATTAATCAAATTATTTCACTTAGATAATCATAAAATATTTTATTTTTTATGTCTGTAATGTCTTGCTTTAATATTTTTTACTGAACATATGTTCAAAATGAAAAGTCATTGTCCATGAGAAAGATGATTTCTATGTTGATTTTCAGTTGAAATTTTTTCCCAATTAAAACATCTTGCGTCATTTCCTACAACAATATGCATTTCCATGTGTTACGACCCAGACTGGGTGACTCAGGGGGTCGTAGCGGTTTCGTGATTCCCTTGGGCTAAATTAAGGTGAAACGACACCAGGCGATCAATTTAATGCTTTATTTAGGGCACAAGCAACTTAAACTTGGAAAGCGTAATAATAGACGGTGTGAATTCTAGTGAGGCATTTATGCGAAGAAAAGGAAGGAGAAGAAAAGAAAGAAAGAAAGGGGGGGAGAGAGAGAGAGAGAGGGATTTCACCACCCTCGGGTCCCGCGATGACGACTGCGGACCTGTCGATGCTCTGGCGGTGGGCGCGCAGGTGGCTCCTGGGAGTGGCGCTTTTTATAGCCTGGTCCCCGCCTCTCGGCTGCGCCGGCCACGCCCCTCGGGGGGTTATGTAACCCCTGATCTCCTGCGCAGGCGCCACCGTGGGGGTGGTCGCGAAGGGGTCTTTTGGGTGGGCGTGAGCCCCTTCCTCAGATGGACTCTGTATGACCTCGGGCCACATATGGTGCGTCGTCATGCCGGGCCTACAGAACACGGGACTGCGCACCCTCCAGCACGCCCTCCCCGACCCCTGCCTCTCAGCTGCCGTCCGCCCTTGCCATGCAGACCGCAACCTGGTTTGCCACAATGTTGGAGACATCGGCGTACAGTAACTCTTTCAGTCTCTCACACCATGACATGTCATTTTTTAAAGAGAATTGTTTGGCCTAAAGTTTCCTAGCCAACTCTCCTAAAGGTCCTTGACTCAGTGGTATTGAAAGCTCAGTGTCAGCCAGAGTCGAGACTAAATTAAGTCTCCTGACAAAAGGCTTGGTCAGAATACTACAGCTTTTTAGCATTGGCTAGACTTACGGTTATTTGAAGAGGACCTTTTTCTCATGATATCTGAACATTTCTGCTTATAATCTCAGTCAGATTCAGAGGGAAGCTACAGCAATTTTTCAGAAACTTCAAATTTTTCAAGGGTTGCTTTAATTTTTTTTTTTTGTTGTTAGTCAGCTTTTTTCATCTCCGGATAATACGAATCTCCTCTGCACTGATTTATAGTTAGTAAATTCAATCCTATAAAAGCATCTGCTTCAGGGAGTTAACGACTCATTTTGGTGTCCCATACTGTAACTAGAGGCATGCTTCCTTCCCAAGGAGCCCCGACAGGACGGATGATATGTGGAGAGGCCAGTGAGGTTCTGAGCTGGAACACGAGGGGTTTTTTTGCACGAAGAGCCTTAAAGGGGTTAAAATATAAATCTGACATAAAGAAAACAACATGGAAGACAAGTCTCCTAGACAATGACAACACCTAGTGAATCGACTTTTGAAAACAGTTGTGGCAAAACACTACTTTGAATTGCAATATATAATCTTTCAGTGATACAACTTTTGTCACTTAATTTAAATCACTCCTCAAGCTTTCAGAATATCTCTTAAACAGAGTCGGCCCTTATTCCCTGTGCATGCCTAAGCATGTTAAAAACTTCAAATGGAAAGAAGTGATTCTACTGAGCAAGGAAAAATCGTAGACAATGAATTACCTGGAGATCTCTTGGGTCTTGTAAAGGTAGAAGCAATATGTGCTGGCAGCACAGCTTCCTTGCCTCTTCCAGCTTCTCGGAAGATATATTAGCATCTTAGATGACATGGGCATATTGTTCACCCAAGGTCTCAGCTGGTTTTAGTAATTTGTATCAGGAGACAAAGTAACAATTTATGGAATACATTTCCAGTGAGGTACATGCAAGCACTTAGACTTGCAATTTTCATTAATAGTAATAGAAGATGTATGTGGTGTTCCCCACACACCCAACTGAATATTTTTTCAATATATCAACAGAACAGATAATTACCATAGAACTGCTTAACAGCTAAGAAATGATTGCAAGGACTTTTACGTAGCTCCAGATTATGAAAAAAAAAAACAACCCTATTTTGTAACTGCACACTTATTCATAAGGTGAGAAGAAAAATTATCAGCTCCGTCTTCAGTGATAGCACAGTGCTTTTATAGCCATTTATATCTCACCTTCTAGAAGAATGACTACTAAAAGTAAATGTTTGCACTGATTTTTTTGTTTTAAGTCATCATTGGAGTTTGTGTTACAGATGCTGTAGAGATTTTCCAGTTATTTCATTCAAGCTGCTTTGGAGGGTATTCTGGTATTCTGCAGTTCTAACACATATGCAATCCACAGTTCTGTGGTACCGCTCTGGTGAGATCAGATCTTTGATTCCTTTAGACAAATAACCTTTGTCAGTCCTCTTGGATTTACACACCCTTAAAGTTCCTGCAGGAAAGGTACATTTTTCCAATTCTTCATAACACAAATTTAAGTTACTGACACTAAATATGCTTTTCTTTGCTAGCTTCTAGGGACCACGTGAAGTAAATAGTCACAGTTATTCCAGGGACTTGTGGACATACAGTTAAAAAGCATTTTGCAGAGAGAAAACAGGGGTGAGAGAGACCATATAGTTGTTTTTCTGTACCAACTCTGTCAGGCTGTCTGACATAATCATAGAATCATAGAATCATAGAATCATTGAGGTTGGAAAAGACCTCTAAGATCATCGAGTCCAACCGTCGACCCAACACCACCACCCACTAAACCATGTCCCTAAGTGCCTCATCTACTTGTCTTTTAAATACCTCCAGGGATGGGGAGGCTTACAGTTATGTCTGATTTTCCGTCCCCAGAAACTCTACTTGTTAATGTGCATAAACAAAAAACCAGATGAAAAAATAATCTTTGAACATGAACCTTTGGCTGGACAGCAGGAAGGAGTAGTGCTGGAAGGCCCTGGAGATGTAATCCATGCACATGTGGCATGTTTTCTTGCCTCCTACAGTCAGGGTAAAGTGACATCCTTTGGAGAGGGGACAAGATTGCTCATGTGCCCTCAGGAAAGCCACGTGCTGAGCTAGGAGAAATATTTGAAGTGAAGTAGGCCAAGCAGAGAAAAGCAGTGGAGGAGTCCATAGCATAAGCAAAGTGGCTGCTGAGAGGAGCAAGGGATAGGCAATCAGGGCTCTGAGGGGGTGGAAAGAATGAGTATTTTCTAGGGGCACCAAAAAGACTGCATTATGCTTGCTGCAACTAAGGAAACACCTGCTTTGGATGGACTGAAGACTAGGGGAGAGGACACAACCTTTACTGACATAGTCAATATAGGGGAGATTTCTTTTCACCCTGTCTAATCCAGCAGATCTGAGCTGCTTCTGTTATAAAGGTGAGTTGTTCTAGTTTCTGTTGAAAACAAGTGGATTAAAGCATGTAGTTGGTGTATTCCGGACCTTCCCTATCCACTTCAAAGCTAACTTAGAGTTTAATCATAGTTAGCAAGAGCTGACGTTTTAGGTCATTGAAATGAAATGGACTTTTCCTCAGCCAGGGTTTTTCTTTGCTTTGAGCTTTTGTTAGAAACAAATTAACTTTAAACATAAGTAAATCTTTTCCTCTCTGTTTTTAATCCAGTCCTATGACCCTTATGGGAGAATCTTGCCTTTGTTCTCTCTTGCGCTGGCAACAGAAAACATATAGGCAAAAGGAGTAAACCCAGCTGAAACTGGTTGCTAGTGCATCTATGGCCAGATGGCTCATCACAAAATCTTTAGAATTCAAGTAGTCATAATTATGCGCAATTAATTTTTACACAAGTAGTGCTATATTGCACAACAAAGAAAATGGTCAAAACAGCTTTTCCATCATGCATATTTGAAATTTACTGTAGCTTGAACCCAGGACTCTGCTTCTAGTTTTGTTAGTAAATTGGATGAAGAATTGTGTATAGTAACTGCCTAGAGCAATTTTAGGCCTTAATATTTGAGATGGATTCAGTCTTTACACATAAAATACCACAGAGAAATCTGAATGAAACTCTGCAAATCTATGCACATCTATTTACTTGGAGTAAACAACACATTCTCATGTCTCAAAATCCCTTGATAACCTTGTTTATTGCTCTGCTAGGTCATTTGCTGTAAATAATCACTCCTGCAATTTCTCCTTGATGAGATAGCTAGTAGCTAGTAGATTTGAAGCTGTGGGCAGGAAGGATGGATGAATCATCTGGTCCCTTGTCTCTCATAAGAGTCTGCAAATCAAAGAATTCTTACTATATTTAAAGGGCCTCATGGATTGCCACTGTGTATTTGGATCAAAATAAATACATGTATTCAAGGAGCATTTTTTCTATTAAAACAGTTGGGTCTCCACTTTAGAAAATCAGTTACTGGGGCACATTGCTATTGTCTCAAGTTTCCACATTTTTCTCCACTCCTGCTCCCTCTGTGAGGCATTTGCACTGCAAATGTAGACTCTTCTGGGTACACTGCCCTATATTTACACTCCTCTTTGTTGAGGACTTTCAGAAGTGTCTCCATGTAATTTTGGAACTTATGAACATCAAGCAAAGATGGAAAGTAAAGCAGCATCTACACTTTGGACACTGTTCTCTAAATGTCCAACCTGGTGGCCTTGGGGCAATCTAGTAGTAAATGCTACTTTTAATCTAGAAAAGGGGAACATCTTTGATAGCTGATTTGAGTGGAAATATGAAATATTTTCAGACATATAAAAAAGCTTGAGAGTAACACGGAGGATAGATTTTTCTTTGAAAGAGGGTAATAAATTAACCTAAATGAGTCCCTGGAGCTTATTTAAGATACTCTGAATGTAACAATTGAGATTACGTGCACAAGGGAACATTATTTAGTTTTGCATAATATATATTTTTTTTAAGCTTCAGTATGTACAAAAATTATTTTTGATAAGCAGTTTGTCTAATATTGCAGAAGGGGGACATTGTGTAATATTTCCAAGCACTGGCAGCATCAATGATATATGCTTAGTGTTATATATAATACTTTTTCAGAGTCCGTTGCTTGTAAAACTACCCAAGTATAAATATTTGGATTAAATACCTGTTAAACCCAAAAATTATTAGTTATTAAAATCAATAAGCATTTCTAATTAAAATTATGGTTTGTTTAAATATTTATTGAAAAGAAATAGAAATATCATGTCTTGATACCAAGTCCCTCCCAAATTAATAGGAGTGTGATTTGATGGATATATGCTTAGGAGTTAAAGAGACAGAAGTTGGATTTTCAATACTGCCAGTGACTTGCACAGTAATGTTTGGTGATTCACTTAACTTTTTATAGCTGTTTCCTTATATTGTAGTCCTAAGGATCTTTTTTTCTGCTAGGCCCCCTTTATGTAAAATAAATGCACTGTAAGATTTTCTCAAAGTTCTATGAGCTTACACTTTCTAAAGATAACTTTAAACCTCAGAGAAAAGTCATCAAGGATAAAATAATAAATGTACCAAACTTATCACCCATGCTCCACTCTGTCAAATACGACCCTCCACTATCCATATTCATATCTTAAAGCCAGGTGTAAGAAGATTTCTCACTGTTTTCAAATTCATGGATGTTTCTGTCATGTGTTCCCCAAAGTAGTTGATTTGCTATCAGCTCAGTAAGCTATTAAAATGGACTGTCTGTCCTGAAAACTTGGTAAGTTGCGCATGGATGTTGCAAAACTTGAGACTTCACTTTTCAGGAGACAATATCATACACCCATATTTGTTTGATGGGCCTGTATTAACACCACTGTACTTTTGAAAATTCCGTTTAAGGAGAGATAGGTAGAAGGTTTCAGTGGACTTTGTACAAAGATAAATTTTCCTCTTTTTAAATGTAACCTCTAGTTTAGGAAATAAAGTACTCAATAATTTTACCTGGATAATATGTTCAGGAGCAACAGTATGAGTCTTCTCTAAAACCAGAAGTTGTTAGTGAAGGGCACAGAAGAACATCTGTAAAACTCAATCACCAGTTTTCACTCTGCCACTTTTAAAAATGGCCAAGATTAAATAAGAATTTTGTTTGTAGTGTTGGAATGACTGCAGCTACTTGTTGAAATCCACGATTTTCAGATATTCCAAAGTAAAGACCACAACTCCACAAACACAAAAAAGCCACACTGACAACACAACTTCTCAAGTTATGAAGTGACATTCCTCTTAGACTGGAGTTTCTGGCTTTCCATCAGAAGCTCAATGGCCAGGAATCATTCCCTAAAAAATCAACCACCTAAGTGGAAATTTATTAAGAAGCAAAAGGAAACAAACAGGCAAACAAATAAACAAATGTCAGTAAGAAATTTGCTAAAAGAAAAGTGTAATTTCCCATTTGAACTTGGCTGGAAAAAGCTATGTGCTGCTAAGACCATTAAATAATGGAAAAGATTAAAAGTTCCCTTCTTTTGTAGCTATCCCTCATTTCTCTTTGCTTCATGACAAGAATCTACTTGGACTTATTGTTCAAACCATACTGAAGGAATAAAGGTTATTTCAAGCATGTCTGTAGATTTGGGGATTTGCTAAAGAAGATATGAAAGTATATGTACTAAAATTATTTTGTATTACAGTGAGAGAAGGGTCTTTTCTGGAAATAGTTCCTCTGATATTTAAACTAAGTCTGTTGAACTACTCAGTCTGTTGAACTACTCAGTCTGTTGAACCTGTGGTATTGGAGATAGGAACCCACAGCAGCATTAGCATGCCTACCCCCAAGAATTCCCTGCTCACCCCTAAGAAATTCAGTACAAGTTTTGAAATAGTTAATGAATGCAAAGTTATGTTGAGATGTTCATTGTGTCTTTCTACCTCAATAAAGGACGGACTTTGTTTCATATACTGTATTTTTCTGTGAAATATTTCCTAGTTATCTGTAGTGAATTTAACAATACCTATTATCCTCACTCTAAGAGCAAGGAAAACTAAAATGTTCTCAAATGTAACAGAATGGTATTTTTAGCAAGGTATTTGAAATGCATTATGCTATTATTGTCTGATGTTACAAAGGGTTAAAATGCCTGCAAGCAGTTACAACATATATATTTTTTATCTTTCATTAATATGCATTGAGTAGGTGTTAAAAATTTCAGTTGTAAAGGTTTCCAAAGTGTTTAATTTCAGAACTTTTTTTTTTTTTAAATCTTATTAGGAAATTTCCCCTATAGTATAAAGAAGAAAAAATAATTTTTATGCTATTAAAGAAGTAGAACTCAGACTATTGTGAACAATCACAAATAACCTTCAGCAGTGTTTATATATTACTTTTAAAAAGAGGTGAAGTTTCACTGGGTAAAAATGAAAGCTAGAAAGTTTGCAATGAGACCTCAATCTGTTCTCTAAGTGGTGGCTGCACTCTAAATTCCTGATACAATTGATAGCTGTATTTGCTGGTTTTTTTCAGACTTTTCATCTCCAGTCTGTGCTTTCTGTTCAGTGAGGTAGATGTTCATGAAATATTTTGTAGGAATAGCTCAAGCAACCTCCTCTACCCATTTTAATGTGAAAATTACATCTAATCTGCATATAAATTAAAACATAACAGATAATGAACCATATAAAATGGCCAACTTTTGCTTTTATCTTTTATTTTGATTCAACTACTGTTTTGGGTGGTACACTCTTTGTACTGTATCCCAAGGGTGTCATTGACAATTATCATTTCTGCCTGTTTTCACACTCTAATTTTCAATGCTACAGCAGAGAACAATGTAAACGTGTTTGTGTTTTGATAGCAGAAAATAATTACCAGACATGTCATAAGTCAGATGTAGAAAAATATGATAGATAGCGGTGCCACAAAAATAAAGTTGTTGGTTTGTTGTTTTTTGGAGTTGATTCCCCCCCCCCCCCCCCCCCCCCCGAAATGACTGAAATACAGGATAGAGATAGCTAAGCAAACTTTCAACTAGCTTTTTTTGTCTGCTGGTTGCAGTCTAACCATGACTGTATGAAATTTAGTCAAAAACCAGTCTGATTCATGGATCAGATCAGATCATTTCTGCCACTGCCAGTTTCCTATGGATAAGCAAACTAGCCAAAAATAAGCTAAAATAAGCTCTTCTCTATCTTTTCTACATTATAAGCACTAACAGGACTGTTGTGTAGACACCCTTCACACTATAAATTAAAATGAGGAAGGTTCTGACTATGTGACGTGCTTCATCCCACAGATACCAGAAACACACCACTCTCTTGGGAGATACCACATTTTATTCAGGTTGTACACAGTTGTTAACAGGGTCCTTCTGCAGCTGTTAAGGTTTGAACCTCAGTCATCTAACATGTGTCAGGAGGCAAATTTGATATCTTGGAAATGACTTAAAAAGACAAACTTACAGACGGTCTAAAATATCTGTAGGGCTAGTAACCAACAGCACAATTTGAAAGTCCTGTGAGAATAGATTTTGCATGTATGTGTTTGTTCTGGGGTTTTTTTGAGCTCTGTGAGAAAAAAACTACTGATGAAGAATACACCTATATATATTTTAAAGACATATTTCAGTGACCTGAAAGACCATTTCATATCTCTGGTACCCAAAAGGAAATACATATATGGAAATAGTAGTTTGCATTCTTTATCCAGAGAAATTAAAAATACAGGAGGGAGGCAGCATCTTAATGAAACAGAAAATTCAGAAAATATATTCAGCAATTCAGCAATGTTTGATTTCTGTTTGGCACAACATTGAAGCGTGCCTGTCCAAAGTGCCATGGTGCTTCACAGACATTGCAGAACACTTTCCGTGGGGCTGTGTTCTCCTTTTGAAACTGAATCCCTCTGTCGCTAGGTAGGGATGATACACCCATGACACAGTGGTGGCTTGGGCAAGTCATTTTGTGAGATATAGACAATTAAAGAAGTCTATTATAAAAATAATATAATCACAAAATTTCTAAATGACACCTTCTTTAATTTACCATAATGTGCTCTACCTATTTGCTGTAACTTTGCGTTCAGATCTCAACTACTCCCAAACAAAGCGCAAACTCCTCTCAGGGTACACACAGACATGGTATGGCTAACATTTTGCTTCACCACAGGACAGCCAAGATCAGCTATTTGCAGGAACAGAGCCTGTAAAATCAGTTATGGGAGTGTAGCTGAACATTTGCCTGGTGTTTGTGTCTGACTTGGGCAATTTGGCTTCAGATCTGGATGGGAGCACAGTCCGGACCATTAGCTGCAAACAGCAGCTAGCAGAAAGCAGGGAGGGCACCCGCGAGGCGACTGCAGCCCCGGAGGAAACAGGACTGGTGCTTCTGCATTTGTGTCTTGCAAGTATAGATCACCTCAGTGTCACAATGAGAGATCCTTTGAGGAGCCCCCAGCGCTGGGCGAAGACACGCTGCAACACCTGCAGCTTGCACGAGTATTCCAGTCAGCAGCATGGCATGGACAGGTTCGTGTCAAACTATCTAAAACAAAGCAATGTTACTTAGAATGACATGTAATTGTTAGAATATACAATTTCATTTTCTTCAATGTAAAATGCAGGTTGTTTACACTCTGTTTAAATACGACTTTGAAAAGAATCTGGGGTAGTATTTCTCCCCCTTCTCCAGCCCAAGAAGCACATAAGCATTTTGGTAAAAAAATCCAAGGACCAGGTGTGTTGCCTTGTCATAGTGTATGTTTTTTGTTTACAACTCCAATAAAAGTTATATATTTTTTTGTTGTTCATAGTGCATGCTACTAAAAAGGATGTGAATAGGCAGCAGGGAGGAGGGCTGCCTTTTTGTTTCATCTTGGTGTGGAGGGAAAGGAGACCACATTCTCCCTGGGAGGAGCTGTCTCTCATCACAGTGATAAAATTAGACTTGAATGCTCCTTTCTTTTATGCTCTGTTCCTCCCTTATTTGTTATTCTTATTTGGAATGTGTAAGCAATTGCAGGTGTACTCTTTTTAGCTTGATTTGGTGGATTTTCTGCCAATGTCTTGTAGGCTAAGAGCAGTTCATGAAGCAGTGAATGAGAAACACTGGTCTAGCAGCAAACAGAATGTAAAGAAAATTGATTTACAGCCTTTTTGCTGTTGCTTAGATGCTATGTGGCCATGGCCCAGTCTCTCCATCTCCCTGTGCATCTATTTCCTTTAATTTTGTCCTCTCTCCTTCTTGTTTGTACATTTAGTAAGCTGCTTATGGCTCCCATTGTGATCCTATGAAGCTGAACAGGATTCACCTCTGATCTCAGTTAGGGCACCTGGGCACTACTCTCATACACACAGTAGTGTATGTCACTTGCAAGATGAAGTGTGTAGTTTTGCAGTCTAGCCTGGTAGTAGCTGGCATAATAAAGAAAAATGGCCATACTCTGTACAGCAAATGGTTTTTAGCACCAGCACATAAGATGACAAGCAATCCAGACAGGCATTAGTATGGGCAGTCTGTAAGTGATGGACAGTAGTGAAGTTTCAGTAGTGCCATAACAATTTTATGAAAGCCATTACAATGCATTATGGTGTTGACCTGCATCGAAAAACTCAGCAAGATTCTTTAAAAGAATGACATTGCTATATTTTTATTCACATTGCTAACAAATAGTACTTCAATACTTCCTGAAATTATCCTTTGTCTTTTTACTAATGACTATGGATAGAGACTGATGATTTTTATGTATCTTTAACAATGACTTTGCTCTGGGTAAGGATACAGATGCAGAAATATTTTTAAAGAGTTGAGTGCCAAGAAATATCTGAAATGAAATCACAATCCTTTGAAACTCCTCTTGTTTTCTTCAGTGTGGTAAGGATTTTGTCTTGTGCTAGGAATACAAATGGAAAATCTCTGGTAATTCAGATAGGTTAGTCATTCAGTGGTAGATCCACAGAAAAGTAGATCCACAGAGTAAGTAGAATGACTAAAAGTTGATTACATCCAGTATGTAGAAACTCAAAGCCTTTCTTCAGCTCTTGACTCCTGTTTCAGCATTTTGAAAAATTGCAATACACTACATGTCTAATATCTTTTTGGGGAGGAAAGGGAGAAAATTAATGGCTTCAGGCCAAATCCATGCAGTGGAAAGCAGTGCTCTGCACAGGTACTCACACATTTCCTAAACCACTTAGGCTGAAGCATAGTAGTAGCAAAGCCCAACAATGTCCAACAAAACCTAAAAGTTAAAGAAAAATCGATGTTCTGACCACATGTAACAGATCAAAGCTCACCTGTTTGAAAAGATACTTCAGAGAGAAATATAAGCTCAGGGTGGTTAATTCTGCCTTCTAATTGAATAGGTATATAACATGGAGTTCAATGCAACAGATGTTGCATGAGCCTAACGTTAGGAAAACAATTAAAGAAAAAAGATTCACAGCTACTTGAAATTAAAATTGCATTTCAACATTTTCTATAACTTTTCCTTAAATTCTCAGTAGGGGGATGAGAAGTGCATTCAGTAAGGCTTATATCCCCATGGATATGACATTCAAGAAGAGAGAGAACACAGTAAATAAATTAGTTGTCTATTATAGGGTCTGTTCTATGGAGTTTAGGTGAATTGAGAGGATATTCTACCTTCTAATGTTCATAATAATATTTATTTATTTGTCTAGTTTAAGATAAAATGGAATTCATGTGTTTCCTCCTCCCTTCCAGCCTCACCCCACCCAAACTCAGGAAATTTTCTTTGGCTGTTGAGACATGTACATTTGGACATAGTGAGGGGAGATTTCAGAATATCTCATTAGGCAGGGGCAGCATTTTACTGTACTGCCTAGAAGCAAACTAGTGAAAAATAGCAGTGGAAGTCACAGTACATTTACTTAGTGTCTATTTACTCCAGGAAAAACATTACTTCTAGTAGCAGATGACTTCTCCCTTCATGTTTACTCATTTCTGATATCTGACACAATACAAGGAAACTAATTTTTTGCGTATTTCTTATTGCCATTTCTTTATTCCCCTCCAGTGCAAATGGGAAGAACAAGAGTGTCTCCAAAGAGACTTCTCTACATCTCTTCTGTCCTGTATTATGTCCTGCAGATAACCAAACCAGCAAGGAATTAAAAGCCTTCTATATTTCTTTACTCCCCAGAGTATGTGGAAGACAAGAGACAACCTTGCCTTTAAAAGATAACAATATTATATACATTTTCTAAACCACCTAGAGGATTCCACAGCAGGCATGTACTAGAGATTAATGCAGAATTAAAAACTCTAGAATGTCTTAAATTTTTTACATTAAGAAGTTATAATTTTAATCTAACCCTAAGGATCTTGCCCCTAGTCATGGCTATAGAATTTTTAAAGAAAGAGTTACACTGCAAAAACAGTAGATGATATTCCTTTTATTATTTAAAGCTTGGTTTACTGCAGTTTTAACACAGTACCTGTCATGTATTTTCATTTTACAGTACAAGAGCTGCAACATAACAGAATATCAGTAAATCCCAGGGCTTTTATGGACATACATTATTTTTACAATATTGTACTTTTAATGTATGATGCCTTTTTTCCTCTAATCTCTTTTTCTCACAAAGGACCATATACTGTCATACATACTAATTATGCAGTGCTTAAAAATGAGACAGTAGGCATTCAGCTAATTGTTGCCTCTTGAATACTTTAGAACCCATTAATTGTAAACAGTCCTGTGTAGCAAAGTTAGAAGAAACACTTTATTGACCGATGTACAGCATACAGCACTGGAGAATTATTTCTATGCATAAAGGCAACATAAAATGATGTCTCAGTTTGAGAGTAATATATTACTCTTTTTTCTATCATAGGAAAAACAGTCCTTCCCTCCTCACCCACTGCACCAAATTTTTTTCTGCATTTACATGATTTTGGAAGTCTTGAGCTAGCTTTTCTTCCTGATGGTATTGTACAAGTTACTGTCTCTAGTTGACACTTCCTTTCTTTATTGGTAAACCATGAAAAAGAATCATAAAATCAAACAGGAGTATGACACCATCTGATCTTATTGATGAGTTTCAGTACCTTGCAATGAGGCTGTATAAAACTTTCTTCCCTATTAAGTGGGAATATGATATCTCCGTTGTACCAAAGGATGGTCTGCGCTCAAATGGGCAGACCATGAACAGAACTGTCTGCTGCCTTTCCATAAATTTGGTGGGTTCTTTGTAGGGGAAGAGCTGGAGGGAACTAAGAAATATTTTTAATGTGATTTTGCAGATATAAGCACTACAACTCTCTGGCAGTTACAAATAACAAAAAAAAAAAAAAAAAAAAAACAACCCTCAGCATATTAAGTTTATCTTTTGCACATTAAATGAGAAATGATCTATGATTCTGCATCCCTAAAACTGGATACCATCAATACTCCAGGAAGGAAAGGATCACTCAAGCGTATCTCCCATAGGTAACATTAAACTTTTTTTTTCCTTTATTTTAAGGCAAGACTCCTTATTTTAAGGAATGCTTCAGTCTTCCAATGCTCTTTCCAAAGGAGTAGTCTTTGGCTATAATCATGATTCTAGTGTATAAAACTCTGTCCTTAAGACAGTCACAATAATCACATGCACAATGTTCTTGATGGCAAATCTTATCTTTTATAGAGTCATTGGATTTTTATTTTAGTTTAATTCCAAGTAATACAATAAACCAAAGTAAAGATTGGTTTAACTGGAGCACCAGGTGCAAAGGATGAAGAAGTCACCATGTCATCAGGTCAAATGGTGTGGCGATGATACATGGAGTAGAAGCTAAATGTACTAGCTTGTACATACTATCCATGCTGACCTGTACTAAATTTGTATCTCTTCTCATTCAGAAGATTTGCTACACTTTGTCTAGGATGGTTGCTAATAATGTGTTTAACTCTTCAGTCTGATGCTGACGGAAGAGTAAGTAGGGAAATAAAGTCACATGCCTCTATGAGAATAAGGTACATGGGTGTAGACTGTAATTTCAGCACTCTTCCACAGTGTGGAAGCTAACAGTTCAAACCACCGTATGTTTCTCACAGTTTATACCAGTGACCTGTAATGTAAAGAGAAGCTACATTTCATTTTTCTTCTGAGGAGAAAATATCCACTTAGTAAGGATATTCAGAATTAGCAATAATAAATGCAAGAAAAAAACCCACAAGCAAAGATTTTTTGGAGGACCTAACTCAATACATCAACTTTGCCACTCTCCTTGTCAAGGTTAGAATAATACTTTTAAGTGTAGGCAGAAGATTTCTTGACTTTGGTTGCATTTCTTGGCAATTCCACTGAGCAATCTAGTAATCCCTAACACTGGAGACGGGGAACTAGATCAGATGAACTATTGACCTGATCCAATATGGCATACACATCTGTACACTCCCTATGGACTCGTGCCTTTGTAGTAATAACTTCACATCTTTTTTATGGGCCCACCAGATATTTACTTGAAGTTTGTATGATATAAATTCTTTGAAAATTTAGAGTAGACAAAGATATAGTTGATATAGAGAAGACTTTGTAAGAAAAGTGGAGTAAACATGACTAAGCTTCCTAGGCATTTGCATATTTGTTTGTATTAAAAAAACAGACAAAGATTTGCTGAGTTGCTTACCTGACTTTTGCTTCTGTAATGATATCTTTGGATCAAAATAAGGCAAAAACCCACCACAACCTCTTTGAAATTGTACTAATTAGTGCTCTTTTCCATTTTTATGTGCACTAATGTAAAATAAGTAAATTGTATAACAAGGTCAAATGAAAGGATTCTCAGTTTTTTGTCCTCTCAAAACCGTTTTTTTGATACACTTTATCAAAAATTTCCACCAGAATCCCTGGCAACATTTTTCTTTCCTGCCGAGCCTTTATTTCATGCTTGGATTGTCTTTTCTTATATGATACTACCATACCTTCATTAGCAGATATCCAGTCTGCTTATCTGTAACACTGTTGTTAAGGTGATCTTCTACTGTTCTAATAACTGTGCAACCACACTGCACTTCCTTATCAAGTTCAAGTTGCTTTGATCTTTGTGCTGGTACTGGTATTTGGTGCATCATACATGTGACTTAGAACTCAGTCCTGCAAATCTTCCTGAGAAGACAGGATACCAGGAGTGGGATTCAACTCTTCAGCCACTACTTCTCTCTGTATCTGATGCAGAAACAACAGTATTCACACTGAAAGTGTCTACTATGCAAAGAAATTCTCTCTGCAGTTAAATTTTCGTCCCAAATTTTAGCAGGGCTTATAGCCATTGGAAAGTGAGTTGGTTTTTGGTTGGGTTTTTTTTCTGTTTGTTTGTTTGTGGTTTTTTTTGTTTTTGTTTTTGTTTTTTTAAATTGACTAATACCCTTAGCCTCTAAATCCTCATAGAATCATAGAATCATTAAGGTTGGAAAAGACCTCTAAGATCATCGAGTCCAACCATCAACCCAACACCACCATGCCCACTAAACCATGTCCCTAAGCGCCTCATCTACACGTCTTTTAAATACCTCCAGGGATGGGGACTCAACCACTTCCCTGGGCAGCCTCTTCCAATGTTTAACCACTCTTTCAGTAAAGAATTTTTTCCTAATATCCAATCTAAACCTCCCCTGGCACAACTTGAGGCCATTTCCTCTCGTCCTATCACTTGTTACTTCGGAGAAAAGACCAACACCCACCTCGCTACAACCTCCTTTCAGGTAGTTGTAGAGAGCGATGAGGTCTCCCCTCAGCCTCCTTTTCTCCAGGCTAAACAGTCCCAGTTCCCTCAGCCGCTCCTCATAAGACTTGTTCTCCAGACCCCTCACCAGCCTCGTTGCCCTTCTCTGGACACGCTCTAACACCCCGACATCCTTCTTGTAGTGAGGGGCCCAAAACTGAACACAGTATTCGAGGTGTGGCCTCACCAGTGCCGAGTACAGGGGCACGATCACTTCCCTAAGATATTCATATTCTAAGAAACAACTTTTTGCCTTCCCGCCCTCCCCACCCCCCCAGAAGAATTGCTAGTCACCAAGACAACTTACACAACAGCTTTTTTCAATGACTTTGATTTCCTTCAAAAAGCAGATTCTTTTTAGGCTCAGTAATTCAGACCCTCGGTATTCAAGGTGTTCTCTCTCATTCTTCCCCCATGCTTTTCTTCTCCTTGCTTCTCTCTAGATTTAAACCTGTGAACAAAGATCTCAGTTTTTTTTGTCACCTCCTGAGTCTAATTATGGGAGTGAAGGTATTTCTTTTCATCTGCCGGTGTAGACAGCTATTTTCCAAAATTTCCTCTAGAGGCCAATGATAACCCTTTCCCTTACTGAAGTGAAAATCAAAGACTGTTATGCAACTAGCTAGCCTGGTCTTTTATTATGTGAAGTATCCACTTATCACTATTTATTCAAACTTTTTTGTATTGCACAATGTGACATGCAATGTGAGAATGCAGAGAGGTTAATCTTTTTACCTAAAGAACCTTGTAAAATGCTTACCTTGATGCCTTTGTGGGAAATGATAAATGTTATCAAATAAGGTGACATGGAAAAATACTGTAACTGATCTTCATTTAAAAACACATCTCAAATTTCTCTGCTATACATCTTAAAACCTCTATGTGGTTTTAATTATGCTTGGTGATGCAGTATTCTGTAGTCCACAGATGCTACAATCTATATTTCTACAGTTATGCTGGCTCACCGAGGGAAGATGACCCATTTAAGAAAAAGACAACAAATGAAAAAATAAAAAAAATTTTGAGCAAATCTTTCCAGTGAAACATTTTGTAGCACTTTTACTTCATGATTAATGTCACGTTCAGAAGTTTTTATATTAACATACCCTAAATGAAACTCAGAAAATATCTCTAGATTATATGCATAAATGGCTTCTAGCACAGCTCTTCAGGTAAAGCAATTTAGATATCACTTCGTTCACTTATTCAAACTGAAGGGAGAATTTGAAAATATTTTCCCGAAGATTTTTTGGTTTCCCCACCACTTTCAATATTTTGGCTCTCCTTTTGGTGACCTGCCCAATATAGGTTGATTTATTAATTTGTTGTGTAAAAGCTGAGGAAAAAGGTTTTTATTGTACATCTGTCCAGTAGCTTGGACTCAAAGTCTCACAGATGGACATTTATACCTCTATGCGACCCCATAAGAACAAAACCTGTTATAGAGGCTCTGATTTCAGCTTTAGGGACAAACCTAAGAAAGGGCTCGTCCAAAAACATGCTTTTATTTATTACATAAATGTGTGTCTGTATATGTGATCATATGTGCACATATACAACTCTTCATATTTGTCTTCCGTGTGACAATGAAAGAAGAGCAAGCAGAGCCCCGCTGTATTGACAAAGGGCTGCTGAAGTGTTGTTGCATGACCCCTGCGTGGTTGGTGCCAGGCGTAACAGAGGCACTTGGTATAGACAGATGACAGACCATGCCTGCCACTGCACGGCAAAGAGAGCTGGAAAGTTACTTAATCTACAATTCGCGACACAAGTCTGTAGATCAGTGACCTAAAAGATTGCAGTACTGAGAGAACTGTTATGGTCTGTTGTGCACTAAATCTAGCTGAAAAATTCATGACATTCTCAATTACATAAATAAGTGTGTTCCTACAGTAAGTGACTTTTAATAAGATGAAACCATTCTTAAGTTTTTCAAAGTGGAAAATTCAATTCTAGATTAAGACAATAATTTGAAAAGTTATAACATATTTTAGTATTGTATGAGCTGAAGAATTTTCTTGCAATCGGGCATTTTTTCTTCTTGTCTTGAAAAGAGGTTTCTTTTTAGTTTAAGTATTTTAACCTATTCCATTATCAAATGACATTTTAATAAACAACATTTTCTGAGTTGGACTGCTTTTCAGTTAATAATCTGAAAGGGCTTTACAATTTTAATTTGGCTTCTAAGTCATGCTAGTGATCTCAAGAAACATTTGGTGGACTTGGCAGTGTTAAGTTTATGGTTGGACTCGATGATCTTAAAGATCTTTTCAACCTAAATGATTCTATGATTTTATGATTCTAATAAATCTCTTTTTAAAATTAATAAATCAACTGTTTCCCTAGTTGGAAAATGGTTTTATTTTCCTTTTTTTTTTTTTAACCTGAAAAATCAAAATCCCCCAACCTTTTGATAAGGTGATTATGAAACATAAAGAACAATGAAGTAAAAAAAAAGGAATAATGGCTTGTTGCTTTGAGGATTTGAAATAGTGCAGATCTCCATTTTCTCCTACTGAAGTGACAGAGGGCAAGTAACAGTCTTGCCAAGTTTAATTTTGAAAGAGATTTCACAGCACTAGAATGCTCCTAAAATAAATGTACTATAGAGCATGAAAAGTTCATGATCAGCAGTAGCTGGATTCCCCAAATAGACTAATTTTTCCATGACATGGTACCTCTTGCTGAACAAAGACTGCAGAGAGATTAAGTGACTTATGTATACATGGAGGCTGAATACTGTTTGATCATTTAACAGAAGTTAACTTTTTCTGCTTCTGATTCCTTTTATGTGATCCATTATAATAAAAAGGTTTTCTGAGGTATCTGAAGTCAAGTTCAATCACTGTGGTATTGCAGTGTCTGTGAAAGGGTAGTCTTTTCCATTTGCAAACACGCACAGCAAGTACCTGCACAGATAAGTAAAAGAGACTATCCTTTCTAAATACGTGCTTGTAAGGGAAAATAAAAGAAAATGGCATGGGAGACAGGCCTAAGCATTCAAAGCAAAAATCCTCTGTACTGCAATGAGCTGGGATTTCACAAGATACTAGCGTAGGAGAATTTGCTGTAATAAAATATGTACCCGATTACCACATTGCAGTCATATATTTTCCTTCATGAAGCAAAGGAGCAACTCATTGAGATGCTGCAGAGAAATATACATGCTCCTAGGAGAACCTACGGGCTTCTTTATTTCTTGCCGTGTATTGTTGAAATGTCTGAGCACCAGATGGTGTGCTCTTACAGTACTGGACAGATGCAACAGCTCAGGTCCTGAACTGTTATAGCCATGTCAGCACAGTCCTGCAAAACCTGAGCTCCGTAACCCTGGCCTAGCTCTTCATAGACACTCACATCGATCCAACTCATTTTGCATTTGCACTAAAGCTGCTGCCATGTAAACTGCCTTGCATATCTGTTCCATGCTTCCATACTTTTCTGGTTTCATTTGTAGAGAGATGGTTGTATACAATGGTGTGTAAGATTGAAATTGCTATTCACATATTGAAAATATTTTACTTAAGCTTAAAATTATTTGTATCTACAGTGCTAATGGAAAATAATTCATGTATAGGTTTGTGGCAAGCCTCTGATTCTAGATTTGTTCACAGAGACCAGCTGAGTATCTCTGCACATGCAGAGTCAGCACATCCTAGGGTGCAACATAACATTTGTCTTCTGTGTTTTCCACTCTTTTGTGGCTGAGGTGCAGCTATTGCAGCAGTCTCAATGAAAAAAGGTTGGAGAGATACTGAAATGCCCAGCATGCAATTTCATTCTGTACTCTTCTGGGAGGAAAGCTGTACTTTCCCCAGTCCCTTCCACACACAGAGCAATGAAGGATGATATTGACAAACAGGAACTGTGCTTGAGATTGAAAGCACTATCCAGAAGGCAAAAATAGCTTCACATAGGCAGAAAAATAGTAAGTCTCCTAGCACTAAAGGAAACATTGATCATAAGTGGCTTCTATTGATCCTCTTCTGATGCCAAGAAGTCCACAAGCTCACAGAGCTGAAATAAATATGTGCTTTACTGCAAGTGGTTCCCTCCTCACGTGGCTTAAATGGTGATTTGCATTCAGGCAAGTTTTGAATGCTTCTAACAGCCATCCCTCTGCACAGTGCCTGTGCATTGCAGACCTTTCTGCCCTCTGTCTGGGTGACTTCAGCCTTTTCTTGGCTTCCTTGATATTCAGGATCCTAGCAGATCTGAACTGCAGAGGAAGGTGGGGGATAACCCAGTGAGTTCACAGATACAAATTAGCTTGAATAGTCACAGCTTACATGATGTCTTATGTCTTTCTGGGTCTTCAGCTACTTGGACCTTGTGAAAGGTGATGTAACTAGATGAATACTGGAGAATCCCATAACACCAAGGGAAATAAGGATGGCAGAACTCCTCAGTCTGATCTTTGATAGAGAAGGACAGCTGATACACAGATTAGAGTCTGCGAAAGGGGAGAGAGTAAAGATCTACATTAAGAGAAAAGTAATTTCTGTTTTGGTGTGGAATCTGGCAGCAGATGTCAGACCCACCTTTGCCTTGCTGAAGACACGGCCCTTCAACTACCCACATGAGGGAAAGTTCCTTCCTGCAGTTAGTGTCCAAATCTCGGTAACTCTCTCAGCTGAGGTCACTGTGATAAAGATGTAAAGAAGGAGAAGTGCGGAATCAGAACAGGATCCCACTGTGAATTAGAGTCCAGTATGTGAAGAAAGACCTCGCTTTACCCTCCTAGGAATAACGGAGTAGCGGCAATGTGTCTGTATCTTTGATATTCCCTTATGACTTATTCCATTGGGCACTAAGAATAGTTCAACACTGTTATTCCAAAATAGAGTCATAGTTATTTATCTGTGACTACAGGAATGGCCCTGAGCAAGACGAAACATTTTCATTACCTGTCAACCCCCAAGAAGTTTTCCAGCTTCCCTCATTGTTAAAAATTGTTAAAAATAATCCAGAAATCTGCTGGATCTTAAAAGACCTTTCTAGAAACAGGAAAGTGTTGTCTGGGCACAGACCCCTTTGGTAAGAGAAAACTGAGGAGTGACATTGTGTGATGAAAAGTACTAGGATGAGATTTTATTTCTGTTGTTAGCCTGAGTAACTAACACAATCAAACTCTCAAGAAGTAGCTGTGCTTATCCAAAAAACAGAATACGACACATACATGTGAACTAAAGGTAGTTAGGCTTTGTTCTTTTTTTTGTGTAAAAATAAGCAATGCCTTTGAAGACAGTAGAGTGATACAGGTTTACCCCTGCTGACAATGTGCCCTCGTGAATAGACTCTATTTGGCACACCACGGGTATGTGTAAATTGAAGGACCCAGGAGCACTTTTCTGTTCTCAGGATGGATACGCACACTTGCTGTTTCTGGCTTGTGTGTACACATACTCTTTCCTTCAGGAGAAAGGCAGGCAGGGAGCATGGGTCAGGCTAAAAGATACAATTTCTTTCATGTTCAGAAGGGTGTCTGGATTAGAGTCCAGGGTGCTGGATAACAGGGTGGAACATACCTTGTTATAACTGGTATGATCTCCACCTGCACTTTCTTTGGAGCTTAGAAGTTACTCGAAAATTTATTTTTGTACAAATAAATCTACAATATAATATGATAGTGAAGCACGCCTCCCACCATTCCCCCCCCCAAAAAAAAACCCCAAACTCCAACTGTGTTTTTTGCAGAGATTGGTTGGTTAAGTGAATATGAAAAGTTAACCTGGTCGAGTTCCTGAGACAGATGTCATAATAGATAGGTACGTACCTTCAAGTTAAAACTCTGTATTCTTGATTAAAGATGTCCTAGCCAGCATATGGCTCAGTGGCTACACAATATCATCATCCTAGAAAGTCAGTAAGGCATTCATGCTAGAAATGGTTTCACAGCAAGGGAAACAGCAAGAATATGTTATTTTGGAACAACTGGCACAACACGGCCTTCAGCAATAGAGAGAGCACAGGCTTTGCTGCTCTAGATCATGCCTCCCGATGTGTCACGACAGGTGTTTTGTTACTCAGCAGCTTAAAAAAATGGTGAGAGGACAATTGTAAGAATTGCCTTCTCTAGCTTTGAAAGCAAACCAGTTTTAGAAAAGGGAGCCTGAAATCTTGCAACAAGGCAAAACAGCTGCCATGTTTAAGAACTAACAACAAATCAAGTCGAATGTGCTCTACATCCTTACTGGTATTAATATGACTTCTGAGGAAACACATGTACAACAGCTATGGAACTAAATTTTGCTAATTCATTCAGCAGAAATTCTTTATTCTTTGTCAGGGTGGGGGATTTGGGACCGGTAGCAAGACAAAGAGGGTGATGGAAGACAGATGTTGACAGAAGGGCTCTGTATCAGCCATTTTGAAATGCTATTTCTGCATTTTGGAGGACAGAACCCTCAAACAGCTTCAGTGTTTATGGATAATTTACAGAGAAATGAAGCTTAGATCATCAAGCCAGAGAACAGAACTAATATTGAGAGTCTTCGAAGAAGTCATATAGTATAATTAGGAAAATAAAAGCTTCAGATCCCTTCAAACATGAAGCAGGCACCAGCATTCAGTCACAGAAACTCACTTCTCAACTGGGTGCACCAAATAGGTTTAAATAGAGCACTCTTTGTGAGTAAACAGTAAACTAAGACATATGGGTAAATTAAAAATGTTCATTATTAGTGAAGGCAGAATTATAAATATATCATTAAACTGATTATAATTAATACAATGCAATATTTGGGCACAAAAGAGCTGTTAATGTTTTTTACTTTTCTGCTTATTCTAATAATGCAGACATATCTCACTGCAATGAGTACAGAAGATGTCTTGACTTTGTAGACATTAGTTTAGCCTTCTAATCAGTGCAACTAATGACAGATATTGGTATAACTCTACATAGGGGAAAAAAAACCTGCAAAAAATTGCTTATGCTGTTTTAGTTTGTTCCAGTTAGTTTATTCAATTTTGGGGGCCATCAGAAATGACAAGCTCCTTTTTGAAAATTTATAAGCTCCTACCATAACAGAGAATGAATTGGATTCTCTTATTTCTTGTGATCTTCATTAACTATGTTCAATAAATTTTAGTTGCAAGCAGAGTAAGTAGAATATCTGCTAAGCTTTTCCTGTATGCATCTGCACAAAAGCAAATAAAGAGATGGGCTGATCGGCAGAACGTGCTGAAGCTGTTTTTCCAGTCTGCGTGCTGCTGAAGCAGTGTGGAGGGGGCTGACTTCCAAGCAAACAATTGTAATGGTATAGCTTTATGCCTGGAATTCTGTTTAAAGTAAAAAGAATTATTAGAGCATCTAATCTGAACACCTGTATGAGAAAAGCCCTAGAATTTCATTGACTTATTTCTTAAGTCCATAATTTATTAAGGGGAACAGGTTAGAGCCTCATTCACATGAATAGGTATATGTATAATGAATCCAGTGAAGCTGTTTGTGTATTGAATTATTTTGGGGAAGAAATTTTGGAACTCTTTCTCCACAAATGCATTGCACGCTGCTGAGAGCTGCTCCCCATTCACAGGGGGGCTGCTATTGGTGCATGCTGAAGACTTGGTAGTTCTATTTTGGAGTCCGTCTCTGCAATTCACAAGATATTGTGGTTGCTGAAGACCACTTTGAGCTTTTATCAACATTATGGAAACCGATTCACATAGTTTTACCTTATTGCTTAAATATAGATGGTGTCTTTTCTACCTGATCAATGGAAATTTTAAAGGTAGGTGTAAAATAGTAAAATAGCAAAAACCAATAGTAGATGACAAGATGAAGATGTGCTCAAAGATAACTATTTTGTGGATGGTTTCAATGCACCTTTTCATTTTCAAGTTGCCTAGAAACCATAGTGTCAAGTACATTATTATTACTTATATAAATAAATCTGCTAGGACTAATTCTTGAGCATCTTCTTCATGCTTGTCATGCTAGAAGCATCCTGAAAATCATGAAATGGTTCACATAATGTGATGTGACATCTACATGACAGAACAGCTGTAATGCCTGTTCCAAAACAGATTGGCTGAGGGTTGTTACCCTGTACTGGGTCTGGCTGGGATTAAGTTAACTTTTTACATAGCAGTCTGTAAGGTGCCGTGTTCTGGATTTGGATATCAAACACTGCTGATAACACACCAATGTTTTGGTTAGTACTGAGCAGTGCTTGCATAGCATCAAGGCTTTCTCTTCTTCCCACTCTGCCCCCTCCTCCCCCCAGCAAGTAGGGTGGGGGTGGGCAAGAGATTGGGAGGTGACACAGCTGGGACAGCCAACCTAAATCGGCCAAAGGGATATTTTATACCATATGACATCATAATCAGCAATAAAAACTGGGGTAGAGGAAGAAGAAGAGCATGGGAGGGTTGGGTTCGAAGGTGGTGGCTGTTCAAACACTGTCTGAGCTTCGCTCTGCCTGTGGGAGGTGGTGAGCAATTTTGTTTGCTTCGCTTGTTTTTTGGCTTTTGGTGTTGATTTTTTCTCTCTTTCTTTCACCTATTAAACTGTCTTTGTCTCGACCCATGAGTTTTCTTGCTTTTACTCTTCCTATTTTCTCCCCCCATCCTGCTGGGGACAGGAGTGAAAAAGCAGCTGTGTGGGTAGCTGCTGGCTGGGGTAAACCCACCACATATGCATAATGTGAAAAAAAAATTGCTGGTGGGGTGTGTGTGGCTGTGTGTGTGTGGGTGTGTGTGTACCAGAGAAAGGAAGGAAGAACGGAATCCTATCTTTCTGATGTAAAACAGTCAAGCAAGATTTCTAGTTCTGGAGGTAGTGAAAGGTAGAAAAGGTGGTGAAAAAGCATATTCTGTCTTTTGTCTGCAAGAAAAATATACGTTCAGTGCATTGCTGATCACTTTGATCCCTATGCCTCTTGAAGGTCTCTTTTCTATTACAGATTTTTTTCCCAGCATATTATTAGAATTCCCTTGGAATTTGGCAAGGCTACACAATTGTAGCCCTAAAATAGCCAAAGTATGAATGTATTCACCTTACTGTATCTTTCTTTCTTCTAGTTAATTCATATTATTAATAGATGCTATATTTTCTTTCTTTTTTTCTTTTTTTTACTACTGAGGGGATGCATGTTCCCATATACATCTTGATAAAAATCATATAGCCTTAATTTGAAATCCTTAGTATAAGTTATTACATGAAATGCTGTGCATTTAAGCACAATATTCACAATGCTTTCATTGTCAAAGAGAAATAAATCACGGAGCATTTAAGACTCAAAAGCAGAGAAGTAGTCCAGAGTTAAGTTCCCGGGAGTCAGATTATTCCATGCTTACACCCCTTGAGTTGTTTCCTAACTCTAGTATTAAAATGCTACTCAGTATGGAAAAGGTATTAGAGCACCTGGCCATACAATTATTTTTTGTAAAATTTTAATCATAGCACTTGTTCTATTTCAAAATAGAAAACAGCAAACACTGAACATCGGATTTTAAAGAATAATTTATTTTATTTCTCACTTGATCTAAATTGGAATTATATTATGCCCTAGGCTACTATAATATTGAAATACAGCTTCCCTCCTTCCTTCCCCTCCCCCACAACCCTCTTATTGCACAGCTTGTTAAAGAATATACCAACAAACAGCAAACTTTACTTTTCCCAGGTCCCCCTAGGCAAATTCATGTCTGTGCAGTCCTTGAAGAGGGACAGTATCTGGTGGTACATGATGTTACACCGTACTGCTTTAGGGGGGAAATGGCTGCTTTCAGGATGCCTGCAGGATCTCAGCAAGAGATGCTGCCTCATGCCGGGGCAAGATACGGACAGTCAGCTGTCCCTGCTGGGTTTCTCCAAACACGGCAAAGCAGGCTGCTTCTTGCAAATGCAGAAGACCCCTGGCAGACACAAGCTCAACAGACACCAGGAGGCCCTGCCTTTCCCAGCAGAAATATCGCAGTCTTGATGCTGCACCTCTTTCCTATTGTCAAATGTGAAATCGGGCTTTGCCCATACCCCTTTTCCCCCACTGATGTACTGTAGCTTCCGTAGCTACACATGCACTTTTCCCCTTTCCCTCATCCCACAGCACACCTTTCACCGTGCAATGAATAAATAACATTTGAAAGATTAATAGCAGACTAATTAATTGTAAACATTAGAGCTTGATTCTGAAAATGCATCACTTTCAGCTTAGTTGCTAAATCTTCTTTCACAAACAAAAATGTTACATAGTGAGATTATTAAGTTTATATTCAGCTGGTTCTAGTTATCATATTTTCTGGTACACAAAAAAGCAAAGTTTTGACTTGTCATAACCATCAATGAGAAATGCTTTTATTTTAATTAATCCTTTTCCATCTTGTCTGCATCTACATATTTATTCCCTGAGACGTGATCATTAAACACATCTGAACTGAAATTCAGTGATGGTTCTCCAAAACAGATTCTTAAATTTGACTGAATATTGTGTTTTCCTGAGGAACAGAAATATCAAAATATATACATGTGGCAATATGCTGGTGTAGCAGTACTGCTTATATCAATCTTTGCTTGAAGAATATTGACTCGTGAGAAGAAAGGCATAAGAAATAGCATGTAGTAGCCAAGCTGTCTTGTATTCTGTTTCATTGCACATCTATTAGCTTATTTTATAGACATCAAAAACAAGACCAGTACAGCATAAAGCTATAGATCTACCAAAGTGCAAAGTACAGCATAAAACTCTATATCTATCAAAGTGTGAAGTAAGGTGATAGTGCCATTACCTCATCTGGGAATTATTCATTGGAAAATCACATTTGTGCTGGATTTCACATAACCAGACAATGCCTACTGGCTTGCTGCTTCCAAAAGCCCCTCGAATTCATCTAAACAAAAGCATTACGTTGTCCAATGGTATTTCACAATGCATCACTTCTTTGAGTGTGATCTGAAATCATTGAAGACAATTAAGTAATATGATCACTTACAGTAACGTGATGTGAATTAGGTCCTTGACAAGGTAGAAAATGTAATGATGTTAGATATGTCAAGAATATGAGAGTAAAACACAACAAAAGTTTACAGAAATTAAAAATAACGTTATCCACTATGATCACAATTTGTAATGAAAACATGCCTACCTGTTGTCAAAACCCCCCATACCTTAACCACTAGCACTTTACAGCTATTTTATTCCAAGTTATTGACTCATATTCACAAAATTATCTTATTTATATTATGGACGTGTATTTCCACTGATCCCAATGGGATACTCTCCTGAGCATGATAAATCACACAGCTGTACTTACTCATTACAATTTTTAATTAACCAGATTTTCATCATTTATTTCTCATAAATTAATTAAATTAATGAGATTAAAAATTCTGAAGGTTGTACACAATTTTAAATTAGACATTAATGGCAATTAAAGATTATACATTAGAACGGGCAAAATTCATACAAACAATTCTAACAAAGGATATGAAACTCAAGTAGTAACAAATTAAACTGATAAATCAAATTAGTATTATCTCACAGTGAAACATTTTATCTATACTAATCTCCTCTTCTCTGGAAGGTGATTTTATTATCAGCACAGAACATTAACTCTTAATAAAGGCCTTATCAATCTGCTGATCAGGATTTATTTTGATCAAAATATGGTACAATATATGGTACAGTCATAGGTATTTCTAAACTAAGAAGTTTTGACAGATTCATTACTGAAATAGAAAGTCAAAGTTTCCATCTAGGTCATGAAAACTCATAGAAAAAATATTTTTTTCAAAAAGGAGAGTCAGTGTGAAAGCTTGCCCTGCAAAAGACAATGACATTGGCTGAGTTCAGGTTTTCAGCCACGTTTTAAATGGAGTATGACAAGTCACAGACAACTGCATTGTGTGTTTTCTCCTATATTTGTCATATTATTACCTCTTCCCCACCCTTGGACCTTCTTCCTCAGTTTTAATGTGAATTCCACCTACTTGCCCTTCCTCTCCTCATATTTAAAGGGGGAAAAGAACCACCAATTCTGCTATTTGTTTTCCTTAGTTCTTAATAATGACTTATCTGGACAAATGAACTTAAGTGTTTAGGAGCAAAATCCGATCAGTCAAGGTACTAGGGAACTAAAACAAGCAAGATCTCAATGACAGAATAAGCCACAAGTACGTTTCTCTTCTAGCTTCTCCTCAAGCTGTCTGTGTTTGCATTTCTGTAGACATACACATGCGCACATAAAAATCAAAACCCATAGAAAAAATGAAATTGCAAGAACTTAAATAAGGAAAAAGTAATAACTTTCTAGGAAAATGTCTACCTACACAATGAGATCAGCTTTTCAAGGAGAAATAGTAGATTTATTTTTCTGTTAATCATAAAAGATTGAGAATAAGTATTTTGTAGGTTCAGTGCTGATAAGTTAGAGACAAAGACAAAATGTGTATGGAATCAACTTCTCATTCTCCAAAATGCTATGGCAAATATTACTGATGTGGGAAAATTTGGCTCACATTTTTGCAAGGCTGAAGAAATGTTGGCATATATACTAATACTTATTTCCATTGCTAAAGATGATAGCATAGGGTAGAAATTATACATTTTTATTTTTATTCTTTGTCGTAATGACAAAGAAACACAGAAAACTGCAAAAAGATTTAAAAAAGAATTGTATCACAATTGTCATGGTTGCTTTTCATATAAATTAAAATCTTACTCACACCACAGTCTCTGTCAAAGCTTGTATCTCTCTGTGTAGTGGTTGACTATTGGTGAATATGTTCATTATTTTGAGAATTAATGTTTTGTCCAGAGTATTTCAACCAGCACCGCTAAAATTCTATTAAAAGATGACATTAGAAAATACGCATGCAAACCAGCAACACATTCTGAACACTTTGTAAGTGATTAAAATCAAATATATTCTTAAAATATTGCCCATGCAATCGCTTAAAATATTCTTCCGAGGAAAGAAGAAAGCAAAACTATGCTCCCAAGAAAGAACAAACATGAATTATTGGTACAAAAGGGGCCTCACTTAAGTTGCAAATATTATATAAACTCTTCAGAGCAGAGGCATTTATGGTAGGCTTGCCTACTACTAACCATAATGGATCTTGGATAAAAGTTGCTTCTGAGTGCTTTTGTGACATAAATGTTAAGGAAATTATAACACTATAGCTTTACAGACTAAAAAAGTCATTTTCCAAGTCAAAGTTTTGATTCTAGAAGTCATTAGTGGGTAGGATGATTCATTCCAAAAATAAAAAAATAGAAAATTAGGATAATCCAATAACTTATACTGATTTATATTATGTGCATGTCAAACCCCTTTCAGACATATACAAAAGGAATTTTGCAGAGAAAGCATACTATTTTTCCTTGTGTTTTCATTTACATTGCATTTAATCTTGAAAGACTATGTGTCAGCTCATTCAGAGTTCCATGTTTTATTGAACTTGATTATAGACCACCCAAGAGACCTGAGATGGATTCGCAGCCAGCCCTCGCCTTGTCGTTGCGGGAGATAGCTACATTGCTTCCTCTTCCTCTTCCTCTTCTCTGCCCGCAATCTGATTCTCTTCTTGACTGCAGATTCTTCTTCTACCTCCTCCCACCCTCCTTGGTGCCCACTTCCTATTCTTGGGCACATTAAGGATATTTGTTTTGAAGAAATGTAGATAGGGAAAAACAGACCCTTAAGAGAGCTAGTTAATTAGAAGCTCCTCTGTTCGCTATAAGTAAGTGAATTCAGCTATAGCCGTTCTTTTTTACCTTGAAGAGTCTATTGCTAATTGGGGAATAGAGTATAAAAATAAAATAACATGTTAGGTTTAAATGTGTAGATAAGGTATCAAAACTGTTTTGTAACCAGTCATTTTTATAATCCACCTGGAAGGTTAAGCTGTAATAATAATTTAGCTATGGTCACAGGGCTATAACTATTGAGATAGATTTCATGTAAGTGTAAATTAGTGATTTTTCCATTCATGGAACATGCTTATGTGCTGACCAAATATGGGTAATAATGGTTGGAGAATGAATATATGTATAAGGTAGATAAAATAAGGGGTAGCAGGTTATTTAAGGATTTTGAGTGCATGTGTGTGCCATTTTCTCTGGCTCTTATTTATTGTATTGGCTAAAAAGTTAAGTTAAAAACACAAAAAAGTGCTTCATGACAAAGTAAAACAAGTATGACTCATCACTGTTTTCTGCATTGATAAAAGCTCTTTTGAGTTTAACAAATAATGATGACTTTTAACTCATGATTTTTTTCTGGATTAACTGTGACTTTCTATAAAAAGATTGTACAGTGACTAATCAGAGAAAAAACAACAAAAAACCCAAAATAAATCCAAAATAAGAAATGTTTGTAATTTATCCAAGCTGAATTAATCTGACCGACAGCCCAATTTCTGGCTCCATTTTTCACTGTAGGATTTTGTTCATGTTGACTGAATGCAGAGAGGTGGGATAATAGGAGCACAGGAAAGTTGGGATCACTGTTTCTGGGTCTGATATTTAGCTTAATAACCGGTAGGTTGTAGGATCAAGTTGCAGGAAAAGTCCTGCTCTGTTTCTGCAGTTCTGTAATGGAAAGTGCTTGATTGCTGTGTGGAAATGATGCATGCACAGATGGACTGTTTGTAGGTACGGTAATGGCAGGGACCATGATCAGTGCTGACAGTTACACCAGAGAGTTCATTACAGGATTCTAACCAACCCATCATGGCCATAGCCACCCTAAAGTTTTGTAAACACACAGAAATTTTCTGATAATGGCAGAATCACTTTGCTGTAACTGCCAAAATATAGACAAACAAATTAAAGTAAACTTTAGGCAAAGATTAATTTCAGCAAGAGAAATGCATGCATAATAAAGTTATAAACTGACAAGTATGTATTACAATGGAAAATCTTATAACAGATTTCACTGTTTTCACCAACTTTAATGATAATTGCAAGTAACAAATAGAAACAGGTTAATTACCTTAAAATTCTATTGACAATGCCAATAGAAAAAGGTTTTACCTCTCAGTTTTTCCAAAACAAAGTTTGTGTTGGTCTTGTATATGCAGTATATTTCACCACAATGTCTATCATTGTGTATCAGCAAACGGTCAGTTCTGTGCTACTGATCACCTGCACACACTGTGCACTCATCTGGTCTTGCTGTATTTCTTCTTGGTCTGGTTTTGAAGAGATGAAGAATTAGTCTAACAATTAATGTAGCCATGTTTATTATAGTGGGATTATTCATGTGATTTAAGTTATTCACTTCTTTAAGTATTTGAAAATCTGGAGCTTAAAACTGCAAGAAAAATGTCTTCATGCTGGAAGTAAGACTGTACAGCCTTTTATTTCAAAGCCCACCAAGAACAAAGTTGTACCAATGGTACTGTTATGAAGGTACTTTCACTAACCTTAACTTTTTCCTTGCATCTACATGCCATCTTTCATCTTCCACACAGGTTGTATTAATTCGTGTATAAGAATTGTCCTTTCTGTAGTCAACACAGTGGGAGCCTGGTCCATACCTAGGGATTCTATATGTTGTGCTTTGTTCTACATAGCACAAATAATGGGTGAAATAAAACTGAATGCTAGACACTAGTTACCTAAAAACTTGGGGGTTTACACAGGCAAAACTTTTTTAAGCAAAACATAGAAATTCTTCTTATCATAGAAATCATAGAATAGTTTGGGTTGGAAGGGACCTTTAAAGGTCATCTAGTCCAACCCCCCTGCCATGGGCAGGGACATCTTCAACTATATCAGGTTACTCAGAGCCCCGTCCAACCTGACCTTGAATGTTTCCAGGGATGGGGCATCCACCACCTCTCTGGGAAACCTGTGCCAGTGTTTCACCACCCTCAGCGTAAAAAATTTCTTCCTTATATCTAGTCTAAATCTACCCCCCCTTTAGTTTAAAGCCATTCCCCCTTGTCCTGTCACAACAGGCCCTGCTAAAAAGTTTGCCAACATCTTTTTTATAAGCCCCCTTTAAGTACTGATAGGCTGCAATAAGGTCTCCCCAAAGCCTTCTCTTCTCTAGGCTGAACAACCCCAACTCTCTCAGCCTCTCTCCATAGGAGAGGTGTTCCAGCCCCCTGATCATTTTTGTGGCCCCCTTCTGGACCCGCTCCAACAGGTCCATGTCTTTCCTGTGCTGAGGGCCCCAGAGCTGGACGCAGTACTCCAGGTGGGGTCTCACCAGGGCAGAGCAGAGGGGCAGAATCACCTCCCTCGACCTGCTGGCCATGCTTCTTTTCATGCAGCCCAGGATACGATTGGCCTTCTGGGCTGAGAGCGCACACTGCTGGCTCATGTCCAGCTTTTCATCCACCAGTACCCCCAAGTCCTTCTCGGCAGGGCTGCTCTCAATCCCTTCATCCCCCAGCCTGTATTGATATGGGGGGTTGCCCTGACCCAGGTGCAGGACCTTGCACTTGGCCTTGTTAAGCCTCATGAGGTTCACACGGACCCACTTCTCGAGCTTGTCCAGGTCCCTCTGGATGGCATCTTGTCCCTCTGGGGTGTCAACCACACCACTCAGCTTGGTGTCATCTGCAAACTTGCTGAGGGTGCACTAGATCCCACTGTCTATGTCATTGATGAAGATATTAAACAGTACTGTTCCCAATATGGACCCCTGTGGGATGCCACTCATTACCAAACTCCATCTGGACACTGAGCCATTGACCATTTAATCAATTCCTCACCCACCAGACAGTCCACCCATCAAATCCATACCTCTCCAGTCTAGAGAGAAGGATGTTGTGGGGGACCGTGTCAAAGGCCTTACGGAGGTCCAGATAGACGACATCTGTAGCCCTTCCCATGTCCACTGATGTAGTCACTCCATCATAGAAGGCTACTAGGTTGGTCAGGCAGGACTTGCACTTGGTGAAGCCACGCTGGCTGTGTCGAATCACCTCCCTGTCCTCCACGTGCCTTAGCATAGCTTCCAGGAGGATCTGTTCCATGATCTTCCCAGGCACAGACGTGAGACTGACTGGCCTGTAGTTCCCCGCGTCTTCCTTTTTTCCCTTTTTAAAAATGGGGGTTATGTTTCCCCTTTTCCAGTCAGTGGGAACTTCACTGGACTGCCACGACTTCTCAAATACAATGGATAGTGGCTTAGTAACTTCATCTGCCAGTTTCTTCAGGACCCGCGGATGGATCTCATTGGGCCCCATGGATTTGTGCACCTTCAGGTGCCTTAGATGGTCTCGAACCTGATCTTCTCCCACAGTGGGTGGCTCTTCATTCTCCCAGTCCCTGCCTTTGCCTCCTGTGGCGAGGTTCAAGCAGTTGCCGGTGAAGACTGAGGCAAAAAAGTCATTGAGTACCTCCGCCTTCTCCATGTCCTGGGTAATCAGGTCTCCATTTCCTTCTGGAGAGGGTCCACATTTTCCCTTGTCTTCCTTTTATCCCCAATGTACCTATAGAATCTTTTCTTGTTGCCCTTGACGTCCCTGGCCAGATCTAATTCTATCAGGCTTCAGCTTTCCTAACCTGATCCCTGGCTGCTCGGACAATTTCTCTGCATTCCTCCAGGCTACCTGTCCTTGCTTCCACCCTCTGTAGGCTTCCTTTTTGTGTTGGAGTTTGTCCAGGAGCTCCTTGTTCATCCATGCAGGCCTCCTGGCGTTTTTGCCTGACTTCCTCTTTGTTGGGATGCATCACTCCTGAGCTTGAAGGAGGTGATCCTTGAATATTACCCAACTTTTTGGGGCCCCTCTTCCCTCCAGGGCTTTGTCCCAGGGCACTCTACCAAGCAGATCCCTGAAGAGGCCAAAGTCTGCTCTCCTGAAGTCCAGGGTAGTGAGCTTGCTGTGCGCCCTCCTCAGTGCCCTAAGGATCTTGAACTCCACCATTTTGTGGTCACTGCAGCCCAGGCTGCCCATGAGCTTCACATTCCCCACCAGCCCCTCCTTGTTGGTGAGAACAAGGTCCAGCATAGCACCTCTCCTCGTTGGCTCCTCTGCCACTTGGAGAAGGAAGTTATCATCAACGCATTCCAGGAACCTCCCGGATTGCTTATGCCCTGCCGTGTTGTCCCTCCAACAGATGTCGGGGTGGTTGAAGTCCCCCATGAGGACCAGGGCTTGTGAACGTGAGGCTGTTCCTATCTGTCTGTAGAAGGCCTCATCCGCTCGGTCTTCCTGGTCAGGTGGCCTGTAGCAGACTCCCACCATAATGTCACCTGTCCCTGCCTTCCCTTTAATCCTGACCCATAAGCTCTTGGTCGGCTCCTCATCCATCCCCAGGCAGAGCTCCATGCACTCCAGCTGGTCATTGACATAGAGGGCGACACCCCCTCCTCGTCTCCCCTGCCTGTCCTTCCTAAAAAGCCTGTATTCCTCCATCCCAACACTCCAATTGTAGGACCCATCCCACCACATCTCCGTGATGTCAATAAGGTCGTAGCCCTGCAGGCGTGTGCACGTCTCTAACTCCTCTTCTTTATTCCCCATGCTACGTGCGTTTGCATAGTGACATTTAAGTTGGGCATCTTCTTTCAGATACTATCACTGATGTCTGAGGGAGAAGCAAGGATTGACCCTTGCTATGTGTTTGTTTTACAGGTGGGAGTAAGTTGAACACTTTAATCTTGTTGGTATCTGTCCCTGTGATAGAAATCCACTTGTGTGCCTTGCACACAATGTATTGGCCATACATATGCATAGCTTGGTCTATCTGGGTCTATCTGATAACATTTAATTAAACTTATAGTCAGTTGGATAAGTGGCATTATTTTTGATCACAAAAAATACTGTGCTAAGTCCTCAGATATGTAAGGCCGCAGGTTTCAGCAGAAGTATGCTGATATACACCAAAGAACCTGGCCCAGAGCTTATGCTAAATGCTACATTCTTGTGCCATGTAACTGGCTATTTCACAGCTAAGTAGTGTTTCATGTTACTACCTAATTATCAAGGAAAGATATTTCAGGCCCCTGGCACTTTTGTGAAATACCTGCATTAAATTACATGGTATATGAAACCACTCAGATTAACAGTTTATACAGGAGCCAACAGGACTTCTTTCTTTGGCTGGCACTCTCACAGTGCGTGGTATGACCTCCCTTTCTGGGGAAAACTCCCTGTCAAAACTCGCTCTTCAAGCTGGTAGGTGCAATTCAGCCATCCATAAAACAGATGTAGAGGGACTAAGAGTGGTCAAGTTTCCTCTGCCCTGTCTCCTTGTTTAGCTAGATGCTCACCTGCAAATAGGGTCTAAGGGAGATTAGTGATAGTTTGTATCTTTTCCTTTGCTTTGAATATTCCTCAGGACAAAATGTGGTCCATGAAATGAATATTGCAGAGCTCAATTATCAGCAATGTTTCCCCCCCAAAGCTGTGTTTTAATTGCTGTTTGGGTTTTGAGTTGGTCACTTTCAGGTTTCATTTCAAGAAATCCAGGTGATACGTGTAATCTCTTATTACTGCACTGGGAAAATGTAATTCTCGATTATGGTTTTCCTCATGTCTGTTTTACAGATGACTGAAACATAAATTAACTTCCTTTTCTTTGCTGGTACATTTATATAGTTCAGGAATATGCCTTCCATCCCAAGAAAGGTATCCGTAAGACTTTATTCTACAAAGAATGCATGTGTTTAAAAATCAACAAAGATTTCAGATGCCAAGAATGTGTTCTGCTTCAGTACATTAGTCTGTTAGACATCTTCTACATAAAAGCCTGAAAACTGAAGAAAAACATGCATGCAAAGAGCTTTGTTCCTTGGATATTAACTGTAGAGAGATGTGAACTTGTTCAGATTAACTCAGCAAGATTGCACAAGTACAGCATCAGAGACAATAGATGGCAGTCTTAATCCGTTGTGTTGAAAGTACCGCAGAAACATCAGTATCTCTTGCCCCTCACCCAACAAGTCACAGCTATCTTTCAGCAGTTTGTAGGTCAATGTACAAACATATTTGAAAAGTTCATTTTGAAGATCTTTTCCTTCTACAAGCCTGGCTTGATTTACATCCGCCCTGCTACCCCTATAAATGTATATCAAGGTGAGGACTGACAGTATCAGGAAGTGGATGGTTTCCTTGCATTTAGCTCAGGAGGACACTGCAGGATTGTTGCAGCATGAATATAGAGTATTTGGCACTGTGGGTATCCAGCCGGATGAGCACATCCTTGGTCCCCACATAGATAAGCACACTGCCGGCCTTTCTGGATAGATTTGCCTGCATGGTTCACAGAAAAGAGAGAAGCCATGCATCTTGTCTCCCTTGACCCCTGCCTGGACAGCATCGCCTGTTGAGGAGGTCATACAGGAGGGCATATCTGCCTTCCTTCCTTCAGGCCAAGGCACTTATGTAAACTGACCAAAATTAATTTGGTTATAGGCTATGACAGCTTTATTTGCTTTCTCTCATGAAATGCTGACTAAAGGATGTGTCCCTAAGGCATCTATGGCTGAACAGTGATTTTCTTTTCCTGTTCGTATGCAGAGAAAGTCTAGGGTTTTCTTCACTCCTGTGAAATGATACTGAGAAATAAAATCCTAAAGGAAATTTCTTCCTTCCCCTGCACTTTTACAGGGGATAACACGATTAGAAATCTTACATAGGATTGCTAAGGGGCTTAATTAGTTAATAAATCAAATAAATCACTGCTACTACAAGCAGCTGCAAGCTTAATCTCCCACTGGTAGTTTGTTCTCCTATCGTCTGTGAGTAGAGCTGTAGAGCCACTGGTACAACTTCCTTGTGCTTTCTGCAGTGTGCCCTGCAATTTAATCCCAGAGCATTTTTGTCACTAGTCAAGAATACATTAAAGCACAACATGCCTTGTTATCATAACCACACTCTGGAGCATGGTATAGGTCTACATGATTCTTGTCAGAGATATATCACTGTCCTCATATATTGATGTATCTTAGATGAAAGTCTGTGTTGTCATAGGTGCCGGATGGATGGGGAAAATGCTTCTAAACCACTGACAGAGAATAAAATTTTATATCCAAAATTTCAATATGTTAGGTTATTATTTACAGGAGCTCTCTCCAAAATACAGCCCAGGGACTTCTGGTGACAGAATTGCCACAAAATAATACAATCTAGGTTGCTGTTGGCAAATACAGATGTTCTAGGAGATTTATCAGAGGAAAAAAGACACTTATACAACGTTGTTAATGGCAGTTGCTCTTGCTAACCAAACCTGATGAAAGCTGTATAAGAAAAGGGGAAAGAATAAAAAGTGATTCAGTGCATTTCAGGATTTGATTTCATTTTCCCGTGGCGCTGCAAATCAGCTTCAATTGTTAGGTCCAATGTGCAGTTTCCTCTGTTTTGTTATAGCAATTAGTAAATTGCTATTTGTAGACAAAAATTTAGTAGGTCGTTCATAAAATGATCAGAAACAAATGTCTGACAAACTGGATTCTTCCTTGATTTTCCAAATACAGAGTTTGATGTTTGCTATGTCTAAGCTTGTAAGGGATTCTGCACAAGGTCCCCACCCAAGATTTCAGACCCACTATAACTTAAAGAACCGATTATCTGAATTTACTGTGGTCACTGAAAGGAGTGCATAGCACTGTGGTAAATTTTTCTCTATAGGAAACAGGTGGAAAGCCATTGAGAACACTGAGTTCAAGCACGCAATGATGAATGCATCAAAAAATATTTTTTTACTTTCCCTTTTGACAGGTCTTATAGAGTATTTGCTATGTCAAATACCTAAGCACGTTAAATACTCTGGCACCCGAATGCTTCAAAGTAGGTGAAGGATCATATTGTGATGAGATTTGAGAGCACAGAAGATTGAGACTATGCTGACAAAAGTCTGTGGAAAAATTACTTTGCTTCTCTGGTTACTGGAACAATTCCAAAATGTGACATGCGTAACACATGCTCCATGCATGACTGTACAGCAGTCTTGTAACCTGTTGCCTAAACATTTTTCTCAATGTTTTCCGCAGAACACATTATTTTGCTGATTTCTGTTTGTGAAAAACATTTCTTTCATTACTCTGTCATGATTTATATTTTATATCTACGAACCAACAGCAACTTGCACTCACGTACTCATATGTGCTGGTTTGCAGGTACCTCATGTTTCATTAAACTGCACACAGGAGGCGTAACTTATTCCAGAAATACAGCTGGGGAGTGAGTACTTGCTTTCAAGCCTATGACAAATCAGTGATTAACATGTATCTCTCTAGATGGTGATACCCATTGTGTCATGTAGAAAACCCTGTTTGTCACACTGTTGGCATTATATTAGGAATGCATTTCTATACCATGCAGTTTTTCAGTCAGTAGATTTAACAAAAATCTCCTGACTTTCTTCCTTCTACAGTTGGATGGTATGATACAAGCTGGAAGCAATTTATTTCCATTGAAATATGTCTTTAACTTTTAATATACAAACTTTGATTTTCATACATGAATCAGCTTGTAACCAAGTCTTCTGGACAGAACTGTAGAACAGATACCAAAAGACAACAACAACAACAACAAACCCAAACAAAACTCCCAATATAAAGAAAAAGGAGAGAAAGGCAGCAAGGAGAAGCACAAACCAACAAGAGACAATAGAGGGAGAATGATCTCCAGACCATAAGAAGGATGTACGCTCAGCTATGTTGTTTCATAAAGTGCAGAATCTCCTTGCTCCCCAGAAATCATATCTCTTTATTTTTATGCCCTTTTTGCATCTCTCTAATTCCTAGGAAAATAAAGAGAGAACAGGATCTGGGTAGAGCATAGAATTATTTCTGGCCATGATGGACAATATTAGTATCTTGCAAGAAAACTATATGATAACTGTTATCTCTAATGACTGAACTGCTGCATAGTTATGAATAATGAAAAAAAACAACTCTAAAATCAACACTACTTTGTGAATAATTTACTAACAATTAAGAGCTAAATTAATCGACTCTCTGTGTGTGCCCTGAATTGTTCACCCAGCTCTCCCAGTTCATCTGCACATTTGTTATTAAGGTCTGATTCATTTCATAAGCATAATTCTTAATCAGAGAGATTGGTTAACTGAAATCCAGTAATAGAGCTGCTTGGAATTTTTCAGCAAAACATTTTTATCATAAAAAATACCAGTTACTGAAATAAAATACCAGTTTTATGTGGAAAGATATTATGTTGATGAAACATTCATACGGAAAGTCTTCTCAGGTTCAGGACAAAATTTCTATTCCACAAAAATGGAGCTAGGTAGCTAGCTAGATAGATAGATAGAGGAAAGTGAGAATGAGTCCTGAACAATGTAGAGCAGGGACTTTGCTGTCGTGGAGGCTCACGAAATCAAATTAGGCAGGTGATACATTCAAAAATATTTATTTTAACCAAAATTGTTTAGCAGAAAACTAACTAGAAATGAGGCTTCAACACTCCAACAACGTCAGTAAACCACAGGTTCAGGTTGGTGTGCAAGGTATTAATATTGCACAGCCGGCTTTAAAAATGAGGATCCAAAATGTGCACAATCACTCACCTATAAGATGAGGGCTCTCAACCTCGAGGAGTTTCCTTAGGTGGTGTCCCGACCCAAGGGGACAGTCCCCGACTGCAGACCCGCTGCTCCGAGGAGGACCGACTCAACTTGCCCTCTGGCGGGGCTCCATTTATACCCTAGTGGAATCTGATTTGTGGTCAATTCTAATTGGCTGAGGGCCTTAACTTTCTTACTCCTCGCCCGAGGTGTATACGTGATGGTAGTTATGGGCCCAAAGTGTGTACGTGACGGTCAGCATTCACCACTATAAAGGCGTGAAAGTAAGGGCGCAAAAAATAAGGACGCAGCGATCTTAATGCCCCCAGTCTTTGTCAGGGCGGGTGCACCTGCCACATTCGCCTATGAATCTCCCACATGCCAAAGCCACCAGTTGATTTACCACTCTGAATGGACTATTAAATTTTAAACAGAAAGCAATAATTTGATTGACTCTGTCGTATCCATCATTGAAAGGTAATGACACACTGACTGACCATAAACTGTAAATGACCAAAAATAAATATATAGGTGATCGGCCAATTTGGGGGGGGGGGGGGGGGCAATTAGTAGCTAAAACAACCAAAACAATTAAACCACCCCTGAATGTGTTGCTAAAATCATCATATCAATACCACATTACTAATCAAAATGAAAGGCAAAAAGTTCATTATTACAAATTAAAGACTTAGTTGATTCTACCCATGGCTAATAAAAAGTAAAGGCTAGCTACATTTATATATTTTTCAGGCATGTTAAAAAATATAATGTCCCGTTTTTTCAGGAGTAGCAAGTTGCCATAGCTTCTGAGTATCTCCCAAGGTTGTGTGGGTTTTATAACTTTACTGGACTTCTCTACACCGCAGTCTCACCAGAAAATATTCTGTATTATGAGCTACACCTACCCTGAAATCTGGAAAAAAATACGAGCTGGATGATAGCATGGTTTGCAGCAATTTGTTTATGAGAATGTCCTTCTAGCAAGCTCCTGTATGTCAGCATGAAAATGGAAATAACATTTCTTTTCTGTCCTTGAGACATAGATCAAACAATATTGTCAGAAGAGAGGTTTCTCTGTCAAACATTCCTTTGATCCCGCTGGAGTCTGGGCTGCTGAGCTTGTGTATCCTTCGGATCAGAGAATGTACCTCACTATGTTTTGTTAAACTGCTCTGTCTATAGGTTTTGGTGCTGCAGCTACGGCATTTATTAATAACAGTGTACAAGGAGAAGGTGGTGTTGTTACTGCACTGTCCCAGAAGGTTTCATGTTCTTTTCCTGTTTTTTTTGGGGGGTGTTCTTTTGCTTGTTTGTTTTTCTCAAGGATGAAATCTAGTTATTGGATAATTTTCAGGACCTGGTTCTATTTCTAGTTAGTAAAGTGAACTTTTTCAGTAAGTACATAATATTGCTGTGTGTGTATTTATGTTTCTTTTTCGACTATCGTAGATGGGTGGTGTTAGTAAGTGGTTACATATGGTTGATACATAGACTATGCTGTGTCCTGGGATCCTGATGATCCCAATCGGAAAACTGGGCAGGGGGTGTGCGCCTCCCTCCCAGAACTCTTGCTGACATCTTGCAGATACCTGTGCTGGTGGGTGGGAGCTGGGGATGACGTCTGCAGGGAAGGAAGGAGGTAGGGACCACTGGCAGATTTTGCCTTGATGTGGAAATAGGGTGCAGCTGTATGATGAGCCTGAGCCATGGGAGCTCGGTGGTCCGCTGTCTAGGCACCATCTTTGGGGCGATGCCCCTGACAGGTGTATAAGGCACACTTTTCCTACTTGAGGATGATAAAATTTTTCCAGTAGCCTTATGGCTTCCAAAGATTTTCGATGCAAGTTACAACTGGGAAGGAATATGACTGCATTTCCCCAGTGTAAGGAGGAGCTGAAAAACCTTTTGAGATATTTGTCACTTTCAGGACTTTAGACTCCTAAGAGAGAATTTTTAAAGTCTGGAAAGCACACATAATGCAATTACCTGAATCATAGCAGTCTCTTCAATGACATCTGCCCAATTCTAGCTGTCAGATGTTTTAATGAAATAACAAAGCAGTAGGGACAAAGAGCATTTCTTTGTTTTGTAACAGTGACAAAATAAAAATCTGCTTTAAATTGTAACTCAGGCCGTGTTTTTTGTCTTCGACTTGAGCTGACAACCAAAATTAGATTCAGCTGTAATGCAGATGCAGACTCCAAGGAAGTCTATAGGTTTTCTCTAGCATGCAAAAATTTCTCTAGTGACAAAATTTTCTGGCTGTGTAGCTCAGACTGGGTAGCCCTGCAGAATATGGCTGGAGGCTTGTTCCTCACTGAGGGATGCTGCAAGAACACCGGCTGATAATATTGTACTCTGATAGTAATGCTCTTGTATATTAGCCCTTGCAATATAATAGTTCCCTTTTCTGCAAAGAAAAATATATTCTTGGGGATTATTCTTCTTTTCAAGGAAGGTGAAGGAATCTACTGTGGCCTCAGTTTACTTGCTTTTTTAAAATTTTTGTTTAAAAGTAAAATGGGTGAAAAGAGGAGGGTGGGATATTGTCTGCCTTGTTTCACAAAGAAAACTGTTTTCCTTAAGCAGTTCATGTTCAGTCTGTTCCCATTGAAACTGTGTAGCTGTGTTAATGTGCTCTCCTAAGTAACTTTTTTTATAAAGAAAAAAAATCAACTTATCTAATTTAATTTTTTTTAATCTTCTTGTCACATTTTTTGACCAGTGGTTCTGGCATTGGGCTTATGAAACTAAATATGTTATTTCAAACTGTTTTCCAAAACAAGATAACTTCATTTTTGCTCCTCAGTTATTGGGGCGAGATATTATTTGCTGCGGCATGGCTCAACAATTTGAGTATTTACTTTTTTAATTGTTCTATTTCAAATTTGGACAAAATCATGTTATCTAGTGTTGCTGCAAGGGCCTGCAGATTTGATCTAGTATATCACATAATACTCTTCTCTGAAAATATTTGTAGACCTTTTGAAGAAAATTGCCTACTAGAGTGCTTGGATTTATTTGCAGTAATGCTTTCCTTGAAACTCTGGATTTGCTCAGCGTTTCTAGCTATTGCTTTTGACCACCCTATATAAGCAATGACTATTGTGGAGAATGTTATTTTCTGTGTCTAAAGTCAGTAAGAGGTTGCTGATACAGACTCTGTGCTCTTTTTGGAGATGGCAGGGAAACCTGTTAGTCGCCTTTGTGCTATACCATCCTGGAAGGTATATCCTTAACCATCTTTGCCATCAGAATTAACTGCTACTGCCAACATGCATCTGAGCTCCTCAACTCGAGCCAGCTCAAGCCATTGCCAAAATAGATAACAGTCTTTTATAGGCAGAAATCTGTGTCCTTTACATGTGCCAGACAAGAATGAGTGGCACTGTGGCTCTGCGTAAACAGGCATGTGAACATGCTCCACTGCCCACGAGTGGAGGGGTAGTGGAGGAGCACAGTGTCAGCATCTGGGGTGCAAGCGGGCACAGGTGGGCACAGGCGGGCATTATGGGTAAGCAATGACGAGGAAGGATTTCAGAGACTGGGGTTGCCAGGAAAAGATATCAACTGAAAAGTGGGAATCATGGGGGAAGAAAGAAAAGGAGGTCTTCAGAGGGAGGAGTGATCTGTGGGAGGGAAGAAAAGTAAATTTTCATCTAAAGCCTCCAGGAGACACTCATCTCTCTCCAAAATTTTCTGTTCTCCCAGACTAGCTGCTGTCCCAGCTATAATAGCCCCACCCTGCTCCAGTAGAAATCTCAGTTCAGTCTTACTGTCTTATTCTGCTCTACCACCAGAACTGAATTTTGTCCACATGGTTCACAAACCTTGAACTGACACTGAATATGACTTTCAAGCAATGGTATCAGCAAACTTTGTTCAATTTTGGTATTGCCATCAGTGCACTCAATTTGTTTAAAACTAATCTTTTAAAGTAATATTTAAGCTAGATTTGCTGATTGTTTAGACTATTACTGAAGTCATCATATCTATATTTGTGCATATTCATATTTGTACAAACAGAGAGCTTTATCTTCAAACAGGGATGCCCATGGTCCCTGTTGTAACATTTTGTAGGTCATTGGAAAACTTCTCATTGAGTTTCTGCACACACAGTCGGTATCTATGGAGTTTTCCTATCAAGTAACAAACTGGATAGCATATCTTTTATAAATGCAAGCATATTTTGTTTCCTATATATCTGTTGAAATATGGAAGGCATGAATAAGCCTGTCTTCGGAAATAGCATTATCTACAGAATGTGATATGTTAGTCTTTCAGCTCAAATTGAGTTTCATGACACCGGTTGTTCTCACTCTTATTAATCATCTTCTAACAAAGTTGTTTTCAAATGCAGTCCAGGCATCTGTTGTTTGTTTATTTGGGTCTAGATATGATAACTCATTATTTGAAATTGCTATTAAAAAATATAATTTTCTTGTAACATTTTTTAACTGTAATAATTATTTTAACAAGTTGGTTCACTCACTGTAAGAAAAGTTCTAATTTGACGTGTAATAGTGGGATAATACTTTGGAATCACATGAAACTGGAAAATATGTCATATCTCCTCCATCAATTATTCAAATAACTTCAGATAGTCTCTAGTTACTAAGACAGACTTTCTCATTTGCATGTAAAAAGAACACATAATCCAGTTAACAATCAGATTGCTTTCTTAAACACTGTGGCATTTAGTTTATTTGATGCTGTATTAGCCCCTTCAGAAATAAATTTACCATATGAAACTAATCACTTTAAAGGTTTTAGCCACTGAGGTTTTCATGTCCCTTGCTTTAATTGCGTATTTAGTTTATCTTAGAGTGCTTATCATGCTCACATATGGGCCTCTCAACTAGTAAATGTGACAGTAATCCAACTGTCTAAGTAGTGGGTATTGAATGTTAAAATTTGACCACTAGCTTATATTTAACCAGCTGTCTTATAATCTTAGTCAATATAGATATTACTGTGATTTACTAAATCAGAGATGCATTAAAGATGGTACTATCAAAATACAACATAATCCAAACGTGCAATCTATTGGGATGACTTTCTGTTCTTAACTACAGGTAAGTTATCCTTATAGGACTAATTTGGCTGCAGGGAGTTAAAAGATTTTTATCTTTTCTGAATCTATATTTGGCACCTTGAGTACCATGACCAGTTCTGCAGTTAACTGCTTTGTGCCACCTACTGGTTTCCTCACTATTCTGTGCAGTAGCATTACACAATACCTGTTTTCTCACAGTGAAACTACTTCTGTGCCTTTAAGATGTTTACCGTAAATTTGGGCAGCATTTATTACTTAATTGTTAATCTAGGGTTACATATATATCGATGCCATTAGGTTGTTATTCTCAGGACACTGAAAAGCAGGGGGGAGCAGCACTGAGCAAAGAACAACGCAGCTTTTAGTCAACTATGTATTTCCTCTGACTGTGAAGAAGGTTTTGTAGTCTTTATGTCTTGATAATGTCTTTTGGGGATGATTGCTTTATTGGGTATGTTATAAGCCAGTTGGAGGAAGGACCTTTTATTGTAGTTAATTCCTGTGTGTTTGTTCAGTGACAAGAATACAGGAATGGTGGTCCTTGGTATGGGTTCAGACATTACTGCTGTCATAGAAATATTTAGTGGTGATTTATTATCCTTATAATTAAGATATTTATGAAATTATTTGTTCCCAGGTTTGAATATTGAAAACTGCAGGCCAGCCATTCTCAGGCATGCTGGAACATACTTATTTGCTAAGTATAAAGTGATACACTTGCCTGCATACTTTGAGGGTTGAACCTTGAAGCAGCTTTTGTGAAATTGTTTTTGAAAATAAGTGAAAAACACCACTATTTTCTGATGTGCTGTACTACCTAGAAAGATGTGGGAAATTGGCTGTTGGTGATGTTCTTTTCAGGAACTCCATTAGTCAATTTTCTTTTTATTGCAGCTGTGGCTTCAGCCTGTTTAAAAATGTTACTGAGATTGGAATACACACATGCACACTACTTAATGACTAATTCCTACTTATTGTAAACTCACTTTTATCACTTAAAACTCTGGCTTATCTCTGCAGACAGTTCAGCTTCTTTAGCTGTTCTCTTTATGTAGAAAAGTTTTGAAATTCCTACATTGTCCTGCCTCAAACCATCCTATTGTAATTTCAGGTGCTTTCTGCCAGTTACTCTAAGCTGACAATGCACTTTAAGGCAGTTCTTTTGTTTATTTTTTTTCCACAACATTAGACAGAAAATTTATTTTAGAATACTTTTCTGTATATAAGAATTTTAAATAAATAGGAAGCTCTGATTTAACTCTCTCCTTAATTTCCTGATTGCAGGTAAATGCTTCTTATTGTTAAACATGGCCTTCTCTTTGCCTTGTCTTCTTTAGTTTGCTTTCTTTGGATATAGAGGAATACCTTGAAGGAAGTTAGGAAACACAAGTTCAACTTGTATCTCTTTTGTCTGTGGGAAGAGATCTTCTCACACAACAGTTGTTGGAGTTTTTCAGAGTAAAATCAAGATTAATTGTTGTATCTTCCCTTTCTGAAGAAGACAGGGTGTCTTACCTTACACTGGAAAGACTAAGTGGATGAGTTTCCCATACATATATTTCTGACTCTTCCTTATCAGCACCCTGCTTTCTTTTTTTTTTCTTTTTTAAACCACTGTGAAGGATTACTTCTCATTTGTATCTCCATTTTTAATACATTATTAATATAGTCTCAAATGAAATTTGGGCACCGGACTTAAACACAATAGATAGATTTATAATCTGACTTGATTCTTAGCGAATCACTTCATTCTTTGGTGCTTTGGTTCCTGATCTGTAAAGGGACTCTTAGTGCTTCTGTCCTTAGAAGTATATTGTGAGGATAAATTCTTGAACACTAAGAAGCGTTCATAAACAAGGAGATGAAGAATTTACAAATGGGTAGTGCGAAGGATGTAAATGACAGGAAAAACTTCAGAAGTGATGAAATTAGTACGGGATATATAACAGCAGCTTCATACAGAATGACCAGAAGATACTTTCCAATCTGAAAGATAAGCATAGCAGGCAACAGTTTATATACAGTTATGAAAATTTTAATGCTTTGTTTTAAGTTGAGGGCATATCAGACATTTTTATCCCACAGGTAAGAAAACTTTTAAATGTTAAATGCCTGTAGTATTAAAGCTTTAATAGGGTTTGACTTGATGCATAACAGGAAGGTCATACAAGCTCAGCCATCCTCTTATAGGACTGTTGTTATTAAAAAGAACACAGAATTTATGTTAGAATGTTTTTTAGATTTACCAGTTACCAGAGCAGAACAAACCATTTTCTGTGGGTTACAAATGAAAACTATTTATCTTCTGCCTTGTATCTAAACCATATTTCACAGCTCATGAGACACAAATAGGGAGATGCTTTCGATAAAATGTTCCTGGGATTTTCTTTGTGTAAAAATAAATAAATAAAGGAAGAAAAGAACAAAGAAAGAAAGAAGAAGAAGGGAAGGTTATAAAAATAATTCACCTTGTAAGAGAGATAAAAATTAACAATTCTGAGTTTTACAACTGGCAGAAATTATATAGAGTGAGGGTTAACTGGCAAAACACCAATATGTTACACTGAATGCAATAAAAATTAATTCAAGGAGATCAGAATCCATGTTTTTAACATGGAGTCCTTTTCCCTTGCCTATATTTATTGGTATATATTTGCTGGTAAAATATTATTTCACTTAAAGATAAATCTGCAATAGGTATAAAGCAAGTGGAAAATATAGACTAGAAACTGAGAAGATTCGGGAGAAATGTATGGGTCTAGCAACTTAAGAGCATTTTAAAAGTTTCATGGCTCTGCAAGAGAGAGGAGGTCAAATGCTTCTAGTGAGTAAAACAAAGAAAAGATGCAAGTACTGTAAAAAAAGAGAGAATAGTATAGGAGGATAAGGAGGGAAGGAGGCGGTAGAAGTGCTTGAAGAGCCTGAGCCACTTTGGCAACCAGAAAAATGGTAAAATTTCTCAGGCTATATCCTGTCATCCCACGGAATCTAAATGAATAGCTGGCTTTTACCACCTTCAATGCCAATTTTATAAGCAGTGTACCAAAGCTGCCTAGGCAAAGGGGAGTTGCTCCCCCTACTGTTTCACACTGTGGCCACTATTACCCGGTTTGGGATATGTGGGTCATGGACCTGCAGCTGCTCTTAGGTTTGCTGGCAGCTGCAAGCATGCATATCTGGAGGTCTCCGAATGGCACAGTCTCACTGTCCCCAGTATTTCCTCAAATTCTATTCCAAATGCAGACATGAGGCTCTCATTCTCTAAATACAAGTGCCCAACTGCTCCTCACAAAAGTTAATAAACACGATGATTGACCTACTAGGCAAAGTTCAGGTGCTCAGTTTTGTACATTTAAGTCAAAGCCATCAAGTGAAAAAAAATACAAGTTAATTGAGCAGTTTGTATCACCTCATAGTGCCTGGAGAAGGAATTGAAGCAATAATAGTGCAGGTAAGGTTTATTTTTAATTCATGTGGCAGAGGGCTGAATCTCTGAAACAGATCATAATGTATGTTTTTCTTATTCTGTCTGAATTCAGCTGTGTTTCGATGCAAGTAGGATTTCTTTCATGTTGTTTGGTGCAAAGAATTTAAACAAATTCAGGGAGCTAGGGAGTGGGAGACCATAGTCGTTAAACACAGGATTTGGAGTCAGGAGAGCTGACATGTTCCTAGCTCATAGTTGACTTTCTGTGCATGACTTCCCTTGGCCTCTGTTATCTTTCGGTATAAAAATTAAAAGTGCTTTGAAATCCTTTGCTTGATGCATACCTGTGTCATCAACAACCTGTGTCTGAGTTTCTTTATATTACATGTGCACTCCTAAGCATGAACAATAACTTTATACTGGTAGAAAGTCAGGTGTGCATGGCTGCATTTTGAAAACTATTGAGATACAAATTTTTAGGCTGATTTTTAAGCCTAAGAATAGCCATATAAAAACCTACAGATAAAGTTCAGTAAGGGGAATTCTCTGATTTACTTTATTATGATTCTACAATTCTATGATTACAACTGACTGTCATTTGGGTACATGTAAGTTAATGACAATCACAATTATTCAGATACGAGCTTTTAAATTAATTCCAGCCACCAACTGTACTAATACTTCAGATACTTACAGCTTCAATGCTCTCTGACAGGATGAAAATGGTTCATATAGGCAGTTGATTGTTACAGACAAAAAGCAGCTTTCCCCAGACTGCCTGCATTAATTCAATGTAGTTTTCATTAGTGAAAACAAACAGAAGCTAGTTTTGAGACGACAGGGCTTTTGGTACTCATGGGCATTGCCAATGCTCAAAAGGAGGAGGAAAAAATTCAGTACTCTCAAAGTGAAACAGAAAAAAGCAATAAAACAGTTGCCTGGAAGCTGTGTAAGACTAGTCCCTTGATTATCTAAATAGGGTAAAAGACAAGAAGTCCATACTTCTCAGTAGCTTCATTGCAATTGTCTGTATTCAAATGTCTGATTAAAGAGAAAACTGACATTGTTTCCATTCTTACTTGCTCTTTATTTTTCTCTAAATCTGTTGCCTACAGGGCTATGCTGGTAAGCCTGCTGATCTGATTTTAATTCCTGACGGACCACACTCCATATTAAAAAAACCCTTATTTATATTACATGCTCAGTGTAGTTACCAGAACAGTGCAGGTTGTAATTTCAATGCTGGATAACCCTACAGTTGTATCTTTTACTTTAGGTCTTCCTTGAGAGGGTGTGAAGTCCCTCTGTCTGCATTTAGTTCTGCTTCATCTGTGAAACTCCAGCTCTTCTTTGCAGCTGGGCTGATCTCTTGGAATCATTTGGGCTCAACATTCCTTGCAAATTAAGCCTTTATGGTGCAGCGTAATGAAAGCTGCATCTGTGGAGAGAAGTGAGTATCCTGGGAGTTATGGTTCTCATCCTGGGGCAGCTAATTGCACTTCTGTTCTCTTTGAGCTTGTCTATATGAAGGAATTTTACCAGTTACGTTTACAAAGTGCTCCAAGTACAGCTTCCTTGGAAGACACTCCGGTTTATCCATTAAAATGATTTTACTCCATTTGATTGAAACACCTTCTCATATAACATAAATCAACTGGTAAATACACTTCTGAAATAATCTGTACAAGAGATGCAGTCCCCTTTTGAGCAAATTCTGTTAGATGTGCCAGTTAAGTGTGTCAGCTCACATTCCCACTTTGGGATTTATTTAGCATCGTCCTACTCTACACAAGGCTTGTGGCATCTTTATTAATGAATCTTAGCAATAACACTCAAATGCAGCTTCCTAATTTTATATTATATTTTAATGTTTCTATATTCTGCAAGACCTGGTTTACAACTTATAATAGCAAGTCTTTATCTCACGACTAAAACTCTCAAATATGGTGTTAAAAATCTTTTTTTTTCCCCTTCACGTTCAGTGCCAAGTATAGGTAATATTTTTCAAGAAAATATATATGTAGGTATAACATATAGCAGCACCATGAGGGTTATTAAAGACCTTGTCTCTCCATTAATAATGATTTCAAATTTAACAGGACGACTAAGACCTTGCTTAGTCCCTTAAGTCTTCAGTGTTCCAGAGAGAGTTAGACATAAATCTTTTTCCTTTGGAGTGCAGTGTTTTTGGCTTAATCTGATGAAAAATACTATTGCTATCCAGTTTGACACAAGGCAAAAAACACGCTGTTCTCAAGATAGCAGTTGCTTGAGTAATCAAATAGTTTGAAAATGAGGATTACATCCTAGAGTTAGGTATATCAGTGAATTCCACAAAGAGCAAGTATTTGTAAGAAATTTAACAATTTTTCTGATAAAATCTATATCCTCCATTTAATCATGTAACTATGCTATATTTCCCTGTCAAAGTTACTAAATATTAATCTTGAATACAAAGGATGCTTGGACAAAGCCATTACTTAAGATGAAATAAAACAGCTAACTATAAAGTCCTCTGTAAACCAGGGAAAACTTTTATAAAACAAATTTATACTCCATTGTTTTCTCTGCATTTTTGCTAGGTTTTTTTCTGAGATTGATATCACAGAAATTCAGAAGTTCAGTACTGAGTGCTCCAGCACCTAGGTTTTTGATGTTGACATTAAAGCAATTGTTGGGAACCTTATACATCTGGATAGCCTTATTATCTCAAACAAACATGACAATTTTAGGCAAATAAGGCTTATGAAGGAGATGGTCAGCTGGTGCAAATACGCTGGTTTCCTCTGAGCTCTTAGTGTCTACCAGAAGATAGGAAGGCAATGCCACAAGAAAAGAGAGGCAAATTTCATTGCTTTTAGTAGCCTAGGGTTGTAGTATATTCAAAACCAGATTTTTTTTCCTAGTGTTACCTGACCATTGATAAAATGTCAGTTGTATTTTCTGTCTGTTATCCTGTTATCTTCACACCTGTTACTGTTTTTCAAAAATATTCCTGCACTGGTGCTACATGTGGTTTGTTTTCTTATTATGCTGTGTCCTCCTTAAAGTTTATACAGACAAGAAAAAAATTTACATTGTCTAATTATTCACAGGCTTCACATTTAAATGGACTCTCATTTGATCATCATTTATTTACCCATCATTTTCATACCCCTTCAGCATTGTTATTTTTGTATTTGATCACAACACTTCAACTGTGATTAGCTAAACTGTTATTAATACATTCTTTAGTCCCATTTCCAAATTACTGAAAATGTTTAACATGTGATACCTGATGACCCTGGTGCGTTCCCATCATGTTTTACTGCAGTCTGAAATGGTTACATATTACTGCTGTTGCTTGTAACAAAAATCTGATTAGTTGTGGTACTTGCATTCACAACCCTTTCCATAACATATATAACTTAATTATTAACATAATAGAGTATTCTTTGTTTGGTGTAAATGGCAAGGTTTTGGTAGTGGGGAGGGAGTTCATTCATTCAAATCACCGATTTGGTGTTTAGATGAAAAAAAGTATTTGGTTCATGCAATTAAGCAATGTGCAACATAATGTTACACAGCCACTTTAGTTCTAGCAGTTCCCAGTTTTGAAGGACTTTACCTTCCTACTTTTCTTTTTTATGGACCTATTGTGTATAAAATGCCAGACATTTTTGCATTATTATCATGTTTATTCACCTATGTTTTCCTTCTACATTTCTCTGTTTCTTAATTTTTTTTCCCTCAAGAAAAATGATTGCTGCGATTGAGTGATACAAGAAGCTATTATTGAGGGAGGCAATTTTGTTTTGGCTCATTTAAAAATAGGAGTTCATGCTATGTAATCATAGGAAAGTTGCATGTGGTAAGCTCAAGCACCAAACAAAAATCAATACATTCTAATCAGTTCCATTGGCCCCTTTTGGAAAGCTATTCATGATATCTGTAAATACCGAGTGGCTGAAAATAAATTACAGCTATGCTATGCCACTGAGATAATACACAGAACAAAGAGGCTCTTAAATGCAAAAGCAAAATTGAGATTGCTATGTGGGTTGTTTACAGTCCATTTTTATCTTAAGATCTTACAGAAGTTTAAGATCAGAGAAAAAATTCCTTTGCTTCAAGTACCTTCATGAAATGATTTAAGTATCACACATTCACAGGTGTACAGATTTTCTGTTCATGTTGCCAAACAATTCAATCTTTTTTTTCTTTAGGTAAAAGAAATTATTTGTCACTTACTTTCAGAAAGCAGCTATGAAAGATTACTGTTACGTGTGGAATGCTGAGGAATATATGTATATTTTGCAATCTTCTTTACATACCTGAAGCTCAAGTAACTTTTGAATATCACTATGAGAATCAGAAAGACGATTTGATTAGAATCAATTTCTAATCAACTCAAAGAATTATGAATTCATGCACCAAAATTAAAATATATATTCATATTCTTTATACATATTCATAACTGTAGCAGGAGCCACAATGGAGCTTCTAGACTTAGATTAAAATTAGTAATGAATATCTTCCATCCTGCATGATAAAATTAAAATGCTCCAAAAAAAATCAGTTAGTCTGCTTTAGAGGAGGGAAATTTCTTCCTGAATTAAGAGTTGGAAATCAGGTTAGTCCTTAGGCACATAAAGAAATAAGATTAAGGGGGAGCGGGGGGGGGGGGGGGGGGGGTATAGGGGTGCAGAATCTGAAACAAAATTTGTTATAGTACAGTGGTCCAACAAAACTACTTGTCTTTTTCACTCTCTGGACATTTGTTGATAGCAAAGAAGGAAGTGGGCAAAGAAGCCAAAAATAAAACCCCTCAAAAAACTCAAATATACTTGATTTTGCAAATTATAACATAAGATTTTTTTTTCCAATATACAAACATTCCTAACACTTTCTATACACATTTCATATTTGTGAAAGCAAGGGCTTGTATTTCCTTTTCAAAATCAGTTGACAGGAAATGGCATTAGGATGTTGCCTTCTTGATATGGAAGTCTGAAAGAAGACAAGGTAATCACTGCAACAATGATTCATAACTTCCTGGTAAATTGTGAATGTGCATTATGGATTGAGAATTGTCTTTTGGTGTTTCCAGGAGTTCTGTCCCTTAAGTCTTGAATGCCTCAGGTGAGATTGGTCCTTTAAGTGTCTTATGTGTTCTTGTCCTTCACAATGAGATTGTACAAATTCTGTAGTGGCTTTGTTGTCTAAAGTGTCCTTAAGTATTCTTTCTAGAAGAAAAATAAACCTCAAATTTGTAGTAGTAGTCAAATGCTGACTGAGTTCTTTCTTGCCTGTTTTTAATCACTCTGATAAAGCTTTGGCATTTTTCTGTGTTACTTTGAAGAACTCAGAAACCAAGGACAAAATTCTCCAAAATTATTTGAAGAAGCTGAAGTGTATGGCAAAATTCTCAATAGGACTGTTAGAAAAGATTTTCATATCATGTGTTAATTTTCCTAGAAAAAATGAAGAAATAAACCTAATCTTGGAAAAAGCCTTTGTTAGAAAATCTTTACTCTTAAGCTAGAATTTTATATTATTACAAAGGTCAGAAAACAATGTGTCATATAAATAAAAATATACAATTAATTCAAAAAATGAATGATGAAAATAATGGAATTCATCAAGATGCTACGAAGTACTTCAAAAAGAAGGCCCATTTATTTTTGTATGTTATATCAATTTTCTCTATAACTTTGAATATCTGGCCTATCAAACTCAGTCTACTATATTAATATACTGTTCATATAACCCTCAGAAAGAAAAAGGAACATAATCCAGTTTCTGCCTGGAATAAAAAAACCCCAATAACTGTCATATTCTGTTCAGTTCTTTAGCTGTATTTTGTTCTTTCTGTATTTCACTTATTCTAGCAAGCATACACACATAAAATTTAAGCTTTCCTTAAATCTAAAATTTCAGTTATAGCCTGTAATGATGTTACATAGTTACTTAACTCCTAAATTCTTACCTTCATTAAAATCTGTATTCAATAATAAAAATGAATTTCTAGTAAATTCTTAATAAGCTACCACAATTCTTCACTGAATCTTGTCAGAGATGTTTTTATACTAAAAAAATAAAATAACATTATAAAGACACTGCTTCACTTGCATGTTATTTTATGTACCTAAAGGAAGGAAAATAGGCAAAGTTGGGGGAATCACTTATCTTTCAGAAGCTCAGATGATTTTTTTTTTTTATTAACTATAGGATGATCAATAACTTTTGTTTTGTATAGATATATAGGCAGTTGTTTCATTTTGGATAACAAAAGCAGTCAAATCAATTTTTCAGTTTTACACCTCCAAGAAGTCAAGCAAATATGGGCATATGTACTTAGCAAAGAAGGGGTGTGAAATCATCTACACTGTTATAATTCTCTTTTCAGTACTCTTTGACTTGAGTTGATGTTCCCTGTAATGCACACTTGCTTTCAGAAGCATAAAAATGCTGCATAACATAACAGCAAGTTTATTTTAAACACATTTAAACAGCTGAAATGTATAGTGAAATTGAAGGCAAACTTATTTTTTTAGTTATTGCACTACAACTGAAAAGAAAAAAAAAATTCAGATTATACCTAGTGTTTTCAGGATATATTTCAACTTTTAATGCATTATTTAGTTGTTAAGTAGATAATGCTGGGTGGAAAATCTAAAGAATGCAAACTCTCTCAAAGCCAAATCTGGAATATGGCTTGTGTGGAATTACTGGTAACAATAATGACAGCACCAGAAAGAGTAGAATAGAAAGGTGCAAAGAGTTTTTAACTGTCTTTTTGTCTGACTTTTTGACTTTGTGCTAAAGAGTTATCATCTTTGCATAAAGAAACTGTGCTAGTTGTGGCTGGGCTAGAGTTCATTTTCTTCACAGTAGCTAGCGTGGGGCTACGTTTTGAATTTGTGCTGCAAACAGTGTTGATAACACAGGGATGTTTTAGTTACTGCTGAGCAGGGCTTACACAGAGTCAAGGCCTTTTCTGCTTCTCACCCCACCCCACCAGCCAGTAGGCTGGGGGTGCACAAGACATTGGGAAGGGACACAGCGGGCCAGCTGATCCCAGTTGACCAAAGGGATATCCCAAACTGTATGACATCATGCTCAGCAATAAAACTAGGGGGAAGAAGGAAGGGGGAGACATTTGGAGTGATGGCATTTGACTTCCTAAGTAACCATTACACGTGATGGAGCCCTGCTTTCCTGGAGATGGCTGAACACCTGCCTGCCCATGGGAAGCAGTGAATGAATTCCTTGTTTTGCTTTGCTTGCACGCACGGCTTTGCTTTACCTATTAAACTGTCTTGATCTCAACCCACGAGTTTTCTCACTTTTACCCTTCTGATTCTCACCCTGATCCCACTGGGGGGGGAGGGAGTGAGCAGCTCTGTGGGGCTTAGTTGCAGTCTGGGGTTAAACCATGGCAGAAACACTAGGGCTTTGACTATGACTATGGCACAAAAAGCAAATGGAAAGGTCTATAGCTTTGTTTGTGTTTTGCTTCCTTACTATGACCAAGGGGGAATAGGGATTTCTGAACATTTCCGGTCACAGAAAAAATGCAGAACCACTTTTGTTAAAATGTTGTACTTAATCTCTTGAATTGCACAAATAAGCCCATTAGCACTGCAAAAACAATGTTTAGTTCTTTACTTTTACAAGCATTAACCAATTAAATCTTACAGCAGGCATAGCAGAGGTATTTTCTTAAAAAAATAGTGAGGTTAATTAATTTAAGGATGTGTAGCTAATCAAAGGCCTTGACAAACCTGAGGATTCTATATTCTGTTTCTTTATATATATGTTGAATAATATTTTCAGGTTGCAAATAAATATAGGAAAATTTATATTCACTGAAGTCAGCAATCAGAATTAATGTAAATATATCTTCATTTCATATAAAAAATACTTCAGTTGTAAGTCACATTATTTATGAATCATGAATAGCCTCTAAGAATAAAATTATGCGTTTGAAAATATGAGTATAATTTGAGGTTAGTTATGTTTTATTTCTTTTTAATGCAGAAGGCGGCAGAAGGTGAGATTGTTGTTCTTAGGAAAGTGAATGATGAAGAATGATTTGCAATAAAATGTCCTGTTTAGAGAACAAAATTTTTCCTTGTGAGGTTATATTATTCAGAAGAAATGGAACAAAATATACATACCCATGTAACAAAATATACAACTATATTAGGTTTTTTCCATCTTGGAGAACATCTGTGACCAGATGGTATTAAATTGTAGCATACATGGAGGTATATAATTTTATATAATACATGCTATTTTATTCCAAAGAAGTGACCTCAAAGTAATCTGTAACCATTCATTAATAGTTCATTTCTATCAAAGTTGGAATTGGTAGATTTAATTTTATTGTTGCTCCTATTCTCTGATGGGTGGAGTCTGTAAATTCTATTAGAGACACTACAATATAAAGGAAAGTTTGGTTACCATAGTTACTTATAAATGTTTCTTCAAATTTCACTTCCTTCACACATTTGTGTCAATAAAGCACAAGCAGTCATGTGTTTAGGAAGAGTGGTTTCAGGAAAAAAGTAGTCAAATCTTCTGTGACTGGTGTTATAAAGATCCTTAAAATATATCTTTTTTTCCCATATATTTTGATTATATGTGACATCAGTGAAATATGGTACGAAATATTCTAAAGGTCTAATTATTTTACTTTATATATGACACTAAAACTATAAAGCATAAAGAAAAAGGAAAACATAAGAATTAGGCTCAGAGTTGCTGTTCATTCTTATGGAATGCACAACTATTGCCTTAATACTTTCAGGTGAAAGGCAAGGTAATATATAAATTCAATTTTTTTTCCCTATTTTATATATAATATATTTATCAATTTAATGAATTAGTACATGTATTAATACAATTATATAAAACAGGACTTTTTGCAGAAGTATCTGTGGATTTAAAACTTTGATTATAGTCTTTTACTGAGTAACTATTATGAAAGATATGTTACCTATCAAAATATGATTTAATTTCAAACAATATTCTTGGTTTTTGAGTCCTTACGATTCCCCCCTTGATTGCTCCTTGATGTAATTTTTCTCTTCTATAATATTTCCAGAGGACATTTTGACAGGTTTGGGTAAGAGTGAGCAACATCTGACAGGTAAAATTGCTTGGGATATTTCAAGCTACACAGCTTGCTGTAGGCAATAAAAGCCTATCATCTTCCATATGCCTATCTTTCATATATAGAAGTATATAAAACACACATATGTGGGTGTTTATAATTCTTATATAAATATACACATGTACACATATAAGCGTAGTTTTTGATCCATCAAACACTAGATCTGGACAGTTTTCATCTTCCATGTGGTGAACAGAAGGTAAACAAAGAATGGACACCCCTGTGTGAAACTGAGATCAAAAGTAAGAGTGACCTTTGAGAAACCAACCCAAAATACATATCACCCAGTTCTAGTTGTGAAGTTATTTGTACATGTGTTTTGGTGTTTTAATCTCACTTAAGTATTTCTCTCTCTTTTATGAAGCTTTAAGTCAAACCCTTAGGAATTGAAATTAAGACAAAATATCTCCATTCTGAACAACTTTTTTTCCCGAACATGCACTTCTCTCTCAGGCTTCCTAAGGCTCAGTAAAGCAGGTTACTGAAGAAAACAGAAATTCTGAAACTTCCATAAGTCCTGTTTATAATGATAGAGAGTGGCACTACATGGCCATTTACCCATGAGAGGAACAGTGCCACTGATTGGATTAGAGCAGGAGAGACTAATGCAGTTATGTCCTTAAGGGTTAGATAAAAAATGAATCTTTCACCTCTGCGAGTGAGAACAACGAGCAATTCAGAAGCATTATATGTGTGAGGCAGTTTGCAGGATCTGTTCTATTTGTCACTGGAATTGGCTGTAGAGCATTTGGCAAAGTCTGAGTTGTTTCAACCCTGGATCATTATCCCAAAGTCCCCTTCCGTGCTTAAACTTTAAAAGTAGTTGGGGGGCATCTAAAAAGAAAGGGGAAATCATAACACATTTCTGCAGTTTGCAGCAATACCACCATTACTTAATACTTCTGAAAACAGCGGCTACTTACAGTTGCATAGGACTTCAGTACTATGAGATTCTCAGTAACATCTATGAAAAACCTCCTAAGATTAAGGAGAAGATTTTCCAAGACACCTAAATAAACAAGCTGCCCAAGCCTCAGTGATAGGCACCAGATCCCAGTGAGGCAACTAATTTTCTTGTATAACCTGGTAATTGATGAGTTTACTGCTGTATGGACGAGCGTTTTTTCCCGAATATTGCTACTTGTCCGAAGAATCCTTTGAAAGATTTCATTCTGGATATTTTTAAACACAACCTTAAATGATAAAAAGAAAATTCACCCCTCTCAGCACATAGCCTCCTGAGAGAAATATTATTGCGAGATAATACAGATGATTCAATTATTTCTTTCGATTAATGGTAGCCAATATTTTTTTCTGCTTGTAAGTTATTTGCTAATGAAAGCTAATCTTTTTAATAGCATTGGTTTTCATTTGCAAGAATGTCCTGTTTGAATCTATACCTCAGTTGTTTTGCCAACAGTTGTGTTTTTGTTTTTCACTGATCAAAAATACATTGGCTATCACTAGTCACCTACAGTAACAAAGCAAACTGGCCAGTTCTGTGAAGTTCTAAGATCTTTTTTCTATTTTCTTAACAGATTATTTTCAATCACAGATTAATTAATGCATAACAGCCAAAAAAGTTCATACAAAATTCTTTTTCAGTGCAGTATATGGGCTTTCACAGATGGGCTGTCTTCAGCAAGGGTACATTTTCACATAACACACAGCTAAGGTGACTCACTAAATTCAGGAGAAAGATCACAGTATCCTGTGACCTGCTCCACTGGCTATATTCCACTCAGAAATGTGCACATATATACAGTCTCATTAATTTTGTCTATTATTACATAAATAACAATTATCCAGTACCATTATTAAGCACAAAAAAAATTTCCCCTTGATTTTCTCCTGCTCTTAGAGAACAGTCAATCAGGGCTCAAACCTCAGTATAAGCTTTCATCGTGAGAATGGTTAGCAAGCTGCACAAACTGGAAATAGCTTCACAAGTTGACAGGTAAAATGGAATCTGGAGTGGTGGTTGTGTTCACTTAGAGAAATGAAAGGTTCTCCTCTTTCCTAATCCCCAAGAACTGCTCAGAAGGTGGATGTAAGTCCCACGGTGGGTTGTATCCTTAAAGAGGAGCTGAGAGTGTTTCTGAATAGTGCATAATAATGGGTGCTAACAGATCGAACCAATCTGGAAGAAAACTGACAGCTATTGGTGATCCAGGTTATGAGGCTGTCAGCTCAGGACTGCTTCTAATACTAACCAAATACTTATGACCATTATATTAGTAATTAAAACATATGAATTCCTGTGATCTTTATCTTATTTTGAGAGCTTTATGTATTAATTGCTCAGTTATTTTCATTTATTAGGGTTGCTTTATTTTTTCCCAATTATTTTTTCTCTCTTTTTATCTTCAGAAGAATACAGTATGACCATTTTTGTGACTATTTCTGAAAATGATTATATTTTTTGAAAGTTTTCGTGATACCTTTTCAATAATTTTACTGTGTTTTGGTTGTGGTGCAGTTTTTAAAATCTTGCTGCTATCTGGTTCCCTAGATGCTATGAAGGTTCATGAACAATACAGTTGAAGCCATAGGACAGGTTCTCATGATTTCTTCACAAGTTTGTCTAAACAGAGATTATTCTCATGTAAGTATACTCTCTGACTTACTGTAGTCTTGATTAAATGTATGTGCTTGATTAGCACATTTTTTTCTTATTAAATAGCAACAGCATAAGATCATTAAACACATCAGTAGTCTCATAAAAATGTAGTTTAATTTCCATTCTTATCTAGTAATCAGTCTTATTGAACCCTTTGTTATGAGTAGCATACTTTGTACTTTTTTAGCTACTTTGGCTGTTGCTTTATTTAATGGCTTGCTTGTATTTTTTGTTCTTCTTTTATTTTTTTACCAAATGCACTAAGCCAGATATTAAGACAGCAGACTCCAGAACTATATGGAATAGACCACAGCTCCTGTCTTTGTGGAAGTACAAAAAATATCAATCAATGTCAAGTCCCCTTTCCAGCTCTCTCCTCCCAGAACCTGACTTTAAGAAACGTGTTTTATTTATAACTTCCATTTTATTTACCAGAATCTATTTTCCTAGTTTGAAGCAATCCAATTAAAATAATTAATTAATAATTTCATAAGGTGCTAAAAGACTAATATAAGCAGTGTTTCTGTGGTTATTGATTTCTTGAAAGATGCCTATTTATTTGAATGGCAGAAATTCTATGTGAATACAAACAAATCTAGAATTTGAAGGACTACAAAATATAAACCAAAGTGGATTAAATTTTACACTTGTCCCAGCAACCTGCCTTGAAGCCTAAGAACAGATCCTAATTTGTTTAATTTTTGTAAGCCATTCTTTTAACGGTGCCATGCATTCTTTGACTTTTTCCAGAGGGAATGGTAGATGCTGAGCACTTCAGAAACCCAGTCTATTAAGAAAATCCTTTCATATTGTGACCCTCCCTCCCTGGAACATGTTAGGCAACTTCTACCATGTACAAAGTGACTCTGCAAGCTGGACATATACAGTCTAAGACTACAAAGCAGTTATTTTTTGGTAATACACACAGTAGATAGCTGAGACTAATAAACTGTTATGCTAATATGCTCACCATCCCCAGTGAGACATTTAAGGAGTCTCTGCTGGCCCAGCAGGCATCAGCTGGGTGAGGATGGGTTAGCCTCCAGTGTCACCGGGTACGGGCAGTCCCTCCATGTTGCTGAGCTGCCATCTTTCAATTCCTTTTTTTCCTTAGGGCTTATACCTGTTCACGTTGGCATTTTTTCCTTGAGCAGCTAAGTATCACTGTCTTGACAAGGGTACTATACGGGCTATACTATAAAGGGCTATACTATAAAGGGCTTTTATACATCTCAGCTTGCCTGGCTTTAGCTTACGTATGTCCAGGTCACATAGGTCTCAGATCACAAAAACCTGAAACCCTTGGCTGAGGGTTACAGTATTTTGTTCAAACAGAAGGTGCTATGGATGAGGTGGATTATGTGTTTATAGAGATTTAAAGTCTAAAAGCCATGCTGACAGCTGTAACGTATTTTGGCCAATAATTCCGTTTAAAATATTCTGAGTTCCCCAATATTTTTTCTTGTGCAAAGACTACAAATCCAGCAAAGGGCTTAGATGCTGCCCACCTACAAACAAATGAATTATCAGTGGTCTTCTGGATGGGACATTTACTGATCTTTGTCCTTACACTATAGTTTTAGAAAGATGGTTATTACTGCTTGCTTAGGCTGTATCTATACTAGTAAAACACACGTTTGGGACCGCTCTCTGAGACTACAGTCAAGTGGCATGGAGTGGTCTGTGTCCATGCTGCTAAATCCTTTAATCTTCCAAAACAGTGTGAACATACCCAAACTCCCTAATGGAAAGCGCCTACGGCCCCCAGCCCATGCTACCTCCAGGGCTGTGTCTCGGCGGGTGTTAATGGGCTCAGGCCAAAACTGCTAGGAATAGATCTAACCATTTCCCAGAAGAGATGACCACCTTCCAGCACCCTTCGCTGTTCCCCAGCACTACTTGTGCACTTAATATCTAACTAACCTGCATTATGACTTTGTCTGTGATAGAAAGGTGTTGATTTCAGTTATTTCAATGCAAATATTTGACCTCTTATTTTTGCAGGAGTTAAAGATACAACAGTAGAAAATGCCCCATCCAGATAAAATTTTTGTTTTATTTTATCTTGTAATCTACTGTTGAATTTTTTATTGTGCTCTTTGGTAATATGAACAATTTTATAATAAAAGTATGAAAACCAAAAGGGAATCCTGGCCAAGGTTAGCCTGCCTTTCCATAGCATATGTAAAATATTGGTAAATATACTTCTCACCATTAGGTGCCAGGTCTAAATCATGAATTAAATGTTGTTTATTGTTTTCATATATGTCCCAAAAAAATTAAAACAGCAATATGTTCACTTAATATTGGAGAAGTGTATTTATATGCACTTCATACACCTAAAACCTCAAAATTACCATGCGAAGGAAATGAAAAAGGGGCTTTGGTGAGCTTGAGTGTCATTTGTAATAGATAGATTGTGGCCTAACTGTATAACAAGTCTACCTCTACCAAGAAGAGGTGTCAAGGCTGTGGGACTAAGATCCTTGAGCAGGGTGTTTGCTTCCTTTGAAAAGGACTCTGGGTGAAAAGAGCGCTTCTGGGTCCACTGCAAGGTGCTCATAGAAAATTTTCCTCTGTATCTTTCCATTCCAGGGAAGGATTGTGCTAGTCTGTGAAGGAGGAACACTTTTTCTTTGAAGGAACAAATCCTCTAAATTCCAAGAAACCTGAGCAGTCCTGATTGCAATAGTGCCAAAGCAAAATATTGTGTATTTTGTTTCTTACTTAAAACACTTCCCCCCCCCTTCCTCGTATGGAAGAATCACACTTCTGACTAGATATACGTAGGGGTAGGGGGAAGAGAGGGACATGAAATTGTGCTGCACAAACTTGTGCCCCACGTACAAAAATTCTAAAAAGGGGATTAAGGTTGCTTAATTTTTTTTTAACAGAAAATAATTATTTTGTACTATAACTGTGTGTATGAAACAATAAAATATATTATTGCTAACTTTCTAGTACTTTCTGCAATTTTTTAGCTTCCTTTGGACATCATTACATAAATGACCCATAATACTGTTTCAGGGAAGCAGACTGAAATCACAGTAATGACTTAACCTCTTTTTTGTCAGTTCCGAGGTCATCTTTGCAAATGAGTAACAAGAAGATGACAGGAGCCTTTGAATGTCTTTTGGCTCTAATTATAGTTTAATGTGCTTTTTTTTCTCAGATTTGCTTAAACTGTTGTTCTTCTTGGAAATAAAACCTTTAACAGTTGAAATCTATTCTTTTTTTAAAAGAGGTTGGATAACATGTATGGCTCAAGTGATTAGGAGTAAGAATTGTCATACTTCTACTATAAATCACACATCATTTTTCCAAGAAAAGAAAGAGGATTAAGAAAAAGCAAAGCTTCCTTTGTATTATTATTGTGCCTAGAAATGACTGTGCAGCTGCAACATAGAAATGAACGAGAAGCAGATAATTAATGTTTTCAGCTTTTTTATATTTGGTATGTATTGGATCTTTTACCTAATTACTTTAATATGTGCTAATCAGACTTTGTCATTGGAGGATCACCAATGGCAGCTGCTCGTGCACAAGACTGAGAACAAAGCAGTCACTTCACTCTAGTCTAGTTCTTTTTCTCTTCCACGCACATCTATCCCTCTGCTGCTTTTGGACTATCTAAGATCTGGCTCCAAGTCAAAACAATGTTGTGAGACCTGACTATCTCAGCATTAAAAATGAATTTGCTATATAAATTGTAGGATGTCTGTTTTCACAGAAATCCAGTGCTGTATTTTCTGCTATAGATGACTACCTTTCTTTAAAGGAGAGTGAGGCAGCTCACCAGGGATCATTTGCAACAGGCATCTAGGGATACCTTGTGTGCCAGCCCCACTCTTACATCTCCAAGTGCAGGAGATGCAATCCCTACCGTGTAGCAATGTCCCCTACCAGGGTTTGCTGGGGCAAGGTGCTTTCTGATCACTCCCTTTCTTCAGGTACACCTTTGAAATCTCATTTGGAAATAGCAGAGAGATGGAGAAAGAGAGCTCCCCAACCCAAATTTATTCCACTTGAAAGCTTGTCCTGGTTTTGTCCTTTAGAATAATAATTCTGTCATCTGCAGCAGGAGAGAGAAGGGGAACTGAGCTATAGAGCACCATCTGGTCCAGTGGGTCACTGAAGATCTTTTAAAAAAAATCCCTGCGGTTATTTTGTGCATATGTTGGTTCAGCTCTGTCTAACATGTCACGTAAGGCACTAATTAGCTGGTTTCTTCTCACTTGTTCGAATCATTATCATATTAGTCTTGTCACTACTGTGATAAGTGTGAATAAGGACTAACATATATTCTGAATGTAAGAGATTCCTAGTCATTTACAAAGGAAATTATACTGAAATGTGAATATTCCTGGGCATGAAATATTCTTTTGTTTACATGCAAACTTTCTAATGAAACATCCTTGATATCTTACTGAGTATGTGACAAGTCAAAAGTTCTGTTCACAGCTAGCATATCCTGCTGAGATTGGACTTTAGTACCTCCAACAGCCTAGCGACTCCTACGCAAAGGAGTAGATACTAAATTTGCTTTTAGTATCTACTGTCATTTTGCCTCCTAGTTACACTTTATTACAGAAACAAGAAAATGAGCTGTTAAATATTCTGACATTAAAATTGGATTCCCCTCTCTCCCTGCTTCCCTCCAGCCTCACAATAGCCCCCTGTTTCCTGGGTAGGTAGTTTCACCAAAGGAGATGCAAGCATCTGTGAGAGTGTGAGTCTGCATTACCAAAGTAAACAGCTCCTGCCTACCATTTTAGCAAGCAAGCAGGCAACGAAGCTGGAGACCTACTGCAAGCTAAAATAACTCTCTGTGTCTTTCACAATTTATTTATTTGTTTGTTTGTTTAATTTGGACCCATTTCCCAAGCAAGTCTGTCATATGCTCCAGTAACCAGTTGAGCTGGCACAACTCACTGGCACTCTCTCTGAGATTGTTTCCTCTGAATTGTAGCCTGTACCCTGCTGAGATCAACCCAGAAGAAACATGGCAGTGAATCCCAGCTGATTCTCTGCCTCAATCCAGCCATGCTCATCAGTCAATACCGAAGGAAGCCTAGTGGGGTACGTACTTTCCTTAACTGAACAGGCCCTCATGCACTGCTACAGAAAGAACAATTATATCCAGGGGCTTTGCTTGTTTATTAATGATGATTATCTGGTGATATATTTGCTACAGACCCTGAAGGAAATTTTTTTGTCTCTAACATGCTGCACTGATCACCGTAGAAACTTAACTGTAAGGTATGAGATCGGTTGTGCTGGGCAGTCTCAGAAGTGGAGAGTGATTGAGAAGAAAGCATGTTGAGAGAGTCGGTGTTTTAGCAGCTGTAAAAGAATTGGGAATGAGGTCTGCCTCAGTGTCAGCTGAGGATACTAAAATGAGGAATCACCCTGGTAAGCTAAGGGCATGCACAAATGACTCAGTGTTTGGTTTCTTCGGTGAGCCACCAGGTTGTCTCAAGTCTCATTGTTACGAATACAAATTCTGATTTTTGTCCTTGCTCGTGTATGAACACACTGGAAACTATCTTCCCAAAGACTGTCAGCCTTTAGATACTGTTTATTAACTGTTAATAGAGAGCTAATACTAAAACAAGTGCATTTATTTATTTAACCACAACAAACTAAATTTTACATGGCAGATAATAGATTATCATAGAATTATAGAATCATAGAATAGTTTGGGTTGGAAGGGACCTTTAAAGGTCATCTAGTCCAACCCCCCTGCTGTGGGCAGGGACATCTTCAATTAAATCAGGTTGCTCAGAGCCCCATCCAGCCTGACCTGGAATGTTTCCAGGGATGGGGCATCCACCACCTCTCTGGGTAACCTGTGCCAGTGTTTCACCACCCTCAGCGTAAAAAATTTCTTCCTTATATCTAGTCTAAATCTACAACCCTTTAGTTTAAAGCCATTGCCCCTTGTCCTGTCGCAACAGGCCCTGCTAAAAAGTTTGTCACCATCTTTTTTATAAGTCCCCTTTAAGTACTGATAGGCCACAATAAGGTCTCCCCAAAGCCTTCTCTTCTCCAGGCTGAACAACCCCAACTCTCTCAGCCTCTCTCCATAGGAGAGGTGTTCCAGCCCCCTGATCATTTTTGTGGCCCCCTTCTGGACCCGCTCCAACAGGTCCATGTCTTTCCTGTGCTGAGGGCCCCAGAGCTGGACGCAGTACTCCAGGTGGGGTCTCACCAGGGCAGAGCAGAGGGGCAGAATCACCTCCCTTGACCTGCTGGCCACGCTTCTTTGGATGCAGCCCAGGATACGATTGGCCTTCTGGGCTGCGAGTGCACATTGCTGGCTCATGCCCAGCTTTTCATCCAGCAGTACCCCCAAGTCCTTCTTGGCAGGGCTGCTCTCAATCCCTTCATCCCCCAGCCTGTATTGATACCGGGGGTTGCCCCAACCCAGGTGCAGGACCTTGCACTTGACCTTGTTGAACCTCATGAGGTTCACACGGGCCCACTTCTCAAGCTTGTCCAGGTCCCTCTGGATGGCATCTTGTCCCTCTGGTGTGTCAACCGCACCACTCAGCTTGGTGTCATCTGCAAACTTGCTGAGGGTTTCAGCAAGTTTCATTTTCAAATCCTCAAACATTTTTTAAATGCAATAATAAAAAAAGACAATAAACTTGCTTTAATGTCTGCAAGAACACCACTGGTTCTACATCCTTCTAGATGATTACTGATAGCATGATTAGAGTATCCAGTGGTTGTTTTTAGGGACCCTTCAGTGGTTCTTAACAAATCTTAAAGATTTGCTTGTTTAGTATATAAGGGTAAAGTCTTCTTAAGGCACAAAGACATTATAGGTCTAGAGAAGCAAAAATTGCAGAATTGGACCAACATAACAGTCCATTTCTATATCTTCTATGTATATGTGTGTGCATGTGAAGGAAGAGAGAGTGAGAGAAAAGAGAGAGAGAGTTATGTTTATGATTTCCTAAAATCATTTAGAAATCATGTTTCAATTTGTGGTGATCCCGCAGACTGTTCTGGCAAAACTCTCTTAGATTTAATTTGAAGTTTTGTTGATGTAAAGATTATCTCAACATCTCCTAAATCCCTCTGTTTTCATTTTTCATATTTATGTCTTACAAAAAAATATTTAAGAAATTCTAGCAAACTCCTCCTCTTTAACTTCTTAAGTGGAGTCTTTATTCCTACTATACTAAACCAAACTGTACTAAACTAAACTATTGTATTGGGTTTGCATGCAAGGTTTTGGTAGCAGGGGAGCTACAGGGATAGCTTCTGGGAGAAGATGCCAGAAGCTGCCCCCATGACCATCAGAGCCAGTGTCAGCCAGCTCCAAGATGGACCCGCCACTGCCCAAGGCCGAGCCATTCAGTGACGGTGGTAGCACCTCTCTGATAACATATTTAATAAGGGGCAAAAAGTTGCTGCACAACAGCAACTGCAGCTGGAGAGAGAAGTGAGAATATGTGAGAGAAACAGCCCTGCAGACACCAAGGTCAGTGAAGAAGGAGGGGGAGGAGGTGCTCCAGGTGCCAGAGCAGAGATTCTCCTGCAGCCTGTGGTGAAGACCATGGTGAAGCAGGCTGTCCCCCTGCAGCCAAGGGAGATTAATGATGGAGCAGATATCCACCTGCAGCCCATGGAGGACCCCACACAGGAGCAGATGGATGCGCCCAAAGGAGGCTGTGACCTTGTAGAGACCCCACACTGGCGCAGGCTCCTGGCAAGACCTGTGGCCCAATGGGGAAAGAGGAGCCGATGCTGGTGCAGGTTTGCTGGCAGGACTTCTGATCCCATGGGGGGCCCACGCTGCAGCAGTCTGCTCCTGAAGGACTGCACCCCATGGAAGGGACCCACGCTGGAGCAGTTTGTGAAGAACTGCAGCCTGTGGGAAGGACTCACGTTGGAGAAGTTCATGGAGAACAGTCTCCTGTAGGAGGGACCCCACGCTGGAGCAGGGGAAGAGAGTGAGGAGGAAGGAGCAACAGAGACAACATGTGATGAATTGACCACAACTACTATTTCCCATCCCCCTGTGCTGCTCGGGGAAAGGAGGCAGAGAAATCAGGAGCGAAGTTGAGCCCAGGAAGAAGGGAGGGGTGGGGGGAAGGTGTTTTAAGATTTAGTTTTTATTTCTCATTACCCTACTCTGATTTGATTAATAATAAATTAAATTAATTTTCCCCGAGTCTGTTTTGCCTGTGACGGTAATTGGTGAATGATCTCTCCCTGTCCTTATCTCGACCCATGAGCCTTTCATTATATTTTCTCTCCCCTGTCCAGCTGAGAAGGGGGAGTGATAGAGCGGCTTTGGTGGGTACCTGGCATTCAGCCAAGCTCACAGCACCACAACTATATCTAGATATATTAAATCATTCCCTTATTGCATAAAGGCCAATTCTCTTTGTTTTCATCTAGGTTTTGAGTTACAGAGTTGGAAGCATAGTGAAAAACAGTAGTGTTCATGACTGATCAGTTAAATAAAAAATGTAAATTTGCTTTGACAAGTTTGAAGCAGAGGAAACATTAAGATGACTTTGCCTACACGGTGCTGATGTGGGAACAGCAGAAACAGTTTACTATTAAGCAGTGTGTTCCTCTTCTCCAGTTCCGACTTTACAGTTCTTCTCATTTCATATCTAGCCTGTTTTCCCTGCTGCTCCATACCAGTGACTCACTCTTCTCTGGAACAGGCATGTTTACAGTTCCCTGAGTTCCTCCTGGGCCCTCAGGTTATCACGGCCTTGTGCCCAGTTTCATCTTCTTGAACACCATTCTCCCTAAACACAGCGTCACTGCAGATAAGGTAGAGAAAAGAGAAGAAACGGTGAAACAGGAAAATCAATCTAAATGGAAAACTTCTATATTCAGTGTGCGCTGCTAAACAACACCAGGTTATACTGGTTGGCAGCTGTCTTAGACGTGAGACTAATAAAGGCAGGGTGGTTGACTAATTCTGGAGAAGATGAAAGGAAATGAAATTCCATGAGATAAACCAGCTGGTGCCCTGTTCTTGTCATGACACTGTGTCACTGTCCTTCAGCACAGTCCTAACTGTGATAACAGAGATGTAAAGTGCCGATAAAGGAATTGTACGAAAATACCTCTCTGACTAACTAGAAATACGGAATTCTGAAACAAAACTTAGGAAAACCTAGTTAATTAAAGAAATTAATAAAACCTACACTAATGTAATCTTCTTGTGTCAATAATTCTCCTGGGTCCCATATTTCAGTTATTTGAAATGCATTTGGCAACTTTGACTTTTCATATTGTAGCAAGAAGACACACAAACTTGGAGAGCTGTATTAACAAATGTATCTCTCATATCTGTATATTTGTTCAAATAAGCAGATTGTCTTTCTGCTGGAAATAATGAGTCTTGCATAGGTCTTCTAGAACCGTAACACATTACATTGAAGAAATAACATCTGTGATTCTGAAGGGCTCAGTTTGATTGCCAGTCTTCTGCCAAAACCAGGACATATGAGTTGGTTTTTTTTTTTTTAAATGTCCTCGGATGTTTTTGCCTTCTTTCATCCAGAATGCAGATGCCAAGAGAGTTTGATGGCCACTTCTGCCTAACACAATGATGACAAGAGCCATACTGCAATATTTACAATATAATATATTTATTATTTGAAGCCCAACTTGCAAATTGCCCATATCAACTTTTGTTACTAGTTTTTATATGAAATGGAAGCACTCAACTTTGTTTAAGTGAGTAGAAGAACCTTTTTCTGTTTAATGGAGAGGACATGAATTTACAGGTAGCCCTTCTTTTGTAACTTTAAAATAATTTGTTCATTGTGCATCAAAAGTGAATACATCTGAGGAGAGTTATTTACAGTGATAAGGTATGTAAAATAGTATCAATTTCCATATAAACTTTCAATAGCTAACATCCTATCCATTACTGGAATGAGACATAAGAGAGGGAAAAAAGAAAGAATAAAACCTTGCAATTTTTTGGAAAAGAGCTATAAACTGACTCAGTCTCTATCTGAAATGATTATTGGATTAACAGCTTCATATTGACTTTAGTACTCTTTTTTATTATTCCTAGAACTCAACTCTATGATGTCACACCGCTTTTTATAACAAAATGTAAACATACACATCACTGTGTGCCATTTAAACAATACTGAAATAACCTTATGTTTAAATGACTTTCTAGAGTCTTTCACATAAACTGAAAATAATTCAGTCTTACTGTTCAGAGCTGTGACTATAGAAAAGTATGACCAGTTGATCTTATTTTTTTTCCCAGAATAGGTGAGAAGAGCTAAATTATTGCCTTTCAAATAAATGCAAAGCAAAGTAATTCACTGAAGATGTCTACACAATTATTAATACCTTGTTTGTTATAGATGACATAAAGATCACGGAAATAATTGCTAATAAAAAACTGAAAAAAATTGCTTCTAGTTGCTTTACTATCACAGTGCTAACTATTTAAATTACAATGTCATGAAACAGAACTGATGAACTGTTGGTAAAAATTACATTAGCTCCTCTCTTTGAGGGAAAGATAAAATTGTATTTACTACAAAGAGTAGAAAGGCATTGAAATGTTTTCCTGAATTCACTTCTCTGATGTTTAGACTTCCTTAAAGTGTTCTGTTTCCCATTTACCCATTTATTTAGTAGATTTGTTATTCATAGACTACATTCTGAATGTAGCTCATAAAGAACAAAGAGGTTTAGGATTAAAAAGTCTGTCATGAAATGACATTATCAGCTAGTAGGGAATTCAGATATTCAGTACTTATTGTCTTCTGGACCTGATCTAACCCACACAGAAGCATATGGAATTGCTGCCTCTGATTTCAGTGATGTTTTAGATGATATTCTGAGTTTAAAATGCAGAGATGCTCCTGTCCTAATGACTGTCACATGTGGGAAGAATTTGAACATAAAAGAACCTTGGGTTTTTGCATAGAGGGAACTTAGGATTTCCTTTTACAAAGTTGCATAGACTGCTGAGATACAAAGAAATATAAAGTCATATTAGGTTTATATAATTACTGGCCATTTTAGGAAAGTTAATACTGAGCCATTGGCTTCTTATTTAGAAGGGAATTTCTCTAGGTTTGTAATGTTTTTAATGTTGAAAGTGTAATTAATTTAGTTTTATTTTAAAATATTTTTTTTAATTTAATACTTCAGGGAAGACATCAAACCAAAAATTTACATTTTCCTAAAGTTTGTACTGTCAATAAATTGTCTATTTAACAATGCAATTTTAGGCATAAGATTTGTAAGTCCATAGAGAATGTTAAGAAAGTTCATCTGTTCTGGAAATTTGAGACTTTCTTCTATTTTAGAGAAGACAACAAAATGAGAAAGAACAAATTTGCTATTTATAAGAAAGAAATCACAGAAAGAGTGTGAGTTCCAAATGACTACAGGGCAAATTTTCCTCTCTCATTGCATTTAAAGCCTTTCTGAATATTTCCATAATCAATTATTTAGTCTGTCTGGGGGATGTAAAGAGAAAAGGAACTGCTGGACAGATTTAATGGCAAACTTACCCTTATGCACTTAGTTGTTTTCAGGTTAGTTGTACATATACAACCATTTAGTTGTATAAACTTTAGTTTAGTAGAATATTTGGCATATATATGGGCATAACACCAATTCAAAATCTAGTCAAATTGTCTCAGAAGCATCTGGACAATCCTCCAAAATGTTGTATGTTTAGCTGCATCAATTTTAATGGAATTTAATGGAAGTGAGGTTCAGACACACTGGTGTGTGTGCCAGCATACTCTGTGTGAATCACTGAGGGTGTTCTCTATGGATACTGATAGCCTTTTATTTAAGGTTTTGTTTTGTGGGTGGAAAGTACTTGAGCTTGGCTTGCTAAAATGGAATTTTGCACATTAAAAAAAAAAGAAATACTAAACCCTTTGCTTAGAAATACATTGCAGACTTTTGAGGTAGGCTATAGAAAGTACCAGAATAAAACAAGCAAACATTTATGAATTCCAATTTAAATGCATACCTGAAATTAACAGGGAAGGAAATAAATGCAAAAATATGCATTTGATTTCAACTTTCTAGCAATAATCGATCACATAACATTTGTAACTCATAAAGCTTTAAAGTGCTGTACAACAAAAGAATTCACACTGTTAGCTTTACAGCAGGGAAGAACAGGGAGATTAATTGTCAGCAATTTGCTCTAAATTACACATGCAATCGAAAGCACAGCTATGAATAGAACTAAGATGTTCTGAGAAGTAATCCCCTGGCCAAGCTAGCATTAACAGTTTATTATCTACCTGGAGGCATCAGCTGATAAATCTTTCCAATGACAGAGTAGTAAGTGGGAGCCCAGATGGGAGTAGTCTTTATCACTTTTATCACTTTTGTTGCTTTTATCACTTTTATCACTTTAAGGCTGCTTTCCTCTGGGGTGAGAGTCATCAGAATCCAAAGTCCTGAGAACCTGAGAAATCTGAGAAAAACAGAGGCATTACAATACCGCCACTACACTGTTTTGCGGTTCTGATGGAGGCACTTGCAATGCCAACAGTGTAGTGACAGTGGCTGGCTGCTTTTTTTTTTTTTTTTTTTTTTTTTAATGGCCACGGGATTCATATCCAGGAACTTCTGTTACTTTCCATCTGCTTCCTTCAATTTGCAAATCTCTTGCACACTCCTTCAAAGAAAGGGAACCAACTAAAGGTTGAACTGTTTGGAGCAGATAGAATCTAGTGATAGAAACAAATATGGGAAAAGAGAGGGACAATTACAATAAGACAAACTCTTCACTTTGAGTATTATGCTTTCCTCTACATTTTAACTATTAATGATATTGCATAAGGTTTTATAAAACCTGAAATAGCACACTTAGCTCCTCATACAGAAAACAAGTAAGGTATTTGGTACAAAACACTGTTGTTATTACTTTCTATTTTAAAACTTTCAGACTTTCTTTTTTTAAGTTACTGGGTGAAAAATAATTTTAACATACACTTCTGATTCTGTGATGCAAGATCCTGCCTCCTCATTTAGGTCTGCAAATGTTTTGAATTTAGCTTCTTAAGCTTGGAGATAGTAGATATCATAGACAGAAAATGTTTTGTTGAAATAAATATGCTTGATGTGCAAGGAATAATCATTAAATAAGCATTTAGATTCTTCCAGGAGGGTACTGAGATGTCTAATCATCTAATGCTACTTAACTTTTAATTTTTTATAATTTCTACCATACTAAAATAACTTTTAACCTCTCCAACTGCTACTGAATATCTATCTCTCTTGGTAAAAGACAGATAGTGATAATTAATAGAGTTTATTGAATAAAACAAGAAGACAAAAGTAGAGACTTCAGCCTGCTCTAAGTTAAAATAGAAATGGATAACAATAACAAAAAAATGTAATGATCCAAAAATAAACCAAATTAATGGTCTTATCCAAGGATACATAACAATAAATGTCCCTGATCAGTTTATTTCCTTTCTAATAAAGAAAATGTATTAAACAAACAGATTACAACTAGAAAAAGCAAAGAAACAAACAAAAAATTTTCACTTGGCTTTTCTAGCTTCCCTTAAAGGATAAAACTGCACTTTAAATTAATCACATGAACAGAAATCTAAACTGATTAAATTACTAGAAATGTCCATTTAATAAACATCAATACAGTCATTTCAATCAGAGGTTTGTCTGTCTTGTTAGTTAAAACCAAATAACATTTTGTCTCTCCAAACTGTTTGGAGTAAAAAAAAAAAAAAGCCTGAACTATCTTATTTTTCAATGACTACCTCTCTCAGTGCTTGCTAATAATATAAAAAATCACGAAAATTTGGATCAGTTTGTGATCCATTATTTTTTAATGGATTAGCTCATGAAACATAAAGTAAAAGGGATGAATTACACTTATTGAGGATTTAGGTCCCTATATATGTGTCTTATATAAGTTACAGTAATAGGTCTGTGGATCGGTATCTAACTCATAGGATCAGAAATGCTAATACCCTTGCCAGTGCTAACTAACACATTACTACTCAGAATGCATTACTGAGTTCCAGATCACATTGTTTTTGTTCAGAGTTTGCTTTCAAGGGAGTCTACTAGGAAACACTGGAAATTAGTCTTAGAGAAGCATTTTAGTTAAGTGTAACAACTTTGAATACTTTTGGTTACTGTTTTGGTTTGTTTCTGCCCTTTCTCTCTGTTTCTCCTAATTTTCTTCTGCAAGTTGGAGACCTAATGAGTGTGAAGCCAAATGAACCTTGGGTCATGTTGTTCCATCTTATAACAAGCCTGTTAAAGTTGTTTTGTAGGTTGAGGTAAACAAAAAGTTCAATGCTGTGCAGTTATTGAAAGATTAAGATTTAGACCATTAAAACAGAACCCTGAAGATTTAGCATTTCCCAATTGGCGCGTTAAATATCACTTTGTTAATGCATTAATCATGTCTCTAGCTGCTGGCATGATTAAGTTCTTCCCCATTGTCCCTTATAACTCATAAAACTTTCCAGTGGGAAAGAATGGATTCCAAAATTTACACCCCGAATGGAAAGACAAGGCATCTGCATTTAAGCCACTGTACGTGTAGTCTGAGATATCGGCAGACTGAGATAATGTCAGCAAGTAAACATGAAGGATAAGAGTGCTTGTGTGTGTGTCAGTGAGAGCGAGAGAGAAATAGTTTATGTCTAACTATTTTTTTAAAAGAGTGCATCCACGGAATTCAAGGCTTATAGGAAGTACCAGTAGAGCAGAACCCCATTTACACAAACAACAGATATATAGAGTCTTCTTTAAGCTACTTAGTGTTTTCCTGAAGATAAAGGAATAAATATAATGACATATGTCTCACTTCTATTTCTATAGCTAGAAATCATTTCTCCATCAGCCTGCAGAACAACACAGATATTTGGGAGTCCAATTAAAAACTTCTGGGTTTGGTAACTCCATTTCTAGCAAACTGATGGTAACAGATGATAAGATGATAGGGTCCACTGCCTCTTTAGATGATTAAGATCTAGAGTACACCTTTTGGGCCTGAAGACTTAAGTCTTACAAAATCATGTTAAACATCTTATTAGCTCAGTGAAAGACTTAAAAGTTTTGTCAGAACTTTGCTAAGTTACAAGGATCTAATCTAGGCCATACAGGTGCCTAAAATTCTGTTTCATTTTGTTTTTAATTCCAGAAAGCTACATAACAAAGATACGTGGAGGATACAAATAAAACAAACAAAAGAAATAAAGTTAGAGAATACAGAATTAGAAGCAAAAAGGAGACAGATTAGTATATATATATAGGTACATCAGTCTTCCATAAATACATGGAAAAGTACCTCTGGGTTTCAGTCCTATTTTTTCTTCAGATTTTCTGAGAGATATTGCAGCCATTTTTGAGTGTTTTGGTCTCCTTTCCATAAGTGGGCTATTGAAGGTTTATTACCTAACTGAAACATACAGGTAAGCTATAATTGAGCAAAGCTGGTGGAAAGGTATGAGGGGAAATGAATACACAGGAGAATGGATGTGTGGATGTGAAGGGACAGAAGGCATTGCAGAGAAGATGTGACAGAGGCTATACATCATGAGCATAATAGTTGAGAAATGAGAAGCAATGGAAGAAATAGACACTGATATAGCTAATTATTTATGCAGGAAATCAATGTAATTAACTGTAAACCAGTGATCAAGAAGAGAATCAATAGAACAATGGATGAACTAAACAATCACGTAATGAAAGACTAAGGTAAACAAACAGACAATTCAGAGTATATAAATCACAGACTATATTAGCTAATTAATTAGTCAGGTAGTAGATACATTATGTGAATGATTAATAAATTAATCTATTCATTAAGCAATAAGCAATTAAATAAACAGAAAGCGTTGAGTTCAAAGGAAAATATCTGAAGGAGTCAGGCAGTTAGATGCAGGCTAAAGGGTGAGTTAAAATGCCGAGAACGGATGAAACCAAAAGGAAGGCCAATGTAAAAGATGCATGGCAGTGGTGGGCGGTATGGATGGGATGCCAGCTTCAGCAAACATGCAGGTGAGCTCTTTCCTGTTGGAGAGTGCTGCTGCGATCACTGACATTAACAGGCTGTGTTTAGAAATAAGAAGCCACATTCTTATTTCTAGGACATTTGTGGGTGCTTAGAGCAGTTTCCAAACTTTTGGTCCAGAATGATAATCGCTTGGGAGGCAGTTTGTTTAATAACACGTGTTATTGCCACGAGTAAATATATGACATGGTCAGAGGGAGCTTGCCATGAAGTAATGAACAATGATTTGACTACTGCAATATGAATGTTCTGTAACATTACATTTTAAAAGTGGAAGAGATTTCTAGAGTTTTCTTCCAAACCTAGTATCTCTGAAAAGTTCAATATTCTACCTTGTATTCCGATAAAGTAAGGAGATGTTGATAGGACTTGCCCTTTCTTCAACACTTTACTTTCATGCACCACTGCTTTACCCATTGTGCGTATAAAAATTCTTCAAATGTACATGGAGGTATAATACCAAGCACTGAAGGCATGTGCTGATTGATTTAAAATTTAACCAGTTTAAATCATGATACTTGGAATATATTTTTTCTGGAGAGAGCCAAAATTGAAATGTATTTGCTTTTATGGTACTTTAATCATACTAAGCAACAAGAAGCCTGGTAAGCAGCTCGATAATCTCTGTAGGGATAGTAACAGTTTTAAAAGACAAAGTAGTCAGAATAGTTCTTGTCTATCTTTCAGGTTTATCAAATGAATTCTTAACATCAGGTGAAGATGCGCTTTTAAAAGATTAAAGAACCTTATGCTTTCTTCAGAAAAGCCTCAGAAGCAGATAATCAGGACTTTTTCAGCTAAAGGCATTTATATTTTGTCACAGCAAATTTGATTGTACTGGTAGGTCTCTTAAGAATACTGAAGGGCAAAGTTTGTAACAGGAATTAATGAGTTAATGGCAAAATCCTATGGTTCTTCTCAGCTTTGAGCCATTCTGCAAGAGGACCTCTCACATCCCATCTGTCTACTCAGATCCTTCTCAAAAAGGAGCCCTCTAAATTGTGCACAGTTAAGGAAATTTGAATAACCTCTGTGCATTTTTTTTTTTTCCCCTAGGCTGTACAGATCTCTTACTGAAACCTTATTTTGTGAAGTGGAACATCTGAAGGAGGTGAATGCTTTTTGGAAACTTGAGTAACACATGAAGTGGATGATCTGTTATGTAATCTTCAAAACTAAAATGTAAAATTTTATGGTATTATCTAGACAACTCTATTATTTGGTTTAATGACTTAAAAAGATTAAATAGTAATTCAATGCAATCTCAGGAAATACAATGTTCTGGTGCTCTAGATGGATGACCGTAAGATAGGTAGATAGTTCAACTTTATAGTACAATAAAGCATAGCTGTATAAGACATACAAATAAATGCCTTATTTATTTCCTGTGACTCCATATGACCATGAGTAATCTCATCATCTGCTTTGTATGCAATAAATTAAATGTTTGGCAGTTTCTGTGCATGTTGCTTTTACCTGAGAAAAGATAATACACTCCTCTGAGTGAGCTAAAAAATACACTTTTTTCCTTTTTGCTGTTGCATACTTATTTGAGAGGGAGGTTGAATGTCACTTCCCTATTTATGAGATTAAAACGTTTCTAACTTTGGTCACAGAAACAGAGCTTACAAGATATGGTTTTACAATTGGGAAGTTTCATAGTTAGCAGTAGAACCACTAATTAGTAAAACCACTAATTAGAATAGCATAGAATAGTAATTATTAAAATCACTTTACCGCTTTTGCCATTGGTAAAACCACTAATAATTTTATCTAACACTGTAGCTTCTTATAAACTTAACTATGGTAGCTGGGATACTGTTAAGGGCAAGAAGTGGTGACAACTCTGGTGACACTGCACAAAACACTTTAGTGTATAGATTATCCAAAAGAGATTTAATTTAAGAGAAAGAAATATAAAAAACTAAACATCTAGTCAGTGAAACTGTACTCTATTTTGGTGTCAGAGAACAGAAGGAAGTTATGAATAATTGTGGTAGAAATTAACATTTTCCCATTATACTCAAAATTTCTTAACTAATTTTTTGGCACATAAGATGTCAGCACTGGATAAACATGAAGCTATTGGGTTTAGTTAAAAAAAAACAAGCAAAACAACAACATTGCTTTGTAAAGACAATCTCTGATTCTATCATTCACTCTGATCTTTCTTTCTGGAGGAAAGCTTCTGAGAAAGTTGTGGATAAGCAGCTGTAGAGTCCTTTCATTTTGCTTTAGATCTGGGTATGAAATAAAAATTAGTTTGCTCATGCTGATTGAAGATTTCTCATATTATAGTAGGATGCCAGATAACCACGCTGATTCTCTTACATCTGTCAACAGCTTTTTGGAGTTCATTAACCAGGAACTTTTGTCGAGATAGCTTTCATCTTTGAAGGGGGTGAACTGACACTGGCTGGCATGTCACTGCTTTTTCTTCTCTGTGGAGCTGCAGTTGGCAGTGTTATTCAATTGCTCTCTCACACTCAAGGATTTCACAGTTCCTTTTCTTTGGTGCCTTCTATGAGAGAGGATGGGGTTTAGGCCAGCCAAAGGCCACTCTCCAGCCCACAAATTGTGAATCAGTAATGGCTGGAGAGTGCACTAAGAGGACGTGTATCCAGAGGCCTGGGGATTCCTCAAAATGAAGATTGTTGCCAGGCGTATTCAGGCAGAGTGTTTGCAGTCTGAGCATATTTTGGGGACATGTGAGGGAGACAGAGCATAACACCAGGGATCATTTTTTCAGGGCAGGATAGATGGTGTATTTGAGTTTGCTTGAGCGGTAGCCATCTTGCTGAGAACTGCTAAGAGAAATGTTGAAAGTGACAACTCCTTCCAAATGATCCATGATATAATCACCTTGTTCAGTCCTTGTACTATCATGCACTTCCAAAGGCAACGTTTGTTTCTGTTCTTGTCTGTGATCTTTATCACCTCAGTTCATCTTATCTTTTACAACTGTTTGTAGGTCTTCACTTAGAGGTTTCCAAACTTCCATTGGTTTTATAAAATTCACTTTATCTCCAGGCACTTTTCAAAGCCAGTTTGAAATGCCCTTTTTCTACAGGTGTTGGTTTTTTCTTTCCTTCTGTTGTGGTTTAATTTCAGTTGGCAACTAAGCACCACGCAGCCGCTCGCTCACTCCCCCCCACCCCCAGTGGGATGGGGGAGAGAATTGGAAGAGCACAAGTTAGAAAAACTCATGGGTTGAGATAAAAACAGTTTAATAATTGAAATAAAATGATAATAATAATATGATAATAATAATAATACACAAAACAAGTGATGCACAGTACAATTGCTCACCACCCGCCGACCGATGCCCAGCCAGTCCCCGAGCAGCGGCCCCCCCCCGGCCAGCTTTCCCCAGTTTATGTACTGAGCATGACGTCACATGGTATGGAATGTCCCTTTGGCCAGTTTGGCTGTGCCCCCTCCCAGCTTCTTGTGCACCTCCAGCCTTCTCAGTCAGTAGAGCATGGGAAGCTGAAAAGTCCTTGGCTAGTGTAAGCATTACCTAGCAACAACTAAAACATCGGTGTGTTATCAACTTTGTTCTCATCCTAAATCCAAAACACTGTACCAGCTACTAGAAAGGAAATTAACTCTATCCCTGCCGAAACCAGGACACCTTCTAATATTTTTATTAAAGAAATACATTGCTGAAACTTGAAATAATTATATGCTGAAACAAAGTACCAAATCATAGATAGATTCTGTTATAGCTTGCTGGAAATCTGTCTTTATTGGTTTTAGCCATAGAGTTTTTAAACTCTTCCTGTGCATGTAGATTCTTTGGGAATATTATTGCCTAATTATTTATTTGTAAAATATGGACACATTCCCACACAGTTATTGTTTTGTTTTTAGTCTTAATCCCACATTCAGTGAATGATGATGAGTGCCATGAGACACATTTCGGAGAATTCAAAGCTAGAATGACATTTTTTTAAACTGTGAATCTGAAGCGTGTTGAGAATCTCAAACCACCACATAAAGTGAGTCATCCTTGGTTTATATCAACAAGACCCGGAAGATACAGTATATAAACTAGCTTATGAAAATGTATGAGTGTGTTGCAGGGTGCTCCCTTGGGAATATTATTGGTTAATTTTTTTTCATTAATAGCATGCTGCTGGAAGATATAATGAATGTCGACGCAATATCTCCTGTTTCTTCCATTCCAGCAGGTATTGAGGCAATGTAAAGACCAGAGGCAAAATGTTTCACATCCTCTTTTTCCTCCTGTCAGGACTGTTTTCCTCTAAACTTTATAAATACAAAGGAAATCAATGCAGACTTTCCTGCAGAAAGTCTGCAGGAACCTCTGCACATTTGAACAGTGAGAGAGGAATGCAGGGAGCCTGATTTCATTTTTTTCATAGACAGTGGGGTAAATGCACTGTCACTATAAAATGTAGATCTTTCCCTGGAAAAACAGTTTTCCAAAAATGATATTTACCAGGCAGCTCTGTTCAAATATTGCATAGTCTGAAGATGTTGTTCCCTTTTGGTTTTGGTCAAATGCAGGGCAGCTGCAAGCATTCATTTCACATTTCTGAGGATAGTTTTGACAGTTAATTTCTAGTCAGCTAGTATAAGGCAAGTTCATCTTCCTTGTGAATGTAACACCTCCCCTGTCACGTGCGCATACTCATTGCATGCAATCAGCAACACATACCTACATAAAACGTGTTATGTAAATTATTGCCATTCAGGAATCTCTCTCCATTTAACATGAAAAAATCAGTTTTGATGTGTTTTCTGTCTGTATTATAGTAAAGAGGAAACTTTTCTTCCATCATGCCACATCAAATAAGCAAGTGCCTTAAAATAGGAAAAAGTCTAAAAGGTTACTAAAATTAGTGTCATCTTATGTAGTGCAGAGACCTTCAAAGGGTTGTAAGAAAATAACCAATAGTCATTCTGAAGCACTGCATTACTACATCATTGTAGTTTTGGTTAGTTTTGTTGTTTTTTCTTGCATGGGAAATAAATATATTTTAGAAATAGAAAGAAAACCTATATTAATGTAAGAGGGCACTCCTGCTTTTGTCATTCCCACTTAGAGGATAATAAAATCCAAGAGGGAGATTTTTGAAGCTATAAATGTTTATTACCCTTTGCAGTACTGATATTTCTATTACAGGTAGGAGTGTATTACAAGCATTATGTAAAGTAGTGATTCATTCCCATTCAAAACATCATAAATGATTTGTTATCTATCACAAGAAAAATAAATTGAAGCTGAAATACTAGAGCCACTTTGGTTTCAAAAATGTCATTATAATGACTGGCAGGAATGGAGAGGAGACAAAAGAAGCTAGCTTGCTTTGTCTAACAAAAAAAGGCTGAATGGAATATCACTGTTCTATATGGATATATCGTTATGGCAAATGTTTGAAGCAAAGAAAATATGTAGACACAACAACAACTGAGCATAAATTTTCAGTGAATAAATTTAGCTTGGAAATTAAAGGAAGTTTCTAGCAATCAGTGGAGTGAGAGTCTGGAACAGCTTGGGGAAATTCAAAGAAACTGCAGGAGCTAGAAACCTAGTTGATTTTAAGATAAAGTTCCATATTATCTGTAGGTGACTACACGATCTATTTATGTGTAATAAGCAGGGTGCTCAATTCAGTGACCCTAGACATTTTTTCTCATATGAAGGTTATTACCCATGTAACACCTGACCTCTTTTTTCGAAGACCCCCTACAAATGCATTGTCTAAGTCCACACATTACAGTGGTAAGCAAGGATGCTGTAAGACTGAAATAAAGCAGTGAAATTGCATAGAAATTTAAATGACTTTTATACAAAGTACCATCTTTAATGTATGGGTTTTTCTGAAGTACATTTTTCTGGTTTTACAGAACATGTATTTTTTAAGTCAGAGAGGTCATTTTCAAAATCTGTTTAGGATTGTTTATTAATTTGCATTTCAAATCTGCTGCATTTTTTACCACTGTATGACACTTCTAGTTTCAAGAGTTTGTAAAAAAATCCTGGGTACTATACTATCTTACAATAAAAATGGTATTTAATTCTGGAATGGAAAAGTACCTATTTTTTAAAACTTATTTCCTATAACCTGGTACGTAATAATGTTGAGATCAATTTAATCTCATTTTTTCTACTGGCAGAGTTTTCAAAATGTAATTTCTTAATGACCTTTTACTTTCATGAAGAAAGTTAATCTGAATCACAGAGACAAGCTAATTACAATGAAACTTGCAGATACCTTTGATCTGAAATGTAGTGTATTATTAATGATAATCCTTTTCCCCTCATTACAAGGATAAAAATGAGCATATTGCAAATAATTTAACATTTATTTTCAGGACCAATGTTATATATTGCCTCTTTGATTCAAGCTTGCTTGTTTTCTTTTTGACTCATTGACCAGAAAAAAAAAAAAAAAAGATAGAAATGAAGAAGCTAAAAAGATAATTTTCTTTAAATTAAAAGACAAGACGTTAATGGTCTCAACTAAATGTTCTCAGCAGGGAGCTTTGTAACTAGAACTTTCATTATTGAAGAAGCATTTTAAATATTCAGGCGAAGTGTAGGGTAAGTGAATAAGCCAAGACTGCAGAAACTGCTTTAGAGTGGTGGTTTACTGTCAATAATATGCATCCCAGCAGTTATTTACTGCCATGAGCATCTAAGAGGCACTCTTTCTTCCCTTTTTTTATTTTCATATAATCTGGAGCACAAACAAAATATACTTATCAGGAATGACTTAATATTAGAACTTAAATTTTCTGTTTATCTGTATCTCTCTAAAAATCTAGATTTTGGAATGAAAAATAAATACTTTATTTAAAATTTTCACTCCAAGTTTTAAAATTTTAAAATCAGTCAGCTCGAGATTGAAAGATGTAGTACAATTGCCCCTGTTACAAGGAAACTAGAAATGTCAATGACATCATGAAAAAGTCAGGAAACGGAAGGATGAACATACATTAATATTCTGTATTATCATTAGGCAATTAGTTCCATGAAATGCTATATAGTATATAAAAATGTAAATCTTTTTATCACATTTAAATACTTCTTTTGTATTTCATTATCTTGATGCAGCAAATTCATTGTCATGTAAAAATATTTATTTTTAATCACATTTAATCTGTTCTCTGTTATTTTGACTCAGTATCACCTATTTCTTCTTTATTAAAAAACTCGAGTCCAGCTAACTTTATTCCTGCCATTCATATGCTATTATATGTCACCTTCTATTCTTTTCATTTGATTGTTCTGCAAAATCTATTTCCAGGACAGTTTTCAGTTCAGCTCTTTCTAGCAGTTAGGCTGTTCTGGAAAAAAATTCCACTTGTTTAAAATGAAGGGAGGGGCACTCCAAACTCCTTTCTGTCAGTCAAAGCCATTTTAGCCAAAGCTTTAAACAAATTAAATAAAATTCAAAAAGCTGGTCTACTGCCTCATCTGACAGAGCTCATGGGATGTGATCTTCAAGCTCTGTCTGAGGTCCTTATGCTTCTGTATCCTGAGATTTTTTCCTAGTGGTTGCTGACTTCAAACTAGGGATGAGGTGTACGTGTGTCAGATCAACAAGTCTGTGACTGTGCATGTGGGAGGGATGTAGATACACTATGTCAATATAACTACATGTGTTTGTAAAATTGGGTATATTTCCTGTAGGCTTTAATTTCTTTTTCTGAACATACCCCAAAAAGTAAACATGTAGGTAGCACCAAGTATGTTCTATATAGCAGATAAAAGTAAAAAAACATCTTCTTTTAAGTAATCACATCATTATAAGCATGTCTTAATCTGTTGGTATAAGCTTTCCAGTTTATTGAAGTGTTCTGAAATATTAAGTATAAACATCTGTTTAAAAAAAGAAAAAAAAAAAAGATCATCTAGGGACATTTGGCTTATTTAAGCCTCACATTCATAAGTGCCTATGACATAATCAGGATGTTTGATGCTAGCTCATTTTTGGCTAAAAAAAAGGTCTCCAACAATATTCACTATGTTTTCCAGAAGAAGATATTCCTTTATACACCCTGCATGCATTAATTCTTTCCATTCCTCTGGCAGTACAGCTTGGGTCCTATAGATAGTATTGACCTTCAAAATATCGAAGTCCACTTTATCTAAGAAATTGGTGAACTTCATAAGCAGTAGTCAATTTGTGGTTCCGAAGCTTTAGCTTTATAGTACCTTTCATTAGACAAGTACATGTTTTCACTGATTTGAGCATAGCCAGGTAAGGTCTTCTGTTGGTTGGAATGTGCCTTTTTTCCATGCTTCTAACCTCTCTTCTGCCTGAGTACATAGAATCATAGAATCATAGAATCATTAAGGTTGGAAAAGACCTCGAAGATCATCGAGTCCAACCGTCAACCCAACACCACCATGCCCACTAAACCATGTCCTTAAGCAGGAGGTGAGCTTGCACCTTCCATCTTTTTTTCTGGAGTATCCACTATTACTTTTACAGCAGTAGTCACATCTCCAGCTAATTTTTTGAAGATAATTTAAGTGAAGATTTAGTAGTGCTTTTTGTCCCTTTTATCCATCCTTTCTATTTCACATAATCTGAGGAATGTTTAGAGGAATCATATGAATTTGTGGTCTTTGTGAAATAGTCCACTTCAGCTATTATTGTTTTATTCTATATGAGTTAGTAACTGATTTGTTGGGTTTTTTTGGTAATTCATACTATTTTCCTCCTTTCAAAACTGATGACAGTGATCTGAAGTCTTCATAAGAATCTCAGAAAGAACAAAGATTTTAGTTTCTGATGGGGTTCTGTTCAAATCCTGCAGATATTCTTTATGTATATCTAATATTTTCACTGTGTGTATGAACAATCATGAACCCTTTTAAATGGACTTGAACCAACTCAGCCTATTATAATTTGATCACATGCTTATGTTCAGGCAAAATTTTGGGTAAGGTTGTTTTTACACATCAGAAAAGATAGTATTTTTTTTTTTTTCACTAAATGAGATTGGGATGCATGATATTACAGAACAAGGTATTTTCGCTGCTTTGGGGCAATGTGCTATTGCACCATAGAACTTTGGGATTTGAATTGAAAACTCAAGAGTGGAACATCTTTTTTTAGCATTCCAGAAAACAACATTTTTATTCATTTTAAACCAATGTTACAGACTACTAAACCTGAATTTGTCCTTTCACTTGGAAGCACCATTCTGCCCTGTTAATCCAATGGTAAAGCAGCAGGCTTAGAGGGCTTTACATCTGTGCTCTTTTGTTACTTTCAATAAGTGTCCAGTGCAACGCAGTGATTCTGTTTCCATTTGCTAAATTGGTCAATTGACTTTTATTGCTGTAGCACAACCTGCTTGAACAAAAACTAGCAAAACTTTCCACTCCTGAGTTTTCCCATTTGTGTCTCTCTCCAGACTTACTAGCTTCAGTCTTTTTACAGCTCAGGCTTTGTCAGTCAAGTGAATAATGATTAACCTTTTTTCATGCTCCACTGAAGTAATAGATTCATTCTGTAGCTACTGTAGGGTATGTTTGTGCAGACTTGATTGTCTTTTGGGCCCTTGCATGTGTTTGATCATCTCTTGAAATTAGTCATAGAAAGGAGACCCTGCTGTACAGGGAGGCTAGGCAGCGTTTGATCTTGAAAATCAACTTTCTGGTCTCTTTTCTTTTATGGCTTGCACAGTTATACGCCTCCAGGGGAATCAAAATCAACGAATTTCAGAAAAAAACTCCAGATCAGGACCATTGATACAAGACTGCAAGACTCCTAAAAGAAAACTTTAATAAATGAAAGACTTCTAATCCAGGAGTCCAATTCAGTACAGGTCTATTTCTTTAAGAGCTCTTTATAAATGAAGATTTCTTTTGGACCCAACCTGCTTTGTTGGGTGTAACAGCTCATAAGCACTGAGTACAATAAAGGCCTTTGGTAAACACTTCTTCATAGACAAATTCTCCCTGCACCCCAAACATTATTCTTAAATTAAACAAGGTATGCCTGTTTGAAAGGTTGTATCCACATTTACTCTGAAGGTAAAATTGAAGTGGCATACAGGGTACATAACCATTGGCTTTGACATAGTGGTAATTTCCTTGAATTCTTGCCATGCTCTTTCCACTTTATTTCCACTTCATGTTAGTTTCTGTTAGGGAAATGCTTCTTTTGTTTTGTTTAGTTTTCTTTATTAAAGACATAACACAGGTTATAAAAATGTTCACTCAAAGTGAATGTTAACAGAACACATTGTTATGCTTGAAATATACACAAATAATCTTAAATCATTATTTGAAATCTAAATCTTTGCTATCTTCATTGGTATGCTCCTAATACTTTATATTACTCTTGAGAAACTCAAAGCAGCTACAGCAATAACCTAAGTTATTGCCATAAAAGTATGTACTTACAGAACAACACGAAATGTTTAAAAATTTGAATCCCTGATAACTTCAATTCATGACATTGAGATTGAGTAAATTGGTGCAACAGATTATTTTCAAAAATCAGTATTTGGTATCCTAGTTTTTTTTTTTCCTCCTTCTAATTTTCATAATCATCTGTTGCTAGAGGTTGATGCAGCTTCGTTTTTGTGTGGCTTCTCTCTCCTGCTGCTCTTAACGGTTGCATCAAACTGACCTGTAGATGAATGCTGTGCTAGTCCACTTCTTCCAGAGTTTAAATTAGACAACTGCGCATCTTGTCTGAGCTTTAATGGTTCATGTCTCCAGGTTTCCTTTCCATGCAGGCAGGATACATAAGGAAGTTGGAAGGAATCATGATATGGATGAGGCACATGTGGATGTGGAAGTCTTCCAGACTCCCTGCCCCGACCTACTCTGAAATTATGCTATTGAGAACAAAGGGAGGTAAACATTCCAGAGAATGGTTACCTAACTCAAGGAATGTGACATCATTCAAACAGATGTTTTAGAAATACATTTTTGGGGGGTTTGTTTAATATGGATTATAACAGGATTTGTGAGCTACCTTTAACGCATAAGATATGGGCATGGGAACTGTGCTCTTACAGAGGCTGGTGTGCTCAACTGAGGTGAGGTACTGCAAACGACACTTTCTACTTTTGCCGTACAGTGCAATTTTTTGCATAATTAGATTTACAGTGTTTTGTAAGTGTGTGTTCATTCTGAGTCAAAGAGATTTGTTTTATTTGTGTCATTGCAAGGCAAAGTTTAAGTCTCACCCTGAAATCCTTGTATTCATGACAGTTCTTTTAGGGTAGTGCCTGTATTACAACTACATGATGTTCATACTACAGAAGGTGGGTGTATGGCAAAGGTGTCTCTGTCTCTAGCTTCCTTGAAAGGTACTAAGGAATCAAACTGACCCAAGAATATGACCAAAGAGATGGTGTCTCTGTGGGCTTGGTCTGGATGCCACTTTAAGCTGTGGACTGTCCAATTATCTGGAGTGGGTCTGATAATTTTCTCAAAAAACTTTATTGAAAAGGAAATTTAGCATTAGCTTCCTTTCAAACCCTTCCAGACCCTCCATGACTCCCCTTTAGCAAAGAAACAGTGTCTCTGGAAATCCTCCATCTGCAAGGAATGTTATCTGAGCATTTCTTGTAACAACTAAGCAATCTGGAACGGACTCATTACGTCCTCCTTTACTCTGTACACTCATGCCATGACTGTGCTCCATCAGGCATACAAAGCTTCTCCATTTTCATTAATGTAGCTCTTTATGCACAGTTTAGTGGAATTTGTAAAGCAAATTCCCTCTCCCACAGTAGCTGTTCATCATTCAGTCATATTCTCCATAGCTTTAATTATTTATAACCCACCAGGATTTGTTCTTTGAGGATAGGAGGTTTAACCGAGCTGTGTCCACTTAATTAATACAATCAAGCATTACACTTTATGGAGAAATCAAGGATACAGGAGAGCAGGATAAAACATATTTCCTACAAAATGTGAGTTAAGAGTTTTACCCATAACATGGATTGCCTCTATAAAAAGTCTTTAGAGTTATGCCTGTGGTGGGAAAAAAAAAAAAAAATGCTAATTATATCCATTTTAACTGCAGCTTGTTATTATTAAAAAAGTACATGACAGTCAAATTCATGCTTTTGAAGCAATGTGTTCTCCCCTCTAACAGCAGAGATCTGATTTAGCAATTAGATCAGTTGGCTGCTAGAACCTGCTTGTTTGCCAAACCAGACCGTAGTGTTCAAAGATGATTAATAAGTCTGTTTAAAATATAATCATCAATCACAAATCAATCACATGCACTATTTGATAGCAAAATAAGCTTTTGAATATGAAAAGAAAATTATGTAAAGTTGGAAAGTAATGATGAGAACAGTTCTAATGTAGATAAGTTTTGAATAGTCTTTAGATCAGTAAAAGATGATATAATTTCAGAATTATCTGAGGATCACCATGACACTCTTCTAGACATTGATTAGTTTGCAGACCATAGTCTGGGAGCTGCTGGTGTAACAGTTTAAGCTATTTTTAAAATAAATATTTACCTATGCAAAAGACGATTGTTTTCTTGAGAATGGTAATGTTATCACTGAAAGTGCAAAGAACTTGCAGGCACTTTGCAGCAGGGTGAAGACTGTTTAAAAAATTTGAAGATCTTTTAATTGCGTCTATGGAAAAGGCAACGTATTCTTCACTAAGTTGTAATTTAATGAGGCTAAAATATAGGAATATTTGATAGAATTCTGCAGCTTATAAAATACAATTTTGATGGTATCCCTGAAGTTTTATGAAACATATTCTGCAGTCAGTGCCATATTTCTAGCTGTTGTGCCATTTAATTATTTGAACATAACCAAAAAGTATAGCAGTTTTTACCCACTTATGTTTGAATGCGTTTCCAGTCATTCCACATTAATATCATATAAACTAGAAAAGATATTACTTTTCACTGAAGAAAGAAAATATAATGTTTTGGGATTTTTGTTTTTGTTTCAGAGAATGACTGAAAAGGAGTTAAATTCACTTAAAGTATTCCTGCCACTTAAAGTACATGTCATTGTTGATAAAGTCAGTAAGCATTTTGCTTATATGTAGAAATTTCACAGATAACTATCTACTTGCTTCTTAAAAAAGGAATCTAAAACCAGTCTTCTGATTTTAAAACTTAAATAAGTTTTACTTATTTAACAGTTGTCCAAAAATTCTGCATGCCAGTGATTTTCCTTAGTGTCATTGAAAAAAATACTAAGGATTTTGAATATCGTGTTGCTTTTTTAATACACAGATTAAGAAGTCCAATATTTAGTAGCTCATTTTTCACAACCATGACATGGCAACCACCTGACATGATGAATACATTACATTGGACCTCTGACCAGACCATGACAAATGATCAAGTTAACTTAGTTTAAATATTGGTGATTGAAGCTTACCTATTTTAGTTAACATTGTAAAGATATAAGACTTATAATAAAAAAGATTGGGTAGATGTGCAGTACGAGTTGGAAACATCCTTAGAACAGTTTGTGTATACGTAGATATTACAACTTCACTCAGAAAAGTTTTTGTTTTCTTAAGTAATACCTGCATTTTTTAATATTATTTTGAATTTAACAAATTTCAACAAGAATAGTTATTTTTGTTTAAATTCTCTGAAGAAAAGTTGTACTTCTGACACAAATTGAAAACTGAAATGCTTTAGCTACAAACCCTTCCACTGAGATTTGTAACTGTTTCCTGGGATGTGTGTGTCTCTTGTAGAATGTTTCATGGTCTGCTTTCAAATACAGAATGAACCTCCATTTCAGAGAAACACTCTTGCGGTATGCATGGCTCCATTTGCTGCCTGCCTGTTGACTGAAGGATAGTTTGGGTCCATTCCCCAGACGGTTCTCAAAGGAGTTGGGAAAGGAGGTCTCTGTAGAGTGCAGTCATCCCAGCACACCATATTACATCAATATGAAAACACACTGACATGCTATGTCACCTATGGTATGACTTCTTCATCAACAGCTACAGGCTACATCAAATTAACTGTGTGTCTATTACAAATAAAGAAAGATACTGCTGAGTGAGATCTCATCAGATTTCATGCATTGCAGAAGGGGAGTTCAGGTTCTGCTACTGCTTCTGGTGTGCTGGTGTTAGTCCTTCATAGTGAGGTCAGAACCATCTTCCCTGTTGTTTTCATCTCTCAACTTTCCTATACCACCAGTCACTTTTTATAAGCTCCTAAGTAATATACAAAACTAATTTCTTCTACCCATTCAGGGCTTCATAATATTCATCACAGACATTTGACCTTCACTTCATAAGTCTTAGGGTAACCTTCAGAGCTGCTTCAATTTAGTTTGCGTTATCATTAAAATAAGCTCAATAAAAATAATACATTCTTGGTCACAAGTTCAGTTATTCACTGATTCTTCCCTACCAACCTATCTGGCCAGATATTTCAGGAGGAAATTTTCAGTTTCTGATATGTTGTAGCCTTCAGGAAATTTTCACAGCAGATGCCCTTTTTCCCCAACTTAATTTCCCACTTAGTACTACATGACACTCAAATACAATGTTCTGCTAAAAGCTGCAGAGTGTGGATATGGATTTTCAGCTGTCATGGCTCCTAGGAAATGTAATTTCATTCTGTCGTATCTGTATCTACCTCTGTCAGGCCATGACTGTTTAGGCTGTGTCTTCTATGATGCAGTTGCTAGCCCTTGAACCAAAGTTTCCTGAAAGTTGGGTGTCTAATGGTAGTACTTTTCTATATCTTTTAGAATGGAATGGAATGGAATGGAACGGAACGGAACGGAACGGAACGGAACAGAATAGAATAGAATAGAATAGAATAGAATAGAATAGAATATTTTTAGTTGGAAGGGACCTACAATGGTCATCTAGTCCAACTGCCAATTTAGCTTCCATTTCATCTTATACTTCTCTCTATTTAATAGCAAGTTTGTTTTTTATACACATATATTATGTGTTTATATATGTGAAATTATTTAGTATACGTATACATTGTGGAGTGGTGTCCTGGTTTGTTTAAGCATCTAGGCTTGTGCTCAAATACTATTGACTTATCATTAAGAATATGGGATAAAAATGTAAAAAGGACTGCAAATGCTTATTTTTCATGTATGGATAATTGAACTATATATGACCATTAAAGCTACAATAGCTCTGGATGGAGGAGTGGTGGCTATGAACAAACAGACAGCAGTGCTCATAACTTTTATGAGTAAACTCTAGTGAGCAAACTCATATCCAAACTCTTTCAGATGTGTATGAAGCCCTTGGACATCCCCTGTATCCATGCAAAGTTGTGGTTTCCTATACAGAATGTGGAGAACAGGTGATACCTGCAAGAAGACTGATTTGGGTCCTACATGTTTTATTTGCATATATGTTAATGTTATTAAATTCTATTTCATTATCTCTAAATGGGTTATGACATACCTTATGAGTGTATTTGTATTATTTGGTAAATTCCTTGCATAGAAATCGATTCTCAATAAAAATTTGAACAATCTTTTCCCCTCAACACTGAGGTTCAGAAGAAAACATTGTAAACCTGCAGGTCATCGATCTTCTTAATAGAGACTGTTCTTTGGAGTGATACAAGTGTCTTAATAAATTGCAAATGCATATAGTTAAGTTAAATAAAATATTTCCAGTGTGCAGTAATCTGGCTGTAAACAGTACCCTATTCTTATAAATCAGCCCTAATATTCATGGCATTTTCATTAATGTGCTTATAATAAATATAGTAAGGGAGACAAAAACACATTAATAATACACGTTACACTTAATAGCTTTTGCCCTTGGAAATTCTTATCTAGCTCCTACAAAAGTCAGTGGAAAACCTGCAGTTGAATGCATTTGAAGAAAACTTGAGCCAATGTATGAACAAGCACATTCAAAATAAAAGAGTTAAACTGCTGAACTATTGCTTTTCCTACTCTTCACTGCCTTTTGTTTCAGTATCGTAATAGATCAGTTCTTATTGCAGGTGCTTAGTAAAAATAACGTGAATAATACAATCTGTAACTCAGATGTGATATCTAATGAAGAATCCTTTTTAAAAATACATAAATAGTAAGATTTTATTTCTTCAGTATGCTTCAGAGAGATACACTAATAACCAATGGAAAATGTCTATATCAAATTACTTTGACCAATTTAAAGCAGCTATATTTAGTGTCTGTCCTGTTCAAAAAAATTAATCAGATTTATTTTAGCAGAAGCTCTGAATTAATTTTTTACTTAGTTTTCTATGAAAGCTTAAAAGTTTCTTTTTGCAAGCAATGATCTCTACATGTGCACGTGCACACATGCACACACATATGGTTTGGAAGAATGTACTCAATTTTCATAAGGATATTGCATAGCCTCCAGCATTTATTTCTATAATATTCTACTTTTTGTAAGAACTGTTAAGAACATTTCTTAATAGGAATGTGTACAATTAGACAAGGTGGATTAAAAGTTACAGTAGTCAAGAGCTACTTAGATGTTCAGTAAGTGCTGAGGTATTTTATGAAAATTGCATGGAAATTGCTGCCATTACCATGTCTTCATCAAGCCCACTAAGGGACATTTTAATCATATCTGCTTTTCTCTTCATAAAGAGTTATTGCAACCAGCAGCAATGTGACAAGGAGAAATTTCAAAAAGAAAATGTGTTACTTTTGAAAAGAAAATGAGAGCTGGAAACCTGAATAAAAGGTAACCTGATTTTTTTCCCTGGAGGAAACCAGAGGAGCAAATAAGAACTCAAGACCTAACTCTAAACTCTTGTCAACTCTGAATTCTTTTTGAACCACATTTATGTTTATCTTGCCCTCTGGAAGCAGACAGAAAGATACTCTTAGTCTCAATGATAACTGCCTGAAGTAAGGAAACAGACGGTATAATATGATACGTTTCATACCTCAGTGACCTTGAATAAGATTATAGACTATATAAATATAATGTAAATTTATTCAGGTGTCTGACATCTACTAACTCAAGTTTACTGGAGGAAGGGGGAATCATGTAAAACAACACCCTTTGCTATCACAAGGTAAGAAAGAGAAAGGTGTTGAAGGAAGCACACCTGAGGAGGTTTGGTGTCAAGTATCAAATGACAACACCAGCAACAGAGCTGGAAGCTAACACAAAGAACATGGACATCATAATAGGCCAACAGTAATGTAAATAGCTTACACTGATTGTTTGCATATGATTTCAAAGCATGTTAGAGAGCTCTTCCTGCAGAAAGGAATATGTTTGCTTATTTTTACAATGTGTAATTGCTTAAGTAAGCACAAGCTCTGTCAGAAATGAACTTTGCAGCAAAATCATGCTAAATGTACTGAACATACTAATAAGCCTATCTTGCCTGAATATGTAAACAAACAAAAATACATTTGAAAGGAAAATCATGGTCATTTTTAGTAAGAGAGAACAAGGGGCTAAAGCACCTATGAGCATTGGCAAAAACAACAACAAGAAAAGAAGCAATTTAAAGATAAGTTACGTATTCACTTGCAAAGGATATACCTTCAAATTGTTGTAACCCATGATCTGAACTGTATCTTATAGAAAGTACTATAGCAGGGGGATGAGCCTCGCAAGAAGCCAGGCAAGTGCAGCAGTGACCCGACTCAAGCTGACTTTGGCGCCCAATAACTCAACACGACACACCACCTCTCCTCTCCTGAGCACCCGCCGTAAGAGATGGAACGCAAGTTATGGGCTGAATGGACTCTGGACATTTTATGGACATTTTACAGGGGTGGCCCATAGACCGAGGGAATGATATCTGTGTATAAATCAAAGGATGGGGAGGGAGAAAGTTGTTAATGAGGGTGTATTGGATAGTGTGGGACCCGCTAGCGAGCACAATGTAAATGGTATGGAATAAGGGGTGGAGATTGTACCGGGTTTGTCTGCAATGGAGTTAATTTTCTTCATAGCAGCCCATATGGGGCTGTGTTTTGGATTTGTGACTAAAACACACCAATGGTTGACAACACACTGATGTTTTAGCTATTGTTGAACAATGTTTGCACAGCATCAAGGCTTTTTCCATTTCTCACGCTGCCCCCAGAGCAAGTAGGGTGGTGGTGTGAATGATGTTGGGAGGGGACACAGGCAGGACAGCTGACCCAAACTGACCACAGGGATGTTCCATGCTATATGACCTTGTGATCAGAATTAAAAGCTCAGGAAAAGAGGGAGGAAGAAGGGACATTTAGGGTTATGGCATTTGTCTTCCCAAGTAACAGTCATGCATGCTGAGGCCCTGCTTTCCAAGTAGCAGTAAACATCTGCCTGCTGATGGGAATTAGCAAATGAATGCTTTATTTTGCTTTGCTTGTACATGCTGTGGGGCTTTTCTTCACTTATTAAACTGTCTTTATCTTGACCCACAAGTTTTTCTTCCTTTTGCCCTTTTGATTCTCTCCCCTATCCCGCTGGGGGAGGAGGGGGGGGGGTGAGCAAGTGATTGGGTGGGGCTTAGCTGCTAGCCAAGGTTGACACACCACACCACTTCATATACATTGTTAACTCAATTTTGAAGTGTGGAGAATTGTTTTCATAAATCCACCATAAACCCAGAAGTTGTGCTACTTTGGTGTAGTAATTTATTTCCAGGAAATCTGTGCAGTATTGTCAGGTTTTTTTTTGGGGGGGAGAGGGGTTGTATGCTTAAAGATGTGAAGTCTCTTCCAGATGTACTGCCTGCTGCAGAAAGAAAATGTTCTTCCATTCCATTAACCTTATTGTTTTAATTAGCATTATTTTTTTCCTCACCTTTTGCAGTTGTTAAATTGGTGCTGAGAGTAATTTTCCAATCTCTTTACAGGTGACCTAGGGTTATGATAGAAAATATATTCAATTATCACTTTTTATATGAACTGGTCAAGGAGACAGATGAATTTGAATGCTGACATGGAAAACACGCTGCTGCAGGAATAAACAAGCTCCAGCTTAAATGAAGTCAAGTGTCATGTGAATATTGACATTTTTTCTGAAAGAGCTTTTTGACCCTAAAATTATCAGACAAGACAAACAATAACAATCTGCATTATTAAAGGCATAAGAGAAAATAGAAGAAAACAAGTGGAGATACACTGGCATTTACAGAGAAACATAAAACAACAAATGTGACATTAATGTGAGATATTAATGTTAGATCTCTGTGGTTACTATGCATAAAGTGTGCATTTACCTACTACAGGTTTTACCATTCTACTAGTTTCTATGGAGCATCATTGTATATTGAACAGAATCTGGAGGTGAAAAATTGATACTCTTGAGTGGTGTTGAAATAATTGAGAGAGGACTGAAAGTATTACATTACCATTTCTGAGGTCATTTTTTAATTGATGTATTCTTTAAGCAGATATGGAAACAAAAATCTTTGTTAGAAGAAACATATATTATGTGAAAGTGTATGTCAAAAGCATTCATCCAATCCAGGGAATATACTTTCTCTAGAAAAATTCTTCTGTCCTGCAAAAATATCCATCTGTGCAAATGAACTGATGATCTGTGCAGCTATATCATTTGTTTTTACCTTAATATGATGAATTACTGTACTTATCATCTCTCTATACAATAGTTCAATTAAAAAGGAAAACACTTCTGTCATAACATCTGAATTTGTGTAAAATGTAGTAATTTTGTTTGCTTTAATTCAGAAAATCGCTTATTGATTTTGGTCTAGATTTAAATCTTATAAATAGGAAGAAACAAATACACCAAAGTCAAACCTAACGATTGAATTACCTTGCTAAACTGCATCTCAGTCTCTACTGATATATCCATAACAGAGTACATAATTTTAATACAATATACTCATACTGTGTAAATGTTGTTTATGGAAAATGGAAATGTATAACATTAGTGTTTTTGTTCATAAAATATCAGTGAACTCATTTGTAATGTTACTGCATATTATTAGAGACAGAAAAATAGGCAAAAATATCACATAACAAATAAAAGGTGTTCCCAATTTAATTGAGTATTCTTACATTTCTAAATCTGCACACATTTCCCTCATGGTGAAAATTTTAACATGAAAACAGTAGTCTAACCCAGTATCTGTTAGACAGCAATGAAAAATATAGGAATAGAAGAAGTGTATACCAATAGTTCCCCAGAAGTGTCTTTGTCTTTAATCCCAAATGGATTATTCTGTCCAAATTTTTCCAACCAAATAAAAACTTCTAATTTCTGAGTCAAATAAAAGCTTCTAATTTCTGTAGCCCCTTGAGGATAAGAGTTCCAAAACTCTGTAGAAATAATGCTATTTTTGTTTTGAACTTCCTGTCTGTTAGTTTCATTTCTGTCATTTGAGATTCTGCATAATAAAAAATCATCCTTCATGCCATCCAAGATTTAGTAGACCTCTCTTAGCAGAGCAAAACTATGCTCTGCTACTGTTTCACCTCTGTGAAAATTTATTATTTATTCCATTCCATACCTTTTACCTACTATTTTTCCACATTAGGACTTTCCTTCTTTTCCTCTGGCAACTTCCCTTTGATAGGTCCCATTGATGAGGGATGCTGCTGAGTGTTTGCAGGAGCCCACCACAGCAGCCACTACCCAGACCCCCCCACTCACTCGCACCTTTGCTGGTGGTCGCCTCTAGAGAGCATGCCTCTCTGTGGATTTTGTGGCATCCCTACCCTTTGCTAAGTCTGTTTTTACTTTTCCCGAGTCATATTTATCCAGGTGATTGTTACTTCTATTCTTTATAACATCTGACACTAATTACCAGTGTTGGCATCCGAGTTGTTCATAATTCCCTAGATGTTTCCTCGAATCCGTTTTAAATAATGATGTCATTATAGGGAAATAATACTGTCATTTTCCTCATTAAGCCTGCTATTTCAGTCCAGAGGGCATCTAAGTTACTTGTTGACATGATCACTATGTTATTACAACATATAATGGTCATATTATAATAAAAATCACAGTATAAAGTATAGACAGCATATACAACACATAACTGTAAGATTGTTTTAATATGTATCATCTCTTCTCTAATAGCATGATCTATTCTAGTGTTCATAGTAAGCTTGTACCCTGTTATTTCTGTTTCACACTCACTGCAAAATCTTGGTGGGGGATCGTTTCTCCCATTTATTTCTTAGACTTCTAGTTTTTGTGTAGAAGAATTCAGCTCGAACTCTGTTTTTAAGCAAGTCTTGCCATATCTTTTCCTTTTGAACCAAAGAAATGCTCATCTGACCGGGGAAGGTGGAATGTGTTTCAGCCTGAAATTTGTCTATGTGAGCAAATCCTTTCAATGCAGACAAGAGTCAAGCAAAATTCTTTAATGTATGTAACTTTTAATAGGTGGGTAATGACAAGTGCTTAGATTGCTTTTTGAAGTGTCTTATGTGTTTGGTTGGACAAGGACAGTTGTGGCTTTTTCCCTACTTTAAAATGAGAGCAATAATATTTCCAATCTCACCAGGCTTTTATGTCACAGTAAATGAATGAATGTTTAATGCATTCAGATGCTATAGTAAAATCCTCTCACCTTCTGGCTACAAATAACCTGACTTGGAAAATATCATTTGCTCATTAATTAAAATTATACTTCCCTCAGGAAATTTGTACAATAAATCTTCCTTGATGCCATTGTGTGGCAAAAAGTGCCAATCTCTTGCCTATAATATTTTACTTCATTAAAGGAAGGAATCATAAAGTACATGGTCAGATTGAGTGAGTTGGAAGGCATTTCTGGATGTAAATGTGTCCAGTATACTGACTGTCTTAAATCTCCATACTGGTTTTGGCTGGGATAGAGTTAATTTTCTTCATAGTAGCTCGTGTGGGGCTATGATTTGTATTTGTGACTGAAACAGTGTTGATAACAGAGGGATGTTTTAGCTATTGCTGAGCAGGGCTTACACAGAGTCAAGGCCTTCTCTGTTTCTTACACCGCCCTGCCAGTGAGTAGGCTGGGGGTGCACAAGAATTTGGGAGGGGACACAGCTGGGACAACTGACCCAAACTGACCAAAGGCATATCTCATACCATATGATGCCATGCTCAGCAATAAACGTGGGGGAAGAGGAAGGAAGGGGCGGGGGGGATGCTGGGAGTGATGGCGTTTGTCTTCCCAAGTAACCGTTACACGTGATGGAGCCCTGCTTTCCTGGAGCTGGCTGAGCACCTGCCTGCCCATGGGAAGGAGTGAATGAATTCCTTGTTTTGTGTTGCTTGCACATGCAGCTTTTGCTTTACCTATTAAACTGTCTTTATCTCAACCCACGAGTTTTCTGACTTTTACCCTTCTGATTCTCTCCCTCATCCCACTGTGGGGGAGTGAGCGAGCAGCTGTGTGGGGCTGAGCTGTCTGCAGGGGTTAAACCATGACAATCTGTTTGGAAGAAAGCAAGGAACAGAGATACAAATTTTTGCTACTCCTTTGACATCACAGTGCGCTTGTAAGATTTACAAAACTCAGCAAGCAATGAATTTATAGTGTTTTGCCAGCAGTTATCCTGCTGAAATATCAAGAAAACAGGCTGTGATATTTTTTAAAGACTTATTTTATTAGTCATCCACAACTATATGGCTTATAGGATTCACACAGGATTGTAATAGTTTAGCTTTCCAGGAAAGCCACGAACATTCTTACAGTCTTGCTCAAGAGAAAGATAGCAAATACTGGTGGAATCAAATGTCAGAGTTTAGTCCCAAGTCTTTTTTTTTTTTTTAATCTGTACTCACTCAGATCTATCCCAGTGACACATAAACTGAAAGTAAAATTGGGAATAAAAAGGAATCTGAAATGTAATTTAAACTTGTTCAGATCCTATAGTTTACAATAGAGCCTCTTCAGATGCTCAGTATTTTAGATGCTGAAGTCTTCTTTTTTAATGCTAGAGCTTTGAAGTTTAGATAAAAGATTCCCTCCTAAAGAACAGGCTTTCTTCTCTTCATGAACTATAAAACACTGGATATTTTACAAAGTAGCTTCTTTATAAATAACAGCAATGAAAGCTAAAGTCCTTTTCTTGCAGAAAAATAATAATCCACATCCATGATAAAAACAAATGTGATCACTAGTCATATCATTTGAGGCATATTCAGCACAGATAAGGAATTGTTAATTCTACTGTATTAAGCGCTGATTGACCTAATTTTGAACACTGCAGAGTTTTGACTGGCTGTTTTCAAGAATGATTAACTCTTCCTGAAACAAGAAATTGCTTCAAGGATCACCAAGATAAAAGAAGAGTAGGCGGGCATGCTTTAATTAGTCCAGTATGTTGCAGAGGAACTTGATTATTGCATATACGTGCAATGGGGCATGGTAGGAATGTGATGCAAACCCCAGGGAGGAAGAAGACCAAAGTCATGTTGGCACAAAAAGAGGTGGATAGAAACTGATGATAAATAAATTCTGTTTGGACATTAGAAGGAAACCCCTAGAAAGTAAAGCAGCATGTTTCTGCAGATTTAATCAAATCAGAAGGTCATGGAGAAGAATAAAAGAAAAATTCAAAAATATTTTCAAAGTGGAGCCCATAACAGTTATAAAAGCAATTGTATAACACAATACCAACAACAGAGACCTGGAGGCCTCCCAGTCCTGTATTCCCTTAGTTCTGTACAGCGATTCTGTCTTGCATTCTTTGTTCTTGTGCAGCATACAAACACATAAAAAAAGAATATTTATATATAAAGACACTTGTATGTCAAATATTATTATTTTACTGAAACAATGTTTGTTTAGACTGGTGAAATAGTTAATTCCTCTGTATAAGATGGCCCAAATTTAGGAAAGTGTTAAAACACAAGCATTACTTAAAGCTTACAAATAAGTCTTACATATTCCAATGTTACTTCTTGTCAATAAAGAAGTATGCATTTGCAATTTATTCTGTGAGACCAGCATAGTACAGAAATAAAATGAGTGAATAAGAGAAGCTTATTGCAGTAGAAGGGAAAGAGAGAAACTGCTTCTGTCTTTTTATCTATATGTTTCCATTTCTTTTTATATATCTGGACTTTTGATGATATTTTTATTTTTGTATGCTTCTAGCAATTTAGATTGTTTGCTTTTTAATTGTACATCCTTAGAAAGACTGTTTTCTTGAATTACCAGAATTTATTCTGCTACCTTTAACTGCAGGTAAATAAATAAGTTTTTTTGTTTTGGGAAAAAAACTTTTTTTTTTTTTTAATCTAGAAACATTTTTTTAGGATCTTATTTGGTTTTACCTGTTATGATGTAGTGGAAGCAATGCAGATGTAAACACTACAGAACTCTACAGGTTCGCAGGCTTGGAAGAGCTTCCAGCTTCTCAGGCACTATAGGTATGAGTCACTTGTCAAAAAAAAAAAAAAAAAAAAAATAATTCTGTTTTTAATTTTTCCGTTACAGAAAATTGTTGCTTCTTTTTTTAAGCAGTTTTCTCTATAGAATCCACAAATCATTATATCTAAATATTGGCAGTATGGGCTGAGTTCATGACAAGAAATGACCCCATTTTCAGCCACTGTAAGAAAAGAACCTTCAAGAAGATTCAAATGTTTCATGTAAAAATATTTGAATGTCTTCTATATTAAAAGTTTCATCACTCTGATATCATTTTGGTATCAACAAGGAATAAACATAAGCTAAGAAAACAGCAAAGTTGAGCACTTACACGTCTGAAGTCCTATGATTCTAAACCCAAATGATGCTCAAGGATGCAGAGGGTCCTAAATCCTTTCTAAAAAGAGAACGTAGGCTCCTTAGTAATTTTATAGCATTTGAAATATACTTTTGGAATCCAAACATAGACAAACTCTGATCCACAGTAAGCTTGGCATGAACTTGTGCCTACTTAGAAGAACCTAACTGGAATCAAGAGGCTAAATAGTTTTTAAGGGAAAAGGTCTTTGTAAGTGTTGGTGCTACTGAATTGTGGTGGGTTGACCTTGGCCAGTTGCCAGATGCCCACCCAGCTGCTCTCTCACTCTCCCTCCTCAACAAGACAGGGGGAGACAATAAGATGAAAAAGCTCCTGGGTCAAGATAAAGACAGGGAGATCTCTTACCAATTACCATCATAGGCAAAAGGCTCAACTTGGGGAAAAATATTTTATTGCCAGTTAAACATAGAGTTGGATGGTAAGAAACAAAAACCCCTTCCCTCCCAACCTTCTTCTCAGGCTGAACTTCACTCCTTCACCCACAACTCCTCTACCTCCTTCCCGCCAAGCAAAGCGGGGGATGGGGAATGGGGGGTTGTGGTCAGTCAACAACAGTTGCTTTCTGCTGCTTCTTCCTCCTTCCACTTTTCCCCAGCTCAAGCATGGGCCCTCTCCATGGGCTACAGTCCTTCAGGAAAAGACTGCTCCAGCACAGGTCCTTCACGGGCCACAGCTCCTGCCAGAAAAGTGGCTCCTGCATGGGATCTTCTCCACGGGCTGCAATTATTGTCAGGAACCTGCTTCAGTGTGGGTTCTCCACATGCCTCAGCTTCCTTCAGGAAATATCCACCTGCTCCAGTGCGGGGTCCCCACCCTGGTCCTCTCCATAGGCTGCAAAGGAACATCTGCTCCTGTGCCTGGACCACCTCCTCCCCCTTATTCTCTTACCTTGGTGTCCACAGGGCTATTTCTCATACTTTTTTCCCTCATTCCTTACTGTTTGCACAGTGTTTTGCCCTTTCTTAAATATGTTTTCCCAGAGGTGCCACCATCTTGGTTGACAGGCTCAGCTGTGTCCTGCAGTGGGTCTGTTGTAGCTGGATGGCATGGGGCAGCCCTTGGCCTCTTCTCATGGAGGCCAGCTCTGCCACCCTCTGCTGCCAACTCTTTGAAATCTACACCCAACACATAAGTATATATCTTTTTTTTCTAAATAATCTTGTAGTTTTACTCTTAAAATATAAATGTGTTTCTTACTGATGAATTCATATCATAGTATAGATAAAGCGAAAGTACTTCTGTGGGGCAGCTTCTACTGTTGAAGCATGGATGAAGGTATCTGTTATATATGGCCCCACTACTGATGTTCAGAAAATATCTGTTTGATTTAAACAATTTAGAAGTTTTGCTGAGAAAGTAAGACTGAGATGTAAATTTGAGACAGAATTAGATCTAAATTCTGTCAAACTGAATATGATTAATACCTGTCTGGGTAAATTTGCCTTTGGATTAATTTATAATCAAATAAGACAACATTGGTGGATTTGTGGATGAATTTGCTAATGTGTCTGTGAATTTGAAAAGAATTTAATGTTCATTTTAAAAGTAAATCTGATCACTAGGGAAGATTAGTTTTGAACAAAGTGAAATGGAAACAAATTAAAACACATTTTATATGAGAAAATTTCAATATGAATTAGTTTTGATTTTTAAAAGTTAGTGGATTCCAGTTTGAGCAGGCAGGAGTGTTGGGCAATCTTTACTTTGTAAACAGTACGTGTTTATCATGTTTTCTGTTGATGGCATACTGTCAGCTATTGCAGAAGTAGACCCTGCATTACTACACAGACAACAGCAATGATCAAAGGACTTTGCCACTATGAAGCTCCTACTAAAGATGTGATGTAGCTTGCAGGTTCAGTCCTGCCACCTTTACTTTCACGAGATCACAGTGTGACCAGTTTTTCAATAGAGTAAAGAAGTATTGAGAACTGCCTTATATCAGTAGTTCTCCTCTAAGGCTAGCAATATCACTGAGCCACAGCGGCTGCTTATTTACACGTTAACAAGCTCGTCTTCCAAAGCTAAGTAGCTAGTGTCAAACATGTAATTTGGGTCTTCTGACTCCTCTCTTTACCCCTAGCCATTGAATCCAAATGTTTCCTTTACATGAACAGGAAGAACAGACTGCTGTTTTCCAAGTCAGATTTCTTCATTCAAACAATGCAAAGTGAACCTTATTCCTAGGAAATCAGTTTGTAGTTATAGGTCGACAATTCCACACCATTCTGTATTCTGAATGGCTAAAATTATTCCACTGCATTCTAAAATTTAATGGTATATGAAAGTAAAAAGCCCTATTATCTCCCACTGGAGAATAACCTGTTCTCAGAAAATGGACGAATGTTAATGCTGGGAAAAATATGTCTAACAATTCAAATACTTCTACTAGCTTGTATTGTTGAAAGAGTAATACACTTCATGTACAGGCTGCATTTCTACAGTTTCTTTTCTTGACTAACTTCTAAAGCATTTTCATGGAGTGAGTTCAGCAGAAAAAGGTGAATGTTTCATAAATGCAATATGTAGAGCGAGATAGTTAATCTTTTAAGACTTTTTCTTTGTGCTAAGACTAATTATTGTACAGCTCAGATGCTTCATATTTTCTTATTTTAAACATTAGTTTAAGAAAGTCAATATTCTAAAATGAATGATAACATTTATGAAATATGATTAATATATTGGATCAGGTATTCAGATGGTCTGTATTGACACAGCTGCACTGAGGTCTAGGTAGTACAGTAGTTTAAAATATGCCAGTTGAAGTTTATAAAAGAAAAAAGCATTAACTCACATGCCTTTTGTCTACAAATTAGTCCTTTTCTGGAATAAGGGTATCAACCCATCCACACCATTTGATTCTTTTTTACATCTGGATTTCATCCAGATTTCATTCTGCAGATCACTGACTTAGAACCTCTGCTTTTGTTGTGTACAACCGACAACGTAAAGGTTAAAAAAATTGTTTTTTAAGAAAGTCCTTGGTAAAACATGACATGAAATATTAATGGAAATGACGAATTAATCAATTTAGCTCCACACAACTATGATCATATAAACTCCCTTTGACCAGTGATTATTACCTTTTTTCAAGTGCACAGACATATCTAAACCATGTTAATTAAAGGTTTGAAGTTAAGTCATGATATGGGTGTGCTCCCAATATTTGTCTGTCTCTTACATATGGCTGTCTTCAGCTGTCAGGGCCTTGAGGGCACAAGCAGACCTTAACTGCTCTGACCATCCTCACCTGGTGCCCTCACCCAGGCTCCATTTCAGCTCAGGCTTGAGTACCTGGCCCTTTCAAGAGCTTTCTTGTGAGCATACTTATCCTCATCCCCGTCACCAGTTTTGCTGCCTGGGTGGGCCTTGGACCTATGCTGTGGGTGGCCTAGTCTCCAAATGTCTCTTTGGCCCTGTCCCCTTTGCAGTAGCCTTGGCCCCAGACTGCTCTCTGGACTTGCTTCTGCTACTTACTGACGTAAGGATCAGAGGCAAACCAACTGCAGGCTGCACTTACGTATTGGTTATGTTGTGATCAATGAATTTGAGCTTGGGATTGATATTAAAAGGCAGATATATTGACTATGTTATAATGAAAGATTTTTTATTTTTGCTGTGTTTTTTTCTCCATTATTTTTCCTGCCTGTGTTTCTTATCCATAATTGACTTATCATTTTAATGCACCTCTAAGTAGTGCTTTGCCCATGTACAGCAATTGCACCTGTACAAGATTTTTTGACCTTGTGGGCTTGAGGGCCTTCATTTTGGGAGCTCTTATTTATTTTTCTCTTGTTATCTTTAAAAGCATATATTAAAAAGAAGAAACAGGGATATATTTTTTTGATTCTGCAATTATTGTCTGAAAATTAAATTTATCATGTACGGACATAAAACACACAAAAGACCATAAGAGACTTTTCCTTGACTTAATGGACTTTCATTAGGCTCTTTGTAGAATTTGGCATATAAAATTATACTTTAAGTGCCTCTTGATACTGACACAGAAATGTAGTTATCTTTATATAAGTAGACTGTACATATGTGCTCATTTAACACCCTTTGTGAAGTAAGACTCTATGATATCTACCTGTATATTCATTTGAAGAAAATAAGGGACAAACACAGTTCTGTTTTGAAATACATAGTGATATTAAACATGTGCAATTCCTATTGCCAGAAATATCTCAACATTTAAAAGTGTTTTGCTCTTGGTATTTACAATTAATTTTCTTGAATAGACACAATAATAGCATTTATTTTATTTAATTTTAAAGGTTTACTTATACAAAAGGAAAAAAATGAAAGTACATACATTCACAGAAACTTGAAGTGGTAAATAAGAGACGTGAAATTCAGGATTTTTTTTTTTTTCTTAAATTTCATTGTTACCAAAGTGTTTTGGCATTATCTTCATTCCACTGAGTCACTCTGGCAGGTTGGCATCAACAACAGAAGAAAACAAGAAACATGCCTGGGAGAATAAACCAAAGCTGAAGTATCCAATACAGTATCCTTGAAATATTTTTAATTGGAGAACCAGGGTGAAAAAGATAAAGATAGTCTGATACTCATTTCAATTTTTATGAAGTTTAAATATGCTGGGATAATATTCTTAAAATTCGGATTGGCTGATCAAAAGAGGTAGGTTGGTTTAATAAATTTTTGCTTAAAACCAATACTTTTTGGAAGTATCACTGAAGTTTTATGCTAAAACAAAGCAAGATTATATTTCCTATGGTAAAATGTAGACTGAGAAGAGGAAAACAGTGATTGCAATCTTCACTTTTTAAATTTATAGTAGACATTTGTCAAGACTGAAAATCATGAGATGACATTACTTTCTAGATTAGACTTTCAAGTTTGTGCTGGACGTACTCATGGAAAAAGCAAGAATCATGTGTGTAAGACTGGTTGTGTGGACCTGCAGCTAACAGGAATATGTAAATCCAAAGAGAATTTGTAATTACTTATGAAGTTAAATATTGTATCGTAATTAAACCCCCGGTACACTCTGAGCACTTTTTGTGTCATAAAACTATTCAAAACAAGTTTTAAATGTTATCTTTTACAACCACAAACAGTCCATAGTATGAATCATCCCATTTCTTGGGAAAACAAGGATTTGAAGAAAGTCAGGGAAGGTAAGAAAAGCACAGTATGAATCAAAAGTGCAAAACAGTCTATAAAACAAAATAGCCTCTGTTTTAAATATTGGATGTGAAATAGTGTAAGTAACATGTAGTCAGAAGCCATGATAAAGTTAAGAAATTCTAATCTTCTTACACAGTCAACATATACTATATAAAATAGGTATTAGCACTGAAGATTTGTACCAACTTTTAGTCTTTTGTATGTTTTTATCAGCATCAGAATAATTTTCATTTCTATTGTTCAAAGAAGAAATGCACACTATTTTAGAAGTGCTTTAAAAGATCCCTTAGCAAATTTTTTTATGAAAATGGTTAAATTTAACCATGTAAATATGCTACTTGATTATAATTAACACATTTAATTTAAATGTGTAAATACCAAGTTCTGAAAATCTCTTAGACACTTTCCATTTGTTTTAATAAATTGTCCTAAGCTAAACAAAGCCAGTGTTGACTGCTTCTTGTGCTAGATGTTGTATTGGTCTTCAATCGGTGCATCAATATTCCTCATTTCAAAGAAAGCATTGTCATCAGGTTTGCTTTGTTCCTCTTCCAGCCACTGAAAACTTCATGTATGGACAGATTTTTTCTATGTTCCCCTCATTACAGAAGGTGCTAACACTCACAGTTGCTAAGGGCTGAGCCAAAATACTTGATAAACTGTTTCAGCAAGTAAATGTAATTTGATGTTATGTTCTAGGATAACCTAACAACCTCAACTCTGATGCTGAGAAAATCTGAGAAACAAGAGAGACTAAGACCTTAGTGAAAAGCACTCTGCCCATAACAACTGTATAGTTTAGTTATTGATGTTTTGCTTGTATGCACAAGTGGTAAGTTGCTTAGGAGTTAAGCATGGGCTATAAAAGATGCAAATAGTCAGGTGTTGAGCTTGTCGTGTTTCCTGTTGCCATGATCAGACTGTTATCAGAACCAGAATTAGCTTCTCAGAAATCATTTGTAGTTTGTCTATATCACAGATATCCCTTCATAAAGTTCATTGCTATGCTGTGCAAGCATGAGCATAATGAATGCACCACCAATCAAAAATGCATTTTTCACAGAAAAAGACTATTTATAAACTTCCAAGAGCAATTTCTTCATACTAATCTTTTAAAAATTATGATTGTGACTGGCTAGTTTAATTGCAAATTTGTGATTAGCCTTGCTGGTGATTAGCTTGTGGGAGTGATTATCCTTATAGGTGAAAATAGACACGTTTATTTAAAATTAGAAGCATTTTAAAATACTGTATAAACAAACTTGGATACACTGAGTGTCTAAAATCTTTCATGTTAAAAACGTAAATGAGGGAAATGAAAGCAGAATCATTCTACTGATATGGTAGTGTTCAAGAATTTTAATTGTCTGTATCCTTTTAGTGTAAAGTTTGTGTTAAAATCCTTTGATAAAACACAACACTTAAAATACTAAAGGCTTATCTTGAAATTATTTAATGCTATTAAAAATGTTTCACTATAGCAAAATCAAAGTATGAAACATGATAGAAAGGAACAATCATACTGTGTAACATTTCAGCTTGCATATGCAAACTCAACCCATACTGGGGTTATTTCAAAGGCTAGGGTACTGTGAAACCATTCATCCTTCAGAAATCACCAACAAAGGTGTAACTCTTCTTTGGAACCGCTTTCATTCTGGCCAAAACTCTTTTCTTGTACTGCAGTTTTTTTAGACATACTGTGGAAAAAAAGAAAGTTCTGTCTTTTATATCTGCAGTCACATACAATATTGTTGTAAAATGACAAAGCATTCCACATTCATATCATAAGGCTTGCCATATTTTTATTTGACAGTCAGAGAAGAATTTTATTGATGATGTCATGAAATATCAGTTTGCATTCATTCCATTATATCCAAGCATTGAAACTTCACCAAAGTCACCTAACCGAAAGATTTTTATGAAGTTAGTTTTGTCAGTAGTGTAGCTCTGAACAGATAATCCATTTAAAAAAAAAAAAAAAATCTAAATAGTGGGGGAAATGGAAAGGGTTTTTGTAATTCAGTCTAGCAATTCACATTTTGTATTTCTGCATGGCCCAGCAAAGATACAGACATGTTACTTTTCTAAAGCAGTGCTGCTCTTGGCAGACACAAAAGACAGCTTAGTACAAGAGAATCCAGCAAAACTTTTCTTGCACCATTTCTTTTCACAGCATCCTAAAAACACTGCCCAGCACTGTCACCACTGTACTCCATTGCCTTCAAATTATCTTCTGCAATAATAAGCAGAATACAAATTTTTAAGAACACCGAAAAGTTTTTAAACCTGTATATTCACAAACACTGATGCATTCTGCTGTGGTAGTATGCACTGGATAAAGGTCTTCATAGGAAGACAACAATTTAATTCCTAGTAATTAAATTTTAATTTCATCACAGATTTTTGGTGTGCCATTCATACATTTTTCCACAGCATTGCCTTATATATTTTTAAGAACTGAATTGATAAATCTATAGGTATATTAGTCTATGTGCACGTGTTCAGATAACAGATCAATAAGCATGAGTTCCTAAATATGTATATTGTTATTATCTGTTTAACAGACTATTATTATCTATTTGATGGATTCATGTGTGCATGAGAGAGAGCAAAAGAAGGAGGGGGAGGAATGAAGAAAGTCGTGTTTCATGCACATGACAATCCTAGCACATTTAATGCACACTTCTATCACTAGCTAACAAATTTAGATAAATCTTCACAATGGTTAAACTGACAGAATATGTCTATGAAAGGTAAGACATCATAAAATGGAAAAGGAGACCATCACCACTTACTGCTGGTGAGTGAGAGTGCATTAATCTTTCATATCAGGCTTTCACTGTGAGACAATGATGAACTTGCTGAGATGTCGAAGTCCTTTGTCACAGCCTGGCGTAAGGAGAGAACAACAACCTGTCTCCAGCAGACTGGGCGGCTCCAGCAGATTCACTCCCAAAATTTTAGTGAGAGAAAGATTTAAAAGTTTTTATAGGGCAAGTTGGAGCAATGTGTGAGTTCTACTCTAGGTGCAGGGAGATAGGTGAAGGTGTGGAAATATTTCTATGATAGCATTGAACAAAATAAGGGGGGTTGTGCAGCTGATATGTACATGTGTATAGACTGGATGATGGAGTAAGATTTTCATGGCGTCATGGAGGTCAGTGTTCCCCAATTTTTCCTAGAGATAATGCAAGTGCAGGGAAGCCAGGCTAGGTTCTGCACAGAAATCCTCTATTCAGCACGAGATCTCTATAGCACTGATATGCTTGTTTTCAGTCCCCTCCAGTCTCAGAGATCTTCTTTAAAGGGTAGGTGAGTCCATCAGGTATCACTGAAGGAGTATATTGTAATGAATCTGTGATGGCTTGCAGATGTCATTCAAGACTAATGAAGCTGGATGGAGGTCAAAAGCAGAGGTGCTTTTCTCTCCCCCTTACTCCCACTTTCTGTAGAAAGGTGTCCTCCAGACATTGCATATTCTTGGTTATTTTTCCCACTTTTTTCAGTCTATGCATAACACTTTGTGGGAAGAAAAGCGTGGATTTGCTCTTTGATTTCCAAGGCAGAGGACTGTTGAGATTAGGGATAAGAAAGCAGTCAAATATGTATATACTAATTTTGCTGGAGGGGGCTGAGTGTCATCTTCGTTGGTCATTTATTGGCTGCACTTTCATGCAACTGGAACAACAGTGTATTCCTCTGTATGCATATTCAGAGATGCCTCTTTTGACTTCTGAGGAAGAATATAGAATATGAGATAATTTTAACACTTTGGAGCCTCTTAGCAGTTTCCAGAGATTCTCACGCCCACCTAAAACTCCAGTTCCAGTTGAACTGAGCTCCAGTTCAAGGAGTTATTCCTGTCCAAAGGGAAAGAAAAAAAAAAAAAAAAAAGAAAAAGTTTGAAGGTTCGTAGATTTCCAGAACATGTCATCAAAATAATGACTAAGAAATAAAATATCTCTGTGTCCCCTCTTGGGGTGGGAATTAATTTGGGGTTACTTGGGAGTTTAGGTTAATATGGCAAATTTGCCTTGGTGTTAAGAGTCCTTGATGGGAATCTTTAAAAACAAATGAAATCCCCTAAAATTTAAGTCCTGCTTATACTCAATGATGGCAGTGGGATGAGAAAAACTCAACCAGGTGATGGAGATTAGTTCGTTGCTGAAGATCTAAAACAAATTTCAAGGGAAAAAAAATCCACCAAGGGGTCTTAAAGACTCCCCTACTTAGGAAGGAGATGCTTGAACCAACATTTGCTTAAGACTGAAAAGGAATTGCGATCAGGTGGGAAAGGCCCTTGGGAGGTCTCAAGTCCAGCCTCCTGCCCAAATCAAGGCCAGCTTTGGGATGAGCATAGGCTGCTCAGGGATTTTTTTATAGCTCTTGAAAACTCCAAGGACAGAGCTTGCACAACCTTACTGGGCAACCTGCTTCACTGCTTGACAGTCCCCATCATTAAAAACTTTTTCCTGCATCCTGCCTGAACCTCTCCTCTTTCACCATATTGCCTCTTGTCCTCCTGCCATGCACCACTGTGAAGATCCTGGCTCCATCATCTTGTTGACTTGCCTGTATGTACAGCCAAGCAGCTGTTAGGTTCCCCCCAGAGCTGTCTCTTCTCCAGGCTGAAAGAGCCCTGGTCCCCCAGCCTCTTCTCGCGAGGCAAGTGTTCCAGCCCCCAACTAGCTTAGTGGTATGACCATGTGCCTGCTCCAGTACTGTTTTTAGTCATCTCGTACTGGCCGCTGTCAGGACAGGATGTTGGGTTGCCTGGACCTTTGGCTTGATTTGTTATAAACATTTTTATACCCTGAAACTGTTCATGGGGTCTTGCTGTTCACTGTACATGTGTTATACTGTGCACACTCAACTTTAGGATAGTTGTTTGTACATGTTCATCCATAGGTAATATATACTCTCCTTAAGATACATGATCTACCTAAAATATCAGGTAATAACCATACTCAAAAGTTAAAATAAAAGTTTGACAGGCTATTAACTCAAAAGATACTTTTTCTTTCTCTATTTTATTTTCCCTAATATCTGATTTCTGAGCTATAATGCATTACATATTTCAGATTACACATTTTAGTCATTCAATACAAACAGTGTCACATGAGAAAAATACAAACAGAAAAAGATTAAAGCTGAATGCAAGTTCCCAAAACCAGAAAAAGATTAAAGCTGAATACAAGTTCCCAACTTTCTACACTTTTCTAATTATTAACTATCTTCACATAGCCAATTACCTACAAAAATGATTTTTTTTTGTGGACTTCTTATATTAACTACATTTTATTAGGCCATTAATATTCATTAGCAGTGGGCACACACTTTTCTCATTTCATTTTCTTTTTTATTATTTTAAAATCAGAAATATGCTAAAGCATAGATTAATCTTCTATTTGTGTTAGTAACTTCCAAGTTCTCTCAAATAGAATACATTTGTATGTAATACACACAAACTATTAAACAAAAATTATATGAGTGTTCTGGGTAAAGCAATCCCATATACCGGTATGAAAGTGGTCAGCTAACATGATTTGTTGTTCATGGAGTATGGGCAACCTGGAAGTGTTTAAGATGAATTCAACATTTTGACATTCATTATATATCATGGACTGATTTGTCACAAAGTACTTGTAATCGTGTAGCTGTCCAGTTTACACAATATTGATATCCATTAGATAAAAAATGTGCAATGAAAAATGATCACAATAAATTATCCAGTTGAAGTTTTAAGTTAAGCAGAAGGTAGTACTTTTTAACATAGTACTTTCACACCATTTCATTGTAAATGTGGGACTTACTGGCACAGTGTGTTGTGGATGCCAGAAATATATATTGTTTATTGAAGAAGTGAGAGAAATTCTAGAAGAAAAGTTCATGAAGGACTGTTATACACAGAGGTGTGGGTATAACCCCTTGCACAGGAAGTGTCCATGCTGAAATTGCCAGAAAAGCAGTCGGATAAGCAGAAGACTATTGTTGTATATTCCCTATACTCTGATACATTTCTACTTCCTGACCCCGCCAGAGGCAGGATGCAGGGCTGGCCAGACCTTCAGCCTGATCCAGTGGAGCTATTTGTGTGTTCTAAATCATCTTGAAAATGTTGTATTTGTATTTTCCACACGCCACAGCCTCATGTGTAGAACATTGTAGGTTAAACATTTGTGTACCAGGAAAAGAAAATAAGATCTAGCAATTAGTTTGGCCTGATGTTCTCAGTGTAATGTAAATCAGAAGCAACTCTGTTAAAATCAGTAATGCTACAACAAAATAGAAGTGATAAAGAGGGCACAATGACACTGTATGGTTACTTTGCATTTGCTGTTTTTCAGGTTTGGACATTTGTTTTGTTGTTTTTTTTTTTTTGGGGGGGTAGGTGTTTTTTTCAATTTTGTTTCTATTGTGGGCCATATAAAAGAAGTGAAACTTCCTACAGACTTTTTCCATCTCTACCTTCTTCCTGATTTTAAAATAACAAAACCTGTTATTTTACCATACCTAAAACTTACTTTCAGACTGAGACCTGCTTATTATTTCTCCATACTTTCCACTGAAATGCAATTTGATTTGTTATGCTCAATTTCAGAATGGTGACTTGTAACACAAGATTTCTTTTCAAACTGCCAGTCATACTACATGAAGTATCATGTTTGCACTCTGAAGCCCTGATGCACTTGCTTTCATCAGGTTGTCATAGTCTAAAAATTCTGTCCACAGTGAAATTCATTTCTAGAATATTGGATGAATGTGCTGGTGTTGGAAGGTGGGGTGTGATACTTTTCATTAGAAAGGGTTTTTCCCTAAGGAAATAAAAAAGAAGAGAAGATCTAATTGGAAAGTCCTCATTACTTTAAGCCTGATTTTACAAACTGATCTCTGACTTGCAGGCCTCAAGTCTCTGGCTATAGTTCTCTGGGTGAAGAATTAAATTTTATATTTATGCTATGGTATGTATCATTTAAATAGTATAATTTAGAACTATATATTATGTAGTTTTATATATATATATAAAAAAAAACCCTCAAACTGGTCTGCTGTTCATCTTCAAATCTCAACTTCATTCATAGTCTGAAACACTATTCACCCACTATCTTAGCCAGAAACATATTATGTCAGCTAGCTCGGAGTCACTAGCTTGGAGGAGCCTCCTTAATCCATTTTTTGGCCCTTCCTTATCTCACTGCTATAGAGAGCTGATAACTGTACAGTGCTTGCCAGCATCTTTATCCCTAGATGTGGGCTCTTATAACTGAATAATAACATGAATGAGGCGCTCACTTTTTTCCTCTTATTTTCTAGTGTAGAAGTCACACAACAGTTTAGTCCCTTGTGATTTACTAGTTGGATAGCTAAATAAACATAGAAGAGAGACAGTCTGGCATCTTCAAAATGTTGTATCACTGATTTTTAACTTAACAACAGAAGAATTTTCCTTTTGAAGTGCAAAGTTAATTCAGTCTTTGGCCTCAGTATTGTGTCTGTATTGTACTTTTAAATGGATTATGTGCCAAGAGTTTTTGACTGACTCCCCTAGTTACTTTCACACCTATTTTCTGCTTAGCCACTAGCAGGAAATAGTACTTGGTTGGTGCAAATTGATCAGGCAGCCTGCAGCTAAAGGATTTTTTATTATAATATAGTCTTTTGAGTCATAGTGTTCTCTTATCTTCATCAGATATCTCACACACCAGATACCACATGACATTTTATAACTTTGACTAGAAATAAACAGCTGTTTGCAGCCACTAGGTTAAGTCCTGAAAATTCAAAAAACACACTCACATTAAAAAGTACACAGACTAATATGAAATACGGAAGATGCCATAGAAAAAAAAGTCTGTGTTAAATAATCCTAATTCAGAGGTGGACAGTTATTTTGGCACATAACAACAGCACCAAGTCACTCCAAAAGCATTAGGAAAGATCCATGACCCCTGTTCTTGTGACAATTAATCAATGCGAATTGAAACCAGAATTTTAAGGTCCGACTCTATGGGTATTTTCCATGGAATACTGGTCATAAGCACCCTTGCCAATAGTTCTTTCTGTAATCATATTGAAAGCCTTGATATTTAAAACACTGAAGCACTGGTATTGCTGCAGCATGCCACTCTGCTACTAAGCTTTTCAGCTCTGAATTTAAAACATGTAAATAAATAAAAAATAAACACATGTTGTAGCGTACAAGAGCCAGTGGTAACCAGGGCACTGAATGAATCTGTTATGTTCAAACTAAAAGCACGAGCACATTAGATATTGCACTTGGTACCTACACTAAGATAAAAAGCCCTATCTCAGAAATGCATTATTTCTAGAGCTTGTTAAACTGGTGGCTCAAATGGGCAATGAAGTCTTTTCAATTTTCAGATAACTCTTCCAAAGTTCTTTGAAAAGTGTTCTGAGAAAACAGCACTAAGTGAAAATCAGTATTTCAGAAGACAGTTTTTGCTGGAATAAACTTTCATCACATCAGAAATATGTCACATTCTATTTCCTCTTTTGTTCTTGCAGCACAATTGAGAAAATAATAAAAGAGGAGAGAAAAGGCGAATGAGTCTCTGTGATCGTACTGCAAGATAATTCTAGGTCAAAAACCAGCTAAATAACTGTGAACAGGATTTGGGGGTTGGGGAAAGTGTTTTACTGCATACTACTGATTGCCAGAACTGTGCAGGCACAAAGTACTGAAATATCCACCCTCAATATTATTTTGATAAAGTAAGAAAAAGGCAGAAAAGCTCATATAGTGTTTGGACAATAGCTAACATAGAACTACCTGAAGCAGGTTCTTTGGATGAAAACTGCAGTCAATTCATTTTGGGAAGAACTTTCTGATGTTTTAACACCGCAGCAGAGATCATTTGGGCATGGTATTAATCAAAATGGAGCGGTTACTACCAGTTAGATATAGAACTTCAAGGTTTCCTGTGCACTTACAGTGAGGTGCTAATGGAGTTTTATTTGACCCTGCCAACCACTCAACTTGTGTGTGCCCTAATACAGCTCACAACAAACGACATTTCATTTGATTTATCTAAACCATTGCCTATTTAAGAACACCTCCTAATATGTTATTATAGCCCATATTTAAGAGAAAGGAACCCTATTGCTAGGGAGGGCAAACTGGGTAGATAAGACTTGCCTGAGATGCCCTTGATATTATCCAAGCCCTGCAACTTTTATATTCCATCAATCTTAACTGATTACCCATTTTTAACTAGCAGTATCAGTTAACACAATTGTTTAAAACTTGTTTTGTTACTTGTACCAGTGTAAAGGAGAGAGGAGGATGCAATGAATCCATGAAAAGGCAGACTGGCTAAGAGTCATCTCTGGTTAAGCCACTTGTGCAACTGCTAGGTTTCATCAGAAACAAAAGGGAAAGAGAATAATTTTCTTTTGCTGTGAGATATAGGGTATTTATTTTCTCTCTGAAAAATTAATACACAGGAGAAAGAATCACTTCAGGTGTGTGTTTTGAGGTGTTTATTTTGCTAATTCTCCCTGGCTTGCTTAGTTAGAATGATCAGCAGGAATGGGTGAGTACTTTGTTAGCTTTGAGGACTCCAGTAACTGCTTTTTCTTTTCCTTCTCTTATCAGCACGTCTTTTTATTTCAGTACTTCCCAACCGCTTCTTCCTCCCTCTCTATTCTGACCCCTGCCTCTTCTTTCTTCCCTCCAATTAAATTTGGATAAATCAAGCCTGTGAAATTTTCCTTATGAAGAAGCTTGAATCCATTAGAATCCATTAAAAGTAAAACCTTTGGAGGTCTCTCTTCAGGATATGATACCCTCCTTCTTGAGCAAACAGATAAGGCTAGTTAGAGCATGCACTTTTCTCAGGATGGGACCCAATTTATTTACTAAAGTTGAATATTTTGTGTTGATAGTTTTCAAATGAGTTCATCAGACATTTTCACTTAATAATTGCTAATCCTTTCACCTGAAGTCAGATTGCACCTCTTTTTTTTTTTTTTTTTCTTATGACAGCAGGGATAACTGCTAAAGCTTAAATGAGAAACTTTGTGGAGATGTAAGGTAAACAGATCTTTTAGAACTTATACTGTCTATATCAATATGTAAATATATAGTAGGCATTCATTGTATTAGTAGTTCTAATATTTTTCCAGTACCAATCCAAAATGAGAAGAAAGGAAATGATGTAATTAATCTTCACAGCTTGCTGAAAAACAGAGAGTCTTTATCCCCTCTTTTTTGTCATTATTATTTTATTTTTTTGGAAAATGGTCAATTAAAATCTCCACTTGCTACTTTACAAAGCCATGATTGTCACTGTACCAACGTATGCAGATGGTAATTGCTGTTTCATTTGCTGGCTGTACATCGATAAAAGTTAAGACTGTTCCACTGAGGTAGCACAAAGCTTTTTAATAAGTCAGCAGTTTTGAACCTACAAAAAAAAAAAATTACAATCTAAATGTAGGCCAGTGTATTTTATTGTTTGCCCAGAGAAAAGTAACTGCAAAATTTGTTACAAGTTTCTGGTACATAACAGTTTTAATATCCAAATAAGTCCCCTCATTAAAAACCAGCTATTTTAGGCATAATATAGAACACATGAAAATTTAAATATAAACAATATATATATATAAAATTAGTAATATCAATAATTCAAATTGAAATTTAGGTTCTATTTTTTGTACTGAACTGTTGAATTATTATTGAAAATGATGAATATTTTATTCAAAATGATCAGAAGAGGCCATTTCATAAAGTCAGATTATATTGCCACTGGACGTTGTGCAGGGCAAAAGTATAACTGGATTCAAAAGAGAAAAGTCATGGAAGACACAAGGGTAGCTGTTAAAAGCAATCACCTAAATGCTACGTAATGAGTGATTGACAGAAGCTGGAAGAGTATTCTAAAGGGTTACTCTATAACTGAGCTCTTTCCTAAACATCTGCTAGTGGTAACAGTCAGAGCATGGTTGGAGAGCTAGATGGATATTGTAGCTATGCCCACATTATTTCATAGTGTGGTGCAGTAGAAGTGGATCAGCAAACTGAAGCAACCGGTGCTGCGTTGCCCGAATATAACCTGTGAGCATTATTGGGGATTTATATCTGACTAGATCTAGTCTGCTCCCGAGTGTGGAATATTCTTCAAAACTTGAGGTTCAAAGTGTCTGAAGGAAAGTTCTCCCACAGATCTCTGTTTTCATGACTGTGGGTCCTGTGAAGGTCACCTACAGAAATGCCAGATCGATCTTTTACCACCTACCTAATATCAATGACTTTAGCACTGCCACAAGGACTCACAAGCCTGGTTTCAGTTCCCGCTCATGTTTCTCCCTCATTTCTCTTCCTCCTTATTCTGTTCCTGTTCATTTCCAAGTGATGCCACGATACCTGTTGCCTAAACTGTCTCTGAATTGGTCATTGGTATAAACACAGACACTGCAAGGGAAAATGGTGGGCAGCTGCAACTGCAGCAGCCACTGTGTGAGGACATCCCAAAGGCTGTTCTGTCCCTCTCAGGCTGGTTTTTCTTTCACACCTTTTTTGTAGTCTTTGTCACTGAAAATCCTTAGCTCCAGCTCAACTGGAAGGTCTAGGCCTGATAAATAAATGTGGACTGATGGCCCAGCACTGCCTTTGTGTTGCTGCACAACCAACTGTGGCTCCAAAATTTTTGGATGTGAAGGGATAAAACAGGGATCATGTGTTGTTGGCTGATGTCCTAATGTTGTCATGTTTATGTCAAACTTTGGGAACATAAATCCGTGTTCAGGAGAGTGCTCATTGCATAATGTAACCTCATACCTCTTGATTCTCACCAGGAATGGCTTACAGGTATGATGTGGGTAAGGGCAAAGCTGTGATTAATGTTACCAAGGCTATTCTCGAAATTCTCTTCCTTTGTGGAGAGCTAGTGGGAGACATAGATTAAAAATATCCAGACTTTGTGCTCTGGACCCCTGAAGCAGGCAGGGGTGGCTAATGGGTACCCCATTCCTTTCTGGTGCCTTCACCTGGCTACTACAGCTTTGTAAACCATGTAAACCACTCATGTGACGCACAAGCCCCAATATACCAAGGAGATGGATTTGTGAACATCTTATCAGGCTTCCCCAAAGGGTTCATCTTGTCCATGTTTTCCACACCTCTGACCTCAGACTCACAGGAAGCACTTGAACAGAGAGAGTAATCTATGGTGTTGGAGTACCTGCCTGCAATGTAGGGCTCCTGCCTACAATGTAGGGCACCTGCATGTCCTTATCCCACTGGGTCATGAGGCAGCACCCTGACAATGAACAAAACCTGGTTTAACTGTACTCTAATATAATAAAAGTATCTTGATTCCACAAGGATATTTTAGTAGAGAGTAAAGGGACCTCTGCACACCCTTAACATTTCGCATTTTCTTAAAATGGGCTTTTGATACAGTGTCCTCTGCAAATGTCTCTAAAGTACAATGCAATGTTGCACAGAGACAGATAAGCTAATTCTGACTGAGTTCACTTGGGTTTCAGAGGCAGTATCACATTTACACATTGCTCTGCTTGAAGTAATAGTTCTTATGCATATTAGGAGCCACTAGCAAACTGGCAAATCAAGTTCTTCTCTCTTACATTTTGGATCGTACAACTTAGACGAGATCTAACTTGTCAGCAGTACTTTGACCAATCTTGGATGAAATTGTAACTCCATGAAAAACAATTGGATTTTTGCTATTCCTTTCTTATAAATGGAATCATTATCTTCTAAAAAATTCTTTTTTAAAAGTTTTCTATAAGCAACAGTTTCCTAAACTTTTTTTCTGATATCACTTTTATTTATAATGAAATTACTCATGACAAAAGAAAATATTCTTTAGTTCATATTTTAATTCTTGTCTATGCTGATCTCCACTTGGGCTTTGGAGTGAAACATTCTGGTTTTTTGCTTCATGAAAAATGTGAATTTTTAAGAACAGATAAAAACCTGTAGATTTTTCATAAATATTTATTCACTGAAGTCTAATGTAAAATCCAAGAATGACCTAGAGAATGTAGAGACACAATGTTCAAATACCATCTTCCAGTCCCCCAGTTGGTCTTTCTCTTTGAACAAGAGTATTTTCATCTTAGCTGCCATCTAAAAGAGTTTTAGCATCTTCTCAAGATTTTAGGAGTCTCATCCTGTGTTACTGAAATCAATGTCAAACTATTCATTGACTTCCATAGAAATAAGACTTGTTTCATATCTCTATTAATTCCTCTATGATTTTAGTTTTCATCTTCCTTCTCCCTTCATCTCCTATGCCCAACATGTTCCAAGTCAAGAAGATAATTTTTTTATTATTATTATTATTTAAAGGAATTATGATTAGAAATGCAAGTGAATTTAAAATTATTTCCTTTTGGGCATCTAGAGGGAAATTCATTCCTGTGCAGAGCATCAGCACAAGACTTATGCACTACTTAGCATAAAGTTTAAGCAGTATGTGAGTGATACAGACATCTTGAGCTGTACCTCTACATGGAGAAGAATTGCATTCTTATGGAATTAGTGTTTCAATATTAAATCTCTTTTAAAATGCTATGGAAACAAATAATTTATATCAGTCATAAGATGGACTTGACTGGTCTCCTTTGAAAGTGTGATAAAAAATAATTAAAATACATTTAACTTTATTTTTACTTTCCTGTGTCATTCTGGTAACAGAAATCTTACCCAAATTTCTGGCAATTCATTAGTGTGAAATAAAACAGCTTTGTAAAACCCTATACATTTTTTTCTTTGTACACATATATGTATATATAAAATACACAATCTTAGTGTACTTTTCTATGGAAGCAAGCTTTACACAGTCTTGCTTTCTGTAACTGTAACAGCCTGTCTCCATCAGACCAAGCTGAACTGGATTTAATAAAAGAACAGAAGTCTCAAAGATAATTACATTCTTGGAAGTATGATAGGGGGAAAAGACCCAGCAAGGATCCCATGTGAGCTTAGACATGAAACAATCCAAATGGAAGAAAATCTTCCAAATACTCAGCCACAAGTGAAGCTCTGTAAAGCTCTGAGACCCTCTTAGTTATCAAAATAATCAACCATGAGATATCAAAATGTAAGAATAATTAACTCTGATGGGCCTTTTTGTTTTTCCATTAGCAACAACATGATGAAGAGGGGGACTCAACAGTTTAGTAATTGAGCAGGTAACTCCAGTATGTTTTAGCAAAGCTGCATTTGAGAGAGGCAGTCAGGCTAAGTAATCGAAACAGAAACTGGAGGCACACCATCTTTTTCAGAGCTAATCTTGTTTTTATGTTGATTTCAGTCTTTCATAACACCTTCTGAGGAAATAGTCGGGGGGGGTTGTTCTATTTTGCTTTTTTTTTCCTTTTTATTGTTCTCTCTTTATTAATGAATACTCAGAGATTAACTGTCAAAGCTTAAAAAAAAAAGACCTTCAAACAGCTGATTATTTTATAAACATTGATTAGACCTGTGAGAATGCAAGTGCTACTAGTGATGTTACTAAGCAAGTTTATTTCCTATTGACATCATTTCCTAATCAGAAAAAATTACAGTATATTCCATTCTTTCTACACCATGAGGTACTGATTTTGGCCAGACACAGCTATTAATACTTGACAGGGCAGTGCTATCATATAATATGATATAACTGAAGCTGTTCAAACTGATGTTCTCTAATGTAGATATCTATAGAAGTTTGTAGATCCTCATTATAGTCCTATAGATTCTCTACAAATGGGTCTTTCTTGACATGAAAATCCAGGCAAGGCCTTAACAGTTTTGGGTATGACTATGACCCACTATGAGTTTACATGTCAGGGTAGGTATGTAGTTCTGCAACCATGTAACATTTTGTGTGTTTGTTAATTTGTAATTGAGTAGGAGTCTTCAAGCCTTTTCTATAGAAATCTTATTTAACTAGTTGTTCTCCTCATGTATTCAGACAATTTTTTTTCCAATTAACCGAGGTTGTTTTGAACTCCAGTCTTGTCTTCTAACATAAAAAAAATCTTTCCCAGTTTGTTATCTTCTGAAAATATAAAAAATAGCTATACCATCTTCCAGATCATCAAGGGGGGAAAAATGAAGTGGCAATGCATCTAGGACAAATCACATCAGAACCCTATTTGATAGCATCCTCCATTTTTATAGTGAACTACCCATGACTGTTCTCTGAATATACTTTACCAATGAATTTAGCATCTACTTGGCAGCAACTAACTTACAGTGGTCTAACCAGATACATTTCTAACTAATCTGTGCTAACTATTTTCTTCTATGCTTACAAACAAAATCTGATTATTTTTACCAAAATATTTCTGGGAATTTAAATTATTCCCCAAAAGATGATTCCCCTCTTTTCAGCTAATTAAAAGCTAGCATTATGTGTTCCTGTTCTTTATCTTTTCATATCTTTCTGCATTGTCCTCAGTAGCTCTAAGATTTCATCAGCCACTTCTGTAACTACGAGGTCCAGCCATATGTGTGACACATCTGACCTGTCTGCATACTATCTAACCTTTCCTGTCCTCACTCAGTTCTGTCACTGATGGTAACTCTGTTAGCTGTACATCAGTAGTTGACCTTTTTAGTGAAGACTGATTCAGAAGGCATCAGCACTTTGGCTTTTTTGGGTTATCTGTTATTTTCCATTGCAATGATGGATGTATGGATCTTTTCCTTGGTCTTTCTTGTACTTTCAGTCTTTGATAGTGTTTGGTTGTTCTTGATCCCTGGTTGTTGCATACCATTGTGAGCCTTGGATTTTATTATTTTGCCTTTAAGCACATATTGCTATAAGTTTTTGTTTGGCTTTTGATTATCCAGTAAAAAATGGGGAATAAGTAATTCTGATAAATTGCTCTATAGACTGTTCTGTTGTCTGCTTTTCCTAATAAATGTTAAAACAGTTAAAATCCTCCATTATCACCAAGTCCTTTTCTCTGTATGAATCACATACTTACGAGTTGCCTGAACTTTCTTGGTATACAGTAGATCACAGATCACCACAATAATAACAGGTACATTTTTTTTCTCTCAGTCATAACTCAGAAACAATGCTGATAGTTGGACCAAGGGGAGGCATTACCTACAAGATAACTTTTCCTACACAGCCCCACCATAATTTCAAAATATATTCTATGGTTCTGTATAAATATTCTAGTTGGAATCATTCAGTCAGTTTTTTGTTATAACAGCTAATTTATAGTACTGGTCTCTTATTAATACTTCTAGGTTGGTCTATTAATACTTCTAGGTCTCCATTTTATTTTCAGAAATAAGCATTAGTAGATCAACTTTCAAATATTCTGAGGTGTTCCTTCTTCTTTTTCAACCCTCTTTAAATTTTGACTTTGTGTTTCCACTTTTTCCAGACCTTTGTTGAGGATATTGTTGTTTACATCTACCTGAAGACCTTTATTATTTTAAAGGACAACTTCAAAAGCCAACAGTTACCTTAAAGGTCAACTTTAACACATCATCCAATATGGCCATACATTTGTCTTTATGATGTTTCTGCACTGTCTCTGAGTAGGAGGACAGGAACAAAACTGAGCCTCCCTCCAGCTTCTTCAAAGAGTCCATTCTGACTATAGGGCCAGAGTGCTCACATGTAGAATAATCAGTTGGTAAGTAGCTGTGTTTATACATTTGTTTACAAATAAGAGTACAATCTACAGAAGGAAGAAGGAGAGAATTCATGCTTGAAGAACACCTTCAATGTTACTCCATTACCTATGCAAAAATGACATGACTGGTTTTAGAATCTGGAAGAAAAAGGATTTTCAGCTGTTTGAGAATTGATAACATCAGAATTTTTCTGTTCCCTGTGACAAAATGAAGAGGAAAGAAAAAGCTTTTGAAATGTGAACTACAGCTTTTTAAAGTATTAACAATTCAGGAGTTCAAATACAAAATGTTGAAAGAGGATGCTTTGACATTTCTAAAGTGCTTCAATTTTAAAAGTTTTTTGGTTTTTTTTGTAAATAGAATCCCATTCAAATTGATTTTTTTGGTTGATTTTGAAGTAAAAATGTGATTTTTTCCATTGAAAAATCTATATGTAAATATTTCTATATGTCCTGTATGGCCATTAAAGGAGTACTCATATCTAAACTATGTGGAAAATTTATTAAAGTAATTATCTATTTAATATTAGGTTTGGATCTAAGGGCTGAAACCCAAGGAAGCTGAAAAAAAAAGATAAGAAAAACTTCAGTCTGCGGAACATGAATGCTTTGCCAAGCACCCTTGACAGGTCTTCTTGGGTAAGACTCTATGTTGGACAGAATCTGCCTGCTGGCAAGCATGGTTATGCATTTATTACCTTGGGAGGGAGTCAAGAAAGGACATATGGACACTGTCAAGGTAGGGAAAAGAGAAGACACTGAGCCTACTAAGGCAGCATTTTATCTATGTGGCACTGAACAGGCCCCGATGCAGCTCTTGTATTCAGAACATGAGATGCCAAGCTTGGGGTACTTGTGTGATCAGTAGCTCTGAGAGAGGTAGTGTGAGCTCACCAGTGATGAAGCACCACTCTGTGGAAGGTGGAGAAAGCAGGATTATAGCCATGAGCCCAACTACCATGAGCTAGGCAAAAGAGAAGACAGCCTCATAGTAAGGATAACACCTATAAATTTTCTCCTCAAACCCCATAGGAGTACTAAGAGCAAAGTAGGAGCCACTGAGTTGCTCTGTCCACCACTCTCTAGCATGTGTAGCATCAGCACAGACTTTGTAGAGGGTGACTTCTGCTCCCTAATTCTAGTCGACAAGACTGTCAACAGCATAAGTAGCCATCACGCTGCTCAGTTTAGCATAAACTCAGTGAAACCTGTCAGTTAGCCATCTCGCAGAGGGCAGACTGGAAATTTGTACCAGAGTATTGCTGAGGCAAAAATGTTAAGAGGGCCTTCATGGTTGGGGGCAAAGCACATGAATAACTGCATCCTGAGACAAAAAGACAGGATGGATTCAGTGAATTACAGCAGACTATGCCCTAACGTGTAGCCAGTTGGTTCAAGCTGCTCGGTTCAGTGAACCTGAGACTGAAATCAGGCACACCCATGACATACAATTTAAAATCAGACCATATGTCTATTTATATGTCTGTCTCCATCTTCCTCACCAAACTATGTATTTTATTTTTTCCTCTTCTAAGCCTTTTCCAGCAACTGCCCCTTTATTTTAGGCACATGTTTCAACTTATTCCATTTCAGTGTTGAACTGGTGTGCTGAAAGACACCTTAAATGAGAAATCCTGTTCAGTAAGTCATTTAAGCAGTTGTCTGTTTTAAATGTATTTCCACAAACTTTAGTGGGAAACAATAACTAACCTGCAGCAGTATTTACGCTTTCTTTGATGCTTATTCAACTGAGTCCCAGACAACATCTTTTGCTTAGTATTCTGTCCTTTTTTTCTTCGTCTATTTTCCTGCCTCTCCTTGCTCTTACTGCTTTCCTCTTTCTCTTCCCTTGAAATTTAGCATACGTCTCTCTCTTTTATATGTTGATTTACTTATTTATATGCACACATTTTTGTTTCCCCCGTATCTTCTTTTATGGCGCTGTGATGCGAAGGTAATTTATTGAATTTGTATGAAAAATCTATTCAAAGAAAGAAGGGTAAAATGGAAGAAGCCATCAAACACCTTCCAGACACGTCTTTCTCTGACATGACGAGATTATAAAGACCTTTCTTTCCTTACTTTTAAATTGTCTATGAAATGGTATGTTTTATGTTATTTACCCCCCTCACCCTCCTGTGATATGTAGGGTAACTGAAGAAACTGTAAATTAATTACCAGCAAACATAGGAGTTTCTGAGGCACAATATAACCTTTCATGGCCTATAATACTCTGTTAAATGAGCATTTAGTATTTTGTCAATATTCTTGTGTGTACTGGGGAGAGGGCCTTGGAGTGAAGGAGTGGAATTGAGCCTGGGGAAGGATGAGGGGTGTGCTTTCCCTAAGAGTGTAAATGTTTGTTTCTTTTTGTTGTTGTTGTTTTTGTTTCCCAATACCCAAAATGATAATTAGATATTTATATTAAATGGCAGGAAATTAATTTCCCCAAGTCAACTCTGTTTTGCCTGTGATGGTAACCATTAAGAGATCTTCCTGTCTTTATCTCAACCCATGAGTTTTCTCTCTCTCGTTCTTCCTTATGTTCTTCCTCATGTTATTCCTCATCCTGCAGGGGGGGGCGTCATGTGAGCGAGCGGCTGTGTGGGTGCATGGCTGCCAGACGGGGTCAACCCACCATATTATACAATGAATATTTTAACACTCCCAGAAGTGTCACACAAAATGATGACATAACTGATTACTGAGCAGCTGCGTTTTCATGTCCTATGCCATGAAAAGTTTTCTTTTTTTCCTTTTTTTATGTTTCTTAATTGCACGTAAGCACTATTATCTAGAAAATGAAAATCTCCTCTGCATTTCTCAGCTAATGTTTTCTGCTCCTATAGTTACATTGTGAACATTTTTGATAAGATGCTGTCTAGTTTCACAGGAGCATTTGGAGGAAATAAAGTATGATCTTATACTGATGAAATATTCATTGCCACTGAATACCTTTGCTTTGGTTGTCTGTATCTCAATTAGCACATTACGTGGGAGATGATTTAAGATACACTTTTGTGCAGTAAGTAATTATAAATAATTAAAGTAGATGAGAGCACAATCTGTAAGGGTCACACAGTGCTGGCAGAAACAATTGCCAACTTCTTGTGAGATATTCTTTTTTCAAGCTGTCTCATTAAAGTTTTTCTGCCTTCCAACACTTCTGTCTCATCGTTTATAATAAACAATGGTGAACTTATGAATCCAAATTCTCTGGGCCTGAATATACCTTCAATTATTGAAAGATGGCACTAAAGGTCAAAACTGGCAGTTTTCAAGCATTTTATAAAATTATGTGTCCAACCTTTCTTTGAAGTGAACTGGGAATTGTGGCTGGGAGCATATTTTATCAAATGACATTGAAATATATGGCTCTAGATTGCTTCAGCAGCTTTGAAATTCCAGGACATAAGGGACATTGCTCTTTTATGGAGCACTGACATCAAGTATTGCATGTAGTCAACAGTTATTGCATTGTCATAGGAACCACAGGGAGTTTTTGGGTATTTCCCTTTTCTAGAATAGAATTATAAACAGTTTTCAAATATTTCTTAAACTTAGGCTTAAGCATTTATGGGTGTAGCTGCAGAGGTTAAGGGCAGGGTGGCCTTCAAGGGGAAGCACAGCTAAGACATGAGCTTAAGAAGAAAATTTCAACAGGCTCTTTTCTTCCCACACACCCTTATATTTACTTGACCTTTCACACAAAGGAAGAAGGGATGCCTAGCGTGATCATATAAAGGGAGAAGTGATCCCTATATAGTGACAAGAAGTGGAGGGATCCAGGAAATGGACTACATTAACTGCCCCAAGTTTTTCCATTGCATCTATGATACTCATTAAGGCTTTTTCTTACAACATCTTAATTCTTTTTAAAAGTACGAAACAAATGTTTTCCTTGGTCAATGATCATAAGGAAACAAACGTGTCTTTTTCTTCCTCGGAGGATTGTCTAGATTAGGGGGAAGAATAAAATACACCTCCCATTGTTTATCAGACCTCCCTTCAGCTTCAAAGCAGGAATCAGAAATGTAGACTATCTCATTAAAATAGAAATGTCAAGCCTAGGATGAGTTCTGAAGGACAGCAAAAGGTAAAGATCCCTCTTAAATACCATGGCACTGCTAGTTCATTAAGTTGGGACTAGAATTGTTAACTAAGTTGTCAACTGGTACTAAGAAGGAATTATACTGAAACAGCACTTTGATATACTCAGTGGGTGCAAAGATTTAAAGACCATCTTTTTGTACCTAATGAGAATTAGATATTGAACAAAATGTCTCAAAATGTCAGTCAGTAGAGCAGGTGCTGTTGAGAAATTTTTCAGGAGGCAAGTAGAGAGACAGATTCATTGTTATTATACTACAGAAAAGACCTCTTTAGATGGTCTTTAAGGAGATATTAAGAAAATGTGGTGAAATAATCATTGAGGAATCATCAACTTCCTCTCTCATATTAAGGGGATGATCCAAATTATAGGATTCTAGTCTGAGAATTAGGAATGCATTCTCTGTCATTGTATTCCTCTACAATCAGTATTTCTGTGTTTTAGTTTCTTACATATATATAATGGCAACAATAGCAGAACTGAATAGATAAGGTATTTCTGTGCTACAATGTTTGTGACTTCAACAGATATTTTTCCATCATTAATTGCAATGATAAATTGAATACTTTTATAAAAGAAAATTGCTAGATGAAAACTGATTTGAGCTAACTGAAATATTGCATTTTAGTAAATTCTACCTGTTTTGGTTTTATTTGATCATTTTGTAAAAAGAATTAATAACAGCCCATTGATCCATTAAGCATCAAAGTTAAAAGTAATAAAAACCCTAATGTTTTGAAACCATTTTTCCCTGCAAATTAAATTACATCAAACCCTGTACAATTTTAACACACAAATAAAAACGTTGAACGTTTACCACTTTTAACAAAACAGTCTCAGGCTCACTGACACCACTTCCCTCTTTAATAATACCAAAAATACAAGAGCAGATTGAGAAGTGTTCAGATCTCAGGCTAACAGAGTCATATAAACACTTAAGCCTGATAGGAAATAAGAAAAAAAAAAAAAAAAAGGATATGAACGTGAAAAAAAGCGTGGGAAGGATTGAAAAAGGAAAGAAAAAATGCATCTGGAAAAAGAAGCAAGTTACAGAAAGAAAGAGTCAAGAGAAAGTAACTGAAAAAAAGACAAAGTGAGGAAGAAAAGACCTAATGTCTTCTTCTCCTTTATAACATGGAGGCTGGGAGTTTGAGGAACTGTGTTGTTCCTCAGTAAATGAACAGAGTAGCCAGCTGGGCATAGACAAGGGAGTAAAATGTCCAGTGAAATGAGGCAAGTTACTCCCCTGAAGCAAGCAGGAACAGATCGGTAACTTAAAATCCCTAGGCAGGAAGGCACCTCTGGAGATCATCTAATCCAACCCCCCCTGCTCAGAGCAGGGTGAGCCACAATGGGTTGCTTAGGGCTGTGACCAGCTGGGTTTTGAATATCTCCAAGGATGGAGACTCCACAACTGTGGGGAACCTGTTCCAGGGTTTAAGTTTAAATGAGATCTCCTGTACTTCAGTTTGTGCCTATTGTCTCCTGTATCACTGGATACCACTGAGAAGAGTCTGGCTCCTTCTTTTTTACTCCCTGCCATCAGATATTTATACACCTTAGTAAGATCCCCCTGAGCCTTCTCTGCTCCAGGCTGAACAGTTCCAGCTCTCTCAGCCTCTTCTTACATGAGATATTTCAAATGCTTAATCATCTTTGTGGCCCTTTGCTGGACTCGCTGTGGTACGTCCCTGTCTTTCTTGTACTGGGGAGTCCAACACTTGAACCCATACACTAGATGTGCCTCACTGGTGCAGAGCAGAGGGGAAGGATCACCTCCGTTGACCTGCTGGCTACAATGTCTAATGCAGCCCAGGATATTGCTGGCCTTGTTGCCACAAGAGAGCATTGCTGGATCATGGGCAACTTGAGGTGCACCAAAATCCCCAGATAATTCTCTGAAAAACTGCTTTCCAGACAGTCAGTTCCCAGCATGTACTGGTGCATAGAGTTATTCCCCCCAGGTGCAGGACTTTGCCTTCCCCTTTGTTGAACTTTGTGAGATTTCTGTCAGTCCATTTCTCCAGCCTGTCAAGGTCTCTCTAAAGGGCAGAACGACCATCTGGCCTGTAAACCACTCCTCCCAGTTCTGTATTGTCTGCAGGCTTGCTGAAGATGCACTCTGTCTCATCATCCAAGTCATTAGTGAAAACGTTGAACAGTATTGGAACCAGTATCAACCCATGGGATACACCACTGTGGATGGGCCTCCAGCTGGACTTCATGCCACTGATCACAATGCTTTAAGACCAAGACTTCAGCCACTTTTCAGTTCACCTTACAGTACACTTATCTAGTCCATTCTTCATTAGTTTGTCTATGAGGCTATTATGGGAGACAATGTCAAAAGCCTTATTAAAGTCAAGATTAACAACATCCACTTCCTTGTCAGCTGAGCTAGTTGTTTCATTGTAGAAGGTTATCAGGTTGGTTAGCATGATTTCCTCTTCATAAATCTATACTGACTACACCTAGTCAACTTCTTGTCCTTCCTGTGTTTGGAAATGGTTTCCAGGATTATTTCCTCCAGGGATCAAGGTGAGGCTGAATGGCCTGTAGTTCCCTGAAACCTCCTTCTTGCCATTCTTGAAGACTGAGATGACATTTTCTGTTTTCCAGTTGCCAAGAGCTTTCAAATATGATTGACAGTGGCCTCACAGTGATAACTGCCATCTCCCTCAGCATTCGTGGGAGCATCCTGTCAGATCCCAGGGAATGTGTATGTCCAAATTGTTTAAGTTTTTGTGACGGTGTGCTCCCCCGCCCAACCTGGTGTGCTCCCCCACCCAACCTGATCTTTATCTCCTGTAACCCTCCTCAAGCAATAACTACCAGAGGTAACTGTTAATGGATGATGATAGTGATAGCTGAGTCCATTCAAAGTGGATTTGGGAGACAGATAACAACACAATAACCAAGGGTTATTGTGAGGAATACGTCCACCTAACCACAGTTATCAGTGTGCAAATATGACTGAGTCAATCATCTTGTCCCTATAAATAGCGAGCAGCCCAAGAGCCCTTTGAGCTCTCCTGACCATCTGCAGGCTGCATGGCAGGATCTCCCTGTAAGCAGGGACGCCTCTCAAGGTTACTCCTCGAGGTTGAGAGATTCTGTGCCGCAACAGATCCTCAGTAAGTGACTTATAGCATGCTAAACTCTGAAATCTTAGCTAAGTGATATAAAGGATTGATTGCACATATATAATCCTTTAGACATAAACCGTTGACCAAGACTGGGACTAGGATTGGATCCAGCCGCACCTAGACTCCTCTTTGAGAAGGAGTCTAGAAAGCAAGGGAGCCCTTTCTGAACCTCATGGCTCAATGAAACAGTCTCCCTGACAGTTTTTTCTGACTCTGTCCTCTATGCAGTAAATAATCAAGTATACCTTGCCATCGAATCTTGTTAAATCACTGTCACATTTACCATTGAACTCTAACTCACTGTTTTATATCAATAAAGTGTATTGTTGTTTCTCTCTTACAAGTGAAGTGCAGTCTCGCTTCCTCTGTGACAGTGTTCCTTAACCTGATCCTCCACTGAGGGTAAGTGTTGCTTGCTCCAGACTTTCCCTTGAGTCTAAGGTGCCTAAGATTTCTGAAGGCCACTCTTACTAGTAAAGACTTCCTCCAGTTATCTGAAGAAGGACGTATCTGCATCTTCTTCCCGATTAAGCAGTCAGTAGCAGACACCCACCAGTCTTGTTTACATTAGCTTGTCCTTTAATCCTGACCCCTCAGCTTTCAGCTCTCTTATCACCCCCAGGGTGCATTCCCACTGCTCTTTCACATAAAAGACAACTTCCTGTCATTCCTAAAACACCTGTACCCATCCACTGGCAGCACTCTACTCGTGGGAGCTACCTGTGATGACAATGAGATGGTATATATAATATACAAAAAAATCACACAAACTTTCTGATTAACAATGAATTATCTTTACAGAGTAAAACAAGGCAGCTGCTGCAATCTCTCACGAAGGACTACACTAATGATAATATTAGGAGTGTTATTAAATGTTTTTAATACTACAAAATGTAGTCTTGGTTAAAGGACAGCAGAAAGCACCCATTTCCAAATGCACAAATGGGGCACATTCAGTGTGGTATGTGCAGCATTTGTTTTAGGGTGTTTTACAACATGATAACTCTAAATGAGCATACTTTATGTCTGCTTATGAAAATGAGAATAGTCAGGCCCAGCACCTGTGAAAAACTTCTGGGAAACAAGCTGAAACCAGTTCCAGTGGCTTGTGCAATAAGGTACAGTGCTGATTCAACACATGCACAATATATACAACAATCATCACTTCACACTTCCTCTTGGTTAAACAGATTCTAATGCTAAAGCATTTTGTATCATAGTCTTTTTTTATTAATCACCTCTGTTTCACTCTTCCCTCTGACAAGGGATATAAATGATTTCCTCAACACTTGTTTGCTGTGATGAATAATTATATCTAGTTAATAAAAAGTGAGTGTTTTCTCTTAGTTCACCTCTCTGTATTGCTCTGTCTTACTCCCCCACCTGATTTTTGCTATGACTGATAAGTGCAAAGTACTAATGTGTAAGTAGCACATAATCATAGAGGGTTATTATTCTGGATGAATAATGCATAAGCCTAACAGCAATGTTTTGCTATTATCTGAGAGTGATTAAAAGTGAATAGCTGTTAGGAAGCTTTGCAGTTGCCAAATTAGATATCTACAGGTTTTTATTGTGCTTGTTTTCAACTCTAATTGTTTTTGTTGCTTTTCATTGTCATATTTTTGAATATACCAATATTAAACACAAAAGAGGAATAATTAAAGATTTTATTTCAACAAAACAATAGAAATTAACAGTAGCTTTCAACATTTTAAAATCAAACAAATGATTGAATGCCCAGTCCCCCAGCTTCAAACAATGATTAAATCCATTTTGCAAATTCTGACTAGTAACAGCAGAAAAAATATAGTGTATGTCATTTCCTCATTCTTCTCCACTTTATATTTTTCATTTGTGTAAATACACTTACTGATTTAGCAGTGGAATTCAGAAGGGCTTTTTTTTATTAAATAGAGAGACCAGAAACAAAATACTTGACTGGTGTAATTAATGGAACTTTACCAGCTGATGGGCCCAGAACAACCTGAAGCTCTCTCATACGGGAAAATGCTACTTGAGTCCTTTCTTTGCTCTTTTCCAAAATCCTGAGTGACTGCTGCACCAGCTACTTTCTCTTTTTACCCTCAAAATATTGTTATGGATGAAAAGGAGACACAATGGGTACAGCCAAGCATTTATTGTTAGTATAGCTGAAATCTTAATAGTTTAATCAGAGAATTGTGAGCTGTCCAGATTTAATTAGAAGAAAAAAGAAATGAATACTGAAAAAAGACTCAGTAATAACAACAACACATTTAAAATTGTTTGCAACCCTTTTCCTGTTGTTATTCGCACCCTGCCAGTGCTCCTCTGAGCCCCCATCTCTGTAACTTCAGTCTGGTGATGACAGTGGTAGGTGGGGTCTACAGTGAGTTGTCAGCATCTGGAGTCTTCTCTCAAGTCCTTCACCGTGAGGAATATGATGCTGATGTTGGTGGTTTCTTCTGCTTTGCTGCATCTTCCTTCCTTCTTTCTTTCTTTCACACACCTTCGATTCATCTGGGGTTATTTTTGTATGTTTTCTAACACGCTTTTATGACTTGCTCTTTCTCCAGTGGTCTGCAACCCTGTATTATATTCAAGTTTTTATATGTTAGAGTCTACATTTTTGTCCTCCTTGTTTCCTCTACAAACAGGTTTTCCCAGCTTCGGTCTGCATTTTTTTTAACTGACCATGGGTGAGTTGTTTATAGCAGGGGGAAGAGGGAGGAGCACAGGCTGTGCCCCATCTCTTATGATGCCATGCCTGTACTCTTCTACACGTATCCTGTGTCCCCACTTCTCTAGGTCTTTGTACTACTGGGTTACAGGGTTACACACAGCATTGCTCAACTTTTTACAATTATATAATCACTGGAGCAGGAAACTGAATTTTGACATAATTCAGAAAATATTTGTAATACCCTTAATTCCCATTGGCTATTCTGCAATAGCACGTCTCTGATTTGAACCCAAACCTTTGTCCTTAAGCTATGAAACTTTTATTGATGAAAAATTCCTATAAACTGGTGTAGTGCTCTAAAATGTTTTGGCCACAGTGAATCTCCATTATTTGGAGAAAATTTTTGTTTAAGATTTCCATTGTGTGACTTTGAAGTATGATTCATAATGTTAAAGTGCATGGAGCTAGCTGTAAGAAACTTGTAACAGTAGCCCACAATACTGAGAAAACCCTATAGACATAGGAATTACTGCAGAAATTCATATTAGTGAATACTGTTGTCAGAAATCCATTTCATTATTATTCATCTGTAGCAATTTATACATGTCAGTATTGTGTTGCATATGTACCAAGTTTCTGATTTTGCTTTTCACCATCTCTTTTAAAGAACCTTCCATGCAAGTTACAGGTGGGAAGTATTGTACTTGTTGTTATTTGGAATATAACATATAACAGTATCAGACACCAAAGAGAAATAGTGGATGATTTTGTTTAAATAAAAGAAAGGAAATGAACTTGGCAGTAATTACAGACATAGTCTGATTACTGATATATTATTTAGAAAGGTTCTATTACAGATAAGACTTTCTATTCTAGAAGCAATAAAAAAGATTATCTTAACTACTTTTGATCTGGCCATAATATTTAGAAAGACAAAAATTTGGAGCTGCTCAAATGAATATCCATTCTGTGAAAAATTCATATACTTTAAAACTTGTTTTGCTTTAAGCAAGGACAAGAATGTCAGTTATAACAAAATGAAATTTTTAAAGTAGTTCATTAAGAAGCCATCACAGCGTTTTGGGATTTTTGAAATATTTCTCTTGTTTTTAATGAGCTTGAAACACTTTATTTCATTGAGGAGAGAAAATTTCCTTTTAGAAACTGCATAATACATAACATTAGAAGTTCTGTCTTTTCATTAAATCATGCTTGACTTGGTTTACCAATGTAGCTTTTATTTGTTTCCCTGGATTGAAAGGTCTTTTTTTTGTCTGTGGTGCCACAAACTGGAATAAGTTTGCTTATTTATGGCTTAAAGGAATATTTGCATAGTAGTAAAGATGTCTCACCATGACATGAAGAATTCCATTATCAGTCAGAAACGTGGTAATTAGGAACGTGGCAAACATGGAATGGTTGCACAAGTTTTTTGGGGGTTTGCTGCAAGTGGTTTTCATGAGCCGTAGTGATGCAACCAGAAACTTAGTCTTATGTTAGTGCAATGCTATGCTGCTCAAGCTGTGAAACAAGGGACATGAAGGCCTAACCCTAGTGAGAAGTTACTTCTAAGGCATCTGTGGAAAGGTTAAATTTATGACAGTACTCTGGGAAATTTTAACACCACCATTTATATAATGATTAGCTATTTTTGACCCATCTAGTGGGCTAAAATAAACCAGGGGATATTAGTTAATAGTAGGAATACATTGATGGGTTTTGTTTTTTTTTTTTTTAAACATAGAAATATGTAGCGATTTTTAATCTTGAGAAGGACATCCCCTATAATTACCCATTAGTATCTCCATAGGCAGAAGGACTCCACTCATTAAAACTGAGGTCATGGAAAGACTCTTTGTTATAGTTTCTGTACATGTCCACAAGGGTAGATTCAACAGTACAGACTTGGGCCCTAGATAAGTAGATGGACTTCTAAGCTGCATTACATAGTGTCTTCCTCCTCCTATGCCTGAACAGCCTCCTATATCTCTTAAGTTTTTATGTGATAGATTTATTTAGCTCATAAAGTTCATGAACTTATCACAATTCATAATTCATGTTTCATAATTCATTGTAGAAATAAAGTTTCCACTACTGTTGAACACTTTGAAGTGTTGTCACTTAAAGGTCACCTTTACAAATAAGTACTCTTTTATTCGAGGAAAGACTTTTGACAAAACAGGGTTTTTTTCAGTTTAATAATTCTCATCACAATACTTCAAACTCCAAAAAATTCTTAAAAGGAAAAGCAGCCTAGCTAGAGCAAGTGAGATATGCTTGAAATGAGTATTGATCTGCATCTAAAGTCTTCTCTGGATATTTATGAAAGATTACGAATGCAAAGTGTAAAGACTGCTGATCTCCAAGAGTATGTTTTTATATCACCAAATAAGAAAGCCATATATTTTATCTCAGTTTACAAGATTTGTGCCTTTCAGAACATATACCACTTTGAGATACATTTTCATATTCTCTTCCTCCCACCAAGTCTAGAGGAACATACAAAATGGTAGTAAGCAGGTTGAATTAATTTCTTCCATACTGAAAAAAACAAGCTGTTAAAACGTAAACAGAAATGTGGATTTCTATCATGGAAGATGAAAAAATGATTCTTTCAAGGCTGAAGAATGTAGCACTAAACCTGAACTCTTGACTGTGTGATAGGAAAGGCTTGAGTGATGCTTCGCAGGAAATATATTCTTGAGAAATCCTCTCAGCAAGAACAACACAGTTCAAATAAAAGAACAGAAAGTGCACTCCTTAGTGCTTACTTTACTGTTACCTATGCAAAAAGCAGCAGTAGTGTGTTCCTGTATCCCACAACTGCAAGTCTCTACCCTTACAGTTCATGTCTGGTGCTGAGCTAGATTTAGCTCAGTAGCTCTCAGCTGGTGAAACACTGGAGCAGCGCACGGAGTGCACAGAGAGATCTGTGCCTCTGCTTACCAGGTTGGGCTGTAGCACAGCATTGCTGCAGTCAGCGGGGGAAGAGTGAGCAGCTGGTGGGAACCTCGAAGGGAGGATGGGACAGTGGTGGGAGAGGGAATGAAGGGATGGACAATGAAATGGGGAAAATAGGTCAGTGACTAGTAAAAACCTGGAAACTACTAGGGCAGCTAGAATACTGTCGTATCCAGGGTCAGTGGGCATACTGATTACTGTAATAAGAATGATTTAGAGGGCAAGAAACTCCATCTAACTTTTCACCCAACACAGGTAAAACTCATCCAGAAAAAAAAAAAAAAAAGGAAAACAAAGAAAAAAAGAAAAAAAAAGAAAAAATATTAAAAAAGCAAAAAAGAGTCTCATTTGGCTCTGCGTGTTGAAACCAATAAGCGTTATATAAAAAAACCCCAAAACACAGCAGTATAATTACAGTAAGAGCTTGTACTTTTATTATTAGATACTTCTTAGGTGAGTCAGATACTACCTACTACAAAAATGTGATGGCAGTTGCTTGTCAATGCAAACCAAATTTGTCAAATATTTTCATCTGAAAATAAATTCTTTAGGAACTAACTTTTTCTGAAGTCACATTGAGATTCTTTTTGTTTACCCATTGTCTCTGTTTATGGCACTCACACTCAAAGTTTTGAAGTCCTAATTCAAAACCATTTCCTTTTGAAATCATATGAATTTACATTTTTTTTTCTCTATCTAGGAGAATATCTAAACACCCATGAACTGGTGGTCTGTCTTCCTCAGTGTTTTTTTTTTTTATTCTGCATGGATTCACTCCTGCAGAGACAAAAATGAGAAAACCTCTCTGTCTCTGATGGTGATGTGGGATGCCGAATTCCATCCACTACTTCAGGGTTTGATTAATAATTTATATAAGTTACTACAGAATCAAAAAGATTGATAGGTAGTGTTGCACTTAAGCGTACCCTTAATCATGGCCTTTAGGCCACTATTCTTTGTAGTGCAGAATGTGAATTCACATCTCCCAGGAAATGAAATAGCTCTCAAGACAGAAATATTTACTTCAAATCTTTTGGATAAAAGGAAACAGCAGCACTGTCTTTTTCTAGTGAGCTAATTTTTCATTTCCTGTTACTTCCACACAGATACATGTACAAACCCCAAAACACATTCTGGTTGACTTGAAACTGGTGATTTTATCTTTCCATTTTGTCTGAAATTATGTACAACTTTGTTGGCTTGATCTGAGCCGAAGTTTTGTCATTGTTCGGATAAGGGGAAAAATGTATTATTTGCACAATAGTACTCCTAGTTCCAGAAAGCTGAATATATCAGTGTCCTTGAAGTAGATTTTCAACAGTGAGAGCCAACACTTACTGATACCATAATTGTGATCATTTTCTCAATATGTTTTTTAATGACTACTCCTCAATGTTGTTTTTCCAGTTCCTTATGAGGTACTGGAAGTGACTGGTTCCTCTTTGGCCCTTCATCTCTTATCTGTTTACAGCAAAGAGTATAATGTTGCAATATACTAGCAATAACAGTGCTGAAAATTGTGGAAATGCATTTTTAGATGCTATAAGCTATATATGGACAAATCTGCCTTACCTGTAATTACCTGACTGATAAATATGTTAGGACCTAAATGCCCTATGTTTTTTTTTTTCTATTTAATGAAGAGAGAAGGTGCTCCAGACCTTGTGAGGTATCAAATCAGTCTATATGATTAAATCCTTATCGTTGGTGCTTATTTAATAGATGAATCTAGAACTAAGATACCTAAGCCTTAGAGGGACACCTGTACCCAGGTAAAGACCCACAAGATTCAGTAGCTGTGCATAAAGTTTCAGCAGTGAACTAAGTAGCATTCAGTTCTGCAAAACAGGAGTCTTGGATTTTTCCTTGGTTTTGTAACTATTGCTCTACCCCTAAAATGCAATGTACTGATTCCTTGGATACATTTTTACAAGCTTTCAAAATGGAAAAAATATTCTGATCAAGCAGCAAAAACCAAGTAGGACAAGGGTAAGGCATATTTCTCATTCTTTTTTCCCCTCTGAGTTCTTTGGATTGCTGGCAAAACAAGCAAGCAATACATTTCACTGTCAATCATTTGAAAAAGAAATTACTTTTCCTTGCATCTTTTCAAGACCTTTCAGTATGTATGCCCAGCTGCTTTTCTTTATTATGTGTTTGTTCAAAATGTGCTGAACTATTTGAAACAGCTTTTGGTAGAAGCACAAAAGGCATGAAAGGAACATCTTCTTGAATTTTTATTTTGAAATGTGTGCTATACATGTAGAACAATAGTAAAATGGTGTGGATAAGTTTTTAAATGCATGCATGGTAAAGAAACTTTTTAAAAAATGCCTTTTCAGGTCCTTTTGATTTATGAGCCTTGGTTTCTGGTATGTGCCAAGAACAGTAGCTAACTGTGATGTTCTAAAAACTTAACCACCTGACTTTCAGTTATGGCTGTGGTACTTAAAAGGCAGAGTAGTCTTTGATACCAGTAAGGTCTGACAGTAAGACAGTGGCTGACATACTTAACTCTCCAGGGAATTTAAGCTCTGGAACAGTACAACCAGATACCAGAAGATGTCAGAACACAGGTCTTACATGAAGCTTATGAAGATCAGGTAGATACTGCTTGCAGTGCACGTGTCGTTCATTTTCTAGTCCCAGGAAAAACTGCTGAATTTTATTTATCTTTTCACTTTGTAGAATTTTATTATATGTCAAGATATAAGAACTGATAAAAATAATTATGGACAGAATACGTTAAAATTTAAAAAGAAAAAAAAAGACGTACTGGAGGGATTGATTATCTATTACTATTTTTGGTTCTCTGGAACAAAATTATTGATTCTGAAAATGAATCTACTTGTACTCTTAACACTTATTAGGCCACACCCATTTGAATTAATGCAAAACAAAACAAGTTGAAAAAGTGGCTTTTAGAATTCTGAACGACATTTCCAGTAGGTTTTTCTCTTCTTAAAGTAGATATTAAAGAGTTTTAAAAACATCTTCTAATTTAATGCTTTTAATCAATTTAGATTAATCTTGAAGACAAAATCCATTCTAGTCTCTTAGAAACAGAACGAGCATATACTATTTCGTAAGTTGGTAGAAAAAGATCTAATCCAAATTCTTGAACCAGAAAACAAAACATCTTCGAAAACTTGACTAGGAAAATTCAAGATATAGTTTACAGAAATGTTTTTTATCCTACATCAGGACAGCCTTTTTGCACGACGGAAGGTTGGAACAATGATGTGAAACATTTGAGATAATAGATTAACATTCCTATTCCCATTAATCTTCATATTTTTGATAATTTTTCCCAAAATACTGTTGTTTTTGGCACGGCAGTGTTAAACATTGAAAGCAATGTTTCTACAAACATCCTTAAAAGAGTAAAACTTCTGTTTTAACAGTGTCTCACTGAATTTCTATGACAGTGCCTTACACTGATCTTTCTATTTATATACCTGAAAGCTGGGATAAAAATACAACTTGATTTTTAAAAAGGTAGATCATTCCAAAGCAACTTGCTGCCTAAACAATGACTAATTTTCTAAACAAAAGGACATACAATAGCTCAAATTTATCTAATCTTAATTTCACAAGGCCTCAGATGAAATTATTAAATCCAAATGGAGGAGAATATGATATAGTTTAAGAAGGGTGAGATGTATAAAGCAGATTTATAAGCTGACTAAAGTGGTTTCACTGCAAGACAGAGAACATTAGTTGTACTGAAAGATGAACAAAGATGGAGAGTCTTATAAGTAGAGTACCACAGACTGCTCTTTAACTGTATTTAATATTTTCATTAACAAATTTGGCACACAAGCTGAAAGGAAAACTTAGCAAATGACAAAAAATTATTAAAGTAATTCAGGAAGAAGAGAACAAAATTCATCAAGTAGAAGTCATCGAGACCTATAATGAAAATTTTTCGTGTACAGCAGTGTGCGATTTAGCTTGAAGTGACAGGAGGAAAGAAATGTGCTACATAAGTCACAGAGCATGGGATTCATCTGCACCTTTTCTAATTAATTGATGACAGGCAAGACTGATTATACTGATTATTAGATGGTGCCAGTGCAGACATACTGCGTCTGTCTTTCCATATAAAGTTGTCTAAATGTTCCAGATCACTCAGAGCTAGTTTGGGCATCTTTATGTCATTCTCTCACACAAAATAACTTTAGCTGAGGAGGAATGTAATTGCAGCTTACATATAGGATTGCAGTTCATCTAGGAGATAAGAATGAAATTACATTATTGGCATAAGAGGAAATGGATCAATTTTACTGCTAAAAAAATTAGACTTGAAACAAGATTTTTTTAATAAGCATATAAAAAATAAGAAATTGAACAGTTTGAAGATGGATCCCGACATTTATGAGCAGATGCTGAGCTCAGTGAAATAAAAGAAAACTTCTAGTCTTCTATTTTTCTATTACATTGGATCTGGAATTTCCATGAGACAATATGATATCATTTGAATCAGATTATATTGAGTACTGCAGAAACATAAAATAACTGAGGTTGGAAGGGACCTCAGGAAGTCATCTAGTCCAGCCTGGACTTAAAGCAAGGCTAATTTCAAAGTCAGACTGGGTTGCTCAGGGTCTTGCCTGATCTAGTTCTGAAAATTGCCAAAGAGGGAGATCCTATGACCTTTCTAGGCAACTTGCACCCATGCTTAACCTCTCTCAGTGTGATTTTTTAAAATTTATTTTATTTTTAATGTCCAAGGTATTTCTCTTGCTGCCAATTTGTGAGAGCACTTTTTGAACGTTTGGTGGGCACCACCAAGAGAGGTATGTCTTCACCTTCTACATAACTCCCCTTTACATAGTGGAAGATAGCAATTAGATTTCTGCCCTTAACCTTCTTTTCGCAAAGCTAAACAAGCCAATTCTTTTGATCTATTTACACTCATCCATGTGTTCCTGCCACACCCTAGTCATCTTGGCGATCTCCCACTGGACTCACTCCAGTTTGTCAATGTCTTTCTTTTACTGATGGACTGAGAACTGGATGGTTTTATAGGTGTAGCCTCCTGAGTGCAAACAGGAGGTGAAGAATAACTTCTATGATGTGCTAGCTATTCTGCCTCCCCACCCCCCCCCAAAAAAAAAAAAGCTGCAAAAATATTGCTTTTAAGCTATTGACTGAATTTCAGTTTTGTCATCATTTTTGAGCTTTTGACTCTATGGAAAGATTTATTTTTCAGTTACTTTTAAATGAAATATTTTATAATGTTATGATAAAATATGATATGATATGATAAAAATAATGAATACTCTAACAAAGTAATATAATGTTGTAGAAATATTACATAAAACTTTAAAAAGTTTAGGAGAAAGAAATCTAGCAACAGGTGGATTCTGAAAAGAAAATTCACACTTCTTTGGAAAACTAATTACTGAGAGAGAGAAAAAAAAATCACATATTTGGTTTGAGGAATTATTGGTGACACCAGCAACCAAAGATAGACTGTAATACAGCAGAAAACTGTATCATAACTGCAAATAGCTGCAAAATATATCTGATGTATAACCAAAGAAAATAAGATACTTCTTAAGTGCAAGATATTGCATCTAAGCAGGAATAATCATAACGGGCAATTAATGGATCAGAAGCAGAACGTGTGTTAAGAGAGATGATTAATATTAGTGACAATTATTTTGATGACATTTACAGGATAATTTTTGGGTTCTGCTTTGTTTAATTAAAAAAAAAAAAAGGCTTATTTTTCAACTTAGTGTAATCACAACACCTTATTTTAAGAGCTCTGTTCCTGCCGTATACTTGTAAATGTGATTAATGCTATATAATGGCAACAGTCCCTGTAGTGATGTGCAGACAAGATGATGGCCTGAGAATGAATACGTGGGTCTGAAAGTTTGAAATCTAGGAGGGAAATATTCAGCAGACAATGCCAAACACATCTTACAAATTACCATTTGTAATGGTAATTACAAATTACAGCTGTTCAAGGTAAATCAATGTTCCAGTCTGAACGTGGCATTTGTAGTACATCATAACCACTCTGGGAAAATGTAGCTTATGTGATAGAACTATTTTAATGTCACCAGTTTTACCAGTCTTCTCTTTTTCACCTACTCTATTGCCTTCTACCTAACTGTGCATATTGTGTAAAAAATTAGATCTAAATATTTTTAACAGTCACTAGAATGACTACATGGGCTGAAATAGATTAGAAATACCCATTATGATTCATTATCTTATCTATAAAACATCAGCAATCAATTTGGAAACAAAGGCTAATAATATTTTGTATTAAAATTGAAAGAAATGTGCTAGTCAAATTTCATTTACCATTTAAATAATTTTATTTTCAGGATTCACAGACATCTCGTCTCTCTACTATTTGATTATTCCGTAATATAAAGAGAGCAGAAATGCTTCAGCAAAATAAAACAATCATTAGTGACAGTACAACTCAAAGACTGGATCTGAATTTGAATTTTGTCATAGGTAAGGCAACTTGGATCTAGAGTTCTGAATCTGAACAGAAGAATGCAAGAAACTGTAATCCTTGTACCCAGGTTAGGCTCATCTGTGATAATAACCTTCTTTTGAAAATGTTGGGCAAATTAATCTTTTGCGGGGGATCATAGAATATGAGTAAATTAAGAAGATAGATGGATGAAATCCTTCATGATATTAGAGGGTGAAGTAACACAGCAGTCCCAAAAATACTTTGATGAACAAATCACTGTCGGTGCCTTATCTAAATGATAGAAGGGTCACACTTTTCCTTCTTTTCTCCATGGATTAGGCCTTTAAGAAAACCAAGACATTGTTCTGGCACTGTGCTGTACTTCCAGATAGAATAGACTTTCACATAGCTTTTAGCTGTCTTCACTAATGTGAGTTTGTTGACAAAACAGCATGAATTTAGAAATTAAAGACCTCAGTCTATTCAATTCCTCAGATAAATTCCCAGGGTAGTCTGAAATGAAGAGGACTCTTTGGAAATATAAGACTAGAAATGACCAGAAGACACACTAAATAAATAATACACTTTAAACAGACTAAGAGTCCCTCAAAGAAGTTTTGTGGTTTTTTAGATGTGTAAATTGTAAACTAAATTAGAATTTCTTTGGTTTGTGGAAGGCAGAAAAAGCAAACATCATGTTATCTTTTTATTTATTATCTTGAAAAATAAAAGAAATGTCAGTTATAGCCATCTAGATAGAAATTATTGCAGTGAGGCCATAAAAATTCATGACACTAAGGAAACAATTCAGTTTCAATGCCATAAATCCCACAACAAAATAATTTATGGTTCCTCATTTTTAATCCATTTAAATAAAAAAATGCATTGACTTAATGTAAATGAAAAAAAAAAAAGTATATGCCTGGAAATTCCATTACACCTTCAAATAGCAAATCTGTACATGTACTAGTAGTTGGAGTAATTTCTACAGCCATAGGTAAAAGATAAAATAAAATTTAAAAAAAAATTCTTCTCCAAAATAAGCTAGCACAGATAACAGCAATGGAAACCAATAAAAGAAACAAGATGGAAACTTATAATTCAGATACAGTTGTACAACCTTGGTTCATGTGCAGGCACTTCAGTGTATAGATGAGGATCTTTGTTACAGCTGGGTCCATCTGCATCCATTTATGTTGTTGGGTCCTGTTTTAATAACAAGAGTATTTTTTGTTCTTTTGCCCCTGCTGAATACATGAGCTTTCATTTAATTTAGAAGGACACACTGGCACTCAGGTCTTTCTCAGCTAGTACCAAAGAAATGTCTTCCCAATTGTATTTTTTTCACCTATGGCTCATTTTGAAGATGTAGTGTATATTAGCATCTAAACTACAGAAGAATTTTATCCATTTATTTACAATATAAGTATAAAGAAGTATTTAATGTCCCCTTTAAAATTACTCACTTAAGCTGTGTTTTCATTTCGTTGAGGAGATAAGGTTGTCCTTAAGAAGACTTGATGACTCTGAAAATGGAAGCATCACACCATTAATTTAGGAACTAACGTGAAAGAGCTGGTGACTGTAGTAATAAACATAAGATACAATGTCTCTCTTAAAAGGAAGCAAGATAAAAAAGGGGAAGAAAATGATTCTCCAATCATTTACTGAAGCTATTCATAGTAAGAACCAATTCTTTTCTCTCTCTTTTAATATGGAGCATATAAATATGTAGGAAAAAAATTTCCCTGATCACGGTACTTTTCCAGTCTGAATTCAAAACCAATTAATTGTTACAATCCTTCAATTCAGTGAAGGTACATAAAATGCAATTTTCAATTTTCCAGACAATGAGGTGATGGTTATCTGTATTGGGTGTAGGTGTCAACGTTTTGGTAGTGGGGGGGCTGCAAGGGTGTCCTCTGTGAGAGGCGGCCGGGGCTGCCCCGTGCCGGACACAGCCGGTTCCAGACGGCTCCAACGGACCCACCGCAGGGCACAGCCAAGCCCCGCAGCCATGATGGTGATGTCTCTGGGAAAACTTGTGTAAGAAAGGGCAAAACGCTGCCTGGCAGCGAGGGGTGAGGGGAAAAGTGTGATAAATAGCCTTGCAAGCAGCAAGACAAGAGGAGGGGGAGGAGATGGTCCAGGTGTTGGAGCAGAGATTCCCCTGCAGCCCATGGAGAAAATCACGGTAGAGCAGGTATTTCCTTGCAGCCCATGGAGAGACCACAGTGGAGCAGACGTCCACACTACAGACCATGGAGGACCCCATGCTGGAGCAGGAGCAGGATATGCCCTGAAGAAACTGTGGCCCATGGAGAGTCCATGCTGGAGCAGGCTTATCCTGAAGGACTGCAGCCCATGGCAAGGACCTACGCTGGACCAGGGGAAAGGTGTGCAGAGGAAGGAGTGGCAGAGAGGAGCTGTTATGGACTGACCGCAGCTGCCCATTCCCCACCCCCCCTGTACCACTCAGGAGGAGGTAGAGAAGGGAGGAATGAAGGAGTGAAGTTGAGCCTGGGAAGAGGGGGAATAGGGGAAGGTGGTGTTTTAATTTTTTTTTCCCTCACCATCCAAATATATTTTAATTAACAATAAATTAAATTAATTTTTCCAAAGTTGAGTCTCTTTCACCCATGACAGTAACTGGCAAATGATCTCCCTGTCTTTGGCTCAACCCACAAGCTTTTTCATCTTATTTTCTCCTCTTGCCCTGTTGAGGAGGGGGAAGGAGTAAATGGCTGCATGGGCATATGGCTGCTGGCCAAGGTTAACCCACCACATTATCTCTTACTGCCCTTCTTCAGCTGCAGTCAGAAATCATGGCAATACAGGTTTTATGTTCCTTCCTATGTAAAAATAATCTATTCTATGTTCCAAAGTAGCCATTGTATCACATACCATGGGCTTGCATGACATCTTACTTGTGAGGATGCTTGCCACGCAGAATGGTCTTTTCAGTTATTAGCTAAAGCTATTGCAGGATTTCCAGCCTTTTAATATTTGCATATTTTTATCCAAATAATATTTTGTACAAAACACATAAGTAGTTCCTGAAGTAGAGATCAGAATCCACAACCTCCTTATTTTTAGTTGTGTATAATGTCCAGAGTTGTATCTTCTTTGGTCCTTTCTTTCTAGACCAATGAATCTTCAATTTTGGTCCTTCACCCCAAAACAGGAGGTGAGAGAGACTAATGTCATCACCAGTAGATTAAGGAGGACACAAAAACCAGGTTTCTCGTGCTGTGGATGAATGCATTACTCACTGAACTCAGTCCTGAGTATTTGTAAAATCAGTACAAGACCTGTGGCCTGTTACCAGCAATGTTATTGCTGTATTTACTGGGTTACATGGCTATAGTAGTCAATTGAATATTTAATATTAAGATCCCAGCTCCTCTTGAGCATACATCAAGCTGCTAAACTCTGTCAAAGTGATAGCAATTTTGGTCATTTGCAGAGGCAGAATTTTTGGTCCTTGGAGCAATAATTGGTTAACTTTTCAATAGCTATGTATTTATAGGAGTCAAGGATTTTAAGAATGACTGTCTCTGACTGAGATGTTGCCTAAATTTAACTTGACCACCACTTTAGCTGGTAAATTTTAGTGCCCTGAATAAATTTACCTATGTGTATCTATCCATGTATGCATGCATATTATCTATGTACCCAAATATCAGCAAATGTCTGCAGAAGCCTGATACCGGTTTTTCAGGACAGTCACTTTCTTTACTTTTATCCATCTGCTGTAACTAAGAAGTTGCACATTACTATAAACTAAGATTTCAGAGCAAAAGTAGTTCAACAGCCTCTGGCATACTAATTTCTGCAAGCTGTTGTTAAAACATACAGTTAACTAAGCCTGTCATCAAGATTGCCTTTTATTGTTAAATAAGTAGTTTATAATGTGTTAGCTAAGGTGCCTTGTACTTTAACATAGACTTGAAAGGCGGCATATAATAGCAGTTCTAATGATACTCTACAAATCATGACTAATCTAAATTGAGGTAGCCTCTGGAGTGAGCTCTCTTCCACTTACATCAGGATTATAATGTAAGAATATGTACACACAAGGACATGAACTAGTTGATATGCTGTAAACTCCCACTTAATTTGGTCTCTTGGTAACTTGGTAACTCATATCACACTACTGTTTGCCATATATTATGCCCTTCCACAAGTTAATAAAAGTTTCATCAGAATGAGACATTTATTTAGAAGTCACTAATTTAGATGTATTTTTCTGCTGTCTTTGTTAATATTATTGAAACACTAAAAGTTTATATAGAATGAGGAGTCATGCATTTACATTAGGGAACATTCAGATACCAGCCTTTTACTTTGTAATCAGGTCTTATTAAAGGATGTTACTCATAGAATCATAGAATCATAGAATGGTTTGGGTTGGAAGGAACCTTGAAGATCATTTAGTTCCAACCTCCCTGCCGTGGGCAGGGACATCTTTCACTAGATCAGGCTGCTCAAAGCCCCATCCAGCCTGGCCTTGAACACTTCCAGGGAGGAGGCATCCACAACTTCTCAGGGCAACCTGTTCCAGTGCCTCACCACCCTCATTGTAAAAAACTTCTTTCTAATGTCCAATCTAAGTCTACCCTCTTTCAGTTTAAAACCATTGCCACTTGTCTTGTCACTACAGGCCCTGGTAAATAGTATCTCCTCATCTTTCTTATAAGCCTCCTTTAAGTATTGAAATGCCACAGTAAGGTCTCCCCGAAGCCTCCTCTTCTCCAGGCTGAACAATCCCAACTCTCTCAACCTTTCTTCATAGAAGTTGTGTTCCTGCTCTCTGACCATTTTTGTGACCCTCCTCTGGACCTGCTCCAACAGGTCCATGTCATTCCTGTGCTGGGGACCCCAGAGCTGGATGCAGTCCTCCAGGTGGGGTCTCACCAGAGCAGAGTAGAGGGGCAGAATCACCTCCCTCAACCTGCTGGCCACGTTTCTTTTGATGCAGCCCAGGATATGTTTGTCCTTCTGGGCTGCAAACACACATTACTGGCTCATGTCCAATTTTTTGTCCACCAATATCCCCAAGTCCTTCTTGGCAGGGCTGCTCTCAATCCATTCATGCCCCAGTCTGTATTGATACTGGGGATTGCCCCAACTCAGGTGCAGAATGTTGCACTTGGCCTTGTTGAACTTCATGAGGTTTGCACAGGCCCACTCCTCAAACCTGTCCAGGTCCCTCTGGATGGTACCCCTTCCCTCTAGCAAATCAACTGCACCACTCAGCTTGGTATCATCTGCAGACTTGCTGAGGATGTACTCAATCCCACTGTCTATGTCATTGATGAAGATGCTAAATAGTAGTGGTCCCAGTACGGACCCTTGAAGGACACCGCTCCTTACTAGTTTCCACTTAGATGTTGAGCCATTGACTATCACGTTTTGGATGCAGCCATCCGGACAATTCCTTATCTATCAAATAGTCTATCCTTCAAATCCATATCTTTCTAATTTAGAGACAAGAATGTTGTGAGGAACCATGTCAAAGGCCTTACAGAAGTCAATGTAGGTGACATCTGCAGCTCTTCCCTTGTCCACTGATGCAGTTACTCCATCGTAGAAGGTTACTAGACTAGTCAGGCACGATTTGCCCTTGGTAAAGCCATGTTGGCTGTCTCAAATCACTCCCTGTCCTCCATATGTTTGGACATGTCTTCCAGGAGGATCTGCTCTGTGATCTTGCTGGGCACAGAGGTGAGGCTGACTGAATGAGGCCGATCAAATATAAATAAAATGTAATAAATAGACAGTATGGGATATGGCAGACCACACTGCCCTGAGATTTTTTTTTTTTTGCAAGCTATGTGTAGACTTAGACTATTTGGATGATTGTATGTTTGATTTGGGTGTATGTACTTCTTCCCTGACTTCTTGATGTGAAAACAGAGATTCTGAAGCACAGTCCTATGATTCAAATGGGGTGTATGGAAAATATATCAGGAACAGATCATGGAGCATGTGATATGCAACATGCAACTAATCTGCATGACTTCACCAAGAATTCTTTAGGAGAACACTGAAACCACTATTTACTGTATCTGAAAAAGTGGTTTGCATATAGGAGTTTTCCAATTTATTCATGGGCAACAGCCCAGTGTCAGTAAAATTAGATTAAGAATAAAAATGCATTTATTGCCTAATTATATCACTGAATGTTATTGTTCATACTGTAGGTAAGAAATAGCAAGAACTATTGCAAGAGAAATTAAGAATTATGTATTTTTCAGATGGATAGATTGCAAAGTTGTTATCGGTTGTTATCAAGAGTACAGGGAATCAATTCAACTTCATATTATCACAATAAAAAGAAGAATTAAATAAAATGTGCCTTTATGAACCTTGTCTCTCCGTAGTTGTTTCATGTTAATGAGTTTATTAGCTTAAGTGCCTTTAGCATTTTGGAGTAGTACCTCAATTACAACAAACTCAGAGCTGTAAGTGCCCAGAGATTTTATCAGTGGGAAGAGCTTTTTAAAAGTTATCATCTTAATGATTTTAGTCATTCTGTGGGAGTGAAAAAAAGGGTGAAAATATGAATAGCAATTGTTACTTATATGGTTATTTTATAAATTAGATAGCAAAAAGCTTAGTTACAAAGAAATAAGAAATATTTGGCATCTAATAAAAATGTTCTCTTTCAAGTCCTTCATTATATTAGAGTGTGGGATCTGCACAAAGTCTGACCACTTTAAACAATGAAAACAAACGTGACAGGTAAATATGCTCAATCAACAGTTTATTAAGCCAACTTAAGAGTAGAAACAACTGTAAAGCATAGGGATAATGGCTGCAGCTGATTCATAACAAAGGAATCAATTTCATTCCAACACTTGTAGTAAAGAAATTAATTCCACGATTCTAATTTAATTTGTCAATGCCATTTTTCATTGAGAAAGACAAGCTTGGTAGAAATATCAAGAGATGGAGTATATATTAGATAAAAGACTGATTCAAAGAACTGTTCCAGATAAATGTGTTTGTTAAAAGTGATGCAATTCATACGTGTGCTCAGCTTCTTCAGGTTCCAGAAATATCAAGACAGAGGGTCTCATGTACATTTGGTAGGCACAGACAGCCCGGAATAACTAGTATTTAATTTCATGATATAAGAAGAGCATTGCCTGAAAAATTAACACAAACAACTCCTTGGCTAGCAATATTGGGGCTTCTTAGAACTGGTATTCTAGGGGCAGATGTTTTCACAGCTATACCTGCAAGTTCATACCAATGAGAGGCTGGACTTCCACAGGGGCAAGTAATAATGCTTCTGAGGTGAGAAAAAACAATAGCCTAGGAAAAAAACAAATAAACCAACCACCAAGTGACAAGTTCCTTGCATCCTGGAATCACAGGCTGAAAAGTGGCAGGTGTGGAGCAATGCAATCTGCATGGCAGAACTGGGTTAATCACATTCTGTTAGAAGATTTTAGGTAGGTTAATGAACTGTCATTCTTCATCAGTCAAAGAAGTATTCTATAGAAACTCTACAATTTGAGGATTTGGGTGAGGTGAAGATCAGAGGTCCTGATTTTTAATAGAGAACACCTATGAACACCTGTTCTACTGTGTCCCTAGGCAATTAAGGGTTGAGAAGGTAACTTTAAAATGAGGTTAGTGTGATGAGTATAAAATTTGCCTAATAAAGGTAAAAATTCAGCAGTACTAAGCTGCTTGTTATAAAAATAATAATTAAAGTTTTGGTAATATCAAGAAGTCCCTGACAGTGAGGGTCCTGTAGTAAAACTTGAGCCCTTTTTTTCCCAAAGCAGGGTTATTTTCATCTACAATTTATTCATGAATGGGGCTGAATTGATTAGGCTTGTGAGTGGTGCCACCTGCTTGCAAACAAAAGCAGGGAGGTAATTTAGCAATTTCTGCAGGAGGAGCTTTTGCTGTTTATTCTCTTGAGAACACAAGAATGGATTAGGCGGACTAGGGAGCAGCTGTGCAGGTCTAAATCATATGTTTGTAAATCAGCAACTGATTGTGTTAATAAGGCAAAATGTAGTTGAAGGGTGGTATGGTCTCTTCAACTGTTTTGACTGTGTTCTTGTGAGTTTACCGGAGGTATGTGAGCTGATGCTGTATAATGAAAATAGTTACCCAAAATGTTGGGTGTGATAGATAATAATCTACTACTTGTATGTAGAGTTTCTGAAGCTACTTTAAATTACTTTGATAAAAAACCTAAGAAGGATGATCTGAAGTCTGCCTCTGGGAGTAGAACCAGAGAAATCATAGTAATGTGGGGAGGAAGTTAGATGTAAGCTGAAGCGAAAACTTCTGTTAAACAATTTGGGGGCTTAAAGGACTTACGGTAAGATTGTGAAATTGTGAGTTCTTGATGGAGTTGAACTGCAGAATTTTCTTACTGTACTATAGAAGGGGAAAAAAAAAAAACCAAAACCAAACCCAACCTTCCTACATATTCTGTTTTTTGGAAGAACATGATGAAAATTGAAGGTGTGTTTGAAAGAGACTTGTATTATTGTTCACTTTTAAATTTGATGGACTGATATACTTCATAGACATTTTTCTTGTTCTGTGTGGTAATGCAAAAAAAGCATACCCTTCCAGAGAGGAGGTGCTGAAGGGCATAGGTGGATTTTGTGTGTATGTATGTGTGGATAGTGCTATACCATCTTTGAATCTGTAGTATTGCTGTTTCTAAATTTTAAAGTCTCTATAGGAGTTGAGTTTATTTTTTAAAATGTTCAAAACACTTACACAGATATAGTAAAAAAGATACACATGTCAGAAAAAAATGGTTTCCCATTATTTCTTGTGCATAGAGAAACCATTATGATTGTACACAATTTTCTGTGGATGAGTAACAGTTTACTGAGCTTTGTTTTTAGGTATTACAGAAAAATAATGATCTCTTGTATGTTGAGTTGATGAGCAAAAAGTCTTACTCACATGGATGGACCCTGGTCGCTAAGAGATTATATTCTGGAATGGCAGGAGGAGCTGATTGTTTCAATTCTTATGAATAGCACAATAATAAATCATTTTTGTACTGGTGGAAATACTAATTATATCAGTCAGTTTAGGCAATATCTAATCAAAAGCTGATGAAAGAGGAAAATCAGTTACTAGGGATGATGCTTAAGACAACAATGGTAAATGAGAAAATCACACCTATGCTTAAAGGTATAATATTAAGGCTGTGGTTTTGAAAAATTCTGCATGTAAGACGACTGTGAAAAGTTAAGTTTGCAACAACACTCATCTAGTGGAATAGATGTATTGATCAATGTTTTTAGTGTTGGGTAAAAACAATTTGACCATCCTCCTATACTAAAATGTAATTACTTCTTCACTTAAAAGTTCTCAGTATGCTCCACCCTGTGACTGTTCTTGCTCTTCCCTTGAGTTCGTTAACACTGGCAAAACTTTGAATGTGCTTTTTCTTTTTTTTTTTTTTTTTCTCTTTCCTTTAGGAATGCAAGGAGAAGGTAGCTTTTAATTCTTCCTTGACTAGGGGACTAACTTTTCTAACTCATTACTTCAAACACAGAATCATGCTGGAAGGGACCTAGGGAGGTCTCCAGTCAAATACGGTTGGGTCTGGGATTAGACCAGGCTGCTCAGGGCATTGTCCAGTGATGTCTTGGAAAACCTGCAGAGGCCTGCAGGACCTCTCTGAGCAACCTGTTGCACTGCTTGCCCGTCCTTGTGGGACTCTTTCCTTACATCCAGCCTGACGGTCTCTTTTATCAATTTATGCCCATTGTCTCTCATCCCCCTGCTATGCACAACTGTGCAGTCTGTTTCTGTCTTCCTGATGATCTCCCCATAGGTACAAACAGATGGCTCAAAGCCATCTCTTCTCCAGGCTGAACAAGCCCAGATTCCCCAGTCTTTCCTTACAGAAGTCCTCCAACTCCCAACTGAGTTGTTCCAGTTAATCCATATTTTTTCTTGTCCTGGGGGCCAAAAACTGGACAGAGTGTTCTAGAGTATTCTAGATGGGATCAAAGGTGTGTTGAATAAAGAGAAATAATCACTTCTGTTAATCTACTGGCTACACCTCTGCTGACACAGTCAAATCTAAGAGCTAATTTTCCCCTCTGCTGGCATGCACTGCTGGTTCCTGTTTAGCTTCCTGTCCACCAGGGCCCTTATCTATTTTTCACTGATCTGCTCTCTAGCCGGTCTGTCCCAGCTTTGTACCATTGCAGAGGGTTAATCCATTCCAGGTACAGGACTTTGCATCTGTCCTTGTTGAATTTCATGGCTTACTTTCTCCAGCCTGTCTAGGTGCTTTTGAAGGATAGTTCTGCCCTTGAGCATATTGACTATACTTCGCACTTTGTAACACAAAGCTTGCTAAGGTGCATTCGGTCTTGGTCAGGTCACCTGTAAAGATATTACACCTGGTAGGTCCCAGAGGAGACCCCTGAGGAACACCACTTATAATCAGCCTTATAAAGTAGAGTATGGCCCATTTACTCCTACCCTTTAAAGCCCATGATTCAGCCAGTTTTTTCTCCCACCCAGACAGTAACATCAGTGTTTCTCCCACAGAATCCTTGTATCCATGTTGAAAGTTAAGGTAGGCAATGACCACTACTCTGCCCTAATCCAAAAATCCGGTCATTTCATCACAGAGGGTAATCAAGTTGGCCAAGCATAATTTACTTCTGACAAGCCCGCGATGGCTACTCAAAATTACCTTCTCCTGCAGGAAACCAAAAATATTTTCCCATAAGGATGTGTTCTGTTGCTTTTTTCATGCTAACCTGGCAAGCCTGACCAACCCGTATTTCCTTGCATTATTCCTTTTGTCCATTTTGAATATGGGTGAAACCTATGCCTTTTCCCAGTCATCGAGACCTTTCCTGGTCTCTCCTTTCAAAGGTGATAGAGAGCAACCTTGCATTACCATGAGCCAGCTTTCTCAGCACTCTCAGAAGCATCCCAGCCTGTCTCGGGTTTGAATAGGCTGAGATTTCTCAAGAAATCCCTGACTCAGTCTTCTTCCAGTACTGGTATAAGTAGCTAATTTTTCATTTTACCAATGCTACTTATAATACAAAATTGGTAAAAGCTGTTGTAAGTTTATTTTATGCTTTAAACCTTTTTGAAACTGATACCATTTGTATAGTTTTGTAGCTTGTTTTTTGTGTTGCCTTGAAAGACAATTATATTTTTCAGCATGAAGGAAGTTTTTTGGTTTTTTTTAAATATGAAAACCCAGATGTTTCTGATCAAAGTCAAGGGACCTGAAAAAGTCTCATTTCAACTGTAGTATGAACTCTAATTCGACAGCATTGTACAATGTGAGCCTCTGTTTAACGTGTGTACTGTCTCAGATTGTTGCATGTTTTATTGTTTTTGGTGAAAGTTGTAAGGTGCCATAGTCAACCTACACAGCATTCTGAGGTTCTAGTTTTCTTTCTAGGCATGAGCTAACTCATTCTGAAATCAGCGTGTCGCTCTGGCACCCCTTTCAGCAGTGTCAAAGGGTACTATTGAGGTGAAAATATGTTTCCCAAATATTTACTTGTTTAATTCAAGTATTCACTCAATGGGAAAGGAGTTGTTGTTTACTTCTCTTTTTCTACTTCCTTTAACCTTCTGGTACTGCTGTTGGCACAAGATTGTCAGCTGGATAGGGATGCATTCAGAAATGCTCCACTTGCTTTCAAGTTGATATTTACTTTCACAGGTTGTATGGGGGGGAAAAAAAAACAAACAAACCTGTAAGAAAAGGTGAAGCCTTGTCTAAAATAGTAGTTGTGCAGCTGGCACCTTCTTTATAAAATGATGCAAATTGTGTAGAGAATTGTTTCCTCTCTTCTCCCCACTCTGTCTCCTTCTATATGCAGTGCTGAACTTGTAGCATTTATCACAGCATAGGATCATCATGTATTGCCCGTGCTGTCCCCTTTTCCCTTGAAGTTCAACTTCAACATTTTAATTTGGAATCTTTCATATCCATAATACTAGAACTAGTCCCCTTTATATACTACATCTGTGGCTTCACTGAATTATTATCATCTTGGAAAGATGTTTCTACCACCACCTGCCTAGCCCTAATTTTGCTCTAGCACCTAATTGTAATCTAATCTAGTTTCTAGATTCTCAGTCTGGCAAACCACATGGTTAAGTTCCTGTTTCTAAACTTTGAGTGTTTCTTTCAACCTCTTTTTGTTTAAAAACCTATCACATGTATTTCAGCTTTATGTGGAATATAAGACTACATCTGTTTTGTTTCATGAGTTACAAGCACAGATTTTTTTTTTAATTAAATGACAACCAAATGACCTCAAACACATGAAAACTGACAGTTGGTGAAAGGAAGAATAATGAACTTGTTTTCATGTGGCATGAATAATTGCTTGTAGGTGCAGAGACAGTGTAGTTTAAACTACTGGTGGAGCATCTAATGCCTCTGTGTTATCTTTGACTTTTTCTTGGTGGCTTGTTTCACATGACAGTCACTTTGCACTCAGGAGTAGAGGGCTGTGATTGATTCAGTGTTTCTATCTTGATCTATCAATATTGTCTGGTCTGTATTTCTGTGCAACACAGTTGATTCCAGCTTTCTCATCTCATCTGCCAAACTGTCACAAAACCAATCAGAACTCTTCTTCCCTTCTCCATGGACTGCCTCTCACTAGCATTTGAGATTATGTTCTAATGTTATGTTTGATGTCTTTCTTACGTTCTTACGTTCAACCTGACTGTTGTGGCAGAGAATCTAAGTTGTTCTGGAATTGTGTGCTCTACCTGCTGCATAAATATTTTAAATCAGCATTTTTTCCCAGATTTCCCATAGGATTATTCCATCTGTTAGAGCACCCATATGTTAAATAGTGTATGGATGACAAGGATATGCAACTGCGATTCTTTCATATACCTTGGTAACAAACTTTAGATGAGATGACAAGTACAATAAAACAAATGCAGATTAAGCAGAGTTCATCTTGAAAATGGTCTAATAAGCTTACTACCATCACAAAAATGTTGACTGGGAAAATAAAAAATTCTCAATGCTAACGTTTAATGTGCTTCTACAGGCACCATTATCTTAATGTAATGGTAAATAATGGAAAGAACTTTTTTGTTTGGGGAAAAAAATTACAGTTGCTCATACATCTCAAAATCCTTCTGATGAGTTTGGTAAGCAGTTGTTTCCAGTAATAAAACCATTGGCTGGCTTTTAATAGCCCACTGCGAATACATATACACATCTATCTTTTCATAGTTGTGATAAAATATCAGCAAGAAAAAAAATACATGCAACCTTAAACACTCATTAGAAATGGCTATTCTCAATATACAAAAGGCAGCAGCTTTCATAAGGTTAACATCAGCATTAGCAATCTAAGACCAACTTCTCACTGAAATGTTAACAGCTTCTCAAAGGAAAAAAGAGGTTTTGGTTTTTTTAATGTTCCCAGACACTGAGCATGTTTCTGATGAATCTAAATAGACATGAGTGTAAACCACAATATTTTTGCTTCCTCTGCTCTCATGAAGCATGCAATTACAGTTTGATATCTAAAGGTACTTGCAGCCGTATTTATGGAAAGACTAATCAATCTGATTCAGGTGTGTTTTCCTTTTGCATGACTGTGAAGATTCTACATATTTACTTCTCCCAGTAAAACATAATTCCATTAACTCCAGTAGCTGTCAACTGCTTTATCCATTCAGTAGAGGCTTATGTGGAGTAACTGTAGTTTGGACAATAGCTTGAATGTCTAAGTATCGGCAAAGGGATTAAAAAAAACAACCCAACACCGAAGAGTATGTATGTGTTGACTGACATTATTCAATATGCAATCAGCAGTGATTTGAATTCTTATTTCCTACAGCAGCTCTGTTTGCTCCAACAGTCCTATTCTAGATCCTCAGTAAACTTCCAAACTGTTCTAATACTGTCTGTCACAGGCCTCAAAAGAACTACTGGAATAACTATGTAGAGAAACTGCCCCTTCACTCACAATTCTGTCCTTGTGCTTGTGGCTAAAGAAACTGGAAGTACAGCAGGTACACTACAGCGCACATTTCTCTATACAGTTAAATACTCTCTGATGGGTCTGGCTTGAGAGCTGTTTTCCAGCCTTGGAGCTGGAAGATAAAATAAATAAATAAATAAAATCTGATCAGCTCTTAGAGCTGGTGCAAATTATTGTTTGCATGCAAAGCATAAATAAGGAAACAGTGGCTTCTATTACAAATAACAGAACCTATGCTGTTCAAAATGCAAAACTAAACAGAGAAAGAAGACAAACTGCTGACTACTTTTCCATGGAACTACAGGAATTGGTTTAAGTTTGGTCATTCTAAGTTAGTGAAAGAAAAAGCTTTCTGGAAAGAGAAGTCAAGATACATCGACCTCTGCAAATCAAAACAGTTCATGGTACCTTTTCACTGCAACAGTCACAGCCATAGTACTGTTTTATTCACATCACAATCCCCATTTCATCATGTTTATTTTATGCACACACAATGGAAAGAGGCAAGAATTCTTTAGTACAATTTACTCTTAAGGCAGAGGGACATTTGTTGCTCTGTATTCAAGTAATATCCATTTCAGTACCTCAGCAATTGTCTGAATACTAAAATCTCTAAAACAATTATGTGAACTGTTATATTCCCTAACAGTATAAATTTTAATTATGAGTTAATATAAAAAAATCTGACTTTCTTTACAGATACAAAAAGCAATAAAGTCTTCTTTTTTTCTCTTTTTAGTGCTTTTAAAAAAAGATATAATCAAGCTTTTCTATGCATTCCCCTTAAAATATTGTACAAATGTAACAGATTTGGTTATTCATGAGATAATTCAGGCAAATAACAAGTACCTAGAAGTAAGCAGTGTCTGTTTGTTTTGTTTGGGATTTTTTTTTTAATATGCCATGTATAAGTTTTGTGAAAAAAATGGAATGATCTTACTGTAAGGTCACATAGTGAACAGATTTAGTGTTCCCACCAAAACAATAATCCGAAATGGTCTCCTACCTTAGGCCTCAACTTTTCTATTTTACTTTTGTTTTGCTCTAAAATATACAGAGAAGTAGTTAACATCCTTACTTCCCATGTTCGCACAAAAATGGAACTGCTACTTAAAATAGAGATGTCTTTCCTGCAAGTCTGTCTGTGGTCTTTGAACATAAATACTAAAAGTTTTGATAAGCGGGGAAGTATTAATCTTTTAGGAGTTCTGTGTTAAGCAGTCATAATGGTTTCTTTTGTCATATCTCAAGTACTTTTTGTCCAGAAAACTTCTGCTGGTACTGAAATATAATTTAGTCACTAACCAGTCTTCAATCAGTTAAGGTTATTATCAGTCAATTCTAACTGCCTATATATTGTCTGAAATTTGAAAATGTTTGTCACAAAGATATATTTTCCAAAAGTCTGATGAAAACTCTTTGAATGGGATATAGCATGATGGAAAGAATTAGCAGCTCAGAGGCTTCAGTTCTTTTAGTGGCTTTCCTTGGATTACTTACAAATTATCTAGCTTTAAAAAGGTTAATATTCTTATTTCTGACTGTGTAGACTTCATGAGGTGCTGAACCTCCTTTTGACTTCCTAAAAACTTACTTAAAACACTTCTAGCATTTCAAACTTCATAGCACTAGTGCCTGCAGCAGTAACTGAAGATGAAATTTGTAAAACATAATTGTTTGAAAAACTTGGTCTAATTAAGTTATATATATCTGGAGTCCAGTCTTCAATATACTGTTTTGACTGATTGGTATTTCAGAGTTTGAAGACAACTTCAGAATCTACAATGAAAGCAGAGCTTGATTAACTCTGTTGGGTTGAAAACTGCTGAAGAGAAGAGTAATAGTGCTAAGAGTAATCTCCAGATCAACCCAACAGCCTTTTGAATCCAAGTACTCTGTGAGTAAACAATAGCAAAATATCTTTACTTTTGTATTATTAACTTACATCAGAACAACTATGTTTTGTCAAAAAATTTGGACAAAATACATGCAGAGTTCTTCTTATTTTTACTATTGTGAAGGGAAGGTAGTGTGTTTAAAAAAAAAAAAAAAAAAAAAAGTCATAGCAAAGCTGAACAGTGCCCGGAGTAGGGGAAAATACAAAATGCAAGATGGGAGCAAACAAGGGGTCAGAAAGAAATCGGATACACAGGAAAAATCCTACTGCTGTCTGCCAGTCCCTCCTTTTTGTTATTGCTGGAAGAGCTTTTTTGGTTTCACTTTATGGTTTCTCTTCCAAACCTGGAAGGTTTAAAGAAAAAGAAAAACTTGAAATGTCTTCAAATGGCATGAGTGAAGGAGCTGTCAAGGAAGTTCCTCTCAAACCAGAAGCAAGTGCTGAAATGCTGTTCTCAGCTTTGGTCTTGGACTCGTGCCTTCCTGACAGAATTTTTGTCAATTGTCTCTTGTGGAAGACAAGCTTGACTTTGACAACAAAGGTGTCTAGATATATCTTACCCCTGAACTAGGAAAGTCCTGTTGGTTTGGCACAGTGTACTACCAAAGACTGATGGAGGAGAGGCATAGTTTTGTCAGTTTATTTTGTGGGCTTCAGCACATAACTGGATATACCCTTATATAATCTCTTGAAAATTTCTTGTACTGTAGCACCTGCAAAAGAACCAGTGCCACCCCTCCAATGCCTATTTAAGCCTTCTTGCATGCAAACTCTTCTCATGCAGTCTTCACTGTCTGTCTAGTTTGGGAGTTTTTCCTAAAGTTTAAATATCCTTGGCTGCTGTTATATTTGTCCACTGAAGAAATGGAGGTGATGCCTTTCAATTTTTCAGTAACTTTTTGTGTATTTAAAGACTGTTGAATCCTCTGGTCTCATCTTCCTTCCCCTCCTTTTCCAGGCTTTAGCTATTAAATAAAGAATACTTTTACACTTATTTATTTACACTGGATTTATATAATGTTTTTGACTAGATAGTATACTAGAGAGCATACTAACAAATACAGTAAACCAAAAGACTGTAGCAGTAAACAGATTAAATAGTTGTTCTTCAATGAAACAAAAATGCTTTCCTTTGAAATTAAAAAACTTCAAAATGTGTGTTTTAAACACTTAAGTATTTAAAATGGCATATATACTATGAATAGAAAAAGAAAAAAAAATCGTCAGAAAGTTTGACAGTAGGACTTAAGCTGGTTTATGGGAGCTGTAAAGGAACAAAACACCATGTAAAAATATATAGCTGCCTAGCAGTATTTAAAAGCTATTTTGTGTGTTGTAGCAGAAAAAAAAACCCTGTGTTTTCTTAGGAGCATATGCTTAGGAAATTGATAAAACCACCAAGCTTGTTTCACAACTCAACTGTAAGCACATGTACATCAAGAACAAAACCTAAGTGAACCACCTCAAAAAAGCAGCTCAAAGGACTTTGTTGGTATGTACTGTTTTCGTTACAGATGAGGAAAAAGCAAGTTTCTGTGTATGAAGGATAAACTACCTCAGTTTATACAAGATTTCTGACTTTTTTTTTTTCATAAAGCAGCTTCTTTAGTTTCATTTTTATCTTTTCCAAAGAAACATTCTTCTAGCTAAAATTTTAATTTCAAACTACTCTTAGTCAAACTGTATGCTGAATATTTGATAAGGATGTTTTTCTTCACTGATAGTGAATTCTTAAATTGATTTTGTAATAACAGAGAAACTAAAATTTTGGGTCTATTGGAGTTAATGGGAACCTTTCTAAAGTCGGAAAAAAAAAATCCCTATTATGTGTATTTTGATTTTCTTGAGGAATCCTTCAATATTTCCATCCTACATGTGGGCTGGGAGGTAGAGTTAATCCCTCCAGCCTCTTACTGCACATATTTGTTCAAGTAAGTTTTAAGTCTTTTTTCCCTTTAAAAGTTGCAATGACTATTGAAATTCATTGATAATTGAGATCTTGTAGTTATTGCAAGGTGTTCTGAAGATTTCTAGGATCATCAAAACTCTACTTATGCAGCCGTACCGGGTCTGGCTGGGATGGAGTTATCTTTCTTCATAGTAGACCGTGTGGTGCTGTGTTCTGCATTTGTGAATGAAATAGTGTTGATAACACACCAATGTTTTTTGCTGTTGCTGAGCAGTGGTTGCACAGTGTCAAGGTTTTCTCTTTTTCCCATTCTGGCCCTCCAGCAAGTAGGCTAGGGGTGGGCAAGAAGTCCGGAGGGAACACAGCCAGGACTGGCCAAAGGGATATTCCAAACCCCATGACATCACGCTCAGAAATAAAAACTCAGGGACAGAAGGATGAAAGAGGGATGTTTGTGGTTACAGCATTTGTCTTCCCAAGTAACCGTTAACACGTGCTGAGGCCCTGCTTTCCAGGAAGTGGTTGGACAACTGCCTGCCAATGGGAAGTAGTGAATGAAGTCCTCTTTTTGCTTTGCTTGCTTGTGCAGCTTTTGCTTCACTCAATAGACTGTCTTTTATCTCGATCCATGAGCCTTTTTGTTTTCTGTTTTCTTCCCATCCCACAGCAAAGGACAGTAAGCAAGCGGCTGTGCGGTGCTTAGCTGCTGGCTGTAGTCAACCCACTACAATCCTTTTTGGCACCCCAAATGGGACTATTAAAGAGTGATTGAGTCCTGCTGATCACTCCTTGCCTCTCATGCTGACAAATCAGTTCACGGGTGGGAACCAGGGAGTTGAATTTGCTGAGATATTGCTGCCAGTGCACTGTCGTGGTAGCAATCGGCATTTGCTGTTCTTTGACACGCAGCAACCCCACTACAGAAGGATTATCTGAGAGGCTGGGCAAGGTAGACAGCTGTTTAATCTTCTCTGTATCCCCAGTGGCTACACCAGAGGCCCACCACTATCCTCTTGGGTCCTTAAGGTATCTTTTCTGAGGTAGTCTATGCCAAGGATACACAGTGCCTCCAGGCTGGTCACAATAGGATGCTTCTGCTGTTTGTCTACTCTTAAGCTCACCCCATTGTCCAACCCAGACAACAGTTGGGATCCCCTAGTCACTAAGGGGGATAAAGGATAAATAAACTTAATAGTCATGATTTATGAATGAAATTTTATCTCATGCATTATGGAGTTTAGCTACTTCAGAGAAGAAGAAAATGGCAGGAGAAACGTAGTAATAAAATGCTTTTGTTTTTAGAACAAGAAGGAAATAAAAACTTTAAAAGGCATTACAAGCTTGTATTGAGGGACTGAAACAATATCAGGAAGGCCTTGAAAAATTCTACTGTTTCTGAATGGCTTTAAAAATTAAAAAGGTCTTTGTTCTGCCTTAATTTGGGGGAGAAGTATAGACAATTTTTCTCTTTCTAAGCTGCCATAGAAATGGTTGCTACTTTTATCAGCCTACTTCTAAGCTGCACGTGGGTGTTCTTATAAGTATTTAAGTGCAGGAAAGGAAACTTTAAACAATTGTTCTCTCTTCCCCTGCAGTTATTTAAATATTTTGAAGCTTGGGAGTTGGATTAGAAAAATATCTAATTGCTCTACTTCTTCAAGCTTTTCTTCTAATTTCCTCAGATTTTCAACCATATGACTGTGTTGTTCTGCAAGGCTGCCATGCATGTCATTGCTATTGGGGCTTGAGGATCTGCTGTGAGTGGTTGCCCAATGGTTCTCCCCAAGGGTGCCGGAGACACTGAATCACTCTTCTGCACTATTGAAGGAGCTGGAGCCTTTACAGGGCTGGTGCGGCAGCCAGCACACCAGCTCTTTATGACCTCTCACATTGTCAAGCTTGTTTGTCAAAAGACTTTATAAAATGTGTTTTATAACTATTGCATGTTGTTTCTCTCGTGGAAATAAAATTCTACCACAATTCATTGAAAACTAAATGTGACAGCTGTTATTACTCTGCTGAAGTCTTAGTAGCCACCTCATCAGTTCCATGTTCTTAATGGAAGGGAATAGTTTTCTTCTTTCTGTCTAGACCTTCAGGGTTACTTATGAGAGTGTTACCTCATATATTTGTTCTGGATTTGTTGTTTTCTAGTTTCAGGAACTAGTCACAGATTGTTGGGTAATGATCAATACCAGGAGAAAATTTTAAAAAGGATAAAATTGCCTGATTTTGTGTGTATTCCATTTACCTTTAGTATTCTCTTTGCATATGGTAGGTAAGAAAATAAAAATTGATGAAAAGCACTGAAAATGTAAAATGGCGCAGAACTGGATTTCTGTTTTACTATGAAACTAGTTACTAGTGTAATTGTGAGAATTTTAAACAAAAACTCTGAATTCATGTTCTGGAGAGAAAAATGAGATTAGTAGGAGGGGAGAACTGCATTTATGCTCACTTTCTACAGGTTTAAAACACAGCTTGGTATCTTGTGTTGGTTTTTTGTGTGTGTTTTTTTTATTTAACTCTGTTACTACACGCTGTTTTAAACAATATATGGTAACATAAAGTATTCAGCTTTAAAATTGCTCTTGCTACAGTAGCACAAAATGTTTTTCAGAAGAATTCAGATTGCTTTAACAACCAAATAGGAAAACTTTCCACTTCACTCATCTGAAAATTGGAATATCTACATGCATTAAAGTAAAAATATGTATGCATATATACATTGTATTGATATATTAAAAGCAAAGTGCACTAAGATGTGCAAATTAATGCAATGCTCCCCTGTACCATATATGAATTTATCAAAATATGTATCTACTTGAAAAGCTATTCAAGGTGATGAAGTTCAGTTAATGTAAATAGAATAAAAGAGAGAATAATATAACTGCAAACTCATATTTTTTTTTCAATTATTTAGATGAATTAAACTTAAATTATACATCTTTGATTAAATAACATTTACCATCTTCTGTGTTGTTATGACTTCTCTGGCCACAGAGTTGTGGGGTTCTGCAGCCTAGGTTATGGTAGCTAAAAAGTATATGCTATCAATCATTTTAACTTTGTAGCCGTAAATGATATGATTTAAATTGGATAAGATTTTATAAACTTGATATTTTACATGTACTATATGATTGCACAAATTGTCATCTATTGGAGACATAAAATTATACTGACAAGTACATGATCTCCTTAATAGGGTCTGATTTACTTTCCTTTTCTTTTTTATAAACTTCATGGGATGAATATTCTAAGACACATTATTACCTTGAAGGTCGGCTTACCATTAAAAAAATTATATTAAATAAAATGGATGAAAAAAGATTCATCATTAAACTGACTCCTGAAAGGGTTTTGTGTCACCGTTCTCTGTTAGTGTTCTGAGGGCCTGGTACAGAATAAGGGGATGCTGATGTCAATAGTTGGCTTTCAGATAGGCAGAGGTGTTGACAATATGAACATAATTTCCTGAGAGACAGGTAGTATATTTATTGAAACCTGTCTGAGCAAGGAGCCTGACACTACAATCACTAAATGCAATCACTGATGTTTAGGCCATGAAAGTTTGTAGTCTGTTTGACGGTGATGTATAGACATAATATGAATATCAGTGGCTAATCTATGCATTAAACAATGAAAGAATGTGATACTTCAGGGGCATAGTAAACATAAAATATATAATTACAAAAGTGTCTATTACTCCACTCGTTAAGGTAAGTTCATTGTTTGTCATCCTTAAAAACAAAACAACAACCAAACAAAAAAAAACCTTGAGAGGCTATTGAACTCACCCTTTGCTCTGGGAATTGGGTATGCAAGAACTTGCCTAAGAGGCATTTTTATCTTGTCATTAAAAATAAAACCCATTAATTACATAGGCGTTGTCATCATGTTAATATGTGTTCCTAGCCCATCTCACCAAATACTAGAGGGTATTTCTAGGGGGAAACAAGCCATATTAATATTATTTTTGTGGAATGTCTTATTTTTTATTTATTCTCTGTAGGTCCTGGAGGTCATAGCTTTTTTCTTTTTACATGCTATGCGTCATGTGGCTGTGTAACAATCAGTTTAGCTTTGCTTCCACAGAGTGTTAATCCTAAATAGACAAATGGATTAAAGGTACGAACAAAAAACAACATAGATGTGCTCCCTTTCCAGCTTTTCCAAGATTTCTTTCCAGTCTTACTTTTCACAAACTGATGAAGTCTATGTGATAATCTGTAGTCTACAGTATACAGAGACTACTGTGGAAGAACTTACAAGGAACCAGGTTTTCCTAAACCTATTTTTGTGTCTCTAAAATTTTGCCAATTTTTACCTTTGCAAACTCAGTTCAGCTATAGCAGTCTGAATTAAAAACTGAGTTGGCACCAGGTCATAAAAGGATGTTTAATTAAAACTTCTGCTTCTTCACCATCTCAGACTTTGCTACACTGATTTAGCTTTCTATTTTATCAAAGGGACCTGAGGGCTTGCCTACTCTTTTTAAGTATGAGAGGACTCTCAAATGTTTCAGGTCTAGGGATCATTCCTGACATTCATAACTAATACTTTACCTAGCAGAAAGGTCACTCGTGGAATCCAGTATGGTTGTTGCAAAAACACCTGTCCTCTACTTGCACCATCTCTGACCTTGAAACTAAAATTAGACAAAACTGAAAAATACAGGTCTACTTATCTCTAGATTTTTGGAGGGCAGAGAGATTTTTGGAGAGTTGAAGGCTGGCCTTTTAGCCAAAAGTGTCCTTTTCAGTGCTTTCTGTTGTACCTTCTCTTCTTAAATAATATTCTTCTTTGGCAAATAAAATTCTAGTGAAAGTTTTTTCTCTTTTCCTCTAATTCCAGAGAAAACCACCTGCATCTCATATGCTACATTGGTCTGTCCCTGAACTGAACCATAAATTTCCTAAAGCAAACATTAAATAGTTTTCGGCACTATTACTTCTCGGTATTCTCCAGGACTCTTTCAATAATTCTCTTGCAGAAAGAAACTTGCCTTAAGACTTGTAGCCATTCCCTTTTAAGAGCTTCAACTCTTTTCACTTATAACCTAGAAGTTTTATGAAACTTCCTTTTACTGGATTAGTTATGCAGACATAAGGGGGGGGGGGGGGGGAGGGAAGTACTATTTATATGGTTCTGGTTTGTAAAATTTGTAAACATGAGCTAATATGGCTTGCTTTACATGAGCAGTTTTTCCAGTTTCTATTGTGCTTGATTTGCCGTCTGTACTTGTTCACAATCCAGTGTGTTCTGTCTCTAATTAGGGCATGGATAACAGAAACAGACTTGGAGAATGTGAGGGGAGAAAATGAATGACAGGGTGGAATACGATCCTCAGCTTAAAATCTACAAGAATTATTTAGTAATTGGAATTATCATGAGCATGTACTAAAAAGCTATACTTGTACATTATCTCAGAAATGCACTTGCCCCTGTTCTATATTCCTATCCTAAAGTTAGACACCAAACAGGTTAAATTCCACACCTCTTTGCAACTTTGATAGTTGAAGTGGCTCTCCATTGTGTAAACCAGTTCAAAATTTGGCCTTATGTTTTTTGCTATATGTTTTCTGAAGTTATGCTAGTTTAAGATCATGAATAACCAAAGCTCTACTTATTTTGACAGCACTTGTCTATGTGAATCTGATGACTTGTGCTCGCTTTTTTAAGATGTGCAAGTAATTCTTGAAGTGTAAATATATTTTCCTTCTCTGTGTGTGTGTGTATATATACACACACACTTATACACATGCATGTTTTTACATACATATATATATACACACAAACCACAAACACAGAATGGAAGTACTGGCTATAAACAATCATTTCATTATTTGAGCAACTGAGTATTCAAAGCATCTCTTTCAAAACTGACTAATGAATGATGAATGGTTAAAAGGCTGTGTGTGATCATGAATGTAATAATCTTCACCAACCTAGTTCCATTCTCCTTTGTATCATAAGCAGAGCTTGTATATGCTTGCTCTTAAGCCCCATATGGATCTATGTAATCTCTGATCTCTAAATCTTCCTGCTCTCAAGTACAGTATTGTATAGTTCAGGTGGATCTTGGTCTCATTTACATACTGAGGAATTTACTCCTGAAGATTTTCTTTTCTTCCACGTGGAGGCATGGTATCTTTTAGAAAACTTTACTGCGTCAGTGAAAACTGTCATTTGTTTACATGGAAATGAGCAAGCTAACTTTGGGTCAAAATAATCTGGAACTGAATCTGAAACCATAAAACAAGTTTTAAAGATCAAGGTAACTCATGCTTAGGCAGTACGTTAACGTATTAGTTATCAGCTAAGGCAGGGTTCATGTTTTTTGTTTTTTGTTTTTTCTTTTTTCTTTTATACTTAAAAAACATATTAAAACTTTGTCTTCCTCATGTTATATGTTTAATAACATTAAATTCCCAGTATGGTATTCATAACAATGAATCAAAATAGAAAATAGATTAAGTAAAAATCAAAGAAATATGTTTCTGCTATGGAACTTCTTTTTTTTTTTTTTTTTTTTTTTAATGCCCCTGCATATTCAGTGTCTGTCTCTCTGGTTTAAAGGAAGAAAAAAGTGCTCTCCAGGTCTGACTGACCTGAGCTGCTGACAGCTACTTAGAGGGTGTGTGTTCAGGCAAAGTGTATTCTCTGTTTACAATTAGTGCTGCGCTTTGGTTGTTGCAATTTATTTTGATGCTGCTTTCTGCATATAGTATTTGCTCAGCCATGTCTTGCTCTACAAGATTTCCTACTGGAAGATAAATTACATTCCCATAACAGAGACGCCTTTCTTGCTTTGAATTCCATGGAGTAACTAAACGACCTGTCTTTCTATTTTTAATGGAACCAGCATGCTTTGTTATCTAGAATAAATAAAATCAGAGCCCTGTAGTAGTTACACTGATAACCTAAGCTATTTTTAATCAGATTCTTCACTGTAAATTAAACTACCACTATTTCTGCAAACTTCTGTTTACTAAGTGTTTTATACAAGCTCTGTCTGAGCAGTTAAGCTGTTAACGATCACTAAATTGTATGATAATGAATTTACTCAGAAGGCAATGACCCATCACCTTTCTGACCTTTTAGACATCTTCCACTACATTAGTCAAAGTTCTGATGAACTGGCTTTCCCTGATCCTTTCCTGTTGCTCCTACTAAATACTTCCTGTGAAATGTATAAGTTAATTTGCATTCATGTAAGTATGAAGTAAATTCTAATGTTACAATGCCATTTGTTTTCAAACCTTATCAAGGGCTGCAGTACTTACTGAGGGCTATGAATATGCAAAATCTTGTACTTTCTAGTTTGAGCTCAAAGAAGGTTCAGAACTATTTTTCAAAAGTAGCGTGCGTGTTTTGATCATACTCTTCTAGCTGTTGGTGACATACAGCAATTTCTCTGCCTTGCTAAGAAAATTATGTTGACCTTCTATCCAGCATGTATAAATTTCATGCTTGATATTTAGCATGAATGTATGAGTAAAAAAAGAAAGTTTTTAAAATATAAAGTGGTTGGTTTTTTTTACATGGAATGATTGCTTTCCTTTTCCATAGTGCTATATTCTTTGGGCTTTCTTTCCCCTTTTATTTATCGAGTCCATTGAGTGCTTTATACCAAACCTTGTCAGTTTGCTGCTTGAAGTTTACACTGGTTATAGCCTGCTGAACATCACTAGTTTTCCTGGCATTTGCTTCTGAATGCTGTGGATATACAACTCGGATCAATATGCATGTAAAGTGCTTTAAAAGCTTATATGAAGAGGTTCTAGGTAGAAATTGAGATTAATTCTTGCACTTGTTTCATGCAGGTCTTTGAAAGTTCCAAAAGGTGACAGGAGTTACCTACTACACATCCGAACAGGAAACAACAGAAGTTTGAAAACTTCTAGAAGACGCTAAGCAGTCCACTGTTACAGTAACAGTTTACTTTCACAAGCATTTAACTTCTTCAAAGCAAAAGATGAAATATAATTAAATATTAAAAGCTATTAATGCTGAAGTCATTCAGTCACCAAAGTCAAGTCATCTTTATAGCTAGTCACCAATATAACAAAGCAAAAACTTCAGGAAAGGAAATCAGGAAAAGCTTCATAAGCTGAAAGACAGATATTTTGGACATTCTTCCAAGCAAGATGGCTTAAGCAAAGGAGGTTATAGGTAGCACTATGTGATCCCTTCAAAAATAGGCAAAGAAAATTCATGCATAGTCCTCTCATTATGAGAAGATCAGTGTCCACCCTTTCAGCTGCTTAGGCGTTGTATAATGCAAGAGTGTAATGCTGAGCCAATGTAGCTTCCTGAAAAACAGGCAGTGTTAGATTAATGTGATGCATTAATGTGTCTATAAGGCTAAAGGCTGGAGCTAGTTTGTTCCCAATAGCTGAAGACTTCAGCACATCAGGTTGGTACCTGCCTGCAAAAGTCTGAACATTTTGGAAAGACCACTTTCAGGGAAATTAAAGAACACGCTGAGACTTAAGCCAGCAGTAGACTGTGCTTAAGGTAGCAATTCAGGTCAATGAGGATGGAAAAAACCACATAATTTTGAAAAAGGAATACACTTGGATGTGTGATAGCACTCAGTATTAATTACTCCTGGACAGCCTGAACTATCACACGATAATTCACCGGTACATGTCAACAATAGAATTCATTCAGAACAAACTAAAAGAAAAATGGAGCTGACACAGTTAAAGTAACTGCAGCCTTAAGAGAATGATTTAATAGAAATTGTTGTTCATACAGTTCAACAGTTTCTTGTGTGTAGAGTCTGGTTTGGTTTGTCTTGTGACAAGTTTTCCCTGTCTAAATCATATTTGAGACCATGACGGTTTTGCTTGTCCCCCTTCCTCTTTAGCTGCCCAACAGCCCAAGGCACTCTATCCTCCAGCATCTTACTGAGGTCATGCATTCCAGAAACTTCCATCTTATTTCCAAGTCAAAAAATGTTTCAGTTAATACAAAGAAATATCAAATACTTTATTCTTTGCTCTTCTAGCCATTAGATATCCCTTTACAAATCTCAATATTCAGAAATGAAAATTTTAAATTTGGATTTCAAATTTCAAATTTCAAATCTACATATTTCAAATTGTGTTTAAGCGAAGAATTTAAATTTGACCAGTGACACATACTTGGCTTCCACGTTTCTATTAAATCATTCTCTTAAGGCACAGATGGAACTTGTGGGTCTTGTGAGGATTATCAAATTTCAGATAGCAAGTATATCTATCTACCTACCTCTATATGTGACATATACGTGGTATGAATATGTAGCTAACAGAATAAGGAACTCTGGCTAGTTTGCGAACCAGATGAATGTTAGCAAAGCCAAATGGTCAGATACAAAGAAGCTCCAGAAAGTTCTCTTTTCCTCTCTAGTGAGGTATTCTTCTTTAAGAAATACAAAATCATGCATGAGCATGTGTGTTCTGCGAGCATGTCTCATTTACATGGATAATGTCAAGAGTGAATGCAAATTTAAATTAGATGGTAGTAGGCGTAAACAGGACAGTGGCCTTCCTTTCCCTCTGGATAACTAGTTGGAGCACTGGTGTGACAATGAGTGCCCCGCTCTGCACAGCTCTGGCTGGCATCTCGCCTTATGGTTGTTTTGGTAGGCTGAGGACTTAGATAGGGGTGCTGTCAGGAATCGCCCTTGCTGACTGCAAAGATCCCTCTGAGCCACCATGGACAGCAGTATCCTGAGGGTGCATTCTACTGAGCTCCCCAGTGCCTGCAATTGGGTGAGGCAAGATCGTATCATATTTTTCCAAAGGCTTTGGGACAGGCTGAATTTTGCATGCCTGGAGTCTCTAAATCTTTACATCCTGATGACACCAAAACAGGAATAGAAACTGCTGAACGGGGAAGTGGTCATGTCAGTTTTGTCATCGAACATGACTGAATTAATGGCCTACTACTGACAGTCTTAGTTCTTATTCTGTTGATAGGATGTGACTGAAGGAAGGAAAGATTAGACTAGATTTGTCAGAGGAAGTAGACATGAACAACAGACCTTCTCCGTTCTTCAAAAGAAATAAAAATACTTTACAAATTTTGGGTAATTTCATCAGAATATAACTTTGAGGGAAGCAAAAATGTTCTGACAACTTTGAATAATTTTTTTAATGCTTTTTAAATGAAACTGACATTTTGAAATGGTTTCATTTCACATTCTTGCAAAACATTTAAAACTACTCTGAAAAGCCTGAAATGTGATAATAAAGAGATGTAGCCAACTTTGGGATAGATGGAGGGGAGAAATGGTGGCAGTTCTTCTTCTGTGTATAATTTACTAAGGATTTGTTACGTTTGAAACTGTGTGATATATGAGGAGGAAAAAATGACAGATTTTATAACCTGAAATTTCTGCCCTTCAAAAAATTTGATAAAAAAACCTAAGCAGACCTCTCTTGTGGTCTATGTTTTTGCTGAATGTTAACAAAAACACCTAGAAAATCATTATACGCATGACAAAATAACTTTCCCTTTATTACTAAAAAGTAAATTTATTTGTTTGCTCTAATTTTACACTGTTGCTTCTATTGTAGTATAACTTTGTTATGGTGTTTCTATTTTTTGTTTATTTTATTTCACTAAAGCTGAAATATTTTGAGGACAGATCTCTAAATAGTAGTATTTGTGGGGTTTTTGATGCAGAGAGGCTTCACTTACTTGCACATTAGTACATTGTCTTCCGTATTTCCTTTTCACGTATTTAAATTGGCATTAGCATACTATTTTTTTAATATTTTTTGTAGTATTTCATATTGATTAGTTCACACATAGTCTGATGAGCTTTAGGAGATGCATGTCTACAAATTAAGCCTATGTTTTCTGTCTGGGAGGAGGGGAAAGGAAGAAAGAAAGAAAGAAATGGCCTAGTTCCATTTTCCTGAGGCTACAAAGCAAGTTGATAGCAAAACTGGTATTAATATAAAATCGTGTTGCTGCTTAGTGACTTAATTTTAAACATCTATTCAAAACCTTTCACAACCAAATCCAAGACCACTCACTGTTTCCTATCAACTCTGTTGATCCCTAACTCATTAAATGAATATACTGTCACTGTAAAACATTCCCTTTTGAGGGAGGAAAAAATCGAGTTGCATGTTTTCTTATGCAGCTAAAAAAAAGGGAAAAAAAATAGTGTATCAAACCAAAATTAAACTACTTTATGAGGATGCTTATACAACATTAATAATTACATAAGTTGTGGGAGCGATGTGCAAGTATTATACCTAAGATACGTGTAGGACACTGGATTTTCTTTCCTACTAGCATTGACACCAATTCAGGTATAAAAGTCAAGGGTTTGTTTCCAGGCAATTTGTCATAGACAAGCAAGTAATTCTGATCTATCTTTTCTGAGTACCTCCTTTGTCTGCTGTGTGTATGTTAAACCTTTTAATAACCATGTAAGATTTATTTTTCAGGAACAGAGCAGAACAATCCAAAATTATTTACAATGTAAAGACAGAAATGTCATGAAATATTATTTTGAGAAGATCAGAAAAAAATTAATAAGGCAGAAAAATGAGAGTGTATAGACAATAATTAATGTGGTTATTATTGCATTTTCAATTTTATGAAATTAATACCTGCAGTTACATTAAAAAACCATAATACAAATGACAAAGGAGCATAGCAAAATTAACAAGAGCTGCTTATGTGTAAATGGCTTGTCTAGGCAGTCATGTTGAACAACTTTGGGATAGGCAAGCCAATTTAATTCTGACCTTTGACTTTCAGCAATAATCAGTAAGGGAAGTTACTTATGATACTGCTTTCAGGTTTTTATTATTCAGTGTGTCTTCTGTCCTCTTGTTTCAGAAATACAGAACAGTAATTCTTGGTGTAAATTACGTATAACAATTAGAAATGGACTCCTGTGTTGGAAAACACAAAGAGCAAAAAGAGCATGACAATTGTAAGAAAAGCAAATGTTAAGTAATGCGGCCTGCCTACGTTGAATCCTCTCAAACCACAATATAGCCAGCTGCAAATTTAATGTCTGTTTATTGAACTAGTCAGGTTGATACATTTTCTGACGCATTTAGCTTTTACTATTCACTGTTTCTTCTGTATGCGTATGTCACTGTTTTGATATTCTAACATAGTCTTTTTTTTCCCCTTATCAAAGGGGATTCAAGGAAATGGGTTGAGGTCATAATCGTATTAGTTAATGAGCTGAAAATATTGAAAACCTTGACATTATCTTTGACATCTATAGAATGAAAAGAACATCTTTGTCTCTTTTGTTATAGGTATCCTGCAAGTTGTTTTCCTGAAATGCACTCAGCATTGTTTGTGATCTATATAGAATTACAGCATGAAATTTTTACACACAGACTTGTTTCATATACAGTAAGATAGATGATAAATTGGTATAAAAAATGACTCTAGTCCTGTAAAATAAATGCAAAATACAGTTTTCTGGATGGATAAAGTAATCAGGATTCTTCAATACATAATGTAACTTATGTAAGAATTAATTTCATGAGCAGAATAATCTGAACACCACTGAAATCATAAGCACCTATGGATTTGGGAGAGTATTGTGTTACGCCCACTGAAAAAATGATAACATGCACTTGAAGATAGCTAGGGTCATATTCCAAGGCAATAATAGTATAAAATCTTTCACATTGGACATACTCGAAAGCTGTCTGGACATGGTCCTGGGCAACTGGCGCTAGGTGGAATGAAAACTTATTGGAGTCACTTGTGGTTTTGTCTGTGATAGCACACATTTAAAAAGCAGGACAGAAGCTATTGGAAGTTTTTGGGTTTTTGTCCTCTATGTTTGCTCTACAGTCTTGTGCTCAACAACAACTTTGTTGTTCAATTGTGTTGTTCATACTTTGAAAGCATTTGTCTTCAGCCTCTTACCACCTCCCTCCAACCTGGAGTGGAAGTGATCAGCTGGGCAGTGGGAACATGGTTCTTCTACAGCATTCAGCACTGAGCACTCTTATGTACTGCAGCTGTAAGGAAACTGATTTCAGTATGCTCATAGAAGGAGGCTAAAGTTTCTGCAAAGGATTACATATGCTAACCTTTTTTTTTATTGCTCTGTATTCCTTTCTCACATTGTCTGTTTCTCTTGAGGCTCTGATCCATACAAGTTCTTGCATGTCCTGTCAGAATCAGTTTATTGCATTTCAGATGTGCGTTCAGCTTGAAAACTACAATGCATGTGTGTTTACTGTAAAGATAGGAATAAATGTTTAAGGCTGGTATTGCAATCAGTTGAGTAAAGACAGTTGTGTGGTGAATACTTCAAATCATCATCTTTCAGTGTTACTGAACATCTGAAAATATGTTTGTTTATTCCTTGATATACTCAGTGCCCGCATCTTTACTTCCTTTAAAAACAAATTGAAAACATAGCTTTTAAACACCTGAATATATTTAAAACAAAGATCTTTGGGCCTTTTAAAATTTTGATTATGCAACAAAGATCCAAACATGTAAATAACTTCAGCAAAAAAAAGATGTCAAACTTTCGGGTTTTGCTTTATGTAAGAATTTAACGTCTGGTTCTTGCAGCAGAGAAAGTAGCCCACAATATGAGGATGGCTTCCTATGAGTGCTGGTGTTGTCCTTTGAGAACTTGCTTTGGGTGAGGAGATCACTCTAGTTCTTATTCCACATCAGGCAAGTGCACTTTTGCAACAGAATCTTCTTGTGCTTTTGCCTCAGCTTTAGGATGTAACTTCTCACCAAAGCCAAAAGAAAAGTCAAGCAGCTCAGGGTCTTAAGGTTACTCATCTATTGTCCACGATGACTGTTTCTTGTAGTTGTGCTTGAGTCAAAGGCACAACCAAACCGGATTGCCCCTGCATGGCCGATATGGTCCCTGAAAATAGAACTGAACTACGGGTCAGGTTCCTGCTGAGCACCTGAGTGTCCAGACCTGTGTCTTTGACTAGCAGCAAAGAGAGAAAAAAGCAAACATTAGTAGCGTGGATGATTAGGTAATTCAGGGTAGAGTTCAGCTTAAACTTTAAGCTGACATGGCAGTGTGATTGTGATGATGATGACGACATCCATCACTGTATCGGGGATTTCGTCCTGCATGTGATAGAATGTGAAAATGAGTATTTTATCAGTGCTAAGATATGTGTGTCTGATAAGAGGTTTTCTCCTACTAATAAAAGAAAAAATGAGAGGGGCATATGTAACCCCATCAAAAAACAGACTTGAAAAATTTATTGGCATCTTACATTTGATTAACTGAATGCTATAAAGAATTCACTTTTGTGGTAAATGAATTAAATTATTCCTGTCTTTCTTAATTTTCTGGGGAACAAATAAACAAGTATTTGTGGCTTGGATATTCACTACTGCATCAGTCATGTAAAGCTTTGCTATTTGAAGTATGATACATTCCTCTTTTTTCTGGAGTGTTATTCATGCTCATATCTTATGAATCTAGACCTTACAGAAAAGGTTTTGTGCATTATAAACCATATAAAAATGAACTAATTTACCTCACTTTTTATATGTGGCTTCTGTAATTGTGGACATAAATGAACACGGCTTCTCAAGCATAATTATTTTTCTCTTTACTGTTCAAACTGTAACTCATAATTTGTATAGATTACTTTTTTATCACTTTCCATTTGTATTAAGACAGTTGTCACTCTGTATGTTTTTAGATGAGTACTTGCTTTTATCTTCAACCAAAGTCAATAAGACTCTACAGCAACTGAGTAGAACCATTCAATGATGTGGAATAAATTATGTAATAAAAAACTAGCTGTCTGAGACATTATCTTCTTCCTGTCTTAAAAAGGATATTTTGTTTTTTAAATGCCTAATATGATGACCTGTCTGTGCAAACATCTTCAACTACAGAGGTTACGGAAAAGCAAATCTTGTAAAGGTGTTTTTTTTTGGTGTGGAGTCACTTTCTCCAAAAAAATTGGCAGTGTTGTGGGGATTATCTCTCTAAGCACGTACAGTGTAGTGATAGTTCATTCTCCACATGTCAGTTTTTGTCTTTGGGAAGCTAATAAAGGTATCAAACAGTATATTGACAGTTTCAGTCTGGTTCTTATTATGTATAACTACCTCTACAAATCCAGGCGTGGACCCTGTGGGAAAGATTAATTCAGTGGTATCAGTATAGGTACCTGAGAGGGTAAATCCATTGAGTTCATCTCTTCTTAGCTTGTAGGCAAGGCCTGTTATTTCTACATAACTCATTTTTTCCATAGCTCACCTTGGCACTCTTTGCAATTCATTCTAGTAAGTTGCTTCCTTTACAGCTTTTTCCAGTGTAATTCTAACTTTTGGGATTCTTATGTAAGCCGCTAACTGATACTGAAACTATGTGGGAGACAAACCTGAAAAAAAAAAAATCTTTTTCTCTAAGAACCTTTCTATCGCAACAATGGCCTATTTTATCACCGTGAAACTGAAACTTCTGTATTTATAGAATTTTAAGGTAAATGATGCTTGAAGAGCATAATTGTACATTATATGATAAATATCAGTAAATTACTGCAAGTACTATAAGTCCCATCATGTCTTTTTTGTATTTTGGAATATAAAAAAATTCTGGAAACTTTGGAGGAGTAATTGTGTACCAGGAGAAAATACAGTGGTTGCTGAAAGGGTCAAGCAATATGTCCATCTACTCTGTATTCTTTATTCTGTAATTTGACAGAAATTACTCAAATTACATAATAAAAATGATACACAATTTTAAGCAATATATAATCTCTTATGTTAAAATGAGGGTGAAGAGATACACTGATAAAGAGATACGTCAAATATTTATTTCATATTGTTCTTTGAACCTTTGAAATAGAACCTTGAAGCCTAGACATGGAATGGTAAGATTAGCAAAGCATTTTGTGCTTGTGAGTCTCCTTTAGATAAAAATTAGTCTTTAATCAGAATTCTTGTAATTCCTTTTTCAGTAATGCTTGAGGTACTAATTTCTGGAAACCTAGAATATAAATTTTCTCTGAATTATGACTCATAAACAAAAGTCAACCTTTTTATCTTTGAGATAGTTTAGTCAATCAAAACTAAGTCTTTCTTAAAAGCCAAGCAGTCAAGTTCAGTCTTGAATTACATCATGTTTAATACATTAGTGAAGCCATAGTAATGTTCAGGGCCTTCACGTTGTAGACTGTCTTTCACAACATCATCTCATTTTTGTCTGTTGCTGCCTTCTACTTCCCTTCCAATACAAGAATAACAGAGAAGGCAAGGACTCTTTTTTCTATCACATCTAAGCAGAAAAATCTTGAGGTAACATCAAATTATGTAAATATACAATAAAAAATAACTCTTGTAAGATAGTCTTCTAATAATTGAATTGAACAAAGATTCAAAATTACTCAAAGTCCAACCTGACTTTCTTCTATGATGTTGTCAGGGAAAGTTACATACTAATTAGTTCTTCGTATGGGCAAGAGATACAAAGGACTGACTGTTCTCAAGTCTTGCATGTTTTAATGTTATTTCTGGTAAACCAGAACAATCTTATCTAGGGTACTGAAAATATTCAGCTGTTTCATTTAAGCCTGTATAAGATTGCTCTAGCCTTATAAAAATGAAAATACGTTAGATATTTAGACTTCATTATTGTTTTATGAACAAAAAAATGTTAGTCTTTATATGTGAGAGTAGGTAGTCTAAAAGCATCTCTTTGGAAGTTTTTTCCTTCTCTGCAGAAGAAAAAAAAAAGAAACTTAACAGTTTGTCTTGCAGTGAGTGAAAACTCTCTGGGGTATAAAGCCCTTTTTCACAGATTAAAATTCAAACTCTCTGTTTTCTGTGTCAGTAGAGGTTGAAATATCAGTTCAGCAAGTAAATGCTATGTTTGGCTAAACCTTCAGCTCGCTGTCTCAGAAGCATTCTGGGTGGCTTTCAAACAGAAACTGTATAAACAAGGGAAGCAAAAATTTTATGAGCTGCAACACTTTTAGGAAATTATATCTCTGCCTGGGGCTGAGAAGAGTGTCAACCAGTCTCAAAACTTTTTGCCAAGTCAGAAGTATGCAGTATCTGCTCTTCTTTGTACAGCTGAAACCATATTCGGAAGTTAAAACTGGCTTTCAAGTATGCTTCATGAGCATCTCATTGGATTATCCTCTTGTTCCTTGTTTGTTCTTGAAAATCCTGTAAAGGCCTGTCAAATTAAACTTTCAAGTCTATTCCACCTACTGTCAGAACACCTGGAAATGGATGTTAAGCTTATTTGGGTCTATATGGGTTGTTCTCAGTGACTGATTAAACTGTTGCGCTAAAATGATGGTGGGGTGCTGAGGAGCTCCACAAATCCTCCCTCTACATGCAAAGGAATATAGTTGTCCTTAAGTTAGAGATAAGCATACTGTTTCTTAGAAGATTAAAGGATCTATCATTTTGATTCTGTGTTTAAACATTGTAGAACATATGGAATTAATGTTGTTCTAAGTGATGCATAATGATTGATTGGTGATAAAGTCTGTTTTAATATAGTCTACCCTTAAACATGGTACACCTCTACTCGAAGCATTTTGTTGTCAGTTTTGGTAAGTATCGTACTGTGCTATGGCTGCAAGCAGAACTCTGTGGCCATTGGCAAAGCCATCAGGGAGGATGAGGCTGTATTCCTTCTAAAGTCAAAGACATTGGTGGCTGTACGGCTAATTATTCACTACATCCTGAGCTGAAAGCACAACGTCAGTAAGGAAAATTTGAAATATTGGGAGAAAGGAACTTGTTTCTTTTGGATGTTTGGGGATACTGCGGTGGGGTCTGTGTAAAGGAAACAATCAACTTCTTGTTTTATTTGAGCCTGAAAGGATGAAAGCCTAAAGGGTGCTCTGAGGGTAGAAACATCCAGGTGTGCGCTACGTGAGAAACTGAAAGGGACTGAGAAAAATTGTGCTTTGCTGACATAGCAACATTTTAACTAACACAACATGCAGTTCAGATGAGACACCAACAGATGTAACAAATATCTTTAAATACTTGAAAGAGCTGGATTCTTTATAGTTGTCCATGCACATGTTACACATTCACAAATTTGGCATCCCTAAATAATATTAAACATGACAGGCAGGTTTCTGAACATAATTTCATCAGCTACTAGATATATCCCTTCTTTGAAACTTATAGTGGGATGCAATTTTATCTATATTTTAATATTATTGAATGCTGAAATCAGGTGAAGCCCACAGAGGTCCAAGATTTGTTTTTTCATTAAGCAATGGTTACATAAGCATATAGCAAGAAACAATTGCTTCTCACAATGGTTTAAAACATAAGCTATATAATCAACTTAAGGCTCAGTAACTTATTTGTTGTTCCTCTAAACATCCATGGAAACAAATTCTATACCTGAATAGAAATTCTGGTGAAAACACTTTAAGGTTGTTGAAGGATTCTGTTTCCATATTTTGCCATTTTCATGGCAATGTGAACAACAGATTAAAATCAAAAAAATGCTAGTTGATAAAGCTAGAAAGGCTCAGAATGTGACATATATTGTCTAATTTTACATACACTGCTGAGAAGAGAATTAGTAATATTGAGGTATGTCTACTAGAATCAAAGACTAAAGGATAAATATAACAAAGTCAGAATAGAATTTTCTGTTGTCATACTTTAAAAGCTGAAAATATGTGAATTTTTAATACAAAACTCTTGAAAGTAATAGTAATAAACATTGTGAACTTCCACAGTTTGGGATTATCTGTGCAATGCTTAGTGTATGCTAACTTTTCTATTTCAATTAAAACGCACTGATTATGCATGAAGGTAAATTACTGCAGTTGTCTAAACAAAACAGAAGAGTATCTTTCAACTTAAATTACCATCGTTCCAGGAAATATCTCACTTCTCTTGCAGTCTGTGAAAACTCTTTCATCATTGGTGTATATATTTAGCAAGTGGACCCTAACTGGAGAAGAAAAAGTCTACTAGGCCTTTTACACAGTGCATATCTTTTCATAGTAGCATTCTTCTAAGCAATGATCATCATCATGAATTGTTTTCTCTGTTCACCTGTTGGCATTTCTGTTTCATCAATGTGGGGACTTCTTCATCCGCTGTTATTTTCCTAACTTGCTGCTTGGTGACAGAAGGGCAAAGGGACACCATTTTGCTTTTGGTAGCTGCTAATCAAAACGCTTGAGCCTCCAAATGACTGCTAAGGCTCTAAATAATGCAATTTAACATTCCAGGGTAAACTCAGTCTTGAAATACCCATTTTTCAGCAGCGGCAGTAAAACAAAATCTGTATTTCTCAGCCAATTGCCATGTCGTGTGAAGCCTGCTAGAAAGCTGGTGATACTAAGCAGTAGAGTGCAGAAACAAAGTAGAGAAGACAGGATTTGTTGCTCTGTTTTTTATGTTGATAGCACTGACACCATACCAGGTATCTCTGGAGAATTTTATCCGTTTGTGGTATTAGTCTATTAGTTGTAGTAGTAGTTTGTAGTTCCTTACAAATGAACAATTCTGTGATGATGTAAGTAACAAAAAAGTTTTATGGTGAGAGGAACTTATTTCTATATCAGCACAGATTGAAAAAAAATATTTGTCTGGGAAAAGATTTGTGAAGACTTTTATGACATGTTTCATAACAGATTTTTTTTTTAAAATCATTCATTAAAAAGTCATTGTATCAAATACTTAAGCCTGACTAGATTTTTTTAGCCTGTTTATTGAATATGACTTACCCTTCAAATACCAGAACAATACCCTTGAATAACCAGAACAAGAATAAAATTTCACCAAATTCAAATATAATTTCCAATTTCCTTAACTAACAATAAGGATAATTTTTGCATACATCACTGTGCTTCAGACCTCATCTTTGTTTGCCTTATAATCCAAATATCCTAACCAGGAGTTTTGTTCTGTTTTCATGGGAATGCATTAACCAATGGAGAGCTAAAGTACTTTGCAACTATGTCCCCCTTTATAAAAGCATTTGATGTAATTAGAACACTTCATTGATTAGGAATTGCTTTACAGATCATAGGGTAGCTATGTTTAAAATTTTAATTAGGTAAATCTGCACACAGCATGGCTCTTTCAGTCTGAACTTAGATTAGATTCTGTGTTTGTGTCAAAATAACTGTACAATGACTGGAGTCAGGGAGAAGATGTGTAACCTTAACTAACCGAGGTGAAGTGTTAAATTATTATTTTACTTTATACTATGATCATTTTCCCATTTCTTAATATCAGAAGCCAGAACTGACACTTTATTTGCTTCATATGAAGCATTCAATAACAGTAAAAATTATGTTTAATAGTTTAGTGTAGTTGTTAAAAAAAATATTTAATGTGTATATTTATTAATTCTTTGGAAACTCCATTACCTTTTAACAATTCCAAGCCAAGCATATTTACAGTGAATCAATAACTCTTTTTCAGCTGGGAAAAATGAATGCACTGTGTGTGTTTTTATCAGTGTAAGTGTGATCAATATCTTTATTCATGTGGTTTTTGTCTGTGGAAATGTATTTCGATCTGTGAATATAAATCCACCCTCCAGCATGCTTGTGAAATGTCAATTGATTTTGGAGAAGGAAACTTATGGGTAAAAATATCAGTATAATTGATCTAGAATGTAGATATGTATCTCCAGCAGTAAGTAATACGGTTGTACTCATGCCAATGTTTGGTGCAGGAATATTCTCTCAGTGCAGCATTGAGGAATCAGCAGTTGATTTAGCTAGGTATGTTTACATTTTAGAAAGCTATACATGGAAGTCAAAGCGATATAATTAATTCCCATACTGGTTTTTGAACACTGAATCATCACTACCTGTTGTAATAACACCAGAGTTATAAATTATGAACACCAGAAAATGTAAAGGCTATAGAAAATCCTAGATGAGCTATTAAGAACTGTCTTTGTAAGTCAATGATTACAGATCTACCTTTTTCACATTACCTTGGTTTCAGCATGTACTGGTTGTAACATACCTTACCTCTTCAGAAATATCCTCATAAATAATCCTGCTAAAGTATACTCCAGCTAAAATTTTGTATTCAAGTAGAGAGTGTAGAAGGCTGTTTTGCAATACACTTTCAACACACACGTATGAAATCGTGGAACACTTTAATGTTCTTGCAGTCCTAACAAGTTATAAATCTATGTTCATTATAAATGCCTAATTCCTGTAAAACTGTAAGAGTGTTCCTTAACTTTAACTTGAAATCTAGTTCTTTAGTAACAGTTGAAGGTATGTGTGGAAGGAATAATTGTTGTTAGCTGCAGAATAAATGACATCTGCAAGCTTTTGATCAGTGCTTTCAGTGTCAATTTTGTCCACCAATGTAGCAATAAGCTACTGGGTATTTAATGATAAATTAACTCTCTTATAGCTTAAGAACAGTGGTGCTTCACAGAATTGTTATTCTTTTCTTCTTAGAATCATAAAATCATTTAGGTTGGAAAAGACCCTTAAGATCATCTAGTCCAACCGTGAACCTAACACTGCCAAGTCCACCACTAAACCATGTCCCTAAGCGCCACATCTACATGTCTGTTAAATACCTCCAGGGATGGGGACTCAACCACTTCCCTGGGCAGACTCTTCCAGTGCTTGATAACCCTTTCAGTGAATAAATTTTTCCTAATACCCAATTTAAACCTCCCCTGGCGCAACTTGAGGCCATTTCCTCTTGTCCTATCGCTAGTTACTTGGGAGAAGAGACCGACACCCACCTCACTACAACCTCCTTTCAGGTAGTTGTAGAGAGCGATGAGGTCTCCCCTCAGCCTCCTCTTCTCCAGGCTAAACAACCCCAGTTCCCTCAGCCGCTCCTCATAAGACTTGTTCTCCAGACCCTTCACCAGCTTTTTTGCCCTTCTCTGGACACACTCCAGCACCTCAATGTCTTTCTTGTAGTGAGAGGCCCAAAACTGAACACAGTATTCGAGGTGCGGCCTCACCAGTGCCGAGTACAGGGGGACGATCACTTCCCTACTCCTGCTGGCCACACGATTTCTGATACAAGCCAGGATGCCATTGGCCTTCTTGGCCGCCTGGGCACACTGCCAGCTCATGTTCAGCCAGCTGTCGACCAACACCCCCAGGTCCTTTTCCGACAGGCAGCTTTCCAGCCACTCTTCCCCAAGCCTGTAGCGCTGCATGGGGTTGTTGTGGCCCAAGTGCAGGACCCGGCACTTGGCCTTGTTGAATCTCATACAGCTGGCTCCGGCCCATCGATCCAGCCTGTCCAGGTCCCTCTGTAGAGCCTTCCTACCCTGGAGCAGATCAACACTCCCGCCCAACTTGGTGTCGTCTGCAAACTTATTGAGGGTGCACTCGATCCCCTCATCCAGATCATTGATAAAGATATTAAACAGAACTGGCCCCAATACAGACCTCTGGGGAACACCACTCATGACCAGCCACCAGCTGGATTTAACTCCACTCACCATAATTCTTTGGGCCCAGCCACAAAGATATAAAAAGATATAACCTTTCAATTTGTGGCATAAGTAGGTTTTTTTGTCAGGACAAAATTTATTACTTGATTCTTTCTACCAAGAAAGTACTGAGTTTTGTCTGCCCTGCCCTTTCTTTCCAAATTTTTTGGTTCAGGAGGTGCTATGTCATAAGGTGCTTTACAATCTGGTACCTTAAATATGCTACCAACTTTAATTCTAACTTTAAGTTGCATTAATTTAATACTTACCTTTTTCTTCTTTAAAAATACAAATGCTCCCTCCCCTCAACTTTTTCTAAATTTCCCAAGGAATGCAAAGAAAATGCAGAGGAGATCATGGGAGATTAAGTCACATTTCTAGGGTTCTGTGTCTTTTTTTCAACTTTTATTGTTAGATATTTATTGGTCAGAAGACTATAAAAAACACCAGTTGTTTTTCTATTATCAGGCATAAAACATACTTCACAATGCTTACTACAAATATTTTCTTCTCTGCCACCAAACCCAGAATTTTTGCCATTTTATTCAAACCATCTGAATCTTCAAATCTTATGCATAGTAGCAAAAGTGCACATAAAATCACATCCCACCTGCATATCAGGTTCAGTTCTCTAACAAAGCTTGTTACAATGTGAATATTTTTAAGTCCTTTAATAATTTGACTATTTCAGACATCTTAGAATGTGTGACTTGACTTTTTCTTCCCTGTAGACTCTGAATATATTCACTGGCTCTGAATATATTCACTGTGATTAGGCTTCTGCTTGTTTTGCTTAGTGTTAAAAACCAATGCAATTTGTCTGTTTATCATTAATATTTTAAAGAGCTCATATTCTCTTATTTCAGAATTACTGTACTTCAGGCAGTACACACTTGTTAAAGGGAAGAGTATTTTAATCATTTTGGAACAGTTAACTTCCTAGACATTCATTCACTCAATAAAAGCATCACATAAATTGTAATACAACTTCTGTCTCTTTTTTAGTTAAAAAAATTCTGTTCTCTTTTAGATTATTGTTTTGTAAATCTCCATTTTTTTAAATTCAGTGGTGTTTTCAAGCTCCATCCCTCCCAGAAAAAAAGTCCAAACATCTAAGGGTCCATCTGTGGAGCAAGACTGGAGGACACTTCTACCTCTTTTCTGGAAGAATGAAAGACTCCTTCCCCAAAGAGGACTCATCAACACATTTAGTAGTTTCAATCTAGAAAGAGCTCAGTGACAAACTTGTTTATTGTTTCTCAAGAATGAGTAGCACTTTCTGAAAATTAAAAAAAAAGGGTCTTCAGAAAATGTAGAGAGAATTAGAAAACAGTAACAAATTTTAAGAGAACCCAACACCAGTACTACGTCACTGTGAAAAGGAGGGTAGATGGATCTTATAGCATACGATGAGGTAAATCTGAATGAAAGCAGAAAAAAATATTTACTTTCACTCTTCCGTATTCACTCTCACAGCTTTGTCAGGTATGTCATGTGAGCTAAAGCTGATATACTATGTAACAAAGCATGTGCTTGCTAAGATTTTGTGATGAGTAATAAGTAAGTTAAAACTAAGATTTTCTTTTTCCTTTGAATACTTCTTGGCAGTACTGACAATAATCATGTGCCCTGTATGCCTCCGGGGAACCCTTCCACATTTACCACAGAGAGTATACGGTAAGCAAAGAGTGTCATGAGTTAGACTGATTTCTTATTATATATGCATGTTTACTTGTGTGTGTCAATGATTATAATTTTCAGATGGGGAGAGAATTTCTTCTTTAAATTTCTTTCTTTAAAGAAATATATAAAAATATATTTTGTATGTACATGTGCTGGTTTTGCCTGGGGTAGAGTTAATGTTTTTCATAGTAGCTGGTATGGGGCTGTGTTTTGGATTTGTGCTGGAAACAGTGTTGATAACACAGGGATGTTTTAGTTACTGCTGAGCAGGGCTTACACGGAGTCAAGGCCTTTTCTGCTTCTCACCCCACCCCACCAGCGAGTAGGCTGGGGGTGCACAAGAAGCTGGGAGGGGGCACAGCCAGGACAGCTGACCCCAACTGACCAAAGGGATATTCCACACCATGTGACGTCATGCTCAGCATATAAAGCTGGGGGAGAAGGAAGAGGGAGGACGTTCGGAGTGATGGCGTATGTCTTCCCAAGTAACCGTTACACATGATGGAGCCCTGCTTTCCTGGAGATGAGATGGCTGAACACCTGCCTGCCCATGGGAAGCAGTGAATGAATTACTTGTTTTGCTTTGCCTGTGTGCGCGGCCTGGCTTTACTTATTAAACTGTCTTTATGTCAGCCCACGAGTTTTCTTATTTTTACCCTTCCAATTCTCTCCCCCATCCCACCGGGAGGGGAGTGAGCAAGCGGCAGTGTGGTGCTTAGCTGCTGGCTGGGGTTAAACTACGACAGTACCATCTAGTTATTTGATCTGACTTGCTTTATAAAAAAATCCAATCTTTTCCAGCCTCAAGGAACTTGTGTTTTTATAGGATGATTCTCCGCAATTTCAGTGTACATTTACAGATTTGAATTAGTTGTACCTGAAAAGCCATTAAGTTGTGACTACCTTATTTTAAGTACTATTTTAAGAATCTTCTGCTTTTATTGCTCAAAAAAAATAAACTGATCTGTACTGGAAATTCTGTCCATACATCTGAAAGATGAGTTCCCATGGTCTGACCAACCTTCCTTTCTAACATTTCTTCCTTTTCTCTTTCTGGGTTACTGTACTTTACATTATCCTTTGCATCATAGCAATTCAGTAATATATGCAGTTCCATAGCAAATTCTCGTCAAAGATCTCATTTTTAATGCATTCATTTCTTTCTCATGGTTTTTCCAACATGAGTGCTGCTGAAACCTAATTGTTTCAATTTTGGAAATTTTTCATTCCTTGAATTCAAGCTTAAACTGTAGTAGCTTTATCTCTGAGCAATACATTTTTTTAAAAGCTCACTTGTTACAGTCTGCATGTGTTCAGGCTTGTGACAAATAGCCTATCACTAGTCAGACTGGCAACACCTCTGCCCATAGGGTTTTTTCCTAATCACTTACATAAATTCTGAAGAACATAGTTAACTTCAGAGCTCATCGGTTGCCTCATCAGTTATCAGAATCATTAATTAAATGTCTTTTGGGGCTTATCTGTGAAAGATTTTAGTGTCAAAGTTTCTGTTTAGAAAATAAATCCCAGCCTCTGGGTGTGAAATCAAGCCTTATTTGATGATGACAAAGTATCAGCAGAAATTCATTTAGTTTGCACAGTTGTCAAGACAAATTCAGGAAATAGTTACCAGCATGTTCATGTCTGGTGGTTGTTTTAAGGGTTCGGGTATCTGGGGAGTGGGGATGAGGGGAGAGCAGGAGGAGGGGAGAACTGGAGGTTTTTTGTGGTGGTTCAATTTGTGCGACTTTGGGGTTTGGGGTTTTGTGGGTTTGTTTGGTTTTTATTTGGGCTGTGTACATCAATAGAGTTGTACTGAGATACTTCTTCTACACTGCCTTAAGCAAATTTCTCATTGTCTGACTCAGTATTTCTTACAGATGAACTTTGCATTATGGCATGGTGATCAACAAGTAGTTACTGTTGAATGAATAACAAACTTTAGTCTATATTTTTACCTATCAGTCATGTCTTAGCATAGATATGCTAAAGTATAGATTATTTGTGTATACTTTGTTTTGTTCTCCATATTGAACTATGCATTCAAATGTTCACCAATCCACCTGATCTTCCATTCAAAATGTAATCCCCAAGTTAATGAACTAGTTGTCCTCTGACAAAATAGTTCTTTCCAACTCTGTCCTTTTAATCAAGCCCAGGTAGTGAGAAAGGGAAGAGTGGTAAAGGAGAAAAAGAGAATGATGTTAGGGAGGCTGTGGTGGGTTGACCTTGGTGGGATGCCGGGTGCCCACCAAGCTGCTCTATCACTCCCCTCCTCAGCAGGATGGGGGGGAGATAATAAGATGGAAAAAAACTCGTGGGTCAAGAAGATAAAGGCAGTTTAATAAAGCAAAAGCAAAGGCTGCACACAGAAGCGAAGGAAAACAAAAGATTTATTCTCTACTTCCCATCAGCAGGCCATGTCCAGCCACTTCCCAGGAAGTAGGGCTTCAGTGTGCGTAGCAGTTGCTCTGGAAGACAAATATCCTAATAACAAATGCCCCCCCTCCTCCTCCTTTCCCTTAACTTTTACTGCTGAGCAGATGTCATATGGTATGGAATATCCCTTTGGTCAGTTTGGGTCAGCTGTCCTGGCTACATCCCCTCTCAAGCTCTTGCCCACCCCCAGCCTACTGGGTGAGGCAGGGAATGTTGGAGAGACAGCCTTGGTGCTGTGCGAGCACTGCTCAGCAGTAGCCAAAACACTGGTTTGTTACCAACACCTTTCTAGCTACCAATACAAAGCACAGCACTATGAGGGCTGCTATGGGGAAAATTAACCCCATCTCAGCCAGACCCAATACAAAGAGGAATCCCACTTCATCTGCGAGAGCACTAAGGCAGAGTTAATGCTTAGGAGAATACAGAAACCTAAAGAGGAATTTGCAAGAAAGTGTTACTTTTGTATAGATCTCATATTGTCAAATTATAGTGCAATTATACTGGTTTTGTAGAATACAATTGCAACGTCTTGATTGTTTTAATGATTGAATGCTGCAGAAATTTCATCCCCAGGTGAGAAAATGGCAACATGGAAGTTCACAGCTTCAAACTTTGGGACTGTCTTATGCTATTGTGGCAGAAACTGCTAAGCACTAATATTAATTTCAGGTTCTAGACATTTGTTCCTGAACAGAAACATCAGAAGAGTCCCACATCTCTAGAAGTAGTATTAAACAAAATTTTTATACAGAGACTACTTACCACCTTGAAGGCTGTCCTGAATATGCAAGCAGAAGAGGTCCATGATTAAAACTAAGTGTGGCAGTCTAGTAGACCCATTCTGATTTTTAATGCAGTTCTTTAAAGCTCCTCTTATTCATGCTGAAGAAGCTTCTATCGTCAACCACTCCGGCTGGTACAGACTGCATATTTTTGTATATAAATGTTTTTGCCTTGTATTCTGGATGTGAGATTGCAAACTTGAGTTGATATAGCAATTATTGCAATTTTTTTACCCTTTGTATATGCTAGCTCCAGTATTTTTGCTGAGGTTTTGAGGCTGCCAGCTTGAGACAAAGTGAAAACTGACTTGCATTTTTTGTTGCTACCCTTCAGGGGATTGTATGCAAATGCTAAACTGCCTGCAACCAGGTCTATAACTCACCACTGAAGCTGGTGTGAAAGTAGTGAACGACAACGAAAGCAGGTATCGGGTAAGAAACTGACTTAGTGGTGGACATCTCCATAGTAACAAAGTTGCCAGGGTTTCTGAAGAAGACTCATTCAAACCCACTCCCCAAACAACAACAACAACAAAGACTAAAATGTGTTTAAAAAAATCTCTTGCTGATGGTGGAAGCTTGCTGGAATATGGCATTATAGTGAAGTGACTCCAATGTGCAGCAAGAAATGTATGAAAAGTAAATTGTTGTGCTATGTGTTGTGGGGAACAAAAAACAGATTAGAGGTCTTCATCTATGTCCATTTTAACAGTAAGTATGATTTTTACCTATTTGAAATAAGTCAATTTCAATATAAATTTGAATGCAAAGAGATCATGTTCACAAGGATTTGAACTGTATTTTGTGGAGGAGGTGTTTGTGGATTGGAATTGATATCTAATTGCGGTAAGGTGCACACATTTCCTGAAACAAACCTGAAGGTTTTATTTGTTTCATGTATCCTCATAATCTGATACAAAACTGCAAATTGTTGTTGTGTGGATCAGACATGCAAGTGATTTGGCCCCTGAAACAAAAAAAACCCAACCCTAACTGAAGCAACAACATAGACTCATGTGAGAATAAGGATTCATTTTGTGTTTGCCAAAAACTAGAAACTTGGGGTTAGGGGGAAGGAAGTGGGAGTTAAATAATAATAATAACAACTTTTTTTTTTCTAGATTTTCTGATTAAAAAGGTGCTTCATCAGGATCAGACAAAAGTAGTTGTGAAATTAGTAAAGATTAGTGAGGGATCTTGAGCTATATAGTCTTTAGGCATGAAAGATACAGATTCAAATACTTGCTATGAATTGAGAAAAGACAGGAATGGATCCTGGTACGTGTCTCAGGTAACTTCTCAAAGTCACAGAAGCTCATAGGGGACTGGGGCTGGGAGGGCGCCACGCTATTTTCTCTGCCATCCCTTTTATAAAAGTTACACAGAAGTTATCAAACTTCCTTAAGGCAAACAAATATTAAGATAACTGTTTCTTTTAGAGAAATATGGGAATTGAGGTGAGGGGATGGTGTACATTTTAAATGTTTTCCTTTCTTTCAGTTTAGTCATAATTCACCATTTTGACACAATTCATTAGATAGTCTGTTCCAACCACAGTTACAACTTTTATGAAAAATAAGCTGCTTCAAGAAAAACGTTGTCCAACTATATTCAGATTTTAATTAAAAAAAAATAAGCAGATAATCCCTGTGCACAGGAACACTCTACTCTTTTCAGCAATGGAATCAGCACATAGTGTAAGGTCATTGCAGCTTCTGTTTCTCAGTGTAAAATTTCTGTAGGACTCCTTTACATACCAACCTTGTCAAGGGCTTTTTTTCCAGAGGGAAGCGGAGCAAGTCAAATGACAGAAAAGGACAGTCTTAGCTTTCATAAACAAGAAGTGTCCATTTTTGTACAGGGTGCAGGTGCCCAGGCGCTGACAGGGGGCTGCAGGGCGGCCTCTGTGAGGAGAGGCCGGGGCTGCCATGTGCCGGACACAGCCGGTTCCATCCGGCTCCAATGGACCCACCGCAGGGCACGGCCGAGCCCCACAGCCACGATGGCGGTGCCTTGGGGAAAGCCTGTGTAAGAAAGGGCAAAACGCTGCCCGGCAGCGAGGGGCGAGGGAAAAAGTGTGAGAAACAGCCCTGCGAGCCCCAAGGGGAGAGGGGGAGGAGAGGGAGGAGGTGCTCCAGGCACCCGAGCAGGGATCCCCTGCAGCCCCTGGATAGACCACGCTGGAGCAGGTGGATGTGCCCTGAGGGAACTGCAGCCTGTGGAGAGCCCACACTGGAGCAGGTTTATCATGAAGGACTGCAGCCCATGGGAAGGACCCATGCTGGAGCAGGGGAAAAGTGTAAGAAGGAAGGAGTGGCAGAGAGGAACTGTCACGAACTGACCACATTCCCTATCCCCCTGTGGGGCTTGGCGAGGAGGAGGTAGAGGAATCAGGAATGAACGAGTGAAGTTGAGCCTGGGAAGAGGAAGGGCACAGGTCTTTGTTTCTCACCAGCCAACTCTATTTTTAATTGGCAATAAATTAAATTTCCCTAGGTCAAACCTGTTTTGCCAGTAATGGTAATTGTCAAGTGATCTCCCTGTCTTTATCTCAACCCACAAGCTTTTTCATCTTATTTTCTCCCTCTGTCCTGTTTGAGGAGGGGGATTGAGAAAACAGCTGGGTGGGAGCCAGCTGGCCAACATCAGCCCACTACAGAAGCTGGTTGTTCTCTCAGTTTGGGTGGTAGTTTCTCTGAGGTTTCCTAGCAGAGAAAAAATCAAGTACATTTATGAATAGATTATGTAACAGTATGACATTATGAGTATCGCTTTTGGCCTCATAAAATATAGAGGCTTTTGACCAAATGGTGTAACCTGTACTGCCCAATAATCCTTGACAATTAAAGAGTAGGTAAACGCTGGCAGCCTAGGACCTTGGTAGGAAGAAATCAATGTAAGCAAGGATGTTAGCACTGTAACATTTGAAGTGCCCTCTGTAATCTTTCTGATTAACTGGAGACTAGAAAAACATGTCTTCATTAGAAACATGTTATTGTCAATAAAAGCCATTTCCAAAAAATCCCCGTGAAAAAATTTGAAGGTACAAAGTGAAAAATTTTAGAAAAAAAACTTTATGTTTTCAAATGCTAAGCTACGTGTATTTAAATTCTCACAAAAATATGGCTTTGGGGACAAATATTTTAAAATTAATAACTTCATTTTTGTGTGGAAATGAAATAAGCATTTAATATTTTAGACTCAAATATGACTAAAGTGAAAACATTTTTGGTTAAACTATTACTTTCACTTTTTTGCTACAAGGTGTTCAAGAAAGAATTGAAATAACTGATTGGAAAACAATTTTACTGCATTTAGTTACAACAAATCTGCTTTTGTTCTGATGAATTCTGCAGGAAAGTTATGCTTCAAAACTTATTGGTAAAGAAAATTAATTCCCAGGTTTGACCTGCCTTTATAAGAATGCAACTCTTGTTTCCTCCTCCCTCCGCTCCCCTTCTCACCCACAAAGTCTGGGCCCAAGTCTCTTTTCTGTTTTTCAATAGATATTTAATTAAAGAGATGCTACTTCTGTTATACTGTTCTTTAGAAGTATTCTGATAAACCAAAGAGAATACATGGAATAAGCTGAATGATTAGAACGTGACTGTTCTTAAAGCTACCGCTTTCATCATGAATGTCACTTTGTAAAATTGCTGCAATCATACAGAACACTCTTGAAAAGGTAATATAAAAAGTTCTTCATGTTAGTGACTGGAGAGGAAGAAAACTCAAAAAACCCAAAGTCACCCAAAATTGCAAAGTTTAAAAAATACTATGCAAAGAAGTAAAAAGGTTAAGTTCAACAATTTCATATTGACTTCATTTGATTGCTACTTTGACCTGGAACATGAGTACAGTGTCTCTAATGACTTAGCTATTACTACCTCTGTTTGCATTGGATGCTTTGAAAAATCCTGACAAAAGGTCGTAACAGTAGTGGCCTAGAAATAAGTAGCTTTTTGAAAAAAGCATGCTATTTATTTATTTGTTAAAAAAACAGTGGGAAAAATCTCACATTTCTTGTGAGTCTCTAAAAGTATTGAAAGAAATCCACGCAATTAAAAGTCTTAAATGCCTTTTGCTCCTATCATGTCATGAACAAGGAGACAAAAAAGACTTACCTGTCGCTTTTTGAGACCACAGTTTACTAAATCATTTTCTTTTTAAATATCTTGTCTCTCTTCTTACGTTATGCTTTTCTCTCCACAAAATATGAGGGGTGTTTTTGGGAGGAGGGTGTTCTTACTAGGTTCACAAGGATCATCCAACAAGTCTGCTGGCTTTGAAGGAGTTTTTGCTACATGCCAGAGCTTACATCTGATTGCAGCTACTTTGGAGCTGTGGAAGGTTTTTGAGAAAAGAACTGACAAGCTGATTACATTCTCTGTTTCTACAAGCTTATGGTCCCTCAGTCTATTTTTTCCTCTCATTTTTTTCAAAGTAGAAGTGACATATGAAATCATGAAGGGTTTTTCGGTGTTTTTCTGGCAGGGGAAACAGGGAGAGGGAAAAGAGTATTAAAGTATGCCCAAAGAACTGCAAAAAAGAACATAGAAAATTTTGATTGTCTAGACTTTACTTCTAAAACCTTGTATTACCCTGCATTTAACTATTCCCTCTAATATCTAGATATACAAATAAACACAGATAGGGAAAAAGAAAAATTAATGTATTGCCCTTCTCACAAAGCTACTGATCTAATCAGCAGCTGTTTCACATATGAGTGTGTTTCACACAATTCAATCTTTCCATACTTGGTAATCAGTTCTGAACTGGTTACACTAGTTAGGTAAGTCATCTTAGGATTTAACAGTTCCGTGAAAAATCCAGTTCAGTGCTAAGTCACAATAAAAAAGTCATAATTTTTAGACTTAGGAGGCAAAGATAGGAAACAAAAAACTTGCTGGGTTGCTGAATTAATTCTCTGTGGGAAAAATCTAATTAGATTAGGACTTCCTAGGCTGGCAAAGCGATGCCTGAGAGGGTTAGGTCTTAAAAATCATGAACTGATAAGATGAATGAGGAACAAACACTCACTGTTTCTTCCCATACAAGAAATGAGAAAAAAGAAACTAGGAATTGGCAGACCCAAGCAGACATTAAGTTACTTTGCAATCTGTGTAGCAAAGATGAGCAACTTGGAACCAGAGTATAGTGGGTGTGGACTGAAAATCTGGTGGTCAAATTTATAGAAGAAAAGTCCAACAGGTCTACTAAATCATGAATCTGTAGCAAGAAACTGCTCCAAGGTCCTGTAGTTTTGTCATTATTCCTAGGGGAAGGTTACCCCTGCTTTTCTAGCTGCACAAGAACTTCAGTTTTACATTTTATGTCTTCGGGCCTATTTTACATATGTACTTAGGTCTTTTGTATAGCAGGCAAAGGCTTTGAAATGTGACACTCAAACATCAGAAAAGTTAAAAATACATAGAACATTTTAATATCTGGAGGGTTTTTTTTGTTTGAAGATCTCAAGATTTTTTACTGCTTATTGGAAATATACGGAAAGACTAATGTAGTCTTCTAGAGCAGCTGAGCGCTGCTCAGGTTTGGGATTTGATTAATATATCTGCACTCTTATGAAAACTAATGGTATAAATATCTGATGAAAGATGTCTGCCTACAGTAGGTGATGTGAATAGCTCTGTAGAGAGCTCTGTACAGAACCTCTGATAGCTTGTCATCAGACTTAATAGTCTTCTTTTTCTAAATGGGAGCTCAGGGTTGGGAGCTTCCTTTCCCCATGTTTGTGAGGGATCTTACAGCTACCTGTAAGACCGTTGTGGGGTGCAGGCTGGTACTATATATGTTTCCTTGTCTTTAAGTTGATGCTGAAAATAAGATGCAGAGCGTGCAATCAAGACTGTCCTGTTAGACTGTCCTAGTCATGACAAATTCAACAAGACCCAGGCTTTGGAGCACAGACTGCATAAGCCCCATGCTCTTAGAGATCACAGCTACTGCAGAAAGAGCAAGGACATCAGTAAGAGCAATGGGGTATTGCTCTTGAAAGGAGGTGATTATTATCTGGTGCAGAGGAGTAGTCAGCAGGATGCCAGTGATAAAAGGGCTGGTGGTAGTTTTATGACAAAGACTTGTGGATGTCATGGGGGTGGTCATACAAGTGCTAGCTGTGCTGATAAAACTGTGGCTATTGTTCATAGGATGTGAAGCAAAACACACAAACAAGGACATTAATTAGTACAGCTAAGCAAGTTTTTTGGGGGGTGCAACAGTAAGAAAATGGTTTTAACATTCGAAGACCATGACTGTTTTTGAGGTGTAGCAGGCAGGATGGTGGTGATAAAAGGGCTTATATATTATATAACTTATATACATTGTGTATCATATAAACTATATATTACATAAATTATATATTAATATATAAAATTATGTATCTATGTATAAGTGAATATGTATTTATACATAACTGTATACTCCTTTATACATATTTTTGTGTGTGTGTATATAGTATATAAATGTATATATTTTTACATCTGCGCACTTCTGGGTCCAAAGGAAGGGGCAGCCAATCACAGGGCTGCCTGAGAACATGCTGGTATGACAGTGTCAGGAAATGGCTGTCAGCCAGTCACAACACAGCATGAAAACACGTGGTGAATGATGCTTTCAAAAGTGGCATCCTCCGTGTGTGTAATGACAGGGGGCTTCCTTTTCTGATGTACTTCTGGGTATACCAGGAGGGGCAGCTTGTCCTGCAGGCCAATCACCGGGCTGCCTGAGAGCACATAAGTATGACGGTGTCAAGAAATGGCTGCCAGCCAAAGGAGCACAGAACAGTATGATGTTTAAAAACATGGCAGCTCCCTGCCACAAAATAGTGGAGCCCTTTCATAAAATGGCAGCCAAAACAAAATGGTGGCCCCTGTGTATGTAGGGGAAGGGTCTTGGTCTGAAATACTTCTGGGTAAACTGGGGGGTGGAGGGGGAGCAGTCTTGTCAGCCAGTCACATCAGAACATGTGACTGGAAGAAGGGGAGTGACTTCCAGGGCAAATGGCCCTTGAGGCTGTTGGGAGGGGGTGGGATTTTTGCCAGAAGCTGAGGAGTCGGGCACCTGTCACTTCTTATCTGGTACATCAGTAGTACCTATACAACTAGCACTTCCTGGGTACGGGTGTACAAGAGATGGCAGTCTACCTGGAAGAGCTGCTAAATCGTACTGGGGGAAGGAACTGAGATGGGTGAAGTTATGACAAATCACATCAAAAGCTGTCATCTGAATACCCTTGGGTGAACTGGCTTCTGTTTAAACAAAATACTTGTTTTCTATATTAACTGATATATCCAGTAGTTTTGTAGCTGCCTGTTTTGCAATTATTAGGGGGTCGGTGGGGGGTAATGTCGTCATGACAGATGTATGCTATTTTTTGTTTGATCTTTAATAGCTCAATAGTCTTAGTGCATCACCGAGTGAATATCAACCAAGATATTTGCCAGTTAAGGCATGTTTTATGAACACATATGCCATTATGGAGATGAGGAAAATTCACTTCTAGTGATCAGTACAAGGACTTTCAGCACTTTGAACTTTGATTTTAAACACTCAGGCCAGTGTCGCTTAGGACAGCAGTTACTGAAACCCGTAAAGCAGGAATAATGTAAGAAGGAGAAAAAGAACAAGATAAACGTATTTCCTTTAGTAAGAATGCCTTGGCTCTTACCTTGTTTACCATAAAGAGAACAAAAGAGGAACACTTCCATGTTCTTTGGAAATAAGAAGTAGGTGGGGATGTAAGAAGAGGTACAGAAGATGCAGAAAGATCACAATTACAAAGACTGCAGAACAGCAAAGGAGTAAGTCAGAAATGCCCTGCTATAAGCAGTGTTTTGGTATGTCCAGACACTGATACGTTATGTTTTTTTTTTTCTTTTGTATGATTAAAAGTATATTTTCTTCCTTTGTAAAAAGGCAACGTATATTTGGTGCCCCAAGAAGTAACATACAGAAGAGTGTAACTAATAATTTATCCATTATTAAATGGCAGGCTGATGCAGTAAGATACATGCATACACCACCTGTTTGTCTGCTGCAGATACTTAGTGGGTTTGCCTGCTGCAGTAGGTTTAGATTCTTGAGCCTTAGGACCAAGATTTTGTCAAGATTTACTTCTGAATTTGGTTGTACCACAGAAACGTATGGTTTTGTAGTAGTATCATGGTGCTAGATTTTGCATAGGAAAAAAGGAGTCGAGGTATTATTTCAGTTTAACTCTGACAGAGTTTTTGCTTCTCAAATGTAAAAAATAATCTGGGTTGTAGATTGGGTCTGCTGTAACTAAGGTTTACATCACTGGGAGAAAGGCTGGGGGGTGTGTGTTTGAATAAGAATGACAAGTTTAAGTACTTGAAATAAAAGGTTGTTATCCAAGGTGCAATAAGGCAGCCTTTGCCTCCGTTTCTTTTAACATTAAAGCCATTGAGTATGGTATTGAATCTCTAATATGTGTAACAACAATGTTCTACCACCATCATTGTATCATGCAAAATACAGATGGTAGGATATTATGAGTACTTTAAAGCTCATTACGCATACTGTGCAAAACATCTTGGGAGACTTAGGAAAGCCAAGTGGTGAACAAGTGCTCTAATGAGAAATCTACTGTTGTGTCACAATACCAGTCTTGCAAATCTGCCTGCATGTCAAGACCTTTCTGGAAATGGAAGAAGAGAGCTCAGGATAGAGTCTCTTGCCTTTTACTAGGTCATTTGCACAAAGATACTTCTCTATAACATGAAAATTTTCTGTCAGCATGTTACTTCTGAGGGTCTTAAATATTCTCTCTTACTGCTAGGAATTCATAAAAAAGTTCACATTTTTTGAAATAAATTGCCATTTCCAGTTTGGCAGCTGGTTTCCTAGGATTACCTATTTTTATAAGCAACTTTTACACTAAGGTTGTTACACAGCTTGTGGGTTTTTTTTGTTTGTTTGTTTGGGGTTTTTTTTGTAGTGATGTTATTACTTAGCTCTGCACTTTGTCTTTTGAAGACTTGTCAGTATTTCAGGTGCCATTAACAGCCAGCCAGCCCTGAGCTTTTTTCTTCTGTTTATCAAAGTGTTTGTAATCTATTATCAGAAAAATTTTGATGGTTTCATAGATGCCCCAAAAAACTCGGGCAATGTACTGACCATCAGATAAGGTCAAATAGGTACTAAGGGGAAACTTTAATATTGTGTTTTAACTTACTTTTGTCAGAACGCATACTTACTGACAGAAACTAAAGGGAGGTGAAGCTAGTCCCAGCATGAGATGGGAGTGAATACATGGCTCAGCCCAACGTAGAGTATAAAAACTAGAGAACTAGCAAAGTAATTTTGAAGAGTGCAACGTGCTTGAGCTGGCTTTAACCCCTGTATTCCTTCCTGGAGATTGGAGAAACCCAGCGTCGTGACAGTGAGCATATTATTGGGAATCACATTGGTATTGTGATTGAATTGTGTACTGGAATTGCTGTATTTTGCTATCTGTAACTTGCATTTGTATTGTGTTTTCAGTATATTTTGTATCTCTCCGTGTCCTGGTTTCGGCTGGGATAGAGTTAATTTCCTTCCTAGTAGCTGGTACAGTGCTGTGTTTTGGATTTAGGGTGAGAACAATGTTGATAACACACCGATGTTTTAGTTGTTGCTGAGCAGTGCTTACACTAGTCAAGGACTTTTCAGCTTCTCATGCCCTGCCAGTGAGAAGCTGGGAGGGAGCACAGCCAGGACAGCTGACCCAAACTGGCCACAGGGATATTCTATACCATGTGACATCATGCTCAGTATATAAACTGGGGGGAGTTGGCAGGGGGGTGGTGACTGCTGCTCAGGAACTGGCTGGGCATCGGTTGGCAGGTGGTGAGCAATTGCATTGTGCATCACTTATTTTGTATATTCTTTTATATTATTATTATTATTATTATTATTATTATTATTATTATTATTATTATTATGTTCCCTTCCTTCTCTGTCTTATTAAACTGTCTTTATCTCAACCCACGAATTCTACTTTTTTTTTTTCCCGATTCTCTTCCCCTATCCCACCGGGGGGGAGTATGCGAATGGCTGTGTGGTGTTTACCTGCGTGCTGGGTTAAACCATGACACTGCTAAATCAGAAATCCCATGTAACATCAAATATCTTCAAATAAGTAAATTTGATATTAAATGTTACACTCTCCACGCATGGAATATTTCAAAGAACCTGGTCAGAGAGAATTGGACTCTGACATGCCATAATGAAAGAATGAAAAGACAATGTTTTCTCTCATTTTTTCCACCATGTTAAAGACACTTGCATTAAGTGCAATCAAATATTTGAAAACATCTTGGAGCCTATTAAAAGCAACCCCCCAAAACATACAGATTTCTACTTCCCATTTTGACATGGAAATACCAAACGATTGGTTTGTTAGAATATTTGTAGAGCATATAGACCTGTGTTCTGTTTCATTTGTCCTTCAATAATTATTCTAGGGCTTTTCTTTCTAGGTAGGGGAACTTCTGCTACGAATGCAAATTTTCAAATCTGTGCTGTAGTAAAGATTTTCAAACAATGACTTTAGTCTTCACTTGCATTTGCTTGAGGAAGTGGAGGAGGCCGTGGGGAGATGGGAGAAGCATCAGAAGTGCTGCTCTGCCTCCAACCCCCCTTTTGACTGCACACAGAGGAGCTCCCCAAGGAGCTGATCATCCAAGCACGTAACACGAGAACATAGTGCTGCTCAGCCTTAGCCCCCTTTCCTGATGGAAAAACCTCTGAAATAACCATGTTGCCAAGCAGTTGGCTTATCTAGTTTGCATAACCATTCTCAGATGTGTGTGTGCATGTTGCCTCTTCGATTTTCTGAAAGATGAGGCAAGGCTGAGGGCCCTGTGATAGAGAGCAAAAAAGTGTCCAGTAAAAGGTAGCAACAGTTGCACCATTTTTTTTTACTCATTTTTAAAGATTATCTTTTATAATATCTTTGGCTCATCTTACATTTTTGTTCTTTCTTGAAATAAGACAACTGCTTGAATTTTTAGTAATAAAAGAATGATAATTTATGGCTGTTGGTTTTTATTAAAGCAAACCCACATGCTTCCTGTAGTAATGTTATCAGAGGGATAACTGACAAAGTACTGTTTTACAAGGCCTGTCTCATCTTCCCACCTGCAATATGGTTTATATGAATTAAGTAACATCTTTGCCTTTTCAGTTATTAATATGTCTAACATTTTGAAATTTGTTAGATGATTTGCATTCAAGTTTTGCAGCTCAAGATCACTTTAAAAAGGAAGGATTATAGTCTATATTTGAAAGTTGTGGTGTTTTTGCTGCATGTATTCTTATAAATAATGTTCAGCATTGCAATGCTGAGCAAAATGCTTTTGGAGCTTCCTGTTGCAGCAAGGTCCCCTATAAGAATATGCCTGCCAGCGGATACTGAATTTGTCCAGTACTGTTATGTCAGTAGCACATTTACAAGCAACTGCACACAACACATATGCATTTTCAATGCCTATGAAAAGGAAAATTTGTGTGTGTGCATATATATATATCATTTACATATTTTGCATCTATGTGAATATATATTCTTGAAAGTTCATATAGAGCTCCATCTTATGATTTCTAGGTTTCTGCAGTCTCACCTAAAAGAAAATAAATATGATGTAGCTAAGGGAAATTATTCTATTAGTACTAGAGAATTTCCAGTTATAAATACCTTGTAAAATATTTCATGTTAGCTGTATGAGATTCTCCTCATGGAAGGAGTGATGGGAAGTGATCATACAGGGGTAATGGGAAGAAGTTGTACAGTTTTACCTGTTACATGTTGTTCCTATGTGACAAGTGGAATTATGCTCCATCTAGAAGAGTTGTAAGTATTTTTAAGTGTTTTTAGCCTGAACAAAGTTCTCCTATATAGGTCTTCCTATAAAAAGAACTGGACTTGCTATTTTATTGCATAGTTGTTCATTTTGAATTTTATATAGTCTCCACAGAATAGGCAATAGTAGTAAAAAAAAACAAATAACACTCCTTGCCATTTCTTGTTAGAAAATTAAGCAGCTGTAATTCTGAACATGAAGTGGGAATAATGTGACCATTTTGCAGATGTTTCATGACCCTAATCACATTAACTGAGTCAGTTCTTTTTCCCTAGTATGAGCTGATGGTAATGGATGGCTTCATAAAACTTTCAGGGACAGGTACAAAGAGGTGATTTTGGGCAGGAAAAATATTTTTTGTCATCCTAGCAATGTCAAAAGCAAGACATGAGTAGCAGAGAAGTTGAGGATAATGGGTAACTATTTGACTGGTGCATAGAATCTTGGTTTCTGTGGCATTTGAAGGATGCTAGAAACTACAGGGGTTTAACGACCTTATGGAACTTTCCATGGCCATTAAATCAGAGAAATCACATGGGGAGGGAATGACTTCAGTGTTGCTGATGGAAATTTTTATAGGCACCTTGCTGTTTTCCACGGTGGGGGAAGATGGTATAAACTAATGACAGGCAAAAGGTCAAATGCTTCAGAGTGCATAGGCACCCAACTGATCAGATGTTGGTCTGAAGTTTACTCAAGCCTTTTGGAATCTTTCTGGGTTTGCAAAATTGTTTTATTATCATAAACAGTAGCTTTCTTTTTTTGCCTTTTTTTTTTTGAGGGAGGTTTCTATTTGAAGATGTGCCCATTATTTACCTATCAAAAGTATAATATTTAGTGTTATTGTAATATTTTCAATTCAAATTCCAGCCTGAGTTCAGAAATATAAAATTTAGTAGAAATAATCAATTCTTTTTTTACCATGAATATGCTTTTGTGGGATTTTTCTTAGAATTCTGCTCATACGCTGCACGGTAATAGCACTTCCAATAACTGCAAACTGTTTGTGCTCACTGTCCTTAGAACATCTGAAATCACTGAAGTTTAAACAGAGTTTGTTTCCTTTGAATTTCATACTTATCCTGCATGAGTTGAATTACCTGATGTAAAATAGAGACAAGCTGACAGTATTGCACCAATTTCTAGCTTGTATAATTGAATAGGTTATAGTATATCCTTGCTTAATGGCCTGATCTTCAGAACTATTTTATACATGCATAAATCCACTGTAATAAATAGAGTCCATGCAGTCAATGTGTGAAGTCTGAGCTTCACTGAGGAAAAAATTAGTTAATTTTTTAATAAGATCAGAATTTCATCCAAAAGGATTATTTGCAAGACCTTAGTGTACTTATACTTAATGGACTTACAGTATAGACGTATAGGATTTGCTGTAGTGCAAATCACATGGAGGTGATCTTGTTGTTTCCTTGCTGAAAAATGTATTTTAAAGCTCTTCATATAAGGTGGTGTTTTTTTGCAAATATACATTATTTATACTTCTAGAACTTACAGAAAGTGGAGTATTTGGGGCCAAAACTATTACAAATAATATTTGTAAAAGATACCCTTATTTTAACTTGAGAGATACCTACAGTGAGCAAGTAGGATTACTTGAGAACAGTTTAGTAGTCTAGCATTAATACCTTGGAACAGTTACTGTTCAAGAGTGGATAAAATCATAAAAGTAGTCACGTAAGCAAGCTAAAACTGTGCTGCTTTTTTGTCCCTTTGAGCAACAGCCCCCACCAGTAACAAATACTTGGTTTGGCTAAAAAACAAATCTTGCTTTCATTAAGCAACTATATATGTTCCAGAAGGTCATGGCGATGGGGAAGCTGAAGGAAGATGAATGTGGATAATGTGAAAATCCAGAGGAAGGAAGGAAGGAAGGAAGGAAGGAAGGAAGGAAGGAAGGAAGGGAGGGAGGGAGGGAGGGAGGAAGGAAGGAAGGAAGGAAGGAAGGAAGGAAGGAAGGAAGGAAGGAAGGAAGGAAGGAAGGAAGGAAGGAAGGAAGGAAGGAAGGAAACTTATGGTTTCAAACAATTAAAGCTATGTAAAAACAACACCTAGAATCTGTTGTCTAGTGGCAATAATGGAATAGTAACTATTAGTTTTAGAAACTCTAAAAGGATTTTAAAACTCCAATACATGTCAACCCCCAAAACGACCAACACACTGAAGATAGTAAGTTATCTTTCCCAGAGGAAAATTACACTTCGGATCTCATAGAGGTGTGATTATTAAGAGGTTTTCTACTGGCTGTCAAAGCTTGCTCATCTTTGTCATGAGGAGGATACCAGCAATGTTTTTTATACTAGTCAGGAAAATTCTGTTACATTTAAAAGAGAGAACTTACCTGGTTTAAATCAGATCTTGAAGAAATTCAGACTACTACTTCCATGTATGACAAAAGTCTTAAAATGCTTAGTTTACTCTACAACGAAGAACTACCCCATGCATCAGTATATGCTGGGGGCCGACTGGCTGAAAAGCAGTTTTGCAGAAAAGGAGCTGGAATTTCTGGTGCGTACCAGGTTGAAATGAGCCAGAAGTGTGCCCTTGCCGCAAAGAAGGCTAATGGTATCCTGGGCTGTATTAGGAGGAGTGTTGCCAGCATGTGGAGGGAGGTGATACTTCCCTTCTGCTCTGCACCGGTGAGGCCACACTTGGAGTGCGGTGTCCAGTTCTGGGCTCCTGTCGTGGTTTAACCTCAGTCAGCAACTGAGCACCACGCAGCCGCTCGCTCACTCCTCCTCCCCCCCCGGTGGGATGGGGGAGAGAACTGGAAAAGCACAAGTGAGAAAAACTCGTGAGTTGAGATAAAAACAGTTTAATAATTGAAATAAAATTATAATAAATATAATAATAATAATAATACACAAAGCAAGTGACGCACAGTACAATTGCTCACCACCCGCCGACTGATGCCCAGCCAGTCCCCGAGCAGCGGCCCCCCCGGCCAGCTTTCCCCAGTTTATGTACTGAGCATGACGTCACATGGTATGGAATGTCCCTTTGGCCAGTTTGGCTGTGCCCCCTCCCAGCTTCTTGTGCACCTGCAGCCTTCTCAGTCAGTAGAGCATGGGAAGCTGAAAAGTCCTTGGCTAGTGTAAGCACTGCTTAGCAACAACTAAAACATGGGTGTGTTATCAACTTTGTTCTCATCCTAAATCCAAAACACAGCACTGTACCAGCTACTAGGAAGGAAATTAACTCTATCCCTGCCGAAACCAGGACAACATCCACCCCTTATTCTATACCATCTACATCATGCTCAAGTCTCATATTTTCCAGTACATTTTCATTAATCACCACCCCCTTTTTTTTTAATATATATATATACATATACACACACACACAGAGATATCATTCCCTTCGTCTGTGGACCATCCCTCTAAAACGTTCGGTGAGTTCATTTAGTCCATGACTTCGGGCTCCATCTGTCGTAATAATCTTTCAGGGCAGGAAAGATGGAGATGGTATGTGGTGTTGGATTGTTTCATGTTGAAGTCAGTTCTGATACTATCATCACTGTGCGTTGCTTGGTTTCACTGAAGTTATTCTTCATTAGTCTGGGTGATTCTTACTGTAATATCATTAGTATGGCATATAATATTATGTAGTACTTAACATCACATAAATCAGATCATTGGCTATTCTCACCCAAAATCAAATCCCCTTGAGGTACACATCGGACTTCCCCATCCTTCCGCATTATCCACCAAGTGCACCCAGGTCCTTGAGCAAAAGCAGTCCCACGGATGGGTTTGCCTTTGCCCGAAGCAGGAATAACCCAAACTGTTTTCCCCAACATATTTTTTATGTGCACTACAGGGAGTTTATTCCCATCTACAGTACGTAAAAGTTCTGACTGAGCAGGGCCTGCTCGATTGGCAGATCCCCTCGTGTTGACTAACCAGATGGCCTTTGCTAAATGTGTGTCCCAATGTTTGAATGTCCCACCACCCATTGCTCTCAGCGTAGTCTTTAACAGTCCAGTGTATTGTTCGGTTTTCCCAGAGGCTGGTGCATGATGGGGGATGTGATACACCCACTCAATGCTGTGCTCTTTGGCCCAGGTGTCTATGAGGTTGTTTCGGAAATGAGTCCCGTTGTCTGACTCAATTCTTTCTGGGGTGCCCTGTCGCCATAGGACTTGCTTTTCAAGGCCCAGGATAGTGTTGCGGGCAGTGGCATGGGGCACGGGATATGTTTCCAGCCATCCGGTGGTTGCCTCCACCATTGTAAGCACATGGCGCTTGCCTTGGCGGGTTTGTGGGAGTGTGATATAATCGATCCGCCAGGCCTCCCCATATTTATGTTTCAGCCATCGTCCTCCATACCAGAGAGGCTTTAACTGCTTGGCTTGTTTGATTGCAGCGCATGTTTCGCATTCATGGATAACCTGCGCAATAGTGTCCATGGTCAAGTCCACCCCTCGATCACGAGCCCATCTGTATGTTGCATCTCTTCCTTGGTGACCTGAGGTGTCATGGGCCCACCGAGCTAGAAATAACTCACCCTTATGTTGCCAGTCCAGATCCACCTGAGCCACTTCAATCTCAGCAGCCTGATCCACCTGCTGGTTGTTTTCATGTTCTTCAGTGGCCCGACTCTTGGGTACGTGAGCATCTACGTGACGGACTTTTACAACCAGGTTCTCCACCCGGGCAGCAATATCTTGCCACAGTGCGGCAGCCCAGATGGGTTTGCCTCTGCGCTGCCAGTTGCTCTGCTTCCATTGCTGCAACCACCCCCACAGGGCATTTGCCACCATCCATGAGTCAGTATAGAGATAGAGCACTGGCCACTTTTCTCGGTCAGCAATGTCTAAAGCCAGCTGGATGGCCTTTACTTCTGCAAATTGGCTCGATTCACCTTCTCCTTCAGCCGTTTCTGTGACTTGTCACATAGGACTTCACACAGCAGCCTTGCACCTCCGATGCTTTCCCACAAGACGACAGGACCCATCAGTGAACAGGGCATATTGCTTCTCATTTTCTGGTAGTTCATTATACATTGGGGCCTCCTCGGCACGCGTCACCTCCTCCTCTGGCGATATTCTGAAATCTTTGCCTTCTGGCCAATCCATGATCACTTCCAGGATTCCTGGGCGACTGGGGTTTCCTATTCGAGCCCGTTGTGTGATCAGTGCGACCCACTTACTCCACGTAGCATCAGTTGCATGATGTGTACAGGGGATCCTCCCTTTGAACATCCAGCCCAGCACTGGTAGTCGGGGTGCCAGGAGGAGCTGTGCTTTGGTGCTGATCACTTCCGAAGCAGCTGGAACCCCTTCATATGCTGCTAATATCTCTTTTTCAGTTGGAGTATAGCGGGCCTCGGATCCTCTGTATCCCCGGCTCCAAAACCCTAGGGGTCGACCTCGAGTCTCCCCTGGTGCTTTCTGCCAGAGGCTCCAGGTAGGGCCATTCTCCCCAGCTGCGGTGTAGAGCACATTTTTTACATCTTGCCCTGCCCGGACTGGCCCCAGGGCTACTGCATGAACTATCTCCTCTTTAATTTGTTCAAAAGCTTGTCGTTGCTCAGGGCCCCATTTGAAATTGTTCTTCTTCCGGGTCACTTGATAGAGAAGGTTTACAATCAGACTGTAATTTGGAATATGCATTCTCCAAAAACCCACGACGCCTAAGAAAGCTTGTGTTTCCTTTTTGCTAGTTGGTGGAGACATGGCTGTTATTTTGTTGGTCACATCCATTGGGATCTGACGACGTCCATCTTGCCATTTTATTCCTAAAAACTGGATCTCCTGTGCAGGTCCCTTGACTTTACTTTGTTTTATGGCAAAACCAGCCTTCAGCAGGATTTGGACTATTTTCTTCCCTTTTTCAAAGACTTCTCCTGCTGTGTTGCCCCACACGATGATGTCATCAATGTATTGTAGGTGTTCTGGAGCCTCACCCTGTGCCAGTGCAGTCTGGATCAGTCCATGGCAAATGGTAGGGCTATGTTTCCACCCCTGGGGCAGTCGGTTCCAGGTGTCCTGGATGCCCCTCCAAGTGAAAGCAAACTGTGGCCTGCACTCTGCTGCCAATGGGATTGAGAAAAACGCATTAGCAATATCAACTGTGGCATACCACTTGGCTGCCTTTGACTCCAATTCGTATTGAAGTTCTAGCATGTCTGGCACAGCCGCACTCAGTGGTGGCGTGACTTCATTTAGGCCACAATAGTCTACTGTCAGTCTCCACTCTCCATTAGACTTCCACACTGGCCATATGGGACTGTTAAAGGGTGAGCGAGTCTTGCTGATCATTCCTTGGCTCTCCAGTTGACGAATTAGCTCATGGATGGGAATCAGGGAGTCTCGGTTGGTGCGATATTGCTGCCGGTGCACCGTGGTGGTAGCAATTGGCACCTGTTGGTCTTCAACCTTCAGCAACCCCACAACAGAAGGGTCCTCCGAGAGACCAGGCAAGGTGGACAGCTGGTTAATTTCTTCCGTCTCCAAGGCAACTATACCAAAAGCCCACCGGCACCCTTTTGGGTCCTTGAAATGCCCTCTCCTGAGGTAGTCTATGCCAAGGATGCACGGAGCCTCTGGGCCAGTCACAATGGGGTGCTTTTGCCACCCATTCCCAGTTAGACTCACTTCAGCTTCCAATACAGTTAGCTGTTGGGATCCCGCCGTCACCCCAGAAATACAGATGGGTTCTGCCCCTTTACAGCTTGATGGCATTAGGGTACACTGTGCACCGGTGTGTACTAGAGCCTTATACTTCTGTGGGTCTGATGTGCCAGGCCACCGAATCCACACGGTCCAGTAAACCTGGTTGTCCCTTTCCTCCCCCTGGCTGGAGGCAGGGCCCCTCTAATCCTCATCACAGTACTCGTTTCTCATTTCTTGTACATATGAGTCAGAAGTTTCTTCATTAAGATCGGAAGTAAAATCAGCTCTTCTACTCTGTCTGGGGAACTGCCCACTGGAAACTGGAGCAGCAATTTTCCTGGAAGAACCTCTTTCTGTGATTGTTTTCCCTTGCAATTCACGTACCCGTGCCCCTAGGGCTGCAGTAGGTTTTCCATGTAAAGGAGACCACCTCTCCATGGTCACACAGGTAAAACCATAAGGTGCTCCATGGTGTGTACCCTTTATGTTCTCTCTCTTGAGCAAAAGAACGCTTATTCCTAATAGCTGAGATACTGGTCCGTACAGGTGAGGAGTAGGACCTATCCTCTCTGAGTTGCTGGATCTCCCGGGACAGTTTCTCCACAGCCGAGACGAGGGAGGAAGAGATTTTCTTCGTGTTGCTGGAGTTGGCCAGCCAATTCATCCACCGTTTGTCCCTCTCCGTCTTTCCAGGTTATCACTGCCAATGAATTGGCGTATGACGATGGTGCGCTCCTTATAAACTTCCGCCACATGGGTCGTGTGCACTTGACTTCATCTGGATCTTTGGATAGTTGTTCATTGTTCAGGTCATCATAAATCACCTCCAGCACAGCTAATTCTCTCAGAAACTGGATACCCTTCTCCATGGTGGCCCACTTGCTTGGGCGACATATGACATCTTCCTTAAAGGGATACCTTTCCTTCACGCTTGACAAGAGTCGACTCCAAAGGCTGAGGACTCGTGTCCCTTTTCCAATTACTTTCTCAATGCCCCCTTCCCTAGAAAGGGATCCCAGCTGCTTGGCTTCTTTACCCTCTAATTCTAGGCTACTGGCTCCATTTTCCCAGCATCGGAGCAGCCAGGTGACAATATGCTCACCTGGACAATGGCTGAAATCTTTTCGTATATCTCGCAGCTCACTCAGGGATAGAGATCGGGTGGTCACTGCCTCCTTTATGAGTTCTTCCTCTTCTTCCTCCCCGATCAGCGGCCAGCTCTCCTCCCCCTGTTCTGGTGATGGCTCTTCTCCAGGGTAGCCTGTCTCGTACACTTCTTCCTCCAGCCCCCTTTTAGAAGAAGCTTCTTCCTCCCTTACTAAACGAGCCGACTTCCACTTCCAAGATTTCTTCTTGTGTACAGGGGCGACTGATACCGGCACAGGCTGGTTCTTTGGTTCAGCCACAGGGCGTGCCGCTGGGGTCTGAGTGGCCGCAGGGCCTGTTGCCAGGGTCTGAGTGGCTGCAGTGCATGTCACCGGGGTCTGAGTGGCCGCGGGTCTGTCGCTAGGGTTGGAGTGGCCGCAGGGCCTGTTGCCGGAGTCTGAGTAGCCGCAGAGCATGTCACCGGGGTCTGAGTGGCCACAGGGCCTGTTGCTGGGGTCGGAGTGGCCGCAGGGCGTGTTGCCGGGGTCGGAGTGGCCGCAGTGCGTGTCGTTTTACTGTCAGAGCCAGAGACCTTCTCTTCCCTTTGAGGGCACTGAATGGTGTTGAACAGGGCTCGGTAGGCATGGGCCAGGCCCCAGCACATTGCAATGATCTGCATCTCTCTGGAGCTGCCGGGGTGACAGCATACTTTTTCCAAATATTCTACTAACTTTTCAGGATTCTGCACTTGCTCAGGGGTGAAGTTCCAAAACACTGGGGGTGCCCACTGGCCTAGGTGCTTGTCCTTCCTATCCCACACACCCTGCCACTCATAACTATCCAGCCTTGGGGCAGATCTCTGGATGATATTCTTAAATCGCTTACCAACTTTAGACAAAAACGAAACAATATTCCAAAGAAGTACCAATAGAAGTATCTTAACTACCCAAGGATGTTCAAAATACTGAAAAGTTACTGTAATGAACGAGGAAACATCATAGAAGAAGGTAGTGACACTGCCGTTCTGTATTTCCTCCGTAAAAAAACTCTCAGAAAAGTTACTGCAATTGCTAGTTGTCTCCACGAAATGATCTCTGTGATACAGTAACAGCTTCATTGTGAAACGTACATACCACGCTAACGTCAAGGTCAATGTTCTAAAAACAAACCTCACAAGCGAGACATCACTATTCACTGCAGACCACAGCAAACTGCAAAACCCAACACCAATCTTTAGCATGTACAGCAAAAAAAGGAGCACAATGCAGATTATACAATCAATATCGAGAACAGAGAAACCAACTTTGTGACCCACAACTATTAACAGATATAAGTTCCTTAATACACTCCGGTTAATCTGTTATCTCAAACCCTTCGTGCCCCACGTTGGGCGCCAAAAAGGACTGTCGTGGTTTAACCTCAGTCGGCAACTAAGCACCACGCAGCTGCTCGCTCACTCCCCCCCACCCGGTGGGATGGGGGAGAGAATTGGAAGAGTAAAAGTGAGAAAAACTCATGGGTTGAGATAAAAACAGGTTAATAATTGAAATAAAATTATAATAATAATATAATAATAATAATAATAATAATAATAATAATAATACACAAAGCAAGTGATGCACAGTGCAATTGCTCACCACCCGCCGACCGATGCCCAGCCAGTCCCCGAGCAGCGGCCCCCCCGGCCAGCTTTCCCCAGTTTATGTACTGAGCATGACGTCACATGGTATGGAATGTCCCTGTGGCCAGTTTGGCTGTGCCCCCTCCCAGCTTCTTGTGCACCTGCAGCCTTCTCAGTCAGTAGCGCATGGGAAGCTGAAAAGTCCTTGGCTAGTGTCAGCACTACTTAGCAACAGCTGAAACATCGGTGTGTTATCAACTTTGTTCTCATCCTAAATCCAAAACACAGCACTGTACCAGCTACTAGGAAGAAAATTAACTCTATCCCTGCCGAAACCAGGACAGCTCCCCAGTACAAGAGAGACATGGACATACTGGAAAGAGTCCAGTGACGGGCCACTGACATGATTAAGGGACTGGAGCATCTCATCTATGAGGAAAGGCTGAGAGAGCTGGAACTGTTTAGCCTAGAGAAGGGAACGCTTTGGGGGGCATATCTTATCAATGTATATAAATACCTGAAGGGAGGGTGCAAAGAGGATGGAGCCAGGCTCTTTTCAGTGATGCCTAATGACAGGACAAGAGGCAATGGGGACAAACAGAAACACAGGAGGTTCCCTCTGAACATCAGGAAACACTTTTTTACTGTGAGGGTGACTGAGCACTAGGACAAGTTGCCCAGGGAGGTTATGGAGTCTCCATCCTTGGAGATATTCAAAAGCCGCCTGGACGTTGTCTTGGGCAACTCTAGGCACTAGGTGGCCCTGCTTGAGCAGGGTGCTTGGACCAGAGGACCTCCAGAGGTTCCTTCCAACCTCAACCATTCTATGTCTATTCTATGTCTAACTAGAAAGAAAATGTGACACAGCTGTAGGTTTTATGCTGAGCTAACAACCTTTAAAAGGTGGGTAATAGAGTGGTGTGTAATAATGGACATGGAGCTTTATTAAAGTTAATTTATTTCTGCTGTACTGTTGGGGTTAGTAGCATGGTAGTATTTGGAAAAGGGAATAGTAAAAGCAGAGAAATTTAGCAAAAAAATTGCATCTAAATAAATATGGAAAAAGAATTTTTTTATGACAACATATGAGACAAGGTAGCCATCTATTGAGTTTTACTCACCCTTCATGGAAATCAAAGTGACCCCTGAAGATAAAATGAAATATTTAAACCTTAGGAAAACTATATTCAAACTCTAAGTGTGAATTAAGGGACAAATCCTGACAGGAGTATTGAGGACAAGAGGATCTTCCTATAGATTCTCAGAGGAATAGCAGCTTGCTTCCATACCCATGTTTGCATGCCAAAGTGTTTCTCTGTGTTATTTTGTTGATCCCTTTTAATTCCCTGCCTCTCCCCCCTTCACAGAACTTGGTTCACCCAAGTAAGGAGTCAGGACATCAGACTAGCACAGAGGAAAACTGACCTGGCAGATGTTGCTGTAGTATCTAGAAGCTGCCTGTTTGAGTGTTATTTCCATATGACTCTCCCTAGAATGTTTAAAAAACTGTGTTCCTAAGAAGAGATTCAGAAAAATATGAAAAACACATTCTTTAGCATTTAAAAAGGTAGTCATTTAAATAAGCCTCCAACTTACTCTGCATTTAAAAAAAAGATTTATGTATTTAATAAACAGTGTCAGGAACCAACCCGTTTGACCTGTAGTTAATGATTTATGGCATCACTTCAGAAAGAATATATATGTAAAATTTGTTTTGTTAGCAATTTAAAACTGAGATTGCCAGAAATTGATTTTGTATTCCTGGAATGTGTTAATTTTTATCCTTTCTGTGCTTTCTTTTCAGTAAGTACTTTTTCATTTAGCACTACCATTCAGTTTATTCAGATAAGCTCATCTTCGGTTTTGTTACAAATTGAGCGGAAATATCCATTGTCTTTGGTAAGAACAGATATTCTAGATAAGACTGCAGCATTGTATGAATTGGCAACATTTCAGTACACTGATGAAAATAATATAAAACCAGAAAATCTGTTGTTAATAAATGCATTTATACAGTTTCACAGGTTCTCTTGGCTACTGTATTTCATAGTGTGGTTTCATACTTGCTATTAAGGCAGTTAGACTTGAAGTATGTTGAGAATTATTTGCATGCTTTCTGCTTAAAGCAAGCCTAACCTGAGGGACTTCTCTGCAGGCATTTACATTCAACCTATGTTATATGGCATTGTGCATGCTAATTTTAACTGTGGATATGTGAGAAAAGTGACTTGCCTATATATAAAAATTGGCAGCCTCTCACTGTCAATATATTTCTGTCATGTGGGCCAACAACTCTCCTTGGATACCCTTGCAGAGATAGCAGTGTGTGCATGCAAAGGAATAATTGGATCCTCTTTATTAGTTCTGGTATCAGTTTTTGCTATGAGCTGTACAGGGTTGTTATGGTAGGATCCCTAATTTATTTTCTAGCTCATGCATGATTAGCAGTGGTAGACTGCATGTCAAGTGTGCTGAAAGTGCAGTCATTACTTGTATTGATCATGTTTTAGACAGAAAGAATCTAATTTGATTTTCAGGTCCCAGTTTGACTTTTCAAGGCTGATGGCTGAGCCAGGAGGAAGAGGGAATCTTTTGGTTTGTTCGCTTAGAAAATAAACTTAAAAGGGGAGGGGACAGACATCACACTGCTTTCTAGGATTTTTTTTTTTTTTAATATGGTAATAAGAAGACTTCGTGTTTGTAAATTAATTTGCAGATGGGTTTAACTTTGCCTATAAAATGTCTGGTCTGAATCTCATTGCATAATAAAGCCTAATAATCCTTTGGGTCCGGTTCTGTCCTTAGTAATTGTGAAACTCTGTATGGTCTCTTAGACCTATTTTCTTTTTTGTATTAGCTGTTTAGTTTTATGAATTACAGCAGCAGCATATTACAGCAGGTCCTGCTGTGCTAAATACCATACAAACACAAAGCAAGGGACAATGCCCTCCCCAAGACCTTACAATTTAAATAGATTAAAAGATTAATAGGAGCACACAGATGTGAAGTGTCTTGTTCAAGGTTACCCATCAGGCCAATAGCAAAACCAGAATTAAAGCAGTCCCTGTGTCCCAATCTAGCACCCTGTTGATTGCACCACAGTGCCTCTGGAAGTTAATTTGAAGCAATATTTTCAACTTACGCATGCAAATTGCTTTGAAACCTAATTGTGATAGTCTAAAAGGCAGCTTGGTGAGAATAAAACCCCTTGACAAGGGAAATGGAGGGCACATAGTCATACCTAAGGCAAGGCTTACTTTTTTTCTTTTTATCATCATTTATCTTCCTTTGACAAGAGGATGCTTTGAATACAGTAGACAGCCTTTACAGCCAACCCTTCATGGCACAAGAGGCGGAAAGAGGCTCTTCCTATTCCCAAGCTGCCTGTTTAGTTACGAAATTGTAGTCCAGGAAGTTTTCTTGCTGCTTGAGTAACACAGTTTCAGTGGGTCACCAGGAAAAGCCTACTTCCAGATGGGAGCATCAGGGACATTGTGCCCTGCTGCTGTGGTCTTATACACTATGGGGAGCTGGGCAAGTTTTCTGAGGAGGAAAGACCTAATCACCAAAGGCAGTCTTATGAAGAAGTTATCCAATAGAAAGTATCTCATAAATGTTGAGTCTGATTGGTTGGCCATGATTGTTCAGCTAAGCTCTTGGTCAGGAACATTTCATATTAAAATTTAGGCCTAACTCAAGTAAGTCTCAGCATAGGCAATATTCTAATCTCATACAGCACTGGACATATGTTTTTCTAAGATACTTGAGTAATAAACAAAGAAGACCCCAAAACCTACATTTTGTCTCTGTGGAACCTGTTTTTGTTTCTCTCTGTGGAACTATTACAAGAACACAGTGTAAGCAAGCAAACATTGCATGAATCGTGCAGACTGTGGTTTGCTATTGATTGACAATGTGCATTGTAAGACATCATATTCAGATTTTCTCTGCCTCTATAAACCATAAAAATAATTTTAATCTATGAAGAATAGATGAAGAAAATTGCAACAACTTATTTAAAGCACTTATCAGGAACATGTTTACTTCCTACCTTTTATCTCAATGGGAGCTTGAAGTTTAGATTTGGAATTTGAAAATTTTAGCCATTTTCTATGAGTGATAATTGCTTTTTTCTTGTGGAAAAAACTCAGCTATTTTGCGTATGTATTTGCAGTGCATGCACTGCTTATTTTTTGCAATTATTCTAGTTAACTGTTTCATCACTTTTCCCTGAGGGTAAGGATTGTATACCACAGCCTCTCAGCACACTGTGAAGAAAACAGTGTGAAACAGTGAAGAAAAAGAATTACTTTTATTTTGTCTGAGCACAAAATCTAACAAGACACATGTTGCATTCTCTTTAGCTATGCTAAGGAGTACAAAATTGATTTTGAAAGACACAGTGAGGGGAAGAGAGGGTAGTGAAGTACGATAGCAAACCCAAAGGAACTGCTCTAAAATAAAAACATGTTCTTTAAAAAGATTCAGTATTATATGTCCAATACTATATAACTAGTTTGAATGGGATATACAAGCTATTTAATGATGAATATTTTGATCACATTTGAGGAATTCTGTAGAGAGGCTTTCCATTACCTGACTTTTTTCTGACAAAATATTGGTAATTTACACTTTGAAGAGCTATAACTGGAAAATTAAATAGAAGGAACATCTTTAACCATTGGAGCAATAGAAAGAGGCATTGATCAAATAAACGCAAATGGACAATTATTAAACACTTTTTACAACTTTCAGACCAAGAACTATTTTCATAAATTTTTCAACACATTTTTGACTAAGAAATGCCTTACTGTTTGTATTCTAGTTACTCTCAATGGTTAGGATCCTTCCTGAGTAAAATGCTGTACATATTTGCTAAAACAGTTCTGGATGAGAAATTCTGATGGAGGAAAACAATATGCAGTCTTACAGCAATCTAGAAAAAGTGGTGTAATTGAATAACATCCATAATTATAAAAGATGATCAGTATCAATATCTTCAATCAAGTTGGTAGGAAAACTTACGTGAACAGTTCAGTTAACTTAGTAAGTTAATATTTAATAGGCACTAAAAGGCTGATCTTTGTGATACAGTAATTTTATGGGACCTATTAAAAATAGTGACTTTGTGTGCTGCCACTGTGCTGTATGGCATGCTATGTAAAGGCATGCTATTTATGAGAAAGGGCTGCAGTTGCAAATTCTTCCTTGTTACGTTGGCTGGTTAATTGTCTACCTTACAGTCTCCCTGTTTGTTAGAAATGGGTCTCTCTGTTGCCTTAGTCTGACATTTAAGAGTAGGGAAACAACAAAAACTGCAATCATGTCTTAAACCTTATCGCACTGCAGAGCGACTTTACTGAAAGTTGTAGCAGGCATTATATTAAATCTGACAAGGGCATGATCTCTTGTACTGTTGTTTTTATTGTTACCTACCCTTTATGCATTTTTTTCCCCGTTGGCCTTTCCTACAATGGATAGGATTTGGTTAAATCATCGGAGTTGGACACATCCTGGTTTGCTTGCTTTCTTAACCTGAAAGCATCACGCAGTTTTTAAAAAAAAAATCTGTAGACAGTCTTTGTGCTCTCTAGCCCCTCAAATATCTAAATAATTTCTCAGCTTGGAGACTGATGCTTTTCTGAATTTAAATGCAGCTGTCTCTTCTCTCTCACTATTTCAATATTAGTTTTCCCTATTTCTCTGACCATTTACATATTTCTTCTGGCTGTTCCAAATCCATTTCTTTTATTACTTAGTATTAGCATGTATTACAATTCTACAATCCTTATCCATAAAAGTTTGTCTAAAAAAATTTACATTAACAAAATATGTATATCTTTCCTTTCCCTGATATGTTTTCCCAGTCTTTTTTTTTGTTTTCTCCTCTGATTTTTCTGGGTTCAAATACATTCTTCAATGAATATGTTGTAAAGAATAGCTTTTCATAAAATTAACATTCTAGAATGTTTTACAGCTTATAAATGCTGAGTGCACTATGTGAAAGATGACACTTGTTCCCCAGGAATTTTGATTGGAATACTCATGGTTTTCTACTTCAGAAAACTTGAAACATCATGTGCAATTATTTTCAGCATTAAAATCAGCTTCACACTAGCCTCTTCTCTTTAAAAGCATTAGACTGTTTTGTAGAAGTGTTGAAGTTGTCTTGGCGAGGTTACTGTAGGACCTTGCTGGTTTGCTTTGAACTGTACCTCTGGTGAGGGACAATGGAGGGAGGAGCACTGGAGGTAAAACTATGAAAGCCAGTGACTTGGAAATGGTAGCCAGCTTCTTACCCTCTTTGAGTGATTCATCAGTGTGTTTAAGGTGAAACATAAGGCCGTGGTTCTGCTTTTGTTTTACTTTCACCTTTCAGACATAACTTTCAACAAGCAGCTGCTATTCTGCCTGGTGTGGAAGGTATAGTTATGGATGATAACTGTGTTGCTTTTATCCTTATTCAGGTGTCGGTCATAATTTGTTCACTGGTGGCTAACAGGAAATGTCCTGCTAGAATATCAGGTTAATGAAGCTTTTATGTTAATGGACGTGATTGATGGGAGACAAATTATAGAAGAGCTAATATAATATCCTGCCCAGAATTAGTTTCCATGGCCTCATATAGCCTTGTAACATTATAGTCCTATGATGCAGAGGGAGGGAAGGGGTGTTTAGATCCAGCAATGAATGCCAGTATGAAACTATAAGAGGTAAAATGCAGTCCCACTACCTGCTGAGAACAGTGAGAGAAAGACCAGAAAAATAAGACATCCTTTGTCCTATATTTATTCTCTGCAGAGTTCTCTGAAAGTCTATAATCTGCGATTCACGGGGGGCTTGTGAGCAACCAAAAGATAGAGCTTTGTACAATTATGTGGAGAAAAAAATGTAATAGGAAAATTCTGTCGCTTTATTCATATACTTTAGGTAGGTTGAAAACTTCTGGAAATAAACCCCATACTAAAAGCCAAACACATTTGAAATGGTTTTTCCCTGGGTTGATGTTAGACCAGCCTGAAACGATGCATTTAAATGGATAATCGGTTAATATGATTTGCTTACCATTGTTTAAAAAAGTGTTCAAATTCATGATTGCAACATGAATATTGACCTTTACTGAAAATTTGATTGAACATGTTTATTTTTATTGTGAAATTTTAATTACTATGTCTTTATATAATTTTTAAATGTGTTTTAGCACAGAACTTGGTGTTTGCAACAATCTTCTGTTTAAATTTCCAAAATTTGATCCTGAAGTTGGCAAGTAATATTTGTGCACATCTGCAGAAAGGTACAGGTTATGAAAAACAACTGTTTTGGATAAAGTGAGGTGCTTTGTTAGAATATCTTGAACCAAAGAGGTATGTCTCCAAGATTTTACTAAGTGAAGTTAAATTTAAAGTCTTTGAAGGAATGGGATACAAACTGCATCAAAAATATGTTAATGCAATAATGTGGGGAAATTGCCTTATGGAAAATTATAAAGTTATGTGTCAAAATACTCTGGAATGGATTTAGCTTTTATTTTATAAATGCTTGTGAAACCTCATTAGATTTTTCCTTATTGTCTTGGCTTTCGCATAATTTTTAAGAGGCATCTTAGGTACAGATTTTTTATGTGTAAAGCTAATTTTTGTTATTTATTTTCCTCAGCAAAAGCAGTGAGGATGTTTTTTCTATTTGTGTTGACCACTCTGATCATAACTCTGTTACTGAAATGCACTAATAGGCCCACAGTGTTAGGGTTGTTTTTTTTTTTTTTTTTTGGGGGGGGGGGTATTGCTTTGTCTTTCTAAATAAAGACAAAATTGTGACTGGGTAATTCTTCTCACTGGTGTTCTAGTAGCGAAGGCAATTCTTACTCTTAAAAAGATAATTTTCTTAACAGTCACAGAAAACAACAGACCAAAAATACCCTGAAAACTCAGAAAGTTTATTGGTGGTATTTTTGGTTTCTTCTTTCAGAGAGCAGAGCAGAGTAGTGAAGAGCTACTGGATTTTATATGAGTGTATGGCAATTCCACCAGTAATGAAAGACTAGAATGGTAGGTTTTAAAGAGTAAGACTCTCCAATTACATTGGCTGTATACGCCTTTCTCATGGCATGTGGCACTGCATGTGTTTCTATGGAATTGGGTCTCCATTTTTTTTTTTGTTTTAAAAAAGGATATTATCAATATCTTAACAGATCAGCTAGTCTTAAAGGCAAGCACCTAATTTTATTAGTGGCACAGTTTAGACAGTGGATATTCAAGGCAGGATGGATGAAAGATAATGATGCAACTTTTGAAAATGAAATATTGCTTTTTATTGAAAAATTGATATTATTCCATTTTTGAATGTTGGTGAAGCTATCAGGTTTTCACAAGATTTTAAGTACTTCCTCTGCCCCGAGAAAACAAAATATTACAAAATGTAGGGAAATGGATAAAGGTGCCAAAAAATAACATGCCTGTATTAATCAGAGTTTGCAATACATAAATCTCTAAAGAAGAAGAAATTAGAACTTGGATTTGTGAAATTGCTGCCATATGTAAAGCTACTCACACAAGAAAGTAACTGAAGAATTTGATGTGTTTGTTTATTAAACAAAACTATTGCAATATGTCTCCATGTTTGTAAGTGCTCTGAAATGTCTCCTTGAACTGGGGAAAAGAGAAATGTTACTGACTGAGTAGAAAGAACAAAAAAATGAAAATGAACATTTTCAAATATGCTGTTTGAACATAGCACATAGTCTTTTATTTCTATAGAAAATAATATTTTTTAATCTGTTCTAATCCAGTTTGGTTTTCCAAAATAAAGCCTGCCTCTACAGAGATTCATCCTGTTTTGACAGAAGAGGGCAGTGTTTCTTTACAATTGTGCGTGGAAAATACACGTTTTAAAGATCAGTCTCTAGAGAGTATTTTGAGCCAATGAATTTAAATGTAATAAATGCCCTCTGAATATGCTACTTAGTAAAAATAACAGGAAATGAAAAAATAGACATTATGGTTACTTAATTGTTATCAGCACTGAATTGTACTGACCCAAGGAACAACATGTAACCTTTAACATACTACATATGTGATTGATTTTTGTGTAATGTTCAAAGATTAAATCTATGAAACAACATCTTAGGTTGAAAATGGTAAAAATGGTAAAAAATAAGCCTAATACTACTGCTTTATGGAATGTATTAAGCATATCAGCACTGATAGTCTCACACTTCAGGAGTTGTCCATGCTGCTGTAGTGTCACCCTTTGTAGAGCATGCAAACAAAAAAAATACGATCACAGTTTATGAATAGAGTAAGTGAATTAAGCACATCTTTTACTTTATAGGCTCTGACTAAGTCCCAGCTGACTTCAAGTTAAGTACTTGTTTTATTTGCCTTTCAAGATAGGGATGTTTGCTAAGTCTGGGTCTATATGATTGACATATTTCTATATCCTGAGTGTTTTTCTCTATTTCTGCCTGAAATAATATAAGACAGGGACAAGTTTCTCCCTTTCCTCCTCCTACCTGCCAGAACCTTGTCCTAAAGTTCTTCCTTCCCTATATTAATACTTTGTCCCTGTTCTCTGAGCATTTTAATTCAGCAGGGGATGGATGAACCTGACAGCTCTTCTTTGGGGAGTACTGAGTTACTCCATATCCAAGAAGACGAGGTTTGTTCGTATGGATGTAGGGAACCAAGTTTCTCCAGTCCTTAATGCAAGTGATTGTGTAAACAAGTATTGAAATTTGGTCTACTCGGGGCCAATGGTGGAAGCGATGTTTTCTCTTATTTCCACACAGACTCGTAATATTGCTGCCAGCCTCATTAGCCTCTTGTCTGAAGTAAATCTGAATCATAGAAGAGTCCTAGAAAGAAAATGGCTGTGCAGAGAACAAAGAGTGAGTTTAATTGAATAACTTATTAATGAAAAACAAAGGAAAGGAGTTGAGGAAGGGAAAAAGGTATTTAGAAGTTGTGGGGTTTTTTTCTTGCTTTCATTTTATGTCTGTTTCCTTTCCTTCTCTGCCTATTTCTCCAAACAATTTTGATTAAATTCAGTGCTTGGGGAAAGTGGCTCCTCAATCCAGACACGTTTTCATGGAAAAGCAGTAGCACAGAAAGTGGTGGCACGAAAGTCTGTCAGTCTGCTCCAACTGCGGGAAAAAAATCCTACCGTAGTCTTCAGCTTTTCCTTCCTCTGCTGCTCACAGAAGTACCAGGTGTAAGCTGTGGCTCACTTGAAACAGGAGAGTCTATCAAGCCTGTTCATGTGAGCTACCAGAAAAGTCCTCACGTTTTGTGGGACATGAATTTTATGTAGCAATAATATGAATGCATTGGGAAGCAATGAGCTGAAGTGAGAAACTCCACATCTTATTGACAATTGCCTGAACAAGCCTTTTATAAAGCCTGGCGTGGTTGTTGGGGCTGTGGCAGCAGCCTGCCAAAGGCAGTGAAGAGACAGATTGGCTTCTGTGTTCTTTAAAGGGTCTGATGTCTTCTGTTGCAACTGCTGTTACGTTTTAGATGTTCATAGGTATGAAATGACACTTTATAGTAAGACTGCACAGCAAAAACCTTTTTCCTTAAGCCTGTGTATCCTAAAACAAAATTTCTGAGAGATAGAGATTGCCCCAAGTTTTTTGATTGATACTTGTCCTGCGAATGTCAACATTCTTAGTTACTGTAGTGCTCATTAAAGAAGTCAGGAAAGGAGACAATGTGATCTGATAAAGGGAAACATTTTAAAATAGAATTAATCATCTTTGGAATAAAAATCTAAAGCACTGGCATTTGATATGTCCCTATGCTAAGGATAGACGAGATCAAGTAAAAGATGAGATATGCTATTCCTGCAGCTGATCAGTTCTGAATACTTTGGGAAATAAAAGTAATGTGTTCTTGTTCTTAGTCATAAGGCTTTTAATTATAGTAATTTACTTCTTTGATTGTACTTACTTTGTGCTTGTTTTTTTCTAGTTTTTGTTCATATTACTTGGTTTCTTTGCATTCACACACTGTGCAACTAAAATGGGAAAATACTGATTTAGCAGTCTTCTGCATTTGTTATTTTGAAATGAAGCTCCAGAATTATTACTGATTTTTTTCCTCCATAAATTCCTTAAGAAAAAATATTGGGTCTTTAGCACTGATATCCAAGCTGATCTTAACTTTGCTTCTGTATATGAGCCTAACTTGAAGAATTTTATAATTTTTATGTTTGCAAATAAAACTGGAAAATAATCTGTCCACAGTGGCAAAAAGGGTGAAATGAGCCCAATATTTTGAAGAAAGCTGAATATTGAGGAATTAAAAACATGTTATTAACTATTTAACACATTCCACACTTGTCCTTGCCTAAGATAAATTCAGAACGTAAACATTGGTTGAATGCCAAAGTATTAAGGATATGTCTATCGAGTTTGTTAACAGTAGAATGAAGAAAGTTCAGAATTCTACCTTTTCCATTCATTTGTTACACACAAAATGATCATTAAATGAACATGGAAGAAACTGCTACAGAGAGACTTGAAGTAAAGACTGAGGCAAAAATACATTATTGATACAGATATGTATATGGCACTAGATAAACCCTGTTGTTAATAGACAGCAACTGGAAAAATACATTGCTTTTGTGTTCTGTTGTGACATTGTGCAGTTGCTATATGCCCACCAGATACTCACAATCCTGGAAACCTTTACCTCTGAAAACCATGATGAAAGGCAAACAAAAATGCATTTCCGTATACTTCTGCTGGAGGTGAGAACGGAAATAAATCTAATGTCATTCACTTGATTGCATTACTCAAAAATCACACTTCTCATGTAAAATACACAAAGCAATGTGAAAATATTTAATGAAGTAACCAGCAGACACCCCTTATAAAGCAGAAAATGCAGCTTAATCAGACAATAAAGCTAAATTGTTAACCAAAGCACCACAGAAACGTTAACGCTTCTTTGCTGTGGATGAAATATTAAATATCTTCCCAGTACTCAGATAAATATTTTTATTTTCATACTTTTTGCCTATGACATATCACAGTTCTGACTTCTGCTTTTCATAAGTACATGAGAAAGGTCTTGAACTGGCTGTAGTTTTAACAGCAAATTAAAAGTATGTCACCTCAATCCTATGAGATGCTGAAGATGGGTATTTTAATGAGCCATATGTTGCCTTCAGTGTGCCATTTTTTACTACCATCCTCACACACATTTTTGAAGGCAATCTCTGGCAGGATGTTATGTCCATGAAAACATAATTAGCCTGATTTAGAATAAGATTTCGGGGCGATTTGTGTGTCATGATTTCAAGAGAAAGAGAGATCATAGCTTTCCAGGGATGGGTTGGGGGGTGGTTGGTTGTTTATTTTTTAACAGAGAAGATAAATCTATTATGGATTAATACATTAGTCTGTTTTTCTTGAAACATTTTTTAAATACCATCTTTTTATTTTCAAATGTTTGATTTCTTGCTAATTAAGAAATTCAAAATTAATTAAATTCTTTATACAGCAATGCCTTTTCCTTTGACTACAACATTTTGTGAAGAATTTTAAACAAGGTTGAAAGCTAGGATGCTGGGTGCTTTCAACTACTTTAACTTCTTTTTTCTTTGTCTTCTAATTTCACTACTTTTTAAGCAACTTGCTCAAAAAGAAAGGATGTGCAAAAATTACTGTTTCTTCCCTGTCCTATGCTTAAGTTGAAGATGTTACACAGTCTTCAACTCCTTGCTGTAACTGAAGCCAAAAAGTGCTGTAATGATAATAAGTTGAATTACGTGATCAAAAAATGTAAGATGGAAAGTCAGACACTTTTGTCTTTCTTTTAAAGTTTATATGATTTCATTTAAATTAATTGTATTTTTTAAAAGCAGATACATTTATGGCTGTATTCTTTTTACTCTCCATGATTTAAAGGAAATAATTAGCACAGTGACAAGTAGAACTTGAAATAAATTATTTAATCTAGCCAGGATATTAATTTTTGAAATGTTAATAAAATAGTTCCTTGAATGACTAAAGATTTCCTAATGTTCGTAGAATTATGGAGTTGATTTTACTGTGGGGGATATTTTAAACAAGTTTTTCATTGTTTTGTCAAGATTTATATAGAGGTTTTTTTCTCTCCATATTTTCTGGTGATAGCCTCATCCAGATACTAAATATGAAGCAGATATGTGCAATTTCAGTTGTAGTAGACAGAAAGCAATTTATAGAAATTTGGCTGACAGAGATCAGTGTGAATATGCCATTTACAAAATATTTCTTTCCTCCTTGACTTTTGTCCAAGAATATTAGGGATTCCTCTCAACCTACCACAGACTAGGTCTGGGACACAATATCTGACAGATACAGAATAAGAATGATAGGGGGGGAAAAAACTAAAAGATGGTGTCTTTTGCTCCTTCAAATTAGCATTTTTTTGTTCTTATAATTATTTTCCAAACTAAGTATTGTTTTGCCATTGTTATTGTATAAAATTAATTGTTATACAGGTGAAGTCCACTGTGAAAAATAAAGAAGTCTGCAGGAAATCGTAATCCCACATATATATACTCAAAACTAATTTAAATAGTATGGATACAACCATAATGATTTTAGCTCATGCTAAAGTCCATTTAACTGAATCAGTTCAACTCACTGCTGTGAGTTCCAAAATGAAATCTGGATCCACATAAGTCAGTTCTGGTCTGTTACAAACTGGGTTTCTGCCTTATAAAAATCATTGCAGTACTGCTTTTCTTGCACTTCTAAAAAATGTGCATAAGTTATGAAGTATTCATTAGTTAAAACTTTCAAACAGTCTTCAAGGTGTCGACTTTTATACACACTATGTTGTATAGTATGTAGCTGAACAAACTGGAATGTAAAGAACTGGAATTTATGACTGGTTTTGTTGGCTGTAGATTCTATTATCCTTTGCTTGATGACAAATAAAATAAAAATATCTTTGAATCAATATTGCATGTCAAACTGCGAACAACATGAAACATCCATATTTTAATTGCAGCTGTTTATATCTGGATTTATTTATTAGCAATATTTCAGGGTAGTTGACAATTAAAATGGAAAGTATATAATACATTGTACATTTTTTTTAAGATAATTTGATATTTTAACACTAACAAGCTGTGTCTGAAAGAGTTCTGCAATTCTGTTTTGTTGTTGTCAATTATGATTTGATGCTGTCCTGTAAAGACACTGTAAAACAGCTTTTGGAGATTTGTGGAATAGGGTGTAGTAACCATCTGTAATGGTTTGTTGCACTGTTTTGGGGATAGGAAAGAATGAACTGATTTTCAGACATAAAATACAAAAATATTAAAGCATCCATGCTGATAATCTGAAATACAGTACTAATACTTGCCTCCTTTTCCTTTGGGCACTAGAATAAGATTCTATTGATATTTTCTATTAGAAGAGAAAAATCCTAAATCTACAAATAAGTTGCACCTGCACATTATTTTAGTCCAGCTTTTATTGCTGAGGAAAGGTTAACATCCTTTCTTCTTTTGACTCTGCGGTATTAAACCCTGAAGCCTGCTGCCATGAACCTGCTGCTTGAAGTAAAATCTCCATTGGGACATTGCTAAAGCAAACTGTGGCAATCTTTTACTCACAATTTTTTGTTTCTATTTGTGCTGTCATTATCTGGAATGTCTTTCTCATGCTGTAGTGGTGGTTTGGGGTTTTTTTGCTGTACAAATTGCAAACTCCTGCACCAGGAATTTCTATGCTGCAGCAAAAAAACATTTTTTTCCTTGGATTTCTGCTTTGTTTAGCATTGCTTCTATATACATCTCTAACTTTCTTTGGTACCTTGGAGAGATATAGATGGATAGATCTATATCTATATATAAAGAGGATCTAGTCTGGTTTCTTATCATAGAATCATTTAGGTTGGAAAAGACCTCTAAGATCATTGAGTCCAACCATGAACCTAACACTGCCAATTCCACCACTAAACCATGTTCCTAAGTGCCACATCTACATGTCTGTTAAATACCTCCAGGGATGGGGACTCAACCACTTCCCTGGGCAGCCTGTTCCAGTGCTTGATAAATATTTTGGTGAAGAAATTTTTCCTAATACCCAATTTAAACCTCCCCTGGCGCAACTTGAGGCCATTTCCTCTTGTCCTATCACTTGCTACTTGGGAGAAGAGACCAACACCCACCTTGTTACAACCACCTTTCAGGTTGTAGAGAGCAATAAGGTCTCCTCTCAGCGTCCTTTTCTCCAGGCTAAACAACCCCAGTTCCCTCAGCCGCTCCTCATGAGATTTGTGCTCTAGACCCTTCACCAGCTTCCTTGATCTTCTTTGGACACGCTCCAGCACCTCAATGTCTTTCTTGTAGTGAGGGGCCCAAAACTGAACACAGTATTTGAGGTGCGGCCTCACCAGTGCCGAGTACAGGGGCAGGATCACTTCCCTCGTCCTGCTGGCCACACGATTTCTGATACAGGCCAGGATGCCATTGGCCTTCTTGGCTACCTGGGCACACTGCTGGCTCACGTTCAGCCGGCTGTCAACCAGCACCCCCAGGTCCTTTTCCGACAGGCAGCTTTCCAGCCACTCTTCCCCAAGCCTGTAGCGCTGCATGGGGTTGTTGTGGCCGAAGTGCAGGACCTGGCACTTGGCCTTGTTGAACCTCATACAGTTGGCCTCGGCCCATCGATCCAGCCTGTCCAGGTCCCTCTGCGGAGCCTTCCTACCCTCGAGCAGATTAACACTCCCGCCCAACTTGGTGTCATCTGCAAACTTACTGAGGGTGCACTCGATCCCTTCATCCAGATCATTGATAAAGGTATTAAACAGAACTGGTCCCAAAACTGAACCCTGGGGAACACCGCTTGTGACCGGCCGCCAACTGGATGTAACTCCATTCACCATAATTCTTTGGGCCCGGCTGTCCAGCCAGTTTTTACCCAGCAAAGAGTACGCCCATCCAAGCCAGGAGCTGCCATGCTCCTGCACCTTTCAATTTTCCTTCTTGAAGAATGTCCAGCCTTCCTGGACTCCTTTACCCTTCAGGACTGCCTCCCAAGGGACTCTGTCAACCAGGCCTCTAAACAGGTAAAGTCTACCCTTCAGAAGTGCAAGGTAGCAGTTCTGCTACCCCCACTCATTTCTCCGAGAATCGAAAACTATTTCATCATCGCTGTGCCCAAGACGACCTCCAACAATCACATCGCCCACAAGTCCTTCTCTGTTTGCAAATAGCAGGTCCAGCATGGTGCCTTCCCTAGTTGGCTCACTCACCAACTGTGTCAGGAAGTTATTTTCCATGCACTTCAGGAACCTCCTAGACTGTTTCCTGTCTGCTGTATTGTATTTGCAGCAGACATCTGGTAAGTTGAAGTCCCCTATGAGAACAAGGGCTAGCGATCATGAGACTTCTCCCAGCTGCTTATGGAGTATTTCATCTGTCTCTTCATCCTCGTTGGGTGGTCTATAACAGAATCCCACCATGATATCTGCCTTGTTGGCTTTTTCCATGATTCTTACCCATAAATACTTGACCCTTTCATCACCATTGTCATGCTCTAGACAGTCAAAGCAGTCCCTAATGTACAGGGCTACCCCACCTCCTCTCCTTCCTTGCCTATCCCTTCTGAAGAGTTTATAGCCATCCATTGCAGCACTCCAGTTTTGTGAGTCATCCCACCATGTTTCCATGATTGCAACTATATCATAGTTTTCCAGCCGTACAATGGCTTCCAACTCCTCCTGTTTGTTTCCCATGCTGCATGCACTGGTGTAGATGCACTTCAGTTGGGCTATTGATCCTACCACCTTTTTTGGGGAGAAACCCTAATTCCCACATGACTGTTCTCTGGTGCTTCCGTGATTTCCAACGCATCGACAATACTTGCGTCTTTGCTGCCCATTGTTGCCCAAACAACATTCTGATTTTTCAGATGTGCTTAAAATGCTTCTCTCTTCTTGTACACTGGATTTTTTTTTACATTTCATTCATTTTTCCTTAAGCTTTCTCTTGGTGACTGTGAATAAGAGAGTTTTTATATTTCAAGGACAAAAGGTCAAATTATATTCCAAGACACTTTAAAGAAATTATTCACTGAAATATTTTTTGTGAAATAAGTAGAATAACATCCTAAGCAACTTAGAGAGTTATTTAAAGTTGGTCCTTGTTTGGTCAAATTTTGTCTTCTCTTTTCAATTATTTTTAATTTCATTGTTGTAATTGCTAAGATCTTCCATTTTGCAAATTTTGTTTATAACAAAGTCACAGAACAGCTCAGTCTCCTCAAGAGCCATTATTGAATGACCAGTAATTAAATCCATAGTACTGTCCAACTCACAATAGGCATTTCTGACATCTTACTGATATTGGAATATCCTTTATTATTTCAAATGCTGATAGTTTTGCTATGAAAGAAGGGAAATACCAGCTTGACAAAACTATGCTAAGTGAAATGTCAGTGTTCTAACTCCTTCACTCAAACCATTTTTTCACCTTGACAGCATGATTTTCCTGTCCTTCTCTGTTCCCCACCAGAAATTCAGAACATACTGCTGCTTAATCATTTCACTTTTTTTTTTTCAAAATAAAATAAATAAAATAAAAGTGGTTTGTAATTACTCCTAACTTTAATTAGTACCCTTCTGATCTGTTTGACACACACTCAGTATGTCTATATGTACCTTTCCTTCTTTGGCAGTCTGTCTAATGCTGATTGCTATTTTTCTTGTAAGAGCAATAGTGAGTTTGAAATAATTATAAGATTCAGAACTGGTATTAGCAGAAAATTCGCATGATGATTTTTGTTTGTTAAAATGCTGAATAAATATTTTGCTCTTGAAATGCAGGGGATTTGTGATGAATAACCTGTATAAGCTTTCTCTAATCTAAAGAATCTTAGTGGTGATTGCAAAGGGTTTTTCCCTTTTTTTTAAGCATAAAACAAGTTAATGTTTTGTAAATGTTTTCACCTCTCATGCTTTCCATGAAGCCAAATGCTATTGAAATTATATTTATGAACATTAGCTTATAAAACACATTATCAGAGAAAAAAAAATGCACAAAAATATCCACAGAGTATCAAAATGCATAAAATGTCTCCATCAAAAATAATATATACTATCTTTTAGTACCTGAGATTCTGTTTACTAAGTCCCACAATTGTAACCTTCTTGTTCAGCAACGGCAAAAAAACCTTTGACAGTATATTGTAGTGATTGTCTTTCTCTCTCTCACGTATCTTCTGTTCACAATAATATTCTTTCTTTTTCTGAAAAAGAAAAAAAACACAACCCTGTATTCCTTTGGAAATGTTGTGAAATAACAAAAGGAGAATACATTGTGTATAGGTCTTACTCAAAGGTATTGAAGCTGATGGATACCATTCTTTGGATTTCAATATCTTCTGATTTAAGTATATATTTTATTAAGGGGAAAATGCACAAACAAGATTTGACTTTGGCAATCAGTAAAAGGACTGAATTTGAATGGCACAATATTCTTTTGGTGAAGCTGTGTTTTATTTTGTTTTGTTTTGTTTTTTTTTCACCAGGAATGATCTGTATCCTGTGCTGGAATTTAGAACTTGCATCAGCTGATTCCCTTTGCTATAGGTGGGAATCCTATTGGATTAATTGGAGGGAGACCAGATTAATCTTACTTTGTAGGTCTCTTTTTTTTTTTTTTTTTAAGTCTTTAAGCTTCCTATTTCAGAAACATACCTACCCTGGCTGGTTCTTGGCCAAAATCAATGTCCATCCGTTTTCCACTGATTACCACTCAGAACTGGGTCTTGGCCATAACTGTTAATGGCATCAGTGTCTATGTTACTAATTCAGAGCAGGAGGGTCATCTAACTGAGCTGTTGAGGTTCCTTTGGCTTTTTGTATCCATGGTATAGTGCATTGTATCCTGCTATCCCAAAGAAATTTAAAATTCCTAGAAAATACCCTTCAGTCATACCAACTGAACAAATTTACAATACTTCCTTTCAGTTCCTGCACAGAATTCCTGCACAATTGTCTTCAAATGGGTAAGACAATAAAAATTATACATACAATTTGTAATGTTTAATTCAAAGTTGGCCTATTCTTGCAATCTAAGTGTCATTGGTTATACTTTCAGATATTTATTATTCCGAATACATACAAATATAGTGATTATTTGTACAGAAGCCAGTTTATTTTCTGAAAGCCCATTCTCATGTTTCCTTCTGGCAAAAAACTAAGATATTATTTCTTCATAATTATAGTGGTCATTACCAACCTTTCAATGCAGGGGAATCAATAGTTTAATATGAAGTGTGAAGATTAGTTAATGTTTTGCAGGAGACCTGATAAGGAATTAATAGTTCGTAGTGGAATTTTCTGATTCATTGAAACTTCATGAGGAATAATCAACTTCAGCTAATTTCCTATTTCAAAAATGGTGAGAAAAGTTTCTAAATTACCATTATCTAAATGAAAAAGTTATTTAAAAAAAAACCTAAGAAAAGTAATTATTTATAAGACTGATTTGGAAAAAAAAAATATCTGAAGTGTTCTACCTGAAAATATCAGTATCTTTTGTGTTTTGATTTTTTCCACAACTGCTTCTGAGGGGGTTTTTTTTTGTTTGTTTGTTTGTTTTACTGAAAGTGATGTATATTAAATAATTATATATACCTGCGGACTGTAGGAAAACAGTAAAATGTGGTTTTCAGACTTATTTGACAAACAAATTTATCAATATATGCAGTGTTTGTGCTTACTAGTACTTTAATGATTGGGCATAATCTTTAGTGGATTTCTGCACAGGCACACACTTGCTGCCTATGGATATTACTATCCTTCAATGCATTTTGCACTGTTTAATTGGAAGCTTAACACTGTACTTTTCTTCAGACTAGAACACTGACATTTTAAAAGATGAGAAATGCCTTTAATCATGAATTCACTCAAAAATTTAGATGAGTATTTATATCTTTCAAAATTCCTGAATTGTACAGAAAATGAAATAAGGCACTCTTTCTTACATTTTTTTTATAACATCAGTTACATGATGGCATAGAAATAGCATATCCAAGAAATAATCAATTTTATTGGCATACTGTACTTAGGGTCTGTATTTTCAGAAGGTGAATCTGTAAATCACCTTTGTCTAAACCTGCAAGTATTTAGTATTCAGGTGATCAAGTTCTGTGTCCTCTGCCTCCCACCCCTCCACAAGCCCCACCTGGAATCATGAAAAGCTCTGTCCCTCTTAAGTTTAATTCTAAGCCCATTTATTCTGAAGGGATTCATTCTAACTGTAATGGTAGTTCCGATCCACTTTTGTTTGGGGTGTTTTGTTTGCATACTGTGTCCAATAGTGCTAGAAATATAAGCCTTTCTAAGTCGATTGGATGTTTCCAGGAACATAACATGTGATTCATGGAGATGAAAATAGTTAATGTTTTCTGGTTGATTTGATTTTGATTTTTTTTGTTTACCTTTTCCCCTATCCCTCTGTTGATTTCTGTTAGCTTCCTCTGTTACCATTTCCCCAATCTAGCAAACTAGCTGAGCATACTGAATAAAGTTCAGATTTTGCTGAACGGAATGTTATTTGTACTTTTCACAGCATCTTCAAGCTTCAGTACCTCTCCAAAATTCCTGATTTCATCTTTTTCTTTCTTAACCACAGCAAAAAGCTTTTTGGATGTTTGCCTTTATTCCGCTTTGATTTCTGACAAATCCTGATTTTCTTAGCCTTCCAAATATAAGTATCTCTTTCTTGCAAGGACTGTTGTTCCCACCCTCTTAATCTGTCTTTAGATTTTACTGTGGTTTACTGCTTCTTGTTTTTTCTTGATTTTACTGTTATTTTTCAGTTCCATCACCAATATTTGCTTAGCTCCTATGCTTCTCTCTTATTTCTTCTGTATGCTAATCTACTGAACCTTGCCTGCCTGTTTTCACAGAAATATTTTACCACCTAAGGATCTCTCCATATTTTTTTCTTTGAAAAAATAGGTACAAAAGGAAAAAAACCCAAACAAAACCAAACAAACAAAAAAACAAACCAAAAAAACTACTTTCAACCTACTTGCTTCTGTAAAAACTATGACAAAGATCAATTTTTCTTTAGTTTTTGAGTTTATGTTCTGCAGCAGCATATAATGTATGAAATGATCTCTGAGCTGTATGCACAGACTCTACACTGTCCTTTTACAAAGCCTTTTAATTTCCCAGATCACTGGCTATACTCACAGGAGGTTTATCATCTACTTCTGTTTGGGTTTTTTTTTTGCTTCCTCTTCACTAGTTTTCTACACTTACTGAATGTGGTCCTTGCACGAGAGAGAGCAGTCTTCTGTGTCTGGAAAGCGTCTATCAGATGGTGATATAAGTAAGAATACCATTTTATGTGTAGATACCACTTAATATAATAAGGATCCAGTAAGAACCTTCCAGGTGCTATAATGCAATATTAACACACAAAAGTTACAAGTTTGTTGTTGTACCAAGGAAAGAGGAATCTTGTGGAAACCACTATGAGATACAGAAAGATGTTTCCTATTCCTGTAGAAATGCTTTGTGAATATTTGTCATTTTGAAAAGCAAATTATGTAATACAGGTTAGTAATGAAGAAGACAGTGGCTTTGTGAGGAAAAATCCAGCTTATCAACTCTTATACTTAATTTTCTGATTATTTACTTTCAAAAAGCAAAATGGTTGAGTATTGGTTAAACAAACCTGCCCGATTTCTTCTAGAGTGAAAAGAAAAATAACTTTTCTTCAGCAATGAATGCACAGGCAACTTGGAACATTGCTTATTTGGTGAAAGTCTGTGAAATATTGTAACTGCGCTATTGGGAAGATCAATGTTTAATTTTTTCCCATATGGTCTGTGTTATAAGTAACTGCTTAAGTTGCAAAATACATCAAGAACTATGGTATATAGGAAGGAATAAATGGAGATTTAGAAGCCTAAACAATGGTAAGATGTAGAGCTTTCTTTTCAATGCTAAACATGATTATAAATCACATTTATTACACATGTGCATAAGGACCAATGTGCAGCACTGTGTTAGGAGTAGGCAAACACAGTGATGCAGCCTTTGCCCAATATCATTGCAACATGAGAAAAAACAAACAAACAAACCAGCTACACCATGAAGTAATGGGCATACTGTGAGCAACGCAGTGGCAGCAACTTTGCTGCCTTTTCTGTGAGGTACTGTCTGTGATGGGAGGCTTATCTGAGGGTTTAACTAAACTGAAAGCAAAGGAGGTGCTTCTGGGGAAAGGAGTGGGGGTACATAAGAAGATGAACCATAAATTAAAGTTGAGAGGACAAAGTCCTGTCTGCTCTGGCCAATGTAGAAACACAAGAGCTAGCCTTGAGAGAGCTGCTATGGCTGCAGAATGCCGTGATACCACTGCACAGGGAAATAATTTTGGCTTTTTGAATATTACATTACGATGTTCTGTTAGCATCATTTAAATTATTTCCATTTCTTTCCTGACACAGATATACAGTTTCTTGTTTGGTAGCTGGATCTTTGCAAGAATGGCTCAACATACTGCATGTTGAGTGTAGGTGTAAATACAGAAAGAAATGAAGAAAAAAGTAATATGGCATAGAGTAAAGAAAATCAAAATAAAAAATTGGTAGATTCTTGGTTTTACTGCTTCTGTTCCTGAAACCTGAATCTCTAACTGTTGGGTTTTTCCCCCCCCAGATAAGACAGTAGTAATTGTAAATGCATGTATTTATGTGTGTATGTATATGTATAAACTCATATACATTTGTGTTTTATAAACTTTGAGCCAGGCTTGTCAAGGCGTAAACAGTGATTGGTATTTTACTTCCAAGTATATGCAAATTGCTCTTAAACTGAGAAAGAAGATAAATGGGCCAGATCTTCTACTGATGTAAATCAAACAGCAATGACATTATGCTAACTTAAATCATGAGGGGATCAGGACCATTTAAGTTTCAGAAGTGCATCTGAAAAATTGTTGGTTTTTAAATATTGGCCAAACCCCTTTGTAATTATATTGGTTTCAAGGGAAGATACTGTGCTTCTGGAAAAAGCCAGAATCAGTTTGGTTTTATGCTAGTATTGAAGCCTCTGATAAGCAATACAGACATCCCATCCTGGGCATCTGCTTTACTTGTAGTGAAGTTACTTGATTATCATCTTCTTCCAAGCTACACAGAAAGCTCCTGTGGGGTTGGCCTCTGGGAGTCAGGAAATAAATAATAAAATTATTTGTTAATAAATAATAAAACCTAAGGAAAAAAAAAAGTTTTTATTCCTAAAAACTTAGGAATAAAACCTAAGTGTTTTATTTAAACAAATGTCAACAACAGAAAAAAACTTGTTGTTCTATCATATTTGACTATAAAGTGAGCCATCATTTTGATACTTTCTATTATGAACAAACATTTAAATACAGGGGTCACTGTTAATTTTGAATATTTAAATGAGTTACAAGACATGCTCTGTCGACTCAAGTTATTAAAAGAATGGAAGCAAGAAATCATGGCTAAGCATTCCTACCCAACTCTATATCATCTTTAATTACATCAGTCCCATACACCATAAATTTTCCTATTTCACCTCCCAATAGTTACCAAAATGAACCTAAGTGAAACCTGTGAATCCTTTTGAGTAATTAATACATACTCTGCATGTTTTAATTTCAGTTCTATCAGCAAAACTATTGGCTTAACATCTTTTTCCTCTTCTAACCCTGTTAAGGGCACTGGTGTGACTTAGAAATGAAATTTTTTCAAATGTTATTGAGGGAAAGATGGAAGAATGTGCTGGTTTTGACTGGGATAGAGTTAATTTTCTTCACAGTAGCTAGCATGGGGCTATGTTTTGGATTTGTGCTGGAAACAGTGTTGATAACACAGGGATGTTTTAGCGATTGCTGAGCAGGGCTTACACAGAGTCAAGGCCTTTCGTGCTTCTCACCCCACCCCACCAGCAAGTAGGCTGGGGGTGCACAAGAAGCTGGGAGGGGACACAGCCAGGACAGCTGACCCCAACTGACCAAAGGGATATTCCATACCATGTGACGTCATGCTCAGCATATAAAGCTGAGGGAAGAAGAAGGACGTGGGGGGTGTTTGGAGTGATGGTGTTTGCCTTTCCAAGTCATTCTTGGAAAGTCATTTCCAAGTACGCGTGATGGAGCCCTGCTGTCCTGGAGATGGCTGAGCACCTGCCTGCCCATGGGAAGTAGTGGATGAATTCCTTGTTTTGCTTTGCTTGCCTGCGCGGCTTTTGCTTTACCTATTAAACTGTCTTTATCTCAACCCATGAGTTTTCTCACTTTCACCCTTTCGATTCTTTCCCCCACTCCACCCGGGGGGGAGTGAACAAGAGCTGTGTGGTTCTTAGTTGCTGGCTGGGGTTAAACCATGACAAATAAATTGCCTACTTTTTTTTCAATTGAAATTATACAAAGGAATAAATTTGTTTTAAAAGTTTTAGAAGAACCCATTATTTTTATTCTGTTCCAATATGCATTCTCTATATTCTCCTAGCTGCTATAAAATCCAGATTTTTCATTATCCATTGATCTCTATCTGGAATGTGTCTCTATAACCATGACACTGCCTTCTCCCAGTAATTACACTGTCACAAGCTGTTATTTTCTACTCTTTTTCTTTAACTCTTTGTAGGAGGAGGCTTGTCCGAGGAGCAGCAAACAGGTGAATGATACAGAACACATTGCAATCATAGCTGAAAGCTAAGAGTGGGATTGGACAGTCTTAATAAAATCATTAATTAGGTTATGAATGCAGTTCCCTGCTAGGTAATAGAGTGTAAATTAAAAGTCAGATTGAAAAACTGAAAATTCATCTTAGTTTTTTAATGATTCCCAGAAGGGAATATGATTCTATAAGGTAACTACATAATGAGTCATCACCCAGCAGCTGTAGGATGTTCCCATACAGGTCTGCCCCACTGGCTGGACGTGGCTTGCTGAGGGCACAGGATCTGGCCCCAGGCTTGGTTCCCAAGGGTGTGCAGACCAGCAAATGCAGAGTCTGCCTGTTTCTCCTAGTATTTACACTCTCTTTGCCATTCACATTTGACTTGACCCAGCTCTTCCTCTCTACCAGCTTCTTGTCTCAATCCAGTACCTCCTTATCACACTTTCTGATTATGCCTGTTTCCTTCTTCCGCCATTTCACAATCTGTTTCTGCTGTTGATGACCTCAGCTTGGTCACTTCTGCTGGTTTCTCTTCCATACTTCAGTGTAACTCCCCTCCCCTGCCCCTGCCTCTTGCCCCAGTCTTTTTGCCAAACCAGTTGTAGTCCACTCTACGTAGTCCAATCTCTTATTTCCATGTCTGATAGCTCTACCATCCCCTTCATTCATCTGTGGCTCCTTATAGAAACATAGAATCATAGAATCATTAAGGTTGGAAAAGACCTCTAAAATCATCAAGTCCAACCGCCAACCCAACACCACCATGCCCACTAAACCATGTCCCTACGTGCTTCATCTACACGTCTTTTAAATACTTCCAGGGGTGGTGACTCAACCACTTCCCTGGGCAGCCCGTTCCAATGTTTAACCACTCTTTCAGTAAAGAAATTTTTCCTCATGTCCAATCTAAACCTCCCCTGGTGCAACTTGAGGCCATTTCCTCTCGTCCTATCGCTAGTTACTTGGGAGAAGAGACCGACACCCACCTCGCTATGCTGTCTTACTTGCTCCTGCTTTCCAGTTCTTGGCCTTAGCCTTTATTTTTCAGCAGGTTTTAGTACTCTCGTATAGATCCTTCATCTCAGCCTACTCTCTGTGATAGCCCTCTTCCTCATCCTTCACAGATGTCTGTGGTGCTAGTTTTTTGTCTCTGTATTTGAGTTGCTTCTTCTGTGTGTGTCTGAGACATACCTAGTGGTTCATTTCTAGATCTTGATGTAAAAGAACTAGCCTGGAGAAAAGGAGGCTGAGGGGAGACCTCATCGCTCTCTACAACTACCTGAAAGGAGGTTGTAGTGAGGTGGGTGTCGGTCTCTTCTCCCAAGTAACTAGCGATAGGACGAGAGGAAATGTCCTCAAGTTGCGCCACAGGAGCTTTAGATTGGACATGAGGAAAAATTTCTTTACTGAAAGAGTGGTGAAACATTGGAACAGGCTGCCCAGGGAAGTGGTTGAGTCCCCATCCCTGGAGGTATTTAAAAGATGTGTAGATGAGGCACTTAAGGACATGGTTTAGTGGGCAAGGTGGTGTTGGGTTGATGGTTGGACTCGATGATCTTAGAGGTCTTTTCCAACCTCAATGATTCTATGATTCTATGAAAACAACTGTAGTGGGTTGACCCTGGCTGGACGCCAGGTGCCCACCAAAGCCGCTCTGTCACTCCCCCTCCTCAGCTGGACAGGGGAGAGAAAATCTAGCGACAGGCTCGTGGGCTGAGATATGGAGAGGGAGAGATCATTCACCAATTACTGTCACGGGCAAAACAGACTCAACTTGGGGAAAATTAATTTTATTTATTACTAGTCAAATCAGAGTAGGGTAATGAGAAATAAAAACTAAATTGTAAAACACCTTCCCCCCACCCCTCCCTTCTTCCTGGTCTCAACTTTGCTCCCGATTTTCTCTACGCCCTCCCCTGCCAGCGGTGCAGGGGGACAGGGAATGGGGGTTGTGGTCACTTCATCACATGTTGTCTCTGCTGCTCCTTCCTCCTCAGGGAGAGGACTCCTCACACTCATCCCCTGCTCCAGCGTGGGATCCCTCCCACAGGAGACAGTTCTCCATAAATTTCTCCAATGTGAGTCCTTCCCATGAGCTGCAGTTCTTCACAAACTGCTCCAGCGTGGGTCCTTTCCATGGCGTGCAGTCCTTCAGGAACAGACTGCTCCAGCGTGGGTCCCCCACGGGGTCACAAGTCCTGCCAGAAAACCTGCTTCAGCGTGGGCTCCTCTCTCCAGGGGTTCACAGGTCCTGCCAGGAGCCTGCTCCAGCGCAGGCTTCCCATGGGGTCACAGCCTCCTTCAGGCATCCCCCTGCTCCGGCGTGAGGTCCTCCATGGGCTGCAGGTGGATATCTGCTCCACCGTTAACCTCCATGGGCTGCAGGGATACAGCCTGCTTCACCACAGGCTGCAGGGGAACCTCTGCTCCAGCGCCTGGAGTACCTCCTCCCCCTCCTTCTTCACTGACCTTGGTGTCTGCAGAGTTGTTTCACTCAGATATTCTCAATCCTCTCTTCCAGCTGCTGTTGCACAGCAGTTTTTTTTCTCCTTCTTAAATACGTTATCACAGAGGTGCTACCACCGTCACTGAACGGCTTGGCCTTGGCTAGTGGCGGGTCCGTCTTGGAGCTGGCTGTCATTGGCTCTGTTGGATATGGGGGAAGCTTCTAGCAGCTTCTCACAGAAGCCACCCCTGTAACCCCCCCGCTACCAAAACCTTGCCACGCAAACCCAATACAACAACTGACTGTGAAGTGGTTTTTCCTCTCAGTTTCAGCTGATGTATAGCCAGTGTAGGCACCTTGTTTGAAACGTTAATGGTGAAGTTTTGCACTGCCTACCTCCACAAATGTGAAACACATTTTTTATTATTATTTCTTTTAGAATAGTAAACATTTAGAGTAAAAGAATTTCAATCCCAGCTGAATGTTTTATCATATAAAACTGTTAATAGTTTAAGTTTGGCACCATTATTAGCAACTGAAAACAGGATATTCTAATAAAAGTTGGTGGGAAATCTTACTAAGATGCATGGGTACTTGTCTATTTATATTATGTTCTGTTTAGCCTCTTGGCTTTAGTGTGATTACAGGACAGTAACAGGGACTAAAACAGAGAAAACTTTGGGGCTTATGGGTGGGGTGTTCTGAGAGCAGTGGCCCGTCAGAACACAACAAATGGCATAAGCAGTGTTTATAATGATTGTATAATGCTTATATAAACTCATGCATTCTGGCTGATAATAGCCTTCAGCTAGAGCACATGGATTTGCATTCTGAATAGTTAGAGAAATTGGCTTATTGGCTAAGAAAATTCTATACCCATATAATGACGAATAATGCATTTTCTTGTCGACTGCACAAAATTAATTTATAATACAGAAGAATTTAAAAAATATGAGTATCTAAAAATAGTACACTTGGCCTACAGCCAGCATTCCTACTAATATATTTTGACTGAGTACCAATCCTGTTATTGAAGATTAGCTTCTGTCAGAATGAAGATGCAGTAGAAATGCAGCTGATCCTGCTTATAAGGAACTTCGTTGAAGTGAAACTTATTACAGAAGAATGGAAGGTCTCGGAATAATTTGTGGATTGAAAACCAAGATAGCATGAATAGCTAATTTAAGTTTTCTGTACATAGTATAGAACAGATTTTTTTTTTTCTTTTTTATTTGTGTTCACCTGGTGTTAGTGTTCCTCTTTGAAGTTCAACATCATACCTCTATTTCAGTTCACTTGTACAGAAAACTATGTTTCCAAACATATTTGATTAGCTGATGGACCTGGCAAATAAAGTGTGGGTTTGAAGATTTTAGAATTTGTTCCTTTTCATTTACAATCTTGTACACCATTTGAGATAGTTACCAGTTTTCTGAAAAGAAAAAAAAAAACATTAATACCTTAAAAATACCACAGTACCTTAAGAGTTAGAATACTGTCATTCCAATACTAGTAACTATATTTGTATACCTGAAACACAAAAACAGGATGTTGCTGAGGTTCCATTTTTCTTCAGGGTCTAGAGCAGTTGTTATTTGGTCATCCCTTTCTTACGTGTCTTAGCATGAACAGGGGAGAACTTGTTTCACTGCAGCATTCTTGTATAGTGTACAGCTTTGTTAATGAATGTTTAACATGCCTTAAGGAAGTTTCTGAATGCAGTGAAACAGACCCTTTGAAATCATCAAGCTCCACTGAGGTGGATTTTGTTGCCACAGGAATGCTGCCACCGAACAGACAGTCCTCTGTTCTCAGAGTGGCTTAAATTTGTAAAGATGTGCACCGGAGACTTAGCTGTAGGAGGCTATTAGGCCCATGGAGGATATGCAGAGTGACACTATCCCAGTAAGGATTTGATGAGTAGAGAGGTCAGGAGGAGCCATTATACACCTGACTTTTCTTGAAGCGCAGACATTTTCAGGCAGACCTAGACCAGAGAGTGGTGGTTTCACCCAACCATCATGTTGCAAACTGCTGTTCAAAATCATTTTGACTTGGGCAAAGAACAATAACACTGTACTATTCTTTCATTTTTTTATTTTCTTATATTATCTATTTTTAAAAATACCTGCCCTCATTCATTTGGACATTTTCTTACCCAGAAGGGAGACTTATTTTTCCTCTTACTAACTACTTTGTGTATTCTAAGAGAATTAAGAAACGTTTAACTGCATCAGTGGGAATTATTTTATTGTTCTCCAGAGTACCTTGTATAACACAATAATTCCGATGTTCTCCTGGCTATCCATTTACTAGCTTTCAGTGAATCCTATAAGCTATGAGGTGCTCCCAAAGTCAGGAAGAGAGATATAAAAAAAATTGAGGAAGTCTGTTTAGTGATCATGTAATATGGAACCCACTCAGTTCCTGAATGAATACAGTTGGAATGGCCTTCCCAGAACCTTCCAAGAAAATCTGAAAGCAAGAACATAAAAACTTGTCACTTTTCGTTATAAAAAAAAGCTTTGGAAAGCATAGCTGGTGAAGAGGTGCTCAATGTCCAGATGGAGATTGGTGACAAGTGGCGTCCTTCAGGGGTCCGTACTGGGACCAGTCCTGTTTAATATCTTCATCAATGATATAGACAGTGGGATCGAGTGCGCCCTCAGCAAGTTTGCAGATGAGGTGGGGTCTCACCAGAGCAGAGTGGTGCGGTCGACATGCCAGAGGGATGGGATGCCATCCAGAGGGACCTGGACAAGCTCGAGAAGTGGGCCTGTGTGAACCTCATGAGGCTTACCAAGGCCAAGTGCAAGGTCCTGCACATGGGTCGGGGCAACCCCCAGTATCAATACAGGCCGGGGGATGAAGGGATTGAGAGCAGCCCTGCCGAGAAGGACTTGGGGGTACTGGTGGAGGAAAAGCTGGACACGAGCCAGCAATGGGTGCTCGCAGCCCAGAAGGCCAATCGTATCCTGGGCTGCATGAAAAGCAGCGTGGCCAGCAGGTCGAGGGAGATGATTCTGCCCCTCTGCTCTGCTCTGGTGAGACCCCACCTGGAGTACTGCATCCAGCTGTGGAGCCGTCAGCATAAGAAAGACATGGAGCTGTTGGAGCAGGTCCAGAAGGGGGCCACAAAAATGATCAGGGGGGTGGAACAGCTCTGCTATGAAGAAAGGCTGAGAGAGTTGGGCTTGTTCAGCCTAGAGAAGAGAAGGCTTTGGAGAGACCTTATTGCAGCCTTTCAGTACTTAAAGGGGGCTTATAAAAAAGATGGCAGCAAACTTTTTAGCAGGGCCTGTTGTGACAGGTCAAGGAGGAATGGCTTTAAACTAAAGGGGGGTAGATTTAGACTAGATATAAGGAAGAAATTTTTTACACAGAGGGTGGTGAAACACTGGCACAGGTTACCCAGAGGGGTGGTGGATGCCCCATCCCTGGAAACATTCAAGGTCAGGTTGGATGGGGCTCTGAGCAACCTGATCTATTTGAAGATGTCCCTGCCCACAGCAGGGGGGTTGGACTAGATGACCTTTAAAGGTCCCTTCCAACCCAACTTTTCTATGGTTCTATTCTATGATTCTATGATTCTAAGATAACCCTATGGTAACCAAAATTGTTCAGAAAATGATATGGAAAATAGAATAGCAATCTAGCTAAAATGGTTGTATTATGAGTTTATTTTCTTATGTTTTCACCCTTCTTCATATTTCTATATACTCAAATTCCAGTGAGAAATTACATTTGAAAATAGAGAAGTAATAATGAGTAATATATATATATATTTAATAAGCTTAAGTTGTCATGCCATGTTAAAGTAAATTCTGGGAAGGACAATTGTTTTATCAAGCTTTTATCCAACAGTGTAATGATTTCTGAGCACATTTGCTTCAGAAATGTATTGTACAATCATACTTTAGCCAATATCAACTAGTGCGTATCCTAATGGATACCAGGGGTTTCTTTGCTTGTAATTCACACATGATCCCTGCTAGAATCTGCATCAACATATACAGTACAGATTGATGGAGTGTGCTCCTCATATGTCTTGTAAGTATTCTATTTTAAAAATTATAGGAAAATAGTGTATGTGTATAAAATGAATTATTTTTCTCTTAACCAATATAGAGTATAGGATCTTAAAAAATAAAATTTAATTGTTCTATCAGTAACTTATTCTTTGTTTAAAATGATGGTGTATGTGATTAAATTCCAACCTAAAGCAATTTCAGTTAGACTAATGAAAACTAATTATGAACTTTTCCAACCACATTAGGAATATCAGTTCAGTAATTTGTCTGCTATGCATTTACCATCTGCCTGTACATGGCAACAGAATTTTTTGGTAAGTTGTCATGCTACAAACATAAATGATATTGTGGTAGTGATAAAGTACGAGAGAATTATACAAAGTAAATAAGTGAATGACCAGATAAAATGCTATTGATCTTTAGAAATTCATTATACATCTTGCCAATGCCCCTGTAATAAATACATCAATATATGCCCCCTATTGTTGTATAGACTTGGCATTAAGTAATCATGAGCATGATATTTGTAACACCAAAGAAATGGATGGTAAGAAAACAAAGTAAGATTCATGTTCTTTGCAAGACAAAACTGAAATGGAAAAGTTACTATTACATGACCATAACTGATTATCTTCTACTTTCAATTGATCAGTTGTCTGGATGTAACAAACCTGAAGTGTTTTAATACCTTTGATTCCCTGGTACACTAATTTATCTTTTTTTATTGAGAATTTGTAACAATATTTTTTCTAATGCAAATAGGAATATTATTTTACATTATAAATTGTTACTAATTAAATACCAGATAATTTAATTTTGCTTCATTTAATTCTAAAAATAGAACATAAAATATTTGAAGGGCTTGAAAAATCCTAAACATATTCAAGAATGAAAAATTCATCCCCAAGTAGTCAAAACCCTGGCTTATCAAAACACTCAAATGAGATAAGGAAAATTCTGAAAAACCTGTATATGAATATGGACCTCTCACTTTTCTGGTATTATTGAGTAGTGGTGTTACAGCTATCTGTCTTCCTTACATTTTAAATTCTTATCAAATCTCGTTAAAAAAATATGTAAAAATAACCAATTTCCACTAAAACTTTTCTTTGAATGAACTGAAAGTGTTGATTAAATATGATGGGACATGTACATGTCAAACAATTTTACTAATTTTGGAAAATTTTGAATGTCAGGATATATGTAAGGGAATGTTTGCTTTTTTCCTTTGTTTAACTTGATACAAAATACTTGAAATTTATTTTGGCTGTTGATGAATTTACCCATTCTCAACAGGCATGATGATTAATGGATAGGACTCTGAGTTATCTATTGAGCTTCTAAAAGAATAGAGAAATGTGTTGGAGTTTTGTAAAAGTATTAACTATTCAAGTGCCTTGGTTGTTTATATGTCTAAAGCTATTTCTATGTGAAACTTCATGTCATCTTGCTTGCTGCTTTGCCCTTAGTAGTAAATAGAATAAGTGAGTCTAATTTTTTGAAGACTTTTTACATCACTAATAGATCATCAAGTGAATAGCTGCATGGACTCCTAGGAATTTAATGTGAGATTAATTTAAAGGGAAAAAAAAAATTGGGGAAAATGTCACTTAGTTAAATGGCTTAACTAAAGGTTTTTAGGAATGTTACATTTATTTTCCACTTTCTTTGACATTGTGACTTTTCAGTTTGAGAGAGAATTAGGTAACTTTTTTGTGAGAGGCCACTGGGCAAGTAATACACCATACTAGAGAGAATCAAGTTCAGAAATGAATAGCTTAATGATTAAGAGCAATCATTATCTGTCAAAAGTCTATATCTTGGGAGATAAAATAGACTGTTGTCTCTCACTTAAAAGACCATAAAATTTGTATATAGGCATTTACACCTAATGGCTACAGGACCAAGAGTTCCCATATTATACTTATTTCCATTTCAGTCACTGAAACATGATGCATGACTTCACTTGGATTAGAAGTCTAATGGGACAAAGTCAAAGGTTCAGCCTTTGATTTTATGGGGGTTACTCAAGTAGAGCCCTTTTATGTTTTAAAGTAGAAACTATTTTCTGGATATATTAGTGCAGCTCACATATACAAATGGGATTTACATGCTCATATATGTGCATATATATATAAAAATATGCACATGAAAACAGTAAGGTTACACACAGGTAGATAACAATAGGAGTAGGAGGAAGAGGAGATTTTATTTGCTTTAAAGAGGTATCTATTAAACTCCTAAAGCTAGTGGCAATATGGGCAGACCTGCCACTGGCCAAAACTGAGCCCATCAGTGGCACTGGTGGCACCTCTGTGATAACATATTTACGAAAGGGTAAAAAACACTGTGCAGCAGCTGTGAGAGAGGAGTGAGAAAAAGAACTATGCAGACAACAAGGAGAAGGAGGGGGAGGAGATGCTCCAGGTGCTGGAGCAGAGATTCCCCTGCAGCCTGTGGAGAAGACCATGGTGATGCAGGTCGTTCCCCTGCAGCCCATGGAGGACTCCACACTGGAGCAGGTGGACATGCCCTGAAGGAAGCTGCAGCCTGTGGAGAGCCTGCACTGGAGCAGGCTCCTGGCAGGAGCTGTGGCCTGTGGAGAGGAGCCCACACAGGAGCAGGTTTTCTGGCAGGAACTGTGGCCTGTGGGGAACGCATGCAGGAGCAGTCTGTTCCTGAAGGACTTACCCCATGGAAAGGACGCATGCTGGAACAGTTTATGAAAGATTGTCTCCTGTGGGAAGGATCCCACACTGGAGCAGGGGAAGAGCGTGGGGAGGAAGGAGCAGCAGAGATGACGTGTTATGAACTGACCGTAACCTCCATTCCCCATTGACCTGCATCGCTCAAGGGGAGGAGGTAGAAAAGTTATGAGTGCAGTTGAGCCTGGGAAGAAGGAGGGGTGGGGGGAAGTTGTTTTTAGTTTTGCTTTTATTTCTCGCTCTCTTACTCTGTTATTAATTGGCAATAAATTAAATTAATTTCCCCAAGTCAAGTCCATTTTACCCTTGACGTTAATTGGTGAGTGACCTCCCTGTCCTTATCTTGACCCACGAGCTTTTTCATTGTATTTTCTCCCTCTGTCCTGTTGAGGAGGGGGAGTGATAGAGCAGTTTGGTGGGTACTAAGGTCAACCCACCACACCATGTTATACATTCTATAGACCCCTTTTTCACTAGTTCTATACTGTATTAGCTTGGCTTTTGTAGGTAGGCATTTTGTGTTTCATGATGTATGAGGAGTTTATAGTTATAATGCCAGCTGAGCCACATACACATATTTTTACATTACAGGGAGAGAAAGAGCTCCACTTATCTCAGATCCATGTGATGGGGAGATTTCCAGCATTCAGTCAACTGTCTAGGCAGCCCACGATAATGTTCAAATCTCTGTTTTTCTTCTTCCATTCCAAGTGATAATGAAGTGAAAGAAATTGCATGTTCTTATCGTGATACTGCTTCCTTCTGTTAGTTTGTGTCAAGCCATGTCTTACGAGTTTTAAATTGCAATGCTAATGTGCTTGTTTTAGCATTATTTGTTTCCCCTTGTATAATTTATAAATATAAATAAAAAATTAATTATTCTGTAAAATAACCTGGCACTATGGCCTCAGCACTATTACAATTTCTTTACTCAAGTAGAATAGAATAGAATGTTTCAAAGTAGGTTTATACTTGTGTCTCTTTGTTCTGTCTTAAAGAGTTAGCTAAGTAAAGATTGAAGTTTTCCAGAATTTCTTTTCAGAAGATATTGTTTTGTGAAAATATTGTGGATATATAGGTGAAATTTTACCTCTTTATACGTTAAAGTTGTGATGTGCTATGTAATAGAACCTATTAGGGAGCAGACATCTTAATCTATGTAGTTTAGTTTGCTATTTGCTACATACATTGTGACTTAACTTTCTCCTACGAACACTATAAAAGTAACAGGATTATTTAGAAATATGATGACAGGCTTCCTGTCAGTCTAAATTAATGTTTTTTCTTTATTCCTACAATAGCAGAACACTGCCCATTGGTGTCTTAGGACATGAAACTCAATGGCTTGTATGGGAAAATTCTTCCCAAGTTATCTCTCCCTGACATTTGGATGAACTGATTTTCTACTCTGAGACAGAGCTATTCAGACCCCCATACCTACAGGATAGTCAGCCTTTTGCAACTGTCTCTCTTTTAAAATATCTTTCTTCAAGAATTATCATTCTTGGAAATGAAATTCAGAGAAAGTGATGATATTTCAGGAAACACTAAGCAATGTGGGCATGACTGGTTACTGTATTTCTTTCTATATAACAACTTTTTGTGATATCTTGGCAAACATTACATCTCAATAAAAAAAAGTACAATTTTTATCATACTGTAAAAAGGTGAAAAGTTCTTGCTGTTATTATTAGGCAAAATCTTTGATAGATCAGTCTAGGCCATGCTGGACTAGAATGTGAATGCCTTTTTATTGTAGATCATGAAACTTTCCAGTCTTGAGCTGCACTTTCATGTATATGTATTTACATTTAAATATATGTTTCCATATGTATATACAGAATTGAAAACCTTAAGTCCTATTTCAAACAATCAGTTGGAACTAGATTACAAAAAGACAGTGTCAGGATTCAGACTGAGGGTTACTGTGTTGTTTTCATTAGTACTTTCAGAAAAGTGTTGGAGAGAACGTGCTGGAGAAGATAGTTAAAACTGCCGTAGATGAGAAGAACAACTAGACTGTAGTGATGTGAAAATACAAATAAGAATTATAACAACCACAAGCATGGCGAATGTTGTCATTCTGCTGCTGGTACTTTGTTTCTGTGTTGTTTAGGGCTTTTTCTTGCTTTCTTGTTTTTGTTTGGTTTACCCATGTGTTTCCCAAATAAAATGTAAAGCTAGCCTTTGCTATTTGTCATTGTCTTGAAGAAATAATCTAGTTGTTGATTCTCAGTTGCTTCTGCCAGAGTAGAAATAGCACTAATTTCTTCAGGGAAAAGAAAAGGAGCCCAAATCCTTTTCCTGGCAGCATACCCTATTTTTGTGCTATATTTGTAACTCTACACTGATAATTGGGAAGTCTCCTGTTAGATAGTAGCTTTTGAGGGCAAATTTTCCTGGAATGCCAAAAAACAAGTGAGCAGATGGGAGAAGACAGGGTGACACAAACAGAAACAAGAAAAGGATTAGAAAGAACTTACATTTTGAAAAAAAAAAAGCCATATTTCTAAGTTCTCTACTATGAACCCTTGCCACAAATTTGATAGGTATTTTTTCATTTTTTTAAATACTTGAAAAGTCCAGGTACAATTGAGTAAAGTGCTGCTCATAGCAATCAAGTATAGTAAAAATATAGGCAATATTTAGAGTCATAGAGTATGTTTGGTTTTTAGGCAAAGGCTGATCAGTAGTGGCTTATTCAGAGCAGGACTTGCAGACAGCACTTTCAGAATATATCAGGAGGTTAAATACTTTCTCATTCCAGTCATATTTATTGCTCTCTGATTTGATTTGTTAAGCATATGACATCTTCTATTATCATGGGTAATAGGAATTAAGTTTTTTTCTAAGTAGATAGTGATAAATACTTGTTGGATTTAATATCACAATGATTACATCTTAAGTGACAGTTTTGAAAGAGTCTTTTCAATAAAAAGCTCTCATTACTTCTTTAAATTTCAAATTTTAAGTGATTAGTACAAAGTCTGAATCTTAATTTCTTACAGAAAGCAGACAGACATTTTCATGCTTGCACCTGCTTTTAAAATGCAGTTAATTATCAGCAGAAATGTCAAACATTTCCTTTGCTTTGTTCTCCTATGTCTTCATGTTTTGTATCCTTTTGGAAAACTTGTGTCTAGCACATACATTTGAAGTATTAAGTACAAGAGATATAGACTGATCTGTCATCCAGAAACACCTTTGCAGAAGCTTACAAAGTAAAATCAAGTCACATCCATCTGGTTCCTGACACATTAGACACTCTTGCTTTGATAACCTAGCCCTTCACAATTTTGTTATCACTACGTGTAGCAGGTTTACTTCTTTTTTCTTCCTCCCTTTACAGAAAAAGACAAAATCTTACAAATAGTTCAGAAAAATGAAATTGTGTCCACCTATGGTCAGGAAAAACAGGGTCCTGTATGGTTGTAAGCAGCCTTGTTTCCCACAAACGTCTGCATTCCTAGTTGTGTATGTTATAAGCTGCATTAGAATCATAGAATCATAGAATCATTGAGGTTGGAAAAGACCTCTAAGATCATCGAGTCCAACCGTCGACCCAACACCACCATGCCCACTAAATCGTGTCCCTAAGTGCCTCATCTAAACGTCTTTTAAATACCTCCAGGGATGGGGACTCAAACACTTCCCTGGGCAGCCTGTTCCAATGTTTCACCACTCTTTCAGTAAAGAAATTTTTCCTTACATCCAATCTAAACCTCCCCTGGCGCATTACTAAGGGAACAAAGTTAAAGTTGAGTAGGGAAGTGTAACTTAAATTCCAAACTTTGTTAATGACAAAATTGTCAACTATACATGTCTGATTTAGACGGGGGTAAGATGATTCAGCAACAGTTCTCCTATATGATGACATAAAATAAGGATTAAATAGTAATTCAGTGCATTTTATGGCTTGATATGTGTTAAATCTGATTAATTATAAAGGAAACCAGAAGAAAAGTGGACAAAACAGTCATGGGCTGATGATTTGTGTTCAAGCAGAATGTTTTAGCTTTTTGTCCATAAAATGTGTGTATCTCCTGAAAAATACTGACTTCTGAATTATTGGGTTTTTTTTTTTTATATTAGTGTCATGGTTTAACCTCAGTCGGCAACTAAGCACCACAGAGCCACTTGCTCACTCCCCCCTGGTGGGATGGGGGAGAGAATCGAAAGGGTAAAAGTGAGAAAACTCATGGGTTGAGATCAAGACAGTTTAATAGGTAAAGCAAAGCCGCGCACACAAGCAAAGCAAAACAAGGAATTCATTCACTGCTTCCCATTGGCAGGCAGGTGCTCAGCCATCTCCAGGAAAGCAGGGCTCCATCATGCGTAATGGTTACTTGGGAAGATAAATGCCATCACTCCGAACACCCCCCACATCTTTCTTCTTCCCCCAGCTTTATATGCTGAGCATGACATCATATGGTGTGGGATATCCCTTTGGTCAGTTGGGGTCAGCTGTCCCAGCCGTGTCCCCTCCCAGCTTCTTGTGCACCCCCAGCCTACTGGCTGGTGGGGTGGGGTGAGAAGCAGAAAAGGCCTTGACTCTGTGTGAGCACTGCTCAGCAGTAGCTAAAACATCCCTGTGTTATCAACACGGTTTTCAGCACAAATCTAAAACATAGATCCATGCTAGTTACCATGAAGAAAATTAACTCCATCCCAGTGAAAACCAGCACAATTAGCCTCTTAGTATTTCAGTTTCAGTTGTTTCTACTTGGATGTCACAGAGTGCTATTTTATAAGAGAGAAGAAAAGAGAACTATTTTTTCAGGTCTAAAAGTAGTTGACTGACGGACTGACTTTAAGCAGTAGACAACCTATATAGCAGCTGGAGCAGGGAAATGAGGAAATGCTGGAGAAAAATTGGCAATAACCAAAAGCCATTTCAGGAGAATGAGCAGTATCTGCCAGCTAGTACATCAGTTATGTTTTTTGGAGGTATCTGAATTCAACAGTCAAAGGTTAGCATCTCTTTTAGTAATTACCATTTGAACTAGGGTTGGTTGGTTTGTTTCTCAATGGCTGTTTTTTTATTTGACTGGGTTTCAGTCCAGGATCAGTATCACATCATATAATTTGTTCCATTGTCCACACCAGAAAATGGGTGCTAGAGTATCAATGGTCCCTTAATGGGAATTTTCTGAAAAATAGTCAGAAGACCATTCCAGGACCCAGAAAGAAAACGTGATACTGCCATTATTTGTGCTGCATCTGTTAAGCCAGTTTTGTAGATAAGGAAACCCTTAACTGTCCAGAGCTTCAGACTAATAATTATCACAAATACGTAAACTTAACTGGAAAGAGCATAGGAACACAAAAAATCAAACTTTCCCATGTTACAATGAAATCATATAATTTTAAACTGTAATTATAGTTCATAAGTATCATTCTCAAATAATATGAAATGTTCCACAACTCACATCTGTAGATGAGGTTTTCCATCCAGACTCATTTCCTTATGATATGCAATACTTTTTACTTCTGCTTTAGTTACCCTGGTCTACAGCAGAAGAGAAACCAAGAGGCTATGTGAAAATTGTTATTCTATTCAGAAGCACAAGTGGGGCAAAGGATTTCTTATTTCATACCTTTTATGCAGTGATCTTCTGGCTTATTCAGCTGCATTATATCAACGAAATATGAATTTTAAAAAAGATGTTCTTATGATAAATCAAAAAGAAAGAGAGAAAGCTCAGGAAAACAAACACTAAAAAAATACTAGAATTATGTGTTGAAAGGATGTTTCTGGACTTTCGGAGCAGAAAATGCCCTTTAATGGAACAAAAACCCCAAACATGTGATTGGCAGTCACTTGAAGACACCGTGGTAGATCAACTTTTGTGAAAATTCTTCACTACAGCGTGAAGGATTTGGAAATATTGCTGCAGCAGCAACAGAGCATTTTCATTGCCCCATTCTAAAATAAGGAGTTCAACCTTTGTGAGTTAACTGTTAGAAATTAAACTCTTTGGGCATAGTGAGGTATGAAGGTATTGCTAATGCCAAAATGTCATCCTATAATGAAGTAAAAGTTGCATTTGTAATGTGCCCTCTTTTGTAGGGAAAAAATTTTATATTCCACTATAAATGTGAATGATTAAAATTAAGTATTTAAAGATGATCATAATCATAGGGAAGTAAACTGAGCTTCAGTGAGAATTGCTTCTGATTTTTTTGTTGTTTCTCAGAAACAGGACTGTATTATCTTCTTCATCTCTAGTTTAATTAGGTATGGTTCCATTCAAATTGATGTTTGTTCAAACTGTGTCTGTATATCCTGAGTAATAATGACTAGCAGAAAATGTGTGATGCTTTTTAATATTGCATAGTCTCATATTAAAAATTAAATTTCCATAATAGGGATGTTGGGTGATAAAAGGGCATAAGAGATGTTCAAGCTAAAAGATTATTTAAGATTAAAAAACGCAAAGTGCCTGTATCTATAAGCCTTTGATATGGGCAAATATAGCAAAATATTGAAGGATTTTTATTTCAAGAAGCCAAACAAAGTTTATAGGAAAAAAAAGTTAAAATTAAGACTGCCTGCATGTAGGAGAAGTTGCCTGATGAATAAATACATTTGCTAAAGCAAAGCATGTACTTAAAATATTCATTAAGATTAAAAGCTTCTGGACAAGCATCCTAAACATCAAAAGAAAAAGGAGAAGGAAGGAAAACAACTCCACAGAAACAAAAGATAATGGGGAATTTTAAGAAGAAAGTGTAAAACCAAAATATTCCCTTGCTGGAATTAACTTTTTTTCTCTTGAAGTGTTTCAGCTTAATCTTTTTCCTCAGCGTAAATGATGCAACAGTAGAGTGTTTTTTAGGTGTAGCCAATGAAACCTCTCTGATCCATTGACATCATAATCTGCACACAGTAATGGCTGTTTTCTTCTAGCATCTCAGCAAACTTCTAATGGAAAAGATCTATAATGAGGTTTTATATTTCTAGGCTTCATTACTTTTTATGAAGCAAAGCAAAGTACACTTACTGGAGTAGAAAGATAAAAAAAGTCTTAAACAGTTACAACTAAGTAAAAAATATGGAAATAAAACAACACATTTTCAGTATGTACAATGTTTTCTTTTTTTAACTTTGATTTTAATTCATGTGCTAGTTCAAAACATGTACATTTCCTTGTACATGTACATGTACTTTTGATAGTGTTCACAAAGTATATTTTCACACTTTTGAAACCTACAAATTATCTGCTACTTCTCGTGCGATTAGTTCTAATTCTCAGGAGCAACATCATGCAGCTATCTGGCCAGGACTTTCAGTTTTCTAGATCAGCTGCTAAACTCTTCGAAATCCTAGAGAGACTGTAAACTCAGGGGTCTCCCAAAACTAATGATACTGGTAGCTCTATGCTCAAAAGCCTGTGAAGGAGCCTTCTTGGCAAGGCAGTCTATGAAAGCAATGCCTGCATTCTAGCAAAAGTACATTACAGGCAAGCATTTTGTTACAATATGTGAAGGTAAGATTTTAACAAAATTATTTTTTATTGGAAAGTATTTTACATGTTTTAGCTATTTAATAAATGGATCAATGAGTTTAGTGGAACAACTCATGTCCATGTTTGTAGCACTGAGATCAAGTATAATGAATTTCAGTGTCACTTTGAAAATTATCCTTCAATTGTGTACCAAATAGTGTTCAATAAAGCATAATTCTGAGTTTATATCAAGCCAAGTCAGTAGTGTAAGAAAAAAAAAAACAACCACCAACACAAAGTAGTTTTGGCAAGAAAACAAGTTAATGTCTTGCTTTAGAGCTTAAAAAACCAAACAAACCCAAACAGATGAAAGGTGGAGGCTGGATGTGTGTGTGTGTCTTTTTTCCCCACTTATTGAAAGTTATAGCTAAGGATAGATCTGGTACATGAACAAATCTAAGAGCTGAACTTCAATTATAAACTACGTTTCAGGGAAGCTTTACAGGGTGGTGTTTTAATGAGAATTTTTGAAATCGTAGTTATTACAAACACAAAACCAAACCTACGTTCCCTTCCTTAACAAACAATTCATTGACATTTAGGAATGGGTATAGGATGTGGGAGTTTGCAATGTACAAGTAGGAAAGCACAGTTTAACAATCCATCAAACTAATTTGAAATAACTTACTACAATTTTCTTTATGAAAAGCAAACTTCCTTGCAGGGAAAATAAGACTTCTGATTGTAAAAAACAGTCTTCGAGAGGTTGCATGTTTCATCAAAAATTTTAACAAAATTTTGGCTTTGTTAAAAGCATCTCTCTTTCTCTGCTCTCCTACTTCAACTTCAGTTTTCGTCTGCACCTCTAATCTTTGCAAGCCAAAAGTATTTTCCAGGTCTTTGCTGTCCAGCTTTTAACACAGCCTATATAATTGTGTAATGCTTTAAAAGATCTTAAAAATGCAGGGCTGACAATAAGAATAATATTCCTTTGGATTAAGTAACTTCTATATAATAGAGAATCTTTCTTACTGCACTGTTACATACACATGATGGAATAATACTTCTTTTTTTTTATTTCTTTTGCTTTGTAAGAAGAAAACTCTTGTATGGGATTAATTTCCTAAAAATGTTATCATTCCTGATAAAGGTGTGCTTTTGGTATTCCACTAATTAAAAAAATAGAATTATAGTTCAATATCTTCATTCCTTCATCCTATTGTGTTATTGCTGAACCTGTCAACAACGGTGTTAGTTAACCTCACTTCTTTTAGTTTATTGTATGCCTACGATCCTTCTGGCAGATGGTGAGATGTTATGTGAATAACAAATAATGATACAGAAAAATAATAATGACACACTTTAAAAACTATTTAAGCCTCTTAAGGATATTCACCTTGTAAATTAGAAACTTTTGCTTCATGCAACCTATAAATCTTGACAATATCAAAACCAATTCTTATGCTGAAATACTGGTCTCTTGAAATTACAATGATTATTTAGGTCATATATTACCCTGTATTTGAATATTTTTCACCAGCTGGAGTACTTGCCCATATAATTTTTACTCTATTTGGAACAATTCTTCAGCCACATAGTTGCTTTTTTTCTTTTTCCTTTTTTTTTCTTTTTTCTGGTGGTCCAATATTTTTCATTAGATTTTTGTTTGTTGTCCAAACACAATTGCCTAAGGGGAAATTACTCGAGAGTTGAAGCATATCAGTTCCACTATGTATAGCCTGCAACATCCCAGGACCCATCTGCCCTATGCCCTATGGCACATAATCGCATCTTATATCTCCAGGAACTACAAACAGGCAGCAGTGTAGTTTGCTGGCTAATGCTCTTACAATGAACTGTGCTCTTATTATGAACTGTGCTCTTATTAGAGCTCATGCCTGTGAACCTGTCAATTACAACATCAGTTCCTATCATTGTCTCATGAGCAATGAGGTACTGCTTTGATTGATCTGCATAGTTGCCAACTACATGATGCTACGTATGGTTTTTTCCTTTTTTTTTTTTTCCCCTCTGAGCTTGGAATGAGTTCACTGCCATCAATCAACGTATACATGGCAAACTCTTCATCTGGAAAGTCTAGTATTATTCCTTTTGTTGAACCTGTTGTGGTCTAGGCCAACTATGATGTGTTTGTGTCCAGTTTATTTCTCATTTAATTTAAGTGAGAAATGTTTATGTAGCAATCTTCTGTTCCACAATTTGTATCCATCATATAAAGTATTCAGTCAAGTACTTCATTTTCATGAAATTATAAGGAGCCGTCTAAGGACACTCTTACTTTTTTCATTTAGTTTTTGTTGGGGCTTTTTAGCCCAGATGATGTATTTAAATTTATTTGAACCCTGTTTATGGCAAAAATCATGTTAGAGACCTGCCAACAGTAGCAGTTGCAGTTCTCGGTGTGCCACTTCCAGGACTCAAAACCATGAAAAAAGTTATCCTTGGTTATTTTTCAGAGACTTCCTTGGAAGGCAGCACTCCCACTCAGCCTTACTGTCTCATCAAATGTAGGTAATTCAAGAAACAGAGGAAGTACAGAGCACCTCAATATACAGGATTCACTTCAGGGCAGCCTCTAAGTGTAACTTGTGAGATGACATGCTCATATAGTTACTGACCTACTTGAAAAACATTCATTTGTAAAGAAACATGGGGATGTCTGTGCATCAAAATCTAGAACATTGTTTAATTTCACTGTTCAAGAGAAAAATGAAATTTGGTAGGATACAGAAAAAGCATTATTTTCAAAAGTATTCCTTTTTAACTGGGCAGCAATAATATTTTTGAGAATAATGACCAGTCTGATTGAGCTTGAAAGAATCATCTAGTTTAAAGAATAGTTATGGTCTAAAAACTGTCATCATAGGCAATGTCAGCAATCTACTTTTCATTGGGAGTGTGCAAGAAACTGGAACTAAGTACTACAGTATTTCTCCTAACAATCCCAACTCACATAGTATGTGAGAAAAATATAGTATTTTTTTGTTCCTCTAAACTTCAGACTTCTACAGCCTTTTCCTGGCTTGCTGGTCCTTTTTTTGGGGAGGGGATTTTTTTTGGACTTATCAGGAGAACTAAATTTTTTTACATCATTGAATGTAGCTAAATTCTAAACTTAGATTAACAATTATTTTATCAGTCTGCATCTTAATTTTTCAAAGCTTTTTTTGACTTGAAATGGAAAAAATAATCAGAGGTAGCTCAGTAGTTACTGAGTAAAATTGGTTTATTATATTATGATTTGTTTATGACAAGAACGTCACCTACAGGAAAACAGTATATTTGATCTTTCTGGCTAGTTGTCTCTCCTTTGTCAAAAAGTTTGTCTCAGAGATACAGCGTTCATCCAAGCTGGGTGATTATTAGACTATAAAATTCCTGTGAAAGGCAGGGCACCTCAACACCTTTCCAGTTCTGTTCTTGAGGTGCAATTCAGCACACCAGCTTGCTGGCACACAGGTAGCTCTGAACCAGAGACCAGAAGTCCCCGTTCTTGCTCTTGAGATTGGGAAAGTGGGACAGTCTTCAGGGAGAAGCATGCATTTGCATCATATTCAATGTTGTAATTAAGCTCTGTATTACCAGTACTTGCTGTGTATATGCAACTGCTTCTATACAAGTTTTCCAAGTACTTTGACTTGATGTCTTTCCAGCTTTCTGAAACTTTACAGAATACATCTGGGTAGTTCAGTTTATAGAAAAGTTTTTAAAAAGCTTCATTATTGTTCAGTTTTTAATGTCTTCCCCTCATGCAGGCACAGACCTTTGATTATTTGAATAGTTTTCTATTTGGGTTTTTTGTTGTTGTTGCGGTTTTTTTGTTTGTTTGTTTAATAGAAAGGTTTATTCTATTCCAAGAGCAAGCTGAATTTCAGTTGAAGGCGTATTGTCCAGAAATGCCCCACTTTGAAGTTTTTAAGAGAAAGGAAATCTACATTTGTTGGATAGCCTGAATATTTTCTAAATCAAATTGCCTTTGTTCTTCATCTGTGTTTTGTCTTCTGTTGGTGGTCCTTTTCACGTATATCAAAATTGTTGTGGCTAAGTACCTTTTAACATGAAGCAGAAATCTTTCTGCTCTATTACCTTTTACAAAAGCAGCTTAGGATGTGATTTATAGACCATTTGGTTTGTGTTTGCATCTGCTGTAAGGCACTTCTCCATTGCAGTCTGACTGCAATTGTTTTTTACTCTCCTTGGAAAAGATGCAAAGACTGTCTCTACAAGAAAAGGAGATCACTTTGTGTTTCAATCCATCTTTGCTGCTTCTTTTTGTTTTGCAAGAAGCATGGAGGTTTTCCAGTAGAATGTATGTGTGTTATCTAGAGCTGTGCCTGAGTGTATAAATACCATAATTTCAGAGGTGACAAAATAAGTAATTCCGGCAAAGTTGTTTGTGCAGAGCTTATTCCTTCACATCTATCGCTTCCTCAAATAAAAGCAGGCTGTAAAACACAACTGATGCAGAAAGTGCTCATACAGTCCTACCTCAGGCAGTCATCATCTTAGTCATCACACAGCTCCCTGAAACTAGTGGAGGTGGATAACATGTCCAGAAAAGAGGAGCAGTCAGGGTATTTCTTCCTGGGCTTTGTATTTTTTGCATGAAAAAAAGAGATATGTGCTCTTCAGCAGTAAATCTGTATACAGTTCCACAGAAGTTTAAGCTATTTTCTGTACTATAGAGGTTGATGTTGCAATTATCTGGACTGGAGGGGTTGGTCTCAAAGCATATGGAGAAAAAGACAGAACAGCCACAAAGCTGTTACATGATCTCTAACATATTTCATTGGGCAGTGAAGGGAAAGAATAGAGAAATTCACTGCAACCCCCAGTAAATCTGTGGCTGCCTTGAGACTAATCTAGATTCCAGAGAAAATTAAACTCTAAATATCTGGAGGCAGAGTTTATCTTGCTCTTCTACTTCTTTAACATCTACCACAATGAAGACCTGGCAACTGCTTTTAAGCACCTATGTGTTTAGATGATACTAATGTACTGCAACAGAATTTCAATGCCCAACATTAATTTACTTCAGTGCATATAAGAAAACCCAAACAAACAGATTTCTTTTAAGAATGCTGTAATTGCTTTATTTTAATGAGTGTTTTAAATGCTTAGTAGATATGCATTCTGTTTTGTCTTCTTTTTCTCTTCAAACTTGCTAGAAAAAATGGAAAAGGGAAAAAGTGTGTCAAAGAAGGAAAAGTGTAGGGAAAACCTGAAATAAAGGGAAAATTTTCCTTTGGACCAGGCATTTATATCTTGTGAGGAACTGCTGATCTGTTTGGTTTCCATTGACTGCAAGATGAAAGAAGAATGTATATTGTATGAAATTTAAGACAGAAATGGAAAAAAAAAAAAAAGCTTTTATGAATTAGATGCCAAAATACTATGTTAAATCTTGTAGACTTAAATCTCCCTGAATTTGTCTCCAGAAATTTAACTCCTAAAAAACAGGAATTGGGTTCTTACCTTCTCCTAGCTTCTTTAGATTTTCTTTTTTTTTCCTTTTTTTTTTTTTTTTTTATAATATGTGAGTTGCATAAAGGCTTTTTTGAGGGTTGCTAGAGTTTGAGCAGTTTTTTTGAAAGAAGACCATCTTCCACATAAGCTTCTGTTTGGGTACTCAGAAAATGTCAGTTCATGTCTTGGCCTTGAAGTTTCCTGTGTCACCTCGAACAAATCACTTATGCTACTGTATGCCATAGTGTCTTTTGAAATATGTTAAGTACTCGCCTGTCTTGCCAGAAGGACTTAATGTTAGATCTACGAAGGCTGTGTGACTTGCATAATATGCTGAGAAAGGTCAGAAAGAGCAAGATGAAAGGTGAATAGAGACAGACCAGAATAAAGCTTCCAACAAGAAACAATGACTCAAGGCTTGACTGGAACACCACTGTAACTTCAGGAATGAACAAAGAGCTTGTCGGGGTGCTAAACACAAAAAATTCAGTCCTTGCAGATCATCTTTTCAAGAAATAGCAACTCCTGTTCCAATCAGTTCAGAGGTTTGGATGCTGCAGTGTGTGCTGTGCAGGACTACTGTATTGTTCTGCTTCATGAGAGCTCTGCTTCCTCTCCAAGTAATGCAAGACAGGCGGAGTTGTGTTGGGCTTAGAAAACGAGCTGTCTCAAGCTTTTTGCTAGTCTGCCTTCATAGCTCTGGGCAAGTCATGTAATCCTCTTGTGATTTGCTTTTCCCTGCAGGGACAATGGTCAGGCTCCAGAAGATCAGGTTTTTAAACTTCTGGCTCTAGACAAAACTTGCATGTGATCCTGGACAGTTAACTTGCTCCCGATTTACAGTAATGATGATAATTTCTCACTATTGGTCTTTACAAGCTGTTCCAATTATATGGCAAAGTTTTAGACCTTTCTTGCTGTATGTTTTGTTGTTGTTTCAGAGCTATTTTCAATATGCCTCAATATGGGTCTTTCTATGGGCACTCTATTTCCAGAGCTGTCAATAGGAATAGACTATACATTAAAAGAAGGCAAGTTCAGTATAGAAGAAGAGTTCCAGAACAAAAGAATCTCAGGGTATAATGTGAAAAAAGTTAGGACCCTAAAAACCTCCATATTTCAAAAGAATGCTTGAGCAAAAACATAAAATGGAATATTATCTACAGTATTTAGAGCACACACATCTTCAAAGTAAATTATAAGTATACATTCTAAGTTGTCATACAATATTAAAAATCTTTGTTCTTATTAAAGCAATAAGTGCTTGATTTTTTTTTAAGTAAATTTTTCTGAAAGTCTCTTTAAACATTCAGACATAATCATTAGTTTTGTCATTTAAATGTATTTTTGGCTACAAAGCTATACTGGGCTTCTAGAATAAAAGTGGTATATGTTATAAGTCTATTTGGAATATATATTAAGCATTCATAGAATCATAGAATCATAGACTCATTAAGGTTGGAAAAGACCTTTAAGATCATCGAGTCCAACTGTCGACCCAACACCACCATGCCCACTAAACCATGTCCCTAAGCGCCTCATCTACACGTCTTTTAAATACCTCCAGGGATGGGGACTCAACCACTGCCCTGGGCAGCCTCTTCCAATGTTTCACCACTCTTTCAGTAAAGAAATTTTTCCTCATGTCCAATCTAAACCTCCCCTGGCGCAACTTGAGGCCATTTCCTCTCGTCCTATCGCTGGTTACTTGGGAGAAGAGACCGACACCCACCTCACTACAACCTCCTTTCAGGTAGTTGTAGAGAGCGATGAGGTCTCCCCTCAGCCTCCTTTTCTCCAGGCTGAACAGTCCCAGTTCCCTCAGCCGCTCCTCATAAGACTTGTTCTCCAGACCCCTCACCAGCTTCATTGCCCTTCTCTGGACACGCTCCAGCACCCCGACGTCCTTCTTGTAGTGAGGGGCCCAAAACTGAACACAGTATTCGAGGTGCGGCCTCACCAGTGCCGAGTACAAGGGCACGATCACTTCCCTACTCCTGCTGGCCACACGATTTCTGATACGGGCCAGGATGCCATTGGCCTTCTTGGCCGCCTGGGCACACTGCCGGCTCATCTTCAGCCAGCTGTCAACCAGCACCCCCAGGTCCTTTTCTGCTGGGCAGCTTTCCAGCCACTCTTCCCCAAGCCTGTAGCGTTGCATGGGGTTGTTGTGGCCCAAGTGCAGGACCCGGCACTTGGCCTTGTTGAATCTCACACAGTTGGCCTGGGCCCATCGATCCAGCCTGTCCAGGTCCCTCTGCAGAGCCTTCCTACCTTCGAGCAGATCAACACTCCTGCCCAACTTGGTGTCGTCTGCAAACTTACTGAGGGTGCACTCGATCCCCTCATCCAGATCTTTATCATTTATCATGATAAAGATATTGAACAAGACCGGCCCCAAAACTGAGCCCTGGGGAACACCGCTTATGACCAGCCGCCAACTGGATGTAACTCCATTCACCACAACTCTCTGGGCCCGGCCGTCCAGCCAGTTTTTTACCCAGCGAAGAGTACACCTGTCTAAGCCGTGAGCCGCCAGCTTCTCGAGGAGAATGCTGTGGGAGACAGTGTCAAAGGCCTTGCTGAAGTCCATGCAGACCACATCCACAGCCTTTCCCTCATCCACTAGGCGGGTCACCTGGTCATAGAAGGAGATCAGGTTGGTCAAGCAGGACCTGCCTCTCATGAACCCGTGCTGGCTGGGCCTGATCCCCTGGTTGTCCCACACATGCCTTGTGAGTGCCCTCAAGATGAACCGGTCCATAATCTTCCCCGGCACCGAGGTCAGGCTGACAGACCTGTAGTTCCCCGGATCCTCCTTCCAGCCCTTCTTGTAGATGGGCATCACATTGGCAAGCCTCCAGTCGTCCGGGACCTCCCCCGTTAACCAGGACTGCTGATAAATGAAGGAGAGTGGCGTGGCAAACTCCTCTGCCAGCTCCCTCAGCACTCTCGGGTGGATCCCATCCGGCCCCATAGACTTGTGAGCATCCAGGTGGCGTAGCAGGTCATTAACTGCTTCCTCTATGATTTTCATCATTATGATGAAAATTTCATAAAAATAATCTTTAGGTTGTCTCAGAAAATACATTTTTGACAGCCTTCACTGTACTTTCATGGAAAATGCTAGTAAAGCAAGTGATCATTAAATCTAATGGAAAGGAAACTTTAAAATCATTATGTTTGATTGTTGATTTATTTACACAAATACCAATAAGGGCTACTATCCATATGCTTTGTGTGTACTAAAAGGGAAAATATATGGTTCTTAAAAAATTTTCTCAGATGCCCTTTCTTTTTTTCTTTTTCTTTTAATATGGAAATGATCAAGAATATTATATTATATATTTAGAGGAATATTTTGCCTTGTTTGTAAGAAGACAAAAGTTTTTCTATCCTAGGAATTATTCTGAAAAGTTTCGCTCTCCACCACCTTGAAAACTCCTGATTGCTGTTAATCTGAAAAATATTTTGTAATATTTCAGAAATATTCTATTGAAATCTGAAAATTGGCCTAAATTTAGAATTTTAAGCGTAAATTAAACCTAACTTTTGAATTTTAAAAACTATAATTATGATGGTAAACTTTTCTCCAAACATCCTAACATTTTCAAAGCCCTAAAATAATGTCAACTATATGAAAATATTAGGAAAAGAAAGACATTCTTCTGAAGTGACAAATTTGTAAAAAACTCCCTTTCAGTTCAATTGAGAGAAGGTGGCCTGTTTGTTTTAAAGGAAATCAGTGTCAGCTGAATACTTTAATCTTGCATTCCTAATTAGACATGTATAGTCCTAAGGAAATATTCCTTTTACTGCAACATCTATGTGTTGAGATTATAAATTCCTAGCCATTCTAGTACAGTAGCATATGGAAGATCCCATTATGAACTGTGGCTTCATTGCATTGCACAATGAAATAACAGCAGCTAAAATATCATACAAGCAACTGTGAAACAGCAGTCTCATAAAACTAAAATGAAAAAAAGTGAAGGGGAAGACAAGATCTTATGACTAATTTAGATTCATTAATATACAATTGACTTGACACATCCACAGAACTAACTGAAGTCTACAGTCCTTGTCTCTTCACAGGTTTTCATCTATGTGCATTTTACTGTGAATGATAGATACATTAAATGTCTTGTTTTCCAGTCTAATGGCACAGGTGCACAAGTATGCCTAGCTACTCCACTGCCTAGCACATCTTTTAACTAGCATTTTCATCTCATAGATGAAGCATTACAGTTGTGACTTCAATGAGTGTTTGAAATGACAGATTTAATCAATGGCTAGTCCCAAATAAAGTGTATATTTCTACACATTAATGATACTGCCTCTTTGAAATTTTGAGCAGGGAAACAAAGTCCCCTAAAAGTGTGACACAGTCTTTGGATCACAAAACTGTTTTGAAGTTGTTTAGGCAAGTGCTGCTAGGACATGCTGTTGACCACAGCAGTGATTACAACCCCCTCAAGCATAATTCTTCTACAGGACACAGTCAGAAACTGAGGGCTGGGCAATTAAGTGGCAGGAGTTTTTTTTTTCAGGCTAAAACATCTGATCCCCACTTGATCCAGCATCAAAAAAGTAGGCACCCACCTACACTCTGAACTGATGAGAACAAGTGCTTATTTTCCAGCACTTACAGAGTTAGAGTGGAAAAACAGTAATCAGAAACTCAATGTGTATTTTAAAATCTCGTGAATGTTAAAAGTGATGTTTCACTCTTAGAGGATGATTACTGTCTAGAGTCTAGTGGAACAAAGTTAGTCATGATGAACTAATGTAATAATAATGTTGGACTGCATATATGTTTCCACAGACATTACCCTATTCTGTTAATTAATGCTCTATTCTGGTCCTGTTTTCCTATCATAATGTGAGTCATACTGTTTATCAACTTCATTCTTTTTACATGTATATTTCTTTGAAAAGTGGATAGATAGGGATAGCTTGTGAAAAATACTCTGGAAAGGTTTCACCATTTGAACTGTCACTTTGACGGTTTGCGGTTTTGACTGTTGTAAAAGATAGCAAAACAATCCTCATTTTAGGATCCCATTATTTGGGACCTGTAGTGCATACTGTTTAAGCTATTAGGATAAGCTGATACCTAACAAAAAGAAAAAAAAGGTCCTATGTAAATACAAAGTCAGATGCCATGAAAGATGTGTGTCCTTGTTTCGGCTGGGATAGAGTTAATTTCCTTCCTAGTAGCTGGTACAGTGCTGTGTTTTCGATTTAGGATGAGAACAATGTTGATAACACGCCGATGTTTTAGTTGTCGCTAAGCAGTGCCTACGCTACTCAAGGACTTTTCAGCTTCCCATGCTCTACCGACTGAGAAGGCTGGAGGTGCACAAGAAGCTGGGAGGGGACGCAGCCAGGACAGCTGACCCAAACTGGCCAAAGGGACATTCCATACCATGTGATGTCATGCTCAGTATATATAAACTGGGGGGGAGTTGGCCAGGGGGGGCCACTGCTCGGGGACTGGCTGGGCATCGGTCGGCGGGTGGTGAGCAATTCCATTGTGCATCACTTGCTTTGTATATTCTTTTATCATTGTTATTATATTATTATTATTATTATTATTGTAATATTTTAATTATTAAACTGTTTTTATCTCAACCCACAAGTTTTCTCACTTTCACTCTTCCGATTCTTTCCCCCATCCCACTGGGGGAGGGGGAGTGAGCGAGCGGCTGTGTGGTGCTCAGTTGCCGACTGAGGTTAAACGATGACAGTGTGTAAGTATATAAACTAGACAGGTAATAATGGAGTGGTGCCTTTTATCCTCATTATATAGTTTCACATACACTTTTTCTTTAATACTTTTATTGCTAGAACCCTATTTGCCTCATAATCTAGTTCTAATAATTTGACTTATATACCCATTTGATAAGTGGCAGATCTTTCTTCACTCAAAAGACAAAAGATAAGCAAAAAGCACTTTGGACTGTGCTTTGTCAATATTTCTCTCTTTGGGATACTTTAAAGAGACACCCATTTGAGCCAGCTGGCAATAGCAGTGCTGGATAGAGAATTATATCAGTAATACTGTTCAAGGAGAACTTAGGCACCGTATGAAACTTAATGGTGTCAGAGTGTCAGCAATAAGAGGCGAGGAATGCCATGAAATATCCACAGTAAATGCGAAAATGGAACAGTAAAATGCCTCACAAATCGAGAAAGTGTATGCTATATTTCATTAAGCTTGGACAGGACTAACTACTAAATGCCTTTGGGATAGGTGTATTGAGAAATATTTCTCCTAAAAATTTCTGGTTTTAAAAATATTTTCAATTTTTTGAAAATTATCTGAAAAGCCATGAAAACTTTGGAAACAGCTGCAACCTCAGCTGAAACTAATCAAACAATTTGCACCTTATAAAAAGACAACCCCCCTTTTTTTTTTCTGTCATAAGCAGGAGTTTTCTTTGAAATATAAAACACCCCAAATTGAACTTCTTAATAGTAATTTTCCATAAAAATTATTTTTTAGTTAAACAAAGATCATAGAAAATAGGATTTTTTTATAGGACAAGATAAGATTTTACCACTTTTTGATTTTCCACTAACAAAAACAAAACAAAGTATTTGATCTGTATTGAACTCTACATACTGTTTGAAGTTAGAGGACTGAACAAAACTGTTCTGTTCTGAACCAGTTCAACAAGACTGATTCTGAAGATATGTCCCACATCTTAAATAAAATTCAGTCTTTGACTAGACTGCCTTCTCTAGCATGGTCTCTTGTTGGATCTAGCTGTTTAAGGTATTTTAGCATTAACATGGGAATGGGAAATAGTTGATGTTGAAATTTTCTGAAATTCAGAAATTCTCTTTTTCCTTTCCTCTACAGCATTAAATCTAATGCCCTTCTTGACAACAAAGTTTAGGTTACACACCTTCTTGATATTAAATCAGTTAAAATTTACTGCTGCTGTCTATAAAAAGGAACTTATGCCTCAACCTCTACTTTTTTATCAACATCTTTGCAAATGTTCATTGTATCTTCAAAAGTATTATAGCTGAATTTAACAGTGAGCAGTGACTTGCACATCTAAAGATTTCTGCGGCTTATGATCAGAAAAGTTGTTGTTTTTCTTTTCCTGTCAAGTCTAGTTGTGAAATACTGAATATGTTTCATTGCCAGAATAATTTGCTAATGTGATCAAGATAGAAGGATCCATAGATAGCTTCAAACACATAAAAATCTGTCTCTGGATCTTTAATGTAATGCAATACAAAGACTGAAACATCCTTTAAATTTCAGCAGCTGACCCAAAGACATGCTTTATAATGAATATTTTCTATTGAGTGGGTACTTTTGAAAGCCACAGAGCAGCCAGGCAAAAATTATTCTTTCATCACTGCCACCTGACAACTGTGTTTTGCACCTGGTGTGTGTGAATAAATTAGCTCCCACCTTGTTTTCAAAAAGACTGTTAGAGCACCAACATCTTGGCATTCTCTTTGGAGAAGATGCTATCAAGGATCCTAGGACTGCATTTCTCCATACAAATGATTAACTTGTTTTTTTATTTTGTAAAGATTTAAGACTTTTTTCCTCAGGACTCAATTATAGTTTCTTTTCAAAACCACAGGATACTAGAAAACAGTGCAACTCCCTTCGCTCCCGACTCCCAAACTTTTGATAGACACCTAAAACCTTTGTAAGCTTTGGAAAATACAAATAACTGGGTCATTTTGTTGTTGTTGTTGTTGCTGTCTTTCTGAAATGTTGCTTTTTAGACAGATCCTATTAGGTCATTCCATTACTTTTAGTATCAGCTGGAGTTCATTTTTTTTCCTTCAGAAATGTCTGCTTTTCTTTTATCTGTTCTCTCTAGGGCCCTCAAACCCTTTTTGTTGCATCCCAGCATCCTCTTTCTTCTCTATTCATTCCTGCAATTCAGGGTTTTTCTTCCTTTCCCAACAATGAACCCCTTTTCTGCCTTCTGAGTCTTCTACCTTCAGAGTTGCATCCCCTCTTTCCCTTCCCACTTAGTAACTGGGAAAGGGAGCTGTAGTGTTTCCAACATATGCTTCTACCACATGCTTGAGAGTCTCATTAAGTGAAATTCAAGTTGCTGATTTCTTCATGTTTGTTTTTAAGGATTCCTTAATGAAATGAGATCAAAATGAAAAATTTTGTATTCTTAATATGGAGTAGTATTAGTAGTTCAATAGTTGATGGTCCGTGTAATTGAACATAGGAAAAGGTTTTGTTCCATGCATCTAGCATACATATTTATTCTTTCTGTTTCTGGAAAGTAAACACTTCTTGAATGACTCCCCCACACACATCCATTATCTCATCTAAGTAGACAAGAAATAAATCTCCAGTGGAAATGCTGTCAAAATACTGTAATTGGGGAAATGAAATGCCATGTAGAAAGACACATTCTGATAGTCTTGATAAAGCATGCACTAGCAGTAGTAATATTTCAGTAGGCAGTATAAATTCAAGGAAGTGTATATTTTCAGCATAATTTCAAATGAACAATGATGTTGAGTGTTGAAGAACTGCACAAACCCCCATACTTTAAGATTAAGAAAGACTGTTCTTTTATACTTGTTCTTACTTCTATCCACATTTAAAAAGAGCTTTATGGGAAGAAATCTTTAGTTAATCTTTAGTTTTCTGTTTAACTCAGGAGAGGTTCCTGTAGAATATTCCTTGAAGAAATATCCAGATTCCCTATAAGCATTTGATGAAGGGAGTGATTGGGCATAGAAGGCGTATGTAGCAATAAGGAAAAGATGCCATTACAATTTCAGCAATCTCTTTCCCAGAGAGGTGCAGAAATAATGATATCTTCCTATTCTTGGCGAATACAGGCACTATAAACAGTTCAGACTAACAGAATTTATATTTTAAGATTATCCACTCTATTAGATGTTGGTGACTGTCCCTTTAATTGAATATATGGATCGTTTTATAGTACCCAGGAAAGTGTAGCCAAAGTTTATCAATAAGGTTTTGTACTTTCCAATTCAAGTCCCCGCTCCATTACACACCTGTACAGAGACATTATCCTGTTTTCATATATGAAGTTTCAGAGGCTGCATATTCATAAAGATAAGCACAAGAGGAAAAGTTTGCTGAATCGAGATCTAATTTCAGATAAGAAATTTGCCATACCTGTAATTTTACTAATAGCAATAAATCATCAGGTGGTAGATAAAAATCTGCTAAACTGTAGGAAAAATTATTTTTCCCAGCAATCTATTATAAGAGGTGGTTTTGGATAATTAATAGGGCTTGACTTCTTTGTAATGTAAGTGTCCCTCAGTATTAGGTTCCATTAAAGGCAGTACTAAATAAATATTCATGGCAGCGTCTACTCATTGAGATAGGGTCACTTAGACAGAGTGTTCTATTAAAAATACATTTAATTTACTTGTAGTTGTCACCCAGTAGGTGTGAGAATTGATACTTTGACCAGTAGCTTTTGTCAAGATTCATGGGTAGAGGTCGTGAAAAATCTATTGGCCAAAATGTCAATTAGCTTGCTTAATGGATTATACCTGTGAGTGCTACAGCCCTATCTTTAAGTAAACGGATGGTCTATCTCAACAAGAGGCCACTTTCATGAATATTTTATTGAATGTTCTAATTGAAGTAAATTACCAAATTATACTGTACATATAAAGTGATGCATTTGAGGTTCCCAGAAAGCAGTCAATGGGATATAATAGTGGATTATATATAGAAAGATATATTTGCTAATGTTCTTAACAAAAAAAAAAAAAAAAAAAAAAGAAAAAAGAGAAAAAGAAAGCTATTATAAAAACAGATGCCAAGAGGATGATATGCTTCCCAGAAGTTGAGACTAGGGATTTGCCTATGGCGCTGGCTTTGTAACAAGGTGAAGAACCCCAAGCCAATGATAAACAAGCTAACTCAGGTACTAGAAGATGTTTTGATATGTGGAGCTCAATGAAATAGCCTTGGTGTTTCTTACCTTACCTGGCAGTCCAAACATACCCTTAAAGTGGTGGGGAAAGGGCAATCAGCACTCAGGCTTTAAAGCACAGAGGGAACAACTATTCCAGAGTGCATATCCTGGCAAGCTGATGCTGAAAAGGTCATTTTTCAGTTTTACATATGTCACTAATTTACCCTTGCAGCAATAACAAAAGAATAGCATTATAATTATTCTATTCATAGGAGCACACTATGCTATCGGTTTTTACGGAGGTTATTTTCACCTTAAAATGTATCAGTGGAGCTTAGACAAAGTCGAGGTAAAGCAAGAATGGATAGGAGTAAAACAGGAAGGCTAGCATACTGTCCTCCTAAACAAGATAATAACTATCAGTGAGCTTATTTCTCCTTCCTTTTCTTAGTAGAGAAGGGGGCAAAGATACAGGAATGAAAACTACTAGCCTTAGTGGTATTTAGGTACTGCAGGGGCATTCCTGATATGTCTGAAACAGAATTACACAATTCTTCCTGGAAATGCCCCTTTCATAAGTAAAGATTGTTCATTCTAGAAATGCAAAACCTCACTCTGAATCTTACCAGTTTGTATAGAAGAGCTTTACTGAAAGACATGCTGTAGTCGCATTGTAGATGATAGCAAGACCATCCCACAGCAGGAGGTAAGAGGGACAAGAACACATGCCAGAGTCAAAGAGGAAGGGTGAGACTGCAGAAGCTCAGTTTAAGGGGTATTCTGCTGCAGCTTAAGCTGATTGATGGGAGGGGTGCAAACTCCAGCATGCTGTCCCAGCTGGCAAGCTCAGTCTCAGACCAGTTATGAACTTGATAAGTAAGACTGAATGAGCTTATCACCGAAGCATTTTCTCAAGGGTTCTCGTTTGAAGGATTGGACAAGGCAGTCTGAGACAGAAGACAAATTTCTACTTGGTTAAGCTTGGTAAGGCCATTGAGCAATAGGACTTCTGGAAAGATAAAATAATCTCTAGCCAAAATAAGCTAATTTAGATTTTAAGCTCCTTGGATCCTAAAAATGTAAGTTTTCTCTGCCAAGGTGTGAGAGTAGAACAGCAAAATCTTTTTTTTTGTGAGAAAATTACTTGAAGAAACCTAGCATGCTTATAAATTATTTTGAACTTCTTTTTAACTGAAAAAAGTATTTTCCGACTGTTAAATCGAAATTAACTGCACGCTATGCTTATTGTATGTTAAACAGCATTGCCATTAGACACTTTTTCCTGAAAGGAGGAGAATATAGCTAAAGCTTAATCAGATAAAGTAAAAAATTTTGTGCATGGAGAGTGGCCTGGAGAATGGCATCCGAGTCCTCATATAAGTTGGAAGAATATTTCTAACATGTATTGTTCTGCATTCAGGGACATAAAAAAAAAAAAAAAAGACAGAAGTATAACCAGTCCTGCAGCCATGGTGAAGAGTAAAAACAGAGAGGTCCGTTCATTAATATGGCTGTACTCATCTTTCTGAACCATTTTATGGTTCAGAAAGTTCAGAAAGTTCAACTTTGACTTTGAGCAGTGCAATGTGGTTTCGAAAACAGAAGCTGTAAGAAAAAATTGCTGTTCCAATTAGTAGATAGTGGTAGCTGTGTTGGATGATTTATAGCTATTAATAGTTCCGTTGGCTACTGACCACTATAATAGACACTACAATTTATAGTAATTTCATATGCCAGGACTTGTGACTGCTCTATAAGTAATCTGTCTTTCTGAGAAAAGCAATGGTCATTTAATTTATCACAGTGTAATAAATTATTTTTCAGCCATGTTTACCAAGAACACTACTCGAATGATATTTCAAAAGCTAAAACATATGTCGTAATGATTGCTTGCTTATAATCATCTAGCTCATTCTCTGTTTCTGGTGTCAGATTAAGTTTCTTATCTTTGCAAATGGAACAGAACATTTTAGAAACAATTCTGCATTTACAGATGGACAAAAAATGTTCAAAATGTCTTTGGACTCCTGGAAAATAAAAATTACAAAAAGATACAATTTCTGTCAGTCTTGTAGTAGTTACTTTAAAAAATGCAAAGCTGAAAATATCTGATATACAGTCTACACATAAGATTTATTACTTCATTCATATTGAACTTAAGTTCAACGTACTATAATCAAAACACTTAATTGAGGCATCAGATGTGTAGGCTTTTTCTTCTCTTACTACTGTTCCTTTTCATATTTTCAGGGAATGAAGTGCATGTGGTCACTCTGTCTGTGTCTCCCCCACTGTCCTGCTTCTCCTCCTAGTACCTTTTGATCAGTTTCTTTCAGATACGTCTGAGGGCTAGGAATCTTGGAGATAATTAATTTCCTCTATGTTTTATGAGAATAGGTAGCCAGGCAGAGGAAGGAAACCCTTTAGGTGTTCCCTCTAAAAGCTCTGACAAATGGAAGTCTCATATTGGAGTCAGAGAACACAGATGGATAAGTGCATTTATAAATGCACCAATAATGAGAAAAGTTTCAATCAGAGCTTGAGTTAGAATCAAGAGTCACAAATATATACAAAGCTGCTTTCCATCATGTGTGGATGAGAGGTGGGCTTGCCATGTAAAAGGAAAATGAAGAAAAAACTAACATCACAAGTTTAGAGTGAGCAAAGGGATAACTGCTGTGAATACAAGTGTCAAAGTATATCCAAAGCATTCTCAAATATTTTACCCAGAGACAAAATATGAAAAAACAAAGTCACAGCAAATAAGTAGTCTCATTCTATAATGTTACTACTTCAAGTAGTTCAAAACAATTAATGTATCTGTACTACCCAGTGTGCTAGGAAAAATTGGAGAGCCAGAGTTGTAAACAGTCAGTGTCCAAGCCCAAAGAGATAAAATCACTGATCTTGTATTCCTTTTCTTCCAAGCCTCTCTCACAGTTGCCCAGAAGAACTGTAATGATATCATCAGATATTATAACTATTTGGTACAGAAAGATGTCTCTTTCTGCCTGAGGAGAAAGATCTCTTTCAACAATTGTATAGTATTTGATTTATTGTTTTAAATACATTTAGTGATATTTCTGTATTGCTTTCATCTGTTTGGCCTTTACTACTTCTCTAGTATTGCATTTTACACAATGTCTTGTAAAGTGAGATCATTTAAAGAATTTAGAGGTAGGACTAGCAAAGGTAGCAGCAAAATGTTTTTAATGATAAAAATGTGACAGTCATTGCTTTTCCACTGAAATCATAGCTTCGTGAATCTAATTTTTATTAAAAACAACCTTGCAGGATGGGGAGGAACAAAACAAGAAAAAAAACAACTCTTTTGTACTCTGATGCAATATAAGCCTTACTATATAAAATGAATAAAAGAATCAAAACTTGACACATTTGTTCAGATGGATGCCTCAAAATATAAATTTATACTTGAATAGCCTTTAGCCTGAAGTTTTTAGTAGCCAAGTTAGTAAAAACTAAGAACTGGATTTTTAAATGTCTTTAGAAAGTGAAAGAAGACCTGTTGATATTTTTGCAATACTATATTGTAACATGTTATCCCCTTAATATAAATCAGAGACAAATGTGCATCTATTTATATTTTTATGCCAATTCATATATGCATTTTCTTTATAAATGGAAATGTTTGGGGAGTAAAAGTAGAAATCCTAGCTGAGTACTTACTTACATTTATAATTTATAAAAACAAGGAATAGATCTGAAAAAAAAATTAATGTCAACTTTGAAACAGAAAGTAAACATGATTGAGAATTAGAAGTTGCCTAAGAACATAATCAAAGGGCATATGAAATAAGTAGAAGGAAGACTGTGAATTGTTATAGCTAGAAATGGAAACTGTAACTCAAAAGATTCTTCATTATTATCAAAGCAAAAAATTAATCAGGGAGCAAATTAGAACTCTGGAGGATGAGATGGGAGACAGGATGGCAGAGGATGGTGAAATTATTGAAGTATTAAATTAATACTTGCTTAATATAGTTACAAAGGCTAACACTAATGGATCAATAGCTGGCAATAGCTTCATGCTTAATTCTGTCCATGTGCAGTTAGGCTTGTTTTCTCTTCCCATCTCAGTATAGTTAGATTTGTAAGTAAGTTAGATTTGAATCACGTTAATTATTTTTTAAACTTCAGAAACACAGAATGGAGATAGTCGCTTTCTATCACTGCAATGCTTATTAAATTTGTATCATGTCTATTTAATGCACATAGTTCTTTGACATCCCTAGAGAAAATATTATAAACATCAGTGCTGCTGTTAAATTCAGCACACTATAAAGGAAAGTAGATACAGAGGATTGCAGTGACAAATATTTCCTTGCTCTCTTTTTTTTTTCATAGTGTAAACAAACAAATGGTTTTCTCTATATATAAAAACACTGAAGTCAGAGTAGACTTTCCACTGGTTTCAGCTGCCTTTGATAGGACTACTGAAAATATAAGCCAGAGAAAGTAATTGAAATAACTGAAATAGCTTTTAAAAAAAAAAATTTCTTCTCAGTAGCGAGCCAGTAAATGAAGTGTATACTAAGTTGATATTTAAATATATGAAGTTTATTTGGAATACTTTAATTATACAGTCAGTTACTTAGATGGGAAATAGCTATTGAAATCACATTTCAGAGAATTAATACTCACATCTAATACGGAAATGATCACATCTCATGTCTCCTGTAAAGATTTCATTGCTTATATTCTACATGGACAATGGGAAGGGCAGATACAATCCTTCTATGCTGTCAGAAATAAAAAAGCAGATCTAAGGATGCCAGGATTTCATCTTTCACAGACTAGAATTTTAATCAGTCTAATATATGTGTAACTAAGGAACTGTTTCGCTGGATATTTTTTCTTAGCTAATTTTAGAAATATATCCTCATTCATCAGTCAGATCAGCTATTTAGTCCTTAAACAGTCCAATCAAATTATAATTAACCTTTCAAACTAAACATGGGACTAATAGAACCTAATTCTCAGGTCTGGCAGTACAGCGCAGGACCTGAAAGGATCTGATCCCTTGCAAGTAAATGCAGGGAGGGCTTCAGCCCAGTGCTTGCTACCATGGTCTCTCTTTTCTCTTGGTAGAGGCCTTCTTTACCCTGAGTAGCTGTGTGTAGAGTCCAATGTGCAATTTGGTTTTCCTTCTGCTCCAGCAGACCTTGACCTTGGCAGCAGACTCACCTGAGACTTCAACAGTGCTTCTGTGCCGCTTGCCTTAGGGAGCTAGAAATTCAAAGTCAGCAACAAGCTGAACCTTTGTATGGAAGTTCACAGCCTTTAGTGATAGTGCCAGGCTCACTGAAAGAGGGAAAAAGGTGCATTCTGTAGGACGTTTTCCAGTTTTGATAGTGGGGGTTATTTTTTTTGTTTGTTGGGGTTTTGGCTTTTTGTTTCAGTTTTTCTTTACATTCTTTAATTGCTTATTATATAAAGATATTACCTTTTTATTATAATTTTTTTTCCCTGAAAAAGCGATTGGTTTACATATCAGTATTAAACTCCTTTTAATAATTGTGGATACTATCATTTCTTTTACCTCTCTGCTAAAATATTTATTCAGAAACTTCCCTCATAAATAGTGATCATTCCACTTCCCTAGCAATTTTAGTGGCTCTTTTCTGAGAAGTTGAACACAGCGTGCTAACAGGAATACCCGAAGTATGGAGAGAGGACATACGCTTCACTCTGTGATACATCTACTCTGATGCATACCATTTAGCAACTTCTTTGCATTCACACACAGCAATGTGTATCTAACCAAACTAACTGTCCTCCAAAAAACCACTGCCACCTGTGATGGTGTGCTCCCCTGCCCAACCTGACCTTTAACTCCCGTAACCCTGCTTAAGCGATAACTACCAGGGGCAGTCGTTAATGGATGCTGATAGTGATAGCTTCATCCATTAACGAAGTGGATTCGGGAGCCAGATAACAACACAATAGCCCTTGGTTACTGTGAGAAATACGCCCACCTAACCGCAGTTATCAGTATGCAAATACGACTATAAGTCAATCATCTTGCCCCTATAAATAGTGAGCAGCCCAAGAGCCCTTTGAGCTCTCCTGCACTGCAGCGGGCTGCACGCCAGGGTCTCCCCTTGAGCAGGGACGCCTCTCAAGGTTACTCCTCGAGGTTGAGAGATTCTGTGCCGCAACAGATCCTCAGTAAGTGACTAATAGCATGCTAAACTCTGAAATCTTAGCTAAGTGATATAAAGGATTGATTGCGCATATATAATCCTTTAGACATAAACCGTTGACCAAGACTGGGACTAGGATTGGATCCAGCTGCACCTAAACTCCTCTCTGAGAAGTTTAGAAAGCAAGGGGGTCCTTTCTGAACCTCATGACTCAACAGGAGGGTCTCCCTGGCAGTTTTGTCTGACCCTGTCATCTATGCAGTAAATAATCAAGTGTACCTTGCCATCGAATCTTGTTCACTGTCGCATTTACCATTGAACTTTGTTAATTCACACTTTAACTCACTGTTTTCTATCAATAAAGTATTGTTGCTTCTCTCTTACGGGTGAAGTGCAGTCTCACTCCATCCGCGACACCACCAAACTAAAAAACCCCAACCTTTCCTTATATGCCTATAGAAACCTGATACTCTTCTCTAATTATTAAAGAAATCATGTGCGTATCACCTGAAACTTTTCATTGAATGTACCGAATTCATGTACCCTTCACTTTTAGGTTTCAGAAGTCATTGTCCCTTTTGCTGTCCTTTTACTGTATATGGTTTAGCAAAGGAACTAGCTGTGGTTTGTTCACTGCCAAAATCATTGGTCAGCCTCTGTGCTTTAAGTGAAATATAGCTGGTTTAATTCAATATCCTTTTAATAAATATTTAACTGTCTTTGGTCTACTCCTAAAACCATAAAAAGCCCCAAACAATCCACCAAGTCATAATTACCAAAAAATATTTATCTTTGCTTCAGCCATATATATAAATGAGAAAACAAAGCATGAATAGTGGGGTCTGTGGGTCCATCCACCTGTGTTATGTAGCATGGATATGTAGCATCCCCAAAGGATGCATGCTTGCAACATATCCACAAAACATGGATACAGAGAAATGTCTACTTTGTCCCTTAGGGTAACAGCTCAAAGTTAAAACACATGTCCATGGTACTGTAAGCATGGTTATACTTGCCACTGCTGGGGGCAGGCATCAGGCTGTGGCAGGTCCCAGGGGGTGGCTGGGCTGCCCTTAGCCTGAGCGGGGCTGAGCTGGGTTTACCAGGCGCCCCGTGGCCGAGTGCCCATTGCCCAGCCTGTCTGAGCTCCAGCGCTGTGAGTGCCGACGGGGAAGGGGCTGACAGCCCCAGGCAGTCCCTGCCGGACGAACAGCCCCCGGGGTTACAGAGGGGTTGTGAGGCAGCTTTCAACCCTTCCCTGGGAGCAGGCAGGCAAGCCAGTCCTACCCTCATAGCACCCCTGCCCATGGCCCAGGAGCCACAGCTTCATCAGTAGCCTGTGCCCAGCCCTCGCCCCCATGGGACACGGGTTCACACCAACACCTTGCCTCCATCCCCGGCTCCTAGTGGGACCCCCCAGATGAGCTCTGGCCCTGTCCCCACTCCCTGGCTCTGCCCACTGTGCACAGGGGTGGGAGGGTGAGGGCAGGACCCTGCATGGATCAGGGTCGCCCTGGCTCCTGGCTCCTCCCATAGGACCTCCATCCTGCTGTGCTCCCTGTCAGTACCAAGGAGGAGGAAGCAGACGCAAGATTTAGAGCACAGCATCCTCCATCCAGTTTGGCGGCTTAAATTCAGCCACACTGCTGCCCTGGCAGTGGCTGGCAGGAGGAGGTTTGGAGGGCCTGACCAGGCATGCCACATGCATCTGGGGCTGTCACTGTGCTCAGCCATACTCACTCAAACCTTCTCCTCTCTGATAGTCGAGCACTTATGAGGTCACCTAAGCATGGGTATGCTTCATGCTGCTGTTACATTTAGAGAAAATTTGGGGTTAAGCATAGGTCTGTGTTCAGGTTCAAAATATATTGTGTTTATATCACATGATGATAGATGCAGGAGTTTGCCTGTATTTCTGGATTTCTAATTTCTTCCCTGAAAGGAAGAAGCAGAGTGATCCTGGTAGGAAAGGAAGTCATACTTATGAGGCTGACAGGATTGTACAGGGAAGACAAGGACACAGAGGAGTCTGGAGTGGAAAGGAAAGTAGCAGGGATGAGGCTGAGGAGGGTTTCAGCTCTGTCAGAGAATAGGGTGGCCCTCTGCATGCACCGAGTCAAGAACACGTTTCACTGAGAGGAAAAAAAAACAACAAAAAGTAGTATGCATATAGTCAAAGATGACATCAAAATGTCAACAAACAGAAAATGAAATCAAATTGCAAAACTGATCCTAATCTTGATGTTTTGTAATTTTGAAATGCTTGACTTTACAATCTAGATGTCATTGTCATGTAACTTTTTTGTACAGAAGTCCAAAATACTCATGGATAATGTTCAGCATTTCTTATCTTGAACATGGCAAGATAAAAAGTGAGGGAAGAAATATATTCCCTCAGAATATATTTCAGAATGATTTGTCTACATGCCAGTCAGACTCTGACAAAGATATGAAACTCATAAATGTATTACTGTGGCATATTTGATGCGAAAGAGCCTTTCCAGCAGATGGGAGTTAACAACCAATGCAGACCCATCTGGTTTAGTAATGAGTTGTTAATTGGAGAATACTTAAAGGAGAATTAAGGGTATCTGCACATCCAGACTAAATTAGGACAAGAGATCTGAGCCTTTTTGGCTTAGTCATCAAGTGGTGGAAATAGGTATAGCACTACAGAAGTTTGAGTAACCATCTCAGACTTGTTTAAGTGAATCAGGTGGTTGTGTCCTATGTACGCATGCCTAGATGTTTGTATAACCTTGACAGTTAAAGGGGCTTAGAAACATCTGAGTTTATTGAAATGGCATACAGTATCTAAGGGCATCTCTGTGCTGTACCATCGAGCTTTTTAAAAATACAGCTAAACTAGCGTTAGTTCAATATGCATCGTGATGTACAGTGTAACGTAGTGAAGATACTGCTACTGGACCCAGGCTAGTGTAAATTTCAGTCAAAGGACTGTGATCAGTTGCTCATATGCAGTACTATATTGTCATGGCTGTGTTTGCCCAGTACCAGGGCTACCTCTGCCCTGTGTTATTGGCAGTGCCAGATGATATCTTTTTTTACAAATTAATTACAGTGATATTGAAAGTATCTTGTACAAAAGAATATCTTTAGTATTTTGTTCAGTGAGCAGTATTTTATACTTGGATTGGTCCCACCATAATTATATTGGAAGTCTGGTCAGTTAGTGACCATTTTAGTGTGAAGAGGTGAAGAAACAAAGCTCTGAGCAATCTACATGAGAGGAGTGGAACTATTATAAAGGGATGCTGAATTTTTAAGTACTGGGTTACAAAAACTTGCTTCAGATTCATCTGAGATGTTGTGATTAGTATAGTCCTAAATCACTAACCAAGGGTATAGAAGGCTTATAGAGTCAAGAAAATGAGCTATATTAATAGTCCTTACTCAGGTGAGTAGAGTATCAGAACTATTAAGGAACTAAGCATCACTGACTGATATGTGGAACATAGTAAATAAAGTTAATGACTCCCAAAGGAAGTCAAGCTCATTAGAAATGAGAGTGCAGAAGCATTCAGCACCATGCAAGATCTAATCTCCAAAAAAGATAGCTCTGCTATATTGAAGGACTTTTGGTTTAAAAACTGATTCCAGAACTTTATTACTAGTGTGAGTAAGGAAATAAAGGGTTACATGCTTGGCTGCTTTCAGGTAGTGTATGTAGATCAGGTCTATTTTTGTTAATAAATCTGTTTACACTAAGTGGGAATTTTAGAAACATGAATTAACTCCATGTATTGATTATGAATTTTTTTACTAAAATGATTGTTTTGGTATCTCATATATAGCACAAGTTTAGTCAAGACGGCAAGTATGTTACTAGAATTAAACTTTTCATATCCTCTCTGCCCTCACCTTTATCACAAAAGCCCTTATCATTTTTTACTCCTAGACATAGCTGATCATTAGTTTGGTAGCTGCAGGCTTGGATTACATTTGCTAATTTAAATCCACAGACTGGATGAGTCCTTAAAAGTCTCTGTCAGATCTTGAGCCATCTGATACTGTCACAAACCAGGTATCAGACTTGTTATTTGCTCAAGTAAACATGATGGACAGATAACTTCTTGAAACATGTTAATAAATGAAGGTGAAATTGTAATATCTTCATTTAAGGAAGGATGACATATAGGTTAGTGCTAAAAAATATCCTGAATCTTTTCAGAAAAGTATCTTCATAGACAAGTCTATCTCTGAGATTGACTATGGAGCAAAGGTGAAAATGTGTAATTCATTATGAAAATAAACAACAGGTGTTCTGGATCCTTTTTCATAAGAAATTTATTTAGAAAGAGTTAGATGATGTGAAAAATGAAAAAAAAGATTATGGTCCAATTAGGAACAAAGGAAATGAGGTAATGTGGTTTACTACTTAGCATTGTAAAACCTCTCCTTTTTAAGTAGATGAAGACTTAGTAACTCGGCATTTTCTTGAAAGAGTAGTCAGATGGGAACTGTCTTTGAAATTTGTAACATATTTGAATAGTCAAAAGTAATTGGACTCCATTATAACATGTAGTGCCTGCTGTGTGAGTCATTAGCATTCTCATAGTTCAAGTATATGCACTGATAAAATTATGATGAGCTAGCAAAAGCACCAACTCAATATTAATCCAGCCTTTAGACAAATATTGTAATAGGATTTGAACATTTAAGGGGCAAATTATCCTCCCAGTGTGTGCTCTGTATATCTAGGGTACTAATATTGATGTGCATTGAAAGAAAAATACATCCATAATCACAATTACATTTAAGATTCAAATCCGTATAGGATATGAAATTATAAAAATACTCATCATTTTTTCCATAGTTCTCAGAATATGAAATGAAGATCCATTTTTTCTTATGTACTCTTTTAGAGGACTGAATAATGTCCAAGAAAGTTCTGTGGGGTTTTGTGTGTTTTTATTATTGCCTCTCCCTATCTGCATGGATAACTTCTGTTCCTTTAATGTCAGTGCTGATTTACGTTAATTACAGATCTTAATCTTTATGAGTGGATATATGGCTGAAATATACTACTGGTACACAAAGCTGCTGAAAATAATTCTGTACTGAGTAGTCACTGCGACTAAGCCAGATATTGTAACAAAATGGTAACCTTAATTGGCCAATAAGCTAGCTCTTCTCCATTGCTAGCTCTTCCTCTTTCTCCATGGACTTTGTCATTTCCCCCAAAGCTGGCTGCCGTTGCTAGAAGGAAGGCTAGTGAGTTTGACCATCTTAATTCTGAAATAATTATGCTACAGAAAGGCACCACTGGGTGAACAGCAGAATGGGAGAACCGTACGCTATTTTCATTTGGTGCCGCAGAGGTCGTTCAGCCTGCAACGTCAATACAGTAGGCCTGGCACCCAGTCTATTAGGTAAGCTACTGAGCCAATTCAGGACTGCCTGAGCATGTGGCCTCTATTTCTTTATCCCTGCTGGCGGCTTTGCTATTGATCCCTGTAATAGTGAAGGGATTTAGTATTTGTCTTGCATCTCCTAAGAGAGGGAAAGGTTTGCATTCCCTTAGGATCAAAGAAAAGAGAAGCTTAGGTGTCCCTCTCTCTCTAGATAGAAATCTCTGTATCTTAAATCATGTTCTTGCCATTATGTGTGCACCTCTACAAAAAATCCTCAGTAGCTTGATCACTGGCATAGTTTGTGCCTCAGTGTGAAGTTGTTTTGCACAAAAAGAGTAAACAGATTTTTATACACAGATATGTTTTTAAATTTGTAACATCTTTTCTGAGACAGACACTTTTTGTAAATATGCTTCTACCTATGTTTGGAAGTTAAAAGCATGGTTTGATATGTAAGAAAAAATTCTTCTTTCAACAACATTTCATACACAGAATATTGAAAAAAAGAATCCTATGAAAACTGAGCCTTTGAGTTTTCTATCTCTGAATAAGGTATCAATATTCTTACAGATGTTGTGAAAATGAAAATTTTATTATCTTTACTACTCTATGCTTGTAAAAGGGCTTTAGAGAGAAAAAACCTTTCTAGTTACTTGTCTTCTTGAAGCCGGAGCATAGATAAGCTAAAGAGGACAAGTAACCAAGATCTCTCTCTTCCCAGAAAGCAGAGATTGAAAGATTTAGGGAACATGAAATTTTCACCCAGCTATATGAGATTCTGCTGGTTTGGTTGCTATGAAGATTATCTGATTTTACTTGTGTAGAAGCAGAATTCATTGTCTGCTAAATCTCTAGTGACTTGTATTTGGCTGCTACAAGTATAGATACAGAGCCGAGCTTGAGACCCTTGGAACTAGTGGCTTTACTGTAGTTTCACAAACCTGAGTGTTGAGCGACCTGCAGGAAGTTGTGAAGAGAATGCAGGGATTACAGGAGGGTGAAGTGGAAAAGGTGTAATAAAAGGCAGCCTGCGACGTGATTACTAGCTTGAGCAGCAGCTCCTCTTCAGTTAGCACTATTTATAATACAGACTACTTCCAAAATTTTGTACTGTATTTTTCATCTAGAAAAAAATTACTCTGCATCTTTTCACTAATGAAAATAGATGAGAAAAAAATGGTAATAAGTGCATACTTTAAAATTTTAAGCAGTAGAAGAAAAATCTGTAACTGGAAAAAAGATTTCATGCTATATTGGGTGTCCATGTCCAGGTGCTGGCAGGGGGGGCTGCAGGGCGGCCTCTGTGCGGAGCAGCCAGGGCTGCCCCATGTCATACACAGCCGGTTCCAGCCACCCTGCAGCCACGGTGGAGGCACCTCGGGGGAAGCCTGTGTAAGAAAGGGCAAAACACTGCCCAGCTGTGAAGAGTCACAGAATAATTGAGACCTCTGGAGGTCTTTTGGTCCAAGCACCCTGCTGAAGCAGGACCACCTACAGCCAGTTGCCCAGGACCATGTCCAGATGGCTTTTGAATATATTCAGGGATGGAGACACTGCAAACTCCCTGGACAACCTGTCCCAGTGCTCAGTCACCCACACAGTAAAAAAGTGTTTGCCTATGTTCAGATGGAAACTCCCATGCTTCAGTTTGCGCCCATTGCCTCTTCTCCTGTCACTGGGCACCGCTGAAAATCATGATTGCATCCTTTTTGCACCCACCTTCAGGTATTTGTATACATTGGTAAGATACACACACACCCCTCCACTCCCAAGCCTTCTTTACTCAAGGCTAAAGAGTCCCAGCTCTCTCGGCCTTTCCTCACAGGAGAGATGCTCCTGTCCCTTACTCATCCCTTCGTTGGATTCTCTCCAGTATGTCCATGTCTCTCTTGCAATGAGGAACCCAGAACTGGACACAGCACTCCAGGTGTAGTCTCACCAGTGCTGAGTAGAAGGGGAGGATCACCTCCCTCAACCTGCTGGCAACACTACTCCTAATGCAGCCCAGGGTACCATTAGTCTCCTTTGCAGCAAGGGCACATTTCTGGCTCATGTTCACCTGTTGTCGACCAGGCCCCCCAGGGCCTTTTCTGCCAAGCTGCTTTCCAGCTGGGTGGCCCCCAGCATGTATTGGTGCATGAGGTTGTTTCTTCCCAGGTGCAGGACTTTGACCTTCCCCTTGTTGAACTAATCTGTATTAAAGCTCATTATTGAATGTCCCCTATGCCTTCTTATTGGGAGAGGAGATGCTGAAATGCTGCCATTGATTTAAACTTTCTACTTCCTCCTGACTTCTGTTTGGAGGCAGCCACAGTGTGGCTCCAAAGATAGCAGGGTTTAAAGCAGCATATGTTCCTGCTCACACACTGGAAGGGTAACAGGAGGATCACCACTGAAATGGAGCTATTTTTTTCCTCCATACCAAAGTCTGTAACCATCTGCCTTCTGAACTTCAGTAAATTAATTTCGATAGTATCCTGGGGAGAAATTGTCTTACTTGTCCCATTGTATTACTGTGACCCCCTGCCTGGCTTACTAATTTGCAGAAGCAGAGGGAATCTGTCTCCTAGGACTCATGGAAAAATCATTAAGTGACATGATGAGACACCAACCAAAACCACTATCCTTTTTCTTCCTAAGGAAACAAGGCTTATGCAAACAGTGGAAACTGAGGACAGGCAAAACACAGTCATGGGTTATGCTTGGCAGCAGCCAACCTGCAAGCTTGCAGGTGCACAGGTCCCTACCCTCCCCAGCACCAACCTTCTCTCATGCTGGTGGGGCTCTGGGGTCCCTTCTATTTTAGCAGATGCTCTGTGCTGAACATGCCATTTTCTTTTGCAGGGGTTCTGCCACACCTGTGAAATGCATCTTCTTACCCTACCTGGTCAGGGTAACTGATTTCAGTCAGATTCCCCATAAAAGGGTCCTTCTAGACAACCAGTATACCATATTCAGGGTATATAGCAAAGATATATTGATCTCTTACTGGAGAGTATTTTTTAATGACAATTGACTATGCTTCTTTCTACAAATATGTCAAAAACAGGTATTTAAAGGAATATTTTATCTCAATATCTTAACAAAGAAGTAACTGCATAATGATTGCTAGCTAACATGAACAATCTTTGACATAAAATAAAAGAGTTGATCGAGCTGTGGAGAATGAAAATCAAATTCTTGAAAATTTGTCTTTAATTTGTTCTTATTATTCTGTTCGCATTTCAGATTCCTTCAGTGGGATTAGTATTACTTTAAAACAAAGAGGTTTACAAACTTCCTGCAAGTTTGAGGTAATTAGTAGCTAGAATAAAGTGACTTATTTTCCCCTTTGAAAATTTTTTGGGGTTTTTTAATATAAAACAAGACAATCTTTGTCTTTGATCTGGAATAAAAAGCCATTCTTGTAAATTTTGCAGACAAAAATGTTACATTAGTTTTAATTTCGTACCTCTATAGAGCATTTTTAGCTGCTGAGAGAACAAAGAAGACAGTATTAATCTTAAATGTACTGCAGCAATATTAAAAATGAACCTTTCTACATATTTAACTCTGTATCCAAACATACTAGATGCTATTTTGAAATAAACTAATAGATGCTTTGAACATTTAATTAACCGTTAGAATGTAAGTACTTGTTTAATTCTTATAACATTCCTGAATATTATCAATATGCTAATCATTTAGTTAAATATATCATTTTTATTTTCAAATGCCTATTTAGATTAATTCTATGCAAAAAGCTTTCATTAGGTGATTTCATAATATTTTCTAGTGTGTTTGGATATAGAGTTAAAGATTTAAAAATGTCTATTCTAAAATCCCCTCACTATCTAAGCATGCAATAGTTGACAATTAAAAATATGACAAATTCTAAGTGACACTCCCATCAATATTGTGCAGGAGGAAGAAATGGTAAACGTAAAAACTTGTTAACCTGTTGGCAAAGTGAAAAAAATGAGGTTTAAATCTTTATGATGTAGACTCCCTATGCCTCAAGATATGCATTTCAAAGACAGACTACAATGGGAAAATCAAAAGGCAAAATAAGTTTTGTCTGAACTTAATCTAAATGCAGTAATGATTACATTCTTTGGAAAAGGGATTTTTTTAGCTGTTGTTGACCAGAATGAAAAAAAAAAAAAATCTAAAAAACATTTAAGCAATTTCTATGAATATATGGTTGTAAAGTCATTGTGATTATGTAACAAAAGATTAAGTGGTGACCTTAAAACCTTAGATAGGTCTAAACTCAGTTTAGACCTATCAGTAGAGAGACATGATGTGTAATTTTTATTTTCTCATTGTCAAATGTGAAGAAATACAATACATGATTCTTACATCATACTGGTGTCGTGGTTTAACTTCAGTCAGCAACTGAGCACCACACAGCCGCTTGCTCATTCCCCCTCCCCCCCCAGTGGGATTAGGGAGAGAATCAGAAGCGTGAAAGTGAGAAAATTCATGGGTTGAGATAAAAACAGGTTAATAATTGAAATAGAATAAAATAATAATAACAATAAAAATAACAATAAAAATAATAATAATACACAGAGCAAGTGATGCACAGTGCAATTGCTCACCACCCACCGACCGATGCCCAGCCAGTCCCTGAGCAGCGGCCCCCCCCCAGCCAGCTTTCCCCAGTTTATGTACTGAGCATGACGTCACATGGTATGGAATATCCCTTTGGCCAGTTTGGGTCAGCTGTCCTGGCTGTGCCCCCTCCCAGCTTCTTGTGCACCTCCAGCCTTCTCAGTCGGTAGAGCATGGGAAGCTGAAAAGTCCTTGAGTAGCGTAGGCACTGCTTAGCAACAACTAAAACATCGGTGTGTTATCAACATTATTCTCACCCTAAATCCAAAACACAGCACTGTACCAGCTACTAGGAAGGAAATTAACTCTATCCCAGCCGAAACCAGGACAGTATCCACCCCTTATTCTATACCATCTATACCATACTGTCATGCCCAGGTCCCCCACTTTCCAAAACATTTCCATTAATCACCACCCCTTTTCCTGTTTTTTGATATATATACACACAGATATCATTCCCTTAGTCTATGGACCATCCCTCTAAAATGTTTGGTGAGTTCATTTAGTCCATGACTTTGCGCTCCATCTGTCATAATAATCTTTCAGGGCAGGAAAGATGGAGATGGTATGTGGTGTTGGATTGTTTCATGTTAAAGTCAGTTCTGATACCATCATCACTGTGCTTTGCTCGGTTACATCGAAGTTCATCCTTCATTAATCTGGGTGATCCTTACTGTAATATCATTGGTATGGCATATAATATTATGTAGCAATTAACATCATATAGTTCAGAACATTGGCTATTCTCACCCAAAATCAAATCCCCTTGAGGTACACATCGGACTTCCCCATCCTTCCGCATTATCCACCAAGTACACCCAGGTCCTTGAGCAAAAGCAATCCCACGGATGGGTTTGCCTTTGCCCAAGGCAGGAATAACCCAAACTGTCTTCCCCAACATATTTTTTATGTGCACTACAGGGACTTTATTCCCATTTACAGTACATAAAAGTTCTGACTGAGCAGGGCCAGCTCGATTGGCAGATCCCCTCGTGTTGACTAACCAGGTGGCCCTTGCTAAATGCGTATCCCAATGTTTGAATGTCCCACCACCCATTGCTCTCAGCGTAGTCTTTAACAGTCCAGTGTATCGTTCAATTTTCCCAGAGGCTGGTGCATGACAGGGGATGTGATACACCCACTCAATGCCGTGCTCTTTGGCCCAGGTGTCTATGAGGTTGTTTCGGAAATGAGTCCCGTTGTCTGACTCAATTCTTTCTGGGGTGCCCTGTCGCCATAGGACTTGCTTTTCAAGGCCCAGGATAGTGTTGCGGGCAGTGGCATGGGGCACGGGATATGTTTCCAGCCATCCGGTGGTTGCTTCCACCATTGTAAGCACATGGCGCTTGCCTTGGTGGGTTTGTGGGAGTGTGATATAATCGATCTGCCAGGCCTCCCCATATTTATATTTCAGCCATCGTCCTCTATACCAGAGGGGCTTTAACCACTCGGCTTGCTTGATTGCAGCGTATGTTTCGCATTCATGGATAACCTGGGCTATAGTGTCCATGGTCAAGTCCACCCCTCGATCACGAGCCCATCTGTATGTTGCATCTCTTCCTTGGTGACCTGAGGTGTCATGGGCCCACCGAGCTAGAAATAACTCACCCTTATGTTGCCAGTCCAGATCCACCTGAGCCACTTCAATCTCAGCAGCCTGATCCACCTGCTGGTTGTTTTCATGTTCTTCAGTGGCCTGACTCTTGGGTACGTGAGCATCTACATGACAGACTTTTACAACCAGGTTCTCCACCCGGGCAGCAATATCTTGCCACAATGCGGCAGCCCAGATGGGTTTACCTCTGCGCTGCCAGTTGCTCTGCTTCCATTGCTGCAACCACCCCCACAGGGCATTTGCCACCATCCATGAGTCAGTATAGAGATAGAGCACTGGCCACTTTTCTCGGTCAGCAATGTCTAAAGCCAGCTGGATGGCCTTCACTTCTGCAAAGTGGCTCGATTCACCTTCTCCTTCAGCCGTTTCTACAACTTATCGCATAGGACTCCATACAGCAGCTTTCCACCTCCGATGCTTTCCCACAATACGACAGGACCCATCAGTGAACAGGGCATATTGCTTCTCATTTTCTGGTAGTTCATTATACATTGGGGCCTCCTCAGCACGCGTCACCTCCTCCTCTGGCGATATTCTGAAATCTTTGCCTTCTGGCCAATCCATGATCACTTCCAGGATTCCTGGGCGACTGGGGTTTCCTATTTGAGCCCGTTGTGTGATCAGTGCGACCCACTTACTCCACGTAGCATCAGTTGCATGATGTGTACAGGGGATCCTCCCTTTGAACATCCAGCCCAGCACTGGCAGTCGGGGTGCCAGGAGGAGCTGTGCTTCAGTGCCGATCACTTCCGAAGCAGCTGGAACCCCTTCATATGCTGCTAATATCTCTTTTTCAGTTGAAGTATAGTGGGCCTTGGATCCTCTGTATCCCCGACTCCAAAACCCTAGGGGTCGACCTTGAATCTCCCTTGGTGCTTTCTGCCAGAGGCTCCAGGTAGGGCCATTCTCCCCAGCTGCGGTGTAGAGCACATTTTTTACCTCTTGCCCTGCCCGGACTGGCCCCAGGGCTACTGCATGAACTATCTCCTCTTTAATTTGTTCAAAAGCTTGTCGTTGCTCAGGGCCCCATTTGAAATTGTTCTTCTTTTGGGTCACTTGATAGAGAGGGCTTACAATCAGACTGTAATTTGGAATATGCATTCTCCAAAAACCCATGACAGCTTGTGTTTCCTTTTGGCTAGTTGGTGGAGACATGGCTGTTATTTTGTTGGTCACATCCATTGGGATCTGACGACGTCCATCTTGCCATTTTATTCCTAAAAACTTGATCTCCTGTGCAGGTCCCCTGACTTTACTTTGTTTTATGGCAAAACCAGCCTTCAGCAGGATTTGGACTATTTTCTTCCCTTTTTCAAAGACTTCTCCTGCTGTGTTGCCCCACACGATGATGTCATCAATGTATTGTAGGTGTTCTGGAGCCTCACTCTGTTGCAGTGCAGTATGGGACTGTTAAAGGGTGAGCGAGTCTTGCTGATCACTCCTTGGCTCTCCAGTCGACGAATCAGCTTATGGATGGGAATCAGGGAGTCTCGGTTGGTGCGATACTGCCGCGGGTGCGTTGTTGTGGTAGCAATTGGCACCTGTTGGTCTTCGACCTTCAGCAACCCCACAACAGAGGGGTCCTCCGAGAGACCAGGCAAGGTGGACAGCTGGTTAATTTCTTCCATCTCCAAGGCAACTATACCAAAAGCCCACTGGCACCCTTTTGGGTCCTTGAAATGCCCTCTCCTGAGGTAGTCTATGCCAAGGATGCACAGAGCCTCTGGGCCAGTCACAATGGGGTTCTTCAGCCACTCATTCCCCGTTAGGCTCACTTCAGCTTCCAATACAGTTAGCTGTTGGGATCCCACCATCACCCCAGAAATACAGATGGGTTCTGCCCCTTTATGGCTTGATGGCATTAGGGTACACTGTGCACCGGTGTCCGCTAGAGCCTTATACTCCTGTGGGTCTGGGGTGCCAGGCCACCGAATCCACACAGTCCAGTAAACCCGGTTGTCCCTTTCCTCCCCCTGGCTGGAGGCAGGGCCCCTCTAATCCTCATCACAGTACTCATTTCTCATTTCTTGTACATACGAGTCAGAAGTCTCTTCATTAAGATCAGAAGTAAGATCGGCCCTTCTACTCTGTCTGGGGAACTGCCCACTGGAAAGTGGAGCAGCAATTTTCCTGGAAGAACCTCCTTTTGTGATTGTTTTTCCTTGCAACTCATGTTGTACCCATGCTGCTAGGGCTGAGTTAGGTTTTCCATCCCACTTCCTCATGTCCTCTCCGTGGTCACGCAGGTAAAACTATAGGGTGCCCCGTGGTGTGTATCCTTTATATATTGTCTCTCTTGAGCAAAAGAATGCTGACTGCTAATAGCCAAGATACTGGTCCATACAGGTGGGGAGTAGGACCTATCCTCTCTGAGTTGCTGCACCTCCACTATGGACAGTTTCTCCACAGCCGAGACGAGGGAGGAAGAGAGACTTTCCTCGTATTGCCAGAGTGGGCCAGCCAATTCATCCACCGTTTGTCCCTCTCCGTCTTCTATGTCATCACTGCCAATGAGTTGGCATATGACGATGATGCGCTCCGTACAAACTTCCGCCACATGGCTTGTGTGCACTTGACTTCATCTGGATCTTTGGATAGTTGTTCATTGTTCAGGTCACCTCCAGCACAGCTAATTCTCTCAGAAACTGAATACCCTTCTCCATGGTGGTCCACTTGCTTGGGCGACATATGACATCTTCCTTAAAGGGATACCTTTCCTTCGCGCTTGACAAGAGTCGCCTCCAAAGGCTGAGGATTCATGTCCCTTTTCCAAGCGCTTTATCAATGCCCCCTTCCCTAGAAAGGGATCCCAGCTGCTTGGCTTCTTTACCCTCTAATTCTAGGCTACTGGCTCCATTTTCCCAGCATCGGAGCAGCCAGGTGACAATATGCTCACCTGGACAATGGCTGAAATCTTTTTGTATATCTTGCAGCTCACTCAGGGATAGAGATCGGGTGGTTACTGCCTCCTTTATGAGTTCTTCCTTCTTCTTCCTCCCCGAGCAGTGGCCAGCTCTCCTCCCCCTGTTCTGGTGATGGCCCTTATCCAGGGTAGTCTGCCTCATACACTTCTTTCTCCGGCTCCCTTTTAGAAGAAGCATCTTCCTCCCTTACTAAACGAGCTGACTTCCGCTTCCAAGATTTCTTCTTGTGTACAGGGGCGACTGATACCGGCACAGGCTGGTTCTTTGGTTCAGCCGCAGGGCCTGTCACCAGGGTCGGAGTGGCCGCAGTGCCTGTCGCCGAGGTTGGAGTGGCTGCTGGGCCTGTTGTTTTATTGTCAGATCCAGAGACCTTCTCTCCCCCTTGAGGGTACTGAATAGTGTTGAACAGGGCTCGGTAGGCATGGGCCAGGCCCCAGCACGCTGCAGTGATCTGTGTCTCTCTGGAGTTGCCAGGGTGACAGCATACTTTTTCCAAATATTCTACTAACTTTTCAGGATTCTGCACTTGCTCAGGGGTGAAGTTCCAAAACACTGGAGGTGCCCACTGGCCTAGGTGCTTGTCCGTCCTATCCCACACACCCTGCCACTCATAATTATCCAGCCTTGGGGCAGATCTCTGGATGATATTCTTAAATTGCTTATTAACTTTAGACAAAACCGAAACAATATTCCCAAGAGATACCAATAGAAGTATCTTAACTACCTAAGGATGCTCAAGACACTGAAAAGTTCCTGCAATGAAGGAGGAGGCATCATAGAAGAAGGTAGCGACGCTGCCATTCTGTATTTCCTCCATAAAAAAACTTTCAGAGGAAGGACTGTAATTGCTAGGTGTCTCCACAAAGTGGTACCCGAAGTACAGTAATGGCTTCAGTACAAAGCTGAGATACCAGATCAAGCTCAAGGCCAGTGTTTTAATAACAAACCTCCCAGGCAAAACATCACTAATCACTGCAGACCACAGCAAACTGCAGAAAACAAGACCAATCTCTAACATGTACAGCAAAACAAAGAGCACGATGCAGATCAGACAAACTAATATCGAGAACAGATGAACCAACATTGTGACCCACAACTGTTAACAGATATAAATTCCTTAGTGCGTTCTGGTTAATCTGTTATTATCTCAAACTCTTCAAGCCCCACGTTGGGTGCCAAAAAGGACTGTTGTGGTTTAACCTCAGTTGGCAACTGAGCACCGCACAGCCGCTCGCTCACTCCCCCTCCCCCAGTGGGATGGGGGAGAGAATCAGAAGCGTGAAAGTGAGAAAATTCATGGGTTGAGATAAAAACAGGTTAATAATTGAAATAGAATAAAATCAGAAGAAGAAGAAGACGAAGAAGAAGATGAAGAAGAAGAAGAAGAAGAAGAAGAAGAAGAAGAAGAAGAAGAAGAAGAAGAAGACGAAGAAGAAGAAGAAGAATATACAAAGGAAGTGATGCACAATGCAATTGCTCACCACCCGCTGACCGATGCCCAGCCAGTCCCCGAGCAGCGGCCCCCCTCAGCCAGCTTTCCCCAGTTTATGTACTGAGCATGACGTCACATGGTATGGAATGTCCCTTTGGCCAGTTTGGGTCAGCTGTCCTGGCTGTGCCCCCTCCCAGCTTCTTGTGCACCTCCAGCCTTCTCCGTCGGTAGAGCATGGGAAGCTGAAAAGTCCTTGACCAGTGTAAGCGCTACTTAGCAACAACTAAAACATGGGTATGTTATCAACATTGTTCTCATCCTAAATCCAAACCACAGCACTGTACCAGCTACTAGGAAGAAAATTAACTCTATCCCTGCCGAAACCAGGACAACTGGTAAACTATTACAGAAAGCCCATGTGAGTCTGTGTTGGTTATTTATTGTTTATAAATTTCTGGGGATTTAGAAAAAAAATAGAATTATAGGATCCTACAATGTTTCCAATGACATCTGTAAAGAACATGAGAGGCAGCTATTTACAGGTTCAAGCAGTACCTACTTTACACTGAACTCTGAGTCTAAATACCCAGACAATTTAGAAAGCCTTCTTAGTATCTTCAACATTTATTAGAACTAAACACTGTGACTTCTTTTTCACCAGCAACGCAACATACGTTAGCACAACTATCCCACCATTTACTCTGTCAAATGTCAATGTTTTCTGGAGGAAGCAAAAGAAATTAAGTAGGATAGTGCACTAAGTAATTTAAAAGAAAAATTTGTCTATGATTAAATTCAAAACAAATTGCCTTCTCTTCATTGCATCATTTCCTTCAGCCTCCTGGATTGCTGACTAACTCATCCTTTACTTCCTACAAGATTTTACAAGAGCCCTTGCTCTTCTGAAACTTTTGCCACATTTGGAGACATGTTTATTTCCGCCATGTTCATTGTGTTGGAATGCGATTTAGAAGAGCTGCAAATGTAAAAAAATTCCCTCAATTCCGGAAACTTGAGAGCTGTATTTGTGGATCAGAACTTTATTTTCTGTAACAAAATGGACTTGTGTTACAACTAGAACATGTAACTACCATATACCAGGAGTGAACTCAGTGGAGTAAAGACAGAGAAAAAGTATGAAATAGTATAAGTCATTCTCTATAACAATTAGAGGAGTAAAGTATCTTTCTCATATTCTCATTTGTTGTTTGGGCTTTTCCTTAAAAGAGTGAAAGGTCTTATAAAAGACACAAAATATTAATATAATGAGTGATATTTTCATTTTCTGAGGTATTTAGGAGAGAAAACGTCATAAATAGTACAGTTTTCTTTCTTGTGCTTTTTTTCTGATAAGATAGCCATTTAATTCACACAGGAAATGAAAAGTTATGTAAATAATAGATAAAAGTAGAGGAAAACTGGTAAGAAAAAATAAAGTATTCCAAAATATGATCCACATAGAAGCACAAAGTTGTGTTGACAGTTAGATATTTTAAATAACCAGTACAGACCAACTATTATGCTTTCTGCAATATTTCAAAAATGCATGACTGCATTGGCAAAATATTCCATTTTTGCCCACTGAAACTTTTATATCTCTTTTCTAAATCAGTCACTGAATCCAAAATTAGGTGTTCATAAAGTTCCATTGCTCATAAGCATTTGATAACATGATCATTTACTTAGGTTTTTGACTGGCAGGATTTCTGTCTTAAAGATTATATGAAAGTGTCTATCACCGTGGACTGTGTCAATGCCAAATCTCAATTTTCTGTTTTAAATCATGAAGAAATACTTAAGTCTCAATGTGGCATAATAAACAATGAAAATATGTTTTAAACCATCTACAATTCTCTCATTCCAGTTCAATGATTTGCTTTCAATTGTAACTTCCCCTATGAGTTTTCATGATACTTTTGAAAGAAAGTAGTATATAGCCAAGTCTCTCAGCTTATGCTGAATGGTGGTAATTTATGAAAACACAGTGATTTAGATGCCTTTGATTATGTGTACAAAGCTCATGGTTCCAGGAAGAGCTGTCCTGTATTTCCTTAAGCGTTGATTTGATCTAACTTGGTCAAAGATTTAGGGCCAATAAGGGGGTCTTGGGCCAAGGCATTCCTTTCTCCATGGTGTCCTTAAATCATGGGGACTGCTGGGTGCCTTAAGGTGGGAGTTGTAACATCTTTCACAGTGAAAGGCCTAAAGCTGCTCTAAAAGTGAGCTGGAAATTTTACATTCTTTTTAGAGTTGAGGTGCTTGTAAGAAAGATCCTCCGGGAGGCCCGCACCTGCAATCTTCCACTTGAAGTTGCATGTGTATTTTCAAGGGACAGAGCCCCTTAGGCTGTGTAAAAACCTTCTGGGTAAGGTGCACACCAACAGGCTCTCACAAGTAGGTGTGCTGTGTTATAGTAAGAAAAAAAACCAGGTTTTTTTCTACATGTTGGTAGAAATGCAAAAGAAGGTGACTAGACTGCTCTGTTGGCAACTGGATAGTTGTAAGTGAGATAATCCCAGTGTGATTTGTTAAAGCTGTACCAGGGAAAAGCACAGGAGTTTCGTTGGGCCAAGGTAGCTGAGAAGTAGATAAGGGAGCCACAACAGTACTGCTCAGCCTGTGACCCCCCAAAGCTCACTGGTCACCCCGGCTCCCATGAGGAGGGGGAAGTGGTGAATGAGGGTGCTGGGGTCTTCCTCTGCACTCCTGGGTTCAGTGACAGGGCAGGAGGGCAGCAGTGCCCTCAGGGGATCTGCTCTTTCTTCAAAGCAGCTCGGCTTCCCATCCCTGTGGGCAGGACAATTTGTACATTTAAGGTGAAGACTCTAACCGGGACGGAAACTGTGTAAACTGCATTTAGTAACGATATCATGAGCACCCTCATTCTCTAAATGCATACACTTTCCTCTTTGTTGGTACTTCAAAACGGGAACAACAGTTTAGTAGAAAATGTGAGTCCGTGAGTATGTGTTAGTTATACCATGTGTGCAACTATTCTATCCAGGGCTTTCTGTGGGTATAGGTGGACAAATCCCTACACCTTTGATCTCTGGTCACACAAACGAAATGCATTTATTTCCATTTTAGATTTTTTTTTTTAGGTATTAATCAAGACATGTATCTATAAAGTTTTATAAGAGATTTGCCTGAATTTTGCTGAAATATTGTCCACTCTCTATAAAGCTGGTAACTCATCCTTAACTGGATTCATTAGCTAAAAGGAATGTTTTAAGATCTGAGAAAATATATACAGAACTTATAGGGAAACTTGAGCTTGGCAGCTATTTTTAATGTTGCCTCATTTTACTTCTTTGAGGGCACTCTGAAACTAAGAATGAGTAAGGAAATGATAGCCTGTGACTAAGTTTTCAAATTTCCAGTGCATATATATCTATATAAGTCTGGTAAATGTTACACTATATAAGAAAGCAATTATTTTTGTTTAACATCACACTCTGTGTATGAACTAGTGAGTACTTGCTGAGGTAAGCAAGTGATTGATTAATATAGTTGCTCAACCCTTAGCTCAACTTTAAATAAGTAATAAATTCAGATTTAAATTCTTATTAGTACATTAATGCTTTTAACAAATGGTTCAGGCACTTAATTAAAATATATTAAGCAAGCAACAGCAATTATTAAGTAATTGTCAGTACACACTCCTAAAGTGTGCAGTTGTTTATCTTGAAACCTTATAATATGTAGCATACTTTCCTTTTCTTTATAATAACATTATTAAAATTATAATCTTCTCACATACATTCAGGAAAATACAAAAGCGGTGCATTAATGATGCTATTACATATCTTAGGTTACCTATATAAGTGAAAGTCTCTGTTAAAGCATATATCCAAATAATGATTGGTCATTTTGTAATGGAAAAAGTCTCTGTGGGGAATGCTTTTCCTTTCTCATTTTTCGTAATTATTTTTTTGCTTTGTAAGGTTTTGGGTTTGAATCGTTGAGAGAACTACGTTTACAATGCAGATATTTTAGATTTGCTTTTGTTCCCATGTGAATGTTGAGCATTTCCTTCAGTTTTGGGCATTTTCTATAAGTTTCCTTGAGAGAAGGGGTACATTCACATAATGAACAAATTATGAGTCATTAAAGTTTGAAGCTGTAACAATGAGCAAAAGTGCAAGACAATAGACCTGTTGAATCATAGAAATGTTAGTTGGAAGGAATTTCTGGAGACCATCCAGTCCAGCCTCCTGCCTGAAGCAGGACTATCATCAATACTACAAGATGGTACCCTCTTCCAAGATTACACTATCTCCTCCATTAAACATGTTTTTCCTAATTTCCAGTCTGAACCTCTCCAGCCACAACTTGTGGCCATTTCCCCTTGTTGTATTATTTGTCCCTGCTAAGAGTTTGTCTCCATCTTCTTTGTAATACCAGTAGCAGTAAGCTGCTACTAGATTGCCCCTTAACCCAAGCCCAGCTTTCTCAGTAGGACATGTGCTGAATCCCTCTGGCAATCCCAATAGTCCTCTGAAGGACCCCTGTTAGTTTCTCAACATTCATTTTGAACTGGTGTTGACCCAAAGCAGTACCTAGCAGAAGGTGATAATATTTTCCCTAGATCTGCTGGTGGTGTAATGTAGCCCAGGATTCAGCCTGCTCTACTTGTGACTGGAGCACACAGCTGGTTCATGTTCAGCCTGGCATTCACTGTAATCTCCAGGTCCCTTTTATCAGGACTGCTACTCAGCCAGTCAGTTCCCAGGCACTGGGTTATTCTGTCCTAGATGTAGCCTTTTGCACTTCTCACTGCTGAGCTTCATCACATTAGTTCAGTCCTCAAATTTACCAAGGTCCCTGTAAACTGAAGCTCTACTGTTTATTCTCAGTCATTCCCCATAATTTAGTGTTGTCTGGGGGTGCATTGCCATCATTCAGGTCATTGATGAAGATATTGAACAAGGTGGGCCCCAATACCACCCTCTGGGGTACTCTGCTCGTTGCCGCCTGCCAGCTGAACGTTAAGGTTTTGGTTATGACCACTGAGCCCAGGGGTCCAGGCAGATTCCAGTGCAACTGGTAGTCTGTACTTCTTCATATTCCCAAGGAGAACACTACAGGACATGAAACCTTACTAAATTCAAGGTATGTCATATGGACTCTACATTCCTCATCCACAGCTAGTCAGTAACCACTGGTCTCCCCATATCCACAGAGGCAGACACAAGTATTTCTGGCCACTCCTGTTTGCAAGGTCATGTGGTAACTGTATCACTGAACTAATCCAGGGTAAAACTCTGCAGAAAAGTAGGTGTCTTTTAGGCTAGATTAGTTCACTACTCTCTTTCCCATACAGTACTTCAATTGTGTTACCAAAACTGAAAGACTGGTGGGAGGTCAAGGCTGTGGCCCGGTATTTCATGAGTACAAGAATGAAAAATAAAACTATACCACAAATTACTGGTATCTCATAAGAATCATAGATGGAATGATTCACTTGCTTAGTTGACTACTATTTTGACCTATCTTTTCATGTGGCTTCCTTGCACATTGCAGATGGACGGGGATGAGCTCCATATATGCTTTGCACACATGCAAGAACACAGACTGTCTCCTGAGTAAAAGTCATTAAAATTACTGATTTCACTATAAATTATTTTGGAATACTAGAGTTTTATAATTGTAATTTTTCATCATAAAATGCCTGACTATTAGCCAGATCTCACTGAGTTGGGATCCCTGTCCAAACTGCAGCAGGAATCACATTCCCTTTCCTAATGGAGCTTATTATTAAAAGGAAATATCAAAGAAAGAGAAGCCACAAAAATGAAAGTGTATTATTTGGAAGGTAATAGGAAAAAGTTTTATGCCACAGTCTTATGTCTGCGAGAAATGGCATATCCTTTGTCTTGGAATATATGTAGCTTCACAGGTGACATTTTGGCTTCTATTGACACACACACACACATGTGCAAAGGAAAAAAAGATGTGGAGGGGAAAGGTTTAATTCACTTGAGCAGGTTTAACCAAAAAGCTTTAAAATAGTTAAATGTATTTCTGACTGTTGTGGCTTCCTGCTAAGCATGTAAAAGAAGGTTGTGATACTTTCTTTCTGTCCACAAAAAAAAAAAAAAAAAAAAAAAAAAAGAGATATTGGATGTTTGACCTTGCTTGTTCCCATTTTGTTAGCAATTTTTTATTTTGAAAAAAGAGCTATGACAAAAAAAAAAAATCTCAAAATCAGAAGAAGCAGCATTTTAAAGCAGCATATTTGTAAATATTTTTTTTTATTTACAAATTTTCTCAGTCTAATTTTTATTGTTTTGGAGTGTCAAACATTAAAACCAATTACAATGAAAATGGAGGGAATGAAAAACCAAAGGATTTGAAATATTTTTATGTCTTCTGCAAAAGCAAAATTTTAAAGGAAACAGTATTTCACTACCTTTTCCATACATACGTTGTCTTTTCTAGAAATTTTTAATTGAGTGGTCAGGCAGTCAGCTTGACATATTTCACATGCATTTTACAATATATCTTCAACTGCTTTTAAATACATAATTGATTTTTTTGAGATCTGTTTTAGCTCGTACTAATTGCTTTCTATTTTACCATATTATATAGTTGGTGGCTTTATGATATGTACGTAAATGTTTATTAATTGTTCGATAGCTTTGTTTGTCTGACCTTGTACCATTTCCATAAGGTCCCTGTAGCTCTGCTCAAAATCCTTACAACATGGGTTGGAGAGCCTTGGGCTGGTCTTCAAAACTGAGATAAATTCTTCTAGGTGCTGAGTGAGCAATGAGTTGTGAGTGGGAAAAGGACTGCTGAAAATCTATTGGCCTTGGCCTGTATTCAAATGACAGTTCTCTTTATTGACCGTACATTTTTCAAAGACATCAGTGCTCTCCCATTTTTCAAAGTTCCAAGTCCTGTGAACCTTAAACCAGGCTCAGACATTTAAGTGCTTTGAGAGCTTTTGAAAATTTGAACTTGATGTCCTCCATTTTATCCACATACTATACAAGTATTAGTAACAGATTTACAGAATTCTGTACACTTTCAATCTTCACCTGAAAGGTAAGTGTTATAAATGGATCCATCATTGTTCAAATGAATGCTTAGACTTTATAGCAAAGAGAGAATACAGAAGTTTTTTTAGCTATATAGCAGGTTGCGGAAATCCTGTTTTGTACAAGGAAGAGCATAAGATTGTTCAGTGAGTGAGTATATGCTCTGTATACATGTGTGAGAGAGACTCATCAAAGCCATATCTTGAGATCAAGTTTCCTTGATCCTTGGATGATGAACTTTAAATCACTGTGTGACAGAGCTACCCAATCTGAGGACCAGTTAATATTACATTATTTAAACAAAATAGAACAGTTCAAGAATAAAAGAGAAGCTTACTCCCAAGAGTTCATCTGATGGTTTACTGGGATATGAGAAATATGGCTTAATTTTTTAAAAAATATTTTCTAAATATAATTTAAAAAATTATTTCTGTAAGTATAGGTGAGTGTCATAACTGTCTAGATAACAGAAAGATTTTTTCTCTTTTGAAATTTTATTTGGCACCTGAAAAATGTTTCTGATCAAAACTACCCTTTTGGTCAGGAAAATTTTAAGTTTTGTGAACCAGAAATTGCAGGGGTTTTACTGTAATGTCTAATAAAAGTTTCCTGGTTTCAAGCAGCCAATATATGTTTTAAAGTTTTTTTCCTTATTTTATTTATTTTTAACTACAACAAATCTTTTAAACTATAAGGTAAATTTAAACTGTATACTATTAATCAACTAAAAATTGAATTGTCAGTGTCGATTCATTAGCTAGAGTAAATATAAACTTTTGTGTAATCATTTTTTCAGTTCATCTTTTACTTATTGCACCATTCTTTTTTATTTCTCATGCACTAACAAACCTATTTCGTGTTCTAATCTTAACCTGCCATGAGTAATTTAAATAAAAATGTTTTATTTAATAATAAATAAATCTTTTGGTGTTAGATCCAGCTGAGCTCTTGACATATATAACCCACATACTATTAAGAAGAATTTCCTTTGCTATAAACAGAGCATAATCAATTACCAAGTTACATATGTCTGTGGCTCAGTGTAGGGGCAGATGATCCCTTAATGTATTCCCTAACCTACAGGTTTTTTTATATTATGGGATATTTGGGCCTAAAACTACAAAATGAGATCTATGGAACAGAGCAGAAACTGAAGACCTATTTGAATCTATGATGAGATCATACTTCTAGCTCTCTTGTAGTGGAAAATATTAACATTATAAAACAAGTTAGTCTTACCATTAATTATTTGGTATTTTTCCCCTTCTTTAATCACTTAGTTTTTAATTTCTCTATCCTAGATATATTTGGGTTCAGTCGGTGCAATCACCATGTTTACAGTACTATTATATAGATTATACAGTACTACTATATAGATGAGGAGTAACTGTAGATGCATTAACTTAGTTTTTTCTTCTCAATATTATTTATAATTTTCTTACCCACCATTGGGGTGAGGGGGGGTGTTATTACTGGTGACACATTTATACTCTTGAACTTAGTATCTAAATAAAAGATGGATAAGAAGCTGGAACATCAACTACTTACAGATTGATCTAAATGGTCTAGTATAAAATATCCCACAGAATGTAACACACATTTGAGTTTTAAGATGAAAACTACAGACATACTGGAACACAACAGACATTCTCACAAAGTGAGTATGTGAAAAAGTACTATTTTTTCAATAATGTAAACTTAAATCCCACTTATATGAGCACCTGTTCTGGCTGTTGTTTCCAGTTTAATGAGTTTAGGGAGGCTTGTATCTCTGAACTGAGAATAGCTCTATCATTCTGACATTTAATTTTGTTTGTCTTTTATAAATGTCTTATAAAAAAAGAGAATCATTTAGCATCTGTTATGTTATCTACTAACATCTGTTTCCATTAGCCATTGTTAAATATATACGCAATGCATTAAAATTCAGTTGATATTTTTCTCTTAAATCACAAATTGATTTAATTATTGATGCAACGTTCTTACCATAACAATTGCTCATTGAAGATTTAATGAGTTCTAACATTTAGACTGGATTTACCAAGGGATCTCTCTTTTTCTTCCACAAATATGAGGGAATATCTAATAGCTTGTTCTTTGTTTTGCTTGTGCCTATTTAAAACCCTTCTTTTTTTGCCTCCCAATATTTCCATATAGCCATTCCAGTAAATGAAAAATACAATAGGGGACATTGATGCATTATTAAAAAAAAAAAAAAAAAAATACTGGGGTGGGGGGGAGTGGCAGCCTTTTAAAGAAATGATGAGAAAATGTTAGGATAACTGAGAAAAGTGAGTATAAATGCTATCCTAGCGCAACATAAAAGAATATAAAACTGCGCAAGTACATTCTGCCTAGGTAACTTCAGGATTAAATAGTTACACACATGCATGAATGTCCTGGTTTCGGCTGGGATAGAGTTAATTTCCTTCCTAGTAGCTGGTACAGTGCTGTGGTTTGGATTTAGGATGAGAACAATGTTGATAACATACCCATGTTTTAGTTGTTGCTAAGCAGTGCCTACGCTACTCAAGGACTTTTCAGCTTCCCATGCTCTACTGACTGAGAAGGCTGGAGGTGCACAAGAAGCTGGGAGGGGGCACAGCCAGGACAGCTGACCCAAACTGGCCAAAGGGACATTCCATACCATGTGACGTCATGCTCAGTACATAAACTGGGGAAAGCTGGCTGGGGGGGGGCCGCTGCTCGGGGACTGGCTGGGCATCGGTCAGCGGGTGGTGAGCAATTACATTGTGCATCACCTCCTTTGTATATTCTTCTTCTTCTTCTTCTTCTTCTTCTTCTTCTTCTGATTTTATTCTATTTCAATTATTAACCTGTTTTTATCTCAACCCATGAATTTTCTCACTTTCACGCTTCTGATTCTCTCCCCCATCCCACTGGGGGAGGGGGAGTGAGCGAGCGGCTGTGCGGTGCTCAGTTGCCAACTGAGGTTAAACCACAACAGTCCTTTTTGGCACCCAACGTGGGGCTTGAAGAGTTTGAGATAATAACAGATTAACCAGAACGCACTAAGGAATTTATATCTGTTAACAGTTGTGGGTCACAATGTTGGTTCATCTGTTCTCGATATTAGTTTGTCTGATCTGCATCGTGCTCTTTGTTTTGCTGTACATGTTAGAGATTGGTCTTGTTTTCTGCAGTTTGCTGTGGTCTGCAGTGATTAGTGATGTTTTGCCTGGGAGGTTTGTTATTAAAACACTGGCCTTGAGCTTGATCTGGTATCTCAGCTTTGTACTGAAGCCATTACTGTACTTCGGGTACCACTTTGTGGAGACACCTAGCAATTACAGTCCTTCATCTGGAGGGGACAACTGGGTTTACTGGACTGTGTGGATTTGGTGGCTTGGCACATCAGACCCATAGGAGTATAAGGCTCTAGCGGACACGGGTGCACAGTGTACCCTAATGCCATCAAGCCATAAAGGGGCAGAACCCATCTGTATTTCTGGGGTGATGGCGGGATCCCAACAGCTAACTGTATTGGAGGCTGAAGTGAGCCTAATGGGGAATGAGTGGCTGAAGAACCCCATTGTGACTGGCCCAGAGGCTCTGTGCATCCTTGGCATAGACTACCTCAGGAGAGGGCATTTCAAGGACCCAAAAGGGTGCCGGTGGGCTTTTGGTATAGTTGCCTTGGAGATGGAAGAAATTAACCAGCTGTCCACCTTGCCTGGTCTCTCGGAGGACCCCTCTGTTGTGGGGTTGCTGAAGGTCGAAGACCAACAGGCGCTGATCGCTACCACAACGGTGCACCCGCAGCAGTATCGCACCAACCGAGACGCCCTGATTCCCATCCATAAGCTGATTCGTCGACTGGAGAGCCAAGGAGGGATCAGCAAGACTCGCTCACCCTTTAACAGTCCCATATGGCCAGTGCGGAAGTCTAATGGAGAGTGGAGACTAACAGTAGACTATCGTGGCCTGAACGAAGTCATGCCACCGCTGAGTGCGGCTGTGCCGGACATGCTAAAACTTCAATACGAACTGGAGTCAAAGGCAGCCAAGTGGTATGCCACAATTGGTATCGCTAATGTGTTTTTCCCAATCCCTTTGGCAGCAGAGTGCAGGCCACAGTTTGCTTTCACTTGGAGGGGCGTCCAGTACACCTGCAACCGACTGCCCCAGGGGTGGAAACACAGTCCCACTATTTGCCATGGTTCTCACAGAAGCCACGCCTGTAGCCCCCCCCGCTACCAAAACCTTGCCATGCAAACCCAATACACAAACTCAACATAGTAACTGTTCCGTATGTCATCATTCAATCAACAGATGTTGTTGCTTAGGAAAGTTAATGACTTTCACAGTAATTTTTTAAAAAGAGATACTCAAACTTTATATATTCAACAGTTTAGTTGCAGATAAATCTGTTATTTTTAATGAAATGTTCATATACAAATGTGTTTGTTCAATAGTTTATGCAAGTGTTTTGTACTGGTAGGTGTTTGGCATAGTATTTGATGGGTCTGGTTTTTAAAACGCATTTGCTAAATTCTACTGCTATGTCCATATTTCAGCACTCCTGACATTCAAGCTTCTTTTTGATGTTTTTGAATATATAATTAATGGTATACATTTGGCATCTTGGCTTGAGAATTGTGGCCTATCACAAGTGTTTTAAAAATTTGTATTTCTAATTTGCTACAAACATTATGCGATTGTTTAATTCAGGCATTTAACATATCTTGTTTTGAAAGAACTCTGTCTCTGGAAACACCTGACTGGAAAAAAGTTTGGAAATATAAATTTTTGCTGTCTTTATATTTTTAATGTATTTTGATCCTTTCATCTGATGTCCCTGATCTATCCAAAATTCTTCCCTCCTGATGAGCTGATGTGCTCTCTTCAAAGTTTACCCTGAAAGTTTCTTTGTCTCTTTCCCATCTTTTGTCTTCCTGCTTCTCTATATGACCTTATTGCCTTGTAGTTACTTTCTCCTATAAATAAGTAATGTTTCCATGTAGCTGTATTATTCCAGGAATACATCTAGTTAAGGACAAGGTATATGCTTATCTGAGTGCCTTGCTTCTAAGGTTGCTAAGGGTCATTGGCTATTCCCATGTTTATTGTTGCCTTGTCATTTAATGGATGGCCATTACACACTCAGAAGGAAAACCACGCATATTACCATCTCAGGGAATGTGTTCTACTTGTCTGTCAACCCCAGGAATGTTACAGATGACCTTAAACTTAGCAGAAGAGTCCTACCTAGGTGGTATTACTGTAGATTCTGGATCACATGCAATACACTGTTTATTTAAGTGTTTGAGTTAAATTTAAAAACTGGTGGAGTTCAGTTCTGTGCACCAGGATGCATGGTTTTCTAAATTTGGCTGTTCATCAAAACCAGTGTATTTAGCCCAGCATATGTAACACTTACCTGTGGTTTTGTTTTGTCTCTAGTAATTTACCAGGCACCTAAAATACAGCAATATTTTTTTTACTAATATGAAATTAATTGCAATGCTTACTTAGTTCTTGTCAAAGCCCTGTTTTCTTGAGCTGATCCAAGGAAAAGCAACTGACAGTGTAGTAGACATAATAAGCTAACTGAAGTGGTACCTTCACTTCAATTCCTCCAGTGATTTGGAGCAGTGATTTGGAGCCAACTTTTTCCTCAGAAAGGATTGTATCAGGTGCTTATTTAAAAAGTATACAGCAATTCAGTGCTTTTGTTCAGGTAGGAAAGATGTCAGTGTTTCATTATAAATCATCAAGAGGAAGTTAAGGTCTTCTCAGTACTTCTGAATCAGCTTTCTTGTTGGAGCCTCTCTCAGCATTTCACATGAATGTGGTGGAAGCACAGCCAGAGAGAGAGCCTTTTCCCCCTTGGCTCTCCGAGCTGTCCATTTACAGAAGATGTTGTCTGGAGGGTGGGCTGGCGAGCACAGTGACAACCACTCTTTCCTAGGATCCTTGGTGCTAGAAACAGCACCCTAGAAACAACAACAAAAATAACCAGAAATGCTCTATGTGTTATGGGAGAAGACAAGACTGCTCTTCTGAGCAGGACATTTAATGCATTTGTGGGATTTTATTTCTTGCGAATGGTGGTGATTCTTTTGTTCATACAGGATTGAGGTAACCAGTGTGTACTGACTAGGCTAACATTTATACATCTCTTAATTTGTCAACACAGATCTTGAGTGGAAATACTAAGCAGTGAAGAGTTTCTTTCTTACAAAATGCATAAACACTTGTGAAAAATATAAACCTTTCTTTGTTTTTCAATAAGATGCACTCTATTCTCCTGGGATAATATTTTGAGAAATGTAAGTTAGACTTCTGTTTGATTAATGGGCTGTCTGCAGAAATTTCTAACTACGGCAATGAGTTATATGTCCATTTTAAGCTAGTTGGGTTTACCCAAGCAACTAGTTTGGGTATACCCAAAATTCAGTTGGGTATAGCTGAGGATGACTTATTTCATCACTAATATTTTGACTCAGCAATCAGTAACTTCAGGATATATATTTTTTCCTAGTTATGATATCAGTTGTACAATGGAACCTCTCATTCAGTGCTTCTCATAAAAATAGGCAACATGTAAACAAATTTATGATTCTTTGTGCGCTTAATCTTGTTGTGACTTTTGTTAATTGCTTCTAAGGGTTCTTTTAGTTTAATACAGCATGATATTACTTATTACAAAATTGATCTAATTCATTTATTTCTCTGTTGTTCTGAATTTAACTTACAAGGTAGCTGGCTTGCTTGAATCTTCTTTGGGGCAGGAAAATTGCAGCAAAATGCTCAAATGTAAAATCAACCGCCCGCTCATTTAAGAAGAATTCACCCAACAATCTTCTTGGCTGTGAACGTAAATGAGGGAGAGAGGTGAACTGTTGATGAAAAGTAGATAGATGAAGAAAATGGAGACCAAGTTAGATTTTCAGAGAAATAACATTGTATTATGAAAAAGCAAAATTTCATCATTTATCATAAACAACTCTCTGTTCTTATGTTGAAAATGTGCCAGTTTATAAAGTCCAGATAATTAAATAACTACATATCAAAGTTTCCTTAAAAAGTGTCCTTCTGGCTTTAAAAATAGAGGGAGAAGATGTGGGCAGTAGAAGAGGAATTTTCTAAAATTTTTGATTTTTATTTTCTCTAAAGAAAGGTACTGATATGTACTCAGGGTTATCATAACACTTGATGTAATAACCAGCTGTGGTGTCCTCTGTAAGTTTTAAATGCTGTGGTGTTTGTTTTCGTCCCCTTACATGTTAAACACATGCATGTTTTGCTTGGATAGAGCATTCTTCAATTTGTGAATGTTCTTTCTTTTCTTTTAGGGTTTGGGTTCTTGATTCAGTGCTTTTAGTAGCAGAAAAAACAGACTTCTGAAATAAGACTCAGAACAGCCTGTGATAATACCAAAATCAAGTGACAAGGCAATGCAATGCTGTTTTTGCATCACATTTTGCATTTTGTGAAAGTCAAAGGTTTGCTGAGAATTCAGACCTTTGTGTGTGGAAATTTTGATACATACTGAGTCATACATTGATACTGTCCTTAGTTTACACTGATTCCATGCTAGACTCCTAATACTCCTAATGGAAAATTAGGCCAGAGTTTGTGAAAGTTGAGTTGCTATGACAATAAGTCATTTTCAAATAACCTTGAAGAACATAAACAGCAGTCAAATGCATGTAATATAGTTCTTAATTAAAAACATCCCTCAAAATCATATTTTATGCAACATATTTGACTCTATCATTCTTTTATTTATTAGTAAATAGCTATATATATTTAAGGTGCTCTTTTAAGTCACTGACTTAATCTTTATTTTTACCTTTAAGCACTGAACCAGACATGATGATTTGCAAATGAGAGGAAAAGATGCTAAAGGAGTCACACAAAGAAATTTTTGCCAGATCTGAACTTTTTCTCCAGGACCTTCTCTGTAAAAGCAGTTCTTTCTAGCTTCAAAACGTGTGGCAGGCTGTCAAATAACAATGTAGAAAGACAAATGTTATGCGCAATATTTGCCATTATGCAAATTCCAATTTTTCACAGAGTGAGGAAAACAATTTCCAGTGGGGAATAAATGGAGAACTGAGTTCCAAAGTCACTTAAGTTTGAATTATTTGGTGTTCAACACTAAATAGGGCTAAGTGCCAATTTTAAGTATATGAATGAGGTTCACATAAATCATTCTTGAAAATAATATTTTCTGAAAGTAAACTTAAAAAAATAGTCATATATGCTTACTACTGAAAGGTCATGCTGAGAAGGAAGAACAGTTATATAAACAAACCTGTTATGTATTTGTCGTGTTCCACACAGAGGACTGAATTTACTTTAAGCACTGGGATTAAAGGTTATCCATTTGATTGCAATGAATTCTTAGGCACCCTGGGACAATCAAAACTAAACTTAGCAATATTATATTTCTTTCTGAGAGTAGATTCAGTTAAAAAATCTTCCTTTTATTTTTCTTCAGTTTTCTTAGGAGCCATGAATATGAATTATTTATTATTTTAATTTACTACACAAAACAGTAGCCATCAAATCAAACTTAGAAAAGTCCATATTTGCATACATGTTTTCTTAAAAATAAATCTCTCTAACAAGTAAAAGGCCTTTCTCAGTGTGCATTTTGATTTCAGTTTTCACAGTTGTGTAGAAATGTCTCAATTTATTGACAAAATTTATGGAAATACCTAAATTATAGAGCTATTAAAGAAAACAGCCCAGATTACTCGTGTTCGTTTTGCACCATTTGTAGATACATGTCATCTAGCATGAGCTATACACTGGGACCCAAAGTTCAATGATCCAAGAATCTGAAAGTTGTTCAGAGAAAGTATTGACCCATTAAAGTCAATGTTAAAATCAGTTACAGACAAATACAGAGCAAAATCAATTCTCTTTGTGACACATTGGGAAAACAAAAAAGGCTGCTTGACTTCAGAAACTCAGTCAGCAAGGTTGTCTTCTTTCAGATTTGAAAAAGAACAGCTTCACTTAACCTGGATGGAGTTAAATTGAGAATGCTATACACAGTTTTCCCTTAATTTGGAAAAAAAATACTTTGTTCGGGTGCTGTTAGAGTGGTGGTTGAATATGTAATGTTGAGGTTTCTGATGAGGCACAGAAACACATGCTTCAGGTAATAGACGTGATGTTCAAGATGAAGAACTAGGAAAGATCTCATACAGTTATGAAACATTTATTGTAAAAAAAAAAAATTAACACTGCTCCCACATTTGGATTAATGAGACAGCGATAAAAATATAATAAGCAGGTGTTTAGAAAGCATATATTGTCTCTGCAATATTATAATCCTCCTGCAATTTTAAATATTAATACTTTAAGCATATTTCTGTTAACAAATTTTAAATCATCCCTCACTTTTATATGTGATAACTTAAACTTGGAAAATGAGTACATTGAAATTCATAAATAAGATTGACTTTATGCGTTTTAACTGCAGTAATGGAAGTCATTAATAATTGTCTTCTGCATGAATAAGAAAGCAAATTATTATACTAGCATAACTTCAACCTCTAGTTGTTAGACATTTGTAAATAATTTGCAAAGAAATTTCAAACCAGTATAATATGTTTGCCTGACTTATTAATACAAATTAGTATTTCACCTCTTTAAAATAATTCTATGCTTAATGTTGGTGGCAAAGTAATGTAGAAAGAGCTAGTATTTACTTGTAATATGTAGTTTTACTACAACTTCATCTTATTTAGAATTTTTTGAATTGTGTTGTTCAGGAATATTATCACCTTGTTTGTATTAGTGTCTGATATTTATCAGAAGCACAACTCTGACATAAAATTACTTTTTCTGTGTTCCATGAAATTAAAAATCAGCGAAACTGAGTTCAGTGCATTCAAAAATGTTCTCTTCTTTCTCTCCAGAGAAAAAGACACTGAAGTTGCCAAAATAATTTGCTCATTCTTAGACTCAGTGGGCTTTTGCTGAAAAGTAAAATAAATTGCTTGAGCAGTTTTGCATTTCAGTATATGTTGTGCAGCACTGGAAGGAAGTGCTGCCTTGAAAAAGCTGCCCCATTTGCTGTAGGAGAACTGAGGAAAACTCAGCTTGGGCTTCTCTTCACAACTTCCACTTTAACCATGATTTCCTTCTGTAACTTTTTTTTTTTTTCCTCTGTGCTGGGACAAGAAAATCACCTTTTCCTCTACTTCATTGACCAAATAGGACCACACCATTATGATCATCCCATAGATCTTAAAATGATCATCCCTCTCTTGATCTAACCCATTGCTTGCTATGGCAAAATCTTTCACTGCCTCTGATAGCCATTCTTGTAGCTAAAGAATAGACATTTGTGATCCAGTGGTGAAACAGGTCGCATCTTTTTGTTGTTGTGGAAAGTGTTATGCTGAATATAAGTTACATTTTCCTTAATGACACAATGGAAGAGTTAGTATAGGAAGCCTTCATTCAATGTTTATAATGAGAGTCACAAACTGAAGTACTTGAAACTTAGAAAACGGCAGGTTTTGCACTGACTGAACAACTCTGTCCTTGTGTGTGTGCATGATTGTCTTTACACCATAATGTTGAATTATGTGGAAAACTTAGTGACTATAATGTTTGATTCCTTGTTGTATAGGAAGGGAAGTAAAAGAGGAGCCAAATTAGAAAAAAGCTGTGAATCAGCATTTCTTAATTTTCTCATGAATGGCTTTACAGACTAAAAGTATTTTTACTGAGTCCGTAGATGAATGTCTTTAGGTAGTGATTAATTCAGATTAATTTTGTGACTACTAAGGTATTGAGTATATCCAAAAAGTGCTATCAGTTAAACCTTAATTTTGTACATTTTCTAGGACCAAGATAACAATGTTTGGCAAATTTCTTTACAAAATTAATTAGAAGCAAGGAAATAGAAGAAAAATAGTGGAATTAAGTAAGTAGACAAAATACTTTATAAATGTCTGTTCTTTATTCAGGGAAGCATGTATTTAAAATGAAATTATAAAAGAACATACAATATCTACTGCCCTAAAAAAAATTAAAAAAATTGGTAGTCAGTGAAATTCTTGCTTTCAAAATAATTAAAAATATTGAGTTCCAAAGTTTGTCATTAGTTTATCTTCAAATGAAAATGTCATGTACATTACTACTTACTAATTTCTCTGGTTTTAATGTTAATGTGTTAGGTTTTTCAAGCAAATTCTACAGACTAAAATTTTTTTTTCATCAAAGCAATTCTTGTGGGGCTGTGTACATATTCACAAGGTAGTCAGAAGTCATGCCCCTATTTCTTAAAGTAGAGTTCCTCTATGTGGACAAGAACTTCATTTTTCTCTATTTATAAGCTCCTTTCCACGCTGAAATAGTTGGTCTTTCATTTCTGAACTATAATAGTATTTTCAGTTTTCAAACCATTAAAATCTTCAGCAAAGGTTCCAGGAGCAGTGTCCTCAGATATAAAAAGTGGAAAGTTATATATTTTATTGAAAATTAAAGATACTTATACTGAGAGCTTTTACAAGGTTTTCATTAAATGTCCTCCATTTGATAACTATAATGATATAATAATAACTATAACAATAATGAAATCAGGTTTGTGTTGGTTTTGGCTGGGATAGCCTTAATTTTCTTTACAGTAGCTGGTATGGGGCTATGTTTTGGATTTGTGCTGCAAATAGTGTTGATAACACAGGGATGTTTTAGCTCTTGCTGAGCAGGGCTTACACGGAGTCAAGGCCTTTTCTGCTTCTCACATCACCCCACCACAGCACCCAGCTGGGGGTGCGCAAGACGTTGGGAGGGGACACAGCCAGGACAGCTGACCCCAACTGACCAAAGGGATATCCCACACCATATGACGTCATGCTCAGCATATAAAGCTGAGGGAAGAAGAAGGAAGGGGGGGACGTTCAGAGTGATGGCGTTTATCTTCCCAGGTCACCGTTACGCGTGATGGAGCCCTGCTTTCCTGGAGATGGCTGAACACCTGCCTGCCCATGGGAAGCAGTGAATGAATTCCTTGTTTTGCTTTGCTTGCGTGCGCAGCTTTTGCTTTACCTATTAAACTGCCTTTATCTCAACCAACGGATTTTCTCACTTTTTTGGATTCTCTCCCCCATCCCACCAGGGGGAAGTAAGCAACCGGCTGTGTGGTGCTCAGTTGCCGGCTGGGGTTAAACCTCAACAGTCCCTTTTGGTGCCCAATGTGGGGCTCAAAGGATTTGAGACAACGACAGGTTTGATTGGAAAGTGCTAGATCGAATTTATAGCTGTTATTGCTGTTTAGCTATTAATTGACAGGCCCCTGTGCTTGCCATGGGGCTTGCTTTCCTTATGTATATTAGAGTCTAGTGCTTGTTAGTGGCTGCTTTTTGCTTATTGTACTGCTTATCATCTTACTCTGCTGTACCTGGGAACATTTTGATAACAGCAATGGCGATGCGCCTGGGCTGGCAGGTGGCCAGGGCATCGCTGCTGTTTCTGTGCTGCTGTACTGGACAGGCTGGAACTCCTGTATGAACTCGAGTTGAAGGGACTGTGACCTGTGGATGAGTCCACACGGGAGCAGGACACCCTGAAGAGTCTGTGGCCGTGGTTATGTTTGTGCTGCAGCAGGTGTACTACTGAAGGGATTGTGGCCCAAGGATAAGTCCACGCTGGAGAAGGTACACCTCAAAGCATCTGTGGCTGTGCATGAGGTCATGCTGGAGCACCTCAGAGTGTGGCCATGGATAAGCCCACGACAGAGCAGGTGATACACCCCTGGAGGTACTGCAGCCATAGGTAAGACCATGTTGGAGCTTTTATTGAATTGGAAGAAACTATGTTACATGCTTCATAAGAGGATATCTAAATAAGGTCAAACTGCCTAATTACAAATTACTACCATTACCTGTTGTTAATGGAAACTTTTTAATTAACTTTGCTGGAGATAATTTTGCTAGAGATAATTTTTCTATTTGTGATTTTATTTTTTTCCAGTGAAAATTGCTGACCACATGTGATGGTGCATTAAAGCCAATGAAAATTCAAATATTCTTGTCACTCAAACTTAAACTGTTTAAAATTTAATGTGAGTTCTATTGCAGAAGCTGGTACAACAACAATAATTCTTGGCAGCAAAAATTGGGAAAGAAATACCACTATTCAAAATTCATACTTTACAGCACATAGTCTTGAAGTGGGGATAAATCTAGCATTTTTCTACAATCATTACACAATGAAATCTGAGATTATTATAGCATATATACAAATTTGTTGATGATAGTTGAAAAATGAAACTTTGCTTTGGTTTCACTGCATAAAGAGTAATTTCAAAAGATAGTTTATCTCAGTGGTCCCATTCAGTGACTGATAGCAACAACACCAAGACACCATATGCTGTGGAATTTCATAATTTATTCTCCCTGACAGCCTCAGTTTTAGAGAAAAAAGAATTTTAAGTAAAGCGACTGTCTAAATATTCAGTGTATGTATATGTATGCATGCTAGCATATATAGTGCTTTATATGTTGCACTACCTGGAACTTCATGAGCATTCTCCCTGTTCTTGCACTTCTGTTTATATATACTGTAATTGCATTTGTTGTTGCAGCACACACTCTTGCTTTCAAACTCAGTATTTGCATCTTTTAAAGACATTTGAAAGTTAATCAGCAGAATCAATTTCTTGTAGTGACATAATAGGCAAAAGAAATCCAGAATTCTGGAATTTTGTGACAGTGAGTTTGCCTTTTTATGTATTGTATTTCCAATTCATAACAGTGGAAAAATGATTTAGCATGAGTGCTATTTAGTCTACTGAAGTTTATCCATTTTGATACATCATTTCCTTCTAATTCCTACTTGATTGCATTGCTGCATTTCTCTCACCAAACTTCCCCTTTAGGCTATCCAAAGGAACGTTAGCCAACTGCATTTAGAAGTGCTTCTTGATGTTTACTCCGTATTTGTTCTTTTTATGTTTCACATTTCTATCATCTGTTCTGTATCAGATTTCTTACTGATTTTAAACTATGTTGTTTAAGATATTTGTACATCTTTAATTCTGTCTCAATCAACTTACAGTTTTAAATGGTATGCAGATTAGACTCTTATGCTTATTACTGTTCTACCAGTTAGATTAAAAGTTACCTTGCATGTTCAGAATTTTTTATTCTTGCTTTTTTAATAATTTTTCTGCTTATGAGTAGATTAAACAGTAGAACTAAACAGTTTGCAGTCAGGATTTTTGTTATTGGCTTCCTTGTGATTAGAAGGTAACTTTAAATAGGAGAGGAAAAGGGAGAAAATAACCAAGGTTATTCTGTCCCTTCAGGAAAAAATGCTGCTTGAAATTTTCAAGAAATAATAAAATCTTCAGTAGTGGCTTAGTAAACATCTTTTGTGCCAAGATGGTTTATGGAATCTCTGCTAAGACTGATTCTTCAGAATGATATGCATAATGATTGGGGGTTTTTTTGGTTTTTGTTTGGTTTGGTTTTTTTTATGAAACAACCCTTGCCATATCAAGTTTCAAAACACTTTAGCAAAGTATGGAGACAGGCTTACCGGTATAATCAGAAAAAATAGCTCATTTCTGAAATAGAAATGAACATTGCAAAATTTACTAAACTGATGTTTATAAGGTCATCTATACTACTTTCCAGTATTTTCAGTTTATAGCCTTAATGTGAAAGTGTTCAATTCAATTCCTATTCATAATTTTATCAAAGAAAAATTTGAACTGGCAAATTAGCCAAGACTTAGATCACCAATGTGGGGTACCCCAACAATTCCAAAGCAGAAGAGAGGGTGGCTTAGAATAATGAAAGACATCTGGAAACTTTTATTTTTTTGAGTTCTCAGCAGAGCCTCTAGTTGGGTAATTCTGGACTGAGATGCTCGTGATGGCTGAGATTTACAATGACAAAAGGGAGGCTTTCCTATGTGATTTCCTTTATAGGGGTATAAGTTATACTAGAACTGTGTGGTTTAATAAGATCATACATGAATCGTGTTAGCTTTTGAAATATAAAATATTAAGGAACACCTCTCCAAAAGTGTGAAATAGCTATACAGGCTGTTGAATCACCACATGTGGCACTTCTAGTGCCTGGCAATATGTTAGATGTTCGTAAATCTTCAGTCTTCTAGAATCCAAAATCTTTTCCTCTGTGTTACCTCATTTTATATTCTCAGCTTAGTTGTATATTTTGGTATTACCTGGGCTGTGTTGCACCCTCCCATCCACCTAATCTCATAAAAACAAAAGATGAATGTGTCTTCCAGGCATCTGTACATTTTTTAACAAAATCCCTCATCCAAAATGCATTACATGGCCTACTATTAACTATTTAACTGTTAACACCTACAAATATCTTGTTATCCAAATTTTGGTGAAGAAGTTTTTTTTCTGAATGCAAGGTGCTTTAGTTCCACTTTTATTTCCTCTCCTTTCTTAACTATTAAAAAAAGCAGAATCCTGATCTATTCTTGTAGGTTTCATGTGTTCATCCTTTAATTGTATGCTTTTTTCCCAAGTCTGTTTTACTTCTTTTTAAATATCTGAATTGGTTTGAAACTCTGAACAGAAAAGCTAATACAAAGCTGTTCTCCATACCACTCCTCAGTAATGTAAACATTGTGCCACAAGGATTCTGAGTTTGAAAATGTATCTGTATCTGAGGAAGTCTTGGAGATTTGACAGATCCAACAGTTTCATTTTATTTGGTATTTCCTAACCGTATTTCAGCTGGCTATATATCATCTGATGGGATTTCTCTCAGATTTGTACGAAATGTACAACGTATACAGTGTTTGAAATACTCTTACCACTTCTTTGTCTTCTTTTTTTTTTCTTTTCTTTTTCTTACTGTATGCAGCTATAATCTTTGTACCCCAGTCTAAACGTATCATGGTTTCCTATGGTGACTTGAAACCTATTCCATCAGCTAATGCACAACCAATCTTTCTGCAACTGCTGTTGGTATTTACAGTTTTCAGAAAACCTGAGCATCAGAAGACAGTATAAACTACTACAGGTCATGGATGATGGACTGGAATATGGACTATTTAATACAATCATACATACATTCTCATAAATTTTTAATGTACTAAACATCAAATGGCTGAAATTCATACTGTCTTCAAGCTAGGTAAATAATCTTCATATAGTGTTGGCCATGTTGGCTGCCATCACTGTTATCCTTTCCCCAGATTTGTAGGGAAAAGTGTGAATGCTTTTGTGCTGCAATATTTTAACTTTGTGGAAATCAGGCAGTGATTCACTATGTAATAAAATCATGGCATAAATATTTTTAAGTGACAAAACAGATGCACATTCTATAATCTTATAGTCAATAGTTGGTGTTAGTGTCAGTTCCATATGTGCTTTTGAAGATCCTTCATAAGGAAGGAAAAATATATAGCTTGTGTGAGCAAATTTCATGTTCAGAAATAACTCTGAAAATTATCATTTTTGTGTCTTCCTAGGAAGTTACAACATGGATAGAAATGACTAGTGATTTTCCATGCTGATTGATTTTTCTTTTTGTTCACATAAGGATCACCTTGTAAGAGTAAAGCATTAAGAACAAGTAGATTTAGATATTTTAGTAGTTAATGTAGCATCAATCATTTTATACTAGATTGATCAGGGTTGAAGCCATGCTAATCACAGTGACATGGAAATTTTAAAGGAAAAACTATCTGCTGCAGCTGAAAGCCTCCAGCATCAGTATATTTCATTCTCAGCTAATGTCTGTCTTGGAATAGCCGTAGAAATTCCAATTGTGATGATGACTTTTGTTGTATAGATACTTGTAACACAGCTACTGGGCACTGAGATTTTCTATCAGCTCCATGTCATTCATCAAATATCCCTCAGATTACAATAACTTGCAATTTCTACCTACCAGTACTAGACTTTAACTGACAGTTCAGATATTGATGCAGCAAGACAATGAATATTGTAGGCACTGGGTCTTTTCATAGAAATCATAGAAATCATAGAATAGTTTGGGTTGGAAGGGACCTCTAAAGGTCATCTAGTCCAACCCCCCTGCAATGAGCAGGGACATCTTCAGCTAAATCAGGTTGCTCAGAGCCCCGTCCAACCTGACCTGGAATGTTTCCAGGGATGGGGCATCCACCACCTCTCTGGGCAACCTGTGCCAGTGCTTCACCACCCTCAGCATAAAAAATTTCTTCCTTATATCTAGTCTAAATCTACCCCCTTTTAGTTTAAAGCCATTCCCCCTTGTCCTGTTGCAACAGGCCCTGCTAAAAAGCTTGTCCCCATCTTTTTTATAAGCCCCCTTTAAGTACTGATAGGCTGCAATAAGGTCTCCCCAAAGCCTTCTCTTCTCTAGGCTGAACAACCCCAACTCTCTCAGCCTTTCTTCATAGGAGAGGTGTTCCAGCCCCCTGATCATTTTTCTGCTGAATCCTGTCTACTCTGATTGGGTCAATGATCAGTACTATTCTGAACATGTCATTGGATTCAGTGTTTCATTTTTTATATCTTCATTTCAAAAGTTTTATGAGACAATGTCCAAGTCATGAGTGTATGTAATCTTTGGGTACAATGAGCCTGACTTCCATGTCTTAATCATGCAAAGATAAGTTTGCCTGAATGGGACAGAATTAGATAATTAACATTATTTGAACAACATGTGAAGATTATAAATTTTAAATATTGATTAAAATGAGAAGTTATAGAGAATGAGGTAGATACCTATTCTAAATAAACAGGAACATCCCCCCTCCCTGCCCTTATTTCCATTGAATATCTGAAATACAGACACCACAGTGCTAAAAATGAGGAAGACAATAAACACTGGATTTCTGATCAAGTAATTTTTTAATGCACACTTAACATGAAGTTGACTCTTCAAATTGAAGTTTACAGAAATATATGTGTGATTGATATTAAATATATATTTTATGGCACTGATACCATAAACAATATATAAACTGGAAATACTTAACCAATGATTTGATCTCAGAAAACAGAAAAATATAGTAAAAAGTTTGCAGTTATAACATTATTTTCTGTCTCAGTAAGGAAAGGTGCTGTAATTCCTCAGCAATCTTCTTCGCCTGTATGTATGTTTTTCTATGGAGAACAAACAGAAATATTTGATTCCTTAATTGAATGATTTGTGCAAAACATTGTAATTATTGTTTGCTAATGTCTTCCTACCACATGGAGTCAAAAAGATGACAGAGGTCAATCTCCCTCATCCTTACTTCTGTTAAGAGAGTGACAGCTGAGGGAAAAATAAATTGACACTGACTGTTGTTGCATCAATAATTGAATAACTTGATTTGGCAATTATATGTGAGCTTTGGCTATGCTATCATTTTATTGCCATGTCCCTAAATGTTATCATAGATTTGTCTCCTGACAGCCTGTTATTTTACATGATGTCTGTTTCAACGCAACCATTTCTGTGCTTGCTTGGTAATTTTTAATTTCGTGACCTAGTTCTCCTTCAGTTAATATTACATAAATACTATTTATGGCCCATAGCTGACTATTATTAGGATTATATATGCATTTTTATAAATTTTTCAACCTGTAAAATAGTATATCATCACTTTTGTATGGTTCCAGTGCATACATTTAGTTTTAAAAAGTAGTTTCACTACTGATTTGCATAACTTAAGTTTCTTTCTTGAGGCTTCATTTATCTGCTTTATCTACTAATATTTTCTACAGCTTCTGCTTCAGAGCAGCTTCAAGAACCTCTTATGCTTCTGTGGCAGCAAATACCTCTGGTATTAAATATGCCTGCTTCTGAATGTGTGTGACAAAACAGTTAAAGCAGGTCAGCAGCGAAAATTTGTTCTCCATTTGAGTTTAAAGACCTTTGCAAAGAGCAGAGAACTTCTACCTGTACATTCAGATAAAACCTGCCCTATGTATGCTTTCATCAAAGATGCGTTGTTTATATACCTTTGTTTGTACTTTTAGAACCTGTGTCAAAAGATATTGGAATTCCATTTCTAAAAAGCTAGTTATCATGTTTCAGATCTATACAGGGATATGGTAATTCAATAACCACCAGGAATATTTTTTAAATAAGCTCAAGCTCTAAGATCATAAGGGAGGAGATAGGTTTCAGAAACAATTCTCCATGTGTCTGTAGTTGGTGGACTATTTCCCAAGACAAGACTGTAGAGAGAGACAGGTTCTTTCACCAGACTCCAACTGGTATGATTAGAAATAGCACAGTACTTCTCAGGCCTGTCTGTTTCTTTTTTCAATTATACCAGCTGGTCTGATAAAAGCTATCACCTCTCCCGATAAACCTTGTCTTGCCTGTGGTGCTAGACCGTCATGATAAAAGCAACACTACCCTAGTTTACTGCAATATAATCTGTAACACTGCTAATATCTGTAGCCAAGCCTTTCATATACCTTTTTTTACTTCTTTTTGTGTTTGCTACAAATCATACTTCACAGCTGAGCCGTGTTTTGTTCTTGTTTCTGTCAGTGGATATTAGATGGGGGAATCTCTTTCATTCACTCCTCTAATCTTTTACTGTTAGTAGGAAAAGGTTAAGATGGTGAGGAACATATTTTCAATTCTCTGGTGTATGTTGTGACCTGCTTTTTATATTTAGGGTGTACTGCTTCAGGTGTATTCAGTTTCATTTTATACGCTGTTTTCTTTGTTGTAATAGAAAGGACAAAAGGATTGACTTTCCATTAGCTATCAGTGATCCTACACCTATGCTTTAGCCAGATTATTTCCCTGACTTGTGCCTTTTGTGACAGGATTCTGTAGCGTGCACTATATGATACCAGCCTGCCTCAGAATTCAGCAGTTCACCATCTGAAAATATGGCATTATTAAGAAATACTCTTCTTATCTTCTGTTTTTTAATTCATGTTAAATCCTTGGTACGTTAGTGTATACCTGCTATATTTAGCAGCATCAAATAATTTTCTTGACAGAGGTACTGGGGATTAAAGAGTAATCAGGTCAGTAATCCTTCATTCTTTTAGCGCTAGAAAAAATTAAAAAATATAGTCAGAGTATTTTCAGAATTACCAATCTTTCATTCAGCTGGAATAAAAACAATGATAAATAATACTTTTAATTAAAAGGGAGAAATAGCCATTTATTGCTAATCTCCTTCCTGATTAAAATTTTATATGTGAACTTTCATTCAATTTCTTATTCATAGAATCATAGAATCATTTAGGTTAGCAAAGACCTGTAAGATCATCAAGTCCAACTGTGAACCTAACACTGCCAAGTTCACCACTAAACCATGTCCCTAAGCACCACATCTACACATCTTTTAAATACCTCCAGGGATGGTGACTGAACCACTTCCCTGAGCAGCCTGTTCCAGTGCTTGATAACCCTTTCAGTGAAGAAATTTTTCCTAATATCCAATCTAAACCTCCCCTGGCGCAACTTGAGGCCATTTCCTCTCGTCCTATCGCTAGTTACTTGGGAGAAGAGACCGACACCCACCTCACTACAACCTCCTTTCAGGTAGATGTAGAGAGCGATGAGGTCTCCCCTGAGACACCTTTTCTCCAGGCTAAACAGTCCCAGTTCCCTCAGCCGCTCCTCATAAGACTTGTTCTCCAGACCCTTCACCAGCCTTGTTGCCCTTCTCTGGACACGCTCCAGCACCTCAACGTCCTTCTTGTAGTGAGGGGCCCAAAACTGAACACAGTATTCAAGGTGCTGCCTCACCAGTGCTAAATACAGGGGGACGATCACTTCCTCTTAAACACTGACAGGCTTGAGGCATCGACCACCTCTCCAGGAAGCCTGTTCCAGTGTTTGACCACCCTCTCGGTAAAGAAATGCTTCCTAATGTCCAGTCTAAACCTCCCCTGGTGCAGCTTTGAACCATTCCCACGTGTCCTGTCACTGGATCCCAGGGAGAAGAGATGAGCACCTCCCTCTCCACTTCCATTCCTCAGGAAGCTGTAGAGAGCAATGAGGTTACCCCTCAGCTTCCTTTTCTCCAAACTAGACAAACCCAAAGCCCTCAGCCGCTCCTCATGGGACATTCCTTCCAGCCCTTTCACCAGCTTTGTTGTCCTCCTCTGGATGCATTCAAGCACGTTAACGTCCTTCTTAAATTGTGGGCCCCAGAACTGCACACAGTACTCAAGGTGAGGCCGCACCAACGCTGAATACAGCGGGATAATCGCCTCCTTTAACCGGCCGGTTATGCTGTGTTTGATGCACCCCAGGATGCGGTTTGCCCTCTTGGCTGCCAGGTCACACTGCTGACTCCTATTGAGCCTGCTGCCAGCCAGCACCCCCAGATCCCTTTCTGCAGGGCTGCTCTCCAGCCACTCCTCTCCCAGTTTGTACTCGTGCCCGGTGTTACTCCATCCTAGGTGCAGAATCCGGCATTTGTTCTTGTTAAACTTCATGCCATTGATGATTGCCCAATGCTCCAATCTGTGTACATCCCTCTGCAAGGCCTCTTGTCTGTCAAGAGAGTCAACAGCACCTCCCAGTTTAGTGTCATCAACAAACTTGCTAATGGTGCATTCAACTCCTACATCCAGATTGCTGATAAATATGTTGAACAAAACTGGCCCTAGAATTGAACCCTGAGGAACACCGCTCAGTGACCAGTCTCCAGCCAGATGTAGCCTCATTCACTACAACCCTTTGAGCTCTGCCCTTCAGCCAGTTCTTCACCCAGCAAGCATTATGTCACAGCATTAGTTGGTCCTCTAGCCCTGTCATGATATTCACTTTAGTAAAACATTATACTTCATTTGTCTTTGTCCTTCCAAAGGAGTAATGCTAAATGTTATTTCTTCCCCATTTATACTAGGGAAGTGAAGGTGTTTTATCAGTCCTCCCTTCTTGTATGCATGAATGAACTTTCTCAAAAGGCATTTTCTTAAAAGATTATGAGTTGCAACAGTAGTTAGCAAACGTAACATGAATGCATCATTAGACAGTTTACATTTCTGTACCTGAAGCATGGAATATCTGGCAAGAGCATCACTAGGAGCAAAGATGTTAATTCTTTGTGTTGAGCTTCTTGATTCAAGTAGTAGTGTTTTGATGTTTGTGGCAGTAGGTAACCAAATCCCCAACTCATTGAAGAATTCTATTCTGTAGCAGGAGTGGTCTGGATATTTTAGCTATCAGTGCCCTGATAACTACACACGTCTTAAACACACATTTTCATTGTTTCTGGAGTCTGACAGTATTATTTCTAGTTCCTGGCCCCAGTGTTTCTATTTCAGTGTGATACTAAGACTTGACTACATTTTCTATTTGTATTTCAGGCTTGGAATCCTGTTTACGTATGGCTCGGGGGGGTGGTGGGTGATTGGATTTTCTTTGCTATCTTTTTTTTTTTTTTGCATTTCATCTATCACACTGGAATAACACTTAGACATTTCCAGGAAATTGAGAGTCTATAGCACAGTATTTTTAAGGTTTTCAAACTTTCTTTTAACTGAATTTGGGAAGGAATGGCAAAATCTTAAACCTTTGACAGCTGAACCTATACAGTATTTTGCGCACTTCTGAAATGAAACATTCTCTCTAGGCTTCTCAGTGGCTTCTACTGAGACTCATTTGGTTCTTGACTTCCATTGCTGCCTAGCACTGAAAAGACTTGTGAACAGTCACAGTTAGCTCATTAGCTGAAGTGAAACAAGGGCAACTGTGAGGCAGTCCAACCGTTCACCTGGGGTGACTGTTGAATTGGACTTTATTTATTTATCTACATATCAATCAAGAGCCTGTATATGACCGTTGGCCTAGAGCTGACTTCAGTATGTGATTGACTCAAGTCATGGACTTGTGAAGCCCCAAGGCTCCTAATTCAGCAGCAATCATATAGGCAGAAGAGTCAGGGATGGGAGCTGGGAGGTAAGCAATAGAGTTTTGGGCAGAAATCTAATAGGCAGTGTTGTCTCAAAACACTGTTTGTTCTGTCAGAAGATAATTTAAGCCAATACATTATGGTGAAAGACTTATTTAGAGAACAGAGGCACTTTATAGGGAGAAAAATGTTTCATTAGAGAATTCCCAGCTAACAGTGCTAATGATTTATTAAAGTCAGGCTAAATTTGAGCCAAAGAATATTTTACTTTTCTGTTTTCTGCAGTAAGGCATTCCCATTTGAAGAGAGTGCCATGATACTCTGGTGAACACCATTATTCTGTTTCTGCACAACTTTTTCCGAGAGACAACAAAAGCCTGTTGGTTGTGATGATCTTAAACCCTTTTGAAATGCCTTTCTGTTTGTTCGCCACCGTCCTGTTCTCCATCTCCTTAACCTCTATTTGTAAATTCCTACTATCTCAGCACATATGGAAAATTATACCTGTTATTTTCCAGTGCCAGATGACTTGGACTCTTCTTCACAGCTAAACTCTATTGGCCACAGAAATTATAAATCCGATTAACCTCACATGAGTGTTGATAGCAAGATCCTTGTTTATTTCAGCATGAGATGAAAATATGCTTTCCACTGACTAACTGTAAGCTGGCTAAGGCCTTACAGAGTAATCTTATGCTACCCCTTCTTGAAGTCCTATTGCATGGTCACTGTTTATAGTCTTCAGACCCAAGCCAATGCAGGGAAGATATGAATCAAAGATCGGATATGAATTAAAGATTTTGTTATTAATCTCTAACAATTAAATAAACATTTCTTTAGAAGGCAATTATTGCCAACTGCTAATTTCATTTTCAGACTATGTTAGGAAATGTATTTGATATAATCCATTAAGTTGACTTATTTAAAGTAAGCCATATGTGCTTGTTGCTTAAGTCTTACTACTAAATTGACTGTCGTTGTTAACGAATCACACACAATCAAGGGTTCTTGAAATGATAAATCAGTGTGGGATGACTGCAGTGGCAATTTAAGTTAAGCTACAAAACTGTGATCTTAAAGAACTGAAATATTGCATAGAGTGAAGGAACGGAAGTGGAGGTACCTGGTCAGGCTTGGTGACTTGATTATTTGGTACAGCTAACTATCTGAATCCTTCAAAACTATGCATAAGTAGACTTGACATGCATTAGTAGATGAACTGGCAGCACCAAAAAATTTCTATTTCTGGATTAGTGTCTCTGGACAATTTCTTTTAGTGAATTTCCATTCACTCTTGTTGCAAATTGGATTTTTTCTTTGCTAGTATAGTGCGTCACTTGTAAGTTTCCTTGCTGCTTCAGTGATGACTTTTTTCCTTCTTCCAGTTTTAAACCTTTCATGGCACCATTTGTACTACTCCCTACGGGTGTTATTAGTATGCTTTTCAATACATCTGTAATATTTTTCCTGACCTGTCCTTGCTTCTCCTATGCAGAAATCTGTGAAGTGCGGTGACAACTCATTAAAATACTAAAAGACAGGTTTTCAATTGTTTGTTTTTCTGTAAGCATACCATTAGCAATCACCCAGTGCTCTAATATCTTTAAAAGGATTCAAAGTTTTGTTTTCTGCACACTGTGTAGCTCCATGCATATGGAGTATGTTAATATTATCTTTTTGGCTTTGCATCACCACAAAAATCCATTAGTCATAGAAAAAAATGTGTGTTATACACATAGGATCTGGCTCACTAGTGTGTTATTCTACATTTGCTCCCTATCAAAATCATTGCAGGTGTGGCACATAAAATTTAAATATGAAATTAAGCCACCTTCTTTTGATGCAGTTGTAAGCTGAGCACATTATCAAATATGAACTATCTGTAATACCTTCATTAATTATTATCTATCTGCTAAGCTTCTATAATGTCTGTGTTCATGCTTACTTAACCCATTTGCAAAATGTGGAAATGCTAATGATTTCTGTTACACTTATGTGAGATATTTGTATTATTAAATAAACTTATAGAAATGAATGTTACAATATAAAAAGAAGACTGTATTATCAGGAGTAGATTTAAGCATTTCCGTTGGACATCTTGCAGTATAAATACAATAACATAAATATAAATAAACAAACATTAACCATATGAATAAATAATTGCAAAATTTGGGCTCAATTTACTTAAATCCATTTATATCCTTAAGTCCAGTTGGAGGACAGTAGGTATATATACTATACTTTTGCCATTATGTGGTTTTTTAGCTTTAATCAACTCATTTCTTGATATAAGACAAGTGCATGAAAAGAAATACTGGATATTCAGAGAAGGCTGTTCTCTGATTTTCATCATGCTGTTTTCTTAATCAGTTCAGAAAGGAGATCAACGATGATTATTTGGTGTTTTCTTGTTATTGCAGCGAACACATTCTTTTCCAATTTAAAAATTTTCATAACAGTATTTGTCCCCATATACATTGCTGTCACTTTCACTGTATAGAATATATTACCATGATCATTTTGGTCATATTTTTCACCCTCTTCTGGTTTGTTATGAAAAGATTCAATTGACTACAGGAGATGCAAGTGGATAGAGAATTTGCATCATGTGATGATAAACTCTATGCTTTCCAGCTATATATTCAGTGCTTTTCAAAGGTTTGAAGTAGTAGATTTTCATACTTAGTATCACAGTATATATGCTTAGGACATAGGTACATAATGAATGTAAATTTCAGTTTCAATGAAATTTTCACAGAATTAAACAGAGTGACTGACCATATATTTATATAACTTCATAACAGAGCATATGACTGCAAGAAGACTCTGTCTAGAAGAACTTGCAGTAGATTTAGTAAGTGCAGTAAATTCATGTTTATTAAATTAACCATGAATTCAGCTAATACAATGTTTGGCTTACACTAAGGTAGTTTGGAAGGAAATGCTTAATTTGAGAATCTTTGGGTACAATCCTATCACTTTCTCAATGCTTTCTTAAGGCCATTTGTATTTTGCAGATTTGCTTATTTCTTTTCTTTCAGTAAAGCTTAGTCACTCTTTGTGTGTTTCCATAATTCATTAAATTATCTGTAATTGTGTAATTAGTGTAAATACATGCAATCACATCTATAAGATATAATTACAAAATGCAACGTAATAATTGTGATGGGTAATGTCATAAAGGAATATCTATTAACCTTCTTAAATATATAGTCTGTGAATATTCAGAAGCTAGTATTTAAAGCTGAATATCAAACTTGTTTAAATGTCAACAGCAGATGGGCAAATTTTACAAGAATAACTGGAGCTGGTCAAGAATACTGTGACAAAACAATCAGAAGCTGAAATTGTTCATAGAAATACATCAGTTTTCCAAAGTGCAGGTGAGTTTTCATTGCTCGGCAGGGACTCCAGAGCATCTGCAATTTAAAACTGGGTGTACATTGGAACTTTATTACTAAGGCTAGCTTGCAATCTGGCTACCTTGGGACTAAAGTCTGGCTTCCCACCTGAACATCTGAGAACCTATATGGCAGCCCCACACTCTCCAGGTTTCTAAAGCAGAGATTACAGATTACCTAAAGCCCAGATAGGTACTTTTATCTCAGAGTAAGTGTTGAGGAGCTCAAGGTCCTGTGCTGCAGATGGGGCTTCTCTTCCCCCAGGGTCTTCTCCAACACTGGGGATTCTCAGTCTTGTTCTTCAGTCCTCAGGAGTTGGAAGAAGGCCTTAATTTCCCTATCACTGCAGCTGCTGTCTTTTTTGATCCTGATGGTTTCAGATCTGCAGGATATGCCAGGTTAGCTAATACTTTCACTGCCAGAACTGAAGAGGTTCATGCACCAATATATACTGGGTGTCACCCAGCTAGAAAGCAGCTTGGCAGAAAAGGATCTGGGGGTCCTGGCAGACACCAGGTTGAGCATGAACCAGTGATGTGCCCTTGCTGCAAAGAAAGCTAACGGTATCCTGGGCTGCATTAGGAGTAGTGTTGCCAGCAGGTTGAGGGAGGTGTTCCTTCCCCTCTACTCAGCACTGGTGAGCCCACACCTGAAGTGCTGTGTCCAGTTCTGGGCTCCCCAGTACCAGAGAGACATGGACATACTGGCAACAATCCAACCAAGGGCCACTGAGAGGATGAAGGGACTAGAGAATCTCACTTGTGAGGAAAGGCTGACAGAGCTGGGACTGTTCAGCCTAGAGAAGAGAAGGCTCAGGGGGGATCTTATCAATGTATAAAAACACCTGAAGGGAGGGTGCAAAGAGGACACAGCCAGGCTCTTTTCAGTGGTGCTCCGTGACAAGAGGCAATGGGCACAAACTGAAGCATGGGAGTTTCCATCTGAACATCAGAAAACAGTTTTTCACTGTGAAGGTGACTGAACACTGGCACAGGTTGCCCAGGGAGGTTGCAGAGTCTGCCTTCTTAGAGGTATCCAAAAACCATCTAGACATGGTCCTGGGCAACTGGCCGTAGGTGTTCCTGCTTCAGCAGGGGGCTTGTACCAGAAGACCTCCAGAAGTCTTTTCCAACCTCAACCATTCTGTGATTCTGTGAAAAACCCATAAACACAGGTGATAAACCAGTAACTATGTAAGCCAGGTTTCCTCCTCAGGAATATTTTATATAACTGTGTTCAGATTGAATGAATTTTCACGTGAAATCTTACCTCAAAAAAAATCAGTGGAAATGTGATTTGTATTTTACTGATTCTAGGACTTCGATGATTGTACCAACATACAGATTATGGCAAGGTTTTGACATATAAAGTGGCTATGCCAGCTGCATATGTCCCTTTACAAACTACACATAAAAATGCTGAAGAAAGTTATCTGCAAATGGCATATTTCCATGTAATTAGATTCTCTTTTATTTGCTTAACAGCACTGTGATATTAATGCAAGTTCTGTACTTGTTCAATACATAAATTACTTTTATTATCATTGCTTTTTAAAAAGTTATTTATAGTCTGATTTACATTTTCCACATTAGACACTAACTTTGTATTCCATACTGTGTTAGATGACAGAGCTGAAACAAATTATATATATTTGACTTCTGCTTTGCTTGACAGTAATAAGCAGTGTTCAGTTAGATGCAACTTAGGTATCAGGGGCATATTACTCTAATAGTATTACTCTGTCAGAAGAGAAGAATGATTTGCTCAGAACCAAAAACATATTTAATATTAGTACATCTCCTTAGTTTTAAAATGAGAACTAGAGCCATTTGACAGTTATTATTGAGTATATAATATGCTAGGCACTCTTATTTTGCAAAGCTTATGCGTTGTAAATTATATGTATGATCAAAAATGTATATTCCTTCAAGAATTTCTTAAACTCTTACTTTCTTTTTTTGCATAAGATACTATTTCTAAGCAGGAAAAATTAATAAGATTTTCTGAATTAATGGTAATTTAAAGAAAGAATGACACTGCACTAAGTTGTTCTTTGTGGCTATAGAAATCGTAGGTGGATGTCATTCCATGTGGTAATCAGATTCTCTCCAATACTAGTAAAATACACTTGAATATGAACACAGCAAAGAAGAATAATTTTAATACAGAAGTTATATACTGAATTTCCCTGTACCATGATCCATTTGACTGTGATCCTGCAGTTAATGAAAAAGCTTTTATCTATCTATGTTTGTTATTCATCCTTGTTTGTATCATACCTATATTACCTATTATATTTGCTTCCTCCTTGATATATAACTTCAAGAGGGAGGAGGGTGGGAGAGCACTCATCATCCTCTGAAGCACTGAAAATTTGGCACAGCTATAGGATGTAACTCTCCTAGGTGCTTAGCTGGTGAGAACCTGGTAATTCTCAGGGGGCATATAAGAATCACCAGGTCGACTGTGGAGAAGGAAAGTTCCCTCAATTCAAACTGTTAGTTGCACTGTCTCATCTTTTGGCTTACCTTCATCACCCCCACCACCTCCCTGTAATTTCAGTGAACAATCCAGGCCTCTTTCTGATGCATTCAGAATTGTTCCACTATGTCCCTTACACTAGGTCTGCAGGATATTCATACAGTCTAAAGAAAAATTCTACAAGTTGTGCTGAACAGGGATCTTTAGTTGTCCCAGGTATCATTCAGGCAAAAAATAGAGGGCAAATTCCTCAGTTCTGTGTTAATAACTAATGACAATTGTTATTAACTAATCTGTATCCACTCCCTGTTATCAAAGCATATTGCTTCATTAAAAAATGCTTCGGGGAAAAAAATAAATAAAATACTGAGACCTTGATTCAAAAAAAACAGTCAGCTTTTGCATTCCAGAAACATAATTTTTAAAAAATCTATGCATATGTCCTTTTGTTGTAAAGCTGAAATTATCCCATGTAGCATAAGATCACACACCGACCTTTTCAGCCCAATGAGTCACTGAAGCCTCCTTACTTCCCCTGGAAACATCTCTCTATATATCAGAAATGTATAGAAATATATAATATTTTTATTTTCTTGTCTTAGAACAACAGTTCAGCTTTTTAAAATAATTTTAGTCCTTAAAACATTCAGATTAGCATGTTAATCATGTAGCAATTTCTGTATTCATCACTCTTTCTACGTGTAGTTCTATGTGATGATAGATTGCTTCAGTGGCAGCTTGACTTTTTTAACCAGAAAGCTTCAGTAAGTTATGAAGCCAAATAACACCTGAGGTGGAATAGAACTAAACATCTATAATTTTCAACTCTGAGTTGCTTATTTAACTAAAGAATTAGCTCTGCGAATCATTATTGTACACACACACACTTTAGCTCTGACTGAAGCTTCAAAAGGTGTATCTAACTGTAAATAGAGCTTAAGGGGAAAATGCATGGTATAAGGTTTGAGAAATAATTAGGCCATCATTCTCAGAGATGTTTTGGTAGGGGAAAAAAACCCAATAATTAATGATTTACATTCATTGAGGTATGTTCATTATTATAATTTGAGGATCTGGTCTTTAGATCTAGCTCTGGCTGATCAGAATTAATGGGTTGGAGCTTCCATAGCAGACCTCAAGAAAACAAGTAAACACAGACAATAGTTTTCATCAAATGGAAAAATGAGAAGTCAAACCTGTATACTTTGGAAACACACATTTTTGATTCAGGAAAGTCATCGTGATGCCATCATAGTTATGTAGTAAACTATAGTTTAGATGTGTCATGATTTTCTTTTTTGCTCATAGACAAGGCACTCTCTTTGAATAGAATGTTTCTGAAGACACTCTAGTATGACCCTGTGAGAGAACAGAGATGACATATAACGGACATTTGTGTTCAACATCTTCAATAATTTCTCTGTTATAACACAATAATATAGCTTAAACATTCTTATTATATATTCAAAGTAGGTAATTAGAAGGACATAGGTAATCTAATTTTTTTTTTTTTACTTTATTATTTCTAAATAAACAGCTTCATTGTATATGTATCCACATTTTTCAGAAAGGCATACAAACTAAAAATGCAGATCCATGTATTCAGAGAAAATGTATTTAATAATTATATTTTGCAAGCTATTGAACATTACATTCTAACTTATTGTAAATAAGGATGTGATTCTATATGGGGCAGACTATTATTATATTTAATATCTTGAAGAAATACTATCAACTGTAGAGGAAATAATTGCAGCCTGGAACAGGCTTCCTAGAGAGGTGGTCGATGCCCCAAGCCTGCCAGTGTTTAAGAGGCATTTGGACAATGCCCTTAATAACACGCTCTATGGCCATCCCTGAAGTGGTCAAGCAGTTGGACTAGACGGTTGTTGTAGGTCCCTTTCAACTGAACTATTCTATTCTATTCTATTCTATTCTATTCTATTCTATTCTATTCTATTCTATTCTATTCTACTCTAGATTAAACATAGTTGGTGTTTGTGGCCAATTTTCCTACTTGTTATGATTGAGTCTGTATCAAATAAGTATAATTTTATTTCTAAGTAGTTTTCAATGGGTTACTGTTTCTAATAGAAAAAGACATGTTTAATCTCTTTCCAAGTTGCATAGATGACTAAGATACAGATTCATAAATATATCAAGTAAATGGGTTAAGCAAAAAGAGAGAACACCTGTCACCGGTATGTTGTGCTATTCAGTATTGGCTTAAATTACATGACACTGAACTATCACTTTTGATGTTATTGATGATTAATAGTTATTTCCATTTGGGAGGAGTTTAACATCCATTTGCAACATAGACATAAACATGAAAACAACCATTGACTTTTAGAACCCTATCATTAAACTTGCGCGTTTTAAGTCCATTAACTGTATTTCCGTGGAACCTCAGATGCTCAAAACAAATTGGTGTTAATTGCGATGAAATTTTCTCCACCTATTAAGAATAATTGTTTTTTTAATTGTAAAGGCAAAAATAGCTTTTTCTCTTCATCTGAAAAAAAGTACATTTGTTTTATAAGCTTCTAAAATGCTACAGCGAATAGATAGTACTTACCTCTTCTAGTATCATCTTTCAGTTCAGAAATTCAGATCATATGTGATTTTGTCTGAAATAATTACACTTCTCTACAAATGGATAAAGACATTCTGGCCAGATGTCTCAGGTGTAATTCATCCTAATTTTACCTCTCCCAACAACATATATCTAGATATATCTCAAAGTATATATGAATCTCAGCCATTATACACTTATAGGTGTTTATGCACGTGTGTGTATTGCTGTTACTTAGGTAAGCTAAACTTTCTCAATAAGAAAATACCATTGATTCTAGGAAAACAGAAGAGTTTTATGTTTTTAGTCAGACAGTTCATTCTTACAAACAGTTGTTTATTTTGCTTGTCTTTCAGTTCCAATGAATTTTCACTTCTGTGGCCAATAATAATTTTAAAAGATTACAGTTTTGTTACAATGCATTTATAACTCAGTAGATGCAAACACTTGTAAAGTAGTCTTTAGAGTATGGTTATTACCAAAAAAGTGCCTGTACTCATAGCATATTCTTATACTGTAAATCTTTTCTTTGTGTACTCTGAGACATATTTACTTGCATTACTTATTATTTGTCAACATGAAGGCAGATGAAATTCAGTACTAGTCAACTACAAGGTAATTCATACTGCATGACAATTTCAGCAACTCGTACAACATATTAAATTGTAAATTAACAGTAACTGCTCAGGAAAAAAACACTCAGTGACATAATAGGTTGTTCAATAAAAATAAGATTTTTCCTAACTCAGTAGGCTGTTCATGATCAAAGAGTGAAGTTGCTAGTTTCTGTTCAGAGAAGAAGAAGAAGAAGAAGGAAATATTGTTCTACTGCTACTGAAAAAACCCAGAAAATCTTTTATTACATAATGTTATCTGAATTCTCAATGACCCTTTTCAAAACAAATAGAATTGGAACTAATGCAGGCAATTAACAAAGGGGAGTGTGTGTGGGAAGCACAGAAAATACACTGACAAAGTTATTTAGTTTTGGTTTTGGGTTTTTTTTTTAATTAATGCAATGAAAGAATGAGATAGCAAATGGCTGGTGCTAAGAAGAGTATAGTGAATTTCATTTGCTTACTCTTAGTAGCTCTTTCTCACCTGTAGAACAAGAAGATCCAAGAAGATCCTTAGTAAAACTAAAAATCAAGACGTTCAAAATTGATAACAAAGAATTATTACAGTTAGCATTATTAATCTCTTAATTTCTTGACCACAATTTATTGTTAAAATTATAATTTTATAGAATTATTTTTTTTTATATGAATACTAAGAAAGTGATCTATTATTCTGCATAAGATAAGTGTATTTAGCTTCTGTACAAAACATAGGTGAAGTAAAACCATGGAACTGGATGAAACAAATTCATACTAATGTCTGTTACGATTTAGTTTGCTATGGAATAAGTAAATTCCTTTAGATCATGTGTTATTTCTTCAGACATGATAAAGCAAATTAGAAGCCTATTTCATTGGTTCCAGCTTTTGTGTCTAGCTTTCTTGTTTAATACGTTGTTTCTGTCCTTTTCGTACTACTTTGATTGACAAATCATTCAAGTTAAATCACCTACATAGGTTTATTTTTCATTTGTCTATCTTTTTTCTTTCTTCTTGGGGCATAATGCTATTCATACTACACTCCTCACCTTGAAAAAACAGCACATTTCTGTTAGATCTGTTCCTTCCCTTCTCCCTTCTTCTCCTTTTCCTCTCATCAGGGTCTTATGGTTTTAGACCTATTCCATTTTTCTTTCTTATTTTGCATTTATTACAAGGCTGTATGTTGCAAGGTTAAATGTATTGCAATCTCCAAGAAAAGTGTGAAAGCTTTAACATTGGGAACTTCAGAAAATGTTGCAAAAAATTCCAGTAGTGTAAAAACAAAGTGCATTTCAAACTTGTTTCTGCACTGTTTTTCTGTGAGGAGGCAGCATGGTTCTTGTGGCTACCTTTGCTCCTCTCTTATTTCAGGATTTTTTCTGTCAAATAGAATTAGAAGAATTTCCTTTACCTTTTATCGCCATGAACTGTGTTGTCAGATTTTATTGTGGTATAAAACACTGGTAAAAGAATTGAAAAAAGTTTGAGCATAATCTAATTTATACCTGTAGAAGCTTAATTTAGATGTGATTGACAATTTGAGGAAATAGAGGAAAATAAAATTATCCTTCATGTGAATCACAACACTAAAGATGCAAGTACTGAACTTTGGCATTGATTCGTATAATTTCTGGTATGAAGGGACATACATTTGCAGAAGAATGTGTATGTGAATTAAACAATGTTATTGTTATGTACATGGAATAGAATTAGAATAGAATAGAATAGAATAGAATAGAATAGAATAGAATATTGCATGGCAATATACTCAAAAGTGGTCACTTGCAAATTCAGGCATTAGTGTTTCAATGACAACATTTTTGCTTTGTTGTTTTGTTTTGTTTTGTTTTTTTAAATCCTTTCTCTGTCACATTCATTCTCTTTGGTATCTTATTTTGACAGAAGAAGTTGAATTTTGTAAAGAGATAACATTAAGCTAAATGAAATGTTGTACTTTTCCAGTTTTACTTTTTTTAGTGACTGTCTGATTTTTAAAATAGATACTGAGACTTCCTTCCGGAAGGGAGGGTTAAACCTCCCTCCATTTATCTTAAGTAAAAATGATGTCAGTCTATCTAGAAACACCACAGACAGGTAAGAGAGGGAAAGACTGAAAAGACACTAGTAATTCAGAAAACTAGAATGTTAGAGAGAGATAGGAATCCAATATGAACTTTTAATATAACAAATTAATACAAATAATAGACATATTTGTATACACTCATTAAGCACCTTTGTTTGTAGAATTCAAGGTGAAAGCATTTTTGTCACAGAAGAGGCAGGGAATAAAGCAAAGTAAGAAATCTCCTTGAAATGTAGCTCCGTTTCATGAATTAGCCATGGGCTTTGATCCTGTTGAGACCTGCATGTCTGTAACTATGTATGAGAAATTTAATGTTTGGATTAGAAAAATGGCTCAGAGGTATAATTAATAAACCACACAAATTAAACAGGATTAGGACTGTATTTAGAACCTGTGAGTAATTGAAAATACTATTTTTAAACCATCCAGCTTTCTTTTAGCACTAAGCCAGCACAGTAAAGTAAGCACATGGGAAATTCACTGATACATCATGCTGGCAGGGCCCTGAGGGCACCAGCAGGCCTTAACAGCCCTGGCCCATACATCATACCATATCATGCTGCAATATACACTGACTGTCTTTTCCAAAGGTCATCTTTTCTTGTTCAGGACATGGAGTAAGAACCATTTCTTCAAAAGTCAAGTCAGACATTAATGTAGAGAGTGAAAGGGAAACTCTGTTATTCCTGACTCAAATCAATTCCTTCTTTAACTATTCAAATACATTTACTTTGGGATTCATGTCTTTCTAAATAAAGCATTACTGAATATACTAAGCTGTATGAATATATGTATGTGTGATTTTAATCTGTGTATGCAGATAAAGAGACCACAGCAAACTGGTCTTTCCCTGGTAATTATCTCATTTAAGTGTAAAGACTGCTTTCCATGCACTATGGCTGCAGTACATACACGTGTGTAAGCTTTAAACTAGCTTATGTAGAGATAACTACGTAGTCACATAACACAGGTTTGGTGTAGGCTGCAAAAACAACCAGGGCAAACTGGCTTCCTGGACTGAGCTCTGTGCTGCCACTGCTTTGTCATCATCAGCTCTCCAGCCTTCTCATTCACATCCTGGCTTACAGCAGTGAAACTGAAGCTACATTGCGCACCTTGTGTTTCTATACCACAGAATCCTTCTGCCAAAGAAAAGTGTTTTGATGAAATTTCCCTCTCCTCAATACAGCTGTGAGACAGAATAACTGAAAGTGACTGCTTTCCTCTGGTCAGACGACTATTTTGATGAGGTTAGCACTTGTAACAAAACAAATCAGCACCATTCAGCTGCTCTTCTCCCTGTATTTTGGTTGCTTTTTTCACATATACTAATAAAAAATAAGACTTTTTTCATTTTCGGTGAGAAATTCGGATCTTGCTGTTGTGAATAGTGTATAGCTGGTTCTTAGTGGTTCTACTTATTATGCTCTAAGAAATATTTTAGGGTTCGGGCAAATAGAAGTCCTGCTTATGAATTCTTCTTTTTCAGCTGTACAGCATTTCAATACTACATACTGAAATTGGCCTGTTTCATCAAGCTGTTATTCATATCAAGTAAATAAAGTTATAGATAGCATTTGAGTGAGTATTACTATTAGATTGCAACACATTAATGCTGTTTTGTGTTTTTCCTGCACTTTATTTATAATTGTCTTTCCTTTTTGACACCATGAATATAAATGCCATATACACTTACCACATTGGAAGACCTTCACTATCCTTAACTTTTTAGAATATTTTAAGTTCTTTTCTCTACATATTGAATTGGTCAGAGATGGGACAGATACAAAAGTCTTAGACATAATATCACACTAATGTGATGATGCAGTTTAGAGTAGACTATTTCAGTTGGAAGGGACCTACAACAATCATCTAGTCCAACTGCCTGACCAGTAGTGACTGTTTCTAACAGCAGTGACTCATGTGAATGTGGAGTAGGGTTGGAATAACTCAGACTTCTCTATGCCTCTTCGTGGAGACATGCTTTAGTACTGGTATCATTGTTCATTCCTGAGTTAACTAAACTACACTAAGTAAAGAACATTTTCATTCTGAATTCACGTCATGCATGTGTGAAATAATGTAGTTTAAATCACCCCTTTTATATGTTGCTTTGTATTATTTTCTCTTGAGTTACTTGTAAGGATAAATCCCTACAAAAATAATTCCTCATTAGGACAAAAATACTCCCAATTGTAGATCTACCATTCATGAAAGGCCCCTTCCTGAAGGTCCAGGATTAGGCTGAACACATATCACTCGCAGAGGTGATCAGCTCCAGCACAGGCACAATCTGCAGCGGAATGGCGAACGGGGGAGTTTCCTGAGACAGGGAAACCCCAGGGGAGTGCAAGGACCCGCCGGGAGCCGGCAGCTCTCACAAGGGCAGCTGACGAGACGTGGGCAGGGCCAGGAGTAATGGCTGCCACCTCCCACTCCCACAAAAGGCAGCCCCAGGGAGTGCTGGCGACCAGGAATGAAGTGAACAGGATGGGCAAACAGGGCGTGGTGCGTCAGCTAGGGCATGGCGCAGCAGTTTGCATGGCAGTTTGCATGGGAGGGTACCTCTTCAAAGGAGGGGCATTCCACAGGCTGAGTGGGAGACTTGGAGTACACATAACTCAGCAACTGGGCACCGTTTTGTGACCATTGGCAAAAGGCAAGGGCACTCATCCTACCTGACCCGCAAGGCAGAATGGCGGGCACTCGTCTGAGACCAAGGGCCGTGGCTCCGGCTAGGGGGTCTGCATGATCTACCCCAGCAGCGGCTGATGCCTCCACGCAGACGGAACTGCTGAAGGGAGAGGCTGCAGTGCAGACCTCGGGCTGCAGGGAGTGCCTAGACCTCTCTCCTGGGGTATGGACAGGCAGCAGACCTGCCTGCAAAAGGTGTGCCCAGGTGGAGGACCTCCTGCAGCAGGTGGCTGAGCTGCAGGAGGCAGTGAGAAGGCTGCGTAACATCAGACAGGCAGAGGACTTAGCTGGTTCCAAGCGCAGTCTGCAGTGGACCCGCAGCCCACGGCCAAACAGCCAAAAACTCCCCTACTGGCACACACAGAAGGGGGGGGGGGCAATAATGCAGAAGAATGGATGGTTGCAAAGGCAAGGACCAGCAGGAAGAAGACTTCCTCCAAAGCCTGAGGTGCCCTTGCAGAACCACTTCACCGCTCTGCAGACTGAAGAGGGAAGACCCATCACATCAGGAGAGATGCTGGAGCTGAGTAATGCAGCCCGATCTGCCCCCCGTATAACAACCAGTGCAACTAAGAAAAGGCGACAGGTGATAGTAGTAGGTGACTCTCTTCTGAGAGGTATGGAAGCACCCGTTTGCTGACCACATGCACTCTCTAGAGAGGTGTGCTGTTTATCCGGGGCTTGCATCGGGGATGTCACTGAGAGGCTACCAAGCCTTGTATAATCCACTGACTACTATCTGCTGCTGTTGTTTCACGTGGGCACCAGTGACACAGCCAGGAGCAGTCTGAGGACTATCAAGAAGGACTACAGAGCCCTGGGAGCGGCGGTAAGGGACTCGGGAGCACAAGTAGTTTTTTCATCAATCCTGCCGGTCAAAGGGAAGGGGTTTGAAAGGGCCAGTCAAATCTGGTGAGTCAACAACTGGTTATGGGACTGATGCCACAGCCAGGGGTTCGGATACTTAGACCATGGGACTCGCTTTGAGAAACCTGGTGTGCTGAGGGCTGATGGGGTCCACCTGTTGGAGAAGGGGAAGAGCATCTTCAGTCATAGGCTTGCCAAGCTGGTGAAGAGGGCTTTAAACTAGAGATGCCAGGGGAGGGGAACCTCAATCCATCCCACTCCTACCAGTTGGATGCCAGGGCCAGCAATAGATGCCCAGAGCCTGGAGAAGGAACACAGGTCAGCAGGAGAGTGCCTGAAGAGCAGCACAAAGGAACTCCAGCCAGTAAGACAGCTTCATCGGGGGCCCAACTTAAATGCCTCTACCCAAACGCACGTAGCATGGGGAATAAACAAGAGGAGTTAGAGATGTGTGCATGCCTGCAGGGCTACGACCTTATTGGCGTCATGGAGATGTGATCGATGGCTCCTATGATTGGAGTGTTGGGATGGAGGGATACAGGCTCTTTAGGAAGGACAGGCAGGGGAGACAAGGAGGGGGTGTCACCCTCTATGTCAATGATCAGCTGGAGTGCATGGAGCTCTGCCCTGGGGATGGATGAGGAGCCGACCGAGAGCTTATGGGTCAGGATTAAAGGGAAGGCAGGGACAGGTGACATTACGGTGGGGGTCTGCTACAGGCCACCTGACCAGGAAGACCGAGCAGATGAGGCCCTCTATAGACAGACAGGAGCAGCCTCACGTTCACAAGCCCTGGTCCTCATGGGGGACTTCAACCACCCCGACATCTGTTGGAGGGACAACATGGCAGGGCATAAGCAATCTGAGAGGTTCCTGGAATGCGTTGATGATAACTTCCTTCTCCAAGTGATAGAGAAGCCAACAACGAGCGGTGCTATGCTGGACCTTGTTCTCACCAACAAGGAGGGGCTGGTGGGGAATGTGAAGCTCAAGGGCAGCCTGGGCTGCAGTGACCACGAAATGGTGGTGTTCAAGATCCTTAGGGCACTGAGGAGGGCGCACAGCAAGCTCACTACCCTGGACTTCAGGAGAGCAGACTTTGGCCTCTTCAGGGATCTGCTTGGTAGGGTGCCCTGGGACAAAGCCCTGCAGGGAAGAGGGGCCCAAGAAGGCTGGGTAATATTCAAGGATCACCTCCTTCAAGCTCAGGAGCGATGCATCCCAACAAAGAGGAAGTCAGGCAAAAACGCCAGGAGGCCTGCATGGATGAACAAGGAGCTCCTGGACAAACTCTAACACAAAAAGGAAGCCTACAGAGTGTGGAAGCAAGGAGAGGTAGCGTGGGAGGAATGCAGAGAAATTGTCCGAGCAGCCAGGGATCAGGTTAGGAAAGCTAAAGCCTGATAGAATTAAATCTGGCCAGGGACGTCAAGGGCAACAAGAAAAGATTCTATAGGTACATCAGGGATAAAAGGAAGACAAGGGAAAATGTCGGCCCTCTCCAGAAGGAAATGTGAGACCTGATTACCCGGGACATGGAGAAGGCGGAGGTACTCAATGACTTTTTTGCCTCGGTTTTCACCGGCAAGTGCTTGAGCCTCACCACCCAAGCTGCAGAAGGCAAAGGCGGGGACTGGGAGAATGAAGAGCCACCCACTGTGGGAGAAGACCAGGTTTGTGACCGTCTAAGGAACCTGAAGGTGCACAAGTCCCTGGGACCTGATAAGATCCATCTGCAGGTCCTGAGGGAACTGGTGGATGAAGTTGCTAAGCCACTATCCATCACGTTTGAGAAGTCGTGGCAGTCCGGTGAAGCTCCCACTGACAGGAAAAGGGGAAACATAACCCCCATTTTAGAAAGGGAAAAAAGGAAGACGCGGGGAACTACAGGCCAGTCAGTCTCACCTCTGTGCCTGGGAAGATCATGGCACAGATCCTCCTGGAAGCTATGCTAAGGCATATGGAGGACAGGGAGGTGATTCGAGACAGCATGGCTTCACCAAGGGCAAGTCCTGCCTGACTAATCTAGTGGCCTTCTATAATGGCGTGACTACATCAGTGGACATGGGAAGGGCTACAGATGTCATCTGTCTGGACCTCTGTAAGGCCTTTGACACGGTCCCCCACAACATCCTTCTCTCTAAATTGGAGAGATACGGATTTGATGGGTGGACTGTCTGGTGGGTGAGGAATTGGTTAGATGGTCACATCCAGAGGGTAGTGGTCAATAGCTCAATGTCCAGATGGAGATTGGTGACAAGTGTGTCCCACAGGGGTCTGTACTGGGACAAGTACTGTTTAGTATCTTCATCAATGACATAGTGGGATCGAGTGCACCCTCAGCAAGTTTGCAGATGACACCAAGCTGAGTGGTGCGGTCCACACGCCGGAGGGACGGGATTCCATCCAGAGGGACCAGGACAAGCTCAAGAAGTGGGCCTGTGTGAACCTCATGAGGCTTACCAAGGCCAAGTGCGAGGTCCTGCCCCTGGGTCGGGGCAACCCCCAGAATCAATCCAGGCTGGGGGGTGAAGGGATTGAGAGCAGCCCTGATGAGAAGGACTTGGGGGTACTGGTGGATGAAAAGCTGGACATGAGCCAGCAATGTGCGCTCGCAGCCCAGAAGACCAGTCGTATCCTGGGCTGCCTGAAAAGCAGCGTGGCCAGCAGGTCGAGGGAGGTGATTCTGCCCCTCTACTCTGCTCTGGTGAGACCCCACCTGGAGTACTGCATCCAGCTCTGGAGCCCTCAGCATAAGAAAGACATGGAGCTGTTGGAGCAGGTCCAGAAGAGGGCCATGAAAATGATCAGGTGGATGGAACACCTCTCCTATGAAGAAAGGCTGAGAGAGTTGGGGTTATTCAGCCTGCAGAGGAGAAGGCTTCAGGGAGACCTTATTGCAGCCTTTCAATACTTAGAGGGGTCTTATAAGAAAGACGGGGACAAACTTTTTAGCAGGGCCTGTAACGGTAGGACAAGGGGTAATGGTTTTAAACTAAAAGGGGGTAGTTTCAGACTAGATATAAGGAAGAAACCTTTTACAGTGAGGGTGGTGAAGCACAGGCACAGGTTGCCCAGAGAGGTGGTAGATGCCCCATCCCTGGAAACATTCAAGGTCAGGTTGGACGGGGCTTTGAGCAACCTGATTTAATTGAAGATGTCCCTGCTCATTGCAGCGGGGTTGGACTAGATGACCTTTAGAGGTCCCTTCCAACTCAAACTATTCTATTAATCTCCTGATGACGACAGATTAGATCTTCTGCAGTTGTTTTGTGATTCCACAAGGCTTGCAGTGATCTAAACCGATGCTTAATTTTACAAGCATTGTCTTCAAAGGTGATTGCTCACCATGGGTAAAGTGAAACACATAACTCAGCCCATACAGGAGTAGGAAAGTGAACAGAAATGTTGGGCACTGATTATGGATGGGAGTGAGCTGAACAGAGTAGAAATAAAGCAATAAAAACCTTGGGGAAACATAGAAGGTGAAAGCAGATCATGAAAATGGGGAAAACAAATAGAAAAAAGCACAATGGGAAGTATGTGACCAGTTTTCAAGGAGTGTTTGATCCCCACTGATTCCAGTCTTTTGAGGGATGATTTCTGACATACAGATTTCTAAAGCTGATACAGAATAACTTCCAATGCTTAATTTATTTCTTTCTTACCAAATCCTCCAGTATTATCAAATACAACAAATACATAAACTAGCAGAGATTCACCTTAAAATTCTAGGTACAAACTGTCTTGTTTTGGTGAGTAAATAATGAATTCCCCCAAGACATGAACTCTAAGCACTCCATCTGTGACCTATTCCCAAATATAAAGATAGTAAGAATATGCTTATTTTTATTTATAGAGTTAACAGATTGTTTTCAGAAATGTGACCATGTTGCTTAGCACTTTCTGTCATCAGCCCCCATTTTAAATGGTCATATATTAAGTACATATAAATAAGGCATCCAAAAGAGCAACTTCAGAAAAAAATGGGAAGTGTGTGTAAATAGATATTGGGTTTTGTTTTGATTCTGAAACCTGGTCCTGAGTTTTCACTGAAATTTAAATTTCAATGCCAACAGAAACAAGCCTAGCTCAGGACCTCTTTTAAGCTGATACTATATGGAGCCTATAGATACTAAGGGAAAGTATGGCATATGCTCAGTCTCTTCTTAGTCTTCCCTTTATACCTGTTGATGGCTACTTTTAAAGAAAGGATACATTGTGAGATTATGGCCATTCTTATATTCATCTCTTTAGTTGCCTTTGATAAAACTTAATTCAGTAAGATCAGTATATATAAAGAGAAAGCCCTAAAAATGGGAAAGTGATCTGCTTTAACAGACTAACTGGTAGTTCTTACACCATCATAGCTACATCAATGAAACCACAAATAATATATAGTCATCTATCTCTCTATTTGCACATATAAAAACATATCTTTATATGGCATAAAGCCTTGTTTACTTGCATGGAATTATTGATTTGAGGAAAATGATCAGAAGTTGAAGTAACATACTTTTAAACATTTTTGTTACTTCTAAGGCTTACAGTAAAAACTGAATACTTCATGTGGACCAGTTCCCCTCCTCAAACCTCAAAACACAGAGTACCCAGCCAAGTAAACAAAGCAGAACCTGTGGAAGACACAAACACTAACATACAGCTAATTAACATACATCTGTACAATTACCTAGCTAGGCAGGAGGGAATGATGAACCCTTTAATCCTATTAAGAGTACATAAGATAGTACTTTGCATTTCAATTAAAAAGAAAAGAAAAAAAATTCTAAATGCTACCACACTCCTGAAAGAGCAAATTAATGGAGTGAAAACCTGAAAGCACAGTAGAGATCAACTTCTTTTGTCCTCCCATGCAGCAAAGTTTAAGTCTTTTCTCTTGCATTTGTGAAAACCAAAGAAAGAATTGTTTTGTTTGGTAGTTTTTTCCCCCTAAAAGAAAGTTTAGAAAAATATTTTAATGTTATCTGCTTATTAAATAACAGTAATTGCACTTATTTGGCAAATCAAATCTTTATAGCAAGTAAGAGTCTTCTAACTGTTCCTTATGTCTCAATGGAATGTCATGGTGGCTTTGTGTATTAAGGATTCATGACTGATTTACTTGCATCATGTACTTTGTCACTACTCTTAACATACCTAAATGAGAGTTAATTACTCTGGCAAAAATCAGCTATGTCTTCATATCAATTGATATAAAAACTTCAAAACCTAATTAAAAGTTATTACAGAAATACACAGCATTTTGCCAAGGCCAGCCAGAAATTACAACTGATATCTGCTGACGCACACTTTAAGAAAAATAAGGAAGTGTTAAACCCATTTCTGTGTCTGATCTTCTGTCATCTTTGTATGAGGAATGATGTTTAGTCCGATTTGTAAAAGAAGCAAGACCTGCCTTCCTTAAAATGTAAACTAGAATTATTAAACAATTTTTCTAAAGGACAAAGTAATATCTACACATATTTAAATTTTCCAAAGAAAGATTTTAATATTGTCCAAAATGGTCTTTTTTCTGTTTGATGAATATTAATCAGAGAGAGAGAAAAGAGTTTTTTCCTCCTTAGAACTGCTATTCAGACTATTGATGTGTGGCTGGGTCTGATTTCCCAGGTGACTGGGACAAAAATATTTATTGTAAACAGAATAAATAATTTGTGCTGACACAAAAACAAACCTACTAACTTTCATTCCTGTTTTGATAAATATTCCTTTAGTACTTATCAGCCCATATCACATAATTGCTTCAGTGCTAAATAAATATAAATATTATTTACTTGTCATGAAAAATGCGTAAATATGTCAAAAGAAAAAATGGCCCAGATTGCAAGCAGATAAATGAAAGCTCAAAACCTAAGCAGCTTTGGAAGCAAGAATTCTGCTGAATTTTAATATCTAATACCTGAAATGAGGAAAAGCTTATCTGTTCTTGTTTCCTCTGAGGAAAGACAACATTTTTCTTTTTAAGAATTAAGGGTTCTAGTACTGCCTCGTCTTCTTCCGCTCCTTCTTACATCTTATCCTCTCTTTCTGATATTGCCTTTTAGATGTTCCTGACTTCAGTTTAACCTTAATGAAATTAAAATTCTTATGTTTTCTCAAAGCAAGCAATCAAACAAAAAAACCCCACCCTATGCAGCCAATTCTCATCCTCCCTTTTTGCACTGCTTAAAACCTCACCTTCTTCCTGTCACTGAGGATCACACTACACAGCTCATCTTATTTCCTGACAAAAACATTCAGACATGCAAAGTTGTCCTTGCCTCAGACATTTATTTGAATATGAGTATATCCAAGCTTCTGTCTTCAGTTACAGAGAAGCTCTGACGTGGAGCTCTGTACCCTGATACAACTTGCTTTTATTATATACCTTATACTCAGGAGACCCTGTGTAAATGATTCACAAAACCTCTCCTTCTGCCAGGGAAGTTTTGCCCTAGAGGTACTTTTTAGCTGCTAGGGTAAAACTGTCCTTATGCCTCTCAGGTATCGGTGGATAAACAACTGCTAAGAACAGATTGAACCTCACCTCTTCTTGCCTTGTCTTCTGCATGGTCTGACCTTGAGATGCTTGTATTATTTTTGTTAGGACTGACTTATTCTGATAGTATCCATATCAGAAATCTATGGGAGGATAACATTTTCAATTAAAAACGCTCTCAAGCCACACTAGTGAGAAATAGAGGAATGCATAGGAAGTTATCTTACTAGGGATTCTTCACAACACACTCACAACTCACAGACAGTTAAAAACAAACATATCTCCTGCTGAAGTTGGGAGGGTATGATCATAAACTTAGGAAAAATGAATAGATCTTAGCAGATGTTCATTTTTTAAAATGATTGGATCTTTTTCTTTGCTATATTTTCTATTGTATGTTAGAAGAATTTCTCTGCATTATACACATCTATGTATCTTACAATAATTATTTCTATCTACATTAATTGTACAGTGTAGTACTATGGTGCATTGGAAACCTCACAGAACACGTTGTATTCGAGGAATTAGTGATCTCAAACAGGTCATGCCTGCTCTTTTGGGCCCTATACTCAGGGCTTGAGAAGCCTGCGTGTTATTAGTATAATCTGTAGCTTATCATATCTTGAGGAAAGGTAAACTGTATGTGGATGGAGGGGTGCAATGTAGTGATCCTCATCAGGAGACCACTGTACATCAAGGATTCAGTGACCCACACAACAGTTAACCTGAGTAGGCGCAGGTGTGTGGTGTGCTGCATTGTGCTGCATGTCCAGCGTGGCCTTCAGGCTGTGTTGTGCTGCATAGACTCCTTGGCTGCAGGATAAACCGAGTCAGTTCACCGTACCAGAGGAGCCTGCAGGCAGCTTCCACTCGTGCATGGAGTTGCAGCAAAAAGTTCTCACGTGAACATCCTTTTTGAATAGAGTTGTGGGATTTTAAGAAATTGTATATAATAGCTCGAATGAACAAAAAGGAGCAACCTCTCTCCACGTACAGAATCTGTGCCTCTCACCTTGGGAAAAATCCATCTGGGCTCCATCTAATGCTGCATGAATGCGAGGTCCCCAGCATCTGAAGACAAAAGATTTACTATGTGTATTCCTCTTATTCTGTCTTATTAAACCAGCTATTTTATTAAGCCATTTATTTTCAGGTCTTTCTCATTGAGATTGAGAAAGAACCCTGCACTGTCTCTCTCTCACCTCCCTCCCCGCTCACCCCCCAGTGCAGCAAATATGGTCAGGAAAATATTACTGTGTTATGTCTACAGGCGAATAAAAATGCCCTGGAACTACAATTGCATCAGTCAGAGATGCCTTCCTGAGCGGGAGTCATTTTAGACCTGATAGTGACCTCAAAGTGACTACAAACATAAACTTAAAGAAGGCACCCTTAAACCAATTCTTCTTGCTCTTCTCCCACAAGTAAAGAAATTGATGCGGTGAGGCAAGGATTTAAGAGTATTGTTTGGGAGTTTTATTTGGGTTTAAAACAGAGAACTCTGATCAGACTGTGTTCTGTGGGACTTCACTTTCTCAGAATAATCTAGGGTGTCCGTCTTCTTAAAATATGACATGAATGTGAGCAAGCCAAGATGTTCTTCACTTTGCTTTGCTGTTACTTGTAAATTTACAAGCCATAACTCCTCCTCTTCATATTATTTTGAGTCTATATGAGACTGATATCTACTATGTCTTTTTATGCAGACCTATTCTGTGCAGTTTAAAAATAAATTTAAACAAAGCAAATTCTAGAAGCAAAAATAAAGGAAAAGTTCTTCTCCATATTCCATATCCCACGTCTCTACACCCCTGGTAATACCATACCATGTCAAAGAAATGAGACTATCAATTCTGGAAGTGGAATGAGGATGTGGAAGGAAAGTAATCTAGCATGAATATGAAAGAGGGCATATATTCCACTGTCACGGTTTTATGACTATGGCCTTGGAAGAGTGCTTTAATGGAGCTGGTGTCTCAGACAAACCTACTTACATAAGGCAGAGATGGAGATGAAAGACGGAACTGTTTTTTCTGTATATAAGATATGAAGTGTGTCATTTTTCAGAATTGCTTAGGATTTGTGCCCATATTTTAAGAGTTCTCCATTCTGAAGACTTTAATAAATTCAGTGTTTAAATTTCAAAGGCTAAATCTTACCATTCTTGAATTTACTAGATCATTGAAGATATGAAAGATTCAAAGGCAGTATAATAGAAGGAATTATGTGAAAAAAATGTGACAATTTAAATCAATTGATTCCTTTCATGCTTGATTATACAATAGTAGAAAAACTATAGGTTTACATTCTAAAGAAAAAAAACCAAAAAGAATATTTCGTTGCTAGTTTGAGGAAGGGGGAAATGCTGGCAGGTATTATATTCTGCAATTTCAAAGCTTGTAGACCAGCTGAATTGCCCATGCTTTTGGTAAAAAGTTTATGTGCAAATGAGGCTTTGCTATATGTTTCCCTTAATATTTCTTGGGAAATCTCCTCATATGTGACTTCTATTTTCCATTTTTTTCTGTGATGTCCTGTGATCATCAAATCAAAACTAGCCTGCACCAAATTAAGAATACTAGTGATGACAATAATAAAAAAGTCATCTGTGGAGATACCTAATATCAGTGTAATGATAGGAAATTTTCTGGAAAGTTGAATATGAACAAAATTAAATCTCTTCTAGGATTTTGTTTATTTATTAAAAAATAGCCCCAACCCCCAACATCTATATATTTGCTCTTCTAGTATTCTCTTTATTGTTATATGGCTTTTCAGCCCTATTTGATAATTCAGTATGTGCCCTAGATGCTCTATACCTTTTTCTTATATTTCTTTATCATATCTATATTATTCTTAGTTCAATCATCCATTGCTATTTTTCTTTTGATTATTATTTTGTATCTTCTGAACTGTGTACTTCCATTGTTTGACTAATTAACCCATTATGCTGAAATTGAATGAAATTAATGTCCAGTTCCAGAGCCAGTATCAAGCATTTGAAAACAGAAAATAAGAAGGATGTAAGGAAAAGCTAAACACTCTTGCCTTTTAAGTCTGAATGTTCCAAGTTCTTGCTACAAAGTTAGAACAAACCTTTGTCTTTTCAGTGTGACTACCTATTGAAGTCATCTGTGTTGATCACTGTATGTAACTGGTGCTGAACATTATGACTCTACACCATAATGGTACTTTGCCCTTCAAATGTTCTATTGAAAGTTCTTACTTAAGTTCCTCACCTCAATTGTCAGAGAAATCAATTTTGCTTAAATATAGCCATGTTTGCAAATTGAGCAAATTGAATCCAAGTGATTTTTCCCTTTGAGATGCATAAAATGGGTTACTTAAATTGATATGGGGGAGAAAAGGAAAAGAAAGCTGTTTTATTCTGATGTACTTGTGGCAAAATCTAGATCAACAATGTAGAACAGGTTATTTATCCCTTAGATATATTTGAAATGTTAATTCCTTAAGTTTTTAAATGCATCTTTTGTTTATTTGCTTTTTGGGGAAGAATAAAAGAGCTGTAAATAGGGAAATTCTTCTAACTTAATTTTAAAAATCTACATCATACGCTCCTAGACAGATTTTGACCATCTCTTCTAGTCAACAGGGAGAAGTTGGCAGTTCTTGTTTTGTTCCACCAGATGTATTTTAGACCTCTACCTTAGGATAAGTTTAACTGCACCATAGGCAGGTGGAGGGAAGTCCACTCGTCCCTTACTCACTACAAATGTCTCTCTTGTTTCAATTGCTTAAATTTTCTTTTTTTTTTTTTTTTTCCCTTGGTTCATTGATATGTTGTCAATTACTTTTGGGTAGTATTGTTTTCTGTTTTTCAGAGCAATTAAAACATCACTTAGCCACCTGATATATAGTTTCAAAATATATTGTTACATTTTTACAGCTACTATTAATCCAGCCAACAAAGTCGAGGAAAAGTGTCTTCTGAGATTACAGATATTACTGGCTAATTATAAAGTAGTCACTGTTTAATGATCAAGACAAACTTATCTCTTTGTTTATGTCATCAAAACTTATCTTGTCAGTGTCTCAAATGGCTTCTTTCCATGCAGGCTTCTAAGACTATAATCAATTCTAATTTTCTCTATTCTTGATAAAATCACTGCTTTTTCCTCACTCATATCCTGTACTCTCTGGCATTTTATTATTCTGTCTTTCTCTAGTTCTCTTTTTTATCTTTATATCAATTATTTACTGTCTCCTTTCATTCTGCAACTCTTCCCTGAATGAGCCCACTTGCTTATATGGATTTAAACATCACTTCTAACCAAATTAATCTTAAATTTATCAATCTTTCATATTCCTCATGTCCAATCTCATATTTTATTGGTCTTCAGTATCTCTCTCTCTCAGTCCCAGAAAGCCAACATGGTGAAAATAGATCTAATTTTCTTCTGGAAACCTTATTGACTACCTTTGTTCTTTGCTGTGATATTTAATCGTTCTTCTTGTCTTTAAGACACAAAACAGTCAGGATATTGTCTTGTCTTTTTCTTTCCTCACTGCAGGCAGACAGACAGTAAGCAAAGTCTATTGCATCCTAAAATTTGCTTCTTTTTTTCCCCTGCTAACAAATCGTAGATCTATGCACTTTAGTTTTAATCCTTCAGATGCTTATCTCAGTAATATTAGTGGCATTCTCATCAAGTCTACAGGCAATTATGTTAATGGCACTCTTTTTTTGCCTACCATTTTGATTGTGGATTTTTTTTTTTAAGTTATAACACTGCTTTTCCTAATTCTTTATGGCTCACCTTTAATATTCTTGCAAGCTCCTGAATGCAAACATAACACTGAGTATGATAGCTTTCTTGGTCACATTCTGTTTTCCTTTTATATTTCTTCCCTTCTCTTCAAATATCGATAACATCAGTCATACTTGCTTCTGTAAAGAGCTGCCAAAGGAAGTAATTTCCTGTGTACTACAAAAAATTATATTGGTCTGTGAAGCTCAAAAGCTGTTCCACATGTTCCTGGACCCTCTCTTCTACCTACCTTTCAGATGTCCCTGTCTTCAGTAGCTTTATTTTAGTTTTCAGATCTTTCTGAATAACACATCTTTGGCCTCACTTATGAGACAAAAATGGATATTAGTACAAGCACATATACATGTGCATCACCAAGACTTGTCAGCAAAATCAGATGAGCTGATCTTTACAATGTGGTATTTTTTAATGCATGACTGATCATATTATTGCCACTTTCTTCTGTAGTTCTCACTTGTGCTATTCCACTGTATTGAAATTAAATTAAACTAGAAAGTGCCCTGCAAACAGGCTGTGTTTTTGCTTAATTTATGAGCACCTTGTGGAAATCTAAAATAAACCAGTATTTTGTTTGCCTTTCAGAATCATTCTTACTTCTGTAATTCAAATTAGTACTCCTGGGAAGGCCAATATATTTTGATGAATATAGTAGACATGATTTATTACTACCTGGTGTGTTTAACTGGAATGCCAGTGGATAACATTGGCTTGCCAGCCTGCTGTGGGAAAGGACACAGTGGCAAAGAGATTAATCCAGAGTAGCTGTGAGATGAAGCCTAAGGGAAACCTTATCCTCTTAATCTTATGCATGAAAGCGCTGGATGGTTTGATCCTCCTGACTTAAGAGGGGATCCCCAATTTCAACATACCCAATTGTTGTACATACATAATCATTGGCCATCAATATGCATTATAACTATCTGCTTCGATGGCATTATTCCTGCTCACAAGGTGATATGACAGTTAACTAGGCTACAAGTGCCAGTTCAGTTACTTGGCAGCCTTCAACTCCACAAGAGCCTTTTTTCTGTTGGAAAGAGTATCACTTTAACCTCCAAACTTTATCACATCAGTCACACCTGTTCATACCAGTAAGCCAAAAATTCAACATGAAAGAACTACTAGTAAACACTTGTGTAACCAGAAGGGGCACATGCAAGATGTCAAAATGTGTAGTAGGTTACATTAAATAAATACAGTACCTTTACAAAAAAACCCCTTTTTGGCAAAAAAGGATGCCAGATCATGTTAAACAAAATGGAGACAGGCTCATAAACTATAAAATGGGATCTGATTTATTATTACGTTCTCACAAAGGATCAAGAGAAGAAAATTAATCTTGACACTTGTCTTCATAGAATTAAAAATCATGGTGATAAAACCATATTTATCCCGAACAGATTTTGTTCTGAGGCCATGTCTTTATTCTTTTCTGAGATTATTCTAATATTCTCTTAAAAAACCTTTTAGATATTTTCTTAAGTATAATATGGAAAGCCAGTTTTAAAGGCGTTAAAAAATCTATGTAGAATAAAAGAACTACCTAGATCAACACTTTTGTTTCAGCAGTTAAGCAACCCAAATTTTTGAAAGAACTTACCTTCTGATTTAGAGGAGCCAGATCATCTGAAGAAACGACCCCTCAACTGAATATTGCAGCAAGTACATATCTTTTTGTATTTATTGAAGTCTTAAGATATTATGTTAGGTTGGAAGTCTAAGCAGTATTTTTAACGTGAGGCCTATGCAAAGCAAAGGGTTGTTTTTGGAAACAGAATCCGTTTGTCACAATATAAAGTGTAGTCAAAAACTAAATTGAGTCAAACTAATTTAAGAAGCGTTGGAAAATTTTTGAAAGAAGAGAAAGACTATATAGGAAAAAAAGTAATTTTAAGTTACTTAACTAATTTTTATTAAATGAGAATTAATATGTCTGTGTAAAACATAAATAATTTTTTTCCTTTTTGTCATTTGTCAGAAGGATCAGGCTCCAAATTTAATCAATTTAATTTTCTTGTAGAAAATTTTCTTTATGTTTTATATATTGCTGGAACTTGGGTACTGCAGCTGATATAAAATGGTCTCCTCTCTATCTTTAAAAAGATTTTCCAGTAAAAAGAGTTGATATTGTGGAACAAATCTACTAGTATATGTTCCTTCAGAAGTCAATTTGTATTTCTTCAATTGGCTAGATTTATTCTTTGATATATCTCTCTAGATTAAGAGAGTAGCATATTGGAAATAACAAAAAATGTGTATGCTGTATTAATTTAAAATACATGTTTATTGCCATGAAAATTGCAACCTTTTAGTTTTATTGAATGTTCAGATACCCAGCATCTGCTGCACTCATCTCTTTGGATTTTGGGGTTATTATTTTTAATTTAAAGACTTCACTAATAATTGATTGATAGTTCTTTGAAACACAGGAAAAGAATGCACTATTTGCACAAGTTAATATCTTTTTTTTTTCTTCTCACAGATATTTTTGCACAGTTGACTTGAAAATGGTTCTTCCTATGCTAGCGCAAGAACCTGTGCTGTTGGGATAGGAGCTCTAAAAGTCTGGAAGCAGATGGAATTTGATTGCAACCTTGCAGTAGAAGATGGGTTGTTATAACCTATGAGTGACCACCTGTGCTGAAGCAGCTTGGGTTCCCTAACTGCAGTGACCTCTGCCTACAAGGTGGTGGCACTCTCATTTTATGCTGAACTCTGATGACAATCCTTTTTGCTGGCACAGAACATTGTCGCATAGACCCTCACGGGTCTCACCCTGGGCATGTGGCCCCTACGGTCCCCATGCAGTCATTCTTGTTTTCTTCGTGGGATGATGTTGGTGCATGTGCTCAGGGAGTAGTTATCTGTATTTTCCCTTTAAAAGGATGTTTGGAGGAAACATTAATCTTAGAAGAAGTCAGAAACAATCAATGAAAATTGGCAACTAAAAGAAGACTCAAATTTTTATACTGTCCCTTTCAATGTTGCATGTAATTGCTTTAAGCACTTAGTCTCACCAATCTTTCTTATTCATTATACATAGTAAGCTAAATGTTAGATTTCTCACCCTGTTCTAACTTTGTCTCCAGTTTATTCACTTAGAAGTAAAATGTTGATGCTTACCTGTCTGTACCTTGCTTAGTAAATCAACAGTATGTTAACCTAGACCTTCAGATATTACCAAGCTCCACCTGGCAAAAGTAAGGAGATACAGGTAAGGGGAAAAACAAATGAGTATTTCCCTTTTTACTGCTGTTTGCAGTGTTCAGTTGCCTAGAATAACAGAAATAACAGTTTGGAGTTAGACTAGTTTAACACTTTGATTCTCCTTGCTTTTTGCCAAGGCCGTTGGTAGGAATTGAATTCAAGCAACATTAACTTTAAGTTAATGACTTTGCTTTTGTGTGTATGGGAATGTGAAAATATTTGTTGATGTTGTTTGTTACCAGAATGTGTTATGCAGGTTGCAGACCAACAGTTCACTTTCTAATGTTTACTAATTGCTATGTAGCTTTTTCTTCCTGTTTTTAAAAAATAAGCCTGGTATCCGATTACGATAGGGCCTGTTGTAGTCTTTATCTTGGAAAAAAAAGAACTATTAAGCACTGCTGATATACTTTTCACTGGGTTTATTATGAGAAAAGGAAATGCAACAACCCTGCATCATTATTGGATCTCAACATACAACGTGCCTTTGAGCGAAAACCTCTGTCTTTTTGTTGTTGTTGTTTTTAATCCCTTTTAAAATATGAGAATATCCTTACGAGAAATCTATGTAAAAAGGAAAAACCTCTCACGCTTGTAAAAATTTTGAGAGTTTTATGGAACAAAGTGGAAGAAAGTTGTAGGAGATGAAGGTGTTCATTAGGTTTTAATAACAGTTTCAATAGTTCCAACAACTGTCAGAAATCTGTATGAATGCCCTTTCTTGCTCTTACTTACTTCCCTCCTCCCTGGCCCATATCTCTGAGGATTGTGAAGCAGAAATTAAAACCATTAGTGTCATAAGTAATTAGAAGCAAACAAACTGTGCTGTTGATCCTGGTAGCTGCGAATATACTGTCTAAAGCGGCTTTAAAGTTACGCTGTAAAACTGGGTTCACTGGTACCTGCATGGAGGAAGGGCCTCAATTACACTCAGAACCAAAGAAAGCAACTCAATGTCCTTTGAAAATGCAACCAAAAGTTTTGCCTGGAGTTTTTGCAGATAATATAATTTCTGTGAGATTAGAGAGTTGTTTGTTTTGTTTTGTTTTTAATTGTTTACATCTTTTATACATTTAAAGCATTGGTTCATGTGAAGAAGGATTGCAAACTGAGACACTCATCACAGAAAAATCTTTTAACTACTAAAACCAAATAGAATTCTAGAAATTATTCTCTTTCATTAGAAACAATGACCTACATCTATCCAAAAGAGCTGACCTTAGGGACCTATCACTGCCATAGTGCTATTTTTCATTGTTGAACAGAACCTTTATTATAGAACATACTGTGTTTTCAATAAAGAAAAGAGATCCTCTGTCATACTAAGAAAAATGAATTATAAAACACCTTTAAATGGAGAACGTTTCTTTGATAAATGTCTTAAATTAGCCTAGGTAGCCCAGTGTCTCAGAAATTATACAGATGCTTTCACATCTATTTTGTTACTAACTGCCATAGAATATTTATAAACTACCCCCTGTGGCAAGACAGTTGAGGTCAAAGCGAACTGAAACGTTATATAGGACACAATATATTTAAAAAAATTCAGAATCATTATTCAGTGTCCAAAAATGAAACTTAGTTATGCTCTGTTAAAATCCTAAATAAAATATCTCTTGCTGAGTTCTATAAATATATGCCAAAATATTCTCCTTTGTGAGGGTGCTGCAGAAACTCTTTAGTGGTTTTTGCTTGATTGAAGCTGCAATAACAAGATTCATGTAACAGAGGCTTCCTGCTCTGTAATACCTTTGAAATGCATTTCAGGAGTCTATGCATATATTCATTGCTGACCTCACCATGATGCTAGGAAACAGTTATTTTGTATAAATTAAGCTGAGACCCTTCATGAGACCCATGCTCAACATGTAGGCTCTTCACAATTGCAACTGAAGCAAATTGACATCAGAAGATAAAGCCATACGAGTCAATTGTCAGCTTGTGATTGCCGTCAAGCAAAATGCTCTATGGAAATTAGCTATGAAGTCCTATTGTATGGTACCAAAATAGAGTCCAGTATTTCTAAGCATCCAGACCTATTAATCTAATCTTTTATATAAATTTGTCCATCATATGGAGAACAGATCTAGGTACATATCTTTTTTTGTTCAACTATAAATGAAACAAAAAATTGTTATGTGGATGAAAGTAATAATTTAAAAACAAAAATAAACAGCAAATACTTCTTTTCCAAAATTGTATATTCCTACTTATATCTTCAAAAGAATGCAAGTTAGTAACTAGTTACTATTGTACATATATTTAAGTAATGAAATTATTTCTGTTGCATCTTTATTTATTAAGCTATTTTGTACACTTAGTTAATTTTTTGCCTAACTGAATTATAATTGAAATTTCTTTTTGTTGTTGACAAGTGAAAAAAATCTCAGTGAAAGAAAATCATAGAGAAGGAAAGAACCCATTCTTTATAATCCTTGTGATAATTTCTAGAAATAGCGGCAATGTATGATATTATAGTGGAGCGATGAAAGGAACTAAAGAAGCTGAGACTGAAAGAAACTCTAGTCCTCTGCTAAAGTGAGAGTTGGCAAATTGTCATATAATGGATGACTGTATAGAATCCCTTGAGTCAAGGTAAAGTTGGGAACCAACTAGGAGAGTCGGTGTGTTAAGATAGTGACGGCAACTCATACAGTATATTTGGGATCATCCTGCTCTTGCAGTGTCCTTTTGTGATGCATTTAAGCTCTTTTGTAGCCAGCCATTCCTGATAACTCTTAGATATCTTCACAAATACCACAGTTATACATTAAATATTTGTCTAGGAAAAGTTTCACTATAGAGGTCTCCTTGAGTTGAGTAACTAATGAAATTAATCTCTGTGCAAAGATATCTCCATATACCTTTTACTTGTTCCTGCCAAGAATGTCTCTACTAAAAGATGTATTTAAATGCACAACTCTTTTTATGTTTTTTTTTTTAAAGGGAACCCTAGAAAAGAATACAAGCTGGAGTACCTAAGTGCTATTTAAACTTAGATGATTGCTGTAACTCAGTGCAAGAATTACTCATAGTTATCCTCAGAAAAAAAATTAAATACAAATTATACATTTTATATGGACTTCTATTCAGGAAACTTAGAAAGATGGTTAGATGAAAATTATCCATATATGTGAGTTCTCAAATAGATACAATTTTGTCTACCAACCATTCTGACTCATAGTTCCCATCCCTATGAGACCCAAATATCTTTTTCCTTTTATATTTGTCTTTTATTTCTCTTATTTGCTTTCAACTTATTCTAAGATGATTAAGACATTTAAGTTTCTTCATATCTTCAGTCTACTCATCAATACTGTTATGACTCTGTTTGCAGAGCAAGGATTGGAGAGTAATGGGGAATAAGTTTTTTAAGCCAGGTGGACACATTTTCTCTCTGCTGCTTCTGCTTTCAGTATTCACCAGAGTTTTTAAAGCCTGAGAATAGACTGCTGCTCAAATTCAGGTGGTAACGGCATGAGAAATAGCTTATACCTGAAATTAAACAGCTAAAGTTTTGAGAGAGCCTGGAGCCACCTCCAGTTTTGGTCTGAAATAAACAACAGGCACAAATAACCAGAAGAAAACAAAATATTGTCTGGTCGATTTATAAGTCATTTACTCAGTTTCTTACCTTAAAATAAGGTAATCTAATCAGTTTCAGTTCATATTTTCCTTCCTTAAAAAAGAGAGGAATGTCTTTTTTTAAAAAATACAACTCTTTCCTGACCTCAAGGCCTACTAGAATAAATTGCAAACTTCAGTCTACTGCTCAGACTTCAGTTAAGCATATTCTGCAAGTGACCTCACAGGGCACAGTCCTATGTTCAGTGACAACTCCTTGCTTGAACTCCTCTACTAGCATGGAGGCTGGTACTCTCTTGAAATAAGCATCCATGCAGTGTATGGAAACATACATTTCAGGTCTCCAGTGCAGAATCAATCCTTTGGATAGTCATCAGGTTTATTTATGTGATTTAGAATAATTATTTCAGTGTGATAACAAAAAATGTGTTAAATACATTAATTGCCAAATTATTTTGTGTTACTGTTCCTCTAGGTACACTGATTGTTCCCACAGACAGAGAACTACAAATGGGCATGGACAGAACCACTCATCTGAGTGATCAGTTTTCCTAATTTTTACAGTCTCTTCACTGGTTGAGCGGCTCAGGAAGGCTGCAGCAGCTGCAACAATTGAGCCAAAAATTCAATTAGAGACAGTCTTGACTGAAGCTGCTTGAGGTTTATTAATTTTTTTTGTAGCTTTATTTACTTACTAAAGCTACAGTGGAGAGGGCAAGCTGTTATTGTTAGAGGAATAAAGAAATCCCTTTTTTTTCTTTTTTATTTTCTTTGTCCATGTTTTTATTTTCCAAATATGAGGAAACTGAAAAGAAAAGAAAAAAACCACAGCCAAAACCTAAGTTCCCTTTATCCGTCTTTCTTTCCCAGAAGAAAGATACTTCTACAGGAAATATGTTCAGCAGAGACAAAAATCTCTTTGAGCAAAGTGAAAATAAAGAGACAAAGGAAATATTCCAGAATAATTTGAAGAAGAAACCCAAGAGAAAATACTCCTTATGGCAAGATTAGCTGGTCTTTGAAGTTGCCCGTAATGTGAAACACCATTGAAGTAGTACGCTTCAAGAATGATCTGGTAGAGATGAATGGGCTGGAAGATGTCATACATAATTTCGACTCCACATAAAAAATATTGATATTTTGATTATATGTACATGTATAAATAAGGGGGTTTATTTGTTTTTATGAGAAACATGCTCTAAAATATATTAGACAATTATAATATCAGAATGAGGGGAAATACAGAAAATAATAGAGATTTATAGAGTTCTTCGCTATATTTTTAAACCAAAGATTCTCGTTTAGCACCTGTGGTTGCTCATTCTGAGTCATACATAACCAAGTCTTTCAAACCCCTTTTCTGGACCTTGCAATAGCTGAATGAAAACTTAAAGTAACTGGGAAGTCATGGGTGGGTTTAATAAGCAGAATTTATTTTTTTATTATTGTGTTTAGACATTTCCCATATTCTGAATTATTTTCTCCTGCTTGTTTGTAAAAATGATATATTTGCTTATTGATCTATTGTCTCAAGGTTTGTCTATCACAAGCCTATTCAGTCACAGAGACATTCAGGATAGATACATGCTTAAAACCACTTATGTACATAAATTGATAAGAGCTGACTGTGTTTTATTTATTTATTTATCTGTCTATTTTTGATTCCAGCTTTTTGATCCTGAATTGGGATGAGTCAAAACCTCTTGTAACAGTGCTTTGTTTGTAGGACTTTGATTTTAGTGTATCCTTCAGATATACAGACCATGTTTCATTATAAAGGGAATCAAGCAAAGAGCTGTGTAGAAAGTTGACTTTCAACAGCATTGTAAATCAGGTACAGATGTCTATCAGATTTTTTAATATAAGCACAGAAAGACTCATAACGCATAGATCTTTCCGAGTTGTATCCCCCACCTTCCAGAACCTCATGCCATAACTGTGTATACAGCATTGAGATCTCCAAGATCGTGATTGCAGCTCTTACGTCTAAAGCAATTAAAATCGTCTCATCTCGCATCATACCCCACATGCATGTCTTGTTATGGGTCTATACACTATCTAAAATTAGAAAATCTACTTCATTTCACCTCTGGCATGCCATGTAATTAGGAACTTTCAGTAAAAAAAGTTAATGCATACCTAGTAAGAAAGTTCTTGTGTTGAGAATGATGAGTGTGTGAGCACTGGAGATGTTATGACTCTGACAGTCTTTTCTGGATTTTGATTTTAAATGGTAACTGATGTGGTTGGTGAACATACTGTCTGCCTCACCATGTCTGGGTTTGCTTGGGTTTTTTTGTATATTGCAATAGTTTTATTTTATAATTACTTATTCTTTTAAAACACATTTCTTCTTAGATCAGAGTTGTATTCCCTTGGCATTTCAACCTAAAGGTTTATTTCTTAAAATTAGGGCAAGGTAAGGGTTCCCACAAGTGTAGTGTAGTGTCAGATATCATGTTAAGATTTCATAAACAATTACATACAATTTCTGTATGTATAATGAATAATCCAGACTTATGGCTGAGTTGTAAGAAGGTAGTCAATTCATGATTTCAAGGTGATCCTGTATTATTTCCTTGACAGTGAAGGACAAATGGTTTTATTTGTTATTAATGGATGCAACAGTGTTAATGTCCACTGATAAGACTAAAAGGATAATGTAGTGGCATGCCAAAGAAAGGCACAGTGTAAACTGAATATGAAAAATATTTCTGCAATGTGAACAGACTCTTTTCATAAAGCCATATATCAGAAGGTAGATGTTTGTTTCTGTACCAGATTAGCATGGATCCATATTCTACATAAACTAATTGATATATTTCAGTTTAATTGGCATCCAGACAACAGAGATAGAGAGTGCCTTTCTGGAAATTGTTGGTAGTCTCATATCTAAATGACCTTCAGTCTCAAACAGACGTTCTGCAAATATGATGTGAATTTATTGTGGTCTTCAGCATTTATTCAAAGAGACACAGTGAACAACAAAGTCAAAAGAAATAAGGCTATCCATCATCCCCACATAGGCAAAGAAAAAAAACCCAACCTAATTCTGTAACTGGTACTTCATTACTGCTTTGGTTTGCAAATTCATTAATATGAAGCATATTTTTAAATAATCACATGATTTTGAAATAATAAACAGGATCCATAGTAATCATATTCCAGTGTCAGTTTTTAAAGTCTTATTAGAATTAGGAAAATACAATCTGGAAAAAAGACCCTCCCTCCAAAAAAAAAATCCCTCTTCAAAAACCCCATATGTACTCCTCACTTATGAAACTAATTCCCGTAAGTATACTTGCATTTTTTTTTCCCCAGTAATTTTGCATATGATTTTGTCCCTGGATCCTGCAAATACTTGTACTCAGCTTCATATAAGCTGGACCATAGAGTTATGTTGAAATTCCTGAGCGACTGTATGCCATCCAAGAAACCAGCATGAAAGCTAGGGTAATACATAATGTTTGTTTCTTCCTAATCGTGAAAATTAATTCATGTTTGCCATTTGCTGTTCTCATTATAAGCTTTGTCATGAAAACAAGTCATGGAATTGGAATGTAGGTTTTACTGATGTAGCTTTCAGTACGGAACCATAAAACTTCACCTTCTTATATCTTCTGTAGAGCTCATTCTCTCTGTTTTCCTCAGCTGGATCTGCTTATCTCAAAGCTGTTGAGCTTTGTCTGACTATTGTCTATAGTTCTTGTTTTCAGTGGTTTCTTTTGACTAACTAAGCATCTACTGGCTCACTTGCTGATTACTACTTAATAAGCAGACCTTATGAAGAGCTAAAAAAAAAAAAAAGTTCTGAAAGAACTAATTGCCTGTGTATGTGTTCTCATCGTAAGGGGTTTATAGGAGGGAGACTAAGAAAAAATACACAGTAACATCATTTCTTACCTGAAATTGTGACAGCAACTTATCAATGCTTACCAGTCAACCACCTCCAGAGAAGTCTAGTTCCAAAAACAATGTAAGTTAGCTTGGGAGGCTCATTCTAAAATTGGAAAGACTCATTTTTGTATGCATCTTCAGTCATTATTTCTGCCATTTGCATCATTTTAAGAGCGTGGTTAGATCTTTTCACTGTTGAATGTCTATGCAACAATGTATGGATTATTGTGTAGTGACAGATTACTTTATCATGCATTTTAAGCAGTTCTCGTGTAATCTCCTTAGCAGCCATGGGGCCATATGTTTGTGTAATTGCCTCTAAGCATTAGGGATAGCTGAGGTTTTGCCTCCAAAGGATTTAGATAAAACAAATTCTCAGCAAAGCTCTATAGATGATAAAGCATTAAAACATAAATGCAAATACATGATCATTAAGGAGCTAAACATGGATCTGTTCAGTTAATGTAAAAAACCTGTAAGAAATGGATATTGCATATGTTAATAAAATGTTAGCTTAGAATCTTTATATATAAGAAGTCAGATATCTCCCACAATAGTCTTGCTAACTTGAGGGGGATATTATGATTTTTTTTTTTTTTTTTAAAGCAGAACATTTACTTCAGGATTGCTTCTATATTTTTCTTTCTCTTCAAGGATCTAATTTTAAAAATATGGCAAGTAGAGCCTGAAGGCATCACAGGAAATAATTTCACCCTTCCCCAACTCCAAAGCAGGACTAGCTGTCCTCAGACCTTCCATGTTCGTGCATATCTTTTAATGCTTCTTGTTAATATTTTCATCTAATACATTAGATGGCTTGATTAGTTGTTTTCGAGGAGAAGACATAGATCACTGAACACTCTGACTGACTAACTCTTCCTGGGCAGGTGAATTGGGGCTCAGATTGAAGTAGTCATGCTGAATCTAGGGGAAACGAGCTTGCCCTTGTGTGCTGCAGTGAAGAACTATAGTTCTAAGAGGTTACATTTATTTCCCACAGGTCATTTTTTACTAATTTTCTGATTTACTGCACTGTCCTTCCTTGAAGTCCATTGTTTTTTATTTTGTTATGCTTCTCTCCCCTTACTAAAAGTTGTGTTTTGTGTTATTTCATACTCATTCTCACTCACTGCATTCCACATTCTCTTTCTTACTAGAGAGACTTTAGATTTGAAGCAATTCTCTTACAGTTTTTTTCATGTTTTTTACATTAAAATTGTTATCAATAAAATATAAGAAATGTCTGGGCTGTCCTGTATTCCCTTTCTTGTTGCTATCTGGGCAGTTAAAATCTTCTTTATCCCCCAAATTCTGTGCTTTAAATGATTCTGACCATTTCTCACAATCACAGATCACAGCATTGTAACAACTAGACAGTTTTCAAACAGTTTCCCTACATATTTTGAACCACAAAGTAAACATGCATCTTTTATTTTTAATGAAAATCTTTTCTCCCATTTCTGTCCTTCATGAAAAGGTGCTGCCCTTTTGCCCTTTAAAATTAATAATCTAGTCATGTCTTTATCCTAATAAATCTGTTGGGTAAATTAAGTAACAGTTTTGATGACAAATTTACTTTTTCATCTCCTTCTGTTTATTTCCCAATTTGTTTTGTGTTAGTATATGGTTCTGATTCGTTTTGCATTAATATACAGATATATAAAATTTAAGTAAATTAATTCACCATGTTGCTTCTTATTGCAAATAAACCTGTCTCCTCATTTTTAAATCCTTATATAGATTCATTTTGTTTGTGCTTCCCTGTGAGTTTTTCTCAATGGTTCTGGTCCTGATTACACCAAATGTATGCCTGAAGAAGCTCTTCTGCCTCCCTGAAACTTCCTTACTTGCTTTGCCTGTTTCCCAGCCGACAGAATTTTCCAGAATGAAAAAATCAAAAAAAACAGTGAAATCTGAAAGCTGGCTGAGAAGTTTCAAGCCTAAATTTACTAAAGTGCTGCAATGGATTTAGGAGTCCCACTGTAGTTTAAAGCTCAGTAGGGTTGGGGGACTGAACTTTCCACTGTGTCAGAAAAAATCACAATGATATCATTACTCTTGGCAAGATTTTAATGTAATTCAGCAGTCAAATATTTTTTGTAGTGATTTTATATGACTGAAAGTGCGTATTTGCTGTAACGATTGGTGGGGCTCATGAAAGTGCTCTTTTTTCCTTACACAGGTATAGGAGAAGGCTCTGATAGGCAGCAACTAGAACATTTATCTGAGGAAAAGTCGAAGCACTGGGTCTGCATTGCTGGGTGTCCAGATGACAAATAACAAGCTTCTGAAATCTTGTTTCTGAACAAGATTTGCAAGAGAAGGAAAATTACGTTCTTTCTAAATGTCTCTATTGCCTGCAGGTGCCCAGGTACTGTCAGCAGGGGGGCTGAAGGGGTGGCCTCTGTGAGGAGAGGCCAGGGGCTGCCAGTTCCAACCATCTCCAACAGACCCCACCACAGGACACAGCTAAGCCATCAACCACAAGTGGGGTGCCTCTGGGAAAGTATATGTAAAGAAGGGCAAAAAAAGCCATTGGACAGAGTGTTGGGGGGGGGGAAACAAAATAAGAGTGAGAAACGACAGAGGGAACACCAAGATGGGAGAAGAAGGAGGAATAAGAAGAGGTGCACCATAGCACTGAAGCAGATATTCCCTGCAGCCACGGGAGGACCCCACAGTGGGGAAAACTTTTTTCCTGAAGGACTGCAGCCCATGGAGAGGACCATGCTGGAGCAGGGGAAAAGTGGAGGAGGGAGCAGCAGAGAGAAACCATTATGGAGTGACTATAACCTCTCCCATTCCCCCTACGCCGCTCAGATATGGGACAGAGGAGTCAGGAGTGAAGGATTGAAGTTGACCATGGGAAAGAGGGGAGGAAAGGTGTTATTTAAATGTTTATCTTCCTGTTTTTCACTACCCAAATCTATTGTAATTGGCAATAAACTAATTTTCCCCAAGTCAAATCTGTTAGGCCCACAATGATAGTTGGTAAGCTGTCTCCCTGTCCATCTCATCCCATGAGCTTCTCATCCTATTCTCTGCCCCTGTCCCACTGAAGAGGGGGAGTGCATAAGCGACTGGATGGGCATTTGGCTATTTGCCAAGGTTAACTCACCACCACATCATCTGTATTTTCAATAGAAGATTCCCCTTCACTATAACTTGCTGTTTTGTAAAGCTTTTCTGGGCTATTACTTAGATGCCATGTTGCTTTACTAAACTGTCGGCACATTAGTGATGAGTGAAATGATGTCTTATAATATATAGAAGCTATTTCATGGACAAACAAGTTAGGTCATTTAGTCCACTTTCGTCTGCGTAAGTGCTTCCTAGTCCTTTTGTGGACAGAAAGGGACTGTTTAGCCTTCCATCTTTTCATGACTTTCAGAGTTGCTGCCATGTTTTCCTTAGAGATGTAGGTAAAAGTTTCCTTTGTTATGACCACTGAGCAATGCTAGTGGCCAAAAGTTCAAAATCATGTAATTATTAAGTAAAATAAAATAGAAATTAAATATTAAGAAGAGAAAAAGATCATATGTTTTAAAATTTGCCAGCTTAATGTTCAATCCATAATAAAATTCTGAAAGATGGCAAAACAAGTATAAATGTGTTTTTGTCTTGCTCCTATCCTGGACAGTCTTTCTTCCATTTATTTTTTTAAACTTAGACATCACCCTAACAGAAAGACAAATTTTGTTTCCTTCCCTTTTAAGTATTCTATTTATTTTAAATGAAAGTATAGTTACTACTTTGGATCATGTTACTTATCCTTCATTTGTAGGTCCCTTTTAGTATCTTACCCTAGCAACAGTCATGTGGAAGTCAGACAACCCAGTTAATAGCAAGTGTCCAGGTTATAGAAAAGTAAATGGTTTATTGCTGATTCTGCTTCTGACCTGACAGTTATACAAAACAACAACTTTTGTACAGACTAATTTGGGCTAACTCTACAAAGGATCTTAGGCCAGCCTGGATGTTTCAGCCTGTAGCTTGTGCATGCCTGGATAGTGGAGTGGAAATCACAGCTTAGGGTCGGATACCCAAGTGATCTTCTAGACTGAGGGTGCAAATAATTGCTTCACGGATCTATACCTCAAACATTTCTTTTAAAACTCAGGAGGAGGAGAGTACCAAGGTCTATCTTCTTAGAGAAGAATCTAAAAAATTAGGTCCCTACTCCAATAATAATACCTATGCTCTACTCTGTGCTTTGCCTGGCTCTTCCTGTCACTTCCTATCTCTTCTACCATCTATTAAAGAAATGCTCAAATCAATAGATGAGAGGAAAGGGGAGGGTCAGGCTCTCAAGCAGTTGTTGGGGCTTTGCTTGAAGAAGTCCTTCAGCTGGGCATTATCTATGCAGAGACTTGGGACTGGGCTTGGCAATTTCATAGTTTGTCAGAATAACTGGGAAAAATTGCAATTGGAGTTGTTCCCCTGTCAGGCTCCACTGCCTGCTTACCTTTGTGTCTCATTATGCCTTAAATGAACTATTGCTGATGTCTGATTCATTCCTTCCAGAGAAATGCTGCAGATGGTATGGCTAGGAACAGCATATTCCTGTGTGAGATGTGAGGTAGTGTGGTTTGAGAAGATGCTCTTCCACAGGGTGGGTTTTGTTACCCCCTAGAAAGAAATTCAACTTTCACACGTAAAAGAGAGGGAAAAGGTGATGTTGTAAAGGGAAGAGACACCTACAAGGAAGATAAATGTTTTTAAAGGAACAAGGTGCCTAACTGGATAAGTGACATATAGGAGACTGTATTTTCCATCAGGCAGTCTGAAAAAAAATTATAAAAGGAGGGGTGAAAGAAGGGACAAAAACCTAAGTCTAATTTAGTTAAACCAATGCAAAACTGCATGAAGAAACTCTTTTTGTGTTTTGTTTTATATTAGCTTGCTTACATAATTTTTTACTGTGGTTTCTCTGATCCGTGGTTTCAAATATACTGTTTAGCTGAAACCAGTGCAAATTTGAGCAGAAAGAGGGCTTAGAATAATGTAACTTTTTTCAGCTGTCCTACTTAATTAACGACGTATCTGCAAGTTTATGGAGACAGCTCTTCCAGTGTATGATATCCTGCATAACTCCATGAGAAGTCTGAGGAGTGATATTGATTTACAACAGCAAAGGACATAATTCATCAGTTTTGCTACAGTGGCTAGAAATAAAAGGAAAAATATTCAATCTTATTCTAAAATGATGTGTCACAATATTTTTTTCAAAAACAGGAAATGCAAAAAGCAGCAGAATAAAAAAAAAAAACAAAACAACAATGTTTACTGTTATTGTTAACCACAATATGTCAGGATTATCATTTGCTTTTAAAAATCCAGTTTAACATAAGGAACATTCAAGACTTGACTGCAACTGAAAATTTGAAATACGGTCAGTGAGACAGGAATGTAGGACTCCGTATCTCATGCATCATCAGCAGACAGCAACTGATGTTTTATAGCGTGCACATTTGCATAGGATTGTTGAACTTGAACATGCCAGGAGTTTTTCTTATGCCGTTTAGAGTCCTGACTTTAGCAGTACAGTACATAAAACTAACACTAGTGGAAAAGTGATAGCTGTTATAATGCTTGTGAACATCTGCTCAGCTTTATGTTCTCTGGGCTCTTACAAAGTCTTGCATCCAATCACATTCTCAAAGAAGAAAAAGCATTTATACATATGAAAGTATACCAACCTGATGTGGTTTTCTGTGCCCGATTTTTTTTTTTCTTAAAGTCATTTAATTTTAAAGCAGTATTAGTATTATATATTTTTCCTCTTTGTGTGTGTTTAAAGAAATTATAATTTACATGAGAAAAAAAAGTATTTAATTGAATTTTGGCATGTTGCATCATAGTGTTTTGAGTGATGTAATGCATCACTGAGGCAGAACATAGACTGATGTCTCTACAATGTGTCAGAAATAATAATAATAATAACAAATATCTTAAATGTCTGAAATGCCTGAATACAGGTTTGCCCACCACGTAGCATCATCTAGTTTTATAACAGGTTTTGTCTTTGCTCCAGCTCTTGTAGAATCTAAAAGTAGAGAGAGTTCATGTTTAGAATTTGTATTGCTGCAAGTCATACTTTTAAAATGGTTTCTTTGTGTGCTTTTTATAAACATGACATGCTGGAGTCTAATATCTCAAAAGAAATCACTTCCAGGTTTGAGATAATGAAATAACATCATAATTCAGTAATAAACTTTTTCAAAGGCAAAGGCAGTAGTCTGGAAACCTTTAGTATCTTCTACTAAATCATTACTGAATCATATTTAAGCTGTCATGTTTGTCTTACCTGTCTTAATCTTGACCGGTGAGTTTTCTCACTTCTGCCCTTGTGATTCTCTCCCCCATCTCGCTGGTAGGGGAGTGAGCGAGAGGCTGGGTGGGGCTCAGCTGCCAGGTGGGGTCAACCCACCCCACAGTGTCTGTCTTCCCTCCCCTTTCCTTCTCTGAAAATGTGGTGTTCTTCACAGGGGCGACCCATTCACAGCCCATTTCTGCTGTCTTTATCATTCATACCTGTAAGTCACCACTGCACCTTTCCATTAGGTCACAAAGTGACTTCTTTTCTTTGAAAATATAGAGGTTGAATTAACTAAATTTGTGACTAATTCTCCCGTGCTGAGATTTATTCTCTTATGACCAGGATTATAATCTCATGACATCATTGCAAAGGGTGGAGATGGCACCATTTCCATTACTAGTGACTGTATAACATATATATCTTCCCAAGTTTTTTTTACTCTCCTTATCCCATTCATTTTATTACGCAGTATCTGAGCAGTAAAAGTAATTGATTATATTATCACACGTTTGATACTCTGTGGTATGCAGTGAGAGGTTATAACCTTGTAATGATGTTTCAGTTTAAGGCACTTTGGAGATCAATGCCTGCAGTGAAAGGGGTTTTGGCCAGGACTTCTTTGCAAAGAGATTATTTTTTTTCTTTTTTTTTTTTTTTTAACCTAGTTTGTGCTTTTATATCCCTAAGTTGAAACAGGACTTTCTGTGTAAATCCAGAACAGATTTAAAAATTCCATATTGAGGACCTACTAATAATTCATGCTTGAAAATAGAGGTTGAGGTAGAATCCTAGTTTAGGAAAGATCCCACAGTGCCTCATATAATGGCACTAATGGATAATTTCAAAATTATGCTGTTCTTGCTAGCAAAAGACATAATTTAACCAAAAAAAAAAAAAAAAAAAAAGGAGGGGGCAGGAAAAATTTGTACTTTCTAACTTATTTAGTTATTCTTAGGTTTTATTGTTACATTGCATGGAAGAGCAACTGCTATACACTGAAGACAGAACCTGTAGTACATCACAAAATATCTGACCACATTTCATGCAAGATGTAACCTTATTCATGATGAGGCTGTTTGTCTCTCTTTCACAATAAAAAGAGGTTTTATTACATGAAAACAATGTGAAAATGATGTTAAAAAGAGACTGTAAAGAAAAAAAAGATGTGGAATTGTTTGTGAGTTGGGATTTCATTTGGAAATGTTACCTTTATTTTGGACAATAATGTTTGTGGTGTATAGTGGTGCCTAAATAGATTATATAATAATTTATTGGTTTTTAAAACTCCACAATAACCTTACTTATGTCTGTTTTGTATCTTAAAAACATGCTTATTCTCTAAATATCACCCACCTTGATGTTTATCATTTATAAACAAGGAAAAAGGTCTCATGGGTATGAGAAGAACGATTATTTTGTAAAGACCACTATGGAAAAGGACTAGTAGAAACTAACGGTATATTTTGGGAATATTGCCTTGTCATGTAGAACATTAGCATTAAACATTTGATGTTTGTTTAAGAGAAATGTACTCCGAATAGAAGATTCAATATACCATGTATGTAGTACCGAGTAGCAGAGAACAGTAAGAGACTTACTGAGCAGACCTACTAAGTACAAAATTTCTGTAACTTTTTAGCAATTTGAATACTGCTATTGCTTGCTTGAAACTTTTGCCCAGCAACTAAAAGGTTAATAGTCTTTTTGTTACTCATATTTGTATTACATCGAATGGCCTGGTTGTTCTGTACTCTTATTAGCTAAGATGCGTGGGAGATGGTCAAAGGATGGTATACTGGTGTAACAAATGCACACGTGTTTAATTAGGTGGAGCTGGACTGAGCAGTAGACTGAGAACTGACCGTAAGGTGATGTGCTGCATATTGGTACTTTCCAAACTGGTTGGCTTGCAAAGCAATATGAACAATACTTTAATATTTTAAAATATCTGTATTGTACTGCAATGAAGTGAATGTTTGTGAGTGTAGGCAGCCCAATGTAAATAAGCATGCAGACTCACACTGTATTAACCCTGTGTGAGTGTTTAGGGCTGAATTTCCCAAGTCCAACACTAGACTAAATTCCTTCTTTGAAATCAAAGTGAGGGAATGGTTTTCTGCATGGTGTTGGGCTAAATACTTGTGTTTTGGCACTCTAAGACCTCATACAGCTATGATTTTATTATTTCCTGTGAACACCATAAACTTACTTTGAGTACTACAGCATGTTAGTTATAATTTCAATGAAGAAGCAGCACAGGAGTAAAAAAATAGCTGTCGGGGTAACTTCACAGATTAGTAATTTATGAACCTACTATCTTCTAATGGTCTCCTGAAGAAGTTAACTCTTGCCATACAAAAATAATAACAAAGTCAAAATGAGAATCATTGAAGCAATGAAGATATTTTAATGAACGACACTATAGTCTCCACTTATGTTTGTACTCCTCTGGAGGCAACATAGAGAGTTCTTTCAGAGATATTCTATTCATATTGACCACAAATTTAGACAAATACATGAAACACTTGGTCAAGTGAAGACTGGTGTGTATTGGGAAATGCAGTTAATTTTTACATATTTTCTGGTAGTTGTCATCTTGTGTTAACACCTAAGTAAATTTAGGGAAAATGTTACACAGCATCAGCATTTGTGTCAAGAATGGAAAATTTTGATTTGGTAGTTGTTAGGTATATATAGAGCTGAGGTTCCTCTCCTCAGCTGATTCCTGTGGTACTGCTTGTTCTATAAAGCTTTTATAGAGCTAATTCCTGAAGATTTGTCCATAGATACAGATAATTACAGCAGCTACACCTTTTTCTGGTGGGCAATGTTCGTGTTGATTTATTTGTGATTGTCTACGGAGAAACAGTATTTGGCATATCCTATAGGACTGAGGAAGGATATCTTCAGGCTGAGGGGTAGTTTGTCTAAGAAACTGGGAACAAAAAGCTTCAATGCTTGAAAGAGCAGCCCTAAAAATAAAATGAGTGGATTGTCAGGAGAGAGGCAGAGAGCACAGGTTCATGGGGTTTTTCTGTATCGGGGGGGGGGGGGGGGGGGGAAGACTGCCACCGTAAGGTCTATCTTTTTAACTTTCAAGGGAAAATGTCAAGCTCAAGTTAGATAGTAAGCATAAATGCTAACCATTAACTGGTTTGTTTCTGATTGTGGTATTCCTAAGTAGGTGTCAAATCCATTGGGATTTGCTGTAGAATGATAGTTGGTATGTACTGTAACCAAGAGAATCAGGGTAAACCTGTAGCGATTCATGACAGTCTCTTAGAAGAGGAACTTTGGAAGAGTATTTGTGAGAGATGGAGATAATTCAGAGAGATAACACTGGAAAGTTAACAATAGTGTTTTATTCACACGCTACACTCACATTTCATATTTCTGATGCTACCGGGTTATAAACTAGGAATCATGTGGTTTATTTTCTTGGATGTATAATTTGACTTTTATCAATTAATTCCTTTGAAAAAAATAGAGATTAAAATGCTTATTCAAACAGTGCATTCATGAAATTACTGGGCCTCATCCATCATGGTTCTTACTGTGAGTTATAGCTGAATCTTCAAGTCAAGCTTTTATCTTTACTGCTGTGACCTAAATAGCTTGCTGCAATTTCAGATTGCCTTTTTCAAGGCTATTGTAGTTGTATCTCTGTGCCCCTATAGACCACACTTCTATTGCCTCCCTTCCCTACTGATTGACCTTCACATAATGTAGTTCAATAGAGATTAGAATTTGCCTGGGGACTTTATTTTGCTATTACTCAGTTTCCTTTATAAAAGAACTCTGTTTTTTGGGGGAGATTAAATTCCTTCCCACTGATTTCTCTCTCAGTTAACTTCTTGTTCTAGATAGCAAGATCCCACTCACCTTACAGGCTATTTTAGTGACATGTCAGATTCAAATGACCCCTTGCATTATTATTTACAGGTATGTCCTCGTTCAAGTTTTGGTTGATGACTGTAATCTAGTACAAACCTTTACTATGCAAATGAAGTGAGTTGACAGTGGTGCATGTCTTCAATATCACAGGAATTTTATTCATAAACATAAACATAAATCTTTCATGGTTGCCATTAAAGGCAATAGCATTCATATTTTTCCTTTTTTTTTTTTTTTTTGAGACAGCTAGCTCGATGGTAAAATGCTTGTCTCAGTCATTCTTCTGTCTTCTTGAGCATCTAGGTGTTGCTCTGAGTTAAGACTGTACCTTTTTCTTGGAGATTTTCACCCATGGTTTGTAACTCTGCTACAGTCTTTCTGCGTTTCACTGTGCTGCAATAGTTCTGTCACAGTGAGAATATTATTGTTTTGTCTTGCTTATTGTCACTTGTAGTGTTGCTGGTCTTCATTTTCATTTTGATTGTTCCACTGATTAGGAAATTACTTATCTTTAGGTGAGGGAATGATGCTCTGTAGATATTGATTATGGGTCATTTGGGTTTTCTGTTTCATTGCTTTGGAGGGAGTACTTGCTGTTTTGCGGAAGATGGCAGTAAAAGCTGGGTGCTCTTTTCCATATATTGAGTACTGAGGAAATTTGGCTGATCATTTTTTTGCAGCAAACACTGCTACTGTTCTTTAGCAAAGAATTATGATGCTGTTTGCCAGCCTTACATATGAAGCACAATTCTCATTGTTCAATGGGAATTTGTACTTTCTGCTTTGCTCTTTTTCTTTCACTGCTGCTGTACTTGGAAGAACAGATCACTGAAGGTTTCTGACTCAGACTTTCTCCCATATACAAATTGAAAATCAAGAATGTAATAGTGATGTAGGGAACAAAGTCTTAGAAAGAGTCTTGAAAAATGTGTTTGTGACAGTTTCAAAAATTCAAAATGTATTCCCTAGTTTATCTAGAAACATATGCTGTGTTCTAATTTTTGTGCTTTTTTTAAACAGCCAGCCATGATTAAAAAATTATCCTGTATTTTTAACAGCAGTTATCCTCATAAAAAGGGCTATAATTGAAACCCATTTTCTCTGCAATGCTAGTACACATATGTATGGTTGTGATGGAGTTAATTTTCTTCATAGCAGCCCATATGGTGCTGTGTTTCAGATTTGTGACCAAAACAGTGTTGATTGCACACCAGTGTTCTGGCTATTGCTGAACAGTGCTTGTGCAGCATCAAGGTGTTCTCTGTTACTCACTCTGCCCCACTCCCAGGGAGTAGGCTGTGGGGACAAGAGGTTCGGAGGGGATATAACCTGGGCAACTGACCCAAAGTGACCAAAGAGATATTCCATGCCACACAACATCATGCTCAGCAATACAAATTGATGGGGGGAGGCTGGTCTGGGAGGTAGCCATTGCTCAGAGGCTGGTTGGGCATCAGTCTTTTTGTGGGAGATGGTGAGAGATTGCTTTTGCATCTCTTGCTTTTCCCCCCGCCTTTTTTCTTCACTCATTAAACGGTCTGTATCTCAACCAACCAATTCTCTCACTTTTGCTCTTCCTATTCTCTCCCTCCTGTCCCAATGGAGGGGAGAAGTGAGTGAGCAGCTCTCTTGTGCTTAGCAGCTGTGTGGTGCTTAGCTGCTGGCTGGGGTCAACACATCACACTACCCAAGGCTTTTTCCAGTTATCCAGCCTAACTGAATGAGTTTTGGAACAAATAGCCGGGGGGGGGGGGTTGGGGGAGAAGAAAAATAAGATTTAACTGGGGCCTAAGAAGCATGCAGTCCTCATGGAGTTCCTCAGAGCAGTGCTGAATTATCCACTGTCTTGACTTTCAAAGGTAAAATAGTCATTTGCCCGTTGCTTCTTTTTAAACATCCAAATGATCCGACATCAGTTAGCGTTTACTGTTAAGAAAATATTGTCTTCCTGGTACCTGCTGCTTCTGAAATGTCATTGATAGAAAAGCAAAATTCTGGTGTCCTAAAAAACAACAGTGAAAGTAAGAATTGTGGAACTAGTGATTTTTAAAGGTCTGATTCACTTTTTGCTTACCAATAACCATATATTTTTCATCATTAATTATTTTTCCTTATATGTCCATAATAATAATATTCATGTCTTTTATTTTTGTGGTACAATTTCAAACTATTTTTAATGCATAGTAGCAACATTAACATGATAGAGATACAAGAAATTAAATAAAATCATCTTACCTTCAGTAAGACATGTATATGCAATAATTAATAAAATGGAAAATATTTACCTCCCAAGCCTATGTTCAAGCACTTATAACTAACCTTTTCAAAAGCATTGGCATAGACTGTCCTAGGTACAAGTACAAAGTCATTCCTGCTCATTCACCTTTTGCCTGGAAATTAATTCTGTAGTTTATGTAAAACTGAGGAAAAAGGCTTTCAGTTATTTTCTAGTGAGTGTTCGATTATTTACAGAAGTTTCATTATGCTGCTGATCAGACACAACTTATCACTAATTGAGATGGACCTTAATCATGCTTGGCTCTGAGTGATTTCTGAACATAGATTAACATGGATAAAATATCTACTGAAACATTGTTAGAATGGAAGAATAGAGAAAGCTTCATCATAGCCAAAATAATTTCAATATATGATAGAGTATCAGATAAGGTTAAAGGAAGCTTCATACTATGTCTGTAAACAATTGATGACTAATGCTGATGGCAGAAAGGAAGAGAGTCTTTCTTTCCAGCAACAACTGTTTCTAAAGCAGGTATTTTTCATAGTTACAGTAAGAAGATAATACAGAATATCTTATTTAATATATGTATTTTATTACAGAAAATGGATTCTACATAAAATGAGATGTGAAGAAATAGATTTTAAAATATGAAATTAAAAAAAAGGTGAAAATAGAAGAATTTGCATGATCTGAGGTTCTTGGAATTTTTGAAAGCTGAATCCCTGACAGGAGACCAGATGGTGATTGAAATCTAGAATGAGAGAATCTACAGGGTGTCTTCTAGAAAACCCAGAATTAATCCCATGCAAAACACCTGAAATTAGTCAGGCAAAGTAATCCAATCTTGCCCTCCCCTGTTCTGCAACTTGTGATGTGATCTGGTTCTAGGAGTATAAGCAATAATCCAGCAGCAGGGATATAAAGCCCAAAAGCACAGATGCTGCAAGTCAAGAGTGAAAAAATTAACATGTGGCAAACAATAAAGCAGAAAATCCAACCAAGGCTCACTGTGTGCGGTGCCTGTGCGCTAACCCAGTGTTGTTACTTGAGATAAGTCTCTTCATGACAGCCCACGCTGTTCAATGCCAGAAGCATTTTGTGTGGTGTAACTAGCCTTCTTTCTCAGACATTATGATGATCATTAACAACTAATATTAGCAGAGATAAAACATACATAATGATCTTACCAATTGAATTGAATATTCAGTGATGTTCAGAGGGGCCTTTTGCAGTTGCATACAGTGTTGCTCTGGTTGGATGTGTCAGCATCACTAACGCAAAGATGGTAGGTTCTGCCTGTTTTTTCCTACTGCTTGAGACAATACAATAGAAATTATATACAATTATGAAACAGATCTTCCATATAAGATCTTTTTTTTTTCAGCCGTGATTGTTTCTTTTTATTTTTCTTCAGTTGGTGTAAATTAAGCTGTGTAAATTCAGCAGTTTAAAAAAAAAAAAGCTCATTTAAAGAGAACTCTTTTGTCCTGTACCTTCAGTGGGAAACATCACCTGCTTCCCACCTTTGGGAAGCATTTTTCTTTCCCCAGATCAGTGTTTTCTGACATATCCAACAAGCTGTAATGGTTTCCTTATTGTTGCCATTAATCTGGTACTTTTAAAATATTTCTTGTTCTTCTGCTATGTTTGTTTTTTCTTTGTTTTATCCCAAATTCTTCTTTATCTTCTTTATCTTTTTAACATTTACACCCTAAGAATCAACTTTCTATTGACCCAATTTGTTGCCAAAATGTTGCAGAGTTTAGTGAGTGGTCTTTTTCACTCAAGAAGATTTCAGACAGAAAACTGCAGCAGGCTGAGATAGCTGAAGGCTAAGCTGATGCCTAGAGCTGATGAATTCCTTCAGAACAATGAATGCCAACATCTCTGCTTAAAACTGAAATGCATGCAACAAATTACTGCAGCTTTACTAACTGGTGATCATGCAGATTCACATTCCCCAAGGCAGATGAGAAATCTGGCAATGATTTTGGTGCTAACTTACTGTTTGTTGAAAAAAATAAAATAGTTGTTGCTTAATAGAATGTGTGTTCCTTAGCCCTTACACATCCTGCTTAGCACCCCTTACAATCTGTATGTTAAAGAATAATACAACTCTAGGAATGTACTTTTGGATGTTTAGATCCCTGTTTGATCTTTTTCCCCAGGTTGACAATAAATGACATAACTAGAGATTGATGTGGCACTACACCTACTGCAGAACAGCAATGTCATTCTCTGGTATTTTTTTTTTTTTCCAGAATTTTCATCTGCAGAAACAGTATCAGCAGCAAACATTTTTCTACCACAGCAAGAGCAGAAATTGTGTGCCACCTATTGTGTGCATCACCATGTCTTCTTAACACAGAATATTTGTTGTTGTTTTTTTTCAAATGCCTGTCATAACTTTTAACTAGTTGATTAAATTTCCTAGGGTTGTTTGTTTGTTTTTTTTTACTTATCCTTGCATATTGCCATATTGGCTTAACTTTGTGTGTGTATAAACATACAGAAAATGGTTTGTGATTCACATAAGAGTTTTTGTGTATATGTATATACATGCATATGTACATACACAGACAAACATAGGCTGTATAGTATCACTGGGCCAATGGTAAAACGTGGAAAAGGGATATACAGAGATATGTACATATTTAGATATGTGTGTGTGTATAGATATGTGTGTGTATACTTATTTATGCATACATACAAATATTCTGATATGCAAGGGAAAATGGACCTTCCATGGCATAACCTGCAGTAAAATACGGAGTCCTGCTTGTACTACTGATACATTCAAAGTGAACAGGAAGAGGGAGGCAGCAAATGGACAATATTATCTGCAATATTCAGACAACAAACACAGCAATTCTGTGACCATAACAGCATGTAAAAGTAAATGAAATAAGATAAATGAAATGTGAGCATGAGTGCAGCAGTTCCAATTTTGTTAATTAGTCTGTATTCATGCTTCAGTGATGCTGCAATTATGCTACCTCATCCTTGCGTAGGCCTATTGTGCAAATGCTATCATTATGCTCCTAGTAGCATATAAAACAGTGCATGATATGAGCCACCTACAGAGATGTCATTACAATTGTGTCAATTCAACAGTGTGTTTCTTAAAATTTATAATTATTTGTCTTCACTGAGAAGCGATTTGTGAACCTATTACTAGTCTTTTTGAAGTTAACTTGGTAATTTCTTTTATATTATATTAAACATCTGCCACTAAAGTTTAGATAATTGTGTACACCCAGTTATAATGTTTTAAAATGAGAATCAAAGTCTGTACCTACTTTTTAATAATTGTATAGGTTTCAGGATTTTTTTTTCTAATTTCTGATAAATTATACTAGATATTTAGAGATACTAGAAGAACAAGGAAGTACTAGTTAATCTATGGCATTGTTTGCCAAATGAAGGGGTTCTTCATTGCAGTATGTTTTTACTGCAACAAGTCTTATGTATTTCAGTGGCAAAAGACCACATCCTAAAATGCTGGGGGGGAAAAAACACCAAAACCACCTTTTCTCAAGAAAGCTTGTATATTTAAAGATTGCATTTCAAATACAGGATTATTGAACTCTGAATGAAACAGTCGGCTGAGATACTCTCTCATGGGGACTGAATCCAGAATCTCTAGATGAAAATGAGTTTCTTCAGCTTGAATTACAGAGGTAGATCTGCCAGTTAACAGGCAATGGCAGTTTTAGAAATGCTTTCTTCGCCTATATGTGCCCTTTTGTTAGCATGTTGTTTCTACAACATAGAAATTAAAAGAATTATCACCATAGTCACAGTCTACATCTCTCAGCTTACCAAGGAATATGTTGTATTTCAAATCACTTTCAAATGTCAGTGCTCTTCTTGTCGGGAATAGTCAGTATTTCTTCCAGTTCAAAAGGCAGTATAACAGTTTTTTGTGAGAACGGATGTAAAGTATAAAGGGATGGGAATTTGTGATAGGCAATGCCAAGCAACTGACAGAGGGTTGGTTAGTTTATATTATAAAGTGGCTCACATTTCAGAAGCATCTTTCTGCAGATGTTCACTATCCAGTTTTGTATTTCCATCACAAATGAGGTCTAGCAAACTTTGAAATTAACCCTTTCTTCAACCTTTGCCTTATAAAATTTAGGTAGAATTTCAGTTTTATAACATGCCTGGCTAAATAGTCATTTGAGCAAAGCAATATCTGAATATTTATTCAAGCATTCAGAAGCATTTAAATGACCCCTGGATGCAGCAATTTTGGTCTGCTAACATCTAATTTAGGTCCACTTAGTTTGAAGAGCGACTCTGTTTTTATTCCTTCTTTCAAATTATTCCATTCAAAACGTGTTTTGCATGGGATCATTTGTACTCTTTGAAACAGATACATAACTGCACACAGGTATTTTGTTTAATAATTTTAATCTAATCAATTAAAAAACCCCAGGATTATCCATTAAAGCCTTAGAGAGAGGGGTCAACCCACTGCAAGAACATTGAATCGTAATTAGTGCTTCCGAAGTTTTAATCTATAAAGCAGATGTATAATCTCTCAACATCACCTAGATTCAATATATTATATGCAGTATTACAACAGTACTTGTATTAAACAGGTTTTTGTCTGCTTCTGAAGTTCAAGATGCACTTAAAACAAATACCAAAAGTTGTATAAACACATACAGGCACATATATATATTTTGTTTGTTTGTTTGTTTGTTTGTTTGTTTGTTTGTTTTTGTATTTCCATGAGCTCTCACCAGCTGCACAGCTGGTATCAAGGAAGGTGCTTCCTTGGTGCCCAGAATATTCTTTCTTCTGTCTCAAAGAAGGCTGAGGCAAACTTCTGCCCATATATGAAAAAGCTGCAGTAAATAATTTAGCATATACTGGAGTGTAAGTCTCTTTTTTTTTTTAATTTGATTGTTCTGTGTAGCTATTGATTATTTATCAAAATACAAAGATTGCTAATTATTAAAAGAAAAGGAAGTTGTCTTGGGAAAGTGAATTAATTGAAATCTTTGCAAGTTTCCCAAATGTGTCAGCCCTGATACATCTTAAAACATTGATGAATCATAGTACGAGGGAATCATCTAATCTACGCAAAACTATATAGTAATAACACAAAGCTAAGATGTGAGGATGAAAAAAAGAAAAGATATGACTAGGAGCACTCAAGAATAAATTAATCTAGAAGGAAAATGGGGGAATCTAAGGTGATAGTTTTCATACAAAATTGTTATTTTCAGTGGAATTTTTAAAGTGTGTCTTGAAGTTCATAAAGAACTGCAGCTCAGCAGAAAATTGTTCCTTTGGTGTACCACCACCTGGGACTTTCTTGTCTTAGCATTTTTTGTAATGGATGGAAAAAGACAAATATATGATACCTTTACACTTAAGTGAAGAATTCAAGAATGGGGGAAAAAGAGAAAAATCTATGAAACATGACATGAAAACATTCCAAGGATCCCCTTCCTTTTTAAAACTTGAGAAATGTCTGAATCTGATTACATTTTATTTTTGCTAAGGGTATCAACAAAGTTGAATAGGCAGACCACTGTGTACAGATACCCAAATACATTCTACTCTAAATATAGATTCTTATAGGCAATTCTTTGTACCATTTGATTTCATCTAGCTAAGTGCCAATAAGAGTAATTACTTTGCTATATTGGAACTTTATAATTGAAAATAAAAATATTTCCTTCTTAGGTCCAAAACTTTTTACAAGCACCAGAAGTAGGGAATATATTGTTTAAACTCACTTTCTAGTATTTAAGTAATCAGGGATGAACTAGTTTGTGTAATAATGTTACAAAAATGATGAATAACTTAAGTAGAAAAACACATTCAAATGTATTTAAGGTTTCATTTCTGAATCATTTTTTATTAATGATCCTTAAAAAGACACCTGGCATCATGCACAGAAAGACTTATCTGCTACCCAGATTGTAGAGTTTTGACTTTGTCTTGACTTTTAGTACTCCATAACTATTTACAAGGCCAAGAAGAAAATAGTAATTAAAGGAAATCACACAGTCTCATCTAAATTTGTTGGATATGGTTAATAAATACTAGTTCTTAGGTCTTTACTAATGTGGCCTTCCCTAAGGTTTGTGTTTACTGTACTAGAGATCTAGATTACCTTTGTGGAGACTTGCAGGGAAAAAAAAGAAAAAAAAAAGGGTGGGGCAGGCAAACTATTCTTACTTGTGTGTGAAAGAGTTTTTATTCCACATATGTAGAGTCTGGAAGAATAGGAGCAGAGTAACATGAGGTTTCAGCATGTACCAATCACACAAGCATTGTTTCTAGAACAAAAGCAACTCTCCTGTGCCATTAAAGGCAATCATGAGTAGAATGGGTGTGTATGCGCATTTGATTAAGTCTAAGAATGTACCTATATATTTATGTATAATTTAAACTATGCCACTAGGTATTAATGCATCTATCCAGCAAGATGTCTTTGGTCTGGTTTACTCTTGTGCAAGACCTCTTATCTGTTCCCTCAGATTCTCTGAAGAAACCCTATTGTCAGTCATTCTTTACATTTGGGATCTGGATTCTTTCAGTACTATGTGTATTCATAGAGCTAAAAAGCACAGCATACACGATTATTTATTACTGATTTTGAAAAAAAAAAAAAAAAGTTTTATTTTCTCATCTCCTGCATAATGAAGTATATTAATATGCATTTTTTTTCTGTTAAAACCAAAATACTAAAATGTGCTGTTTACTTGAATGTTGCTCTTTATTTCATGAAGAAAGAAGATAATGAGTCACTTGGGGAAAAATATCTAGAGATGTAGTCTGCCAGAAGATGTCTTTAAATAAACTGTAAATGTCTTTCTAAAGAAGAAATTCCAGCACCTCCAGATATGTGTGCTTGATCTGCAAATTAGATGATCAAAATGTTTCCTTATAAATTAAAAATCTATTCATTTTTTACAGATACAGGTATATGTTTCTACTGAGTCATGCCATTATATATTGCTTAACATTTCAGAGGTAAAAATTAAAAACTAATAATGAAGAGCAAATATTACATAGAGACCAATACTGTAATTTTAGTGCTATCCTAAAAAGTATCCATCACAAATTTCAGTGCTGGTTCCAGACAAAGAGATTACAGATCAAAACTGATTCTATAATGACTGGAAAAACTCGCATATTACTACTCCTTATCTCAGATTGACTTTAATTGGTACGCTAAGGCTAGTTAAAGAACCTCCGCTACTACCCAGTGCTATAGTGAAAAAAAGTACAGGACACATAATTTTTGCTTTCCCAAATAGGTTTGTAGCCAAGACAGTGGAAAAAAAACTCAGGAGAAAAACCACTCTCTTCACAGATTGTTATTTTTTTCTTTTTCAATACTGCTCAATTCATTATGGATCAATATTGACCTACATTTAAGTTCTCAACTCCATCACTCAACAGTGTGAAGCAATAGTTTCTTCTGACTTTGCCGATATAACCGTCTCTGCCACTGGCAAGTACCTTCATTAAAGAAGTTATGACTAGACAGATGATCAGAAATAATGTCAATTAGCTAATTGGACGTAACTTGTTGCAGCATAAAACACTGGCTCCTGGCTTTTTAACCTGTCAACTACACTTCACACCACCAGCAGAAATCCATCCAGAGGTTGGACTAGCCCTCCTGGTCCTAGCCTAAGAAAAATGCCAGGTCCAAATACAGTAGTGAGTAAGAAGATGAAGAAGTGAGCAGTTCCTCAGGTGGGAATAGGTGGAGTCACAGTTTGTGAAGATGGGGGATCAGGCCCTAGGTTTGGAGATCCTTGCAGAAAATCAATGCAGCTGGGGCAAATGAACAGCTACAATGGGGACCTTCATCTGCAGGATATCGCCAGGTGGCTGGAGGTGGAGAAGCTGAGGTGGGAGGCATGCCTTTATCTGAACATCTGTGTTCCCTGACACACAACTGGGACTGTGGTCATGCTAATACTCTTATTACTACCATTAACTAGGCACACTCATTTAGGAGTTCAAGTGCAGTTCCAAAGGTGAAAGTTTATAATGGATATGAAGGAATTAGACAAAGAACAGAAAGCAATTTCAACTTGATTCTCTTTCTTGAAGGTGAAGACATTAGAAACATTTATCAAGAAATTTTAATTATTTTGTCAAATAACAATAATGCTTTATATTTTCAAAGCACAAGGGAATTTTTTATGCCATTAAGTAATTGTACAGACAAATAACTGATAAACACCATTAATTATTAAATAGTCCAGTATAATCAAGAATGAAAATGGCATTTCTAATAAAATAAATGACAGGTGGTTGAAGGATATTGCGGTGATCCAAGTATTGATTGTTTGTTAAAAGATGTTTTATTAATGATAATGCTAACCAAACAGTTATGCAAAGCCCTAGAAAGACAGAGTAAATGACAATCAATATTGATAACACAAAGAAAAAATAATTGATTTTCTGCTATTACAGATTTCCTACCTTGATACAACCTTGGTTAAAGAGATACAAAAAATGTAACTATGTTATTGAAAATAGATTCTGGAGAGGAAAAAAAACCCAACATTCTATGTGTCTTTGATATAAAGTTAAAAATATAAAGAAGAAACTATTCAAAATATTCGGCTTAAGCTTGGTGGTTACATGCAAGCCACCTTTTCTACAACAAGACATCTTCTTAAAATGTATCTTCACTATATGACAACCATGAAAAAATAACTGTTCATTTCATTGGGTCAGCAAAAAAGAACCTCAGCATTTGGAGATATGTTTTAGAAAGATTTGATAAAGCTGCTTTTACAATCTTTTTGGATAAAGGCCTTAGTGGAACACATATGAGAGACATCAATTCTTGAGATAATATCTAGAGTATGCGCTTATGTACAGCAGTCTGTACACAATTTGTTTTTGAGGCAACAAAGGATGTGATTTAGTTGCAACAGAACTGATCTAAAGACAGCTTCTAGTGTTGAGTTCTCTCACTATACACATTTTTAATATATATTTGAAACCTGCACTTCAATTCATTCAATCGATCAAAGTTGGAAGCTTGCTTTGTTTCTTTATTACTCTAGCTTCATCCAGAAAAAGGGAATCCTGGTTTTGAATTAGTTTACCAGATATTTGCCACCTTCCTCCAGTTTGTCCCTTGATATATTATTTCTGTGCAGCTGATAAAGCACTAGATTTATCTTCAGCAAAAAAGATATTAAGAATAAACACTAAACAGTAATTTTATGTCATTCAAATATTTGCCTTACAAACCCCAAAAACTTAAAATTCTCCCATTTTAATGTTTATCACCACTTAACAACATCAGCATGAATTCTCTTTTGTCTGTAAAAACTTAATTGAAAATAATTAATTGAAAAATGGTAGCAAGGAAGATATTTCATAGAGTTTAATTTGAATTCCTATAAGTTAATTAAGTGCATTGATTAAATCTCAGGCTTGAACAAAATTCATATCAATAGGCTTGAATACATTCACGTGAAAGTGGATTCCTTGCAAGTAAGAGATGTGGAACTGAGCATTGTTACTGTAAGACCTGAAGGTTTCGTATTAATCAACTTTCTAAGAGGGTGTATCTCTATGAAAAAAAAAGTAAAATATTTTTGATAAATGTAATAATACTAAAGTCCTAAGGTAAAAAGAAAAAAAAAAATTGTTCATAAATCACATTAGAAGGATTTAGAATTCTGGGCAAGGAAGGAGAACAAGGAAGTTATTCATAGTGCCCTAATAGGTCCAGGTGGTTCACAACATGTAGTAAGTTCTTCCTAAAGTCTAATGAAGGAAGCTTCACATAATCATAATGTTATTTTGTCATGTACTAGTGACATGTACTGTCAGCGCAGTATTATGTAGTTATTGTCTAATTACATAAATTTTACCACTGTGATTACAACTGAAATAAATATTTTCAGGGTTAAATTTATTATTCTGCATTTGTTAAATAAAACCTATTCCATCTACAGTAAGTGCATTTGAAAATATTCTATTCCTGCTTTAAACTCTCTTATCATGTTCTTGTAAGAAACAGTCTATCACTTCTTTTTCAAATGCTAGAGTATATTTCTCTACCTTCTACTCACCCCTAAATGTTTTTCTTCTTTTGGATTTTTTCTATCATTTTGTGAAAATCTGAAAGAATTTGTCTTAGATTGTGACATGGTTAGATAAACACTAACTTGATATATGACACTAATGCAACTTAACATCATCAGTCTGTATTGCAACTGTTTTTTCTAAATTTCATCATGGTCTACTTCATAAATCAGCTCCACTGAAAGCAATTTGTTTTCCTGAAAAACAACCTCCCATTGGCCTATATTTTCTCCCATTAACCATACATTCATCTAATGCATGTCAAAGCTGCTCCCCATATGTTTTGCAAATGAGCTGCAATAGTTAAAATGTAAAATTGTAGCCCTGGGTAAGTACTCCTTGAATGACAATAGAGATGTCTCCAAGCGGAATTATGTTGGTTTTTTTTTTTTTTTAAATTCCACTACTAGTAATGGAAATACATGCTAATTCTTTAATAAAGAGTGATTGTCATGCAAAGGAACCTTTAAACTACAGAAAATAGCTTGTAAAACTTGAAACAGTAGGTATATTTCCTGTAAAATATATGTAACAATAAAAATGTTTCCACCATTTAGTGTAAGAAAGCTGCCAGATAATTGTAAATTTATAAAATTCAAGAGAAATAAAGTACCTTGAATGTACCTGTAATTTGATGTACTTTCCAAAATGATATCTCTTTCTTCCTCAGTGACTATTTCTTTGCTGTATATAATTTTTTTCTGAACTGATATCTCTATCATAAGGCATAGGCAGAAAAATCCAAAGTTTCTTCAAATCTTATGAGAAGACATATACATATAATGTATAGAAATATGATACAGAACATACAAGAATCATATGTAAGAATCCTTTACAACTATATGTATACACACACACACAGAATTATACGTGTTTCTTTAAGGGTCACTTCAAATACGTAACACAAATGTATACATCAGGCAGTATCAGCGCCGTGAGGGCACCAGCAGTCCTGTATTGCCTTAAGTGGCCTCATCTGGGACCACCTTCGTGTCCCCCTCCCAGGAACACAGGAGCCCTGTGTCAGCTTTGGCCTTACAGACAGACCTGGCTCACTCTCTGGCCTTTCACTCTCTGGCCTTTCCAGCTGGACCTACTTTGTCACTTTGCGTTTGTGTGGTGGTCACCGCGTGGCTGCGGGGCAGACCCCGCTTTCTGTCACTAACCCTTGCTCAGGTGCTGGTGGTGAGAGTAAGGCCCATGCCAGTACTGCAGCCGCCCTCATCTCCTGGCTTGCTGCAGCCCAGTCTCACTGTGGTTCTTCAATTAATACATTAATCTTATTGCATTGGGCATATAGTGATATTTGTCCTGCACAGTATTTGAATGCATAGGATATGGATATAGCTGGGTATATTCCAACCCGTGCTGAACAGGATTTAGATGTGGATTTTAATGTCTCTGTTTTCATGTTGATTTTTCCAATGTTGATAATTGGATTTTCTATTATTCCATCTTGCATAAGATTTTGAACTGAATTTCTGGGTAAAGAAAATGAAAAGGCAAAATAAGAAAATGATCTTTAACAGAAAATAAGTCTTCTCGACTTATGTCAAGACTGTTCTGAACTGGAAGTTCAGATTTTGACTATTTGAAGAACTTGTATTTCAGAAAGTTTTTCACTTAGCCCATTGGATCTCTTTAGGGACTTCACATTTTTTAGTCTTTCTCTGTGTATCTGTAGTTATTACAATGAAATTATTTCACATTTGATTCTTTTTCATGCTGGTCGTCAGACATCTCTGATGTTGTGGTGTAGAAGTCCGAAAAAAGAGTACAAGTGTGATAGATGTACAAACACCAAGGCAGCAAAAAAAGGTAGCATAAAGATTGAGAGATGTTACAGCTGCTTCTAAGTCTTTTGATATGATCTTTTTTCCTAAAGTAATTTTTGAATGATATAGGATAAAGATCAAATGTCAGGTATTAAAAGTCAAAAAACCTCATCAATTGTGTTTGTATCATTTGATTAAATACGTATTGATAAAAGGTATTTCTTTAAAGATGGCAAGCTTGATTTTGAATGAGATGATGTCCTGCACTTTTCCTAAAATAAGATGTAAACCATGGATTTAAGAATGAAATCATCATTTCATATCTTCAGTATGGTTTTATGAAATAACATTTTGTGATCATACTGTGCGTGTTTGTCTCTCCAAATGTGTTTTAACCTTCTCAGCCACTTTCTGCCAAGTAAGACAGAAAAGCATAGGTCTGAAATATGTCAAATTTCTTCAGATGTGGTGAAAATGGAACCTGACGTGTATTGAGAGAGTCTTCGGGTAGTGTCTCTAGTATAAGAAAGAGCTACATATGAACTCATACCTCTGGAACCAGTAAAGAAACCTGAAGTATTCAGCTTCAGGAGACAAATCTATACCTTCAGGTGCATATGGAGAACTTTTCTAAGCCAATTTTTGAAAACATAACTCACTAGATTGCTGCTTGATTTCCTCCATGCAGCAAACTATTTCAAGCTCCTGTAGACCCGTAAATATGTTTTTGCCATTGCTCTTGGAAGGCTGTGGCAGGTCTCAGGGGGTGGCTGGGACGTCCTTGACCTGAGCGGGGCTGATCAAGTTTTTCTTGGTGCCTTGTGGCCAAGTTGCCATTGCCCAGCCTGTCTGAGCTCCAGCTCTGTGAGTACTGCTGGGGGAAGGGGCTGACAGCCCCAGGCAGTCCCTGCTGGACAAATGGTGCTGGGGGATAGTGGGAGGCTGTGAAGCAGCTCTGATTCCTTCCCTGGGACCAAGAGGAAGGAAGCAGGTGGGGATGGGAAAGAGCCTAAAAAGAAATCCAAGCAACAGAGAAGGAAGGGACACCCACCGTGAATTCACACTGCTCCTGGTGAAGACCTCAGGATGTTGGCGAGTTACTGTGAGAGCTCCCACCTCTCTGCTTGAGGAAGACTGGCCCTGTCAACCTTGGGACCTAGAGGGACTTTAGAAGGTTGAGCACAACACCAGAGAAAATTGGTAGAGATTAGTATGTTTCTGTATGAGAATTTAAGGGTATTATTAATGAGGCTCTTCTGTAGAATTTGGACAAGTAACTGTACTATAACTGGGCTAATAATTGTTGCATTTTTATTAGATTGATAAGATCTTATCTAGATTCTTATCTACATGTGCTTATACATACCAATTTATATATATAGTTTGTTTCCTTCTTGCCCGTAACAATATATTGAGTAAAATACTTCCATTAATTGAAGGTTATAGAAGCACTTCTGATCTTAGAAAAAACAATAGTGTTGTGTCCTTTGTATCATCCCAGTGAACTAGCAAGAACTGCATATATAAAACCACAGACCCATATAGGTTCCCAAACAGGTTGGAAAGGACCTCTGGAAATAATATGCTCCAACTGTGCTTGAAGCAGGTTGCTCAGATCCTTATCCAGTCATTCTGAATGTCTCCAAGGACGGAGATTTTGCAGCCTCTCTGGACAACTTGTGCTACTGTCTGACCCCTTTTCAGACTGAAAAAAATTGTATAATGTTTAATCAGGAGTTATCATTTTTACTGAAAAAGTATGGTTTTAAATTTGTATTTTTTTTTCCCCAACCCGCTTTGGTCTGTTTGAGGATTTGGAGAGAAGGCAAGGGGATGCAAAGAGAATGAAAGAAGGTAGAACATAAGGAAATTAATACTGTTCTCTGAGCCTTTCCTCATATGCCATTTGCTCCCCTGGAGTTGCTGCAGTCTGTCTGTAGTGGGGAGCCCAAAGATGGAGACGGTACTTCAGATGCAGTCTCATAGGTTCTGAATACAGACAAAAAAAGAAAAAAAATCACATTTCTCAACCTGCTGGCTATACTCTTGCTAATACATCCCAATATGCAGCTGGTTTTCTTCCTTATAAAAGCACACCACTGACTCTTGTTCAGCTTCTTGTCCACCTAGACAAAGTCTATTTTTTTGCACAGGTGCTTTCTATTGAGTTGGTCTCCAGCCATACTGCTGCACAGGGTTAGTCTCTTCCAGATGCCAGACTTTGCATTTGGATTTGGTGAACAATGTAATATTTCTGTTAGCCTAAATCTCCATCCTACTTAATAGCAGTCCTGTCATTGAGCCCTGCCCTCCACTCTTGATTGATATTGTCTGTAGACTTCTCAGAAGTGCACTTTAACTTTTCTTCTAGGGCATTAATAAAGACATTAAATAGTATTGGCTGGAACAGCATTAATTGTTGACAGACACCACTAGTAACCAGCTGCCAGTTGGACTTTGTACCCCATCAAAACACTTTGAACATGTGGTGCAGCCAATTTTCCATCCAACTTATAGTCTACTCCAACAGTTCATATTTCACCAATTTCTCTATAAGGATGCTACAGTATACCATATCAAAAGTTTTGCTAAAGTAAGGTAAACGTCTTCCTCTGCTCTCCCCTGATCCACAGAGCCAGTCATCTCATCACAGAAAGCTGTCAGGTGGGTCAGGCACAGTTTGTCCATGCTGGCTGTTCCCAGTCGAGCCAATGGTGTCTCAAAAAGGCTTGTTAGGATTTGCATCATAACCTTCCCAGAGAATGACGTGAGACTGACCAGTCTATAGTTCTTCTTGTCCCTTGAAGATGGGTTTAATTTTCACCTTTCTCCAGACATCGAGTAAATCCCCAAATTTCCATGATCTTTCAAAGACAATAAAGAGAACTGCCTTGCAATAACATTGCCCAGCTCCCCCACCACTCTCAGATGCATCCCGTCTGGTCCCGGGCTTATGCATGTCCAATTTGCTTAAGTGGTCCCTACCTCTACCTTCTTTCACAGTAGCTAATGCTTCATTTGTATGACTTTGCTTGTAGGTTCAAGACTGGGAATCTTGAGATCAAACCTTTCCAGGCATATGTTACTCTGATTACAAAGAAACCCTTAGCTGTCTCTTAAGTAGATCGGAGAAGTCATAATTAACAGTTGATCTCTCTGATTTTTTTTTTTTCTATATTCCATTTAAAACTACAAAATAATTGCTTGGGTGAACAGTATCACATTATATGCACAAGTAAATTTTGGGGAAAATGTATAATAAAGCAATTAGAGCAATTTTGCTCTAATTTAAAATTTTAATTTTTAGAGAACTGTATCAGATACATAAGCTGTCAAAATATTTTAAAAGTTTGATATTAAACAAATACAGATATTCTATAATTGTTATTAAATATTTTTTATGATTTTTTTAATACACTGTAGATGTCAGGAGGATCACTTTCTGTAAGAACTGCTTCTCCTCCAAACTCCAAAAATGACTGTCGTTTCTTTATAAATGAGTTATACCTGAGCATTGATGACAGAGGATTTGTAGATGAAAGATCTCAAGTCCTACAGAGAGAGGTCTGGATTCACTCATCCACTCACTTGTTTGGCAAGGTTGTTTCAGAGTTGTTGCCAAAATACGAATTCTAATTGACCTAGGATCAAATGTTTTTCATTGTGACTCACAGTTGTTTTGCCAATGGAAAAATTGAAAGGCATTGATTAAATTTTTTTTTAAAGAACTGATTTTTTTCCTGCTTTCATGTTAAAAATAGTGTAATTCATCAAGCTTGCTCTGATTTACATTAACATACAGCTAGCATGTTAGGTGAATTCTGTAGCACATTATAGACACTCCATTGAATATTACCTTTCGTAAGGAGACATCCTTCCAAACCAGGTGTTCTCAGTGAGATTTTACTGATTCACTCATTGCTTCATGTATTTTAGGCAATTTTATTTTATTGTAATAGAAAACACCTGGGAAAACATGGTTGAATATCTTTCAGAGTAAATATTGAATAGCAGTTAGTAAAATTTGTGGGAGAGTAATTAAGTAACAGAGTATTATTGACTAAAAAGCTTGATGGATCTCTATTCACAGAAGATGTATTTCAGGGTCAACGTAAGTTCCTTATTATTTTTATTTTAAAGACTAGTAATGAGCTGAATAGTATCAAAAAAGGAGACTCGTTATACTTATGACCTTCTCCACAGGACTCCACACTATGTTGCACAGGTTAGAATGAGTTAAAAAGGATAACTTTTTAAATTATAATTTTGATGCAGTCATTACAAATATTTCTTTACACATGCATATATTTTAGCGCTACAGTAGAGTAATGACTAACTGTAAAATAAACATTGAGAGTTCAATTGAGTGATTGTTTTCCTTATTGCCCATTTAGACACAGTAGTGAACAAATAATTGTAGTGCTTATTAGCATTCTTTCTGCCTTTTATCAGAAAAAAAAAGTAAATGTTTTGAAAGTTATCTACCAAGAATATATTTTGTTTTTTTCTAGATAAACTTTCAGCATAGTTTTCTTTAAGAATATCTTCTCCTTACTACTTTTCAAATAATTGCCATCTGTATCTTTGAGTGTTGTTCAACGAGATAATGTATTTGTGAGGCTATCATTGTTTATTTCTCTTGACAATGAATCTGATTTGCGTTATGATTGTTGGTTTGTATGAAAGATGCTTATCATGATAATACTTACTTATCTAGTACTTACCATCTGAAGATCTTAAGTGGTTTACAAAGGTGATTAATATCGTTATCCCTATTTTACATAGGGACATATTTCTGGAAGAACTATTTAGCTCTAGAAAATTGCACAAAGGACGTTTTTAGATTGCTTATTAGAAGGATGACAAAGAGGAAGAAAAACAGAAGAATGAATAACAAATGCATTGCACTGCCAGACTGAAATGGCATTTGTTTTAATAAGACTTGGAAAGCCTCCCAGGACTAATAGAGACCTGAGGAGCTGGAAGTTAAAAGGTTTCGAATTTACACATTGGGACAGCAACTCAGAACACTTCATAAGGAAACAAACAATACAACTGAAAACAGCCGAATATATGGACATGGGCAAATTTACCTAACTGGACTTGTTACCCCAAAATAAAGCCATTAGGAAAAGTTTTGAAATTGACCTCCATAAATTTAGCCCAGAATAAATCTATTGCAAATATGTATGATCATACCATGCAAATAAACCACGGTGAAGAATAATCCATTCTCTCAACTTCTCCCCCTCTCCCAGACCAGTTTGCTGAGTATTAGTTTGTAAAATAGATCAACGATTAAAAATAATGGATCTTGTCATTTAACTCTCATTAAATGTTAACAAGATTCTAATTAACTTAAAGCACAGGTCTGTAAGAAAATAAGAATAGTCTGACAAAGCACTGAATTTTGCTGTTAGTCAGCACTCCTGCAGCCACTCATGACCATATCTAATTTACTCGTAAGAACTGGAACAGGAAATGTTTTTCCTGCTACATGTCTTTTGAGACTGCTGCAACAATAGAGGGAATTTCATATGAGGAAAACATAGCCTGGTACCAGTTTTGAAAGCCAGTTCCTCAGGTTTTGGCTGCTTGGACAGTCCAAGATGGCCTTTACTGCCATCCAAGTGAACTGTATCAGTAGAATAACCCTGCAGTGCATGAGTCCAAAGGGAGTCCAAATGGCAGTGGTGTTGACTTGAGGCATACGAGTGCTGAAGAAAAAGCTTTTGCTTCTACAAGTAGAATCTCTGCTTAAAGTCAGGAGAAAGTAAGCCAAGGGATAAAGTCACAGTGTTCCCCTGAAATGAATTTCCTCTTTTCCTCCTCCCAGCACAGTACTCTCCAGAATTAGTTGTTAAAACTATTCTCTCACAGGCTCTTGTAAAAAAGCAGTGATTCACAACTGTAATATAGGATTAAAATGTGCATGATTAGCCTCCAAGTTGACAGGATGTGCTATAACTAGTGAATGGAAATCACACTATATAAGTTAATTAGTTGTTATTAATCTTCTGCAGTTACATTTCTGCCTTTCTGTATTGGATTCTCAGTGCCTTAGAAACTCAATTCTTTGTGTGACAGGACTGAGACCCTGCATGTTTAGAAGCTAAATTGAAACTAAATTCATGGGCCTGCTTCCTGTGAGGAATTAAAGTTTCCAGTTGCACTGTTACAGAGATATTTCTGTTTAAAAATAATTTCAGGGAAATAATACATGTTTTTTATCTCTCCTTGAAAGCTTTTGAGTGTTCAAGGGAGAGCAGAAAATTAATTCTGAACAAAGTAAGAAATGGACTTGTCTGCTGTATAACTAAGCTTCTTTACTTATCAACCTGTATTTCTGTGCTTCTCTGTACTTCATGTTCAAGAGAAAAACGAAATCTGCTTCCATGCAAGCAGATTCATGCCAAATACCAGTCTAATTGTTTTGACTCTGTTAAATTTCTCACCACAAAGGAATTCATAATAAATTCTATGAGGTGAAAAATAATCTTTCCTTAGAGCAGAAATTTTAGCCCTAGTTAGGTCTTTACAGTTTTTTCTTGGAGCTGGGCTCTCACTCCAGGTGTTTATTCACAAATTACATATATACATTTGAAAGAAAAACATAAAATCACACTTTGATAAAAGCCATAACTTTCTTATGTTGAATAACTGACAAAAATCACAGAAATACTTATAAAACAAGTAAAGTAAACACCACCAAGTAACGTCTTCTGAAATTATGCTTGGGAACTTAAGATTATGACAAGAACTTCAAGGACTAATCTCTAAAACCACATAACACTTAGACGTGAAAAAAAAAAAAGCGGTCAAGAAATTTACTAGTTTAAATCACTCAAATATTGTACGTAAGACATAATTTTATGGCATTATATGGCTTTCCTCTATGACTGTTTTTTAGTTTCTTTTTAAATTTCAAGGGTTTTTTTTAAGCACAATTAATTACAAATTGAGTTCTGAAAGCTCACAAACATTTGTCCTGTTCTGATATTAAAAATCATGCTCTCATAAACTGTTTAAACTCTGGGACAATCATTTTATAGCAAAAAGATGCTAGTGTAACACTTTTCATTTTCTATTGTTAGCTACAAATGAATTTGTATCAAGCCGATTGCCGACTTTCATTTCCAGTGAAAGTGTATAAGATTCTTATGAGCAGAAGAGCAAAATTCTGAAAAGGAAAATGAAGTATAAAAACATAATCACAAAAGAGTACATGCAGCAGAAACTGCTTCAGAAAACTATGCTCCACCACAGTGGGAAAATGTTGGACCAAGCAAAAGGCAAATATTTATTTTCCTATTTGTAATAAGCTAGAGAAGAGATACAGTTGGTCAGAAAAAGTTTTGTAAATATGTTTATTTTCTTCCCTAGCATTTAAAAAGAATTAGCATGATAAAAATATTCTTCCTTCTGTGCTACTCAGAGCCTTGTTTTGTCCTTCTGATTCATGCAACACAATACCATATTCCAGTACTCCCAATTAAATTTTGGGGATTTTGTAGAGCAAGTTCATTGCAGATTGTCTTCTAGTTTTAGTGACTTTCTGTTCTTGTTAACTATTAACAATATCAATTAAGAAAAAAAGGAACAGTGAAAAATAGCAATTGACTAAGGCCACAAGTTCTTTAAGAATGAGGCTATCTTAAATTACATTTCATTGAAGCCAGGTTAAGATAAAATGTGAATTCATTCATCATATCCAAAGCAGTCAACAATTACAAACTTGAGTTATATGGGTGAAGAAACGGAAGAAATCATGTCACTTTATAGAAGAAGATTACATCAGGAAAGTCTCTTTCCCTCATACAGCCATGTTGTTATTTCCCTCTAGATGATCATAGAGGTTTCAGACATTTCTCATGCTTTCTCTGCTCTTCCAGGATGACGTTAGCCAAGTCCTCTTGTGGGATGGGGAGGAGAGAATACACCAGTATATCCTTACACCCAGAACTCACTCTGTTCTCCCCCTGTGTTGGGGACTGTCATGTTAGGCTCTTCATTAACATTAAAGTTGTTCTGTACATATGCAAACTTCTTTCTGTTATACTAGAAGCCATCGCTTGCATTTAACTGGTTTGTAAACAATTCCTTGCCTGATGTAGTGTAAAACTCTCCTCCCTTCCTTCCTTGGCTATCTGGCATTCTGAGGAATACGCCTTTCACTGCCCTAGCACTGTGTCAGTCTGTATATTAAAAACATATGACATAAATATCTAAACAGGTTTATTGTGTGTCTCATTATGGGCTCTTAAATGAGACTAGACATGAAAATAATTAATCACTTTGGGGTGAAAGTGATTTATCTCACTGAGGTTTCTTTCAGATTGCCCTCCAAACTAATTAGTGTTCAGTAGATATTTTTCTCCAATTAAATTTCTGGATCAAATAGAACTTGGAAAATTTGGAAGCTATGTTGAACACAAACAATGGTTAATCCGAAAAAAGAGTAATTTGTTTGTAAAAATGGGCAAAAAGAGCAGGGAGAGCACAGCATGACTTTAATGGCAGGCCAGAACTTTATGCTGGTAAGCATATGAAGCAATCATGATTATAATCAGACATAGTATGTGTTCAGTATACTGCCGTGACCCATAATACCTGTGCACATAGGTAGCTCCTACCGTAGCAGGTAACAGATTTGCTTGATCTATTTAGGAACTGCTCCACAGGAAAAGAGTTAGAACTCTTTGGAGACGAGTCTCTCTACCCCTTTCTATGAAGCTCAATTTTCTCTGCCTTACTATATGTGTCTTTTACCTCTGAGGAATACCTATGCACTACATTTGTTTGAATTTCCTAACTTCAGCTTGATCCACCCACAGTGAAGACCCTGACTGACCCTGCACAGCTTCGCCTTTGAGGAAAATTCCTTTATCTTCCTTTCCAGGAAACAAGCTGTGCCATGCTATGACTGTCTTTTTCTTCTGTGTCCTGAATGCCAACCCATTCAGCCTTCTTCAAAGTTTGCAACTATCCTAGAAAATTAAACAGGACCGGAACCTAGGCTTGCATGCTGGCACAGTTAAATACACTGATTAACACTAACATGTTACCAGATTTTGGCTTGATCCCATTCAATATTCTCCCCAAAACTATAAAGGTTTATAAGCCCTCTTTTCTGACCACTTTTTGCATTTGTCTTAATCCTGAGTTTACAACAAGGGCAAGGGTAGCACTGACCATGCTGGGCAGGGCTATTCCTTTTATGTTCTGTTGTAGCACCAATGGGATTTTCCATCAGGTCAAGAGGTTTGAATATATCGCTATGGCTATCTCCCTCAATACCGAGTTTGTAAAATTGAACTGTGAAATAGAAGTCTAATAGAGATTTAAAAGGCAAAATCCTTGCAGATTCCCCCCTTTATACAATTCTATCTCTCAAATAGGTTTTTACGTGTCTCTAAAACCCTGTGTTGCTAGGGGCAATGGAAAGTAAAATCAAGATATTGAAGCTTTTAGAGTAGAGTTGCTAAAATGTTGTCTATATTTTAAAGAAAACTGCATTTTAAACATATTTCAACTTGTCATATGCTGGTCCCTGAATTGCTGTAATTGTCTAAAGTAGCTTATGATTTATTGAATCTCATACTGACGGAAACTATCTTTCCATGCATACGCACACTTATAAATACCGTATTATAAATGTGCATTTTGTAAAATAAAATGAAAAATTTAGATTATTCAGGTTGACGACTATTATTGCCTAGTGAAACTGAGTGTCATACTAGAAGTTGTATAATAAACCTATCATATTTTTCTGGGTTCTCATTCTAGATGGAACAAATGATATATTTTCAGGTGTATTTGAAAGGCATGTTTGTGGGGGGGAAGAGAATGACTCAAAAGTAAGTGGGCTACATGAGTGTTAATATAAGAACAAAAAATGGTCACAAGAGACTTGAAACAAATATGAACTTTACCCTGGTGAAATCATGCTAAGGAAAACATAGCATGTTTCTTCGTGGTTTTAATATTAATATTATATAGTGTTGAAATTGTAAAAGTTTAAATTTTTATTTCAGCTAGAAAGATGAATCCTTTGTTCCAGGGCTAACTCTAAGGCATGCTACCTGGCACAATACACTACTAGAGTTTATGTGGAGATTTGTGTGGAGAACCACTACAGTTTTTCTATCCACATCCTATTTCTTCTAATCATGATCCAGATATGTTCCCTTTAAGAAGGCTGAGAAAACCAGCATACAGAAGCAGATTGTGCTGATTGTGAAACATTCAGAAGTATTTCCATGCCAGGGGAAAGCAAGGTAGCCAATCAAGACATCTTTCAGTGTATGTGATATTTCTGAGTCAGAGGCTGACGTTCAGTCCCTTTTCAAACACATCTCTCAGTTAGTTTGTGCTGGGGAAGAACTCTGGTTCATTCATCAACAAAATCAATTTATCCTGGATTAAAATCCAAAGAGGAAAGCCAGAAATCAAAATTCCAAAGTGCTGATTAGTAAAACTAAAGTATTGATGTGTGGAACTTCCTTTCCAAAAGGCTCCCTATGATGATGTTTCTGAAAACCAGACATTTTCTTTCTCCCCAGGATGAGCGTAAGCTATTACCAACTCTTGTACATGCCATCTGGTTGCCTTGTGTTCATCTGCAGCATCTGCAGACTCATATAATTCATTCTAATGTCACAGCATTTTTAATAAAGTGCTAGACTGGTGAGATGGTCAGTTCTACTGTACACACATACATACATACGTGTATACATATTTTCATTTTTGCTGTTCCTTGTAGCCCTTCTCAGAGAGAGAGAATATCCAGTATTAGTACCTTGGGAATCTGCCTGAAATCTTTGGAAGCAGGAGTGGGCTTTAGATTAAGAGAATTTTTCTAACGTGAATGAAAATTTAAACTGTGGACGAAAATAACTTTTGTTGGAATGCGATGCACTGAATAGTCTCTGCAGCTCACAAAGGTTGGACCACCACTAGGGCGCCGTGTATGACACTTCTTTAGTATAAATGCAAACATTCAAAACTTCTACTGCTTGGAGTTCAGTGTTTTATATGCATGTCTGAAACATGACAATTTAAAAACTAGATGACAGGATATAAGGAATTTCTATTAAATCTCATTATTTCTGAATACAGTCTAGAGTAAGTCCTGCTGTTAAGATCAGAGAAAATTATATTTTATGCAATTTCCACATCCAGATCCTATGACTATTTGGTTCAGAAATCTTGTACTTTTAGCATCCAAAGACTGGTATAAGAGCATAATGCTGAATTTGTATGTAGACCTATAGCAATAAGGAAAAATGAACCTTAATTTTTTTAATAAAAAATCTCCTTAATATATTCATCAGAAAAAAAATAATCTGTAACTGCAGATTTAATTTACATGTACTGTCTTCTGTTGAATTAAGTTTTAGGCTTACCTAGCTAATATTGATTTAGTTTATAGCTGTATTTTGTGTCCCCTAACAAAAGAACCAAAAAATGTCTCTGTTCTTCTGGTCACTATTTAACATAACACAGTGTCAGGATTTCCTAAATGTATAACCAAAATTCCACTGACAATTGCTTGGATTTATCTTCCTTTGTTTAAGAGAATATACATAGCTGTGCTCCGTTGTGTGTACAATTAAAAACAAATATTCGTTTTGCAGTCAATGTTAATATGGTGTATATTCTTTGTAACTGATATTTTAATATTGCTGTAATTGGACCGAATTATGCAGGAGCATTTTTTCAGGACTTAAGAGCTCTTACAATACAGGCCTCTGTCTAGACTGTATTTTTTTCTGTCACTTTGCCACTACCTTCCTTTTGAATACATGGGGATAAAGTCTTTACACTTTGAGATCTACAACAGGTAGCAGACGTAGCTACAACATTGATGCTCAGCAACATGTAAAATTTCTGGATTTCATCAAATGGTTTATCAGCAACCTTGAGCATACAGAAATCATAAGGTAGCTGTGGTGGGTTAATGTTGGCCAGCTGCTAGATGCCCATCCATCACCCCTTACTGACAAGTCGAGACAATTAAACTCCAGCTTTTTTTACCCTAAAATATCTCTGTGGTGGCAGGCATTGTTCTAGATGGTAGAACAAGTAGACAATGTAACTGGTCTGCTTTTAAGTATTGAAACTATTGAAATTATGGAAGCACATTATTACTGTCCTGTTTCTAGCTAACCAAATGCAAATGGAGCATAGACCTCTGTGTTTTGTTGGACTGAGATCAAGGAACAGGGTTGTGCAGAGATCTTGATTTAGTGTCTTTGACTTACTGAGATGATGTCGAGGCTAGTATTTGTGGAGTTAGAACACAGCATGCAGGTAGACTCTAATAACTTGTAAAGAGAAGAAAAAAGTTGATTTAGAGGCCTATGTTTTAAATTCTGATAGACAAATGCCACCATTAGCTTTTTAGCAGTTTGAATTTGGACATGAGAATTGTGGCTGGGTGCCATGGGAATTATACTGCACATACTGTTCCTGATATCCTCAGAAGGAATTTTAACAGTGCTTTTTAAAGATGTCCATAGAAGCCTGGATTGCAGAGATGTGGTCCCACCAGAATGCCACCTCCATGGAGAGAAAAAAAAAAGATGTAATGAGTTATCCTACACTATATATTTTACAGATTCCTTTGTCCGATATTGTTTTTTCTAAGTAAAACTTTTCTTCTTGGACTCAAATCCCTTTTCTGGCTTGTTCTAATGTTCTTTACTTTGATTTTTCTTGTCTGTGCATTGGCCTACATCTAATATAAACATCTGAGAGAGCTGGAGTCGTTTGAGAGAGTTGGGGTTGTTCAACCTGGAGAAGAGAAGGCTCTGGGGAGACCTTATTGTGGCCTTTCAGTACTTAAAGGGGGCTTATAGGAAAGAAGTGGACAGACTTTAGTAGGGCCTGTTGCAATAGGACAAAGAATAATGGTTTTAAACTAAAAGAAGGTAGATTTAGATTGGACATAAGGAAGAACTTTTTTACGATGAGGTTGATGAAACACTGGAATAGGTTGCCCAGAGAGGTGGTGGATGCCCCATCCCTGGAAACATTCAAGGTCAGGCTGGACGGGGCTCTGAGCAACCTGATCTAGTTGAAGATGTCCCTGCTCATTGCAGGGGGGTTGGACTACATGACCTTTAATGGTCCCTTCCAACCCAAACTATTCTATGATTCTATGATCTGCATTTATTATCAAGGTCAACAAGTGTAGATTTAGCGGGAGAACAGAACACAAAGGAGCTAAAAAAGAGAAAAGAGAAAATATTGCATGGAAACTGATAGTGCACATTTTAAAATGTATTGGGTTTGTGTAGCAAGATTTTGGTAGCAGGGGGGCTACAGGGGTGGCTTCTGAAGCTTCCCCCATGTCCAACAGAGCCAGTGCCACTTGGCTCCAAGATGGACCTGCCGCTGCCCAAATCTGAGCCAATCAGCAACAGTAGTAGTGCCTCTGTGATAATGATCTAAGAAGGGGAAAAAACCTGCTGTGCAACAGCATTTGGAAGAGAGGAGTGAGAATATGTGACAGAAACAACTCTGCAGACAGCAAGGTCAGTGAAGAAGGAGGGGAAGGAGGTGCTCCAGGCACCAGAGCAGAGATTCCCCTGCAGCCCATGAGGAAGACTGTGGTGAGGCAGGTTTGCCCCCTGCAGCCCATGGAAGATAACAGTGGAGCAGATATCCACCTGCAGCCCATGGAGGACCCCACGCCAGATCAGGTGGATGCCCGAAGGAGGCTGCGAAACCGTGGGAAGCCCGCACTGGAGCAGGCTCCTGGCAGGACCTGTGGACCCGTGGAGAGAGGAGCCCACGCTGGAGCAGGTTTGCTGGCAGGACTTGTGACCCCATGGGGGACCCATGCTGGAGTAGTCCATTCTGGAAGGACTGCACCCCGTGGGAGGATCCATGTTGGGGAATTTCATGGATGACTGTCTCCCGTGGGAGGGACCGCATGCTAGAGCAGGGGACCAGTGTGATGAACTGACCACAACCCCCATTCCCCATGCCCCTGCGTCACCCGGGGAGAGGAGGTAGAGAAAATTGGGAGTGAAGTTGAGCCTGGGAAGAAGGGGGGGGGGAGGTGTTTTAAGGTTTGTTTTTATTTGTCACTATCCTACTCTGATTTTTGATTGATAAATTAAATTAATTTCCCCAAGTTGAGCCTATTTTGCCCATGACAGTAATTGGAGAGTGATCTTCCTGTCCTTATCTCAACCCATGAGCCTTTCGTCGTATTTTTCTCTCTCCATCCATTTGAGGAGAGGGAGTGATAGAGCCGTTTGGTAGGGACCTGGCATCCAGCCAAGGTCACCCCCCCCCCAGTCCTTTTTAGTCGCCCAACCTGGGGCATGAGGAATTCAAGATAAGCATAGTAATTGGGAGAGGTAACAGGCAAAGCATGGACTGAACATTACTAGAGCGCAAGGAGCAGAATGATTGTGGAGAATTTTTGTTGTAATTGTAGTGAAGGAATGAGAGGTGGAGTATGTGTAAATTGTCCACTTTTGTCAGTGTTGTGATGATGTTTTTTGATTTTGGTGTTGGGAATTATTCTTGTTGATGTAAGTGAAGTTTGTGAAAATTGTAGATCATGTGATGAATATATATTTTAATGATAATTCTTAAATATGTGATTCTCAGAGGCCAGGTGTGGAATGGAGGAAAAAGTGTTATTTTCAGAGCCATCAGAATATTGCCAACTTTTTTGATCACATAAAATGTGGAAAGAAGCAGAATAATCACCTGAATCTGAAGACTTCTGTGAATACGTTTTCATAATAATAATAATAATAGTAATAATAGTTTTCCATTGAAACACATTTAAATTAAGAAGTTGGACTTCTAAGTATAAAATTGCAATTAATTTGTTGCTAGTTTCTTATAATTTCCCTTGGTTCATTGTCATGCAACTAATAGAATAATTATATATTTTTTCCTACAGTGAATGCTGCGTTATCCATTGCAAAATATTGTGCTATTGCAGTATGAAATGTGAATAGAAAATGACTTTTTCTGCAAAATTAAGCTTACATCTTAAAATTTCAGCAGGGAGCAACTGTTTTGTAAATAAGATGTAGCTGGTTTTTAATATTTAGTTCTCACTGCAATAATGGTATGAACTTAACTGACGAAACATTGACTCCCTGCTGCCATTATGTATTCTTACTTCAGCTTCCCTGGCAGAAGCAGCACAGGGGACTGACATTTCATTAGTGATAAAAATAGTTGAATGTTCATGAACTACTACTGATTTGAAGAGTTTCTAATTTACTACCCTTTGTCCTAAGACTCTCAGGAAGATGCAAGCAAAAATGTACCTGAAGTTAGACCAATTGAGTTTAATTTCTAATTACAATATACTCTCAACATGCACATGTGCACAGTGGACCATTTGAACCTCTGTATAAAGAAAAAAATACACACAGCAATTAACTAATTAAATATGAAATGAAATAATGGGTGAGGTTAGAACTGGGTTTTCCCACTACGTAATGACTACTTTATCAGTATGCCATACTGCAAAAAAGAAGTTTCAAATAAAGTCCCTAAAGTTAATAGGAACTCAGTATAAAATATGACCTAGTCCTTCAGCCTCTCATAATTAATTCAGACTTGGCCTTTCAAAGATCGTAGTGTGAACATAACATTGTCAACTTGTGATAATGTCTATGTGAAGAGGAGGATGCAGACAAACCCTCTAGCATTTCATGAAGGAATAGCCACCGTAGTGGCTTGTGTCCCTGTAGTCTATTCACCTTAAAAGCTGAATAAGGCTCTTGGCAGGTCAACACTGGCCAAGTGTGCTTCCCTGGGCAGTGAATGTGCACAACTTCACTGAAGACAGCATTCTGCAGCTATATTGGTGATCCATTCTGGTCATAGTAGCTTCCACATTGCACAAAGTGTGTCTCCAGGGACACTGGCACACACTGGCCCCAGTCAGCGAAAAGATGACAGGAAATCAATTATTTTCATGTTTGTGACGGGATGTACTCCGTGCAGCATGAAGGACTGGTAATTTCATCTTTAACTTCTTCTTTTATGATTTCAAAATTACTGATCAACAAGTTACCCCAGATGAACTTGAGCTGCAAAGACTTTATTCAGTCAAAAGGAGCAAACCTTCCCTTGTTCTACAGTAGTTGTTCATTTTTACTCTGACATTGATGAATGAGTGACAGTTATTATAGGTCTATTTTTTACTCTGCACAGAATGATTCTGCCACTAGGCACTTAAGTTTCTGCCATTAAATAATGTGCACAGAAGTATTTTAAATCTCAAATGAAATCCCAGAAGATGATGGTGATACATTAGGTATGTGGCCTACCTGAAGGCTCCCCAGCTCAGAACTGACCACGGTTATTCAGCTTTTGTGTCTTGGGAACCATCTACTCCATGGTTATTTGACCTGTGTTGCAAAACAGGAATTAAAACAGCTGCCTGGGCAAAGCCTGGTTTGAGAGCCAAAGACTAACTGCAATATCAGTGAAAGAAAATTACTTTTATGAGACTGAAATTTTGAAATCATGGATAGGTTATCTGTTTTATTGCAAACAAGGCAGGTTTCTCTAACAAACTTGTGACCTCATACTATTTGCTGTTTATGTGGTCTCTATCATTGGCTTTTTATTTCAATATAAATAGCACTCGAAACTGCAATACAATGAGAAATCAGTTTATGAGGTAGAAAATCTCTTTAAATGATAACTAGAGGCAGGTTATAGTTCATCAGGGTTTATAGTACTTCCTAGAAGCTGGGTATTGAAAGAAATTAGGTAGATAAAACATATCATTGCAGGCTATAACATCATTGGATAACAGCAGGAAAAAAGTGTTCTAATGAGTATCAGTTTGCAAAAGTGAAGACAGACAAACCCCCCTAGTATCATATTTCTAGAGTCACTTTAAATGAACACTGAAATTGGCTTGAGCCCTTATTCAGAAGTTTGAGAACAAAATTTATAAATCCTTTCCTAGATGTTCTTAGCATGTTGAATTTCCTCCCTACATCCAACACTTTGAATGGATGACCAAAGGATCTTTGTTACATAAAACAGAATGCAGCAAGTAGAAAAATTAAACTGTACTCTAAAATTTACAGATTGCTTTGTAAATCTGAGGCTTTCAACAGCCTCTGTAGCTGTCTCAGAGAATGTACAAAAAGCAAGAAGTTTGCCTTTTTGCTCCATTTACAGTGGTGCAACCAAAGCACTACATTGGTTTGTTCAGACCAATGTACAAGTACTGATATCTTCAACCCAAGTTTGAAAGAATTTCTCTGAGTTTTCTTATTTATGCTAATAAATACTTTCAGTGAAATGTTAACAAAAGGTGAAATAGAAAAGTTACTGTCTCTAGTAAATAAGAGATATTTACCTTACCCTTTTACCACCCTCAAAGTGAAGGGTCAGCTGGTGATGAGTTGTAAAAAAAAATTACATGCTATAGAATCATATTCTTTCCTAATCCCTGATTTTTGTATCTAGAGCATGAATTACGTCTGGTTTCCAAACCTGTCTTTTGAAGGCATGTTGTAGGTTTCCCTTGAAGATCAGGATGCAGAAAACAGGGATGAAAATAATTTGTGAAAATTAATTCTGCAGACAGGACTGTATGTCCTACATTCATTGAAAGAGTCATTTAGGGTTTGCAGTGGTGTTTGATTTCACTTATTACGAGAGACCTTTAGGTGCTGGGCTGCTGCATGACATTTAGGGTTGATGGACCCATCAGTTTTCATTCCTGTGATCATAGTTCCCTTGACAGGAAAATTAAAGGTGCAGTCCCTGTGGTTCATACCAGTAAATTCTCAGGTTCCTCTGAGAGGAAGGAAGGACTGGTAGAGGATAATGACTTTGTCAATCTCTTTCTGGTATTTACTTGTCTGACCTCAGTAACCGGAAGACCTTGAGATCTGCTAGTACGTGGCAAAATTAAATGTTATTGACCAGAATGAGAAGTTAATATAACTATATTTTGGAAGGTATTATAGGACTATATGTTATTTTTGCATTTAAAAAAAAAAAGTGAATTCTAATTAATTATTAAAAACAACTAACTTTTCCCCCTCCCTCTGTAGTTTCCTCATAAAGTCTTCAATCTATTCTTCACAGTTACAAATAGCTGGTAGTCTTCTGGAAAATATTTTTCATTTATTTATAGCAACATGTACATATTGCCCTTTTTCTCTGTAAGATAAATATATGAGTTTCTGCCAAAATATTTTATCTATATGTCTTACCATTAAAGTTTTTAATGAGGCTCCATGAATACAATGTAGTAATCATATGGCACTGGGAAATATGATACTGAGTCTAGGAGCAACAGCCAGAGAAGATTTTTAATGTGCCATTAAGTAGTAAACTCACAGCTGCATGATAGTGTCTAAGTAACTGTTGAACATAATCATTTAAAAATATGTCCAGAATAAAAGAAAATATGTATAAAAGTAAGGAAAGGTCAGTGGTTTACATTTTCTAATTACATTTTATTCACATTAAAAGTGTTCTTCAGATAAAGTAGTTAACGTACCGTTTAGTCAAAGGGAAAAATTTTTATGAAGTGTTTAAAGAGAGGAGAACGATTGTGTGGGTGCAACAGTTTCTAATGCTGACTGGAGTGTTATGGTAGTCATAATCAGTAAGTAGCATCAAAAACACATTACATGTCAAAGAGAAAGAGGTAAAGAGCAGAGCATTCTGCACACAATGCAATAATACTAATGCTCAATTTCCATTTGTAATCATGTTAGAATCTTCTAGGAGAATAAACCACGATGAAATATTAAATGATGTTTTCCATTCCTAGGGAAAAATAAGGGGGGTGGGGGAGTGCAGAAACATCCTCACATAAACCTAAAAAAAATCTGAACTCAGAATTGCTTACATTTTTTTCCATTATGTAAAAGGGGTGCCTTTCCTGGGTTCAGATTACCATTCAAAGACTGTTGGCAGGCCATACACTAATAAAATGTTAGTGTTATCCAAAAATATTATGAAAAGAGGTCTCGTAGCTATAAACTGGTTAAAGAGACATCCTAGGCTTTTTCCAGTCCTTGAGATTCAGTTTCCAAACATTTGGAGAAAGAGATAATCCTGATGAGATAGAAATGGATGAGAGACATAACATTACAAACTTTTCACATTTATAGTCTCTGATTGTGGAGGCAATACTGAATAAACAGACACTTTTTTTCATAGGAACACACTCTTATAGGCTGTGCACAACTTTAGTATGAGACATTAGAATTGGAGAAGGAGCAGAGAAAATGCTTTGACCTATTTTGCAACACATATGCATATTCTATTATTTGCAGTTCAGAGTTACTTTATAAAGAGAAGATGATGTCACCAGTCAGCAAAATATTTCAAAAAGTCTGAATAATAAGAACCAAGGGACAACAATAAAAACTGAATCTTGGACTATTCCCATGTAGTTAAAGATTAGCACATACATAAATATTTGGGTATTTGACAGAGAAGTCAGGACTATACAAAATTGGTGAGAAAACTGTGAACAATGGAGTGGGGAGTTTCAGCCTCAAAAATTCATATTTGAGGAGAATATCTATTACAGCTTCTCTTTTGAATGATACTGTAGTCTGAGATATTAGCTCGAATGATCTGTTTATTTCTTGAGATTCTATTTCTGCCTGTTTTTAAACTTTCATATATTTGTGTTGTAATAAGGGCTATGGTATTTTCCGCTGTTACAAGAAGCATTTTTGTTACTATAAAAGATATTTGCACATTTTTTGATGAAATATTTTTTTCTCCATATTTCTATTCTTGTGCATTTTTTTATGTAACCATGTATTGTTATTTTCTTCATCTGAAGTTATTGAAGTTCTGCTAAATTTTGTTTAGCTCTATTGATGACATATTGTATTACTCCCTTAATTCTTTTCAAGGTGACAAATAGTTCATTTCAAGGAGACAGGTTTTTTTATATATATTATATTTAAAAGTGGCTGTCACTGATTTTATTTTTTATAAATGTTTTGCCACTGTATATTCTGTTTCTGCACAGCTATAATTCTGATAGATCAGATTTTTCCTTCCAACCCCAAGATAGCTGTTTTTTTCATGGTGACTTTTGGGGTGTGCGTCCATAGGAACCAATTTTTTTTCTGTGTTTCGTTTTGATATCTTCCAGTATATGCTTTGCACATGAATAATTAGCATCTAAAGCACAGAAGCTAATTGTTATTTAACAATTTCAAATCAAAAATTAAACATGTGTATGCTTTCTTCTCCTTTCTCGGTTCCCTTATATATTGAGATGAGGAAAAATAAAGCCTTGCTGCAGATAATCATGCATTTTTTTCCCTTTATTTGTATATTAAAGCATAAAACATCCTCTTTGATTCTTAATCATTTTTGGAATATGAATGATGACATCCTTGCTTTCGAGAAAAATGGACAAAGCTACATAAAATGGGTTTAGACAAATAAACAGCAAATACTGTGGTAAACAAGCTCCCAAGAAGGATTAAAAGAATAAGTTTCCAACCTGTGGGTGAAATGCCTGTGGAGATGGATGCATTCAAATTAAAAAGCAGTGACATCAGCCGTGACCGTACTCCCTCACCTAAGGCCCCTGAAGAAACTACAGCTAGGGAAAAATATTTAGCTTTGTCCTCCCCCCCGCTTTTTGAAGTCTTGTCCTTTGTGGTAGTGTTACCTTTCTCTGTGTGGGAATATGATGAACTGTGTTTGTCCTGTGTAAATTTTGAGACACTTAGTTTCCTGGTGACACTGGACGTGATACATTCCTTATGGGCAGAAAAAAGGAGTATGAGTCCATCATTGCTGAAACTATGCCTGTGAAAGTCTTTTATTGTGGGTAGAAGAAAGTGTACAGAGGATGGGAGAATATCAGGACAGAGTTATATCGAGCTGTACATTCCCACTAGCCATTTTCAGCCCACCGTGTGCAGCCAGCATGTACACTCAATTTAGATCTTACACTATAACATCAACAGTGAAGGCCTGTTGAAGACAAAGTCGACCTTGCTAACCTTTACAATACATTGCTTGTTTCTTCATATTCTGGCTAGTGAAGGGAATTGCTCTGCCTAGGCAGTTTGTACAGGCATAGGTTGTAAGCACTGCTTGTCATCCCAAAGGAAGCCAGCAGAACACATACTGTGATACCAGATGTTTTCCTTCTTCCTCATTTCTGACAGTCTACACTAATAGAGGCAACTTTTAACACCATTATTTTGTTGCCATTTGCAATACTTTCTGGTGATAAGCAGTGTTATTATAACTGATAAAAATGAGGGGGAAGTAGGACTCTTCTAAAATGTATTGGAATATTCTACCCCATTATGTGGTCTTTGTGTATGCAGGGCAGGGGAATGTTCTGCTTTATAAAAAATTTCCCCTTGTGTGTATTTTTGGATACTCAACCTGTATGCATATAAAATTATGCCCTTGAGTTTACAGAAGTGCAAATGTAGTAAAGTTCTTTATATCAAATTATAAATGTGAAATATGCAGACTTTGTGAAGTTTGTTGGTTTTCCCAATAGTAAGTATTGCAACCAGACATTTTCACTATTCAAACCTTCAGCTACCTGCCTCTGACACCAATAACACTGCCAGTGTAAACGGGGTGCCCAGACAGGCAGAGATTTGAGGTAGGTTTGCTTAGATCTCTCCTATAGAAAGCTCCTCAAAAAAGGCCAAAAGGCTTTTAAAATTAATTAGAATATTCAAACTTTTTAAAACCCAGAGTGACAAGGTCTGACATGAATAAAAAAGATGTGGGTTTATATACAGTACTCCTCAAGTTCTGTCTGCCCTTGAGGGCAAGTCTTTGCTTCTTGGTTTGGTTTCAATAAACCAAATAGGTTCCCACATCACAGTGACATCTTTGCAGTCCCCTTCTCTTGAAGAAGCTCTTTCTACATTAGTTTATCAGTTTAGATCAGCAGTGCATTTTTGAAGCAAATCTCCCTTTCTCCCCACTTGCTGTGCTCTGGTTTGCTTTGTGAAGCTGGGTGGAGGGGTGAGCTGGCTTCAAAAAGCTGAAGTTTACTCTCCCTCACATTTTTCTTTGTGTCAATAGACTATGGAGATGAAAAAATTAATTCAGACAAAAGAGTTTATAATTACAACAATGTGAAAAGTAGCTATCAATTATATAGCAACATTGTACAGCTCAGCAATTTTTCTAATTACATTTTTTCATGACATGACTGGATTTTACAGTGCAATGAGAATGAATATAAAAGTCTGGGAATTTGAAACACGTGCTGACCTTTACTTTGACCATTTTTCACCAGTAGAGAGAATTCAATTAATTTTCACGTTAATTCTTTAATTAATTTGCTTGAGACATGCTTGTGCTTCTATTTAACTGCTTTTTAGAAACATTTATGTATCTGAGTTTATCACGCACAAGAGTTCATGGAAGGTCAAATTGTAAGTTCACTCTCTCAAATCCAACATGAAGGAAAGCATATTTTTAAAAATACTTTTCATAGCAATTGACAATGCATATCTGTTAAAAAGAATTATAGCCAATGATACATTTCTTTCACATAACATCATTGTATATTTCAAACTTCTAAATAAAAAGGTCAGTTTTCCAACCTTTTCTATCATATATTTCTTGCTTCTAATTTTTCAAGAACTAAATATAGTATAACACTTCCTCACCAAATAATATTGCACTCTCAGAATCAATCTAAAACAAAGTCACCCTTTGAATGTCACACATTTTCTCTTCTGATATTCAAATTTAAAAATACATTTTCTTTATTTTCCATGAGATACTTTCCCTCTGCTGTAAGTTTATGGAAGCTTAATGCTAGCTGTCATTTCTTAAGATGATTCAATATTGTAAAGAAAGTTATTTTTTATAAGATCATTCCTTTCTGTATTTTTAAGATGCTATGTGTATGTGTTTATTTTCCAAATAAAAATGTGTTTCTTTTCCAGGGTGTCAGGGATATTTCTACACTTGCAAATTTTAAATTTTGATATGACTTTCTTTGAGTTTAATGCAAAAATATTAAAAGTATGTTAGGGAAGAAAGAGCTTTTTCAAGCTAAGGAAATGCCTGATTTAAGATAGCATGTTCAGTGTCAGCTTGCTTGTGTTTGCACATAATAATACAGTCTTTGAAGCATGGCAAGTATTTGGATGATGAAGGAAAAAGGACTGCATCCACAGGTAAGATTTTTCTTCAAAGAACTTTGTAATTTCATCCCTTTTTTGAAATAAAAATGTTATTTACCTCACTCTACCTCCAAAAAAAGACTAAGTATTGGGATAGAAGAAGATGACTGTGAAAAAATTCAGAGAAAATATTGCCATGTTAGATGAGACCATTCTGTTCTTTATGACTAAATTATCAGCATGAGAAAAAAGACAATTTTTTTTCCCCCCATTTTATTTACCATAGGTTTCTTGAACACATTTTATACATTTTGGAATACCTGGTCCCCAAAAATGTTGAACAGCCTGTTCTGCTTACCATAGTCAATGTGGAATTACCGAGTGCTTCACTGTTGGAAGGGACCTCTAAAGGTCATCTAGTCCAACCCCCCTGCAATGAGCAGGGACATCTTCAACTAGATCAAGTCGCTCAGAGCCCCGTCCAGCCTGACCTTGAATGTTTCCAGGGATGGGGCATCCACCACCTCTCTGGGCAACCTGTGCCAGTGTCTCACCACCCTCAGCGTAAAAGATTTCTTCCTTAAGTCCAATCTAAATCCACCTTCTTTTACTTTAAAACCATTACCCCTTGTCCTATTGCTATAGGCCCTGCTACAAAGTCTGTCCCAATCTTTCTTATAATCCCCCTTTAAGTACTGAAAGGCCACAATAAGGTCTCCCCAGAGCCTTCTCTTCTCCAGACTGAACAACCCCAACTCTCTCAGCCTTTCTTCATAGGAGAGATGTTCCACCACTCTGATAATTTTTGTGGCCCTCCTCTGGACCCCCTCCAAAAGGTTCATGTGTTTCCTGTACTGAACTGTTACGAAAGATTTTTTGTAACACCAAGACTGTAGGAAAACCAATAACCTGAGATGAACATCAGCAGAGACAAGAAAAGAGGACAGGAAAAAACTGAAGTCTGAATGAGGTTTTATTATGACTACAGGTACATTTCTTGAGTTTATTTTACCTTTTTTTCTGATCATTAATTTGTGAACTGCACTAGGCTTTATATTCCACTTCAGAGTAGAAGGGTAATATCATTTGTTTAATCTGTCTCTGTCAAAACAAATTTATTATAAAATGAAGGCACAAATGAGAAAAACAAACAAGCACAAACAAACAAAAAAACCCCAAACCACCACCAATAATGTGGTTCCAGAAGGAAAAAAGAACAAGAACAAGTACATATGATTATTTCATCATAGGAAGGTGTAGAAAGGGAAATAGCTGGACAACTGGAGTGCCGGAGTCCCTGAATGGACCCTTTATAGGGTAGCATGGACTGCAACCTTGAAAGCTATAGGGCAGCCTGCGAGCAAGTGGGCAGGATGATGACAGATGGCACTGACTGGTTTCAGGGAAGGAATAGGAAGAAATCTAAAATTAGTGGAGTTGTGTCTTCAGAATGAGATGAGGGCATGAATTAGCTCACATTATCATATATCAAAGGAGTGACTACTGTTGACGAAGGAAGAAAGGAAAAGAAAACAAAAGACATCAAAGTGGTGAGGCATCTGCTTATACTTGTGTGTATGGGGTGGTTGTGGGTTTTGTTTAAATGTCACTCAGATGGCCACAGACAGTGAGAGAAGAAGAGCGAGTGGCAAAATGAAGACATTATTTGTCTGAGTCAATATTTTTGCAGGATTTCAATCAAGTGTGATTATACAGGAAAAAGTAAATAGAAAAGGTAGGGTTGAAATTATTATTTGTATTATGTGTAATGCAGTAGAGATTACAGCCCCATTGTGCCAGATCCTGAACATGAACAAACATGTCATCTGTCATGAAGAGATTATAACGTAAGCAGAAAAGACAGGCCTAATGTAGAAGAAAAGTAAAAAGATAGAAAGATACACAAGTGCCAAAGTGATCTGAACAAAGCTGTAGAAGTCCTGTGTAATTTAATGCTACATTGTGAATCCCAGACCAGCCTGTTACTCTGAAAACTCAAGCACTTCTCTAAATGACATCTAAGAACAAGAGTTAAAGGGAAATTGTGTATCAGGGATGCGCACTTTTACTTATTTATTTCCTTATTTAATTATTATTATTTATTTTTCCTCTGGAGTGGTAAGTATTCAATAAGCAATTTTTAGCCTTCTTGGTATGCTAGATTTTATGTGCTGTGACGGCATGTGATATTTGCATGCTCCTAGTACATTCAAAGATGTTGCTGTAACTTATATTTCTTCCTTCCATAATGCATTGATAAAATATTTTGGTTCTTTGTTATAAATGAGGATATTTTACAAACACTGACATTGCTAAATACTTTCAGATGAGATGTGGAGATTTGTTTTTTTGAGTGAAAGTGTGGTTAGACTAGCTAAAATTAAAAACACTCTGCTTTTGTAACTGCCTATTAGCAACGGCCATATTCCGATCTATTTGACAAGTACTTGTTTTGAACAGCGGAGGTTACAGACCATGTTAGTAATATTTTTCCTGACATACACACCAGATTTCCTCTTTTCATTTCTTCAAGTTCTTTTTCAAAAATGTTTTCCAGGCATTGCTCCTTCACGCTTTCCACCACAGCTGTCTTTTTCCCTCCATTTCACCATCCTTGTCTTCCTGTAAAACAGATGCCTGCACATGTCCATTCACCCTGCTGGTGTCCTGAGTTGACCGTAAATATCACTGTCGATGTTGAACAATGTTTAAACATTGGTTTCCTCGGTGCCATTTATTTGCCTGGATGCAGAATTGACCTGTGTAGTTTCCAGATCAGAAATAACTTGCATTTGGCAAACTTAACTTAGAGCTATAGAAAAAAACATGTCTAATCATACTTGACTATGAAGACACTTTTGTTGTTTGATGTGATTCAGGAGTAACTGAAGCTCTTTGGGATGAAAGAAGAAATTTTTACTTGGCAAATTTTCTGTGCCAAACTGGTTCACTGAATTCCTCATTTAAAATTGCCCTTTTGAAGCATTAATTTAAAAAAAATTCATTGTCTTCAATACATCTGCATTAATAATCACAGCATATTCACCAAATCCTGATCATGCACATTTTTGGTAGAATCATCTTGGAGGCACTGAGGAACTTGGACAAGCAGTGGGTTTTGAAAGCTTAGTATTAAGAAAAATTGTGGTTCATTGTAATTTGCCAATTTCCAGAGGTGAGACACGGTTTTGATAAATTCACTTGTTCTTAGATGGGATTTGTTGATTGAAGGACCCACTCTGTAGACTGAAAGCTCCCTTTTATTATTTTCTGTCCTTCAAAACATATGACAGCAGAAGAAAGCGGTGGCAGGGGGGAAATAGTATTCAGAAATGAGCAGAGTCATTTGAGAAGGTCTACCGTTCCAGTTACAGGAACAGGCTAAAGAGAAACTTGAGGCTAGATCCAATATCATGACTATTGGGCAAGATATTTGGGCCTTCCTTACATTTTTGCAGGAGGACATTGGGGGCAATGAAATGAGATCTAAAACTTGCAGCATGCTAATCAGGAGCCAGGAGCCTGCCCTTCAGCAGAGTGCAGGTAACTCAGTGCTAGCTGAATGGACATACTGGGTGCTCAGGGCTTGGGGTGGCCTATTGGATTGCCTATTGGATTTACAAGGTGGAGATGGCAGCGGTCTCTCCCAGTAATAAATATCTACAAACATGCTTCTGAGGAAGATGTGTCAGTAATTTCATCATGGAGGAGAGGGAGGAACCAAAATCCCTAATATATGTCATGGAGAAGGTGTAATTGTCTGGCCTTTTATACAATAAGTAGGGAAGAAAGAGACACTTTTTTAATCGCTTCACATTGAGACCTCCCAAAGCAATACTGAAGTAATAGACTGAAGAAATTTTTCTATATACCCCTCTCAAAACAATGTAACTGAGACACAGAGTACAGCTTTCACTGAGCCAGGAGGAGTCATCCAGATTCAGTATGATTTTTGAATCCTGATGGTTTTGTCACCTGGGAGAGAGGAGATTTGGCTCACCGTCCTAATCTATCAGAAAACTGCATTGCATTTGGCAATGTTTCATTAAACCAGAGATGTCTGAATGAAACATTTCTGTCTCAATAAGATTATTATTATTCTCTCCCTCAGTAGGAGAATTAACCTTGATTTTGTTTCTGTGGGCTAGTCATGGCCTGGAATACCAACAAGATTTAGTCCTTCAGAGGCCTGTCTTCTGGATCCGAATCAGGGACTGCAATAGACATGTGTTGAGATGCTCAGGTTTTTTAAGCCTCTGATATTGTGTTTGTTTAGAGGGATGCATCTGAGGAGTAATGCTTCATTTTCACAGTTTTGTGCAAGTGCTGTAATCATTTAGGTCCTTCTATGGGGTCTTCCCATAGAAGTTCAGGAGAAAATACTGAATCTGGTCTAAGCCACACCTACTTTAAATTTTATTAAAAGTGCTTGGGGACTGTCAGAGTCTCCCTGTTTTCTCAGAAACAAAACAGTAGTTAAGTGAAATACCTAAACTAGCAAATGGAAACTGATGTCTTTATTGAATATGTTGTGCTAGTTATTCTTCATTTTCACTAATTTTGTGAATTTTGAGTTCTGGTTCCTCAAAATCAACCAAACTTCTTTCCTTTCTAAAGAAATAAACAAATAAAATACTGATTAAGAATATAAAATCTGTGTTTAAATTTGTTCAATTTTTCACTGAAATGTTAGTAACCTACATAATCTATATAATAACATCTGACAGCTAAATGGAACAGCAATTTAGATATATAATCATATCTAAAATATAAGGAAACTGAAATTTTCTAATTAACTTTTGTTGTAAGATAAAAGAAAATACATTCTAATATAAAAAATTCTTCATATCACACTCAGTAAGTAAGATTTTTTATCAGTGCCCTGAAAGCAAGGATGCCATTGTGAAACAAGCGGGCAGAACAAGCTGGATTTCACCCAAGACAGTGGACTTAATAAGTGCTGTAACCCATTCCATTGGTATTAGTCCAATCCATTTTGAAAGACTGCAGTCCATGAAAATATGACCCTTCCAAAACTATGCAGTTGACTGATGTGGCTGAAGTTTTTTTCATGATTCTGGGTGCAAATAGTAGATGAATTTTCTACTGGGGGGGAAAAAGAAAAAAAAAAGTTTTCCAAACTATTTTAAAATAATTCAACAGATTCCACACATTAGCATGTCAGTCACACAGGCAGACACATTTATATAAAATTTCCATTTCTTGAACAGATATGTCTCACAGAATTAATACTGCAGAATCTTTGAGATATGGACTGTCTGGTTTTACATATATGCCCTGTTAATATATGAAATTCATACTGGGCCATTTGGGGTGCTTCTAGGCATCAATGGTAGTTTAACAAATGTAACATTTTTTTTAGTATCTTCCAAAATATTTTACGCTTTATGCATTCATATTTATGTAACTTTTTACATTTTAACATTATTAATAACATAGAGTGGAAAAACATTTTATTAATATACATTTATTTAAAAAAATCTTTTTAGAAAAGGTTCAGTCTCATTATCTACATAAGATCCTGAAACAAATGACCTAGGAAACCTGTTTGATGCAAGATTGGGGCCTGAATTTTTCCCTTAATAGGGAACACGTGAGTTAAGTGTTTTTATTCCACTTCTTAAAGACAACTGCTGGTAACATCTACCGTAACTTGTATTTTTCCTGCCAGTGTCTAAAAGGACATCAGTGGATTGATGTGAATGTTAAAGCTGACTTCTTAACTTTGGGTGTTGTCTCTGGGCCAAAGCTGTGTCATGTGTAGCAAGCAGTACCCTGTCACAATCTCCCATTGTCCTAGAACTTTTCTTACTTTTCCAGACTTTAAACTCAGTCTGGCACTTCATTACAGGCAGATTCTCTCCTCTTTCGGGCTTCTTTCCAAAATAAGTAACTTAAGCGGTGTTAGACCAAAACTGGGCAAATGCTTAGATGCATATTTTTTGCCTACTGTCTATAGAAGTTCCTTGGTCTTGGTCCAAGTTGTGTACAAACAGAAAGGTTTAGTGCCAAAAAATAAATGCATGCATTTGAGTACTTTGTTTTGTTTAATATATAGGGTTTATTCCTTAATTTTAATTAAACTTTTCCTGCCTGTATGATGTTTGAAGTTTATGTTAAGAGAGTGAATTCGTTCATTGAAAAGGAATGTGTTGTTTGGAGGGTTTCTGGGTTTGGGGTTTGGAGTCTTTTTCTCCCTAAAATTCTGTAATAAATTCACCCATATTCTGTTCCTTTGAGGATTTTTAAAAATATGTATATATCTGTTCTGACTACTTTTTTACTGGAAAATGTTTCCTGGAGTTTAAACAGCAGTTGGAAATATAATCAGTTCTGATTTTTCAAACAGCATAAAGCTGAACATCAGTTTTGTTGCATTGCTTCTTAGCTTGCAAATAAATCTGAATATATTCTGCATACTATTATCTCTCTGGGTGTATTTTTTGCCTCTTTTAGTAACGCTATGGATTCAAATCAAAACATCTCTGAAGCCCTGATACTCAGGTTTTTGTACTCAGAATGTAATTGTTTTCCCTGGACAATTACCAAGAGATACAATCCTTATTTGAGGGTTGCATTGCAAATCGTCTTTGAACTTGTACAGAAAACTAGAAGAAAGAATCTCAGTAGCATTTTATCTTCTCCTTTTTGTGATTTTATTTTTTAATTTTTCTTACAATTTGGATTACCCAACTGGGAAGTTTTTATTACTCTCTTTCCCTTTTGTGTAGATGTCTACTTCTGACGGTTGCATCCTCCAGCAATCTCTGCAAACACAGAAAAGGAAGGGAAAAAACATAAAAACGTAGCCAGATAATGGAAGAACAAAAAGCTGTTTAGATTTGACATCTGATCCAAAATATATACAGCACAGACAAGCCAGGAGACTGCGTGTTGTGGCAGGGACAAGGGGCAGAGTACCACTGCTGCTGTAGGAAACCGTAAGAACAACTGCAGGTGTGAGAGCAGCATCCATGGGATGCTGAGGTGGTACCTGGTGGGTACAGGGACAGAAAGAACTGCCATGACTGGTTGGCAATTTCAGTTCATCACAGTCTGTTTGGTCATTTGGTCAGGATAAATGGCAATAGTGCTATAGATCATTTTTGGTGGGAAAAATCTATAGGACAGAACCAGAGAAGATATATGAATCCTATTCTCTCCAGTGGGAGAGAGAGGGTAGTGAGAGAGTGGGAAAGAATAAACTTGTTGATCCAGATTACTTAGCACAGACTTTTTAAAGAATTTGGCAACCAGCCATTCTTATTTCCTAACTACTGTAGGTTATGTAGATTACAGTGAAAATTTCCTAAAAAGCAAGTGGCAGAAAAGTGAATAACTCATACTGGAAAGAAAAAAAATGAAGTAAGGTCCTATCTAACATTTGTTCTTTAAAATTGTTTTCTTCTCGACTGCTTTCCTTCTTTTAAGGTCTACTTGTTAGTTACCTTGCAGCAATTGCCAATATTTTGTGGCAAGTGCTTTAATTGACTTGAATTTCTTGTAGGAATCTCCTCTGTAATAATCCTCTCTACTGGTTATTCTGCTCTCAGTAGCATGTCTCCGAGAAGAGCATACAGAAGGTCTTTCCCAACCCCCCAGCTAGGAGCTGAGTTTCTCAGAACTGTGAATCTCCGATGGCATCTGGCATGGAGAGGCTGCAATTTGGTCCCTCCGACCTGTGCCAGATGAGAGGCTGGAGTCCTGCCTGTGTTATTTGTTTGTCTTAGGCAGGTCCATTAGTTCCTGCAAACTTCTGCCAAGTTAATAAACAAATAAAAAATTTATAATAGCCAGGCAAGGCAATTTATAACATACCAATTTCACAAGGAGCAAAAAAACAGACTCCTCAAGCAATCCATATTCTGTCACAACTCCTTTGTCAAATTAGCTGTAATCAAAGTTCTCTTAGGTCCTGTAGCAAGTACAGTGTGACATTTTTCTTAACTTTGAATTACTGCTGAGCACAGTTGTTTATTGAAATCCTGTTTCTGTTAAAGGTTACTGCAAAATTCTTCTTAATTCACACAAATTTTGGGTGATGTGTTTAATGAGTGTGGATCAGATATTTTCCAGCACGTAACATTTGCTAAATTCAGAAGAGAGGCAAGGTAATCAAATGACGGTGGGCCCTTAGGTGTCTTTGGCATAGCTACCATGTGGTAGACTAGCTATGTCTCAAAATTTTTCTGTCTTTGAAGTTGCACGGGGCTGATGACACTGACTCGGATGTGGAAGTTGTTTCCTGCCTCCTTGCACTTCCTTAGTGTTTCAGTAAGGAAAAGGAAGGGAAGGATTTGCTCTTAGATATAGATTTGTCTATGTTTCTGAAGACCAATACAAATATTTTCTGGCTTATTTTCTTAAACCCTTTAAGACAATGGAGTGTAATTTAAAATAGTGTGCTGATAATATTTCCATTGCTGGTTGAACAGATAAAGGTAATGATTGTTATTTAACTGCAATAACAGTTAAATAAAAATTACTTTTTAAAATGAAGCTTTGCAGGCTCTGTCAAATAAAACTCTCTACAATTCAGTCCACAAAGTGTAAAATTATCTTACTTAGCCATTGGAATGGCTGAGCAGAATAATTATTTTGGTAGATAGAAATGGCATAACACAATACTTAAGTACTACTTGACAAATATTAATTAATCCCATTGACATGCAATTATTCCTGAAGAAATTGCTGAGCAGTGTTTCAGAAACATCTATGTGTTGGCACAGGTCTTAAATTGGATCAGCTACCACAGCAAACAGCTGATAGCTTCAGAAGTTTGGGCTGCGGTACTAATAGGGATAGCAATAATAAAATGCTATTGGTTGCTACAGATCCAAATTATGGTTTTTGATGTAATAACCTAATAAGGTGTGAGAACATCTTGTTACCTTAAATGTTTCAGAATCTGACACTTGGTTAGATAGTGCTCTACATATATAGGCATTTGGCTCATAGAGAAAACTGTAATGTTGAAGGTTCCCCTATCAATTTCTCAAGGAAATATGTGTGAAGTCAGTGATAGGCTTAGAATTATGATTTAGTTTAAGGTGAGGGGCTACTGAAGAAGACATGCTTATTGTCTCTTTTTGTGAAATTGGCTTGGCCACTTTCCTGGACTACAGTTAGGAGATCCAGAACTGAGAGATTAGCAAGAAAAAGGTCCTGCGCTTCTAAATTACATGGAGAAGTGTCACCGATGTGGTAGGAAATGAGGAAAGGGTGGATCGTGAGTAAAAAGAAGTGAAGGGGTCAAGTGTGATAAAGTTTGCAAGTTTGTCCAAAAGTGTGTGTTTTAGCACGGCTAAACCACTTCCTGTTATCTCTACAAATTGCATGTAAAAGTGGGTGACTTGTCATATATTCCTTGCATTTTGGGAAGGTCCCAACTGTACTTGTATAGTTACACTATTTATCATACAAAGTATAACAGGTATTTGTTTTCCCAAAACAGATCTACAACCAGACTTCTCTGTGCTGTTATTGTAGCCTTCTCTAAAACCCCAGGCAGACTGACGATGAATACTTCTGATCTGAAGTGGCAGAGTCATTAAAATCAAGGATATTTTGGTTGATTGCTTCCTCTCTGGAAATCATCTGTGTTTCTGTGTGTGTATCTATGTAAGTATGTATATGAGATTCATATATATAATTTCCAATATACAAATCCCTACCCTGATAGTTTAAGGCAGCTGAGGAGCTAGATAACTGTGCTGGGAAAAGTCAATGTTTAAAACAGATTGAGTAGTTTCCAAAATGCCTTCCCCCTTTGGCCAGTATGTATCTACCTCTCCACAGGTAAAAAATGAGAAATTTTGAGGCTAATTTAACACAAAATTCTCTTGATATATCACAATTATAGAAACATCTGTGCTAAATATCATAGTGGAAATCTACTGGGAATATTAATAGTATTAAGTAGGTCTAAAATTTCCCATTTCCCTCTTGATCAGTTTAAAATATATAAAAAGCGATACATACAAAAATAAAAATGAAATCCCCAAACCCATAAAAATTTGCATCTGTAACCAGAAAGATCAAGACATTTCAATTTTCTGAGTAAATACTGTACATTAAACTAAAACAAATGTTCTTACTTTGGGTTTTTAAGGAACATATTACAACAGCTGTTATACAGAAATTTTTTTAATATGTTGTCTTTCTACAATTATATCTATTTCAAAGGTAGGTTTTGAGCAATTAGAAGATAATGGTCATATGTGACAATATAAGAAATTTAAATCTATTACTCACTGAAAAGACATGCCTTCCTAAAATTATTTGATTTTCTGAACATTTTGCTTCAGATCTGAGCATTCTTTCAACGTGGTTTATGAAGAAATAATTTTATTAATATCACTAACTATGCCATTTCTCACTGAAATGGTTTTCTAGGGAGCACTCCCAAGACCAGTGCCCAGGATTATGAGGTCCACGCCGCTCACATAAGTTTGCCCCACTGATCTCACCTGCTCTTTTATGGGACAGTGGGATGGACACTTGTCTCTCCAGTATGTCTCACTAGCGTAAGAGTACTGCATGAAGGTGGCCGCCAAGACCCATGGATGCAGAAGAGATCTGCTCAGCTGTCCCTGAAATCTCTGGAAAGTAAGTGATACAGTAACTTTGGTCTCAAACCCTGCCTCCCAGGACACCCCTGAATTACACAGTAGATGCAGACAATGTAAGTAAGTGTCTCCATGAAAGAAGAAGAAAGGAATTAGCAGACCTCTGGACTGGGTTAGCTATCACGAAGTGGAACAGACTCAGTTTCCAGCAACTTATTTTAGATCTATTGTACTTGTGAAGGTTGTATAACAGGGGAGACTTAACAACAACATTACTGAGAGTTATGTCTGGAAATGTAATGGCAAGATTGCCAGCATCATCTAGAAATAAGAAAATGTTTTCAGGAGTATTGAATTTCCTGTCTTCTCTGTGCCAATGTGGAAACTTATTTTATGAGTAAAATAAACCTACCAGTTTATGAAACTGATGAAGATAAACCTGACCTGTGCCGTCACAGTTAGTGCCTATAAATCCATGAGGATTTTTTCAAAGTTAAAAAGTATTCTAAGTGTTCTAAAATATAACATAATAAATCATTGTTATGTATATGACATAGTTACACCAGGAGAAAAGGAATGAAGTCTTAGTGCTTGACATAAACCTGTATGCAATAAGTATGTCCTTAAAGATCCAAAACAACGGATAATTTGTTCCAGATGTTTATTTTCTAGGAAAAAAACAACCTATAGCTTAGGTTCCTGAAAGTGATTTGAAAGTTTACCTTTGAAATATGTTCTTTTGCTGAAGTGTTTTGCACAATATGAAAGCCTGAAATATTGGCTAGATTTTTTTCTCTTATAAAACATTATTCAAAATGCCAGAATTTTCTAAATATGGAAAGTCTTATTTTCATTATCTCTGCTTGCAGTGGAATTTTAGGTGAGATAGATAGTCAGCTTTTTATTTCTATGATAACTGAAAGGACTATTTGCTGCAGGGGTCTTTCAAAGAGGAGCTTGATTGGAGTGCAGTTATATAGATTATTGTATGTCATATTATCATCAACCAATCTTTTGAGGAACCTCGATGTTTCTGATGTAAGTGTGGTGTTTTTGAAGGTATAGAGAACAGATCATTAGGAGACAAAGAGATTTCATACTCGTATCACCAGATTTGTCTTTCAGAAAGTCAAGGACTGGGTATGATAAAAAAAACCCCTACATTAAGGACAAAGGTGGGTAATAAAAAGCCATCACTACCAAAAAAATATATAAGTGTGTAAATAGTATTCTATTTCCTAAATGTATATGCTTCTATGTATTAACAGGATGGATGGATTTTACAGGTTCTGACAAGCACAAAATTAAGTCTGGTATTGGGGACCTGGTGTTATTTTTGGATCTGCCCCACTATAAGCGTTTGCCCAGTTTTTGTTCCATCATTGTCTCTCTATTCCATTTTTCTCTCTCTTTACAATCTGTAAGTTCTTTGATGCAGAAACTCTATTTATTTGTGTGTGTTCAGCACCTATACTCAGATCTTTGTCTGGACCCTTAAATGTGCTTGTAACATGATAATTGAAACATAATTTTCTGATAACCTCAGTGAACCATAGTGAATTCTGTGTAATATATGAAAGTAAAAGGTTTCATGCAAATTACAATTACCGCAGTTAATAGAAGAGATGTTCTCTTTACACCAGCACATTTTGGTTTCACTGACAATAATTTTAATGATAATACTGCCACACATAATTTAGGAAAAATACTTCTGAATTGTCTTCAGGTAGTACCAGAACATATTCCCTAGTGATGGAGTCAATGGGACACCATGGATGTGTACAAATTGTAGTTTAAATGTCTGAAAAAAGAAGATACTACTAAAGAGCTTTTTATAGGCAAGTGCACTAAAACAAATGACGTTTCAAATTCTAGACTTTCTATTTTGGTCAATGCAATGCTATGAATATATTTAATGAAGAAGTTGCATAAGGTATAAAAACCCACAAACATATGTGCCTGAAGCAACTCAGTCGGGCAATTCCAATCCTTTCATTTCAGATTGCCTTTCTAGCTTTGAATACTGTAGCTGTAATTCATCTTTCCACTAAGCTATTTTAGCTTTCCCTCTTTTGATGAAGCAATACTTGAGTTCTCCAACTGAGATCAGAATTTGTCTCGCTTCTGCAGAGAAATAGGGGTAAAAAACATGCCTGATATTGAAGAAAAACCTGTCTGAGCCTAATACATTGTCAAAATTGGTTAAGAACACTTCATCCCTGTGAAAATAATTTTCATGTATTACTCCTAATACTGCCAAGATAAGTGTTGTCTTGGGTCACTGCCATCTAATCACCAATCAGTTGTTCCAGTCTGAGTTAAAACTGTGCAAATGTATCAAGGAAGAAAAAAATTAAAAAGAGAGTATAAGAATTTAGGATTTATTTATTTTTTTTTTTCCTGCTAGGAACATCAAATGCTTTATATTGAACTCAAAATATGTAAATGCAGATTCTGGAACACATTAGGCTCAGTCAAGTGTAAAGAAATTCTACTTATGTGTGGTATAACTGGAGGATATTTTGTATGGATCTCTGACAGCATTTTTTGGTGTAGCTTTTCTGGACAGTGGCTGTAAATAGGACAGGAAGCAAATAACTTGTAGTTGTTCGAGTGGTAAAACTTACATCTGCCTTTATTGACTGAAATAATTTTTTAACTTCTGTATGGAAACTGAAGTATAGCAATATTTCAGAAATAGAGTTAGAATAGTGCTCAGTTGCAAAATAGACCTAAATATAAATGTTATGCATTATGTCTGGTGTTTATAAAGCCAGTTAGAATAGACAGCCACTCAGCTCACTTCTTAAATTCAGGCTTTTGTGGAACTGTTTTCCTATTAGCTTTGAAAATTCCAAACTATAGATTTCACCATTTCCCACACTGACAACACAGATGTTCAGTTCTTGACAAATAGTTAGTAGCAGAGTAATTTTGTAAATTTTATTCTGGTAAGATTTCAGGGAATATCAATATATGTACAGACAATAATTTGGAAAATTAATACAAAACTTTGAAGGAATGTTTTAAATTAATAAAGTGCCTTCCATCATGTGTTAATCTAGAAAAACTGAAATCTTGCTTATATGTAGAAAAACTGACAACATTCCTCAATCTGCATTTAAACTTCAGGTACTAAGTTTGAATTAGAAAGGTTATACTATATAAAAACACCAATGAATTAACATTCCTTTGGATCTTACCATATAGTTTAAGAAGGAATTTATCACTAGATTATTAATGAAAATTACAAAGTTGGAACTAACTTTATTTTTTCTTTTTGAAGAACCACGGCAGCTTTTTGTGACCTGCTACCATGCGACCTTGCTGAAAGGGACCTGGGGGTCCTGGTGGACAACAAGCTGAACATGAGTCAGCAGTGTGTTGCTGCAGCAACAAAGGCAAATTGGATCCTGGGCTGCATCTGCAGGGCCATTCCTAGCAGAGATAGAGATGTGATCATCCTCCTCTATTCAGCACTTGTCAAGCTGCAACTGGAGTACTATGTCCAGTTCTGGTTCCTACAATTCAAAAAAGACACGGACAGACTGGAGAGGATCCAAAGGAGAGTCACAAAGATGATCAAAGGGCTGGAGAACCTGCCCCATGAGGAAAGACTGAGGGTGTTAGGTCTTTTCACCCTGGAGAAGAGAAAGCTCAGCAGGATCTCTTCACAGTTTTCCAGTAGTTAAAGAGAGGCTACAAAGAGGACAGCGGTTCTCTCTTCTCAAGGACCCATGTGGAGAGGACAAGAAGCAATGGGTACAAGTTGCACCGGGAGATGTTTCACCTTGATATAAGAAAGAAAGTTTTTACAATGAGAACAATCATTCACTAGAACAACTTCCCCAGGGACATGGTACAGGCCCTATCACTGGAGGTTTTCAAGATGCGACTGGACAGGGTGCTAGATAAGATCATCTAGGCTCCCTTTTCCGTAAATGGTTGGACCACATGGTCTTTCGAGGTCCCTTCCAACCTGGGCTGTTCTACGATTCTATGATTTTATGACTTGGGAAACTAACAAGAAACAATACCTTCATTTATAACTGTTTTTATTTTTATGGGATCATTCTGAAAGAATAAGAAAATATAGGGCAGGGGGTGGGGAGGAGCTGCTGAGGGAGAAAGAAGTCAATTGGCTGGAGCACAGTTGAGAAGAAAAATGTATAAAAAGAGCCTGGACGCAATATTATACCTTGATATTAAAAGAAACAGGAGGAAATAAGCCTGACTCCCACTTCTCCCTTTTCCTTTCCTTCCTCAAGCCAAAAAGACTCTAACAGTTTCCCAAAGCATTAGGTACAAGGCAGATGATAAACTGCTTGCCTGAATTGTGCAATGGAAGATGATAGAAACAGTTGCAGTCTTTCCCAGGGTTAAGGAATAAATATGGGGTTATGAGTAGTGATTCCTGACTGCAGAACAGTGGGCTAAGCCATGGGTGCAGAACTGAGATGCTGAAGATGAGCATCTAAGACGAGGAGTAGATGTTCCGGAGCGATAAGCAAAACCTTTGATGAGTACTGCATAAGAATTTAAATTCAAGACAGAGAAGCCTGGAATTGTTCTCCCATTGTGTCAACCTTTTGGCATGGGATAGGGCTATGGAGTTGCTGGACTAAGCCTAGGATCTGGGTGAAGGTCTAGCACTGCAGGGACAACAGGTGATGCACTACATCCTGCAGTTGCAGCTGTGGAGCAAAAGACCTGGCTTGCAGAGGTAAACAGTACTGCCCACAAATTCCTTTGCACATCCTCCACCTCTGGAGCCTTTCCTTTAAGTATAGGCTTATATAACCTGCCCAGGTTATTATGTGGATTCTGTAGTAAAACCTATTTAGAAACAGAAGGTCTGGCTGCCTTACCTCACTACAATGATAGGAATAGTGGGAGCCTTTATCCATGTTCACTGCGTTTTGGGCAGCACAGGGAGGGGCTGGCTTCACTGCTCCACAAGCCTCCCCACTGAATTTAGCCTTTGCCATGTTGCCTCTTCTTCAGCCAGAAAAAACAGATGTTTAGATTTCATGAGAGAAAATATATGTCTCTCATCTATACACGAATGACAGAAGTCCTTGCTGCTCCCCTTGCTGTTTTGGTTTTTTGGTTGTTTTTTTTTGATATACATGTTCTAGTGCTTGTGGATAATAGGAAGCCAGAGGTATAGGGCTATGCATGCCATCTTTGTGCCAGTGGTTTTGTTTTGTACTTCATGTCCTGCCCCCATTCACATGTATCACTTACTTCCAGAAAATAATCAGTCTGAATTAAATTTATTTAAAGTAAGGTTAAACCACAAAAGAGATATTTATTGGAGATTTAATTTACCAAACCAAAAGCTTGGCTCAGTGATTTAACTTTAGAGCAATCACTCCTTTCTAGGCGGGATTAAAAGTAATGACTTCATAATAGCCAGATTTTCTAATTCACAGATGTAGCTCCCATGTTATTCAGGAAGACTTACAATAAAAAATCAAGGTGATATTAATGATCAAGTAGAAAGAACTTCAGACTAATCTTGCAAGTCCTTTATGAAAACAGCTTTCACTGTCGAATCCTTCCAATTTTAGATTCAATAGCAAAACTCTCAGAACTTCATTAGGGTAGGTGTTCCTTGTAATGGGAATATTTCATGCAGAAGGCCAATAGACCTGATGGGGCCATCAGTCTAAAATGCAAACTTCAAACCAGTCATTTTTCCAAACATGAAACAGAAAAATGGACTAAACAATCTTCAAATTCATTGCACTGTTGAGACACTGAATAAAGCTACAGCAACAAGCGAGAAATTTAGAATGGGATGCACCAATATATTTCTCTTACGGAATATGAATCCCATATAAGGAACAGAATCATTAAGTCATTTCAAAAAAAATGACAGGTAAAATGTGAATTGGGAAAACACAGTGAAAAGCGACAGGCTAATACTTTTTACAAAAAGGCCTGATTCAGTATTTAAAAGTAAAGTGCTACATATAGTGCGGAAGCAGGATGCTCAGGGCAATGAGCTGGAGGCAACACATTGTTCTCCACTCTCATTTTAGTGGGTAAAGAACTTTGTCATGGTTGAAGAAATCCAGGGTTTTGTAAAATGTGTCTCTGCAATGGCTCTGGAGCTCTAAGAAAGATCAAATGACTGAATTCAGCTTAGTGCAGTGTACTACAGATGGTAAGTAAGGTATAATTTAAATTCATGAAAAGTGTTGTGAAGCTTCTTACACTCCTTAATTTTATAAAGCAGTGTCATGGTTTAACCCCAGCTGGCAACTAAGCACCACATATCTGCTCGTCACTCTCCCCCTGGTGGGATGGGGGAGAGAGTTGGAAGAGTAAAAGTGAGAAAACTCGTGGATTGTGATAAAGACAGTTTAATAGGTAAAGCAAAAGCTGCACATGTAAGCAAAGAAAAACAAGGAATTCATTCACTACTTCCCATGGGCAGGCAGGTGTTCAGCCATTTCCAGGAAAGCAGGGCTCCATCACACCTATCAGTTACTTGGGAAGACAAACGCCATCACTCCAAACGTCCCCTCTTTCCTCCTTCTTCCCCCAGCTTTATGTGCTGAGCGTGGCATCATATGGTATGAGATATCCCTTTGGTCAGTTGGGGTCAGCTGTCCCGGCTGTGTCCCCTCCCAGCTTCTTGTGCACCCCCACCCTACTCGCTGGTGGGGTGGGGTGAGAAGCAGAAAAGGCCTTGACTCTGTGTAAGCCCTGCTCAGCAGTAACTACAACATCCCTGTGTTATCAATGCTGTTTTCAGCACAAATCCAAAACATAGCACCATACTAGTTACTGTGGAGAAAATTAACTCTATTCCAGCCAAAACCAGCACAAGCAGTCAAAAGTATTATGGATAAAATCATAGAAGAAAGGACCAAGTGTTAATAAACAAGAAATTACTTTCTATGTGCATTCTTATACCTCCTTTGACACTGTAACATCAAAGGATCTTTCAGACATACATTAAACAATGTGCTTAATATAGTCATGCGGGGTTTGCATTCTCTCAAGGGAATAAACTGTACGTACATGACATTTTCGGGCATAGGCATGTTTCTTTGTTCTTTTTTTCTTGTATTAAAGAAGTCAGGTTAAAGAAGTCTGTCTTGCATCTGGAACAGAAAACAATGATCTGCAAATTCCTTCCGTGGACAGAAATGGTGAAAAAAGGCTGTCTTGTGCAGAGACTGCCTTTAACTTAACTTTGAAACATTGCATTAATATTTTATCTTCCTATATTTCTATTTATGTAATATAGTTGTACCCTCTTAGTATTTGTGTACCTTTCACATTTAAAAAATATCAGGTATCATTCCCCTTTTCTTTCATGCCCAGGACAAAACACACTTTGTTAGTATTATGTATGCATATGTTAGTTTTCTAACAAGTAGCCCTGTTAGTGCAGCTAAATCTGGTGCCCAAAGTAAAATTTCTCCCAAAGTAAAATCACCAAAACAGGCAAATTTGACTTTGAGCTCACAAAGTCAAATTGCTAAGATAAACTTACATGTGTGTGAAGATATGTTTTTGTATTTAAGATCTCCATGTAACCTGTAACATACACTCTATTTTACCTATGAAATTCATATATGTATTTAATGGTGAATACAAAATAAGACGTCATCTGAACATAGTCACATTTGGGAAAAACTGATGGCTTAGCTTTATCTCTAAAAATAAATATGCATGATTTTTATTTAATATAACTTCATAGTGAGATGCAAAGGCACATAAAGCTATCTGTTTCTAGATGTGAAGGATTAATTACAATTAAATGCACACTAAATAATTCTACCTATAGTAAAAAAAAATTATATATACATATGTATGCATATTTCTACACTGTATTGGTCGAAGTGCTTAGAACTAAATTTTTAATTCTTTATTATAGCTTTAATATTAAGGGCTGCCAGGAATATCCTGGCATGAGCTCCATTGGTGGTCATTTCCTCAGCATGAAACAGTGGTTGCCCATTCATATTTCACTGCAAAATTACTTATAATGTAGATGCAAATCCATTATATAAACAAACAAGTTGCTGAAACCCTTATCCACATTTTTTCTTCTGAATACTGTAGGAATTATTTACAAAAAAGTACTTATCCATCAAATTTAACATTTGAGTTCTCTGATAACATGAGTTGTTAAAGCCATCTTGCATTTTAAATACTAATAAAGGACATGTAAATATGAGTCAGAGGTGAGAGTTGTCTGCATTTTTCTCGTTACATATGCAGCATATTAAGTGGGGAAAAATGGTTAATGTTCACACTGAAAGAATTCCAAATTGTTCTGAGTGCAGTTATTCTAGATTAGTTCCATTTGGAATCTATTTAAGGTAAGCACAGATGAATAAAGTAGATAGCATGGGGGAGAAAAAAAGACCAAATGCTAACTATGCTTGTTCTTTGAAGAAAATTCTACAAAAAAAAAAAAATTAAAAGGGAGCAGAAAAGAAGTTATATATAACAGGACACAAATGGTAAAGCTAAGATAAATTAGCCACTACAGTAGAAAGTGTTTTGCCCTTTAATCTCTCAACCACTACAGGGAAATCCATCTAAGACTAACTGTTAAGCACCGTAAAAGAAATGTGTAGTTTGTAAAGTGGAATCTAGCAGCTTGTAAGGAATTAATGTAAAATTTTGGCCAGCTACTTTGGATTAAAAAAAAAAAAAAGTAAAAGTTCACCAAAATCAAAAGAGTTAATATTTTCTTTAAAACTAATGTTACCAGTAAAGAAATTAAGGTGTACTTCCAAATAAGAAAGAAGAAAGACAAAGACAAGTCAATTTGAATGGACCTAGATGGGCTTGCTTTTTCCACAAAATATGATGGCATGAAAAAAAAAAAGTACTAATGATCTGAATAAAAGCGTTGCAGGACAAAGTCATGATGCTTAAAATGGAAAGAAAATTGTACAACATTTCATTAGTTTCCCTTGAGAAGTTCTACATATAAAATTATTGAAGAATAATTTAGGAAGGTCCATGTGCCTGTTCTTAAAACAATATGTTCCTACAGTAGACATGCACGCAAATTCATCTTATGTCATAGTGGTATCCTGTTGCTTAAGTGTTAAAATCAATTGTAAATTTACCATGGTGAAGCTAGCTGTGGAAAAAAATATGGTAATTATTTACATTTTTGTTCCACATTTATATTCTTGGTAGCGCTCAGAGGATCTAACTGGTTATGAGGACATTAAATATGTTGAACTAGATATTTCACTATACTATAATGAATAGTCAGACTTTTCAAAATGATGACAGAGTTTGCCTTCATACATGTGTATTTATTTTTAAGTGATTTGTTTTTCTTACTTTGTTGTGAGGTTCCGTTGGCTTTGGCATTTCCTAGAACATGCATGTGAAAGGTTAATTTTCAGAGGAAGGGTAGTGATCTTTAGAGTACTCTCATAAGAATTTGAAGAGCAGTCCCTAGCTCCATAGCACGTTTTTCTTGTGACTAGCTACTTAAGTGTATCTACAATACAATTCCCCTTATGACTCTGAGGTCAGAATTTTGGCTTATCTTGACCATCATGTTTTGCAGCTAGGGTGTCTATAACAGGCTGTACACTGCAGTATATTCACACACTGTCTATATATGTCCATCTTGCAATGACTCAAAGCTTTTTCTGTAAAACAAAAAATAAAACTATAACCTCATTATCTTTACTTCACCCACTGCATCATGTTTCTTTGGGTTTTTTTTCTTTATTTTTCTTCATTTTTAAGAACATGGCAAGAATATATGCCTTCTACCAGAGAAAAATCAACACAGAAATAAACATTAATATTCCATAACACAGGAAAAATGCTTTGATCTGAATTTAAAAGAAGGAGGTAGGATCTGCCTTGATTGGAGAGTCAAACTGTTGCCCATGAATGAGAATAACCCCTACTACTTACAAATTGCTTTATAAGCAGTGACAAATTAAAACTTTCGTTTAAGAGTGGCATGTTTTCTCTGTTGCAAATTGCAAAGAGAATTCTATAGCAGCTACACTCACTGGGAAGCTGCCAGCTTTGCTCTGTACCATAGAGAGTTGAAAGAGCAAGAAAATGAAGTTGTTCCAGGCTTGATTTGGAGATGAGCTATTTATTTTACAGAAAAAAAAGTACTGAAAACCAATTTACAAGAGTCCATCATTCCATGAGTGAAACCAGATTTCGGTGGTAGGACTTCTCTGAGAATCCTAAAACTGATTATATTAATTTTTTATTTGGATCCTAATAAAACACACCGTGAAAATTCCTAACCTCGTACTCCATGCTTGAGAAAGGTCAAAGATGAAAAAGGACAGGTAAAGAAGAATGTGAAAATGTGGCATATGAAAAAATAAGAGAAGCAATTAAAGACAAAACTTAATAACCTGCTTGGCTGGGAATACTGCTTTCAGTGGAAATACATCCTTTTGCTCCTCTTGCTGCTCTACCTCCCTATTCAAGAGAATGTATTTTAATTTCTCTGTCCTGACAGCCAAAGCTGACAGTTGAAGACTGAAGGTAGTGAAGTGAAGAGTGGGAGGAGGAGGCAAAATAAAGAAGCAAGGGTGTAAGCGCTGGGAGATTGCCTAGTGCTCAGAAAGGGAAAGTAAGGAGTTTGAAAATTGTTTGGAAGGCAGCTATTTGTAGCAGCAAGGTATTTAGCCCAAAGACATATTCATTAGAATTACAGCAGTGGATGAAATAAAAAGAACCAGGAGAAACTGAAGTTTATGATAGTATCCAGATCTCCAATGGCAAACTAAATAAGACACGGGAAAGTGGTTACAAAAAGTTAAATGGAAGTGTTGGAGCATGGAAGTAGCTCTTTTTTGACTGTCATTCTGAAGTCGGTTTGGATTGACTGAGCAGATGGAAACCACTCTGAAAAGGATCAAGCCAATAAATTGACTTGATTTTAGAGATGATGATACTGAATCAGGTACTTTGGAAGGCACTTATGGATTAGGGCCAAGGATTTTCTAAAAGGGATTGAGTGCAAGAATTATTTGTAGGCCAGAAAAGGTACAAGATCAGGTGGATGTTAGGGAGAGAGTTAAGAGAGGGAGTAAGTAAAGCAAGAGCAGAAACATACAAGTTTCCTTCATGTTTGCCATTTTTGTTATCTATGCAGTGATTCATGCCTTTTGTATATCATTGCAGAATTTAATGAAATAAAGATCTTATGAGCCAAAGACCAGCTTATTATGAATAGAAACAAAAGGAAAAATTTAAAAAAGAAAACAAACTGAATCTGACTGCCTCTACCCTGCATTGAATATTGTATACAAATGAATCACTAAGATAAGGAAAAATGGTTTAACAAAAATGAAATGTCCTTTTCTTTTGTGCACTTCCATGCACCAACATACAGTAAGATAGAGTGAAGGAGATGGGGGGAATTTCAGAGTAAAACTCATGTGAGATGATGTACCTGACAAATGCACGTGAGGCAAATGTTCCTTGAAGTTCCCTGGGGAGTCAGGAAAATCAATGGTCAGAGATATCTGATGTTTGAGAGTCCTAGCGTGATCAACCTGCCAGCAGCCTCTGGTGGGTACATAGACACTGAACACCTGTGCATGCTGATTAAGCCGAAGGGGATCATGGTTGCAGGGCAGCAGGCTGCCTTAAGGACGCCAGTCCCATACGGAGCAAAATGCCCAGATGTGTACTCGCTCCAGATGTGGCTGCTCCTACCGTCATTCAGAGTGAAAGTGTCGAAACAACAAAGCGGAGTGGTCAAGACCATTTACGGGGCTACTTACGGGAGGATCGTAGGGTGGTATGTGCTCTCTGTTACTGGCTTAGCAAAGAAGCAAACAAAAAGAGGGTGGCCTGCCACAAACAGGCACTGTTTGGGCAGCCAGAATTTAAGCTTGGGAATAGACACAAATGGATGCTTTTTATACCCCCTTTTTCCAGATTTTCATTATTTTATAGGTGAGGAGACAAAAAGAGAGGATAAAATATCTAGATGAAGTCTGTTTTATACCAAATGATAATTTCCTAATCCATCATAACCATCGCTTATGTATTATAAATGTCTTGTTTATTCCAGCTAAAGAGAGGAACAAGCGTAGGCACAGCCTATTAGAACATCCACTGCAGAAATCTGAGCAACCTGACGCTTCAGAGAGGAAATGACTGAAGAACAGCTCCACAGGGGATGGTTTGGATGGTTGCCAAGGTGATGTCACTCTGGTTCTCCAAACCTGTGCTATTAAAAAGCAGTGGGATTGTTGGAATGGAGGTCTCTCTAGGCAGAGTCCAGTCTAATATGAAGCTGCTTTTTTATCAGCTTTATAGCTGAAGGTCAGTCCATAGCATCTGCACTTCTAAGGATATAGACTATGATTGGGGCAGGGTATGGAAACATTAAATTCAGAGAGATAAGTGCTCCATTATGAGGCCTGTAATATAAAGAAATATATGTGTTGGTGGTGACGCCTGAACACAGTGACAGTGAAAGCAAAAAAATTGAATCATTTCAATGAAGAGACAAAGTTGATAATAACAAACTCCAGATTTTCTAGGCTTTTGTTTCTTCTTAAATTGGCACTGTGCTTGGTTTTGTTATCGCTAAAATAGGGAAGGCTAAATTAGAGCTTTACTATAGCTAAGGATATAAAAAGCAAGGTAGGATGCATTGTCTCAGATATTAAGGCACCCTTCTATATGACTGAAGGATGCCGTCTCCTTGTAAGCTTTACCTCACAAATCTATTTATGGACTACCCTTTCATTTTTGCTTTTCTTGATTGTAACCAGAATGTGACATATTTTTCCTGAAGGACAGGTTATATAGTTCAGGAGCTTTGCTCTGTATTAAGTATAAATTTGTATATTTTCATAAATGTGGCTCAGATATATGTAGCTCTATAACATGCTGCTGCTGGCAGTGGAAATCAAGCTATGGTATTCCTCTTTTCCTTATTTAATCATGTACTTTCCTTTCTATACTTCAGAGAAAGACAGCAAGGCATCCAGGAGCAAGAACCAGACAGAAGTGGGAAATCGATCAAACAATTTAATGAAATACTTAGTGGAGTTGGAAAAGTAAAATCCATAGATGTTTAGGAAAATGACCTTATTAACAGCCTCCAGGGAGACATTTGCCATATTTATATGCATATTGACAAGGCACTGTAAGTCCATTGGGGCATAGACCACTCCAGCAGTCTGGTAAAGCATCTGTTCTTTGAGCACTGTGTCGTGTATTGTTTTGTACTGCCAGGGCTGATTGATGTGTGCTGACAAATATGACGTATAACAAATGGGCCACAGTGCTACTTTAGGAAACAGAAGTGAGCTGGGCTGTGGAAGGGGTGTGCACCCAGGAAGCCTGTCCCAGGAGTCAGATTCTCTGTGTGGAAGGCAGAGCCTATGCAGCAACAACAGAGATGAGTTTTTATCTCCCTATTTGGTTTTATTAAATATCATTTTAAAATGAACACCAAGAAAAGTGTTTAGGAGGAGAATTTTTCTTTGTATAATCCTGCAAAGTGCCACAGCATGAAAAATGCCTGTGGCTGACACACATTCTTAATAAAAGAATTATTATTGTGCCAATGTAAATATCATGTTAAATTAACTCTCTCCCACCTTCCTCTCCCAGCTCCAACCCAAACTCTGTTACCCCTCCAATCAACATTCAGCAACTGATGTTCAGCTGTGACAGCAGATCCATCTGGCTGACTTTCATTTCTTACAATTTACTGGTCGTGAACTAGTTATCTCGCTCATTGAGGCCAGAAGAAGTTGATCCTGATGCTAACAGGGGTCAGATAGGCAAACAAGTGTTCAGACCACCAAATCTACCAGCAGTTGTGTTTTCCTCCAAGGCAGGCAGGGTGTGATGGGCAGGTTCCCACAGGCGACACGTAGGCATGGGTATGCTGGCTCTGCCCCATCCTGCACTGTGGTGTAGCGAGCATTCCTGTACCACCTTCAGCAGGTAGGAATGAATAGGTTTTCCCTGTCAGTTTTCTATAAAGTAGATGAAATTTATTTTTCGTCTATTATTAGCTGCTGCTCTTTGTGCTATCACAGTTCTGTTTACACTGCCTTTTTTTCTACTAACACAAATTCTTATGGAAAAAAAAGTGTCATGGTAGCTGTTTCACCATTGGCCTGTGCAATTTGTGTTAACACGAAGTAAGCACAACTTGCTACCTGATCCTCTTAAGTATTTTAGCTTTCCTTTCCACTGCTCTAAATGACAATGCAGAAGCAGAAATGCTGAACTGAGCAAATAGGAGAAATGAAAGATGCATTTTAGTTACTCTTTCATTAAAAAAAAAAAAAAAAGTCAGCTGAGACAAGAGGCATGACGTCTTTTAATTACTACATGTTAAACTTATTTTAATCTTTGGATTTCCATGATGCTAGCTGGTTTTGCCCATCTAGGCATAAGGAAGATATTCCTTATCTTTTCTGCTGAAGCCGTGATGCTTGCAGTAAAGAATTCAAGATTACATTTGCAGTGTACCAAATAACACCATGCAGAGGTCCCTGCAATGTCTTCTAGTAAGCTAGCTGTGGAATGCAAAAATGATATAACTTCTTTATGGCTCTTCATGTGACCAGTGGTTAGCCCAGAGTTGGTGTTCCCCTCATGCAACTGTATCATAATCTCTGAGCTGTGCCACTGCCATGTGGTTCATTCATTCTTCCAGACCCATACATAAGAATCACTTCTTACCAGTTTTATTTCCCTAAGCAGGCAGAAGCAGCTCGTAGCCCAACCCTCTTTATTTTCAGTCCTAAATATTCTTCTCAGCTGTTAAAAATCATAACCTTGCAAATACAAGGAATATCTATTCCTTTGTCTTTCTGCAGACCTGCAAGTTTTGTTCCTCTCTTCCCAGTACACATATGGGTATGTGTGCAAGTGCAGATGTGTGCAAGCACACACATGCACACACATACACCCCCACCTCCACCCCCCGATCCTGGCTTATCTCCATGTAAAACACAAGTGCATCTCTACTTGCCAGTTAAGACAACATTCAAGTTTGCAAAGGACTATGGACTTATTTATTTGTTTTACTTGCTGACAAGCCTTTTGGTAAAGTGTTCGTACTGTATCTTCCCTTTTTGTCTTATCTGCCTCTGGAGTTATTTTCTATGACTTAAATGAATCTTTGTCCTGAGGATTTTATATAGTGAAGGTTATACATCATCATAATTGTATACAGGACTCTTAGTGTTAATGCATCCGTCCATAACAGATTTTCAAAGGAGTCAGTGAGCCATCAGCAAGATTCCTCACCAGAATGGCTGTAAACAGTACTAAACCAAAGTTATATCACATGAAATGAATCACCTGTGGGCGGGGAAAAACATGGCATAAATTGAGAATAACTAAACAAATGTTTTCCATTGTGAATGGATTAGAGTGCTTTTACAATCTGTAAGTTTTTAGTAAGTGCATGAGTTGCTCCCCAGAAATATGCTGTGACTAACCATGCAGAATGAAGTACATAAGACATAAAATTTTATTTACTTAAAAACAACAATCTTTTAGTCTCAGTTCCAATTAGACTGGGAAAATATTTTTCTGGCAGTTTCAGATAAAGTTTAGTAAAGTGGCATTTCACAACACAGGAAACAGAAGCTCAGGAATTTGGAACAGGCAGGTAAAGCCAATTCTTTATATATTCCATATAATGCAAAACTACCCCAGAAAACTTCATTGCAAATATTCAAAGCTGGATGTTCTTCAGCAGCTTTGGGGTAATTTCAGTTACTGACTATAAAGGCTTTTGGATCAAGTCTTTCATTTTCATTACTCAGACTCAGATGCAAACTGCATGACCTGAAACTTTATCATAACACTTTCATGTGTATTTTGAAGTATTTAATTAAGTTTTCAATTAATCATTATTTGAATGTTGGCCCTCCTGCTGCTGAAATATATTTGATTAAGAATTAGGCCATGTTTAAACCTATATTAGTAAACGTACATTAAGCTTTCAATAAAAGCAAACTCCACAAGCATTGCATTCAGGCCCTGTACATGAGATGAAAAGGAATCCTCAGATTATGCATCTCTATTTAGGACAACTCCATTTCAATTTAGTTAAATTCAATTATAGTTGTGTTGAATCTAGGTGCATAATAATCCATGCAAAATGAGCTGAATTCAAGGAAGATTCTTTCTTCTTTGCATGCATTGTATATACCTTCATATACATACTAAATTATATAGAATGAATTCTAATAAGGTATTATTTCTAACAGAGTAATCTACATGATTTACACTGATGTTGTGATCTTTGCAGCTACAGTATCTCTTCTCTTCTTATTGACAAGCTTTGCAATCAAATATCACACATGTATGGGAATGTCTTAAAATTTGAGGACTTGATTATTTTAGTGTGTGCCAATTTCCCTCTTTGAGAACATTCTTAAAGATGTGATACAAGAAAGAATAAAAGCAATGCACATTTTCAGATAGCCCTTACAATAATGTGAGAATAATTGCCTGAACCTATTGTACCAAAAGCAATCACAGTTTTGCCAGTCAAGTAAGAAGGAAAAAGGATGAAATTGAAAAACATACTTCTGGTAGGGAAATTTCCAGAGCTGATCTAGAAGGTTATTTGTACCTGAAGATACAAGCCAAAGATTTTTCTAAGTTTCATATAATTTTTGTGTTTTCCTACTCTTTTTTTTTTTCCTTATAGTGTCTTTTTTACAAAATTCCATATAATTACAATTTAAATAAGAAAAACTGATTCAAATGTTGCCAACCATGTAGCTGAGTGGAATTCTGAAAAAGCTAGTGTGGCTCTAGAAGAGCATGCTGGAGTGTGTCCAGAGAAGGGCAACGAGGCTGGTGAGGGGTCTGGAGAACAAGTCTTCTGAGGAGCGGCTGAGGGAACTGGGACTGTTTATCCTGGAGAAGAGGAGGCTGAGGGGAGACCTCATCGCTCTCTACAACTACCTGAAAGGAGGTTGTAGCGAGGTGGGTGTCGGTCTTTTCTCCCAAGTAACAAGTGATAGGACGAGAGGAAATGGCCTCAAGTTGTGGCAGGGGAGGTTTAGATTGGATGTAAGGAAAAATTTCTTTACTGCAAGAGTGGTGAAACATTGGAACAGGCTGCCCAGGGAAGTGTTTGAGTCCCCATCCCTGGAGGTTTTTAAAAGACGTGTAGATGAGGCACTTAGGGACATGGTTTAGTGGGCATGGTGGTGTTGGGTTGACGGTTGGACTCGATGATCTTAAAGGTCTTTTCCAACCTTAATGAGTCTATGATTCTATGATTCTATGAAGACTTATATACCTGCATGGATCTTAATTAGGCCTATAGAGAGGGATGTGCCCAAACTTACTAACCATGGTGGCATTTACAAAGGAGAGGGCAAGTGTTATTTTGCAGACGAGTGATTATAACCAGTTCCACTATGGTATTTTCAACCAGTTTGGCACAAAGTAAGTTTGAAGTGTTTCTCATATGAGAGTAAGACCTGTTCTACTGTAACAGGCTGTTGGACTACATGGGAAATGGTGCTGTAAAAGGACAAAATAAAATTTTTACACAATGTATGATATGGAGTCATAGAATGATATAGTCTGGAAGGGATTTCTGAAGGTCCTCTAGTGCACCCCCCATGCCCTAATCTGGGCTGCTGTGATGGTCAAAAGAGGTTGCTCAGGGCCTTCTCCAGTTCAGTTCTGAAAATCTCCAAGGATGGAGACTCTAAAACCTGCCCAGGAACCTGTGCCAGTGTGTGGCCACTCTTGATTACTTTTTTCTTTATATCTAGTTGGGATTTCCCTTGCTGCAGCCTCATCCTTTCATTGTGCGCCTCTGAAATGAGTTTGGCTCAGTCTTCCTTTTCATCACCTATTAGGTAGTTGAAGACAGTTGTATCAAACGCAGTTCACAGTAAGGTACTTGGTAATTCACCAAGGATCTGATCCTTGGTATTCATCAAGGATCTGAGCACTGCAGAGTATTCACATTGCTTATTAGAGTTTTCAATCTTATTGCTTACATTTAAAGATACTTTAAGAAAAAGGAAAAAAATGAAGAAAAAAATGTAATCCGTTAATAAGATAACTGGACAAAAATATACTGTTTATTTCTGCTCTAGCTCATCTTTTCATTCCCAGAGGCTTTTCTCATTGATATAACATAGTTAATCAATTCAGGATACTAGCTAGACAAATTGTGAGTATGACTGTGACAAAATTGGAAAGACAGTGAGCAGTATGGTGAATATATGACTATTCTTATGTGAATACGAAAAAAGGTTGATCGTTTTTATCTTTTTTTTTTTAATGTTCCAGAATACATTTTTCAACACAGCAAGATATTATTCTCAATTTTATGAAAAAGAAAGAATATGTCCAGGATGTTAAATGAACTGTAAAGTAACTTTGGTACATTTTAACTGGTGGTTCCTATGTTAATGTTAATTAATATTCATTTTCTGAAGACTATCAGTGTTCAGCTTGGGCAAAGGAGTGGTAAGACTCCCAAAACCCTTGTGTAAGCACTGGAAAATTACAGAATTTGAATTCTTAAAGATTTTGAATGTACTTCATGTTGCCGCAGCCTGTAGGCAATTCATGATCACTTTTGTTTGTTTGTTTGTTTGTTTCATAATATTTATGTTAGTATGCAAGTAAGCATTCAAAGTGAAATCAGAATCAATTAAATGAATGTATTTGAATTATGTTATGTTAAGATACCCACATAAACAAGTGTAATGTGGGACTTTAGGACCTGATTATTTTCTGGATAGATACTGCAGTTTTTTAGTTCTCATTTAATCCCAATCATCCTTATAGCTCAAGGTATTAGCTGTTCTGATTACCATAAATATATTCTTTTAGGTAGAACAGTAATGCTTTAAGAAGAAAACTATGTTATGAAATATTTATAGCTGTTAAGATATCTCCTGGACCCTGAAACATTTAAATGCAGATTCATAGAATAAGCGTATAATGCTACACCTTGCTTTATTCATTCTTAAAGAGTGAAATTGTCCAAGATTTTCTGCATAATCCTTTAAACCCAAGTTCATTTTTTGTGCAGGGTATGAGATATGAGAAGGTACTATCTTTGCTGTTGGAAATCTTGGATCAGAAGAAATTTGAATTTTACATTATTTATCATCTGTTTGTATTCTAAGAGTCAGACATGCCGTGGTCAGAAGGGTTATGGATGCTGGTCATTCTCCTCTCTGTCTTCTAAGAAGGAAGTGGAAGCTAATCAAGCCAAGATACTTTTTCAGTGATGGCTAGACCACAGTAGAGATCAAAAGGGATACTTTGGTTAAAAAAAAAAAAAAAAAAATCTAATTAGAATCATAGAATCATTAAGGTTGGAAAAGACCTTTAAGATCATCGAGTCCAACCATCAACCCAACACCACCATGCCCACTAAACCATGTCCCTAAGCGCCTCATCTACACGTCTTTTAAATACCTCCAGGGATGGGGACTCAACCACTTCCATGGGCAGCCTGTTCCAACGTTTAACCACTCTTTTAGTAAAGAAACTTTTCCTGACGTCCAATCTAAATCTCCCCTGGCGCAACTTGAGGCCATTTCCTCTCATCCTATCGCTTGTTACTTGGGAGAAGAGACCCACACCCACCTCACTACTACCTCCTTTCAGGTAGTTGTAGAGAGCGATGAGGTCTCCCCTCAGCCTCCTCTTCTCCAGGATAAACAGTCCCAGTTCCCTCAGCCGCTCCTCAGAAGACTTGTTCTCCAGACCCCTCACCAGCCTCGCTGCCCTTCTCTGGACACGCTCCAGCACCTCAACGTCCTTCTTGTAGTGAGGGGCCCAAAATTGAACACAGCATTCGAGGTGCGGCCTCACCAGTGCCGAGTACAGGGGCACGATCACTTCCCTACTCCTGCTGGCCACACAATTTCTGATACAGGCCAGGATGCCATTGGCCTTCTTGGCCGCCTGGGCACACTGCCGGCTCATGTTCAGCCGGCTGTCAACCAGCACCCCCAGGTCCTTTTCTGACAGGCAGCTTTCCAGCCCCTCTTCCCCAAGCCTGTAGCGCTGCATGGGGTTGTTGTGGCCGAAGTGCAAGACCCGATACTTGGCCTTGTTGGACCTCATACAGTTGGCCTCGGCCCATCGGTCCGGCCTGTCCAGGTCCCTCTGCAGAGCCTTCCTACCCTCGAGCAGATCAACACTCCCGCCCAACTTGGTGTCGTCTGCAAACTTACTGAGGGTGCACTCGATCCTCTCATCCAGATCATTGATAAAGATATTGAACAAGACTGGCCCCAAAACTGAGCCGTGACCGGCCGCCAACTGGATTGAACTCCATTCACCACAACTCTCTGGGCCCGGCCGTCCAGCCAGTTTTTTACCCAGCGAAGAGTACACCTGTCTAAGCCGTGAGCCACCAGCTTCTCTAGGAGAATGCTGTGGGAAACAGTGTCAAAGGCTTTACTGAAGTCCAGGTAGACCACATCCACAGCCTTTCCCTCATCCACTAGGCGGGTCACCTGGTCATAGAAGGAGATCAGGACCTGCCTTTCATGAACCTGTGCTGGCTGGGCCTGATCCCCTGGTTGTCCCGCACATGCCTTGTGAGCACCCTCAAGATGAACCGCTCCATAATCTTCCCCAGCATTATATAAAATATAATTTTATAATTCTATTGGTGGACTGAAATAGCATGTGTGTAGTGAGACATTAAGTCAGTGAAAATAGATCTAGGTTATCTACTAAGTTCTATTGAATTGAAATTTATTAGATGAACAGTTTTGGCTTAGAAAAGAAAAACTTCCCAAGGCTAAAGTTGGTACTGACCGACATCTCAGTTGGTCAGAATAAACACAGTTCATTTTTGTCTTGTTATCTTATTAAAAGATCACGTCTTTTTTTTTTTTTTTAATATCTTTAAATGTAGCACAGTGTTCTTACTCTTAGAAATTGGAAACAAAGTGATAGTTCCTTTTCTGCCTGGTGGCATTTGAAGCTGAACCTACTTACTCTGTGCTGAGTGTTCTGACATTATTTTACCTTGTGTTAATCATTAAGCATTTTCTGAAGTAGTATGAGGACCCTAAACTTCCTCATTCATTGTCATTTTCATTCTGAATAATTTTCTATAAAATTAAGAAAGTCATGTTAGGAAACTTTAAAGGCCTTCTTGGATATAATTTTATTTCATTTTTTTATAAATATGAAAAGACAGGACAATGTAGGGTGAACCAGTACAGGCTGCACTACAACCTCCAGATGGACATTTTGCTTCTCTTTTTTTTTTCTACTGACCAGCAGGATGCAGGTTTGCTTGTTTAGCTGGTTTGTGGCAAGCATCCTTATTGCTTTTATAGGATTTTGTGAAGTGGCACTTGGCTTGCTTTAGCTCAGTTTTTGTTTGCCTAATTTTTAGTTTGATTGCTGAACTGCAAAAATAATTTACACAGTCTTTCTGATAGAATGACATATTCTCACAGTTAGTTGCACATATCCCCCAAAGCAATGCAAAACCAATATGCATGCTGATAATGAGATAAAAAATTGTTTCCTTATGTTTAAACACAATTTCCTGTGTTTCAGTTTGTATTTCAGGAAACTTGTGCCCATTGCCTCCCATCCTGCCACTGGGAACCACTGAGAAGGGCCTGGCTCCCTCATTTTACTGCCCCCATCAGGTATTTACACAAATTGATAAGAACACCCTGAGCCTTCTCTGCTCCAGGCTGAACTGTCCCAGCTCTCTCAGCCTTTCCTTACATGAGAGATGCTCCAGTCCCTTCATCATCTGAGTGGCCCTTCTCTCGACTCACTCTGGTATGTCTCTGTCTCTCTTGTACTGGGGAGCCGAGAACTGGACATGCTTAGACCACAGGTGGGGTCTCAAAGACCGACCTGTTCTTTTATTTTTACCTACCAAAGGACTAAACAGATACCTGATGGTTGAACCAGATACCATGGGTGGGAGAGAAGGGGGAGAGAAGATGGCTAATCAGTGGGATATTTTTGGATGATTGAACAGTTTGCATGAAGGATATTTATCTATTTGTCCATAAACACATGGAAACATTCACATGCATACCCTCCTACATTTGATTAAAACTTGGGTTAACACTTTAATACACTGAAATGAATTAATGCAAAAGGTGAGCTTGTATAATACGGCATAAAGTATTTCTAAGTAAAAGGTTTTCCCTCAGGAAAAAGTTGAAAGTACTGGAATATTTAAAAGAGATAAAAACACCCTGAGAGTCATGAAAGAATACGAAGAAAGATTTTCCTTAACATAAGGATGGAAGTAATAGAGCAGTTGCAAGTACAGGTGTCTGCTTTCTTCATCCAAGTGACAGCTTATATTCCACTCTTTTACTCTTCAAAACTACTGATCAAACTGTGGAGTACTGAATTTGATCTGTCTGTAGGATTCTGAATCTGCTGTGTTGGTTGTGCTGTATAGCAGGATACACATTGAGAATGCATAGGTGCAGATACTGTAGGTCAGATAGAAAGTGATCTAAATATTAGATGCGCTTTAGTAACCAAAAGGTTTCCTTCTCGGCACGGAAGCCTTCTGGATTATCAGTGCCTTCAGCAGTGGAGAACATGCTTTCCTGCTGAGTATATACCAGCTGGTCTTCTGTACTAGTGGTAGATCCACCAAACTCTTGCTACGAGAGGTTGTATTTCCATGTGTGATATCTGGGTTATTATGGGTTTCAGGGTCGGATCATCCACACCTTGAGTTTAAGTGATCTGCCTGTGCTGTCAGCAGCATGCCAGGGTCTTAAGTCTGAATAAAAGGTGTGGTAAACAACAGTGTTTAGATGTTACTACTTTTGCTTTCCTTCTGCTAAAAGAGGCTTTTTATTGTATCTCAGTCTGTTGTTTGAGTCGCAAATAAATGTGTGACAATTGGCCAGAGTATATATACATGCATCTGTTCCATTTGCTGCAGGCCTTCTATAATATCGGTTTTATTTAGTGAACAGCTTGAGGCATTTGATTAAATGTCTGATACTTATTTTAGGTTCACATGCCAGATAGCTGAAATTTTTGGGTGCGAATTCTAAAAGTAATAGTATTAGTTGCCGGGATATTATTGACTTGTAATGGGAGGTAGAACTCTACTATACATATGTGCTCTATGTTGTCATAGCATTAACCATTTAGTCTTAAAGTTACTAAAAAAATAGTCAACTGATCAACTAACAGATGGTGATAGAAAATATTCCTTTGGAAGTGTGGATGAGATGACAAATCTATGAAACAGACAGTTCTGCAAGAAAATAGAGAATGGAACCAGTTTTATTTGTCACAGATAAATGTTTCTCTTTCAGAGCTGGAGCACCATACTGTGATTGCAAGACCCTGGCTGGGCTACAGTATTTTAGACGACAGGATCAAGATGAGGGTTTTTCCAGCTGGAAGCACTGTGATAAACAGGAGTAGGGCAAACTAAGCTGTATGTTCAGTCGTGCAGATTTACTGTGGAAGTCAGAAGATGGCAGTCTTCACTCACTGTTGAAATTGCTGCATAGCTAACCCAAATGATGTGAACACTTGAGAAGTGAAGAATAAAATGAATATGCATCTCCCTCTGTATTTTCAGTTGTTAAATTTTAATTTCAAGTGCATCTTGATAATGCAAAAATGGCAGCGCTCTCTTTTTTTTTTTTTTTTTTTCAGAAATCATCCATGATGAGGGCAACTAAAACATTAGTTAATATTCTCTGATTTAAAGAACAAAAAACATTTTTGGTGTGAAGAAAGTTCTAAAACTAAAACATCTAAAAAAAAGTCATAGATGAGCATAGACGAACATGTGTCCAAAAGGAGGACCAACAGAGGCTGCTCAGCAATTGTGTATGTCTGGAGGCACCTAAACCTCAGAATTTGATTGCATTCTCCTTCTGTTCATGTCAAAAATCTCCTCATGTAAGCAGTAAAGAATTTAATACTTTTTTAAGCACACTGGGATCCAGGAATTCGAAAGAAATGGGTCACCATTCCCCAAAGGCTTGATCCAATAGGTGAATGTTGAACATACCTGGTATGCACAGTAGAGTCTGTAATGTCAGCTGCCTGTTATATCCTACTGATCAGTGCATATCCACAGGCAAATTTAGCCTTAAGTCGCCCTGACACTGAGGGGAACTGAGCTTTTATCTTACCTGTCCCAGGATGCAAAGCAAGAAGGTGCAAGCAGCTATACCCCTCCTAGTTAAGGCACTCTATCATCCGTAGGAATTTTTCTTCTGGGCTCCTCTCATAAGAAGCCAAAATGTCTTCTTCCTTTAGCAAGTTCTAATTGTGATGAAGCAATATGCATCAATTTCTTGAAACAAACTTTGGAAAGTAAGAAACCACCCTACCACCTGAGGGCCTTATTCAGTAGGACATAGAGACGCATTTATTTTCTTACTCTCCTTGCACAGAAATTTTGAATGCTTTCTTTGCAGGCAGCAAGGTGTCTCCTGTTCTTGAGTAGTTGATAGTCTCTCCTATAATGCAAAAGATGTGAATGAGAAGGGAACCAAATTTGGATGTCTTGTATTTTGGGTGAGTTCCCTGACCATCAGGCTACTATAGCCCCCCTTTTCCTCTTACCATCCCACCAAACCTTTGTCAGCTATATATAAAACAACTTCACTTTTTATTAAAGGGCTGAGAGTTTGAACACTTGGGGACTATGTGGGTCCCCTGCAGCAGACACATTGTGTGCCTGCACTGTGATTTAGTGCTGGAGGGTTCCTTTTTGGCACAAATTCTTTTTGTGTTTGTACTGGGAATCTCACGGTATCCCTTTGAGGATACCATGGGTGAACTTTAAACAGCTTCCTTCCTGGGGGAACCAAGGCTAAAGGGATGCTTGACTTTATCAAGCACAGAGGGGACATGTCAGAGGCTGTTGCTTACAAGAAGAAAGCAAATCCCTTCCACAGCCCTCCAAGCATGCATCACGCGTCCCCAGGGCCATCAGTGCAAGCTTCACTGCTGGTTAAGACGTGATGTGGATGTGCAGTCCTGGAATCACAGTGAGCCACATCACATTCAACTTTGGTCCTTCCCTCTTGTGCCTCACCTGTCAGTAACATATAAGAACCTGTCCTCCTAAAACCATTTTTTTTTTCAGTTTTTTTTAAGTGTTTTTGTCTCAGCTAACATGCTTCCTATCCATCATACATAACATTTTATTTTCTCATTACTGACATACATAAGTGCAAGCAGATAGTGCACAGCCAAGCTCTTGGTTTTGTATTCCTATCTGGCATCCAAGCATTTAAAAACTTAGGCTTAAAAGGGTTTAAATTTGAAAATGTTGTTGATTCTGGTCCTAGTTTACATGAACCAAATAGCAATAGCTCTATTTTTAATTTGTAGCTCCAGTTCTATAAAGACTTGATTAGGAGCTTAGCTTTAAATACAGGAAGACTTCTTATGTGTTAACTTAAATGGGCTATCTGAAGGGGTTTAGCTAAACTTTTAAGCCTTACTGAGGCTTACAGCTTCCAATTTGCACTTTTAGAAATAATACATCGGATGAATAGCTATTGAAATTCAGCTCTATTGACTTCAGCAGAGACACACTGATTTTAATCAACCAAAAATCCCAGATGTCAGATGATACAAGCTGTTGCTTTTTTTTTTTTAATCAGTTTAATATTAAGAAGTTTTCTATGTCTAATGTTGAAAAAATGAACAAGCATACCTTACTTATGGTAATATTTTGATTGGTAAAAGTACCTGTGGTAAATAATAATAGCACTATGGTTCTTATACAGACTTAGCTTTGCTTGCAAATGAAACTGGAAAGATAATAACTTTAGGTTTGAGCAAATTTGAAGTTAGGAAAGCAATACCTTCTTGACAATTCTGTTAAAGCTTAATATCAACATCAAAAACATTGTACCTAATGCTCTGTTTGAAGAGAGTTACAGTGTCTCACTTGTAAAAATTTGGTAGCAGCATCATTCACTAATTTACTTCTTTTTTTAATCCATCTTGCACACAAAGAATCCAGAAAAAAAATTATAAAGGAACTCTCTTATTTGTCATGCAAATACTATTTTATAAAAATCTGAAGTCATTTAGCAGTGAAACACAAGTAGTAGTAGGTAACATTTTAAACCAGAAAATTAGTAGCATAAAGGAAAAAAAGAATATCCAGTGGAAAATGTACATTTATTGTTTTACTTTTATTTATATGTTTTATTGTAAACAGTATATTTTCTATTTAAAAAAAAAAATATTGATTTTACCTACTACGCAGATTAATTAACATGAGTGAACTAATGTTCCTGGACAAGTAGCTACCAGCCACAGGAACTATTTTGTTCTATAAAAATGTTTCACTTTAGTATTTAAAACCCAGCCTTCTAATTTCTTATTTTGTATTGATTATTCAGAAAGTAAACAGATTGTCTAAACAAAAAGTCACTTTGAACAGAAGACTGAAAAGTTTTATTTAGACAATTTGAGAATTTGAAAAGCCTCCCACTCTCCTTAATAAACAACTGAAACCTTTTCACTTAAATTTTTCCTTTGACAAAACATAATGCTAAAAAATGTTGAATAAAGCTCACACAGTGGAAATTATCATTCTTATGCAACTGCAGAATGTGTAGGTAGATATCATATAAGTGCTTAAGTAAATAATTTTGATGTTGATGTCAGGACTTTATAATATAGACCTATGATGAGCTTTTTGAACATAGATTGTTTGATTCTATGCTTTTTTGTGGTTTGTCTTTTACGGTTCAGCTGTGCTTTTATGGCTCAACACTCGCACGTCTAGCTCACCATGTATCTAGTTCAAAAGGTCAGAGCTTTAAATCTCATTCCTCTTAGGATGACCACTTTTGAGTGAAAGTATGCCTTGAAATACTAGGAATTGGCACCCTCAGACAAAATTCTTTTTTTTGTCCTCTACCAGTGACTATTTAATAAAAACCAAACAGGTAGCCTTATTGCCCTGCAAAGCTGAGTTAGCTGCTTTGCAAAGATAAAATATTTTCCAACTTGTTCTTTTGCTCCCCTCTAAAACCAAAGTACACTTTTGAAGTTGGGTAAGTTCCATTAACTATTAATCCTCCAGTGTTTGCCGTCTTATCATTGGGATGAGTATATCTTCTTGTCTGATTCTGCTATCTGAAGCATCCTTGTTAAACAGCTTGACTCAAGTATATTGAGGAAGCTTGGAGCACCCCTAATTCAAGACAAGAGTGCAAATGTTTAAGAGTGGTAAAATCATTCATCATTGTGGCTGCCCATAGTAAAGCATCAAACACCCTGAAGAATATTTCTGCCACCAGCCACAAAAGGATGTTTTTTCAGGATAAGAGAAAGTTGTAGAAGGAATTGCTGAGTCACCTTTGAAGGTTTCTATAAGATAGAGAAGGGTTGGATAATCACACAAAATCTTGGGAAGATATCTGTGAGGACCCTCCAAAAACCTAACATTAAAGTGGTACTTTACAGTGGGCATTATCCCTCTTGCTTTAATACCATCTTATTCAAAACAGCTAATGTATGTTTAAATAACTACTTTAAAGTGAAAAGATCCAGGTCTGCTCATCTCACTCACAGAAACCTCAATTCAGAATACCTTGAAACAGGTAGCACCATGTCCTGATTGACATTTCCCTCCACTAAAATTTTCTTTAGTGTTTAACACTGCAAAACTAGAGAACAGGGGTTTTTTCCCCCCCCTCCACTTTATGAATTTTTGGAATTAAACTTGAATTTAAAAACTTGCAATGAATAATTTGGGGGATTTTTTTTTAATTAAAAGAATTAATCTAAGATGATTTTAAGATTTTTTTCCATGCTTAACATTTTCTGAACTGAATACCTCTGTTGTGTGACATATTTCCAGTTAGAAATTGTATTTCTGATTTGAATCAGTTATGAATGTAGAATATCACATTTTCAGAATTTGTTGTCTACAGTTATATTACAGTACTTTTAAGAGTTCATCTTATGTGACTGTGTTATCAATGAATTTATTTCTCAAAATAACTGTGCAGAAATTTAAAAGAACTACATTTATTGTATTTGGATCTTGTTATTGTTGAAAACAAACTGTACCTGGATAAAAGAATTAAATCTTCCATTAAATATTTTTTTGTTGAGTGCTATATTCCACTACAAAATTCCCCATTAAACTAGATTTGCCTGATTAGGTAGTCTGGTACCATATTGATAAACAGTGCATAAACACAGTGATAGGTCTGAGATTATGGAGACTGACTACCAGTTCATTGCTGGTAAAACTCTTTTGAGTTTTTGAGGTTTTATGCTGGTGAAACTCTATTGATGTAATTGCTTCGTTTAGAAGTGGTGTGTGTATAGTAGGTGTTCAAAAGATGTAAATTCCAAGGTCGTTACTCCCTTTGCATTATTAACTTATGCTATGAAACCTCTCAGTACTCTCTGCAAAATATTCTTGTTTAATTTCAAAGAATGCCAAAGTACAGAAATCTAATTTTAGAGAATGCCAGTTCTTTTTCTGGGTGAAATGCAACTGAAAGACTAGTCTGCCAAGGACTCTGACACTTTCCATGCTACTTAAGCCCACTGATAAGTTGAGATTGAGTAAGTTGAGATGCAAACTGTGTGGTGGAGCTGATCTCAATTTCACATAGTGAGAGGGGTTTTTTTAGGTTGTCTATATTTAACAGAAGAGGAAATGGGAGTTTTCATTTATGAAAGGTTATAACTGGGCTAATAGTGTCCAGCAAGACCCATGTTTTTCATCATTTTAAAGAATGCTTCATGAAAGATGCCCTTGCAATTCTTTCTGAGCTTCTTTTAGCAGGTATTTTTTATAAATTTACACATATTTTTATGCACATTGATTTTAAAAGTCCCACTCACCCCAATTCCTTATTTGAGAAGGAAATTTTTGTCTAAGTGCATGCCTCCAGTGATAAATATGACATGACAGAGTAGACAGATGAAAGAGAAGCACAGCTTTTCTTACTCATCTGTATAAGAAATGGCTATACAATTCCTACAAGGTTATTTGCAGGTAAGTCCTCATTTGAGATGACCTGGTCCTACAAGCCAGGTCCTAAATCCTTATTGTAAGTTTGACCTACAGAAGTCACATAGACACAGAGCAGACAGGTGAGGGACTTCCAGAAATGGTTCAGAGGTTAATGATTTTCTGCAGTACCAGTGCCTGCATCGGTAAAATTCACATGCCATGTTACATGATGTAGGCACAAAAGCCATCTCTGAACCTTTTAGCGTTCAGAGTTGGGTCAAAAGACACATCTCTGAGTGAGAACAGCAGTGGAACTCCAAGCAGGAGAAGAGCAGAGATTGTTGCTATATTCAGCAGAAAAAATTGTCAAGGTCTAAGTAACATTTGACAAAAATTCTGCCCATCAGCTCAGCCAGCATACATAGGGAAAGACAGGTCAATAGACTGACATAAAATTTGTCTTGTATTTCTGACAAAAGAGTAAAATACTCATTACAATTGCAAAACTTTTGAATCAGTATTTACGGATCTTACCTTGTTCCAATGAAAATAGCTTTGAAACTACTTGCCACTACGTAATATCTTCTTTGATTGCTGTTAATTTCAGAATTTATATAACTTTTTTCCCACAAGTCATTCAGAATATGATTTAGAGGATTAAGCACAACTGTGTAGTAATTACAGAAAGTCCACAATTCTCCCATTCAGCTCTTCCTATTGTAGTGTATCTTGATATCTTTTAAATGGACTGGTGCTAAAACCACAGCAATGAAAATGCCTCTGTCTTTCAGATCCCCAAAACAATGAGATTTCTGTCTTCGGGTAGCTGACCCACCTCTTGTCCATGCACTGAACTAGCTAAATTTAGCCACCATTTGGTAGCATACCAAAAGGGAGCTTGCCTTACCTATTGCAGCTAGAAGGGTTGTAGATCGTAGTATAATAGATAAGAAACAATCTTTCCGATCCATCTCTCTTCTCGGTATTTTAACTTCTCCTCCCTTCTGGTGCATTGGGGTGAAACTGAAAGTTGTTGTTTAAAGTTGTTGTTTACAGAAGCTTTTTGTATCTTGGCAAGTTTAGTAATCAGTTGACCAGCCTTCTTTCTTACAGAGTGGTAAACAGCTTAATGGAGAGGTCCCTCCCCCATGATGTGGTAGGTGTGCACCTAAATCTGTACGCTGCCATTTCTTCACATCCCTAGCGCCTACCTGAACCACCTGGCCTTTGTCACTTAGTTGTGGGATAGGGTTTTCCACTCTGTAGAAATAATTAAACCCCATTTGAAAACAGGACATAAAGCTACATTTTCGTGCCACTTTGAAGTTCTCTAACTGCTTGGCATAAGGCACCATTCTCTTTCTGCCCTCGTAGGCATTTCATCAGTTACATAATACTGTCAAAAAACAGGCAATTCGCATCATGAAATACGTGCCCTACTACTAGGCCACTCTGGCCTTTTAATCAGTAATTTCAGCATCTCAGTTTCTGCATGAATTGTCTTTTTAAGCTAGGAATCCCACAAAAAGAGTATGCATATGAAAAATTGTCATTTTCCACCCAAAAATACCTACATCAAAAGCCGTCCAACGCCTCTAAAAGTATGACAAAAATGTGTTCTTAGTCATATTAAATTTGAGAAATTCCACTCATCTTAAGAAGTTCTATTCTCTAGATTTACACTGCAGAAACTCAGTATAAGTTTGCTAGCAATTTGCCTTTGCTGATTTGATTTTCTGGCCATTACATCTTTGTGTAACTTGTTTGCTTTCTTGCTTCTTGTTGTTAAATACAATGAACTGTATGCCAGTAATCCTTTGTAGCTGACAGGTATGTATATCATCAATTCTCCAGTTAGATTAGTACACATGGCATACAAGTACTATGAAAGTGGGGCATCCTTGCAAATAAAATTCCCTTTCCAAAGCAAAGACAAACTATCTAAGATGTGACATCCTTTATTCAAAACTAGAATGCAATCAAGAAAGCTAAATATGTCTTTTAGAATCATATATTAGTATTATTTAGTACTAGGTAGTACAATTTAATACTATATAAAGCTTGGAAAACTTACTGAGACACCACCCCAGCCCCCCATGTTTATCAAAGTAAGGAACATATTATCTTGATTACTTTTAGACAGGTAACCAAACAAAATCCAAAAAGACAAAAATTAATTCATTTGATAGCAGGTCCACTTAAAATAAATGAGACCTATTTGGAGACAACACACAATGTTTGGATCAACGTTGTTACATGATGCTGATATATGGAAACCTGCTAAAATTATGGCAAGAAATTATGAAGTTATGTGTATATGTACTTGCATATGTTTGTACATGTTTCATAAATACAAAATAACTATTGGCATATAAGCATAAGTTAATAGTATGAGAATAGCTTAAGGTAAACAGTCAAAAGAGTATATGTGGCAGTTCAGTCCACTCACTATCTGATTCTGGCTCTTCCATGCCTTGGCCTCCATAAAACTAAAGTCTTTATTAATGTGATCACCCACTACTTCTAAAACAATGTAAGGCATGACATAGCTATTAATGAATAGACACTTATTCAAATATGGGTTGTCTTTTACTTAACTTCCTTTTTTCCAGCTGTTCTGCAATGCTGAGCTGTGTAAAGGAAAACAGAAGTAACATCTTACTAGCTTTAAGAGTTATGACTACAAATGTATGAAATGACCAGAGACTGTTTGTCACATGATTTCTTTTTTTTATTATTCATGCACTATTGAATGTATTTTTATATTTTTCCCGTTCTACTGACTCTAATTTGTTGTTTGAAACAGAAAATTCAGCTATGTGATCAACAGTTTTCTGGCACATTTTGCCTTAGTTTAGGGCATGTGAATTTAATCTTCTTATCAAGACAGATACAACAATACCCATTGACAATGTATTCATTTAATACACTTCCAAAATATCTATCTGCTTACTGAAAAACTTATCTAGATATTGTGTTTATTCAAAGTGGTGTTAAAAGATTCGGTCACATTCCAAAGTCTGTAATGAAATAAGATACAATTAAATCTTCTGTAAGAAGAGTCTTTGAAATTCTTCTAGTGTCGAGATAACATATACAAATATCTTCTTAAATAATACAGAAAGATTAATCTTTTTAAAATAAAATTTTGCAGTTTATTCATTCTCATTCTATCCTATCTTTATTTCAAAACTGTCTTCACACATCAGCTATTTACAACATTTTACAAGCTTAGGTGTTACCTCTTAAACCATAAAAGGAGAAGAAAGAACATTAAGATACATAAGCTGATCGAATTTCATGGATTTTTTAGGTTGCATTTTCAGTGCAGCTCTCTTTTGCGACTTAAATATCAACGCACTCCTGATGATGTGCAAAAATAAAGCTAATATTGCTATACAGACTCTCCAAGTTTTTGGACCTTTCTAAACATTAGTAAGACAAGCTCAGATAATTTTGTTTACTAGAACATAGGAAGAAGTGTGAAGAAGATATAGTAGACAGACAAGCCAAGTAATAAGCCAAATCCAAGTTGCCTTCACTAGAAACGTATGTTGTCTTGCCAAAGCCTGATTTATAAAAGAAAAGGCTTAGATAATTGAAATACACTGACAACATTAAGCATTGACATTTTAAAAGATTATTTGAAATAATCTGTGAACCTTCTATGAAAAGATGTAACTCTGAATGCTGTATTATAGCACTAACTGATATCAATTATGTATTTCCTGAAAAAAATCATGGAACATCCCCACTTCCAAGGACAGTAACATATAAAAGCTGCTAAGCTGTTATTTATTTGCATACATCTTTCAGTCCTGCAGTAATGTGCAATGGCTTATTTGATAAAGAACTTCTAAGCCTCTTTTCTTCTTGCTGAAAAGAGATGTTTCATTTTCTTGAAAAACATACTTTAATTTTTTATGCTATTCATCTCATCTGTCTAGTATTTGGAAGAAAAAATGGTGTAAGACTTAAGCCGTTTTGGTTAGGAAAGTTTGGAGCCGTGACTTCAACTAATGAGGTCAGTTTAACTTCAAGAATAATCTCTAATTTACGTCTAAACTGTGCAATTCAGTTGCAAAATAACTTTTTACCTGCAATGATGACTGTAGAATATGTTTCATTTTAACACTGTTACCTGATAACATTTTTCATAGCATGAGATATAGTTAGGGACACCATTTTACTGGTGAAACTAAAATCTTCACTATTTCAGCTTTAAGGCACAAGAAGGCTTATCTTGTCTCATCAATATTCTTGTTCGCTCTGAAACTGTTAAGATAATGAGGCTGAACTAATAAAGATCCTATTTAACATCATGGTAATATTGGCTGCATTGCGAGTTAATGGTTGCTATTTATAAACATGTACATATGGTTTTCAGCGCCACCATGCTATTAAAACAATAACCTATAATACCAACATCTAAACAGCCTTTAAGTTGTTTTTATTTGCATGTGTAATAATAACAACAATAATAATACTATATGCCAGAATTATGCAAAAAATGGATTTTGAAAATGAAATTTTTGACAGCCCACTTTGAGTAATTTCATGCTGAACCTTCTATCTTGAAAGTTAATAAGAGTTTAAACATTAATGACATAATAGTGAGTTTGTTCTGCAAGCTCATTTAGCTCCATTTGCTATTTTACACACTAGATGAGGAAGTAGTGGGGGAATGTAAAAGGAGGGTCTCCTGTACAAAGCAGAGAGGTGAAAATAAAGAAAAAAGGTATAAATGCCCACTCTGCATACATCCAGAAAGGTTAAGAAATAGTCATTCTCCTACCCTCCATTATTTGCAGAATGAGCTTTCCCTGTGCAAATTTGAGGCTCACAATTCTGGATAGGGTAGCAGGTTTTCCCACTCAAATGAAGGCATAAAAAAAAAAATCTAGTGCTTCCTGGACCCACCTGAGGAATTGCAGTCTTTGAAGTGAATCATATCTGGGTTTTTTCCGTCTCACCTCCTTCAAATAATAGTAAAAATTTGTCATAGAAATAGCCCCATAAATTAATATGACAAATCAATACTGTTTCTCATGGTAATGTCAATCCACAATCAACATTCTGCAAATCTGTTCTCTGTAATGCTTTTAAGTGCATTTTAATTTCATCAGTCAATAGCAGAAGCAGCAGTTGTAAATGATGCCACTGCTGAGTGCAGAGGCTGAAACTTTAAAGCTAATGACACTATTGAGGAGATACGAGTCAAAAATAGTACGGAAATATTTTAAATTGGCTCACAATATGTTCTCTGTGATAGCATTTGGGTGTCTGCCCCAGTGTCAGCTCTCAGTCAAGATGCCTGCAGTATCAGCAGTGGGAATTGTAACTCCCTTGTTTTATCTCTTCTGCTAGTCATTCTCATTTCTGCATCTGTACATGGTGAGGGCTCTATCTCTTGCTTTCTATTTATTTATGCTTAATATGTACACAGTAAACCTAACATACTAGAATAGAATGCAGAAAAAAAATCACAAAACTAAACAAAACAAACCTCAGGGACACAACTTCAGTTTGTATAAATTGATTGTAGCTTTTCTGAAGCTAAAGAAATTAAGACTATTGTAGGATTCTGTCTATCCTTCCATCAATCCATCCACCCACTCATCCACCCACTCATCCATCCATCCATCCATCCATCCATCCATCCATCCATCCACCAATTTTCTGTCATCTATCCCAAAGTTCCTAAGCCTTTTCTTAGTAAAATCAACAGTAAATTCCCCAGTGGAGTTTCTGGAACATCTGACTTTTTTGGAGTCCTTTTCACTTTTGGGAGGATAAAGTAGTGAGGAAAAACATTGGAATTCGTGGCAAAAGATAGATAAAATACATCCTTAAACTGAAAAAAAAAAATCCCTGTTTCCTCTATAAAGCTAAAAAGTGTAAAAACCACTCAATTTCATAGGGGAAAAAAAAAAAAAAAATCAAGTTCCACCTCCAGAACAGGACTTTTATTTCCAAGAATAAACACTGAGAGGAAAAAAAGATCACAGTGTCTCCACATAACCTCCACTGTGAATGTTACTAGCAGTGCTGTTGTTTCTCACTTCTTCTCACTCAAAATGCAGATGTCTACATTTCTTGCAGCTGCATTTGTACAGAAGAAAGTCTCACCCTGTCCTTCATGTTTTGCTTTTTTCATGCACACTAAGACCACCAAGATTCAACAGGTGTGTTGAAGTCCTGCTTTAAAAGGGAAGGATTTGATCAGCTACAATATTGGTTAACCCCAAAAGCACTGCTAATCTGATAACGGAGATGTGTTAACCTTGTCCCTTCTGTATGATGGGACTAAAACAGAGGCAATGCAGAGGTAGCTGTCAAGGGCGGTTTCATGGATTGCTTGAAGTTCGAAAGAACAAGCGGGGAAACCATACATAAATGTTTAAAGATGGTGAGTCAAGTGGATAACCAGCATAACACATCTAAATTTGTTACAGTGGATTTTGAAGGCCTCAGGCAATGTTTGCAATTGTATTTGCCTAGAGAAGTATAAGGAGGTAACCCTTGGCTGACTGCATGCAAGCTAGGGATGACTCTTGGTCAAAGACTCTTAACTTTAAAATAAAATTCTGCAGGAAAACAATTCATTCAAAGTTTGAGCAACTCTAGAAAATCTGGTTGTGAAATATGTATTTTTAATACACACTTTTCAAGTTAACTGGAACAGACAGAAGAATTTGGATGACGGACTGCATGAAAAGTCAGAAAGAGAAGGGCTAGAGAATTCTGAAAACATAAGATGACTCTTATTGCGAATGTAGTTTATGAAACATTATTGCAAAGGCATCACAACAAAATATAAACTGGTACAGTAAAGACTCTGAATCTGTTATATTTAGTAACTTCAGTGATAAATTCCTCACTATTTCTATAAAATAATGTTTAAAACAAGCTGTACAGAAGAATTTCCATTGCAGAAATTTGATCATAATAATTACCATAGTTCTACTGACTTGCTTAAAACTGAACACATAACAAGGAGTATTGCTAGAATGGAATAATAAATTGCAAGCAATAACAAAGTCACAAATACGGCTTGCTGATCATCTCCAAAAACAAGTCAGAGCCGAATTCTGTGACTATATTCAAATAAAAATAAGGGTTATTCCTGAAATCTTCATCTATTTTGTTTCACGTTAATTATCTGAAGACAGATTAACTTCTTTCTTCTCATTATGGCCTTTTTTGATCTTAAATTTGCTCTTACCTTCTTTTTTTCCTTTTTTTTTTTAGAATCATAGAATCATAGAATCATTGAGGTTGGAAAAGACCTCTAAGATCATCGAGTCCAACTGTCAACCCAACACCACCATGCCCACTAAACCATGTCCCTAAGCGCCTCATCTACTCGTCTTTTAAATACCTCCAGGGATGGGGACTCAACCACTTCCCTGGGCAGCCTCTTCCAATGTTTAACCACTCTTTCAGTAAAGAAATTTTTCCTTACATCCAATCTAAACCTCTCCTGGTGCAACTTGAGGCCGTGATATATGTAAATGCTTTAAGTAAAGCATATATTCCTATGTTTTTCAGTCTATGTGGAGTAGCTCATTTTCTGTAAAATTTTTGATTTTCTAATCACTCGTGCTTTTCTACTTGTTTTGATGTTTTCCACTGTCTTGCCCTCACACTTGTTGTCTCACAATTCCAATCCCATGCTTACTTCCCAGTTATTCAGAGTGTATCCTAGAATAAATTCACAGACTGCTTCTGAGGAATTTATAGTCGATGATTTGAAGTAACAATTTATATCACAGTAAGAAGTCCAGAAAAAAAGTCAAGTTAATCTGAAAGACTCCTCTCCTATATCATGACATTAATATTTTTAACTATTATTATTTTTTCACAATTAACCAAAGACCTTCAGCAAACACAGGTTGAGAAAATCAAGACAGTCTAATGCTGAGTGCAATACAGGTGAAGTGTTCAGATACGTAATAATTTCTGTTTTATTTTTATAATAATACTTATGCATATTTCTACCATGTACATTTAATTTTAAATTTCAAAGGAAAAAGTTTCATTAATAGAATAACAAGGAGGAAAATCCATTTATAAATGATCTCAGCCAGTAGCAAGCAACAGATTAAAATCATGGCAAGATGATTAACTGCTAAATGATTGTTGCAGCAAATATACATATCTAGATAATGTAATAAACAATGTAATTTACATTTTCATGCCAATTCATATTTGAGCTTTATAGGTTATAACACTCTTCAGTCCAAGATATATTACTCAGGTATAAAATTACTATTTATTTTCTGAATGAATGGAGAGCTAAAGTGTGTAGATTCTTCACTCTTGTATAAACAAACCCAAGACTTTGGATATCATACAGTAATCTCATCAAGACCCCTTTGGGAAACTCCCATTCTGATTCTTCCATTGATCCTATTGCTGTAACAACTTCCAGAAAATCATATATTTCTGAATATTTCAAGGTCATTGTAATATTCATAAGGCCAGTTTCTCCTCTCCTAAACCACTGGCTTCTTCATCTTTAGCTATAATTAATTAGATGCCCTAAATTATTAATGGTAGCATTATCTAGGCATGGAAAATATTTTTTCCCTTCAGGTCTGTTTTGCTGCTACCGACATAACTTTTCTGGCTGGAAAGGAAGCACTGTTTTTTTACAATGAGATCCACGAAGCAAAAAGGTATGCCCACCCATCAATCCCCTCTGCTAACGTCATGGAGTGTGGAGACGCCTTCAGCTTTCCAGCCTGGGCACTGCAAACAGCATTGACAGGGCGGCATGGCCTTCAGCACAGCCTCTAACAGCTAGCTCCAGCTTGTCTCCATAGGCTTTGACCATGCTTCAGACCACGGCATGACCACACGCTAAGCTGCTGGCCCATCATCATCACGCTGGGACAGCAGACTGGGCCTCCTGCAGTGCCACCTGTCAGTCTCAAAGCCAGATGCATTCACTGTCCTGCCGTGGTCATTCAAACTGCAATCCATGTAGCAAACACCACCATGCGTGGCTGTGGGACCTCTGCCCCAGCACTCTCACTCTGCTGGGACAGTGAAGCACCGAAGGTTAGTTTGCACTTGCACAACGATATTGCTCCTGCTCTGCGACTGGAAGGAGGAGGAGAACCTCAGTCTCATTTCTTCATTACATCTCATGTTTTACGATCTGTGTGATACGGGCTTATGTGTCTGATAAAGTACTCACAGTTGAGCATCCTCCTCTGTCTGCAGACGTTGTTGAGTAGGGATGTTTATTTCTGTGTTGGTAGTGGGATGTGCAGACTTCCACTGCAGAAAAGTGCATCTTGGTCTCCAGAAGTGCCTCAATTCTATAACTACCACCTTATTTTACCATTTCCTTCTCTCACTAGCATTTCTCTCAATTTTTCTTACCTTATCTCTTGAAATTTTATGTTTGCTAATGACATTTCTTAGATTTTATTTTGACATTTAAGACCCTACATGTTAAATAAATCTGATTTTAGTATAGGGAGACACTGTGGTAAAGTTTGCAGTACGTCTGCATTCAGGTGAGACTCCAGCTGCCTTCAAAATCCTGTATGTCTTCTTTCTGTATGTTATTTAATTTTAGTGTCCTTCAGTTTGGCATATATAATAATCTTTCAGAGTCAAATTACAGTTATCTACTCATATACAGAAAATGTTCGTATTCTTAATGGTTTTTAACAAAAGGAGAACATTGCAGGAGAAAAGACAACTGGGAATTGAAAATTTGAAAAAAATAACAAAATCCATTTAACCAATAAAAATCCAGACATTGTTTTCAAGTAAATGAAGAAAAAAGTTCTTTAAGAATTCTTAAGAGAATTTATTGGGAAGGACTATTTCTTTTTTCCCCTTTTCATACAAGACTTTTATTTTAGAGTAGAAAAGTCCTGTAGAGTATTCCAGAAAGTACAATATAGTATGTAACTGTGCAGCCACAATTTACAGTTTTAATTTACTGAAGATCGAAAGAAGCTTACCAGCTGAAAATCAATACTGAGCTGAATTTAAGCTTTTGTAACTTGGGACTTCTAAAGTATATTGAAGAAGTGCCATAAAAATGCAAACGCTTACCTAAATAATTTATCAGATAGCTGTTTCTTTATGTTCTTTTAAGTGTGGATGTCTGGACCAACAACTGCATTTTTATTATATATTTTTAACAACATTTCTAAAACATGTTTTGTACACAACCCCAGATAAGACAGACAATACATATCCTTAACTTTACCGACTAGTTCAAACCTTATTGTATGCATGTGTCTTTTTAGAACTAGGTCTGAAGTTTAGAGTTAGCAAGTTCAGGTTACAAAACTGAGCTGAATTCGAGACACATTTACAGCAAATTCTTTGCCTTGACTTTGCTGAACTTCACGCTGAATGCCAATAGTGCTGTATCCATGGTCAAATGCATCTATATAATATCTCAACAATGTGAAGGGACTGTATATTGTGACAATGCTCCATGAAGGGCACATAGTGCACGTGTGTCAGCACCCCTGATCCTACATGACAAAACATGCATGTAGCAGAGTGATATGTCACACACCTTGGAGAGAAGGTATGTGGAGGGCAGACTACCCAGAGGTAACATAGAACCCTCAGAGGTTCCACTTCTCCCACTCAGGGTAGGGCTAGGTTAGTCATACAACTGAGTGTCAGCACAACCTGCTATCGTGAGCTTTCACATCACCGTTTCCTTCCACAGATGGAAATTTGGGTATGCAAGCACAACTTTGGTGCTGATCGCATGGCAGATCTCAGCAGTAGCAGCCATGTTCATGTTTCATCTGTTCCTTGGATACGTGGAACACAAAAGCCGTTCCAGCTAATATTTTATCAGGAATCATGTTAGGAACTGTTATAGTCACAGTAGTTGTAAACAAAATTTAAACTCAGTTCCAGGACTGAGTTAATTGCAGACTTCCCATGGATTTCTATGGAGCCAGGAAATTATTCCAAAGGGCAAGGTGTTTTGGAAGGGTCCTTAGTTATGTTTTATTGTGCTTTTATGCAATATGCCTTGCAGAAGCACAAAAGTGTTTTTCATTTTTAACATTAGTATTTAGAATTTATAGTCAGAAGACTGGCTGAATGAAGACTGCTCTTTGAAAGTTTTCTTTAATACTTATTAATTGTTCAGGAGTGTAATTTTTAGTCTGTCTAGAATGATTGTATGGCAGTGGTTTATATGAATGATGAAATGAGAGTAATGCAAGAAATCTCATGAATACTTTATGCTGTTGAGCACAGACAGGAATTTCTTATCTGCCTTTGAAAATCCTAGCTTTTTGATCAAATAGCTTGAATCATCTCTGTAACAGCACATAATTTCTAACAATTTAGATGATAAGCTCTCCGGTGAAGAGGCAATCTTTTCATCCCACATGTGTGCAGGACCTAGCACAATGAGGTCCTAGGCTTTAATTTATGCTAAGTTCTATTCAGAGCAAATAATTATTAAAATCATGTGTAGTGCACTTCTGTGAATTTGGATAGGAGAGAATAGTAAATGTCTAACAAAAAAATAGCAATATGCTAAAAATGTTGTGTGTACTATCAAAGCCAAAAAAACTCACTTTTCTACATGAGGTGTTACTGATTTCATTTTTTTTGTGGGTATGCTGTACTGCCTTTAAAAGGTCACAGTGATGCCAGAGAGGGAAAGAAATCACTTCGCAGCTACTCACAGCCCTCATGGGTAATGAGGCTGCGAGGTAATGGCCCAATATAGCCAACCTCCAACCACTATGAGGATAGCAAGTATAGGGGACATACAATGGGAGGTGCCTTCAGGCTCTGTGACAGCGAGGTGGGGTGGCACAGCTCCTTCTCATACTATCTGTGAGAAGGGAAATATTAGGGAATAAGTGCAGAAGGCCAAGGCTTGGCCAGTAGCTACACTAGCAAGGTAACAACATGAAAAATGCAAGGCATTATGTGGTGGATTGACCCTGGCTGGATGCCTGGTACACACCAAAGCCACTCTATCAACCCCCCTCCTCAGCTGGACAGGGGAGAGGAAATATGATGAAAGTCTCATGGGCTGAGATAAGGACAGGGAGAGATCATTCACCAATTACCATCACAGGCAAAACAGACTCAACTTGGGGAAATTAATTTATTACCAATCAAATCAGAGTAGGGTAATGAGAAATAGAAATCAAATCTTAAAACACCTTTCCCCCAGCCCTCCCTTCTTCCCGGGCTCAACTGCACTCCCAATTTTCTCTCCTTCTCCCCCTCCGGTGGTGCAGGGGGACGGGGAATGAGGGTTGTGGTCAGTTCATCACACATTGTCTCTGCCGCTCCTTCCTCACACTCTTCCCCTGCTCCAGTGTGGGGTCCCTCTCACAGGAGACAGTCCTCCATGAACCTCTCCAGCGTGGGCTCTTCCCACAGGCTGCAGTTCATGAACTGCTCCAGCGTGGGTCCTTTCCATGGCGTGCAGTCCTTCAGGAACAGACTGTTCCAGCGTGGGTCCCCCACAGGGTCACAAGTCCTGCCAGCAAACCTGCTCCAGCGTGGGCTCCTCTCTCCATGGGTTCACAGGTCCTGCCAGGAGCCTGCTCCAGCATGGGCTTCCCACACATCACAGCCTCCTTCGGGTGCATCCACCTGCTCCTGCATAGGATCCTCCATGGGCTGCAGGTGGATATCTGCTCCACCATTAACCTCCATGGGCTGCAGGGGGACAACCTGCCTCACCATGGTCTTCCCCACGGGCTGCAGGGGAATCTCTGCTCTGGCACCTGGAGCACCTCCTCCCTCTCCTTCTTCACAGGCCTTGGTGTCTGCAGGGCTGTTTCTCTCACATATTCTCAAACCTCTCTCCCGGCTGCTGTTGCGCAGGGTTTTTTTCTCCTTTTAAATATGCTATCACAGAGGCGCTACCACCGTTGCTGATTGGCTCAGCCTTGACCGGCGGTGGGTCCATCTTGGAGCCGGCTGGCATTGGCTCTGTCAGACATAGGGTAAGCTTCTAGCAGCTTCTCACAGAAGCCACCCCTGTAGCCCCCCTGCTACCAAAACCTTGCCACACAAATCCAATACACATTACAAAGAGCAAAAAGGAGTAATGCATATGCAGCAGCTGGCCAACCTTGACCAGTGACTACACCAACAAGACAGCGACATGAAAAATGGCAGAAATGGGAAACATGTAGATGATCATGAGATGGTGGAGCTCAGGATCCAAAGAGGAGGGAGCAGGAATATAAGGGGTAGCAAAACGTGGGAGTGAAGCTGATCCTTGTTGGTGTTGGATCCTTTCAATTTGGAGGAACAATAAATCTGCTGCTCCCAAGGAAACCGTGTCTTATGTCTGCAGCCAGGAGGGATCCAGTGTGTTTTTCTATGGTGAAGGAGTATTCAAAGAGGTCTTCCTAACCTCAGCAGAGGACCACTTGGAAGGTAATACCTCACAGCACCGCCCCATCTCTTCCCCTTCTAAAGGGAAACCTCATTCATTTTTGATAGTTTCTGCTTCTAATGGAACTATAAATGCATAAGGAGAACCTATTTTCTCTGTTATTTCTAGACATAACTAAAATTTCTAGCATCACAGCAATATTAGAGTTATGGTAGATATCTTTAATGAATATTTGTTACTTAATTCTTCATCTTGTCAATGACTGAAAAGAGCACAAAAATCCCTCCAAAATCTGAGGATAACATTTTAGCTACATTTATCAAGATCATTATATATTCATAGATGTATGTTTAAATCTCAGACATAATGATATTTCTTTATATTAATGTTATTAATAATGATACACTACATTCTTATAGTGCTAGTTCTATTTTCTGATTTTGACACATTTTGGTAATAACAAAGGACTGTTATCCTAGAACATCACTAGAACTAGTACAGACAGCTCTAGAAGTAGAACAAAAGATTTGCTTGTCTGTGTTGAGTACAAGAATTTTATCTGTGTTGAGTAAAATAAATCATTGAGGTTGCCTGAATAAATGTTTTCCGACCACCCAAACATCATATTTTGGTTCAGAGTTTTGTTGTATATTAACTCAAAAAGATTTATACTAGAAAATACCTAGCAGAACTAATATATTTTATAGCAGATTTTTTACCTTTCTCCCTGCAACATTAACACTGGAGACAGGTATGCTCCTCTCCTCAAACTTTATTTAAGATTTAGTTATATTTTATGTCTCAGCTAATGACTACTGTATACTTGTCTTCAGGAACGTTTTATAAAAGACTATTCTTTGTTTTGCACCTACCAATCTACATTAAAAAAAATCTCTTTTCTGTGGTTAATTTTAAAAAAGTTTTTGAAGTCTTAATGTTTGCTTAAGTTAAAATAGGAAATTTTCAGAATTATTTCTCTTCAGCTTGCATAAATCTTCTGTCTTTGTTCTGTTTCTCTTTTACTTTCTCTCTGTCTTCCCACAGCTTATTTCAGTGATATCATTAATTATTGTTCTAAAAGAGACACATTTATTAACAAGTTGGCTTCAATCTGTACAGTTATGCACTGATCTAAATATGTACAGTCTGGGCCCTATTCATAAAATTAAATTTCGTGGTTCCATTAAATCATACTCCATTCAAATGAGACTGGAAATTTCACAGCAGCTTAATCTGGAAATATTGAAAGCAGTTAGCTGAGTGTTGGATAGGTTAACATGAGTTTCAAAAGTGTTTTCAAATATTCTTTTCTGGAGATACATATTTCCTTTATAATGGTGTGGATTGACTCACAGAAACTCTTAAATTTTCTTTAGGAAAATGAAACCTCATTTGGAGGTTTTGCCAACTTTTAGTTCACTGAATCTTTCATTTTGAGAGTGTTAACAAGCTTTAAGAGATATTATTTACATGTTACATTGTGATGGAAGATATTATGCTAGACAATGATATTAAAAAAATCAGTGTTTACAGTATAAAAATGTCCCTCATTTTAGTTTTACAGTATTTCTGTTGGCCTTGGGAGAGTTGTTTATATTTTACAGTGTTGTGAACAAAACCAGAATGTGTCAACAGGATAATCATAAATATACAAATTCACATTTCTTGGTTTAAGTATTGCCAGAGGCATATTGTGTAGCAGAAGAGCATGTGTTTTCACTTCACTGCTGAGAAGAGTCCAAGAGGCCAGGGGGGGACAAGAGATAGTGACCAGGTATCATTTTTAATTGGAATTGCCTGGGAAAACATTGCTTTCCCACAAAGTGATTTCATGAAGACAAGACCTTTCCTTTTATTTTAGGGTCTGTCAATAACCAACCTGTTTTCTACAATTCAGTCATCCAGTAACAAACATTGTGGGTGTGGGTTTTTTTGTTTGGTTGGGTTTGGGGTTTAGGGGGGAGAAGGTTGTGTTATTTTTTATTTTCTTTTTTTTTTTCAATAAAACCAACCAGCAATGACCTACAAAGTTTTAGGTTTGGTTTGGTGAAACATTTCCATCTTGTAGATTTTCAACAAAAGTCTCATGTTTTTAAGAAAAAAAAGAAAAAAAAAAGAAAAAAAAAAAAAGGCAGGTTCTTTAGAACCTTAGACTTCCCATTTATATAGGATGCTGTATCCTGTCTCTCCAGCACATGGTCAAGTATCAGGACAGCAGGAGGAAACCTACAGAATCCAATTTCAAGGAAATTTTCAGCCAAGTTCATAGTCCCAAAATGTATAGATGGAATGCTTTGGAGAAATCTTTCAAAGAAATTGCAGAGAAATTTAGCAGGCTAGAAGGAACTTATGCTGTTCAGTTTTTAAATGACCATGGCACTTCACCTGGTGAACAAGAAATTGTTTTTTGAAAAAATCCTTGTTAATTAGATTGACATGAAATTTTTTGTGTATTGTTTGCATGCATCTTAACATAATGAACAAAAAGCAACTCCTTGTAGTTATCGTAAAATAAACACAAACACATCGTTTGTTGATAACATTAATTTTCCCTGGGATTTTAGATCTTTGTTTTAATTGCATTATCTGTTTTAATTTCAAATTCAGGAGTACATAGTAATGTTGAGGTTAGATTCAGCATCCAGATTAATTTCTGTTGTCATGGTTGTTTTGACATACTTATTGATCCTGGACATATAGGTAATAGGTGGCGTAAGAGTTACACTAGCGACCTCATCTACTTATAGATAATCACTGCCTGTTATTTTAGTTTTGAAAGAAAGATCAGAAAGGGAAAATGTTTTGACAAAACATTATCAATTGAATATTTCTGTAGATCTTGCTGTATCTGTAAACTGTGAAGTATCTTATATAGTCTGAGTACAAATCTTGGCCTTGTGATTTTTAGGTTGAGTATACAAAACTCTCTACATTTTAGTGGTTAATTTGAAAACCACACAGCTGGAAGTTTTAGCTGCCTCAGCAGCCTCTATACCAGTACCTTTGTGCTCTTCAGCACAGATGAGATTCCCCAAGATACTGATCGGACAAGGGATTATAAGCAACTTCATGAAATTTACAAAGAGTTGCACAGGGAAATGCCAGCAATGTATGGCTAAAAACCATCTGAAGTTTCTTTTCTTTTTCCTTGATATTTGGAAATTAAAGTAATATTAACAAGCAAGTAATGTGTAGGGGCTTACAATTGCATAAAAATATGTCATCTGCAGTTTATAAGTAAAAAGATGGAATTTTGAATCAGTACATTTAATTATTTATGGAATCAAAACAGCCTAGATTGATTTTTCAATAATGTATTAACTTACCTGCATGCCAAGTAGAGGAAATGGACCATTCTGTTGTGAAGAAAGCCTATATTTAGTAAGTCTTAAATATAACCTTTTATGTTACAGAATAAATTTTAGTTAGTAACTTCCAAACATATTGTGTATGTGTATGCCATATAACAAATGTGGAAATTAGAGGTACTTTGTTATCTTGAAGTTTTGTTTTTCTTTTTTCTCCAGTAACTGACAGCTCTAAAATTCGTAAGATTGGAAACTCTACCTTATAGAATGTAGTTGTCAGATTATATTAATCAAGTTCACTAATGTAAAACTGTACATTCATAATGCCATATTTGAGCTTTATTTTTAGATCATCATATGGTAATATAGAAAAAGAAAATAATCTTTTCAATTATCTGTAGATTTACCTATGGATTACTTGAGTCTTTTTAAGAGATGAGTTGTAGAAAAAAACTCTGGATCCCAATATCCCAAGTATTCTAAGCCAATTCTTGAATCCATCGAATCATAAACACCTTAATGCAGTGGAATTTATAAAAAGGTGGCATGAACTTTTAATTTTCATTCCTTATTCTTGAGCATTATTTGAGTTTGCACAGTCTGCTGCAAAAATTTAATACGATGCGAGAACTTCCTTCTTTTTATGTGCCCTAGGAGACCACAGGTGCATTAAGACTGTGTTTGTCATACATAAGCCTGTTTGTTATGGGGAGGACTTCATTTCAGGTAATTTAGGCCTAGATTACGCAGCTAGATTACATTAGGGATAGATCAGGTACCTGATTTCAGATGAAGCTGGCTGACCGGCTTACTTCTGTGGTTATTACACAAGAACACAAGCTCATCCCATTTTAAAATAAGTGCTCATGCTAGCTGGGATAATTTTTAATCTGAATTTGCCTTTTGCAGTACTAACTATAGTCAGCAAACTTTCAGATTATTAAAATTAAGCAAGACATCTATCTTCTTCCTGTTCACAATTTCCTGAGATAAGAGAAAACATGGCTCTTCAGGATCTAGTTATTTTCTTTGCTTTATTATTCATTAAAATGTTGTGATATAAGTAGCCTAGCTTGAAGAAATCTATTCTGATTCTAGATCTAAGCTTCCCCACTATCATTGTTTTTTTATTTAAATTATGTTTATTTGCTGTATTGCAATGGGACTTGTTCAAAAGAAATGTCTGTGCTGCCAACATGGCATTAAGACCTGACAAATTTGCAGGTATCCCAAGACTCAAGCGTAAATCCCATGGATCTTGAGATATTCAGGAGAATTTAGGATTTATAAACAAAGCTGAGTTATTCTACTTCTTGTCGCTTTTCAGAATGCTCATTCTGATGTTGCAGAGTCTTCCAAAATGCTGCAACCTCAAGCCATTCCTTTAGAATAAGAAATGGGTCACATTAAGGTTCCTTGGAAGAGATTTCTGACAGGATCACCTTGGTCCTATGGCAGAATTCCACCCTCTTTTAATGATGTGTCAGAAGGGACATGTTGATCTTCACTTATTCTCTGTGTGACAAATGCCTGATCTTATCAGAGAAACCCAAAGTACACAGTTTTAGGACATCATATATGAGTATGGTAATTCTGGAAGCCATCCTACACATTTGTACACAAGGAAATAGGAAACAGAAAACTGAAGCTCTTGATGTGTTCTGTAATATGTTGTGATTTTAATCACTGTAATTATATAATAGAAAGTATTATTTTCTGTGTTATTTAAAAAAAATATTCAATGTTATTATTGAGGAAGAAAGTTACATGCCATTAAAAATTTAGATGACCTCTGTGCAAGGAAAATTCACCGATTACTGATCAAAGAAAAAAAAAAGTTTGTACAAACATTAGCATTTAACTTACCTATTTCTACAAATGGTGATAGTAATGTCTTTGTACCTATAATCTAGCTGGCTATATAGTTTAGCTTATAGTTTACCTAATCTTTAAGTCCCTTGTTAGTTTTATTTGTTCAGAAAATATTTTAAAACCTTATTATAAGATGTATACTGCCTTTTCATAAATAAATGAATATCTGAAATGTTGCTAGACAGTTTATAATGTTTAATCTCTTAGATGAATTGTCAGTGACCTTCACACATGGTCTATTTTTCTGCACTTCAGCTTAAAATCAAAATGTTAAATTCTGGAGTAGCTTCTGAGCTACTTCAGTGAGAGAATGTTAAGAAGCTGAATTGTTTTATTTATGAACTACAGAAATATTGTTCATCAGAATGAGGAATTATTTTGTCAACCATATGTAGATTTGTTTTTATAAGTTATTTTTAGCCTCTAATACTTTTCTAAATGAATTTACTCTCAATAGCCCAAAGACAAGGCTGCATTTCAAATGTGCTGAAAAGGAGAAAACTATAGTATATGCAAGTTCTTGAGCTCTGTACTATCAGTACAATTAATACTGTCTTCAGTCTGCAATATGTTACTTACTGGTGCTAAGGAAAATGATGCCTTTAAAACTTTTCTCCACTACATATGGCTAAATTGTCAATTTGCGGCCATGACTCTCTAGTGATTTAGTGATTTAGATCAGCTACAACTCCATCCATATTGTTAGCTATTTAGATTTATGAGAAACACAGAAAGTTTCCAAGGCCCAGTGCAACTCAACTGATCATTAAATCCATACCTCCTATTAAAAACATTTGCAAGCTCTCCATCTGCTCTTTTTAAATTATTTAAATACGTGCATTTCATGAACTTGACATGACACATTTTCTTTCTCATTTTTCATTTTACTCTCTTCCCACCTTTTATTTAATTCCCACCCACATTTTCATCCCTTCTTGCTCAGGCACTGTGTCTGTCTCACTCCATGTCTGAATTTCACACAGCATTTGTTGTCTCTACCTGTCTGCCTCCAGCAGTATCTGGAGTGTCGCTAAGACAGGATTTACTACTAAGGTAGAAAAAATATAGTGACTACAGAGCACTTTGGAGAGAGTCGACATCTATTCATTAATATGATGATAAGATTCACATTTAAATAAAAAGAAAATAAAGTCACAGCATATTTCTAAAGAGTCTCCACTCATATCTGGATGGTTAATCCATGATGATCTGCAGTCAGCCTTTACTCTGAAACAGTTCTAATCCTGCAAGATTCGCTAGCTCAGACATGTCGGTGAGTGAATGCCCTTCTCTTTCAAGGACTAGCAGAGCAATGCTGCCGCTTCCCAGCTGCATACAGAAGTGAGGATGTGCCTGGCTCTCAGCTACCTCCAGACAGCATGTCTCTGTCCTACATTTTCTAGGGCTCTCACCTGAGAGGGTATATTTTGGGCAGTGGTGTTGAGTTGGCTTCACACTGTGGCCATCGAGCTGGATGCCTTACTGTGGTATGTCCCAGCAGAGAGACTCTTGGAAGCAATCACTAGGGAGCATGAGTCATGAACATTGACATGACTCTGCAGGAGCCAGGCTGCATCCAGCAAGACAGGTGCCAAGCTGCTGCTAAATGGCAAATGTTGTCTCTCTAATTACTTCGAGACTTACTACTCTGTACTCCGTACTGTGCTCCCTAGCATGCCAGTGTCTGTAATATCCAGATTGACTCATTCATCATCTGGGATTCCACTATATTTAATACCAGAGGTCTATAACATTCATTTTGGAGTGAACAATTTGAGTTGATCATCTTCTCGGACTCTTGGGGTTTTGGATTATGAACTTGGTCTACTGATATTTTCGCAGAACATTATGCTTCCTCAACAATTACCAATCAAGGCCAATTAGAAATATATTGCTATGGCTATGTCCCTAATATGAATGGTCACGGCTACAGACTGTTAAGATGACTATTAAGTGACTGTTAAGTTTAATGAGTGACTATTAAGTCACTTCCATTCTAAGAGTGCTATTTTTGTCTTGTATTGTTCCCTACCTGTCTTTTGTTAATACTGTTTACAAAGTTTGTATTTGTGTTATTAAAATACCAATGTTACTGGATTTTTCAAGATAAACTTATTCAAGACTTTAACCTCAAAATCCATCCTATGACCTAATACAATGATTCCAAATGTTTCAACCCATTATCATTACTAGTTCATTATCCAGAAAACTATGCTTATTAGTAAGCTAGTTGATAAACCTTTGCTTTTCAAGTTACACTACTTCTGAAAAGATAGACTGATTTAAAAATTGGATACATTTTTTACTTAAAGATGATTCTCCACCTTTACCAATTTCTGTTGTAAATTATTGGGGGGGTTTGTCCTTGGCTGGCTGCCAGATGCCCACCCAGCTGCTTTTGCACTCCCCCTCCCCAACAGGATGGGGGGGGAGAAAAAAAGATGGAAAAGTCCATGGGCCAAGATAAAGAGATCGCTTGCCAGTTACTTCCATGGGCAAAACAGACTCGACTTGGGGAAAAATAATTTAATTTATTGCCAATTAAAATAGATTTAGGTGGTGAGAAGCAAAGACAAATTACAACACCACCTTCCTTCTTCATCCCTTTTCCCACTTCAACTTCAACTTCTTCATCCCGAACTCCTCTACCTCCCCACCCCTGAGCGGTGCAAGGGGATGGAGAATGTGGGATTATGGTCAGTCCATGACAGCTCCTCTCTACCTCTCCTTCCTCCTCACACTTTTCCCCTGCTCCAGAGTGAGTCATCTCCACGGGCTGCAGTCCTTCATGATAAACCTGTTCCAGTGTATTCTCTCCACAGGCTGCAATTCCTTCATGACATATCTACCTGCTCTTGTGTGGAGACCTCCATGGGCTGCAGGGAGACTACCTGCTTCACCATGGTATCCTCCAGGGGCTGCAGGGGAATCCCTGCTTGGGCACCTGGAACACCTCCTCCCTTTCCTCCTTCTCTCACCTTGGTGCTCGCAGGGCTGTTTCTCACACTTTTTTCCTCACTGCTCACTATTGGGCAGCTTCCAATGCCCAATGGCATTGCATTGCAGGCTTCCCCCGAGGCACCGCCATCGTGGCTGTGGGGCTCGGCCGTGCCCTGCAGTGGGTCCATTGGAGCCGGCTGGAACCAGCTGTGTCCGGCACGGGACAGCCCCGGCCTCTCCTCACAGAGGCTGCCCTGCAGCCCCCTGCCAGCACCTGGGCACAGTAAAATGATAAATAAATTAGAAAGCAGCATATATATATTAATTTATGCTGTTAAAATAAAACCAGTCATTTAAGGAGAAAGGCAGTTTCACCACTTATGGAAGATACATCTAAGAAGTGTTACACAGAATTGGATGAGGACCTGACCAGGATGAATGAGACGCTCCCAGTGTTTGAAGTTTGACAATGAATTAGCAGTCATGACAGGCTGATGTTATGTTACCAATCATCTGTCCAGCAGTATAGTTTTCTAATTCAGTTGCTTTTTCTGTGATACTGAAAAGTATAAAAATTTGTTCCAACTCTACTTACATTTGGGAATTTTACAGTCAGAAGTATATTGTAGAAAAATATTTGAGCAACTTTTACCAGTTCAAAGTTCTGTGCCCATCTTAAAAATTATGCACAGATGGGAGAGAAAGTGACCTCAGGAGGTTGTGTAGCCCCGTTTCCTGCATGTCAGCAAGGTCATGGGTGTCTAACTAACCTGGAGGGCCTCTGGTGGTGGAGGACTGCCTGACAAGTTCCCAAACTCTGTGACCTCCAGCTGAAAGGAGAATTGTCCCTTCTCTCATGGCTGCACAGTGCCACCCGTGAAGCTGCAAGAAGCTGCCATCATCAGCTCATTGTCTTTGTCACAAACTAAAATGTCATATTCAAGGTTCGTTCTGAGAGTAAACTATTTCTCCTGCTTACAAATCATAAGACTCATATATGGAAAAGTCACTACAGCTACAGTATCTTGTCAGTTATGCTGATATTTTTCTGTAAGTTCAAGGACTGTGTCTTATATTTCGTTAATAAACAGACACTGAGGATAAACAAGGTGTAAGTGACTTAGCAATTTGACTTAATGGAGTGATACTGTAATGCAGTTGTAGCCTTTGCATGAAATTAATGACTATGTAGGAAGACAAAAACTGTACAGACATCTAGTGACCTCTGTCAAGCACTGACTAAATTTCAGTGTTCATACAGTATGAGCAACTTAGAGATTTTCAATGTGCAAAATTCAGAGCAGGATTACTTAGCATAATTCAAGAGCAATATTTTATACTTTTATTTATCTATTTGTTGTTTCTCTTTGCTGTGTACTTTGTCCACTCTTTTTCTTGTCAGATTGATAAATTGGATCTTGATTGCCTCTCTCCACCTTCACTTGAGCCAGTGCCAAATGAATAAATCCCTAATCAGGCACCAACTATCAGCAGATTGATGTTCCAGCAACAGCTTACACAGAATAAAGTTCCTAGTGAAGGAATTACAGAAAGGTCTAACACAACTGTATACCAAAAGTAATATTGCTTACATTGTCTGGTCTGAAAGCTGATTGTGCTTGACATGAATACAAGACAGTTGGCCAGAATTATAAAGAAATATTTTAGCATTAATAAAGTTGCAATGGTCTTGTTATGGTATACTGAGATTATATAACTGCTCTGACACATGCCAGAACAAATAAAATAGTAAAGTTCCTTTGGCTATTGGGAAAGTCCCACTCATGAATGGACATACCTGAAAAATGCCATTAGAATGCTTTATCAGGAAAATATAACATATCAGTTTGAATAAAGTCTCCATTGTCTATTACAGTGTGCATTTTTTTCTCCCTTTGATGGATGATGGTTTATGGATCACAAATATGAATTCACACATTTTCTTATTGCATATTAATAACAGGGTATATAAAGGTGGCAATAAGATCAAAATGAGCTCATAATAACAGAGCAACTTGTAGATAATTATACAGATAATTATTAAAGAGGTTAATCTTGAATTTCTAAGGTAAAACTGCTGCAAGTACAAATGGTGACATTGCTATGCTAGGAAGAAACTTCATAAGGTCGCAATCATCCTAGCATACATATTGTACATATTGTTTAAGAATGAACTAAGTTCTTTTATCATGGATTATAATGCTTCTCAATAAAACAAGACCAAGATGATTGTTGATCTTTGCTTGACTGAGTTAATGAAAGTAAATCTGATAATGATTTGCTGAAATTATCCCCTGAAGGTACACTGCTGTATTGCTTGCCCTTTGGTAGCTCATATTGCCTCAGTGCCTGAGAATTTTTTATGGCTAATGATATAGCGAAGTTGTAGCTAAATTTATATTTATGTGAAGACCATCACTGATATATATTATTATAATCATTTGGCATATGTATGAGATATAAGTACATTGGATAAAAAATATGTGCCTGTTTTATTACAACTATTAGAACATAAATTGTGCACAAACTAGCTCACATCTTGGTTAATGGTAGTGTTATTGCACAATGTAACACAATTAATAGAAGATGATAAGGGTCAATAGAAGTCTATGGCATTTCAGTGCCACTTACCACAGCAATATTTGACAGGATTCGTTTAATATTATTTCACATGCTCTGTGCCTTTGCATATTACAATGCCTGACACATTTGATGATCTTAATCCAGTGAGAGAAGTAAGCTAGAGTTGAAAGAATAGGAATTTTATATCTCTTAATGGTTAGCAATGGTAATTCAAAATTGAAAATATTAAGACTAGTATGCAGACTACCTCTTAATATAGCTTGTTGGAAGTAAAAGTTTGTGAGACTTTCTACAGAAATACAAATGTCCTCTGGAAAAAAAAGGTCAAAAACGAAAGTTTTGTTGGTAAAAGTGATCTTGAATTTTTCACCTTGTTTCCTAAAAAGATCCAAAATGTGTTTAATAGTCAATTAGTGTGTATGTTTGAGGAGCTGGCTGTAAGAATGAATATAGGGTAATGACATGTTGTTGTGGGAAAACAATGACCTCACAAAATGCCAGAAAGATTTCAGTGGTCATAGGGAAGAGCATAAGTGGCATAAAAGAAAAGCAACAAACAACTAAAAGTTTGGAAAAATAGTAGAATTTTTCTACTGTTGATCCAAATTGAATCTTCTAAGTTCCTCAGCAGTAGGAATAGATACTTGAAAATATAAATGAATGTAGCACAGCCAGGATGAAGAGTGAAGCTAATACGTCTCAAATCCCTTTTAATACCAACCCAATAAAAAATTCATTGTGAATTGCAGTAACAAAACTGAGGTTGACAGTTCTTTATCAAAACCAACAAATCTGATACAATTTTGCAACAGGTAAATATTTTTCTTTAGAAGCAGCTAATTTTTTTTTTTTTTAAAAGAAACATTTTTCAGTATACTGCTCACAAAATGTTTTTTTTTTTAAAGAAACATTTTTCAGTATACTGCTCACAAGATTATAACGTCCTGTCTAGTAAAACAGCAAAGGCAGTATTATTATATAAGAATTTGAAAGGAAGGATTTCCTTCTCTTGATGTACCACACAAGAGTTTTTAAAGTATAATTTTCCTCAGTCTTATTAATTATTTTCAGATGTCTTCAGAGGACAAAGCAATTATAATAATAGATGGTGTAATTACATGTTCAGTGACTATATAATAAGATCGCAGCTTAGACAAATTAGAGCTATATACAGTTTCTACTGTACGAAGGTTATTAAATTGAGTTGCTCTTCTGCTGGAAATTCTTTTTCATAATTTGATGATTCCAAATGTATAAAATGCTCACATATTAATTCATCCTTAAGCTATATTGATTATTGATATTGATATTAATATCAATAAGATATTAAAATATTTTTGTATATTATTGGTTAAATAGTCTTTTTAAGTTTGCATCTGTGATTCTAATGTTACAGCAATCTTTGTATTCATTATATATAACCACTAAGACTTGTAAAAAAAAAAAAAAAATTGGTCAACTCTGCTCCAGAAAGCTATAAATCGGGGTCTATGTAAATTAAAAAAAAAAAAAAAAAAAAGGATGGCAATGGCAATTCACAATATTAAAAATAAAACCCAAGGAAATATTCCAAAACCAGTTGTCATCTTTGATAAAACAGTATGTCTTAATTTTTATATATACCTGAATGTTCCACAGAACATTTATTTTATACGTGAAATTCAATATTCTTAATATTGATATTTAAAATATTAAAATCATTTTTAAAAGAAATATAACCCAAATATTAAGTGTTCACCAAATACTAGTATAAAAATGGCTGTCAGAGGTAATCTCTGTTATTGTAAAACTATCTATGTAGATCTGTACATAAAGGCAAAGTAATGTCTATGTCCTTAAAATCCATGATGATAGCAACAAGAAGCATGTTTTGCTTTGTTAAAAAATCATACAGATGCAATAACTCTCCTCCAGTGTCAAATGATGTTAAAAATAAATGAACTGTGCCAGCAAGAATTTTTGTCCACGAACAGACATTCTAGGAATATTCCAAAAGCCAGATGGAAACCTTAAGATCGAAGCCTTCCCTCCAAAAATTTCCTCTTCTGTTGTATAAAGTAACTTACAAAATGTAGGTGTTGCTATAGGTTGACATCACTATTCTATTGTAAGAATTATATATGTACTCTATTAATATTATACATCTTTATATTACATTGTGAATTCTTCCCTTGATCTTACAGGATCTCAAAGGATCTCACATCAAAGTTCAATTCTCTTTTCAGCATCTTTCCTTTAGAAAACTTTTCTCATAGCTAATCCCAAGTATGCAGTCCTTGAACGATAGCTGTAAATTGCACTAATAGCTCTCAGCTAAAACAACAGACAAAAGCTTAAATTATAAATAGGTAAGAGTAATGCATATTGTGCATTTTTCACCTTCCTTAATACCCATTTGCTGCTGTAAGTAGCTATTAACTTCTGTTCCTCATTTGTAAATGGTCTGTGCAGTCTGAACACGAGAAAAACATTTTATAGGATATTCATCTGTTCTATTGGGTGTATGTGTTTATTTTATTTAAACATTACAATAATAGCAGTTTCCTGGCCGTGCAAAACAAAGGACGATTATTTTATTCTGGCAAAAACACAAAAATGTGTAAATAAATAAAAATAATGATTCCTAGACCTTTGGGGATGAGTTTTTATATGGTCCCAATTTCTGTATTCAGACTCTGAAACACAAAGCTGTCTCAAATACCAATATAGTGCACAAGCAGTAGATAAGTAGACCCTGAAATACTCATTCATCATTATGATGTCCAGTTTGCAATCATTGTGCTAATAACAAAATGCTTCTTTCCTCTTTCACCTAATTTGGATCTCTAAAAGCAACAACAAAAATGTGATCAATGGAAAGCATTCTACCTCCGTAGACTAAATATAACGTTTATGAAGTGCCTTATAATTTTAACTAGAGTGTTGTTTATCTGCAATTTGCTGTGCTTTAATGCAGCAATATGGACATGTCTTCCAGTTTCATTTGTCTTCCAGTTTCATTTGTCATGTTTTGAGTTTTTGTTGGAATACAGAGAATGAAGTGTGCTTGTGAGGTGCAAATGCTTCTGAATATCTGAGACACCCCTACAATGCCAGCATAGTCATTGAAAGAAGGATAATACTCTAGGGTATGGTCAATGCGGTCAGCTGAAACTTAAAAAAAATGCTTAATAAAATAAGGCTGGTGTTTAGAAAGCAAGAAATAACTGAGTGGAAAAGATGGATTGCTTTGTTTTGTCAATATTGGAAACATGAAACTGGAACTTTCTGTGGCAAAACAGACGCAAAGTAATGAAGCTGAAGCTCCTTCTTTGGCTACAAAACATTCCACCTTTTTGCCCTTTTACTTTTTAACTAAAAAAAAAATGCTGTGAGTGCAGATTAGATATTGATTACTGAAATAGTTCAAGTTAAGATGTTTTATTTGCTGCTAGAACAGCAAATTCAGGATTCTCTAAAATTGTCTAGGCTAAGGTGGACTGTCTGGTCCTGAACCATCTTGCCAAGCTGAACTAATCCATTACCTGTCTCTAACAAAAAAGAAAACCCTAATTCATTTTCCTGTTGCCATTCTTGTAGAGCCAGAGAATGTGAGATATTGAACAACCAGCACTCTTACTAAAGGCCCTAGGAGTAAAATACCTCAGCAGTACCTTTTAAGACGGGGTCAGTTATCTTATTTCATTGAAACTGCCTAACCTGCTTGACATTTAAAAATAATAGCTCTTAATGATTGCTTTTGTGAGGTTTTATTTTCCTTCAAGATGTGTTTTAAATATCTTGTATGTGCCACCGTTTAATTTGCACTATAATGTAGGATCTACTAAGTGGACAGCAGAGGATTCTGCGTCATTTTCTCATTGAGAACAACTGCCTTTCACTTGCTTCATTAATCCAACAAGAAAGTAGGGAAACAGGATTAATATAAACAATGAGATGGCATCCTAAGATGTAAAATTAGGAGTGAAGAGCTTTGTCAGTCCCCTTCTCCCAGAATGATTCTGGGTTTTGGATGAGAAAGACAGGTATTGCAGTCCTTCCACCAAATGATAAAGGTGGTAATGACTGATTGGTACAGGTGCAAACAGCAGTAGACTCGGAAGAGGATTTTATGGTGTCAGAGAGAGATATTCTTGGCAATCTGGATAGTACAGACATACAAAGAACAGTTGAGCTTTTGAACTCTCTGCTGGTCTTTATTTAGCTTACTGGGATGTGTTTTACCTCCTAATTGACTGCATCTCATCCCCATGTGACCTGCAGTGACTGAGAGAAGATCCTTCACTTCAGCTCTTCATGACATTCTCATAAAGATATCTCTGTTTAAATAAAAGGGATTGCAGGTATTGGTATTAATCTTAAGGTATGGAGTACTGACCAGTCAGCCTCACCTCTGTGCCCTTAAGATCATGGAACAGATCCTCCTGGAAGACATGTCCAAACATATGGAAGACAGGGAGGTGATTAGAGACAGCCAACGTGGCTTCATCAAGGGCAAATTGTGCCTGACTAATCTAGTGACCTTCTACGATGGAGTAACTGCATCAGTGGACAAGGGAAGAGCTGCGGATGTCATCTACCTTGACTTCTGTAATGCCTTTGATACAGTCCCACACAACATTCTTGCTGCTAAATCAGAGAGATATGGATTTGATGGATGAACTGTTAGGTGGATGAGGAATTGGTTGGATGGCCGCATCCAAAGAGTGATAGTCAATGGCTTAGTGTCTAAGTGGAAACCAGTAACAAGTGGTGTCCCTCAAGGGTCCGTACTGGGACCAATATTATTTTATATCTTCATCAGTGACATAGACAGTAGGATTGAGTGTACCCTTAGCAAGTTTGCAGATGACACCAAACCTCTAGCAGTTGATTTGCTAGAGGGAAGGGATGTCATCCAGAGGGACCTTGACAGGCTAGAGGAGTGGGCCCATGCAAACCTCATGAAGTTCAACAAGACCAAGTACAAGGTCCTGCACCTGGGTTGGGGCAATTCTCAGTATCAACAGAGACTGGGGCATGAATGCATTGAGTAGCCCTGCAAAGAAGGACTTGGGGATACTGGTGGACAAAAAAATGGACATTAGCCGGCAATGTGCACTTACAGCCCAGAAAGAAAATTGTATCCTGGGCTGCATAAAAAGAAGCATGTCCAGCAGGTCAAGGGAGGTGATTCTCCCCATCTACTCCACTCTCATGAGACCCCGCCTGGAGTCCAGCTCTGGAGCCCTCAGCACAAGAAGGACACGGACCTGTTGGAGTGGGTCCAGAAGAGGGCCACAAAAATGGTCAGAGGGTTGGAATACCTCTCCTATGAAGAAAGGTTGAGAGAGTTGGGGTTGTTCAGCCTGGAGAAGAGAAAGCTCCAAGGAGACCTTATTGAAGCCTTTCAATATTTAAAAGGGGCTTATAAGAAAGATGGAGGCTTTTTACCAAAGCCTGTAGTGACAGGACAAGGGACAAGGGTTTTAAACTAAAAGAGGGTAAGTTTAGACTCAACATTAGGAAGAAATTTTTTATGGTGAGGGTGTTGAAGCACTGGAACAGGTTGCCCTGAGAAGTTGTAGATGCCTTATCCCTGGAAGTGTTCAAGGTCAAGTTGGATGGAACTTTGAACAACCTGATCTAGTGAAAGATGTCCCTGCCCATGGCAGGAGGTTTGGAACTAAATGATCTTTGAGGATCACTTCCAGCCCAAACCATTCTATGATTCTATGATTCTATGAATAGGAGTGTTAGGAAGTAGAGGCTTCTTGCTTTGCTCTTTACAGAAGAATTAAATGGAATAGTTTCTTACCTGAGAAAATTTGTAAAACTCAACTTCCGTCTTCTGCTCATTGTAAAGCACTCTGCCCTATCCCAGTCTGATTCCTCTAACACTGCCATTCTTTTGACTAAAACAGTACCTATTTCCTGGCCATCCTAACTGTTCTCTGGGGAGAAGAACAAATCACTCAACCAGCGAGGCCTCTTGGTGGCTGTTGTGAGCAGTGAAGTTGAGGAGGCCAAATTCAGGAAGAAAGTGGAGACCAGCACTTGCTGCACAAGTCACTTTCTCGACCTATCTCACAAAAAGTCACCTCATGAAAGTTTTTCTCAAGTATTCTGGGCAGAATCCATTTTTGTATCTACAACTCATTACAAATTGGTGTATTTGACTCATGTACTAAATGCGTCTCCTAGAAGGAGGTTTCACAGCGTATCAGTGCCAAAGAATCCTACAAAGCTGAGTTGAAGGAGAAAGATATGTGTCGATATGTGTCTGCGTGTCTGTCTGTCTGTGTAGGTCTGCAAGGGTAGAAGTAATACATCAAAATTAGAAAAGCTGTTGCATGATTTCACAAATTCTTGTCTATTTTGTGTCCCTCACACTCATTGTTGACCCCTATTTTAACATTAAGTCTTTCAGGGGTTTGACTTACCTTCATAACAAGTGGAAGTGGTGCAAACTGTAAAAAAGAAACACACAGGAGTTAGATTTATGACAATGAGATGAGCTTAGCTACTTCATTTGGAAAAGTGTTAGGAAAAGATGTCATATCTGACACATTATGTATCAGTAGATATGTTGACTAGTGCAAATTTCAAGTAAGATTGATTTTTACTTTTTGTATTATCTCAGATTATAACTGCATTTTTACTGACATAACTCACTGAATCTATCCCCATACAGAATCTTCAGGAATTTTGCTTTAGCAAGTCTCATCAGGTAAGACCAGTTATGGATGTGATTAACAACCTGAGGGGCTAATTGGTCTACTTCTTATAAATGAATGCCTTTTACAACACTTATTTTTTGACAGGATTTTTTTTTAATTGAAATAACTTTCCAAATTTTCACAGAGGTCTCATAATGAGGACTACCAGATTATTAATGTGAAAGTTTTAATAAACAAAAATATTTTCATATTGTGTAGGATGCTGGTTCCCCTGAAGTATTTTCATGGATAATAGCAGCTTCTTTCTGCTGACAAAATAAGCTTCACATTTGTGTACACTTTAGAGGTCTCAGTATCACTTTAACCTATTGACATTCACAACTTGTAACATGAATGTTGGGGAAAAAAACACACTGACAAAACTATGAGAATGTGGGAATTTAGTCTGATTGTTTTATCAACCAAGTCAAACTTATTAGCCTTGGATTACATTGTTTAAAGAAAAATGAGAAATAGAAATAAATAAATGTGACAATGAGAAATAAAATAATTAAAAACTATTTCACAGTAAACCAGTTTGGACAATGTAATTTGCAACCATTACCCAACATAATTGATATGAAGGATAGGTGGTGTCAAAGATAGAGAATATCATGAGGATTTTTCAGTGAAGTAGTAACATTGTTAGTATACATTAAGTGGGAACTTATTTTATGTTTCTTGTGTTATGTAAAAGCGGTAAAACAAAGCCCTTAAAAATCATGGCATGACAGGAAGTAGTTAACACTTTCACTAATCACCATATGAATTGTAACTTAAAGATATTCGGAAAAAAATAGTCTTTAAAAATATCATATTGCATAAAAAACTAGAAAATATCAGGCACTTAAATCCTACGTATGACAATACTGAATAAATGAGATTGCACATCTTATGGGTTCAGAAACGTAAGTCCTAGTTTTGCTGTGCATCATTCTCAGAGTCTAGCCCTACTTTATCATATCTAAATTGAGATCTGGTAGTTTAAGCCCAGCTAACTGAACCTGATGATGACAGCATTGTTTCCTTGCGTGCTAGTGGACTTGTCATGCTCACCTTCTGGCAGGCCACAGGGAACACACCATATGTATGGAGCCAAGAATTCACTGTTAGTCCAAATAATGTTTCAGCTTTCTCTAACAGTCCTTCTTATTCCATTAAGAAAAGCTTCAGTAACAACACAGTTAAAATCACTACCAAGCCCCAGGAAATCTTCCCAGTACCTATACCTTGTCTCTGGTGCTGTGGTCCAATGTTCCTGTGGTCTGAAGCTGAGGCTGATGCTTCCATCTCCTACAGAAAGACCTGGGAGAGATGGGCACATCATCCCCATGGCCACCAGCCTGAGTTCTCACTGGAAGGAGTATGATGCTGAAGGTGGGTTCCACTTCTCCTCAGTCCTGGTGTGCTTTTGGCTTTCTTTTCATACATTTTCCTTTCATTTCATACATCCTTGCCGGCTCCCTTTCCCCTAGCTCCAAGGGAAGGGGTGAAAGCTGCCCAAAGCCCTCCAATATCCCTGGGGGCCATTTGTCCGGCAGGGACTGCCTGGGGCTGTCAGCCCCTTCCCCAGCGGCACTCACAGAGCTGGAGCTCAGACAGGCTGGGCAATGGGCACTCGGCCACGGGGCGCCTGGTAAACCCAGCTCAGCCCCGCTCAGGCCAAGGGCAGCCCAGACACCCCCTGGGACCCGACACAAACTGATGCCTGCCCCCAGCAGTGGCAAATATAATCATATTTACTGGGCCACAACTATCAAACCTGATATGACTTAACCTAATTAGACTTAGCGATATCTTTGATCTATGGAATTACTGAAGTTAAAATATTTGCAATTATCAACGGTATATGTTTAACTTATTATAAATGATTTTAATTAGTCCAAACATTTGAAAATATATAAAGCTTTTGATTAATGGCAAATATTGAATACCTATTTTTACATTTCTGTTGAGAGGCAGCTGGAAGAGCAATTTACATATTCATATAGACTTGCAGCTTCACAGTCTCATTTAAATATTTACTCAGAAATTACAGGTTGACCCCTATTTATTTCATTCAATGCATGTTTGAGGATGATGATAAGAAGAGGAGAAAAGTACAAAACTGAAGCATCCAAATGGTGGAAGATGGATTTATTATTAATTACATCTCCTGGGACATGCACGTGCTATGTAAATAAGGGTAGTTTAAGTGTTTTATACACAACAGCTGCAAGTGTATTTTATTAATGATCCAGAATTCTTGCTCCAAGAATTTTACCTAGGGTCAAACAAATTTTAATCTAGGTTTTATTCCTAAAAAAAATAGAGTATATGCATATATCTCTCAGTAGATCTTGACATTAAAGATTTTGAATCCACACTAGAGTTTTGCTTTCTTAATCTTCATATCAGCCAAACTCTTTTTTATAGAATTTTGCACAGCATCTGGTTGAATTTTTTGGAATGCTATCTTCCAACGGTGAATTGTGTGAAAACAGTATTTTAAGGCACTAACAAAAAGCAAATACTGTAATAACTTACATGCTAGAACAGTATGTTTCCAGCTACATTATTCTGTTACTGTGTGCCTTCTATGTTTTTGGTCACATTTCTCCTTCCATTAGTTCAAGCTATCACCCTTCTGCCTGCCTTGTTAATACTGCAGCTGCATGAAAGAAAAATGAAGAAAAAAAAAATTGTTTTCTCTTACACCTTTTTGTTTGTTTCCAGACATTAAATAACAATTTGCTGGTAACAAAATGACTGCAGTATTTACAGACATACAGAACAGATAGTAACAAATCTGCTCTCAGTCTGGAAAGCAATTAATTAAAAGGGAAATATTAGCAGGGCTCTCCAAACCTGTTCTTTTTCAAGTATGTTGCACCACTGGAAATATTAGAGGGACATACTTGGTTGTCTTCTCTCAAATCTAAGGAGTACTAGAATTAGGAAAGTGGCTATTTCTCTCTGTTTTGATTCTGGTTTTGGTGTGGGTTTTTTTTGTTTGTTGTTTTGTTTTGTTTTGTTTTGTTTTTAAACTGTGAAAAATAAAGCAACAGTTCATTTACTCATCACCCTGGTGGTCAGGAACCCACACAAGGTGGAGGTAGGATGAAGTCACCTGCCTTTGCAGATTAGAAAGTCTCCTGCTCATTTGCCTTGCCCTGGTAGCTAACAGATGATCTCTGTAGAGATACTAAGACATGTTGATGGCGATAAACTTTCCCTCTTGCAGCTGAGGACACACTGTGATGTCTGGAGAAATTGTTAAATGGATTGGTCTTTGTATCTCATTTCTCTTCTGATTCCATCCAGGTTAAAATAAGACTTAGTTGGACCAAAGGAGGGTAGAATCAAGGCTTTTTTGATGTAGATTGTAGCTGATTTATATTTTTTTTTGACAAGTAGAACACTCTCTTCTGTGTTTCTTTTTTTTTAATGGGCTTGTTTTCTCAGGTGCCTACAGTTCAATCCTGGCTAGGCAGCTGTATTGTGCAAACCACATTCCTTTGCAATGGTGAGATGATAATCTGTCTTAATTAATATTTTCATGCACTTTCTCTACTTTTCACAAATGTGCTTACATTACAGACAATTTCTGAATTTCTTATAGCATACTTGTCTCTGTACACACCTGTTGTATCCTAAATACTTGAGATTTGCCTCTTAAAAGGATAGGAGGAAGTGCTCTCACAGTGACAGGTGACATGAGCTGTTGTTCAGGTGATTTCTAAGGCACGGTGGCACACAGCCACAATCTTCCATCAGAGATACACAGAGGAAATGAGCTGGTGTGGGAACAGCTGTGGTGTCTGCAAACATGATATATCTGAAATGGTTAGCTGGAGCATGTTCAGTACTCTTCTGCACAGTGAAAGTGAGGTAAAACAAGCCTGACCTGGGGGTGCAATACACTGGGGAAGAGAAACTCTGGCCTCATCAGAGTCAAGATTGAGCTGTGTGTCTAAAGTTCTGCTCACCACTGCTGCATCATGACAGGGTGGTATATTCAAAGTTTTTTGGTGCTGCTAAGTAGCTTAACCTCACTGAGTTGCTGAGCAACTCTGCTACAACTTGTGTTAATTATATATTCACATGTTGAGCCAATTTCAAAATTGTTATTACATTTTATTTGTCACTGTGCCATGCATTTGTCTTCAAAACATTGTGCAAACTCCTAAAAAAAGCAAGCGACTATAACATTTTTATAGTTCAATTAAAACAAAATACCGTATGCCTGATAAATTTGATAAAGTTTCTTGTTGTTGTAAGGAAAGGAGTTTCTGATAGTTCTTACATCCATCACTATGAAAGGTTTGTGAACAGCTTTATCATAGGAGAATTAAGATTATGGTCTGAATGTGCCTTTGCAGATAATCTGGGAAACTATATTCTAAGGCATTGAGAATTATGAAGTCCATAGTAAAACCTATGCAGTTCTTCCTTTTAGATATTTAATATTTATTTATTTACCTCACCCTTCCTATGACATTTGGGAGTAATGAAAAAGGAATAGCATATATTTCTTAAAGTAGTCAATGAAGCACATAGTTCAACACACGGAAAATGTTGCTTGACAGCTTTGCGTGTAAATGTTGTAGCTTTATATGAAGAAACTGTATGAATTTAGACAAGTATTTATATTTTATTTTCAAAACAACTCCATAACATAAGGAAGTACCAGTCATCTTCATTTTATAGATGGAAACTAAGGCACAGAGTGTTATATAGAATAATGGTTCTTTATGTTACTTTACACCAAGAAGTCACTGGATAAAAGCTGTTTGTTAATCCAGGTTTATGATTATTCAGGGGAGTGTAACCACTGCTTTACAGAGTTATGCACTTTTTGTACTTTCTGTGGCCTAATGTGTAGGAAATTATTTAATTATGATGTCTAGCTAGTCTTGCAGTTAGGACACCTTCCATGAATCTGAGAGACAGGGTTGATCTGGAAGAACAAGCTGAACCCAGGTCTGCTACTTAGAACAGCCAACAAATACATTTTGATTTCCAAAACCTAATTTTTTTAAAAATCTAATTTCAAGGAAAAAAACCAAAACAAAACCCACCAACTTTAATGTTAACATTTTCAGGTGTAGTATGTCATTTTCATGAAATCTAATTTGCTGATTAGGAAAGATATTTTGGTCAAATGATTTTGTCTACATCTAGATCAGCAGGCACATACAGCATATAAAACAAATAATGATTGCCCCACTGAAGTCCCTTACAATTGGCTTCACCCGGTGCTGGGTTTCATGCAAACATTGGTAATGTCTTAGGGCTTTATATCTTGATTTGGATTCTTGTATAATAATCACTTGAATTATTGAGTCTATTTTAGGACGTTAAATGATAGCTCTTTCTCCAAGTTGAATATAAATCATAACATATTCTCAGGATCATTTAACTTCAGGTTAAACACTGGAAGCTTGACATTACCTTTAAAAATTTTGTCCTGTTTGAATGCACTCATTTACTGTCTTCTCATTTTTGTTGTCCTCTAACCCTGAATTCATTATCTCAGTGAGTACTCTCCTGCCTTTTAAACTTCACTGGATCTGCAATGTTTCCTTTCATCCATGTCAAAAATATTAGTTACACTTCCTGCTACAAGTCATACTTACTCTGATTTAAATTCATTTTGGCATTTATCTCTTTTTTGTTTGGTCTGTAACAATTTTAAGTTGTTGTGCACATTTTCATGTGAGGTTAAGTCCTGCCAGGCAACACCGGTAATTTAATTTTTCATTCAGTGTCAAGCTTTCTACTTTATTGTTGCAAATATTCAACCCTTCCTTATGAGTCAGAAGATTATAACACAAAGGCTGTCTACTTGATGGATAAAATATTAGTATTTTTCTCAGAATTCAAACAAACTTTCATTCCATATACTAATGTATTATAATGAATAAATTGCAATTCCTGGGGATTTAGATGGTGTTTGCAGTTTTGGGATAGGTTTTCCTCTAAATTTGTTTTAATAGAAGTAGCATTTCTGTTCTATTGTTTCTTTTAACAGAGGTGACAATAGTTAACAGTCTCACTATTTGCATATAGATTATCTCATACCAGATACAAAAGCTGTTACAGAGAATAAGTTATCTTTCCCACAGTACAATATCCTTTGAACATCTACATTTATAATAGCCACACTCAGAGCACTTTATGTGGGTGAAGGAGGAGGAAAAAGAAGTAAATCTTGAAAATTTGTATCAGTAAAACTGTTAAGAAGAAGATTGGTCTGCAAATTAAATGTCTATATGCTTTCTTGCTGGTATAGAGAACTGGAAATAAACCTTCATCTGTTCCTCTTAATGTTTATTATAAGAAAATAAGATAACAGAATTAAGATATTTAGAAATATTTTCTTGGTTTTATAGAAAGTACAATTTTTATAAACAACATTTATGACTCTGAACCCTTAAGATGGATCTTCTCTTTCCTACAGTGCAATCCCATCCAGGGCAGGAGCATCAATATCAATGAGCTGTGAACATATTAATGTAGTTTTTTTCATACAATTCACCTAAAGCCCTAATGTAGAAAAGCATTTCAGAATGTGCTTAAGCCCTACTGAATTCAATGAGTTTTATACATGGCCTTTACGAGAGGAACATGCTTAAGTGCATAACTGACTCAGAGCTTCAGACCAAGTTAGGATTGTATGGGCTATGCCTCTGTTGTTCTCCTCTGAGGGTGCCACAACAGGAGATGGCACACCATTTATCAAGAATAGCAAATGCTATTTTTCACTGCTGTCAAGGCTGATTCCTGTCAGCATTACTTGCCTGAATACTGAATACCTTCTCATTCAAATTGTTCCTGGTTACTGGGCAAGTTCTCCCTGACAGTCCATGTACCTCCTACTCCTGTGGTTCAGTGCCTCAGCATGCTCTAAAAGACATTCCAGGCTCTTCATCAAGAAGAATTTGGTCTTGTCTGGCTTTAGAGTAATCTTTAACTGGTCACTTAATAGGAAGCTCAAGACTATAAGTGCATTAAGTCCATAACTTTGTCTTCCCACTAGCTAGTGGCTAAACTGTTAAATGCCAGGAGAGCACATCACCACTACCATTAATCTTTCTTCAAGCTGTATTTTGAAAGGAAGCAGACAAAATTGCACTCTTTAAAGGTAAGTTTTGTCACTTGGTAACCCAAGACAATCATGCATGTCACAGCAAGGACCACTTAAAGGATGTTAACTAGCATATTAACTCTCTAGACCTGGAGTGGAGGCTGGATGGGAGAAAGAGGAGGGAAAGAGGTCTGTATGCTTCAGGTATGTGATTCTTATGCTCACGTGGTTCCCTGAGGAGCACAGTAAATTTAGAAAAAAACCCAAACACTGCACATATGGCCTTTCCTGCAAAAGTATATTCTCTTTTGTGTCATATTGTTGTCAGGCTATAGCACATAGCTGTCAAGATGATGCCATCTGGCATCCTGGAAAGGCTGGCACCAGCCCCTGAGTGTGTTCTCCAGCACATGTTGGGTGCAGCGTGTATGCAACAATCCTGGGAGAACCTCCTAGGGCTGGACATACTCAACAATGAACCTCTGTCATACCACTGCTTCCCAAGGAGCGCGTTTGGCTTTCAAAACACAAGTTTTTACTGTGAAATGATCTCCCCCATGTAGCCAAGTGTGCTGGACCTTTTCCTCATAAATCCATGTCGTAAAATTACAACTTCCTTTGAATACAATGGTAGTATCATTTAGGTGCTGAGCACTCTCAGCTCCTACCTACACAGACCTGCAGTATCAAGTGTCCTCAAGTCCAATCAGTTTCATCTGATTTAAACATAATAATCTTATTTTGGCTGCCCATATAACCACTTCACTAAACCTACCATATTAGTGTGGCTAGAAGGAAAAGTATTTTTATCATCTGAAGATTTTCTTGTATCATTTGTCTGAAATGTATGTTGTGGGGAAAAAGTTTTAATGGATAACATATACCTTAATATAGCCTAATATCTTTGTACTACATGCTTGTGGACAAGCAAAATTAGAGCTATATATCTCTAAGTCTTATTGGTTCTAAGCATTTGTTGTTGTTGTTGTTGTTTATTGTGTCAGGTTGGCAGATCTTTTTTAAAGTTGGCAGAGTTTTTTACTCTGGGTTTTTTGAAGAGAAATGTTATTTCCTACCACAATTATCTGTAGGCAGTATGTTCACCTTGGATGATCTATGCTTATTTTATTGCTTAAGGCTACATTTTCTATCCACATACTTCAATGTTCATAAACTAAAGGTATCACGGCTATTCTCCTCATCGGGTAAGTTGTTCTGTCTCAGAGAGAGACATGTACAACTTTCACTGAAGTTTGATGATCCTATATCTTTGCTGCCAATAACCTTGTTTGAAAATGTTTAAGAAGTAAGCTCAGCTCTGCAAAGTGAACTGAACAGGCACCAATTGCTCACTGATGTAAGCAGAGTGAACTTTCATGCTCCATTAGAAAACAGCAGTATTTGCACTCATGTAAGAAGTGCCCCTTCGTAATGCCTCTGCTTGTCTTTGGTATCCTTATGCCAGAAAGCTGAGAAAACACAGGGTGGGTGAGTTTAGTCATGACCAGCAGTTGTCCACAGCAAATGACATGCTAAGACACCTGAAGACTTTGAACTTTTTGGTTTCAGCCCGGTCTGAGCTTTCAAAAGATTGCAGTGGGGTTTCTGCTAGCAGAAGGAACAGTGAATTAAGCCTGTGCCTCTCAACACATACAATCTAATACCGCTTTTTCAGTACTTCTTTAGTTCTTCTGTGTAAGATTTGATTGACATCAGAGTCAGATGAGTAGTTGTGGAAGACATCAATTTCTCTTCTTGCCATTATAGCAATCTGTATGCAGCCATCATTATCAACATCAAGGGCAGCAGTAATTAACAGTGTATCTGTGAATCATTGTTTCAGGTCGCTTCAGTTGCCTGCTGAAAGTGTTCAAAAACCTTTTCTCTATAATTCTTGTGTAAATGACAGTTCAAATATCACCATTACCTTTATGGCTGCAATAGTGCAATATTTCTGACAAAAAAACCAAACCAAAACAAAAAAAGAAAATAAGCAAAATGATGATGCTGAGTGTTCAAGCCTTCTTGAAGTCAAAATAATATTAGTCACTAAAATAATTCTCTTTCTTCAACAAATTAATTATCATCGGTGAATAGGTAGATGAAAAATAATACGGAGGGTGTTCCTAACACTAAATTTGGGAGAAGCCATAATGGGAGTGACTTTCTAGTTATCACTTTTTTTCTCTTATATTCCCATGCTGCTCTAGATTTCAGTCAGTTTTCAAGGTTCATGTGTCACATGGTCATGAAAAAAGTTGTTTGCACTCCCATGCAAATTATTCCTTTTTGAACTTTTCATAGAAAACATTTATTTATAGGAAGCATTTGCAATTATTCTCAGATATAAAGAATATCCAGAGGCAAATTTACCTCTCTACTGATATGACATGACATGACATGCCATAACATAACAGTACCTCTTTCCCAAAGCAAAACCCAGGTTTTATAGGAACACCATTAAAAACAATAGGCAAAGAACATTTTTTAAAAGATTACAGAATTAGGAAAGGAAAGCAGTATACATGATATGTAAGGATCAATAGAGAATTGAGTTACAATCTATTACTAAGATAATTATGTAATAAAAAAGTGTTTATTTGGATGTCGGAGATTGGGAAGACAGATAATTTCTGCAGTTAAAAAACTTAGTGGCATTATTTTAAAGAATAGAGAGGAGATTAATAGGAATTCATTTCCTATTTCAAATCATTATATAGCTACCAGTATCTTCATAACAGTCGAGCACAGGAACAGCTTAAAAGCTAAAATTAGCTAAATTGTCCTCAGAACAATGCGATGCTTTAAATAGCAGGATAATAACAGTAGTAGAAATAATTAGTGGTTTTAAAGCCATAGCAGAGAGTAAAGCTGTTGGTCCAGATGGATTCTTCAAAGAAACTTCAAAGTCACTACCTCCAAACTATCCATACTTTTAAACAAACTATTAAATATTTTGCTATCTAAAATTATATGATGTTAGTAAAATTATATGCAATAGGGAGGACTGTAGGACTGACAAACAGGTCAGCCAAATACCTTTCTTGTCATTATGCAGTTATTGTAAGGCTTCTAGTAAATCTCAAAAAATGTTCATTTTTTAAATGTTTACATTCCTTAACAGAAGGAAAAGAAACAAAACAAAAAATACTTACAATATTCTCTGCTGAAATTGTGATAAAGTCAAAAGGAACTTCAGAAATATCTTTTACTTGCCTCAAAAAATCAGGAAATTAACTGATAGCTTGAAACTTTATTGTTGCACCTGAAAAGGATTCTACTTCTGTGCAAGTAACCCTCAGGATATAACTTCTTCCCAGGAAATTGACCTGCTTTTGCCCCATATTCTGGGAAATGGAATCACATTTTTTCCCCTTATCCAATCTGCCTTCTACAACACTTGCATTTCACAACCAATGCAGAAAAAGGGTTAATTTGCTTATGTCTTTCTACTGGTTTGTTTTCACCTACTCATTTTGTGTGCCACGATAGACTATTTTTTTAAGCAGAAACACACCTCAGTGTCATCCTTTATTTCAATTTTTCTTCTATGATTATGACCAGAAACCCTCTAACTTTTTGCATAGTACTACAAAAATGTGGGTTCTCCTGTAGTTAAATTGTACTTGGAAACACAGAACACAGTGGGACATCCTAAGTGCCAGCAGTCATGATGCTTTAAATATGTAGGCACATTTCTTTCTTTAAGCAATATGGAGAAGCTCCTCAGTTGAATAAGTTTAAAGGATAAGAGCCTACATTTTCACTTCTGGGTGCTTAAACTCACGTATTTAGTTTCATGTTTAAAAGTCTCTGAATGTAGCCTCTGACTGACTTCTTAGGTCCTTAAATATAGTTTTTTATACATATAAATGTGCCCACATATTTAAGCTTGTATATATATATAGATGTGCATGCATATACATATATGCACATATATATACACATACATATATATTTATGACTTATGTATATATCTACCCACACATATATGCACGTATATGAATATTTATGTGTTTTCAGTCCTAGCATATTTATGACACATTAATAAATAGATCAGGGTAAGTTTTAGTACTGATTTTATATAACAAATGTTTTTTTTTAATTTTAATAGCTTAACAATTTATGTACTAGAAAAACTTGTAATAGTAATAATGACAACACTCATTTGACTTCCTTTTTGTTACCTTTATTTTCCTGTGGGTTTTTTCCCCCCCGGAAAGTATGTGAGGTACTATAACTTGATAATTCTATGCAAACATGGTTTTTCACAATGATGTTTCTGCTGTATCTCTCAAAGATTGAAGAAATCTTGAGTTCTTCTTCATTATGATATGTATTTTAGAAAGAAAATAGCAAGTAAAATAAAAGATCATTCCTAGGCATACTCTTGTCCTTAACTTTCAAATGCCTCTTAAGAACAGACATCTTCAGATGTCTTCATCAAGCATCACAGAGATTTTGAAGTTGTTCACAGAATAACAGAATGGTTGAGTTGGACATCAGGAGGACTTCTGGTCCAACTCCCCTGCTCAAGCAGGGCCACCTAGAGCAGGTTGCCCAGGACCATGTCCAGATGGCTTTTAAATATCTCCAAGGATATTTCACGACTTCTCTGAGAAATCTGCTCCAGTGCTCAGTCAGCATCACAGTAAAAAAGTTTTTCCTTATGTTAAGGTGGAATCTCCCTTGTTTCAGTTTGTGCCTATCATCTCTTGTCCTGTCACTGGACACCAGTGAAAAGAGCCTGGCTACTTCTAAACCATCTCTTCAGGTATTTAAATACATTGATAAGATCCCCCCCTGAGGTCTCGCAGCTCTCTCAGACTTTCTTCACAGGAGAGATGCTCCAGTCCCCTAGTCGTCTTAGTGGCCCTTCACTTGACTCACTCCAGTATGTTCATGTCTCATAGTGAGGAGCCCAGAACTGAAAACAGTACTCCAGGTGTGGCTTCATCAGTGCTGAATACGTGGGAGGGATCACCTTCCTTGACCTGCTGGCAACACTCCTCCTAATGTAGCTCAGGATATAATTAATCTTCTTTGTCACAAGGGCACATTGCTGACTCATGTTCAACCTGGTGTCCACCAGGACCCCCAGGGCCTTTTCTGCAGAGCTGTTTTCCAGATGGGTGGCCCTCAGCATATGCTGGTGCATGGGGTTGTTTCTCCACAGGTGCAGGACTTTGCAATTCCCCTTGTTGAACTTCATGAGGTTCCTGTCAGCCCATTTCTCCAGCCTGTCAAGGTCCCTCTGGGTGGCAGCATGACCCTCTGGTGTATCAGTCACTCCTCCCAGTTTTGTGTCATCAGGAAAGTTGCTGAGAGTAAACCCTGCCCCATCATCCAGATCAGTAATGAATGTGTTAAACAGGATCAGACCTAGCATTGACCCTTGAGTTACACTGCTAGTTACTGGCCTCTGACTAGACTTCATGCAACTGATCACCACCCTCTGGGCCTGGCCATTCAGCCAGTTTTCAATCCACCTCACTGTCTGCTCATCCAGACCATACGTCAACAGCTTCTCTATGAGGATCTTAAGGGATACAATATCAATGTCTTACTGAAATCAAGGTTAACAATATCCACAGCTCTCCCTTCATCTACCAAACCAATCATTTCATCATAGAAGGTTATCAGGTTGGTCAAGCGTAACTTCCTTTTGTGAATCTATGCTGACCACTGCCAATCACTTTGTCCTTCATGTGCCTGGAAATGGTTCCCAGGATTAGTTGCTCTATCACCTTCTCAGGGATTGAGATGAGGCTGACTGGCCTGTAGCTTAATGGGCCCTCCTTTCTGAACTTTTTTGAAGATAGGAGTAAAATTTGCATTCCTCCAGTTCTCAGGCACCTCTCCCAGTCACCATGACTGTTCAAAGATTATCAAGAATAATGACATCAGCCAACTCCCTCAGCACTTGTGGGTGCATCCCATCAGGCCCCTTGAACTTATGTACATCCAGTGTGCTTAAGTATTCCCTGACCCGATTGTCTTCCACAAATGGTACATGTTCCTTGCTCCAGACTTTCTCCCTGGTCTCTGGAACCTGGGATTCCTGAAGACTGCTCTTGCTAGTAAAGTCTGATGTGAAGAAGGCATTCAGTACCTCAGCCTTTTCCATGCCTTGTGTCACCAGGTCCCCTGCCTCATTCAGCAGTGGGTCCACGTTTTCTCTAGTCTTCCTTTTGCTACTTATGTATTTACAGAAGACCTTCCTTTGCCTTTGACTTCCCTTGCCAGATTCAATCCCAAGTGGGCTTCGGCTTTCCTAACTGCATCTCTGCATATTTGGACAGTATATCTGTATTCCTCCCGGGTCACCTGTCCCTGCTTCCACCTGCTGTAAGCTTCCTTTTTATGTTTGAGTTTGGCCAGGAGCTCCTTGTTCATCCATGCAGGACTTCTGGCATTTTTGCCTGACTTCGTGCTTGTTGGCATGGATGATTCTTGAGCTTGGAAGAAGTGATCCTTGAATATTAAGCAGCTTTCTTGGGCTCCTCTTCCCTCTAGGGCCTTATTTGGTGGTACGTTTCCAAACAGATCGTGGAAGAGGTCAAAATTGTCTCTCCTGAAGTCCAGGGATGTGATCTTTCTTTTTGCCTTGCTCCCTACTCTCAGGATCTTTAATTCCCCCATCTCATGGTTATTGCAGCCAAGGCTGCCTTTGACCTTCACATCCCCAACAAGCCTTTCCTTGTTTGTAAGTATGAGCACCTTTCCTTGTTAGCTCCTCTGTCACTTGTGTCAGGAAGTTGTCATCAATATGGTCCTGAAACCTCGTGGATTCCTTGTGCCCTCTGTGTTGCCCCTCCAGCAGATGTCAGGGTGATTCAAGTCACTCATGAGGTGAAAAGCCTGCAGATGTGTGGCTTCTTCCAGTTGTCCGAAGAAGGCCTCATCTGCTTCTTCCTCCTAAACAGGCAGTCTGTAGCAAACACCCACCACAGCGTCACCCACATTGATTTGCTCTCTAATCCTGACCCATCAGCTCTCAGATGTCTCATCACCCGCCCCAAGGCAGAACTCTATGCAATCCTGCTGCTCTCTCACATAAAAGGCAACTTGCCCTCTCCACCTTTCAGGTCTGTCCTTCCTAAACAACCTGTAGCCATCCATAGCAGCACTCCAGTTGTGTAAACTATCCCACCATGTCTCTGTAAAACCGATGGGATCATAGCCCTGTAGCTGCACACAGACTTCTAATTTCTCCTGTGTGTTTCCTGTGTTGCATCCGTGAGAATACAGGTACTTCATGGATGCACACAGTTGCGTTGAATTCCTGGAAAAGGTATGAAAGCTTCCCCCATAATAGTTGTTCATGGTCATGGTCCTGCTGTATTAACAATGTGCTTCATGGTCATTTTCAAAAGTAAGAAGTCTATCAAAATTATTATGTTATTCAACAAGGGGCATATGTTGTTTCTCTGATACAAGGCATAGAAGGAGGATCACACCTACTGTTTGATTTATAGTCTTAAGTGTCATACTTGTTTTGTTCTGTGTTGTTTTGCTTTTTCCTCACCTAATTTTTATTTCCCTTTCCTGTCAGTAGCAATGTATCTTGATGCAAACTAGATGAGACTAACAGGCGTTCTCGTTCTTGGCATTGTTAGGGTCTGTGTTCTGGTAAAGTGAAAAGGGAAAATTATATGTATGGGCAGTCTTCTGTCTACCAACAGAGCACTAGACATAGATTTCTTCTAGTCCTCAGGGGACTAGCAGAATCATCCTTCTTTCCCCCATTAACATCCCCTGTTAACAGCTCGTGTTCCTGATTGTGTAATGCAAAAGTTATGAAGATGTGCAGCCTCTTCCTCTCTCCCATCCAAACTGGGTTTCATTCGGCCCTGAAGCAGCGACTTCTGAGCTAGCATCCCCTGAGCTAGTGCTAGAATGGTAAGCGTGGCTGTGTGAATGCTTAGTCCAGCAATGTGGTAGTTTGCTAGGGGACAACTCAGGAATTTCTGCGCTGCAAGCTATTGCTTAGTGCAAACAAGTAAAGCGTTGCTTGCTGAATATGTGCATTCATTTTATTCTTGCCTCTGAACACCTCTATCTGCAGATTTGCAAGAGCAGTCTCATTCACAAAAAGTTAGAAAGGGAGAAAAAAATTAGCTTAGTGCAATAATATCGTGCGTGTGCATTTGCTTAGATATCCTGAGTGTCTGAGAAAACCTGAAACTATCCTAGGTTTTATAGTGTTACAGATCCCCTATTTTTAACTTGAAAAGGTAATACCCAGGTTTAATGAGATTAAAAAGAAAAAAAAATCCCAAACCATAAAATTTATTTTTTCTTCCTTTGTAAACTGAAGAAATTGAACGTATATTCATATAAGACAAAAAATCTGTAATTAACTCCACCATCTCCCCACAAACATATTCTGATAATTCCAATAAGCAATTTCTCTGAGGGCTACTGATCACTGAAATAGCAACTTTACACATTCAGCATTTAACAGCCTAAAGTAAAAGGCTGAACAATATGCCAATTCATCTAATTAACACTGTTGATTCAGATTCAGTTAGGATTTCCTGGGGGCAGGGGAAGTATTCCACAGGTTGCTTGAGTTCACTCTTCCTCACCTCTGATGCCTCTTCTTGATATAATAGCAGGAGAATGCCCTCTCAAAATAATTTGGATGGAAGTAAAGCCTGGATAGGAGTAGGTTTGTTGAATATCAAACCATGTAAAACAATCAGTCTGCAATAACTGAATTTCTTTTAAAAAAATGCTAAAAGTTATCTTGACCACTGTTAGGACTGAAGGGATAAGAGTGGGTCAGTGCACTGGTAAATTAGTATAATAAAATCCACCTCAAACCATCTTATATAAAATCTGAAGTTAAAGCTAATGTAAAATGTAACAGTTTACTTTGCTTTCTGTGTGACACTTAGGATTTTGTATCTGGAGTAGTTATATCTTAGCTAACAAATAGAGTTTAAAGTGTTTAAAAAACAGGTTTTTTTTTCTAAGTCTACTGCTACATTCTGATGGAGTGAAGGTTTTGAGCATCTCATAGTTATGAACATGAAGGCTAAGCTTCTTCCAAAATAATTTGGTTTGCATTTTTATGGTGTCATTTAGACCTTAAGATAAATCTGACAGACAAGAGTTATAATTATCAATCTGCAAAGAGTGTGATTCCTTTGAAAAGTAGATTCATGGCTTCTGACTCAATTAGAATAAATCATAATGAAAACATTATACAGGCCCAGAGCATGAAGATTAAAAACACATCCTCTGGTTCATATGTAATTGTTCCCAAAACCCCTCACACTAGAATAAAATAAGTTAATCAAACCCAAAAAAACCAAAAAAAAATGTCACAAATTGTTATTCAACAGTTGACTATCACTGAGGGGAAAAAAAAAAGAAACAATTTCACTTGACTCATATCTGCACACATCTATTTTCCTTTGACCTGCTCATTAGGTTAGAAAAAAAGATTTAGAGGTAAGGAAGGCCTTTAAAAATCACTATTCCTCATGATATCATAGATACGTTGCTTTTCTGTAAGTGGTATTTTGTATCACTCTGTTTCTTCTTTATTGGCAGTTACAGAATGCCGTTGCTGAAATGGATGATGGGGCGATGTTTTCTCGTTCCTGTAGTGGTGTAACAGATCAGAAATAACAACTAATTATAGAGCTTTTCTTTTTGAGTATGAATTTCTGTTTGTGAGATTCCAAATTGTCTATCCTGCAGCAAATTAGCAGTGTTGCATTTTATACAGTGTGGAAAAATCACCATCATCTCTACAAAGGAGTCAGACCATGGATAGAAAGCAGTCTCATTTTTGTCACCTATACGAAAGGCCCAATTAATTAAATTTTGTGAACTCTTCAAGTGGCTAGTCAGCTTTTCATCAAGGTATTATTAGCTGCAAATGTGTCTGGAAATCTGTGCATCTCAGGAATAAGGACCTGAACAAACACCAAACAGAAATCAATTACAAAGGCATGTAGATTGGGGGGGATGGGCGGATGTGCTCACACACTAGAATTATCTCAGGAGATGACAGTGTTTGTAGAATTTTAAGGAAAAAAGGGAAAATAATGTTTTTGGTAGAAAGATTTCAGGACATTGATTCTTCAGGTGGATTTTTGTTTTGTTTTATGAATTCATTTCTAAGTTAAGAATAAACATCCCCCCCTCCACTAACACTCTTCTTCTCTCCTGAGCAGTAAAGAAAAAATTAAACAATACTCTTTTTCCTTTTTATCTCAACACACACAGGTAATAAATAATAAACACAAGCTTGCCATGTGCTAAAATTCTGCACTTCCACAAGTATGTAAATGTTCTGCAACATTTTCACTTTTTCCCCACCATCATTTGCTATTGTAGGCTGACACACTCCACTGAAGAGGTGATTTTGCAGAAGCAGAATTGGTAAGTGCCAGACAGCCCATTGATTTTTTTTGTACTTTTGAATATGCCTACCTCACTTGATAAAATAATTTGCAGTCTTCATTTTATAAAAGTAAAAGTGTATTTAAAAGTTTTAGAGAAATATGTCATACAATGAAACCTACATTGGCCCATGTGGTTACAGCACAGGAACAACCGACAATTTATTGCTTGTGCCTAACAGGAAAAAGAGGAGCACATTAGACTTAGGAGGACAATGCACATTGCTAGGGTTAATAGATTTACCTGGCATAGGTACATATTTAAAGGAAAACAATGGACAGGATTGGCATGGTTTTGCTTGTTTTGATGACAATATATTAATGTGCAGGTGTGGAAAAACAGCTATCTTTATCCCTCCACTCTCCACCACTTAGCTCTCAAACTCAGTAATTTATTTTAAGCAAGCTGTCAGAAATGTGTAGAGGTCTCATTGATATTAAGTTTCAACATCTTTTGGGTATAGAAGTGGCCCAAGAGAGATGATCCTGTATGTTATCACATATTTGCCCAACTAAGGCAAAGCTTTGGCAGGAATTCACTCTTTATGACACTAGAAAGAATCTACACCAGCAGAGGTCTTTAATGTATCCCTGCTGCAAGGAACTCATCAGTCAAGGCTCACAAATCAACCCTGAGACACAAATCTATAGGAAACCAGGCTTCATTAGTTCTGGTGCTCGTGAAACTGCTTGGCTTGCAAAAGAACTCTAACAAAGCCTGTTTGTATCTTCAGTCTTTTAATGAAGTTTCTTTTTGGGTATGCATATGTTCAAAAACATACAACATTAAAGAGTTTTAACTATTGACAAACCATATTCAATATGATGTTATTGTTAGAACTAGCATAATTTTAACTATTTATCATCATGATCTGGTTTGTGTCATTTTACCTTTAAAAGCTTCACACTGCTTGAATCTTCTTATCACAGTGCTGGCTGGCTTTTTCTCGTAACAGAACCCTAGTCATAGAAATGTTCCCACAGCTTCTTCACTTTATATGCTCATTGAAGTGTTAGAATTGAGTCTTCTCACATACATAAGGCTGAGTGCATCCTAAAGGATTTGAAAGATCAAGGTCCTTGTATTCCTAAATAAACATTGATAATGTGATGTTGGGACAGGATAACATTCTCTATTTCAAATGTTACCAATCTGAGAATTTCATACACAGTGATTGTTTTTAACATAATGTTTGCTGCATCTTTAAAAAAAAAAAAAAAGTGAAGGGAAGACATTGACACAAGATTGTATAAGAAACTAGGTTGCTTGCTGTTTGTCCAACACCAAAGTTTTCCCATGACAGTTTTATCTTCTCCCAGGCTGGCTGGATAAGTAAGTGCACATTGTAATCTCTACATTAGTAAAGCGATGAATCAGATTCCTGGATGGATCAATTTGTTGTCCTTGCCATTTGATCCATCTCAATTACTGATGAACAAGTTTCATTCTGTGTTTTAGAGAACAAATTAGTGAAATACAGCATGAAGCACTGGCAAAACATTGCCACAGAAAAAAAAAAAAAAAAAAAAATCCCAGCTGGTTCCTCCTCCCCCCTTAGAAAGGTGACCAAGAAGGGAGTGGAGTAAGTCCCTAAAAAATGAGCTGAAATGAAACAGATGTTTGATAGCAGTGCTGAAGCTGCTGAAGTTGCACTATAACAAGGTGCCATGGATCTTGATTCTTCCAGCCTGAGCCTGCAAGCTGCAGGATCAAGGCCATTTTCTGAACTTCTTTGAGCTGCCCCAGCTTTATAATGTTGTGCACAGTATGCTCAAAATGCTCAGGGACTGCTACACTCATGCATTCAAAGCACTACTTATACATACGTGGAATAGTCTATAAAAGCCCATCTATGCGTGCAGGATTGCTTATAAAAAAAAGTGATGAATCTGGGTGCAGAGGGTATATGAAACGGGAACCATCAGGTTAAATGTGATATGCTTTTATTTTGTAAACATAAAAATAAGTAATACTTGTTACCTAGGCATTAAGGTCCTAGTTTGGATCATTTCTGTGTTCTTATGTTGGATTCTAACACTACTGGCATTTGATGTGCCACCTTGCCTTCAGTTTCCAGGCATCTCCATTTATTTTTAATAGTTAAGAGGAAAAATATCCAACTTTTGGATTCTCTGCTATTCTATGCAGTAAAAACAAAACAATCTTAATTTCACTAGTCCAATAGAAGGGAAAAAAATGCCAAAAAACAGAAACCCAAAGGACAGTAAAAAGTAAATTTGCAATTAGATTGGCACATATCTTATGTGTCCCCAGCTGAAGATATGTTGAGTTTTAAATTAAAGGTGGGTTTTTTGAGGGGCTTAATACCTTTAAATTAAGAAATCATCCCCTTAATGCAATTCCAAAATGACACATTAAATCATTGAAAGTAAACGTTGCTTTGCTCCTCCTGACTAGAACAAGGATTAGAACATTTTAGATATAATCCTATCTGAGATAAGTAATTGGAGCCCGATCAATATCCTCAGCATATTAAATAAAAGTATAAAAAAGCAAACCAGCCTACTTCCAAGCATCCTGTGGAAACAAATGTGTTTCACATGAGTGGATTAATAAGGATGTCCTTCTGGACTGCCCTTTTGGTCTTTATCAGGCACATGGCCAGACCCTCAGTGGGAAGGGAGCAGGCTGCACATTCAAATAACTGCAAGAACACCCAAGCCAGAGGAGGAAGAAACCCCTGCTAGGAACATCACATACCTCCAAGTGAAGCCCTCAGGAAGCTGATGACTTGTTGTAGACTTTCCCCATCCTATTTTTCTAAAAAGAAGACTGAAAAATTGTTGAGATTAGCACCCAAAGTGCATTGGAAGAGTAAGCATAACACCAGAGAAAAGGGGTAGAAGATAGGAAGGGATTTTTGTCTAACAGTTTTAGCCATACTACTAATGAGGCTTTTCTGAATTAATTAGATAATTTGGACTCTTAGACTGTTAAAACAATACCTGAACAAACAATGCGTTCTTGGCTCTGTATACATGGCACATTCCCTTTTGCCAATTACAAGACTTTGAGTAACAGGACCAGAATTTTATGCAGTGTTTAAGAAGTAAGGGTAGCAAGGCTTTATATAGCAGCAAAACGACACCATCTGTCTTGTTCTCAATATCCTTCCTGATGATACCCAACATTTGGTTGGCTTTTTTGTCTGCCACTGAACACTGAGCAGATTATTTCAGAAAACTGACAAATCACTTTCCAGAGCTGAGACTGCCAGTTCTGAGTTCAGCATCACATAGACATGGTTTAGATTATTTTTGCTACATGTGTTATCTTACATTCACCTACACTGTAGCTGGTTTGCCAACTTTTTGCTCCCACGTTCCATTCTGTGAGATTCTTCTGCCGTTTGTCACCATTGGTTTGGCATTTGACTACCTGGAAGAGCTTAATCATTTGCAGACACGGTGATTACATTGTGTACTGCCTTGTCCAGGCTTTTTTATAAAGATATTGAATAAAACCAGGTCCCAAACTGATCCACTAGTGATCCAGCTCTGACTTGTCCCTATTACAATATTTGATCATTAAGACTTCCTATTCCTAAAGAATTTTCTATCTGTGAAAAAGAGATACATCTCCTACAAAGCAAGCAACTTTTCTCCAATCCATGGTAACTCAATTTCCTGATGATTTTTAGTCTAGAACTTTGTCAAGGGTTTTTGAAAATCCAAATGTATTGGATGCTCCTTACCCATATGTTTATTGAAGTCTCCTATGATGCCAGCAGGCTAGCGAGCCAGGTTTTCAGTTAGAAAAGCCAGACTGTCTGTTTCCTAACAGACTTTCTCCACAGCCTCAGTGATCATATTCCTGGTTACAAACGCTTCCATCCTACAAGAGATGGAAGTCGGATTCACCAGCGTGCAGTTCCCAGGATACTCTATAGGATCCTACTCTATGGAGATCCTACTCTGTGGAGATCCTATAGAGTATCCTGGTATCCTATAGAGTTCCCCTTGTCCTGATGGGAGTTATGAAGGCAGCCTAGCAGATCTCTGGCACCACGACCGTGTGCAATGCAGATGCAGTTGGCTGGAAGTTCTCTAGTTCCACTTTTGAATTTTTCCAGAGTGCATGGGTTAATGTCATCCACTCCTGTTGCTTTATGGAGATCTATCTTGCTTTTTGGGTTAATGATAATTATGAAAAATTAAAAAAAAAAAAACTTTTGCTGAAACTATGAATTTACATTCTTAGTAGATTATTCAGAAATGCTGTGGATGTTAAAATAAACATTAAAATTTTGACTGCTATGATGTTGTTTATTCTGTTAAAAAAAATCCAGGAAGCTATAACAGCTTTGTCCTGTTTCTGTCCTACAGTATGTAGATAATGCACCAAGAATGTTTAATTGCAGAAAGTAAGTTCTGTAGATATTATTTCAATATCGTTTTCTAAATGATCTAAAAAAAATTACAGGTTGTGGTGTATGTAAAGAAAAATAACACTGAAAATTAGTTTTCTAGGACATCATTTTCCATCTGAATATACTGATTTGGAAGCAGCAAAAACTATCATGTGAATATAACAGTTTTGTAAAATCTTATTTTTCAGTGTTTTGAAGGAAATAGCTATATAGACCTTTAATATTATTTTCAAAACAACTTTCTTGTTTTGTAATGCAGTTTGTGATATGATTGGTAAAATAAAAACCTAAAGAGACCCAAAATACTTTCCTCTGAAAATTTCATTCTTCAGAAATTTCTATAGGATTAAACTGAACTAATAGTTTCTCACATGAGGAAATCCTGATTCCTACACACTTCAGCTACTAGCTAAATCGAAATAGTGTTATTCTGCCCTTTTACTGCAGTTTCTTCTCTTTTTCTCTCCAAGCTTTATAAAAATATTATGAGAGTGATTTCCTTCAAGGGTCATCAGCTCTGGACACTCTGTCATGGAACTTGGAACAATTTATTTCATATGAAATCAGCATTACACCAGCCATTTGTTTCCCATTTGTGGGATATTGGATAACATGCTGTAAGGCTTGCAAAAAAATCTTCAAACTCAAACATTCAACAGAAAATGCTTTGGTGGCATCTACAGGAAACTGTGATTTGAATGATGCATCAATCAACAAAGTAGTTGAAATGCAAACCTAGGTTAATATGCAAGTGAACAGGATGTTTTAATGTACAAATAATGGTATAACTCTAGTGGCAGGAGCATGATTTTAATAGCACAATGGTCAGGGGTTCAAATTGCAGAACAAATACATGATGCATCCGTGTGATTAGTAATGCAGAAAAACAGGACTCTAACATCATACAGGGTAAGAGTCTGTGAACACCCAAGGAAAGCACACATCTTTTATCTAGGAGGCAGAAAAATAAACTGTGATCATGACTGGAAGTGAGCTCTTATTATTCCTGCAGAATATGATTTGATAAGATTGAGGAGAGGCAGAAAGAACCAAATCCAATGTATGTGAGAAAAATTTAATGAGGTCACCTTCAGAAGGTTTTGGGTTTTTTTCATGGAGAAAACTGCTGGTGGTATAAAAGATTTTTTTTTCTGCCCTGTTGCTCCCTAGAGAAACTTAAGTATCAAATGCCAAGTTGGAGCTGGTTAATGAGGCTTTAAAGCCTGTAATTTTTGAAGATTCTCTAGTTTAGATTTCTAGTTTACTAATTTCTCAGCTCCTAAAATAAAGCCAAGCATTTTTAATGTTCTACCTATTTCATACATGATCAAAGGGAATAAGGGTGGATATTGCATTAAAAAAGAAGGAAAAGCAGACATATTTGTTAGGGAGAAATATTTAAAGATAACTGCCCTACTTCTTGCCTCACTGAAAATGACAATATCCCAAAAGGAGAACACAGGCTCCATGTAATGACAAAATACATTTCATGATGTCATCTTTGAACTTAGCTTTAAATTAAAATATTAATTGGACCATCTTCCCCTTCTCATTTCTCTAAAGAATACCTAACTAGGTAGATTACCAACAATTTACAACATGAAGGGAATTGAATGGGACATTAAGAATATGGTATAAGAAGAAGTTATATAAATTTATTATTTGTGAACGTTTTTTTGACCTCTGTACTACTATAGAAAAGAAGTAGGAATAGGTCTTGGAAATGCTTCCTCACAGAGGTTAATGGAGTTGTGTGGGGAAATAATAATTAAAAAAAAAATCTTTTAATATGTTGTGACCCAGAGTTCAGTGTGGCTCTGCATTGAACAAGAAAGAGTGATAAGGCATTTGTCTGTCCTAAATGCTACTTTGGTGCTCATTAGCACTTGTGTATTACTGGTGAGAAAATATGAGAGGTTTGGATATTTTGGTAAACCACTTGGTAGTTAGTGTCACATGAAAAAAAATTAAGTTTTTCACTGTATCAACAGTATCTAAAAAGGTAAATACTAGCTGAAGTTGTCTGCTAGAACTAGAGCAAAAGATTTGTCGTTATAGGTGGTCTGCAGTTTGGTTGTGAGATTGGTAGTTGTTTTTAAATTTATAATATTAATTTTTCTATTTTTATTCTGTACCCTAGAAAGTTGTAAATTGGCCCAGCAATGAGACGGGAAATCTTGATGTTCAAAGGCTTGTGTATATAGCAGGAATGTGAAGATGAAATGAAGAAATATAAATTCTCTATTCTGAAATGTCTGACTTGGCTGAAGAACATGTATGAGAAGTCATCGGAAGAACCAGTTTTCACATCCTTACCTAAAGTCTTCTTTTAAAAGCCTTATGGAAATCAGTGTTTGATTGGTTGGCTACGCATCTTCAGCCTTAAAAAAATGTGTTAGATAATGACTTCGAAAAAGCATCTCACCAAAAGAATTGATGTAGGGAGTTGCATCCTTCTGCATCTTCTCTGGTTTTCCTTTCTCTCCCTCCCCAGAAACACAAAAGTCATTTTCTTCTGTCATAAATTGTGCTCTGATATTTTGATCTCTAAATTGAGCAAATCAAATCAAGCTGTTAATTACTTATTCAGATTCATGTATAATTTATCTAGAAATGCTTATGTATTTTTCTGATTGCATGTGTGTGATCTCAGTGGGAATCACAGTGAGTGAGACTTTTTCAACTTCAGTTCCTACCTAAGTATTCTTTCTGATATGAGCATAACTAGGAGCTATTAAATGTATGCCATTTCCAATTTATTGTGAGTGTCTGAACATCTATTTGAATTGATAGGTTTTATTTTCAGTCTTGTGTATTTTTTAAGTCTCAAATTCTTGCAAGACCCTTCATATTACAGTATATGCACATTCATGTATTACAAATACCTAGTTCATAAAATGGAGATAAGGATTATAAAACAACATATTATTCTCTTTTGCTAACATCACCTAAAGATCACTAATCATATCAAGATTTACTGAGACATTTAAAATCTCTCAGCAGCAACAAACAGCTGTAATTTGGGAAAATGTCCTACCAGAAAATAGATTTCTTTCTTATAAATCCGTAATAAGAAATTTCTTCCTGATTCTTTCCCCTTACAAAAAAAAAAAAACCCAGCTTGCCTCAGAACAATTTATGTCCTAAACACAGGATTGTTGAGGCTCAAAGATTTTCCAGTAAGGTGCACCTAATCAATTTCAGCAGGATAAGCATGATGCGGACCACTTGGAAAAAGGAACACTTTGGAAGCTAATTGCTGCTGACTTTATCTTGTAAATCTTTCTCAAGAAAATTTCTTACAGGAATTAAAGAGTTTTAAAAGCTGAACAGCATTGACTGGTTGCTTTATTAGCCTTTTAAACCCCTGAGAGATTTCCCTGCATTCTGCTAGGGTGAAAAAAAAAAGAATAATGTGCAGAGGTAGGAAAGCAAAACCAAGGCAAATGCATAGGCATAAAAATGTGAAACAAAAATACAAACACAAATAGTCTTTAAGTGATTGAAATGGAGCAGGATTGCCTTATATACCTGCCAAATTTGTTTCCTTCTTTTCAGTTTAAGTGAGATTTGCTTTTTTCCCTCTTGCTATAATTTAGAATCATAGACTCATAGAATAGTTTGGGTTGGAAGGGACCTCTAAAGGTCATCTAGTCCAACCCCCCTGCTGTAGGCAGGGACATCTTCAACTAGATTAGGTTGCTCAGAGCCCCATACAACTTGACCTTGAATGTTTCCAGGGATGGGGCATCCACCATCCCTCTGGGCAACTTGTGCCAATGCTTCACCACCCTCAGTGTAAGAAATTTCTTCCTTATATCTAGTCTAAATCTACCCCCTTTTAGTTTAAAGCCATTCCCCCTTGTCCTGTTACAACAGGCCCTGCTAAAAAGTTTGCCACCATCTTTTTTATAAGCCCCCTTTAAGTACTGATAGGCTGCAAGGAGGTCTCCCCGAAGCCTTCTCTTCTCCAGGCTGAACAAGCCCAACTCTCTCAGCCTTTCTTCATAGGAGAGGTGCTCCATCCCCCTGATCATTTTTGTGGCCCTCCTCTGGACCTGCTCCAACAGGTCCGTGTCTTTCCTGTGCTGAGGGCTCCAGAGCTGGACGCAGTACTCCAGGTGGGGTCTCACCAGAGCAGAGCAGAGGGGCAGAATCACCTCCCTCGACCTGCTGGCCACACTTCTGTTGATGCAGCCCAGGATACAACTGGCCTTCTGGGCTGCGAGCGCCCATTGCTGGCTCACGTCCAGCTTTTCCTCCACCAGTACCCCCAAGTCCTTCTCGGCAGGGCTGCTCTCAATCCCTTCATCCCCCAGCCTGGATTGATACTGGGGGTTGCCCCGACCCATGTGCAGGACCTTGCACTTGGCCTTGTTAGAGCTCACGAGGTTCCCACAGGCCCACTTCTCAAGCTTGTCCTGGTCCCTCTGGATGGCATCCTGTCCCTCTGGCGTGTCAACCACACCACTCAGCTTGGTGTCACCTGCAAACTTCCTGAGGGTGCACTTGATCCCACTGTCTATGTCATTGATGAAGATATTCAGCAGTACCGGTCCCAATACAGACCCCTGTGGGATGCCACATGTCACCAGTCTCCATCTGGACACTGAGCCGTTGACCAGTACCCTCTGGATGTGACCATCTAGCCAATTCCTCACCCTTTACCGGACAGTCCACCCATCAAATCCATACCTCTCCAGTTGAGAGAGAAAGATGTTGTGGGGGACCCTGTCAAAGGCCTTACAGAGGTCCACATAGACAACATCTGTAGCCCTTCCTGTGTCCACTGATGTAGTCACCCCATCATAGAAGGCCACTAGGTTCGTCAGGCAGGACTTGCCCTTGCTGAAGCCATGCTGGCTGTCTCGAATCACCTCCCTGTCCTCCATATGCCTTAGCATAGCTTCCAGGAGGATCTGTGCCATGATCTTCCCAGGCACAGAGGTGAGACTGACTGGCCTGTAGTTCCCCACGTCTTCCTTTTTTCCCTTTTTAAAAATGAGGATTATGTTTCCCCTTTTCCAGTCAGTGGGAACTTCACTGGACTGCCACGACTTCTCAAATACGATGGATAGTGGCTTAACAACTTCATCTGCCAGTTCCTTCAGGACTCGTGGATGGATCTCATTGGGTCCCATGGACTTGTGCACCTTCAGGTGCCTTAGATGGTCTCGAACCTGGTCTTCTTCCACAGTGGGCAGCTCTTCATTCTCCCAGTCCCTGCCTTTGCCTTCTGCGGCTTAGGCAGTGAGGCTCAAGCACTTGCCAGTGAAGACCGAGGCAAAAAAGTCATTGAATAACATAATAAACACCTTTCTGTCTGCTGTGCTGTGCTGGTTTTGGCTGGGATAGAGTTAATTTTCTTCACAGTAGCTCGTATGGAGCTATGTTTTGGATTTGTGCTGCAAACAGTGTTGATAACACAGGGATGTTTCAGCTATTGCTGAGCAGGGCTTACACAGTGCCAAGGCCTTTTCTGCTCCTCAAACCACCCCACCAATGAGTAAGCTGGCGTGCACAAGAAAGTTGGGAGGGGACACAGCCAGGACAGCTGACCCCAACTGACCAAAGGGATATCTCATACCATGTGATGTCATGCTCAGCAATAAAAAGCTGGGGAAAGAAGAAGGAAGAGGGGGACATTCAGAATGATGGTGTTTGTCTTCCCAAGTCACTGTTATGCGTGATGGAGCCCTGCTTTCCTGGAGATGGCTGAACACCTGCCTGCCCATGGGAAGGAGTGAATGAATTCCTTGTTTTGCTTTGCTTGCGCGCAGGGCTTTTGTTTTACCTATTAATCTGTCTTTATCTCAACCCACGAGTTTTCTCACTTTTACCCTCCCAATTCTCTCCTTGATCCCACCAGGGGGGAGTGAGCAAGCAGCTGTGTAGTGCTTAGTTGCCGGCTGGGGTTAAAGCATGACAGTCCCTTTTGGTGCCCAACGTGGGGCCTGAAGGATTTGAGATAATGACAGATTTGATTGGAATGTGTTAGATTGAATTTATAGCTGTTATTGCTGTTTAGCTACTCATTGACAAGCTCCTGTGCTTGCCATGGGGCTTGCTTGCCTCACTGTATATTAGAGGCTAGTGCTCGTTAGTGGCTGCTTTTTGCTCTTGCTGCTTGCTGTGCTGCTGTACTGCTTATCATCTTAGTCTACTGTGCTTGGGAACATTTTGATAACAGCAATGGCGATGCGCCTGGGCTGGCAGATGGCCAGGGCGTTGTTGCTGTTTCTGTGCTGCTGGACTGGTCAGGCTGGAACTCCTGTATGAACTTGAGTCGAAGGGACTGTGACCTGTGGATGAGTCCACATGGAAGCAGGACACCCCAAAGTGTCTGTGGCCGTGGATAATTCCACGCCAGAGCGGGTATATCTTGAAGTGTCTGTGGCTGTGATTATGTCTGTGCCACATCAGGTATACCTCTGAGGGTATTGTGGCCCAAAGATACGTCTACGCTGGAGAAGGTGCACCTCAAAGCATCTGTGGCTGTGGATATGTCCATGCTGCAGCAGGTACACCTTGAAGCATCAGTGGCTGTGCGTGAGGTCATGCTGGAGCACCTCAAAGCGTGTGGCCATGGATAAGCCCACAGCAGAACAGGTACATCCCTGGAGGGACTACAGCCATGGGTAAGGCCACGTTGGAGCAGGTTTACTTCTGAAGGCATTGTGGCCCATGGATAAGGCCACGCATGAGGTGCACAGGTGCACCTCAAAGCCACTGTAGCTGTGGGTAAGTCTAAGCCGCAGCAGGTGTACCCCTAGAGAGAATGTGGCTCATAGATAAGGCTCCACTTGGAGCAGGTACACACCTAAGGGACTGCAGTCTGTGGATAAGTCCAAGCTGGCGCAGGGACAAGGGGAGGAGTTCATTGCAATGTTAAACCTGATGGTTTGGTCCAAAGGGACCTGGGGTGGAGATTGTAATGGAAATACCTTTAAATTGTTGTAACCCATGATTTGAGTTCCATGTTATGGGAATTACTATAGCAGGAACCACCTGAACCAATGGAGAACAAGCCTTACAAGAAGCAGTGCAAGCACAGCAGTGACCTGACCTGAGCTGGCTTTGGTGCCCAGTAACTCCACGCAACACACCACCTCTTCTGTCCTGAGTGACCACCATCACAGATGGAGCCCAAAGTCATGGTCTAAATGAACTCAATGGATATTTTGTGGACATTTATGGACATTTTACAGACATTTCACAGGGGTGGTCCATAGACTAAGAGAATGATATCTGTGTATTATATCAAAGGATGGGAAGGGGGGTGGTGGGTAATGAGAATGTATTGGATAGTGTGGGACCTGAGCATGACATAAATGGTGTGGAGTAAGGGGTGGAGAATGTGCTGGTTTTGGCTGGGGTATAGTTAATTTTCTTCATAGTAGCTAGTATGGGACTATGTTTTAGATTTGTGCTGCAAACAGTGTTGATAAAACAGCGATGTTTTGAGTTCCTTGTTTTGCTTTGCTTGCACGCGTGGCTTTTGCTTTACCTATTAAACTATCTTTATCTCAACCCATGAGCTTTCTCACTTTTACTGTTCGGATTCTCTCCCCCATCCCACCGGGGGCGGGGGGTGAGCAAGTGGCCGTGTGGTGCTTAGTTGCTGCCTGGGGTTAAACCACGACAACATGGTTTGTTGTATCCTCAGATTGATTATTTTTTTCAGTCTTGTTTCCTCAAACTGAACCCAAGAACAGCACACTGGTTTGAAATGACACTCCATCTAGCCCAGTGTTCCACCTCCAGCTGTGGTCATCATCAGACACTTAGAAAAATCTGAAAACAGATCAAGTATCTGCATCTACAGATTGCATCTGTGATACATTTTGGCAAGTTCCTCAAGGAATGCTGTTACTTGTTCTGTGAAAAAAATTCCTTGTATTTGTTTAGAAACTCCTATCAGCTTCTTTTTATGGTCCTTTTATCTTCTATTAGAAGAAGGAGTGAACAGTGGATTATCTTAGCTTTCTCAATTTTGTAGAACTTGATTATATCTATCTAAATCTTTTCTTTCCAAGCTGAGGAGCTTTGGACACTCAATTTTTTCTCATATGGAATCCATTTCATACTTGAGTTTTTCTCTGGACATATTACAGTTTTCATATATCTCTTTTGAAATGAATTGCTATGTTTTGTACTGTTATTTTATACGTTATTTTATCTATTCATCTTCAAACCTCACCTCTGAAGAAAAATTCAAAGTGTTTGCAGAGCATTACTTAATCTGAAAGCCTTGTGAGCAGATAGCAAGAAATGTAAGAGCTCTCTGTTTACAAGAATATCCCTTTAAGAACACAAGGATCAATGTGCAAAGCTAGCGGTTCAGGTCAATACTCAAGGAGTATCAAAGCATTTTATTGCGAATGTTGATGGAAGGGGGACAGAGCTTTGAGACTGTCAGAAGAGCATGGATGCAGTAAATCTAGATGGAAAATTCCTGTTTATTTTAATGAATCCAAGATGCGTCCTTGCTTTTCAAGAGGGAAAAAAAAAAAGCTTTTGATTGATATTTTTGTTTTTCTGGTACATTTGTAATGATTTAAATTATTCCAGATGCTGTCAAATTTTGGTCTACATCTAGAAATAAAGAATAACATCAGGTTTTGCACTTAACTTCAAATCGTATAGGCAATATGAAGAAAGGCTGTAATTTCAGCTGTAAACAAAGACAAAGGAAGGAAAAGATAGCTTTTTAACCCAATTGTTACAACATTAATAAGTTTTCCTTTTTTTTCCTCTATTTTACTAATCTTCAGCTTAATATCTTTCATTAGTATATTTCCAGATTAGATCATACTTATCTGTATGAAGTTAGGAATGTATTTATTCAAAAACATTCCTTCCTATTTTCTTCTGGCATTCAGAATATAGTGAAACTTTTATTATTAAAAATTAATTTCCTGTTTACACCAAAACATGGTTTTGGATAATCTTATTGTACCTTCTTATCAGATTCTAGTTTTTTTCTTTTGTCCACTTTGATTTCTTGAAATCTCCTTCACAGCTTACAAAAATAACAAGCATATGTAAGCTTCACTTTCAAGTTATTACACTTTTTTTTTCTGACACTAAATGTAGTTTTTATGATTGTCTTTCCAAGATGGACAAATGTATGCATTTGACTACCAGCATAACATTGTAGTCTCATGGATGACTTAATCATACCAAAGCATGCTCTTTATGTACTTTCATCCATGAAAAGCATGAATTAATGAATAGATGTTTGTTATGCATGAAGTTGACCTTATAGTGCATATTTTAACTTTCAGAAAGCTTTCTCTATGCAAATGACAGACTTAAACAATTATTCTCAGTTGTGTATAATCAATGTTAAAAGACAATTTATTTTATTTAGTTGAAAACTCTTCCTCTCCTTTGCCTTTTGGGGGTAAAAAGAAGGAATTTTTTCAAGTAGCATCCACCTAAACTTCATAGGACAAACTGAAGAACATCTGCAATTTGATTCTTCTTTAATAATCAAAGCAAAAGAAAGCAATTTTTACTTAGCAACTTGAAACTATCTTCATGTAGAGGTGTGCGTGTGTGCCAGGACTAACAGCTCCTTTCCTGTATTGCAGAATTCACACATTGTTTCCTGATCCAGGAAATTCTTCTGTTTAACTTCAGAGCAAAATGGCCTTACTGGAGCTGTAGTTCATTTTACTTTGTTTTCTTGAATGGAGAAAAATAATATTCCTTTTATCTGTCTTTGAATAGCGCTATCTTTGCAGCACTATGTTCCATTTTCAAAGAAGACTTATTGGTTGCCAGCTCTGAGACACAATTTCAAAAAATGTGTTTGTGTTCTCTCTCCCTTAGGTCGTTATATTACAATGAAAATCACTTGCAGTAATGCAGTGCAAGGTATCTCAAGGAAAAGCTCACATTTCTTTAAAATGATATTTAGATAAAAATCCTGAAAATTAGAACAGTGGGACAGTGTTTTAGCACTCATATAGAACAAAGCAAAGACTTTGTTCAACAGTGTTATTTATCAGCTGCCTAAAATGTCTTGTTAGAAATAACACATTTTGAACTTTAGGTATGCTCTTAATGGATTTGCTGATTTCAAACTTTACTGGAGATAATGAATTGGGTTATTGAAGATGCAGTAGTTAATGTAAGGGCAGGAGCAAAATCAAAGTTAGTGGGAAATATACAAGTGTTTACTATTATTAGCTGCAAAGATACCCCAACTTATAAGAGTTTAAGCAGCAGACCTGGACTGTCATAAATTTTATTAAATTCCATTTTCTTTGGAACCCTAACAAATTTTTTATGTGTAATATAATAACCAATTTTTAAATTTTCCTGTAATTCATTATCTGATAATCAGCCATGAATTGATCAGCCCCTTACTGAACTACTTCTATACTGGACAGTGGTAGCTTTTGTGCTCCAGTGGAAACATGGAACTGATTAAATGAGAAGAAAAAAGTATATTAGTTGTAATTAAAAAAGAGGTCTTCAATCCTTATGTACAGAAATAACTATTTCTGAAAATATGAAAAACATAAATATATCACACAGGATACTAGTTTAAGGTTTTCTGACAGTGTAATCCCATTGCTGAAAGCATTCCTAGGTTTCTTTGTGTACCTGGCAAATAAACAATAGGTTCATTTCTAGGATTAGTCAATTGATAGAAAGAATGTAAAATCCTATATAAAAATTAAGATTATGTCACAGCGCAGCCTGTTGTACTCCTCACATAAAAGTATATGGAATGTCAGGAATTGCAATTCTACCAATCAGGTTCAAAACCATTCTATATAATTCGAATATTCACCACTTTTCTGCATACTGGGTGTTTCATTTCGTATGATAAATTAGACATACTTTCATAATACCACAAAATTTTATTTCTAGTTCCTTGGGCTTGCTGTTGAATTAAATGTAGAAGATTAGACTAAGTATAAACATGCCGTGTCTAAACTTGGCAAAGTAATAGCAAGAGTGTTATTTTTGACCTTGGTTACTTTTTCAGAGGCAGTTTTGGTATGGACCAATCAGTTGCTAGTGATACGCTGATGAATGACCTAAAGAAAGTGAACGAGTGCATTAATAATTTATCATGGAAAAAGCAGATGGATCAGGAAACAACATGTGAATTCTGCAATACAGGAAAGGAGCTGTTAGTCCTGGCACATATGCACACTACTTCTTGATAGTGAGGTTATATATGTGATTCCATATATATAGTATAGGTGTAGGTTAGCTCTGGCATTGCCCTTACCCAAGTTTTTAATAAAAGCCAAGATTTCCAGTGGCTAAAAGAATACAGAGCTGCAATACTCCTACAGCAGTGTGTCTGTCATTCTGTTGTCTATTAGGCATAAAGGCAACATATCAATCCCTGGAGTTACTTTTTATGGAAATTATTAAATATTTAAAAAATTAGTATGTAGAATTTAATTCATATTTGAAGTGTAGTAAGAAACTCTTGCCATTGGTTTCAGTTGAATTTAGGCTGAATAGGGCTGTGAATACTTTCTTGTGTAACTCTGCCAGTATGAAGGATAAATTCAGTGTCATCTAGACACAAAAAACAGTATTTCCAACATGATTCCTCTGTTCGCTGACTTGTATCCCTGTCAAGTACGGTGGGTATCTGTCCATCACGTTCCTCTCCCCTCTTCAGGTAAACCTCTCTGGTTAAGTGCCTATACTTGCAGGATAGTTCCATCTAAAGTAGCCCAGGAGTGGTGAGGACGGAGGTGCCCCCTAAGTCCTGTTGCTTGCTAGCAGCTAGGTACTATAAATAGGGAGCAAAGTCCCTTTGCAGAGGTCTGAACCCTTCAGGGCTCAGAAACTTGATCTTTTTTCTGAAAAACTGCAGAACAATCAGACTTCATTTTATAACACAGCAAAGTTCCATCCTACTTAATAACATACTGTGTGTAGCCCTCTCCAGCAGTATGGTAAACCTCAGTAAATGTCTCTTGTCTCTTGGGAGAACTCCACAGTCACTGGAGTGAAGACTAGACAGCTGTAGGCACACTCAGTTTCTATTACCAGCACTGTTTTACATGGCAGCAAATACCTAGAGATTCACTGGGATGAGAATTCACTGTGATTCACAGGCAGAGAACAGCATTCTTAAACATGAGTTAGAGCAATCACAGGAGGAAGAGTAACTGTAGGTTCTGGTACATGTCCAAAAGACATGTGTGTTTTGTCTGGGGAATGTTTCATATGAAGATTATTATAAAATATGCAAATAGGTCTTGAAGAAGCAGGAACCTTTTTTTACTTTTTTTTTAAGGCTAAACTGTAAAATTTTAATACATTCTATTTTTAAGAATTCCAGATAAAGCATATACATGATACGTTAAAGACAGATATGAAGGATATTTTACTTAGTTAAACTTCTATGTAATACTTAAACTATGGCTTATAAAAGCTTTAGCAGCTGTGAAAAAGAAGGTATCATCCAGCTTCCTGTGTGGAACCAGAAAACTTTACCAGAGTAAAGCAGACCCCAGCCATTCCCTTTGAGGAAAGTGAGCAGAGACTTCTGTTAATAAATTGAGAAACTGCAAATGCCAAATAGACAAAATAAATTTATGAGGAATAGCTTCCTATAAGCTCATGTAATGCATGGCTGACTGACCAAAAGTTTTGTTAAGATCTCTCTCCTTGTGAAAATCCAAACTGGAAGATATTTCAAGAAAAGCGATAGTTCTGGAAACCTGGATTGGGGGCTTTCATCAATTGCTCAAGTAAATAAAACCAGATCTGCCAGCACTGTCTGACTAGATGTTGGAGCTCCAAAGAACCAGTCAGGCCATTAGCGTACTGATACTACAGGAAAATATTGGGTGGCATTTCAGATTTCCAATATAAGAGCAATTGTCATCTGTCCTGGTTCAGTAAGTGTCATTCTACCTAGCAGAAGCCCAATCTCATATAACATTTGTAAAGCCAAGACACAAGGGGATGTATATTTCATATAATCTGAAAAAGAACCAGTGCTAGGTTTCAAGATGAAACCCGCTGGCTTTTTTTGACTTAACAGTAAGATTTATTATTCTTTCTGTGACAGGTGTGAAAGAAACTCTTTTGAGATGCCACACTGACTGTTTTTGCCATGAACAATGTATATATTAACACACAAGGAACTTTATAGATGTACAAAATGCAGCTGTGTTGCTTAGAAGATACTACCTTAAGAGGAAAAGGATGCATTTAGAAAGTAAGGTCATACTGCCTTTGAGTTGACAATATAGAATTAGGCAAGGATTGATTACAAATGATCAGCTGTTTCTCCTCAGATACCTGTGTCTAGGAAACGTGCTGCTACAAAAATCATTTAACTCAAAGAAAGAAAGAAGCAATGTTTGTAGCATCAAAACACAAAGTAGTATCAGTAAAAATTAAATTAAAAAGTACTGGCAGAATGGTATTTTTCTGGAGGAAATGAAATACAGTGTTCACACACAGTGATTCCTCAAAATGCAGAGTTACAAATTATATGGGCAAGTCTCCTTTCCAGATGCTAAGTAACCAAGTATTTTCAGCTGGAATAAATACATGTCAAGCAAAGAGTTTTTCTGTAGATATTTAATTTCCTCAGTTGCAGAAAAATAGAGAAGCTCCCTCTTCTGCAAGGGAGTTAAAACCAAGGAAGTAGATTGCCATTCCATTTTTTGCATGTGAAAAATGGCGTAAGCAATTCCAAGTCAGTCACAGAGGTACATTTTATAGGCGTCTGTTCTGACCTCTGCAGCACAGGGAGTATGACTATGCTATCTTTGCCATCTGTACCTCAGTGTGGGCCTGAAAAATTTATATATTCAAATCAAGTATCTGCTGTAGCTCACCTATTTGCTTTAATTGTATCTATGCTTCAGTTGAGCAGCATGCCCTGCTGACCCCTTGTCCCCACTATTGCACACAGCTTTATTCCTAACTTGTGAGCACTCATGCTTCACCCAGCATGGTTGACCTCATGCAGGGTCTGCTTTTGAATTGAAGTAATGAGGGTGAGATCACTGCCTTGAATTACGAGCAAGAGGTACTCTATCCCTCTTATCAGGTGCTTGCAGAAATCATACATGCTCAAGCAAGTCACTCTCCCCTCTCTGCCACGCCTGGACTATGTTTTCCTCTGGGTTGGCTAACCCTAAATGGGTACATGTTATGAGTTCAGCATGCTCACGTGAGCTCACAGCACTGAGCATTGAAGAGTCGGGATTCAGGTTTAAACCTGAGCCTCCAGGTTGACACTGTGCATGTCATTAATACACTCCTTTGCACTAGAGTGAGTTTTGACTTGAAGTAGAGTTTGCTCTATTTATAGTACATTTTAATTAAGATATAGGTAGAACAGCACCATAAGCAGAATAAATTACCTTACCTCAGGAAAGTACTTAGGAAATACCATCAGAGAGAGAGCAGGTGCTGAACTTTAATGCATTATTTTATTGCTTTCTCTGGTTGATCAGGAGAGAGAGTTGGCAATTTTTGGGTGGGAAATATAATAAGGAAAATTTTGACTTCTTTCCTGACTTTGCTTTTACCTTGCCATAAAAGGCAGTACTTGCTGTGGAAGATAGAGTGGTCTTGTCATCTCTCAGACACCAGAGTCCTCTGAATCTCTTGAATGGGGTATGCCTACTAGTCACAATTGCTCTCACTACTGAAAACAGCTGACCCTATTTAAGACAAGGTTATTTCCATTCTGTAGTAAGAATCTGAATTAATATGCTAGCTATGGATTTGGAGGTGTGTTTTGTTTTGGAGCTGTAGAAGAGCAAGTACAATCAGCTGATTTTTAAAACTTTACTTGATATGCAGCAAACTCTATATCTGATTTAAATAGGCACTAATCTTATACATACTTTAAAATTTGTCCTACAACTGTAGTTTTATATTCAGTTTCTGTCACATCTAAATAAAAGGGGTGAAAAAATATGATAAAAATAAGAGTGTCTCTGATAACTGTGAGTACAACTCATGTATTCATCACCGGGCTTTACAGGATATATTTTTCAACAGGTGCATAAGAACGCTTTCCTTGCTTTTATGATTTTCTTTCTTCACTCCTCAAACAGTTAAGGAGGAGACAAAGAAGGAAAGAGACATACAATAGTCTGATATTACTAAGGTTTTGTCTTGGCCCCAATACTGGGACACAGAAAGCACAGTACCTCAGATCTATTTTTAAGAAAAGAGAGGACTTAGACAAACCCTCCCCTACGTGTGGTTGCTTTGAATCCCTTTTGAAAGTTTGATGCAGCTGTAAAGTGAACTCTATGGCAGGAGACTTTCTGATACAGTCATTGATTTCTTAATTGCCTTAGAGGTGCTAAGAAATTGTGATGTGCTGTGTATATCCCTTATCAGAATTGGAAAAGGTATACATCAGTTCTTTGACTGAAACACTAGGCTGACCCTTGTTGGAGTTAACTCTTTTGTTATTTATTTAGCCACAAGGGACACTGGCTTAAAAGACCTTCAGTCTCCTCATCCCATGCTCAGACACTCCTGGATGGGAACTTAAAGAATTCATTAATCACTGCCTAGTTATGGTTTTATTTTTTTTATTAAGGGATCTGTTATATCCTCCTTGGGGCAACCTTGGAAGCCATTTCTCACTTACGATTACAGACAATGACTTTCTTCCCCAACAGGTGTCATAAATTCAAATACATTGAATGTGAGACATTCGGATAACATTATAATAAGTGCCATGCAACTATTTTAGGTAAGATGCTACTCCTATTATAGTTATTAAATATTGATTGAAAATTTGATAACATCTGCATCATGATTTTCAGTCACCACTGCAGCCTTCAGTGTTGAAAGATGTGGTATTACAATGTATTAGTACAAAAAATATCTTCAAAGCTAATATAAAGAATTTGACATGTATTCACAAATATCTTCTTTAATCTAAATCTTCAGCTTTCAGCGAGAAAATTTCAGCTTCAATTTCCCCATCATATTATTATTTATATTTTGTCATCTTTTGTTATATATTTTAATTTCCCACTGCAAGAAAATAAAAAGTAATAACAACAAAAACTACACAACAGGAATCTCTGCTTAAGTGTACCTGAATCTGAAGTTCAAGACAGGGGGTTGTCTTTGAGTATATTTGAATTGATGAGGTCTTTGGTGGGTTTCTTTCTATTGCATGTAGAAAGTATGTGAAGAATTCTTCAGGAAAAGATGATATAGTTCTAATATAACCCTTATTGGGATTTTTGTGGTATTTCTGAAATTTTATTCATGGCAGCAAATGGAACTTGAACCCCACTTCTTTTCATACAGTAAAGAGTATTATCTTCCACTATTTTTTTTTTTTTTTTTTGGGGGGGGGGTAGAAGGGAGGAGGAGGCAAGAGGGAGGGAATATTGCATAGGAGTTCAAGAAGTCTATAATTTATGTGGGGGAAAAAAAACAATCAGTTTCTTCCAAACTTTATTTATGGAAAAATACTTGAGAATGCTAAGTCTTGGAACCAGTTAAGGAATCATTTTATAAAAAAGATTTCCTGTGGGTCCTTTAGGAATATCTCTAGGAAGGGTTTCAGTTATTCAGAACATTATTTTTACATGTGTTTCAACCCACATTTTCTCAAATTCACAGTGATAATTTCTTTCTTATAAGCTAGGCGCCAGCTAGTTCCTGCATGAATTAAAGAGGAAAAGGTATGACAGTCTTGGTACTTCTCTAGTCCTTTTCCTTAGACAATTTTAAATTTAAAACCTTTTTATGGACTAGTACCTGGATAGAGGATCCATCTTGTCAGTGAAAATAAAGTATTTCATGCTCTTCAAATAATTTAGGCTAAATTAGTCAAGATTTTAAATTAAATATATTGAATAATGAATATTAATATTGAACTGCTCCTAAGTACATCCATAGATTCAAAAAAGCTAACACAAAACCCGTAATAAATTTAACTAATAAAGAAACATCAATGAAAGAGAAACCTTTTCTGAGGCATTCTCTGAGTAGAAAAACAAGCCAAATTAATTCAATAAGGTATTTCTCAATTTATTCAATTCACTTGGAAGGCCAAGGTTTCTAAAAATGATTTGTTTTTTAGGTGGTTCAATCTGAAAAACTTTTATCCCATGAAAGTCACGTTCATTTTAATTTTATATCATCTGTCCAGAAACTTCGTTAATGGAATATTAGTTGCATTTGCAAATCTTATCTGTCTCTCTAAGGTTATCAATCTATCTTCCATTCCTGTACACTAATGAGAAAAAGAAAAGGCAGGTAATTAATAGATTTTGGACATTATCCAAGAAGAAATGAAATATTTCCAAGTCAATACAATTGTGTTAATATAGAATCATAGAATCATAGAATCATTGAGGTTGGAAAAGACCTCTAAGATCATCGAGTCCAATCGTCAGCCCAACACCACCATGCCCACTAAACCATGTCCCTAAGCGCCTCATCTACACGTCTTTTAAATACCTCCAGGGATGGGGACTCCACCACTTCCCTGGGCAGCCTGTTCCAATGTTTCACCACTCTTTCAGTAAAGAAATTTTTCCTTACATCCAATCTAAACCTCCCCTGCCGCAACTTGAGGCCATTTCCTCTTGTCCTATCACTTGTTACTTCGGAGAAAAGACCAACACCCACCTCGCTACAACCTCCTTTCAGGTAGTTGTATAGGCTCATATGTTTCTTCTTTAAAATAAAGTGCAGTGAGCAAACTCCCACCCTCAACTAGAATGTATCAAGTAAAGCCCCTTGTTATCCTAAGAGAAAGGAAAGCTTTCTCTTTTGTAATGTGCAGCAAAAGATGTAATATAAATGCAAATTCTGTTACAATTCACAGATTAGGATTTTCTTTCTCTTTTTTGAGTGGCTCACAATCAACGGGACAGGTTCTTTCAGCCATTCCACTTTCTGAGCTTGACGTTCTAAAGCAGGACAGGACACTCGCTGCACCTGAGCAGCTACAGCACAGTTCAAGGGTTTGTTTATTTGGTGAGATTCTCAGCTACAGCACTTATTGCCAGGTTTGTGATCTTGACAAAACTGAACAAGAAGATAACATTTGTTGGAGCTGTGGGTGCCAGAGGGAAATCAAATAAAAGTTAATAAGTGATGCACACCGCTGAAAAATATGATTACAGTTTGAAGATCTCCTGTTGTTCCTGCTGCTGCAATCAAATCTCAACCTAGAGGCAGTAAAAACTACAAAGGGCAACTATTTGGGAATGTAACTTCAGTACTTGGTAGATGGATATATGTAAGTCAATTAGTGCCATCTATTTGCAAGACACTACCAAAATATTTCTGTACATAAAAAATGTATCGCACTGGAAGTGCATCAATAAGAAACTTTATGTTGCCTCAGCAAGACTGAATCAACAAAGTGTTGTAGTGTAATGGTATAAAACACATGTATGCATCATGTATGCATTTACAGAGGAAAGACATCTTGCATACTATAAATCTGTAATCTAGGTTTTGTTTTTCAGGGTTTTTTTGGTTTCTGTTTCTGTCTGCAACTGTTTCTTCATGAAATTAAACATACATGCAGGTGTTTAAACAGGTGACATAATCTGAGAGTTTGGTAAATATTGTTCATTTACATCTGTCCTGGTTTCAGCAGGGATAGAGTTAATTTCTTTTCTAGTAGCTGGTACAGTGTTTTGGATTTAGGATGAGAACAAAGTTGATAACGCACCGATGTTTTAGTTGTTGCTAGGTAATGCTTACACTAGCCAAGGACTTTTCAGCTTCCCATGTTCTACCGACTGAGAAGGCTGAAGGTGCACAAGAAACTGGGAAGAGGCACAGCCAAACTGGCCACAGGGACATTCCATACCATGTGACGTCATGCTCAGTACATAAACTGGGGAAAGCTGGCCGGGGGGGCCGCTGCTCGGGGACTGGCTGGGCATCGGTCAGTGGGTGGTGAGCAATTGTACTGTGCATCACTTGCTTTGTGTATTATTATTATTATTATCATATTATTATTATTATTATCATTTTATTTCAATTATTAAACTGTTTTTGTCTCAACCCACGAGTTTTTCTAACTTGTGCTCTTCCAATTCTCTCCCCCATCCCACCGGGTGGGGGGGAGTGAGCGAGCGGCTGTGTGGTGCTCAGTTGCCGACTGAAGTTAAACCACGACAGTCCTTTTTGGTGCCCAACGTGGGGCTCGAAGGGTTTGAGATAATAACAGGTTAACCGGAGTGTATTAAAGAACTTATATCTGTTAGTAGTTGTGGGTCACAATGTTGGTTTCTCTGTTCTCAATATTGATTTGTATAATCTGCATCGCGCTCTTTTTCCTGCTGTACATGTTAAAGATTGGTGTTGGGTTTTGCAGTTTGCTGTGGTCTGCAGTGAATAGTAATGTCTCGCTTGTGAGGTTTGTTTTTAGAACATTGACCTTGACGTTAGTGTGGTACGTAAACTTCGCAATGAAGCCGTTACTGTATCACGGAGACCATTTCGTGGAGACAACTAGCAATTGCAGTAACTTTTCTGAGAGTTTTTTTACGGAGGAAATACAGAATGGCAGTGTCACTACCTTCTTCTATAATGTTTCCTCCTTCATTACAGTAATTTTTCAGTATTTTGAACATCCTTGGGCAGTTAAGATACTTCTATTAATACTTCTTGGGAATACTGTTTCGGTTTTGTCTAAAGTTGGTAAGCAATTTAAGAATATCATCCAGAGATCTGCCCCAAGGCTGAATAATTATGAGTGGCAGGGTGTGTGGGACAAGATGGGCAAGTACCTAGGCCAATGGGCACCCCCAGTGTTTTGGAACTTCACCCCTGAGCAAGTGCAGAATCCTGAAAAGTTAGTAGAATATTTGGAAAAAGTATGCTGTCACCCTGGCAACTCCAGAGAGATGCAGCTCATTGCAACGTGCTGGGGCCTGGCCCATGCCTACCGAGCCCTGTTCAACACTGTTCAGTGCCCTCAAAGGGAAGAGAAGGTCTCTGGCTCTGACAGTAAAACGACACGCACTGCGGCCACTCCAATCCCGGCGACAGGCCCTGTGGCCACTCCAACCCCGGCAACAGGCCCTGCGGCCACTCAAACCCGGGCAACACGCACTACGGCCACTCCAACCCCGGCGACATGCACTGCAGCCACTCAGACCCCGGCGACACGCACTGCGGCCACTTAGACTCCGGTGACATGCACTTGCACTGCGGTCACTCCAACCCCGGCAACAGGCCCTGTGGCTGAACCAAAGAACCAGCCTGTGCCGGTATCAGTCGCCCCTGGACACAAGAAGAAATCTTGGAAGCGGAAGTCGGCTCGTTTAGTAAGGGAGGAAGATGCTTCTTCTAAAAGGGAACCGGAGGAAGAACTGTACGAGTACCCTGGAGAAGGGCCATCACGAGAACGGGAGGAGGAGACCCGGCCGCTGATCGGGGAGGAGGAAGAGGAAGAACTCATAAATGAGGCAGTGACCACCCGATCTCTATCCCTGAGTGAGCTGCGAGATATACGAAAAGATTTCAGCCGTCGTCCAGGTGAGCATATTGTCACCTGGCTGCTCCAATGCTGGGATAATGGGGCCAGTAGCCTGGAATTAGAGGGTAGGGAAGCCAAGCAGCTGGGATCCCTTTCTAGGGAAGGGGGCATTGATAAAGCAATTGGAAAAGGGACACGTATCCTCAGCCTTTGGAGGCGACTCTTGTCAAGCGTGAAAGAAAGGTATCCCTTTAAGGAAGATGTTATATGTCGCCCAAGCAAGTGGGCCACCATGGAGAAGGGTATCCAGTTTCTGAGAGAATTAGCTGTGTTGGAGGTGATTTATGATGACCTGAACAATAAACAACTATCCAAAGATCCAGACGAAGTCAAGTGCACGCGACCCATGTGGCGGAAGTTTATAAGGAGCTCACCATCGTCATACGCCAATTCATTGGCAGTGATAACCTGGAAAGATGGAGAGGAACAAACAGTGGATGAATTGGCTAGTCAACTCCGGCAATACGAGGAAAGTCTTTCTTCCTCCATCGTCTCGGCTGTGGAGAAACTGTCCGAAAAACTGTCCCGGGAGATCCAGCAACTCAGAGAGGATAGGTCCTACTCCTCACCTGTACGGACCAGTATCTCGGCTATTAGAAGTAAGCGTTCTTTTGCTCAAGAGAGAGAATATAAAGGGTACACACCACGGGGCACCCTATGGTTTTATCTGCGTGACCACGGAGAGGACATGAGGAAGTGGGATGGGAAACCTACCGCAGCCCTAGGGGCACGGGTACGCGAATTGCAAGGGAAAACAATCACAGAAAGAGGTTCTTCCAGGAAAATTGCTGCTCCACTTTCCAGCGGGCAGTTCCCCAGACAGAGTAGAAGGGCTGATCTTACTCTTGATCTTAATGAAGAAACTTCTGACCCGTACGTACAAGAAATGAGAAATGAGTACTGTGATGAGGATTAGAGGGGCCCTGCCTCCAGCCAGGGGGAGGAAAGGGACAACCGGGTTTACTGGACTGTGTGGATTCAGTGGCCTGGCACATCAGACCCACAGAAGTATAAGGCTCTAGCGGACACCGGTGCACAGTGTACCCTAATGCCATCAAGCTGTAAAGGGGCAGAACCCATCTGTATTTCTGGGGTGACGGCGGGATCCCAACAGCTAACTGTATTGGAAGCCAAAGTGAGTTTAACTGGGAACGGGTGGCAGAAGCACCCCATTGTGACTGGCCCAGAGGCTCCGTGCATCCTTGGCATAGACTACCTCAGGAGAGGGTATTTCAAGGACCTAAAAGGGTACCGGTGGGCTTTTGGTATAGCTGCCTTGGAGATGGAGGAAATTAAACAGCTGTCCACCTTGCCTGGTCTTTCGGAGGACCCCTCTGTTGTGGGGTTGCTGAAGGTCGAAGACCAACAAGTGCCAATTGCTACCACCACAGTGCACCGGCGGCAATATCGCACCAACCGAGACTCCCTGATTCCCATCCATAAGCTGATTCGTCGACTGGAGAGCCAAGGAGTGATCAGCAAGACTCGCTCACCCTTTAACAGTCCCATATGGCCAGTGCGGAAGTCTAATGGAGAGTGGAGACTAACAGTAGACTATCGTGGCCTAAATGAAGTCACGCCACCGCTGAGTGCTGCTGTGCCAGACATGCTAGAACTTCAATACGAACTGGCGTCAAAGGCAGCCAAGCGGTATGCCACAGTTGATATTGCTAATGCGTTTTTCTCAATCCCTTTGGCAGCAGAGTGCAGGCCACAGTTTGCTTTCACTTGGAGGGGCGTCCAGTACACCTGGAACCGACTGCCCCAGGGGTGGAAACACAGCCCTACCATTTGCCATGGACTAATCCAGACTGCACTAGAACAGGGTGGAGCTCCAGAACACCTGCAATACATTGATGATATCATCGTGTGGGGCAACACAGCAGGAGAAGTTTTTGAAAAAGGGAAGGAAATAGTCCAAATCCTGCTGAAGGCTGGTTTTGCCATAAAACAAAGTAAGGTCAAGGGACCTGCACAGGAGATCCAATTTTTAGGAATAAAATGGCAAGATGGACGTCGTCAGATCCCAATGGATGTGATCAACAAAATAACAGCCATGTCTCCACCAACTAGCAAAAAGGAAACACAAGCTTTCTTAGGCGTCGTGGGTTTTTGGAGAATGCACATTCCAAATTACAGTCTGATTGTAAACCCTCTCTATCAAGTGACCCAAAAGAAGAACAATTTCAAATGGGGGCCTGAGCAACGACAAGCTTTTGAACAAATTAAACGGGAGATAGTTCATGCAGTAGCCCTGGGGCCAGTCCGGGCAGGGCAAGATGTAAAAAATGTGCTCTACACCGCAGCTGGGGAGAACGGCCCTACCTGGAGCCTCTAGCAGAAAGCACCTGGAGAGACTCGAGGTCGACCCCTAGGGTTTTGGAGTCGGGGATACAGAGGATCCAAGGCCCGCTATACTCCAACTGAAAAAGAGATATTAGCAGCATATGAAGGGGTTCGAGCTGCTTCGGAAGTGATCGGCACTGAAGCACAGCTCCTCCTGGCACCCCGACTGCCGGTGCTGGGCTGGATGTTCAGAGGGAGGGTCCCCTGTACACATCATGCAACTGATGCTACATGGAGTAAGTGGGTCGCACTGATCACACAACGGGCTCGAATAGGAAACCCCAGTCGCCCAGGAATCCTGGAAGTGATCATGGATTGGCCAGAGGGCAAAGATTTCGGAATATTGCCAGAGGAGGAGGTAACGCGTGCTGAAGAGGCCCCAATGTATAATGAACTACTAGGAAATGAGAAGCAATATGCTCTGTTCACTGATGGGTCCTGTCGTCTTGTGGGAAAGCATCGGAGGTGGAAAGCTGCTGTATGGAGTCCTATGCGACAAGTTGTAGAAACTGCTGAAGGAGAAGGTGAATCGAGCCAATTTGCAGAAGTAAAGGCCATCCAGCTGGCTTTAGACATTGCTGAATGAGGAAAGTGGCCAGTGCTCTATCTCTGTACTGACTCATGGATGGTGGCAAATGCCCTGTGGGGGTGGTTGCAGCAATGGAAGCAGAGCAACTGGCAGCGCAGAGGCAAACCCATTTGGGCTGCCGCATTGTGGCAAGATATTGCTGCCTGGGTGGAGAACCTGGTTGTAAAAGTCCGTCACGTAGATGCTCACGTACCCAAGAGTCGGGCCACTGAAGAACATCAAAATAACCAGCAGGTGGATCAGGCTGCTAAGATTGAAGTGGCTCAGGTGGATCTGGACTGGCAACATAAGGGTGAATTATTTCTAGCTCGGTGGGCCCATGACACCTCAGGCCACCAAGGAAGAGATGCAACATACAGATGGGCTCGTGATCGAGGGGTGGACTTGACCATGGACACTATTGCACAGGTTATCCATGAATGCGAAACATGCGCTGCAATCAAACAAGCCAAGCGGTTAAAGCCTTTTTGGTATGGAGGACGATGGTTGAAACATAAATATGGGGAGGCCTGGCAGATCGATTATATCACACTCCCACAAACCCGCCAAGGCAAGTGCCACGTGCTTACAATGGTGGAGGCAACCACCGGATGGCTGGAAACATACCCCGTGCCCCATGCCACCGCCCGGAACACTATCCTGGGCCTTGAAAAGCAAGTCCTATGGCGACATGGCACCCCAGAAAGAATTGAGTCAGACAATGGGACTCATTTCCGAAACAACCTCATAGACGCCTGGGCCAAAGAGCACGGCATTGAGTGGGTGTATCACATCCCCTATCATGCACCAGCCTCGGGGAAAATTGAACGATACACTGGACTGTTAAAGACTACGCTGAGAGCAATGGGTGGCGGGACGTTCAAACATTGGGATACGCATTTAGCAAAGGCCACCTGGTTAGTCACCACTAGGGGATCTGCCAATCGAGCAGGCCCTGCCCAGTCAGAACTTTTATGTACTGTAGATGGGAATAAAGTCCCTGTAGTGCACATAAAAAATATGCTGGGGAAGACAGTCTGGGTTATTCCTGCCTCAGGCAGAGGCAGACCCATCTGTGGGATTGCTTTTGCTCAAGGACCTGGGTGCACTTGGTGGATAATGCGGAAGGATGGGGAAGTCCGATGTGTACCTCAAGGGGATTTGATTTTGGGTGAGAATAGCCAATGATCTGAATTATGTGATGTTAAGTACTAATTATAGTTATAATAGTTATACTAATAATACACAGATATACTAATAATACTAATAATATTATATGCCATACTAATGTTATTACAATAAGAATCACCCAGACTAATGAAGAATAACTTCAGTGAAACCAAGCAACGCACAGTGATAATGGTACCAGAACTGACTTCAACATGAAACAATCCAACACCACATACCATCTCCATTTTTCCTGCCCTGGAAGATTATTACGACAGATGGAGCCCGAAGTCATGGACTAAATGAACTCACCGAACATTTTAGAGGGATGGCCCACAGACGAAGGGAATGATATCTCTCTGTGTGTGTGTGTGTGTGTGTGTGTGTGTGTGTGTATATATATATAAAGGGGTGGTGATTAATGAAAATGTACTGGAAAATATGAGACTTGAGCATGACACAGATGGTATAGAATAAGGGGTGGATGTTGTCCTGGTTTCAGCAGGGATAGAGTTAATTTATTTTCTAGTAGCTGGTACAGTGTTTTGGATTTAGGATGAGAACAAAGTTGATAACACACCGATGTTTTAGTTGTTGCTAGGTAATGCTTACACGAGCCAAGGACTTTTCAGCTTCCCATGTTCTACCGACTGAGAAGGCTGGAGGTGCACAAGAAGCTGGGAGGGGGCACAGCCAAACTGGCCAAAGGGACATTCCATACCATGTGACGTCATGCTCAGTACATAAACTGGGGAAAGCTGGCCGGGGGGGGCTGCTGCTCGGGGACTGGCTGGGCATCGGTCGGCGGGTGGTGAGCAATTGCACTGTGCACCACTTGCTTTGTGTATTATTATTATTATTATCATCATATTATTATTATCATTCTATTTCAATTATTAAACTGTTTTTATCTCAACCCACGAGTTTTTCTAACTTGTGCTCTTCCAATTCTCTCCCCCATCCCACCGGGTGGGGGGGAGTGAGCGAGCGGCTGTGTGGTGCTCAGTTGCCGACTGAAGTTAAACCACGACAACATCCTTTCCTTCTGATACTCACATTGCTTGAAAATAGACTCTAGTTTATTTTTGGAGGTTATGAGAGATTAAGTCTTACTTGTTGCTTTAATAATTCTCTAGATGTGTCATTCTTTCCATGTCACTAATTGAACAAAGCTTTGAGATCTTCAGTATTAGCAAAAATATCTTGGGGATTTGTAAGATATTGTAAGAAATTCGGTGCCTCTGGCACAATGCACACATTCTGTTCTCTGTTTTTTAAAAGCCCATTGGTAGTAAACTCAGCATACATTGGGAACTTATGGCAACAGTGGCCTGGACAGGAAACCAGTATCTTTAAATAGGAGACGATATTGTTTTAGGAATATCTGGTAATATTGTTTTGTCATTTAAATACAATGTTTTTTCTACTCTCATACTGTCCTAACTTGTCATGGAATTGCACAGCAATAGTTAAAATGCACTGACATATTTCATGCTGAGCGAGAATATATATTGATGTTTCATAACTAGGAGAAATGGCTTCTATTTGTTTTCAAATTTACCATTAATAAGTAGCTAAAAGATATGTCTAAAACACAATTGTCTTCAAACTTTCAAGGAGTAAATGGTCACTTTATGCATATAATGGTATGTTTACCTACAGTTATGGAAGTATTATAAGGAAAAAGCATTGCCTTTAGTAATGTCTCATGAAGAATTCTCACTTGTAATTGATACAAAATTATTATTATGCTGTTATTGACAGATTATTTTATATCTATTGTGAGGTACTTCAATTTGCAGTGCTTAATAGGAAGATAAATGACTTAACAGAGCCATTATTAAGTTCTCTTCCAGAGAATTTGAAACACCAGCAGCTGATGCACAGTACCATAGCAATAGTAGGGTTAACATCCAAAAACACAGGTCTCTCATTCGTTTGCAGGAGCCGTATCTGAGTGACATCGAAAAATGTGTCAAATCCAATATTTGGAGTTTATTTGTATGTTTACCTTTATATGAGATTCCTCATAGAGATTTCCTTAATCTCTAAGGCATGAACAATGATTCTTCAACAAAATACCAAGAAAAGGACTACTATCTTATGTCTTGAATAAAGCTATTGAAAGAAAATGTGCTCAACTGTTTCATGTGACAGTGATACAGAAGTCTGATCTTTCAAGTCAGATGTTTGAAGTAAGCAAAATTATTTTGTCACTCTCAACATTTTCATAACCAAAGTATATCTTGCAGTGCAGTCTTGATGTTTGCTCTTCCTTTATGACTGCCACTAATTCTAATGACAGCCTCTTTAATATCCTAGACTTGTTTTAAATTCCTTTTTCTGCTGAGGTCATTTTGTATACCTTTAACAATATAGGAAAGGAAAACAAGTTTAATATTTTCAAAGATCAACAAAGCAATGAGTTTATTTACCTGTCAAAAATATGTGCATTCTTACTTTGAAATACTCTGCAGTTTGAACAAGTTAGAATCACTGATGTTAACAGTGGTAGCTAGTGAGTATCTATCTTTCTTATTAAAGAAAACTTTGTGAGGTTTCAAAAGAATGCACTGCAAACGCTGGCACATGTTGTTATACCATCCATGTTGCGGTTATTGATTTTCCTAGCATGTCACTTTGACCATATTAACTTTGGTTTGTTTCATACTTCTAGTTTACCAAACATACTGTATTTGTTTTCATTTTCAAAGCACTTTGCAGACTGTCTTCTAAAAATCTGTCAAGTTATGAGTTATTTAAGTTCAACAAGCCAACACAACTTCAGTAGCTGTTCATTTTTTAGCTTTTAGCCTATAATAAATGCAAACCTGATATTATTTTAAGCTCTTTGTTAAAGCACACTTTTAAGATCTGTAACAATAGAATCGACCTAATCATCCCATAAGAGTGGATATTATTCACTTGCTAGATTTTCAGCTTTCCCAGATATGTGATAGATAATGGAAATATCTGTAGGGATTTGTGAATATTCTTCCTAAAACTCCTCCTTTGTCATGATGGCTGCCATTTATTGGTAAACTAGTTGGTTGTTTCCAAGCCTAGTATGTTCTTCAGCAATTTTTGTTTCCCTGGAGTCCTGTATGTATTTATCTTTTGACTCCCATTTTAAATTTAACTTTTATGGGTCTTAAAGTAAAGGACATATTTCACTGTGATTATCTACAAAATCTGGACACATAAGAACTTCATGCACAGTCCAGTTCAGTGCAACGAGTGTTCAAGGATTCCCCCCCTTCTTTAATAATAAAAATGGTGACGATAATTAATTAATAATTTATTTTGTTTGCCTCAGTAGCACGGTTTATTTAATTTCAGTCACATCCCTGCAACATCATTGCTTTAAAGAACCGTTCTTAAACAGTGTCAACAAAATATAAGAAGAGCATAATTTGGCTTATAGACAACCATAGTAGCTTAGGTACTAAAAACCCAAGAACCTGAGCTTTTTAGGCTGTGCACTGGGCATGGATAAGTGAGGAACTCCACACTGAACTTTATAGACACCATTATGGTCTTTTAGGCTTGTTTGGGATAGTTCTTTATGTCCTTGTTAATTTGTTCTCCATTTGGTATTAGCGGTTTTTTTATATTTCTCTTTTGAGGTAAACCAACTAACTATATGATGGTTGCTAGAAGCAGAATATTTGTCTTCATACTAGGTAGATCTTAGAGAAGAGTAATAAGCAGAGTTATAGAATAAATAGAAAACTTCAGTCCAGACTTGTCAGTCTTAACTCACTCTCAAAATCTTGCAGTCTTTATAGCAGCATTCTTCAAAATGCTATTTTGAAGGGAAAAAAAACATTTGGTTCTTTTCTGAAAATTATTGTTTTGTAATAACATAAATTGCTATTGCTTTGACAGATTTTGAAAGGCAAGCTTCAATAACATTGTCAGTGGTTTTGCTGTGTCAGTGAGCTTCATGATTTGGGGATTGTTTGTTGACGGATGTTTTACTTTTATGATGAGTTGACTTTCTGTTCATCACTATTAAATTGGAGATATCCAATTTTATACTAATAGCACTTTGCCAATTAACTGTATTTTCTCCAGTCAATTCAGGTTGCACAACTCCCCTTTGAAGTTGCTTTGTGGTTGCTTTTTTGAAATCTGCATTGCTGCAGCAGCCGGTTTAGGACGGGCTGGTTCCAAAATTTGGGAATATATGAGTTAACACAAGGCTTCATCTTTTAAGATATCTATTTCCAAACACATTTAATTTCTTGAGTTGTTTGCTGCTCTGGAAGTCTACAATAAAGCACAAGTTGTATTTGCTGCCTTGCCACCACAGCATTGCAGGGACAGGGCAGGAAATCACAGTTATCATTGCAAAACATAGAGGACTACTAGCTGGCCTTGAGTGACCTTATTTGGTGGGTCCCGTGTGGCACCCTAAGTGTCTGAGGAAGGAAGAAGGCTGGCTTCTGTTTCAGATTTCACTGAGGACTTGTAGACAGACTGTTGGGAAGTTATTTGATTTCTGCTGTATGGTTCTGAACCTGCAATGACAAATTCAGCAGGAGTCTTGCCACTCATTTAGAAGGAATCTCCATCTACTTTCAGTGTGCACACACACACACAGAGGCCACACTCACTCTGGTCCCCAGCAGGTGATGTGGTTTGGCATATGTCACTGCTTTCTTCCTTTACATGAGCAGTGAAACTGCAGTGCAGAGCGCGCTACATCATTGCTTTGCAGAGATCTTAGTGTTACCGGTAGACAAAACTTATTTCTCTACTGTAAAATGTGTCACAGTGGTCCATATACCTTTGTTGCTCTGAGGCACCTTGTATGAAGTTATCTGTTAAGGTGATCCCAAATCTTATTCAGGTCAATGGGAATTTTTCTCTCTTGGGGAGCTCAGTTGTCCTTAGCTGGATTTTTTTTACTCCTTCTGAGTTCCCAAAGAAACATCCTACAGTTCCTCTGTACCTAGGAACACTTTTATTTTACATATATGTATATTTAAAAAAAACTTTAGAATGTAAATTTCATAGAGTATAAGGATGTGTCAGTTAATTGAAGTTCACACCTACTTAATTCTTCAAATAAATCAATAACAAATATAATAGTTCAAATATCTCCAACTTTACAGAAAATATACAATAATTACTTTTGTAGGCTTGAAGTAGATTATAAATTTGTTAAGTGCTTTATTCTGATCTTTGAATTGCATGTTTAATGGTACCATTTTAGAGTAAATGGAAATTTTTATGCATCAAATAATTTCATTGAACCTGTACTCATATGACCTAGCCTGGGTTAATATAGTTTAATAGTCCCTTACTATTCCTACTATTACAAAATTCAAGGGGAGCATTTTGTTTGGTTACTGGAAAGATTTTTCGAACATTGACATCGTTTCTGGAACATGTCTTAGACCTAACCTTCATGCAAGGTAAAGCAGATACATTCAATGAGATCATATTTGCAGGAAAAAAAGTGTCTGCAATGGGACAGACATTATCAAATCATTTTGGAAAAAAGAATAATTAGCTTCTCCATCACTGATGATCTCAAATGGAGCTGGCTTAATCTTTTAGGTGTGAGATACACTAAGCATTATTCCTTACTTGTGAACTGAAGTTCATCTCTGACTATCTCTTTCCCTTATATGCGAAAGGTGGCAATGACTTATTGTTAACAAAAGTAAAAATCTTTTAAATTTTAAGGTAGCCACAAATACTATTCCATATCACATCTTCATCACAGACTATACTTAGTTTACAGAAAAGTGAATGCACTGTAGATGGGGTTTGTGGGCAGAGTAACGGTCAACTAGCAAAATGTGATTTAGTCCCGATTCTTAGGTCTCCTCTCAAAATCAGACATCACCTAAATGCTGAATGAGAAATATGAAATTCAACAGTTCATAAACCAGATGCTATGCGGTATGAGTGTTACCAGCTTTATCTGTCGTCTCTCAGAAGCCAGAGAGGTGAAATTTGTTGTGCAGCCCCAGCTCTGATGAGCAAAATCAACATCAGCTGTGGGAAGAGATTTGCTGGCTGGACTCAAGAGATGCACCTGGTATGCAGGGTGGGAACAGCGGAGATGCTCTGCTCTGCTTGAGCCGTCCTGGGCAATGGTCACAGCCAGCCAGCCAGCCAGCCAGCCAGCCAAAAACAATCTTCCCGGAGCCCAAGGAAAAGCTGCAATGGGGCAGAGGAGTCCCATTGAATATCCTCCTGTCTTTCTGTACCAGAGGAGTTCTGGCAGTTCCTTTTATATTTTTGTTACAAGCTCCGCGGTAAGGTATATGGAGCATGTCACTGCTCTCAGTGATTTAATGCATTTGAAAGTGCCTCACCGTTTGCTAAATAATCAGTAATTCAGATAACTTGGTTGGAAGTTAAAATATGTGCGATAATGTTCTAGCCTGAAGTATACACTAGTTTTTATTTTCTTTTTTCTCATAGCAGTTTTTCTTCCCACACATAGTGATAAGCAATGATAAAATCCATTTATTAAGTTGGGAGCACTATTGTAAGAAAAGATAAGAGTAGCTTGTTCCTAAATGTTTTGTCCTTTTACCAGTAAATTGAATTTTGACAGTGAAAAATTAACATTTTATGAAATTGAGGTTTAGCCAGATCTGATATGCTCACTGAATGAGATGGAAGAAATGCATTTAATGCATTAACTGTTAGATAGTTTATTTTCATTTAATATTTATCAACAAATATTTATTTAATTGTGAATAAGAGGTGGGGACTAGTTTTTTTGGGGGGATTAATGTGTACTAAGGTTGCATTCTAAAGTTATATTGAAAACTACATTTAAAGGTTTGTATATAAAGGAAATCCAAACATTATATGTATGGATTAAAGCATATATTATATATAACATAATATGATTAAAATTATGTGTGTTGCATTCATGCTAAAAGGCTGCATATGCAGCTGTTAATTGTATAGTTCACCGGTCTTTTAAAATGAAGGCAAGTACCAGAACCTCGTTATGTAGCCTTTAGTGCTGAACATTTTTATGGGATATTTAAAATTCGTTATTCCATCTGGGGCTCAAATGTGTTGAATAGTCACAGTCCACACAATACAACAAGACAAAACAAAATGTGGATTAAACTAGTGGTGGATAAATCTCAAAAGCTTTGGCAATTCAGTTTAAACTAAAAAAAAAAAAAAAAAAAAAAAAGGAAAAGTGTGAATAGTTTCCAGGATCTGGCTTGACTATTCAAACCTTCTGGGTCTGAAAATCTGGGCAGCAAATACTGTGAGAACTGCCTGTGGCGTTTTGGCACCTTGTGTCCAGTCTTAGCTGGATGATGGGAGAACCAAGACACAAAGCATTTACAACGTAAATAAAAACTAAGTGGAAAAATAATCTGGCATTTTCCAATTTACCAAGAAGATAGTTTCCAAGTCAGTTCAAGTAGAGGGAGGAAGGAAAAATGTACCTTTGTTTTACCAGAATCATCCAATTAGCTCACATGAAGATAAATTTGGGTTCTAATGTCTGCTGGTACATTGCCACTTTTAGCAAATGCCTACTTATACCTATGGAAAAAGCAACAACACAGCAGTGGTATTGTTTTATGTGTCTCTTGTAATCTGAATGCAGCAGAATGTCCAACAGCAGAGAAGCAATAATGGATTTTGCAATAGTCAAAATTGCAGCAAGTCAGTTCATAAATTTGTCATGTCCTGATAATTTTATTTCATGCAGTTTATAGACTATATAATACATATGCTTCAAAGCTAGGACATCTGTTGCAAATTTACAAATGCGAGGTAGTTTGCCAAACTACCCAATAGAGACAGCAGCACACCTGCTCAAACAAGTTGGAAGCATTACAAATGTACGAACTTGACCTAGGCTTTATGAAACAGCAACACTGATTCCATAATGCTAAAAAAACAGACAAAATGTCAGCTATGTAATCTGCAATTTATTGACTGATGAACACATCTGCTGATTTAATATTCATAACCAATGCCAAGTAAATTATGTTTCTTTACAGAAGCCCATTTCTAAAAATGGAAAGTTTATAAAAAGTCCCTTATGTTTTGGGTTTTGAACAAAAATTCCAGTACTACATGGCACATCCCAAGGAATTTGTTGAACAGGATGGTACCGTAGGAGAGGAAAATAGCGAGGCAAGTTTAATGAACTAGAAAATATCAGCTGAAGCCAACAAGATTCAGTGCTGGCTGAATTCCCACTGGATCAGGTTCTGTGTGGAAGGACGGCCACAGTGGGGAATAAGATCTCATGTCTAATTTAGTCTCTCATAACGGGACCTCTTTTATCTGTTCTAATGAAAGATATGTCTACGCAGTGTTTTGCAGGCAGATGTGAATTCGCCCTGCCAGTTTGCTAACCCGCCTGGAAGCTGTGTGTCAGACAATGAACCTTAGCTAATGCACATTGTTTCTCATCACAGCTTATTAGCTCAGATTTGACATTATCTAGTGTATCTACTTTGTTTCTGATTTGGAAGTGGCTGGCTTCCAACTGGCTTCAAGTGTGAGCAGTTGCCATCACCGTGTTCAACTGCACATGAGATTGAAATGCAGTGTAGACATACCTTCTTTCAGAAAAAGAGATAGATGGTGTTACCATGAAAAATAAAGTTTGATGCTTTACTAGCAGACCATTCAAACAGGAAAATATACAAGAAATTTTATTTGGTGATGAACACAACACGATAGGTATTTCCAGAGAAGAAAAGCTTTATGAGGATAGATTCTCAAGGAGGAAAAATCAGAACTTCTAGCAATATTCTTTTAGATTTGGAAGTGAGATGACAGACATAACAACACATTATAAAACAGAGTGCTCTTTCTAGTAGGACAAAGACTATTGTTTCACTGGGTGCTAGCAGGCTGGGTCTCTGGATCTTCTGCATGAACTTGAAGGCTTGAAGATGGCGGTGATATTAAAGGAAAATGCCTGATTCTCATGCAGAGCCCTGGATGAAAGATCATAGATTTTTCTCTACCAAATCAATTTCTATGACAAATGTAGAGGGTATATGTAAGGACTCACAACTACACTTTGAAGATTTTCCTATTGATGAGCTAGGCCATGAGGATATGGCAATCTGGTGTACCATGCTGCTAAGGCAGCTCAAATCTCTGGGGAGGAATCCACAAGATGAGGCATTGGTGCAGCTTAGCTGGCACAACATCACAAAGAGACAGTACAAAGTTTTTGTTTAGCATGAAGTAAAAAATAATAATATTCTGTAAAAATAATAAGTTAATGGCACTGATAAGGCTTTGCAAAGCAGCAGAATAAATATAGCTCATTGTTCCTACTACTTGCCATTTTTTCAATGTTGGTATGCATGTGGGAATTTCAAGTAAAAGTAAACTCTTGTGTTCCCAGAGGATTCCATCCTGCCTCCTTGTGCATAGAGCTAATGGCCAGTCATGTCACTCTGAGTTCACAGACGCACACACACATGCACAGAAAACCCCAGCCCTCCAGTCTACAGTCTGCAGCTGGCCCACATCACATATAAAACATCTTTTTAATTTCTCTTTTTACTTCAAAAACAGTCCAGTCTCATTCTGGAACAGAATGAGCAGATGGAATGATGCAGTACAGAAAAGCAGTAGTAAACTCAGACAAAATAATCCAAGAAAGTGATAAAAAGTTGAAAAGTATCATAACTCAGAGTTAGTCCTCAGGAGAAGGCTGGGGTTTATGGAAGCTAGGAAACTATAAAATATGGTCAACTTAAAGGGGAAAAAAACCCAAACAAAATGTCCCGATATTCACAATTAAGGTATTTCAGAAACCTTTTAAGAATTTCCTCATTTTTCTATTCTTGGCATCCCTTTCATGAAAAATAAAATGTTTCAATCAGTTATCATAAGGTAACCTTGATTACTCCTCATTTTATATTAGCCAGTGGCCTCCAATCAGCCACTGGGTGTAGGATGTATGTATGAGAAAGAGGGAGGAATGGGGGGAATGAAGGAAGGCTACCTTCATCATGTTCTCTTTCTATCTTCCATTCATTCTTGTGTCATGAATGTCAATGAAGGAAGGCTGTGGTCTACCTCGACTTCAGCAAGGCCTTTGACACTGTCTCCCACAGCATTCTCCTCGAGAAGCTGGCGGCTCACGGCTTAGACAGGTGTACTCTGCACTGGGTAGAAAACTGGCTGGACGGCCGGGACCAGAGAGTTGTGGTGAATGGAGTTAAATCCAGTTGGCGGCCGGTCACGAGCGGTGTTCCCCAGGGCTCAGTTTTGGGGTCGGTCTTGTTTAATATCTTTATTGATGATCTGGATGAGGGGATTGAGTGCACCCTCAGTAAGTTTGCAGACGACACCAAGCTGGGCGGGAGTGTTGATCTGCTCGAGGGTAGGAAGGCTCTGCAGAGGGACCTGGACAGGCTGGATCGATGGGCCCAGGCCAACTGTATGAGGTTCAACAAGGCCAAGTGCCGGGTCCTGCACTTCGGCCACAACAACCCCATGCAGCGCTACAGGCTTGGGGAAGAGTGGCTGGAAAGCTGCCCAGCAGAGAAGGACCTGGGGGTGTTGGTCGACAGCCGGCTGACCATGAGCCGGCAGTGTGCCCAGGTGGCCAAGAAGGCCAATGGCATCCTGGCCTGTATCAGAAATAGTGTGGCCAGCAGGAGGAGGGAAGTGATCGTGCCCCTGTACTCGGCACTGGTGAGGCCGCACCTCGAATACTGTGTTCAGTTTTGGGCCCCTCACTACAAGAAGGACGTTGAGGTGCTGGAGCGTGTCCAGAGAAGGGCAACAAGGCTGGTGAGGGGTCTGGAGAACAAGTCTTATGAGGAGCGGCTGAGGGAACTGGGACTGTTCAGCCTGGAGAAAAGGAGGCTGAGGGGAGACCTCATCGCTCTCTACAACTACCTGAAAGGAGGTTGTAGCGAGGTGGGTGTTGGTCTTTTCTCCGAAGTAACAAGCGATAGGACGAGAGGAAATGGCCTCAAGTTGCGGCAGGGGAGGTTTAGATTGGATGTAAGGAAAAATTTCTTTACTGAAAGAGTGGTGAAACATTGGAACAGGCTGCCCAGGGAAGTGGTGGAGTCCCCATCCCTGGAGGTATTTAAAAGACGTGTAGATGAGGCGCTTAGGGACATGGTTTACTGGGCATGGTGGTGTTGGTTTGACGGTTGGACTCGATGATCTTAGAGGTCTTTTCCAACCTCAATGATTCTATGATTCTATGATTTAAGGCAAATGGACAAAAAGAGGAAAAAAACAAGTATATTGTTGTATACATTCTTATGATAATGGCAAGAAAAAAGGAATTAGAGCTTTTTATTTCCTTTTTTATTAGAGGAAAAGATCATGTTAACAAGCAGAAAATATTGGAAGAAGAAATCTTTCTTCTGTCTGTCATGTGAATGCAGATTGGAATCCTCAGGGTGTGAAAATTTCTGCAGAAGAGGATAAAAATAGAGATTATTTTTCTTGTAATTAACCAAGTAGTAAGGAAGCAAGGTAGACAGCAGGTTCATCTATTTCCAAGGACAGTTAACAGTACAAGGAATAGTCCCTGACTTTCATATTGTTGGTCATAAATGCAGTTCTAGTTTATTGTAAAATATCTCTAATATACCAAAGTCTTGCTCTATATAATATTTTTGTGATGTTACATTCCCTCTAGGAAGCAACTTTTGGGAATGAACGAATACTTTGGTTTTTGTCATTTCTGAAAGTAAGTTCATAGTGATTTAAAGACTATATCTGTATTATATGTCTGTGTCAGGTTTATTTTGCTTTCTTCAGACTAATCAGGGTGTTGTGATTGAAATATGAAAAACTGAAGAATATTGTCTTTACTGAACTAATGTTGCTTCTCCCTTATCATTGGAATTTCCTGATTTTAAGTAACTACACTTTTGTGACTCTATCAGTATATTAGCACCATTCTTTTGTTTCCTGTTTTTCTCTTGCAGTTCTACCAATATGATTTCTAAGGCTTTCAATTTTTCAGGAAGTGTTCACAAAGCCCATTAAAGACAAGATTTCAATAAGCTCCTTTAATATAGAAGCCAGTTTTGAAACATTACTACTAGTTCTCGCTGCTCTGAAATCTTTATGCTTTCCTTTCTGGCTTTTTAAATTGTGTCCTTTTCTCAGACCCTTGAAGGAAACAAATATTTTTAAAGGGTTGAGTTCTTTCCCTGAAGAAAAAAATTAAACAAGTGTCTTGGAGTTCTATTCATAAATTTAGCCTGTTTTGCAAGTTATAATCTGTTTATTTTTCTCATTTCTCTGATTCACCGCAGTTTTCACTGTAATCAATTGTTAATACTGTTGCTGCACTTACGTGGTGCTGCTGCTCATCTGTGTTTTGATTTTCTGTGGTGATGGCTGCGTAGAACCTTAGATCTCTTCAGTGCATGAATCTTATTTCTTGCTCTTAGTTTCAGTTAATGACTAAATGAGAGACTTTTAGTTACACTTTCATGCTCTTAGGACATCTGATGTGTGGCACAAGCTCAAAACAGACGACCCATTTCTTACTGTTAGGTGTTTAAATTATACAGGTAAGCTTCTTTTATATTTTAAGTAATCCTGTCATTTAAGCTGTAAAATGTGCTCTGGCAGCAAAATATTAAATCAGTAATCAACTAATTCAAACAAGTCTCTTACCTGTGAGACAGCAATAAAGTATTTTTTGTATATTGGTTAGACAACTATAACAATTTTATGCACCATATTTCACACAAAACATGTTCCTTTACACTTTGGCGCTCTTGAGCAGTACAGCTACAGAAGTTTATATAACATAAAAGCCAAAAGTAGCTGAATGACAAGGAGAAAAGAAACTTTCAATTGAGAACTGAATATAAATTTGAATTTAATGTAGGGTTTACTCAGCTGAGAGGGAGTAGATGTCAAGGACTCCTTATCTCCTCTCTCCTGTTGTGTGGTAACACTGGTATTGCATTTCTTGGCAGCACCAGGGCTCCCTCTGAGCTGCAGAAACACCCCAAGCATTACTGAGGAAAAGGGGAGCACTAAAGCATCTCCCCAGTTGAGACATTGGTCCAAGCCACCCCAGCACGCGAGGCCCTTGTGGGGGGATGGAAAGAAATGCTCCTGTGTCCCATTATGTGGTGGATCCAAGCCTGGAGTAGATGGGCATTCAATGAGCTGGTTGAAAGGAAGGCTCATAGTATGAGTGAAAATATCTTACCCGGTTAAATGACATCATAAAATCGAGAGTAAATATGACACAAGAATGAATGGAAGATAGAAAGAGAACATGATGAAAGTAGCTTGAATTAGCATAACCTGTTTCCCAGATTGTTACAGTGCCCCGACTATAGTGATAAAGGATGAGCTGCAGCTCTTATTTGTGCTGACACTGTTGCATTTGTAGACATTTTTGAGATAGCCGCTGGCACAACGGCTGGGAGCTGTCCCATTTCTCAGCCCTTAACTCCACACTGCTGATTCAGGCAGACTGAAGTTATCTTCATTAATGTTGTAAATATGTTCTGCTCTTCACAGCAGAGTTGGTACTAGACTGAACTATGAACTGGAAAGAGAAAAGTACAATCAGGACTCACCACAATGTCAAGCTAATCGAGTTTACAGTCTTCCTCTGGTAAGAGAGCTAGTAAATGTAAAATAACTTTGGTGTGATCTAGACAAATTTTTTGTCGAGGCAGAGTTGTTCCCTGTTATCCAGTGATGTGTCCATGTACTAATAGGAACAGGATAGGAAAAAAAAAAAAAAAAAGCCAAACAAATTATATGAGCCCTGTGCTTACCTCCACTGCAGATAGATGATGCCCACTGAATATTATCAAAAAACATAATTCCCCGCAGTGCTGCTTTCTGAGCGTATTTCTGAAGAACAGAACATCCGTTGCTCTGCGCCATATAGGACATAGAGCATATTTTGTACCACTCAGGGATTCTGAGCATCTTCAGATTTCTTATTAGTGCTCGCCTTACACAGAATTGGATACTAAACCTGTGAAATACAGAGTGACAATGGCATAATTTGTTTGACATACTTTTAGTTCAGTTTAAAGTTGTTTCTAAATTTAGTTTTTGAAAATTTAAACAAGTTTTGTTCAAGGTGTAAGATGCACTAATAAGCCTGAAATTTCAGCAGTGTCTTGATTTAACATCTAAATAGCATAGGCATAGTATGGTATGAAGCGTACCTGCTCTCTAGAGACACTTGCTGAGTTTATTTTGTTTAACCTTTAGTTTGAGAAAGAACAATTGTTTGGCACCTCATCTTATAATGTCAAACATCTTCTGTTATTATCTGAGTCTTCTTCTCCATGTTAAGAGCTAATGATTTCTGAGAGGTATTTGTCCAGTCTCTTCTTTAAAAAGTGTGGTGGTTTTGCTCTTGGCCAGCTGCCAAATGCCCACCCAGCCTCTCTCTCACCCCCTCTCCTCAACAGGACAGGGGGAGAAAATAAGATGAAAAAGCTTGTGGATCAAGGTAAAGACAGGGAGATCGCTTACCTATTACCATCACAGGCAAAACAGACTTGACTTGGGGAAGATTAATTTATTTTTTGCCAATTAAAAATAAAGTAGAATGGTGAGAAACAAATACAAAACTGAAACCACCTGCCCCCTCTCCACCCTCCCTGTCTTTTTCCCAGGCTCAACTTCACTCCTTCATCCCTGACTCCTCTACCTCCTCAATCTGTCCTGAGTGGTGCAGGGTGATGGGGAATGGGGATTGGGAATTGCAGTCAGTCCATGTCAGTTCCTCTTTGCCACTCCTCCTTCACACTTTTCCCCTGCTCCTGCAGGGGTCCTTCCACGGCCTGCAGTCCTTCAGGATAAACATCCTCCATTGTGGGTCCTTCCCAGGGGCTGCAGTTCCTCAAGAAGTCCTGCAATGTGGGCTTCTCTCCGAGGGCTGCATCTTCCTTCAAGGAATAACCACCTGCTCTGGTGTGGGGTCCTCCACAGGCTGCAGTGTTGATATCTGCTGCCGCTTGGGCTCTTCCATGGGCTGCAGGAAAATACCTTCTCCAGCGCTGATCTCTCCAGGGGCTGCAGGAGAATCTCTGCTCAGGTGCCTGGAACACCTCTTCCTCCTCTCATCTTGGTGCTCACAGGACTGTTTCTCACAGTTTTTTCCTCACTCCTGGGCAGCACTTTGTCCTTTCTTACACAAGCTTTCCCAGAGGCGCCACCATCCAATAAACTACTAAATATTAATAAACTAATGCTTATTTAACTTAAGCATTAGTTTATTAATGGCTAATGCAGAGGGGTTTTATAAGCTCTACTGTTTACAATTTAAAGGGTTAAAAACATTATTTCAAAGCTTCTTTTGCTGGTTTGTGTTGAAAACAATTCAAGTTATCTGAACTTGGGAGCATTACTAGTCATTTGGTTATTGATCGCTAGCCTTTTTTCCTTTTCTGTCTATAATTTTTCTGTAATTATTTCAGTAAAGCTAGATGCTTAGATGGCTTCACACAATGATAATTTCTTTGACTTGCCACTGAGAACTTCAAAAACTAGATAATGAGTGTTACCACTGTTGCATATAAGAACAGATATATTGTTACTGGTGCCTGACCAGTATTTTTGACAGTCACAGAAATTAGGTAAATACAAACTTCCCTCCAGGACTAATATTTTTAATACCATCACCATAAGAATATTCCAGCATCCCATAATGAAACGTCATTAAAGACTTTTAACCAAGATGCCAAGGTACCAGTTCAGTCTAATGAATTACTTCTGTTTTTCAAACAGCATCACAACATATCTGCTAACTCACATTCACAAACTGCCATGTTTGTTAACCCTGTTACTCAGAATAATTTCTACCTCCCAGAATGTGAACACCTCCAGCATCTCTCTCTGGAAGAATTACTTTCTCCCAAAGAAAAAAGAAACTGATGAAAGATTTCTGTTTTTTCTTTATATGTATGTTGTATCAGAGTATTTCACTGCTTTGTTTTAAGCTGACTGACATTTTTATAAGCAATTTTAAGAGCTATATATTTTCAGTATTTTTTTGTGACTTATGTGTACATGAAAAATAATATTAATTAAAATATATATATAACCTTTTCTCTCCCAGCTAGCTATTCCTATCACTGAACAATGCTTGTGGATCGTCCTAAAGCATTGTCCAAATACAACTGGCGTGGGATAGTGGACAAGTATAGTGAATGGATTACAATATACACTGGCTACAGAAATGCCAATCCCAAACATGCATGAGTCAGAATATCAGATTATGAATTTCCTGTAACACCAGGATTCTTTTAAAATTACCACTTTGTACACATCATGATGGAGTAAGTAAAAGGCCAGACTTTTCATCAAAGTCTAAGTATGGGATTGGAAAAAAAAATATCAGCAGCAGCTTGGTACAATGACAATACATTGATTTTTGGCTTAATTATGGAAGAATTTACTAAAATTCAGTAAATGTTAATCAAGTATCATTCACATTTTTTCTGATATGTATGTTGATCTAAATATTTTATTGTACAATCATTCTAGTGTTGTTATTTAAGTAGCCCCAACACATTTTTTTCAAACTATTTTATTTGTAATGTCTCCCTTCTATGCCTTGCAGCTGTCTGTAGCTCATTTGGGGGGTTTTGTTTGTTTCTTTGTTTTTTCAGGATAACTTGTTCCTGAAAATCTCAGCAGTCATTCCAAGGACCCATTCAAGACTATTCTAGTTCAGAGTGTTCTCTTTCCTCTTTATGGATCCTTCTCTGTTTTGATGTGTTCTGTCTTACTCTCATTTTTTTCTCTGTGACTTTGAGTAGCCATGTGTACATTATTAATTTTAATGCTTGGAACTTCGCAGCAAGACTCTGACAAAAGTTGTTTTGCCTTCAGAATCCCACCTTCCACATGACCCTGACAATAAAGGGTTATGTCATTGTTTTTGTTATAGCTTCTACAGTTTACAACACTGGAGGTAAGGAATGCCCTGAACTGCTCCCTATTCTGTTCCCTGAAGTGTGGCAGAATGAGGCACTAGTACAGACTGATTCTCTTCTCAAGGAGAAAAGTGTTCATTTTGACTTCAACACATTTTCACTGAGAGCGCTGTCTAGAGCTCTGTCCAGCAGCCGTTAAAAAATGAATATTATATTTGTCCACAATGTAAAGGAACTATTTTGTCAGATGAAATACCAACAACTCCCAAGCATTCATTTAGAGAGATTTGTATGTATTTTTTATGAACATTTCTGTAATCTTGAAAAATGTCATTCTCCAGATAATGTTTTATGCCTTTTTGCACATCCGCCACATTAAGCTTGACAGATTCCTTTAAAGGAGAGTGCATTTTCTTACTGAATTAGATTGTTCTATCCACATGCTTAATTTAAATGATGGACACAGTAGATGGTAAAATATATTCCAAATTTTGTCATAATAACTTGATAGCTAGCAGATGCCTCACATGTGAAACTGTTAGGGACATGTCTCAACAGGGACATGTCTGTATATTTGTAAATTCACGTGCCAAGTTACTTCAACATTATGTTGATTTGGGACGTTCTGCAGGGACTTCACTCTGTTAAAGAAAAGAAAAAAGAAAACACACCTGACACTTCGGACAGATGATTCCGTTACCTTATGCTTCATGCTATTTTAAAGATAAATCACAGGCATTTCCTTCAGACAATCACACTGAGATTTCACAAGGTAATAAGCACTTCCAAGGATGTATAAATAGAAATATGCATGGTGAATTTCACTTATAGTAAATGCTGTATATCAAAATTTAGCTTAGAGTCAGGCATAGAGAAACTTAACTGCTTCACTGCAGTGCAGCACCAGACATTAGAACTGAAATGAGAGAATGTAGTAATGTAATTTTTCAGTTGACTACAAATGAACACTCATTTGGTAAAATTTCATAAAACCCCCTGACCTCATTTATGTTTAGTTTGAGGAGAAGAAGAAATAGTTAAGGTTTCAGAGAGGCAAGGTAAGTAGTATGTAAACCCAAGTTTTAACCTAGGCTTTGAAATATTACTGAAATTCCATAACTCTATCCATTTAAGTGTTTTAATTTATAAATTTTAATTCTTCTGCATAAGCAAGTGCATTTAAAATATATTAATCTAATTTATATCTGAAGCTTATTCTATGAGATCCTGAAGACTGTTCTGGTCTTGCTGTGCATTAAGGAAAAGTCTCATTACTGTTCTACAGTTGCAGATTTACCTGATGCAAGGCAGTCTTCCTCAATACGATGTAACTAGCGCTCATGTCTGTGTCCTCCAGCATCCTTGAAATACAGAAGCTACAGTGAAACATGTTTCATTAGAAGGTTTAGCCGAAGTAGGTTGCAGTCTGGCCATCTCCCTTTGGCAAGTGGTCTTGGAAAGTCATAATCATAGAAATGTTGGTTGAAAGGGTTTTCTAGAGGCCGTTTAGTCCAACCTCCTGTCCAATGAAAGATTATTGCCAACACTAGATTGGGTCAGCTGCAGCTTTGTCTAGTTGACTGTGGAAAACACCAAAGATGGAGATTCCTCAGTTTTTTGATATAACCTGTTCCATTGCAGCACCATCCTCCTAGCAAAGAAGCTTTGCCGAATCCCATCTGCACCTCTCCCCTTTCAATTTGTGGCCATTTCCCTTTGTTATATGGGGTGTCACTTTGAAGAAGCATTTGGTTCCACCATCTCTGTGAGCCCCTTCAGGTGGCTGTAGTCTGCCCTTAAATCAGTCTTTAACCTCCTCTTTGCTGCACTATACAAACACTGCTCTCCCAACCTCCATGCACCAAGCATGTGCTCTAAGCCTCCTAACATCTTGTTCAATGCTTTTACACAATGTTAAGAACTTCAGTAACCCCTTTAACTCCAGGTTTCACTATGCATATAATAGGTAAGTCCTACAGAAAGGTCATCTGATCTACGTTAGTGTATTTATGCCACAGAGTGCCATGAAAAAGCCACAGGCCACAAAGACTCAGGCTGCAGCCCAGGAAGATGTTTTCATCTATTGCGTGAAAATTGTTGGGGCATTTAAAAAAAAAAAAAAAATCTATTAATGATCAGTTTGTGAAAATAGTTGTAAATTGTAAACAGCAACATGGCAAAACACAAATTAATTTACCACTGAAAAGTTGTTCTTAACCAGTTAGATGAGCTCACAAACTGATTTATTGATACATAAGGATATATCTGTATTAAAAAAATGAGTATTCAAAATGTTTATTGTTAATTGTTTGTGAATTAAAAAGAAAAAATTATGCAAGAGGTAAAATGATGAAAGGATATTATTTCAAAGAATGACTTATAATCCATGTCTTCTATATTTTGGAAAATTAATAGTTTGGACTGATGGTATGATTTCAATCCAATAAATGGTTCTGAAGATTTTATGCATACTGTGCTAAAGAAAGCAAAGGAAATAATTGCATAGACACTTCAGTAGGAGTATAAATTACAACTGTTTTCATAGTTATATGATAGAGTCATGATTTTAAGGTATTAACTGTTTTTAAGGATTATCATAGTTAACCAATTTAGTAAAAAAAAAGCTCAGAGGTAGTTGCGGTTCTTAGGAGTCAAGCAGTCAAGTGTAAGTGATATGAAATCCTTTTCAGCTAATGGGAACAAAGTTTTAACAACTATTAACTCAATCTTTTCTGTAAACTAGAGATAGCTAAGCTATTTTGAAGAAATGTTTTTTGACCAATTTCATCCACTTTCCTCTTTCTCATCAGACTGATTCCTACAAATGTAACTACTATTCATAATGGCTTCAACAAACCTACTTTCAAATACAGATTGTCTGTTTATTCATTATTACTTCATTTCCTTTGTGTTTGATGTGTAGAAATCATGTGGTCCTGTTTATGTTTGGCAATTTGCTGAAACATTTGAAATGAGAATAAGTATTTATGAGTAGCAAATATCTCCATTTGCATATCAATGTGGTTATTTGTACAGAATAGAGCTATTCTCCACGTGCTTGGGATAAAAAACCCTGTAGCCATCAGTGTCTTGAGTATACCTGCCAAATAATGAGGCATATAAATGACTCAGCAAGTACAGAAGACTGCATTACACTTTAATTAACTGGTCTAGAAGCAGGGTAAAGGTGCATGAGACTTGTCCTCCCCCCTGTTCCCTTTTCACCACCATTTCCATGTTTGAGACTGAGCAGTTCAAAGAGAAGCAGAAACAGCCTGTTAAGATCAGATCAGAAATGGGCTTTTCTGAGCCTTTTTGCAGTTCTCCCATCTCCCCTGCTTAGCCATCTAAGATGTCCCTTCTTGAGGGTTGCACATAAGGGTGACAATTTGGGCTGTCTGTGGCAGTGGAAACCCTGGGATCAGGGCTCTGCTGCAGAGAAGCAAGAATAAAAACTGTCTGTGAACTGGCTGTTATTTTAAGTTCAGTAGAACCAAACCAAAATTAACAGCTTTCAGCACAGCTTGCATGTACAGAAATAGAACGAATATTCACAGGTGTGAAATAGTTTTTTTGGTTACACCTTGTAAGTACTGCACTTAAAGTCTATGTAAAATAATGAGCTGCAGCTGGTCCACACTTGGGAGCTGTTTTGCCTGCCGTGGTACTGGATAGCGATGGATATGATGCCTCACTGGAGACAGAAAGGCTGGCTCATTTGTGAGCTGCAGGCTTCCTGAGGAAGAAGAAATTCTCATGAGATTATCCTTGCCTCATTCTAGTCTGTATCTAGAATAAGGCAAGGATAATCTTGCCAGAAATTCTTACCTCTTTTTTTTGTAGTGTACCCCTTTTTAATGACATATGTGCAAACATTTACAGGTGTGGTGGGTTGACCCTGGCTGGATGCCAGGGTCCCACCAAAGCTGCTCTATCACTCCCCCTCCTCAGCTGGACAGGGGAAAGAAAAATACAATGGAAGGCTCATGGGTTGAGATAAGGACAGAGAGAGATCACTCAGCAACTACTGTCATGGGCAAAACACTCAACTTGGGGAAATTAATTTAATTTATTACTAGTCAAATCAGAGTAGGGTAATGAGAAATAAAAACTAAATCTTAAAACAACTTCCGCCTACCCCTCCCTTCTTCCCGGGCTCAACTTCACTGCCAATTTTCTCTACCTCCTCCCCCCCAGCAGCACAGGGGGATGGGGAATGGGGGTTGCAGTCAGTTCATCACACATTGCTTCTGCCACTCCTTACTTCTCAGGGGGAGGACTCCTCACACTTTTCCCCTGCTCCAGTGTGGGATCCCTCTCACAGGAGACAGTCCTCCATGAACTTCTCCAGCGTGGGCTCTTCCCACAGGCTGCAGTTCTCCATGAACTGCTCCAGCGTGGTTCCTCTCCATGGGGTGCAGTCCTTCAGGAACAGACTGCTCCAGCGTGGGTCCCCCATGAGGTCACAAATCCTGCCAGCAAACCTGCTCCAGTGTGGGCTCCTCTCTCCATGAGGCCACAGGTCCTGCCAGGAGCCTGCTCCAGCATGGGCTTCCCACACATCACAGCCTCCTTTGGGCACATCCACCTGCTCTGGCATGGGGTCCTCCATGGGCTGCAGGTGGATATCTGCTCCACCGTTAACCTCCATGGGCTGCAGGGGGACAGCCTGCCTCACCATGGTCTTCCCCACAGGCTGCAGGGGAACCTCTGCTCTGGCACCTGGAGCACCTCCTCCCCCTCCTTCTTCACAGGCCTTGGTGTCTGCAGGGTTGTTTCTCTCACATATTCTCACTCCTCTCTACGGTTGCTGTTGTTCTGCCATAGTTTTTTCCCCCTTCTTAAATATGTTATCACAGAGACGTTACCACCGTTGCTGATGGGCTCGGCTTTGGCCAGCAGTGGGTCCGTCTTGGAGCTGGCTGGCATTGGCTCTGTCGGACATAGGGGAAGCTTCTAGCAGCTTCTCACAGAAACCACCCTGTAGCCCCCCCCCCCGCTACCAAAACCTTGCCACGCAAACCGAATACAACAGGCATAGCAGCTATGAGGAAAGAAAACAATACATGATATCTGTGGAATTATTGTCTTGGTAGATAATGAGCAATCTGTCTTGGTATTGAACCTGCCACACCATATTTCAATGAACTCAGGTTTACACATGCTCATTTCCTCGTACAATTATTTACAGGGGGTGCGTATTCAAAAAACCCTTTCTGTACATAGGTTTGTGTTGTCATACACCAGATAAGGTAGTTAAGATATATAAAGGAGATAGTAATAAGCTTTGAATGTTCATATTTCTTTATAAAGATTGTACAATTTCAGATGATGTGGCCTTCAAAAGTTACAAATTAATACCAATGGGAAAATAAACTTAGCTGAAATAACACTTGCATTCTCACCTAAAAATCAATTTCGTATTTAGTAGGCTAAAATAGGAGACATTACTTTAAAAATATGGTGTGAATAAAAGTATGCTAAGCGTCACTTTAAGTGCTTTCAATTTACTCTACAAATTACCATGGTAAAGTTCATAAGAGATGTTCTATTTCTAGTAACCTTTACTCTTAGTAAACCAGCCTAGAAATAAGCAAGCCTTCATACTGTTAATATGGATGCTTAGGATCTTGAAAAGCTTACTCCATAATTACTAAGCTTAGGAATCATGCAGTAGGTTGGCCTTCAATAGTATGGCTTTTTTATCATTGCTTTGAATAATGTCATATATTTTATATTCAAAGCAATTTAGCTCTATAATATTACTACTGTACAAAAAGTATACATGTACACACACATGCACGCTATGATATGTATGTAGCATATAGACTAGTTGTCAACCTTGTTTTCATTTCAAAATGCAACATTCAAGGAACTATAAGGCAAAACCAGTATGAATTCCAACAGCCGCTTTCACTAGCTGGAGACTGGACAAATACTTTAAAAAATGAGAAAAACAGAAGCTGTGTAATAGTAGATTGGTTTTCTGGAGGACACTTCTTCTGGAGGAACTTGGACTATGCATCCATTACTTTTATCCTATCTTCAAGGACCTGTCACGCCCCACCTGCAGGAAGGGGAGAGTGACTAAGATCCGCAAATCCCCTCGGTGTGGATTAAGGTGAAATAACACTCAAAGTCCAAAAACAAACTCCAACTTTAATGGCACAAACGCTTCTATAAGCATCAACCCTCTATGTCTTAACATATAACACAAGCTAAGCAGCTTTGTGAGGAGTTGAGGTAGGCCTTGTAATACTTAACAACATCAAAAACAGAGAGCAAGAAGGAGAAGGAGGAGAGAGAAAGAGAAAGAGAGAGCTGGGCAGCAGAAGAGGGGGGGGAGAGAGAGATAAAGAAATCACCAATCCCGGATCCAGCATCAGACCTGCCAACAGGGGGTGTCAGTGTGGAGAGTGCCCCCAGGGGCTCACGTGCGCCCCTATTTATTGGCTCCAGCCCAAGGTTTCTAGAGTCTTCTCTCACCCCAGCTCCAGGAGTGGTTGAGACATTAGTCAGTCAAGGAGAGTGACACCGGGCCCCTCCCCGTGGCTGGCTTCTGGAGCTTTCTCTTGGGGCATTGTTTGTGCTTACAGCACAGCCATGTGAGCCTCGTCCCTTACAGGACCTTAATAGTTTGAAGTCATGAGCTGGTTCCCCAGTCAGGTGCAGTTTATTTTTCTTTTTACGCTTTCAAAAATGAAAGTCAATCCCAGTTCTAGAACTTACTTTTTCCCATTGAACACTTTTCCCTTTATAGAAAAGCATCTTTTGATCTGATTATTTCTAGGCTGTTGGGACTCTATTGCCCGCCTAGTTTTTGAATTTCTAGCTTGGGAATTTTTGAGATCTTCAGATCTCAGTGTCTCACTTCTTGAACTATGTAATGCCACTTTTCTGGAAGATGCTCTCTCTTGCCTATTCTTTTCATCTTCAGTAGCTGCCTAGACATTTCCCATGTTAGAAAGATGAATTCCTACCAGTGAAGCTTTAATTTCTGTTACATTGAAGGAGTTTGCTCCTTTGCCCCAGCCAAATCTCACTGGCACCGCAGAAAGCTGAGCCCTCTGTTGCACTGCTCAATTTCTTCTCTCATTTCTTAAGCCCAAGTGTTATGGGGACAGCTAACTGAAGACCAGCCTTACTTCTTCAGTTTTTAAGGAGGCAGAATACTGATTAAAACAATGAAACTCCTGTGATTCAAATGGACTGCACAGGAATTAGTTTAAACCTGTAGGTGAGGAGTACAGAAGCACCGTAGATGGTTTAAACTAAAATATTTAATTACAGGAATAAATTTAGAATGCATGCAGTCATTCACCGTGGCTTAGCTGACAAGTGGATTTTGATTAACCCATAGACATAAGGATATTTTAGTTTGGTGTCCATCTGCTTGAGCTAAGTAAATACACAGAAATATACACATGGTTCAGCTGCTCTGGAAACACTCATTTTGAAGAAAGTGTGGTTCTTTTCTGTTTAGTTTCTGTAAATTGTTGTTAGTTATGAGCAAAGATATTTCTGAAAAAGTTATATTCTGGGACCAGAAGAGAAAAAAATAAACCATTTTTTTTACCAGAATGGGTGGATTCATCTCGTACATTTACAGTATTTGTACAGTAATATTGAAGCTTTCCAGACAAGCCTAGCATGTTGGGGAAAAAAAAAAAAAAAACAGAAAAGTGGCTAAAATGTGTAATCGTCTCTGAGAAAAAGCAATAGAAGAAGAAGATAGGGATGCTGGGAATCACTGCAAATGGTAGCAAAGAACCAGTCTGTACTGTAGGAGAAATGAGAAGAATGACAGAACTCCATTGAATTGTGACAAAATCATGACAAGAATATAAGTTACAATATGCTACAAATACTGTAACAGGTAACTACTGCATACAATAATTGTTAGTGTATTTTTTCCACTAAAAGCACAGATGAACTAATGCAGTGAGATCCAGCTACCTAATGTTATAAATATCAAAACCAGTATATGAAGAGTGTGAGAATAATAAAAAGTATTGCTTTTCAAGTAAATAAAATAAACCCACACAGAGGGTTACAAGAAGTGAGGTTCAATTTAGAAAGTTGTAAAAGGGAGGTAAATCAAATTTGCATACTGCACAGGGCCAAATGTTGTCATGTTACAGTCACCTGTATGGAATGTGGTTAACATTAAAACCACATAGGATAGCTTTAAAAGATGCATTTGGACAGATTTCTTTCTCTCTTCAGAGGCACCACTTTGGAGAGACAAAAGCTGCACCATCTTTAATTGAAAGCTTTTAGAAAGGGCAAGGGGAGAGGAACAATTTTTCTAAACTGTGAGCAACACAATTCTTTCTGTAACCTATATCCTATTAATTTTTAAAAATGGTATTTTTTTAGTTTTCAAGGAGGCATGGAATACTAGAAAATATATTCTGTCCAACTGAGCATAGCAGAAGATAATTCAGGGATGATCAGCTCTGGTCCCATCATGTTATTTAAAATGTTTATAGAAGAAGAAGTAGTCAGAACACTGCTTTAATTTATATAATTAATAAATTAGAAAAATTTGTATTTCTTTGAGAGACTTAGGGTAATTTGTTTTCTATACTTTATATAATATGCATTGTATGCTTCTATTTATCACCTATTATAAAACTGATCATGGCATACAAATCTCAAAGAAGGAAAAGACTTTTTATTTTCTCTAGATACATTGTAAATCTGGTTCTGTGCAAAGGTTTTGTACTTCTGATTTCAGCAGTATACCACTGGATTTCATTTCATTGTTTTTTATTCAAACCCTTCTTGTCATTCAGCAGTTGCCCCTCCTACTTTAGAAACGTGTTGCTTCTTGTCCAGGTGTCTGGTAAACCAGAAATTTGTCTTCTATCAATATATAATCAGATCTTGAAAAGCCTAACTTCTAGGCATGGGCATGTAGAATGAGATTCTGAACTGACATCTTCAGTGCTTAAAAAGGAATTTAGAAGTCTTCAAGCTCTGAGACAGGAGCAAACACTTTCTGCAGCAAACATGATCTGGGAGGCACATAAAAATTTAATAGACATGTACATGAGCAGTCTGAATCTTTCACAGAAATAAGAGCCAGCTTCAGAAAACAGTGGGGATTATGTCACAAGTGCTACTTGTCAAAAACTGGCATGCTTTCATGTCACTTTGAGAAAACAGAGACTCAAACAATGAAGGTTCAGTACTACGTACAGTGACTTTCATGGATTGGACCAGTAGTCAGCCTCAGACAGCAGCATGCCAAATGGGGAAGTTCATGTATCAGTTTCCACAGGTTTTTAAGAATGCAAATAAGCCTAGTCGTTCTGGAAATAATTTATCTGTAAGTATGGCAAGGTTTAAGTAAAATACAAAGTGGTGCAGGGTACACTATTAAATTTTACTTGCAAATTTATTGTCTTACGTATTCATAAGAGGCATTGAATACGTATATCCAAAATTTTGGGCCTGTCTTAAAGATCTATTTATTACATCTGCTTCAAAACTTGTACTGTACAGTAGAAATAGTGAACATTTTAATGGATTTTCTATTTTTTGTAAGTAACAGAAAAGGCCTACTAGGAATAGCAGAAGAGATGGAGACATTACTTTATGAGAGGTGGTTGTCGTGCCTCTATAATGCAAGAGCAGAGCTGGCCAGCAGGCACAGCCATGGCACACCTTGGCTTCCCAGCACCGCTGTGGCTATTCAGCCCCATCAATATTTCAGAAAGTTCCCCTGGGAGCCCACGCCAGATTCAAAATGATTGCAAACGCATTAGGGACCTTTGCTGTATAGACTTTTATGAGCAGTTTTGCATGTTAAGCCTAGTAAAATGAAGATGTAGAAGACATACCTCGTGTCAGACTGAGGGATTAACACAAGAGATGGAAATGGGTTATATCTCATAAAAGACAAAAGGCACAAAAATAAATGGGTAAACATTGGCTATTGATACATTCAAGGTTGAAATCCGTGAGAGAATTTCTGCAACAGCTTCACAGTTAGAGTCGTCTTTTCTCGCTCTCTCACAGCCGCTGTAGGGAGACAGTCACATATAATAAGCCACTACCTCCTTTCTACTGCACCTGATGCCTCAGCAGGTACAGTCTTGGTGTGCTTCACCATTCAATGGTACTCTGTACTAGTGGACTGCCAGGAGGCTTACTGTCTTCGACTTGATTAGTCTGGAAAAGGTACTTTTGCAAATCTGTTAAATGAACAAGAGAGAATTTAAGCTTTATTGACCTGGGAAAACCTTATTGACTTGGGAAAAACTGCTTACCCATATTTTGATCAACTTATTTCTGACATAATTTTGCTAGTCAATGTTGTAAAGTACTCAGAACACCAAGTTTCAAAGGCCAGTGATCTTCCTTTTATCAGCTGTTTCAAAACACGTATGTTCTCATATGGATCAAGGAAGAAAAGCTTGTGTTCAGAAGTCTGATTTCTGCACGAAAAAAAGTCACTTTAACCCTCCAGATCAGCTTCAGATAGTTGAGGACTTCAGGCCTCATCACTATCCACCTAGGACCTCTTTAGATCAGTCACTGTCCTTACCTCCCAGCAGATGAAACTATCCATTTTGCTCATCCTGTTGCCATCTACCTCAGCATTTCTGCAATTCTTTTCTTTCCCTCCCATGGAAAGCCACTGCTTTTGTCCTGTCCTGTCCTGTCCTGACAAACAGCTTGATTCATTTGCCAGTTCTGAAGAGCGCTTAGGCCCAACTCTTCATTTCATGACTAATGGTGTCAGCAAATGCAGGCTGTTCATATCCCTGCCATACATCTTTGCCTTGAGGCACTGGGGCATTGTAACTTCACTAAGGGTTTTGAAGAAGTGGAGGTGAAAAGGGGCACAGGACTGGGACAAATACTTAGTTATTTTAAACTGGAGCTTTCAGGTGAGCCACTTAAAAAAGTTATTACATGAAGTGATGATCTGTGATATCAGGAGGCAGGGCTACACAGTCCAGTCTTTGCAGAGTTCTCTTTTTGTAGGGGAAAAAAAGAACAAGAACAAACAAACAAAAAAATCCCCCAAACAAAACCAGACCTGCAAACCTTCTTACAAAACTTTGTGATTGTTTTTCCCCTCCTACACACTTTCATGTGTATATGAAATTATGAGGAATATACTTAATTGTAACATAAATTTCATAGCTACAGCTTCTTTTTTGCTGTATTCCAATTTGGAATGCACATTAAAGCTAACAGCTTCAGTTCTCTCTCTCTAAGCAGTTTTGCATCTAACATAAACTTGAACTGAAAGTACAGGAAGATCAGTCAAGTTTATTGTTTTATCTTTGCTCCAGCTTGTGCCCATGTTAAATATAAAATAAGAATTGCCCATGCTAAATATAAAATGAGAATTAAGATCATTTAATTCATGGAAAAAATGCCAAGGAACTCATAACAGGCTATTTGTGTGGTCTAAGCAAATAGATTAGTTGAAGCACTTTCTTCTTTTTTACTTCCTAGTATTTTCAAAGACTAATTTGTCAGCAGTAAATACCAATATACTCTAGTAAATGAATTTACTAGTCCTTCTCATGATACTGATGTGGATATCTGTGTTATGTATTGTGGTATCTTTTTAAAAGTATCTGTTTATTTTTTATTGAAGTGAGAAGAGTTTTAGCTCTCTTTATCCTAGCTGATAGGTATATTCTGAATTATAACAAAGGGCTTTAAGCTGTTGTCAGTTATGTTCTACAGAAATATCATAAATCTTGCCAGTATTGATTAGTCTCACAGAGCTGGATTTAGCTTCAGTGGAAAAGTGAGCTGTGAAAGGAGTTAGATGCAGTCTTCAAGATAGTGTTGTAACTACTGTGTATATAATCAGATGCTGGATACTTTTCAAATGTACTACAAAGAACCATATTAAAAAGGGGGACCGTATGGACAAGAGAGGCTATTTACTGTCTTAACTATAGGATGAACACAAATGTAATCATTGCTACAAATAATACTATATATCTCCAGCATAGCAGCCAAATACACAAGTATAAATCTTCTTCAGTGTATAGATCTTCTTCAATGTAAAGTAGGTTATTTGCCTGTTTTGTCTGATACACCTTTTTTTTTTTTTTTTACTTCAGGTTCTTTCTGTGCAAATTAGATTATACCTGTACAGCATCATAGTCAAAATTTCCAGACATCAGTGTCTGGAGAACAATAACCTCTGTAATCTCACTTAAGAACATATCCTGCCGTTAGATTGCTTTCTTTGCCTTACAGGATGTACATGTATTGCTGCTTATAATTAACCAAAGCCTGTTTGGTCTTTTAATTCTCAAGCTAAGAGTGAACTGAAATGTAGAATTCATCAGGTACAAAAATACATTAAACTTCTTTGCAACCAGTTTGATCCATATAGACAGTCGGAATCAACTCCCTACTTGCAGAAGTATATTAGGGTGCCCAGATCTTCTGAGCAGATTCTCTGTGGGTGAAGGGGTGACGCTATGTTTTTTTACTTTCCAAGAGTGACTAAGAAAAAAACAAGTGAAGATGGCTAGGGAGAGAACAGAGCTGTTCGTTTCTATTATAGGCCAGTTAGTGGATTCCAATGGGAAGTAAACCACAATCTTCTGTGGTTTAATGTAAAAAAACTTCAATCACAGGGCAGCAGAGAGACAGTGTTGTGATGTCTTCTCTTGCAAGTATGAGGCAGCACACTGCAAATGGCAATGTAGAAAACCCCAGCCTAGTTGTATACCGTGAATACGTTTCTATAATGTGAACACCTCTTGCTTGTTGAATATTAGAGCATTATCACCAATGCAATAAACAGTCAAGCTGAATCCATCCTTTCAAATTGAAATATTAGATATAGTAGGACACAAGCACATGCTGTGCATTGTTGGCACTCAAAGACCTGGTGACTGTTATCAGTACTGGAACACAAATGAGTGTGACACAGCTTTGCAGGACATAAAAAGAAAACAAAAAGCAGAAAAAAGATTCGGACATTTCAACAGTTCCCAAATACCTATTTTACTTCATTGAGGCAATCATTCTGGTGGCTGCCAGGTTCTGGATACTTGTCCAAAAATCCTGCATTTTAATGGATATTCTGGAGGTCAGATTCCAAGATGGTCTAAAACAGCAGCTCTCTAATGACGTAAGCCATTTTTGCTAACAAACATTTGGGATGATACATGAGTCCTCATGAACACATGAGTTTATAATTTTAAGAATTAAATTATTAATTATGCTTGAAATTAGCTTGGGAAACATTTTACTTAGCCTCCTGACCAGACATTTCTTTATATCAAATGAAAAAATATTTTGCATACCAGTAATAAGAAAATTAATGTGATGCCGGCTAAATTGGTGTTCATCCAAGTTAAAAAAAAATAGGGCAAAACTGAAAAGGGCATTTCCTAGTCTGTCAGTAAAAATATACACATGTATGCCTTCAGATTCTATAGAATGAAAACTTGGTTAGGAAAGCATTATTAAAACTACCTTTGTTATTAGTGTAAATGAGATCTTATTGCTTTCTAATACTACATGCAGAGTTAACTCTTTAGGACAGTCTTGGAATTGTTGAGGTGTATAGCTGAAACTGAACCATTTTCATCTACTTCAGTTGTGCAGATTTGGTCAGCAGTAGAAATCTAAGCACTATGTCAGCAATGACATATGATGCAAATGGAAAGAGAAAACTTACATAAGAAAATGCAACACTGCCAATATGTTGTTAATAATAACTGCTAATATGTGCTGATAATAATGATTCCAATACAGTTTTCAGTTCTCATCATAATGGACAGTCTACAAAAACTGAAAGTGAGTGTCTCCTCTGCAATATTTACTATTAAATAAGAGCAAAAGAGAGAAAGAAAAAAATGGAAAATATCCAAATTGTTTCTTCTTTCAGAGGGAGGAACGGGGGCATATAAACTGTCTGCTAAAGTGGCTCAAACTGTGAAAGACTAGAAAAAATGAACCTCTGTCTCCTGAGGGAGACTTAACTAATAAGCCAAGCATTGTAATATGTTGTAAACTGACTCATTAAAATCATGCCAGCCTTAAGGATGAATTTCTATAGTAAAATGTGGTATCCTTCAACAAAGCAACAAAAACCTCTGCTGCTATTCTGTAGAACAGAAGAAATTTTGAGTAACAGAGACTGTTCTAATGAACTATAAGAGACATTGTAGTCTTAATGAATGCATTTGTTCGGAGATGATTACCAGACTCGGTCAGTGTGTAGCTAAAAGGAATAAATTTTTAACTAACTAGATTTTAGCTCTTATAAAAGTACTCAAAACTGAATTGTGATGGTTCTTAACTATTTATTGGTTAAATTTATTTCTCTTTTTTGAGATAACAGTGCCTGAGTTTTAACTTTTTTATTAATTTATATATGATGATCTTTGTGAAGGACTTGCATTTTCTCACTGTATTTGTACTCTCTCATGGAAAGAAAAGGGAGAAAATCAGCCAATTTATTTATGAGTCAGCCAATTCATCCCTGGCATTCTTAGAAATGGGGTCTGAAATTAATCCCTTTACAATTGGCTTTATTGAGATTTCGTCCCAGAAAACATATTCCTATCAAGACTGCTATTTGCCTAGAGAGATATCATTGCCATATCTTCATTCCTCCATCAATAATCAGCTGTGCCCCGTACCACACTCCTACCCACACTATAACCTATTTTGAGGCCTTTGAATAAATTAGTTTTCCACTCCATCATCACCTTTCAAAACAAATCAGTTTAAAGGTTTCCTGGTTGTGACATGGGCTTCCCAGTTAATACATTCCTAAGTCATCATTAGATTAATTCTATGCATGTCCCAAAAGGGGATTTCAGGTGTTCATCTAGCCATAGCTTTTACCCTGCCTTTTCCTTTGCCTGAAATCAGGTCTTTCTCTAGTCAAAACAAGAACTTCTGCACTATCCTGCAGACTGGGTGACTCAGGGGGTCGTAGCGGTTTCGTGATTCCCTTGGGCTAAATTAAGGTGAAACGACACCAGGCGATCAATTTAATGCTTTATTTAGGGCACAAGCAAGTTAAACTTGGAAAGCGTAATAATAGACGGTGTGAATTCTAGTGAGGCATTTATGCGAAGAAAAGGAAGGAGAAGAAAAGAAAGAAAGAAAGGGGGGGGGAGAGAGAGAGAGGGATTTCACCACCCTCGGGTCCCGCGATGACGACTGCGGACCTGTCGATGCTCTGGCGGTGGGCGCGCAGGTGGCTCCTGGGAGTGGCGCCTTTTATAGCCTGGTCCCCGCCTCTCGGCTGCGCCGGCCACGCCCCTCGGGGGGTTATGTAACCCCTGATCTCCTGCGCAGGCGCCACCGTGGGGGTGGTCGCGAAGGGGTCTTTTGGGTGGGCGTGAGCCCCTTCCTCAGATGGACTCTGTATGACCTCGGGCCACATATGGTGCGTCGTCATGCCGGGCCTACAGAACACGGGACTGCGCACCCTCCGGCACGCCCTCCCCGACCCCTGCCTCTCAGCTGCCGTCCGCCCTTGCCATGCAGACCGCAACCTGGTTTGCCACAATGTTGGAGACATCGGCATACAGTAACTCTTTCAGTCTCTCACACCTATTTAAATCTTTACCTTCTCATGAAGTAAATTAATTCTGATCTCTCCTCCTGCCTTTGAATTAGTGAATTGACAGCTCTTCTCAATTTTCACCAAGTCTCTGACACAGAGATACACCTTTAAAAATAGTAAACTGAGTTCCTCAATGGCACATAGCAAAGAATTATCAGAATGGAAATTTACTGCTGGGTCTACTTGCATATATTAGTTTTTCTCTACAAGTGCACCACAGTGCCTTGTGCACAGTCCTGTGCTACAGGCTCAAGAAGTGGGCCTGTGTGAACCTCGTGAGGTTTAAAAAGGCCAAGTGCAAGGTCCTGCACATGGGTCAGGGCAACCCCCAGTATCAATACAGGCTGGGGGATGAAGGGATTGAGAGCAGCCCTGCCGAGAAGGACTTGGGGGTACTGGTGGAGGAAAAGCTGGACATGAGCCAGCAATGTGCGCTCGCAGCCCAGAAGGCCAATCATATCCTGGAGTGCACCCAAAGCAGCGTGGCCAGCAGGTCGAGGGAGGTGATTCCGCCCCTCTACTCTGCTCTGGTGAGACCCCACCTGGAGTACTGTGTCCAGCTCTGGAGCCCTCAGCATAAGAAAGACACAGACCTGTTGGAGCAGGTCCAGAGGAGGGCCACAAAAATGATCAAGGGGATGGAACACCTCTCCTGTGAAGAAAGGCTGAGAGAGTTGGGGTTGTTCAGCCTAGAGAAGAGAAGGCTTTGGGGAGACCTTATTGCAGCCTCTCAGTACTTAAAGGGGGCTTATAAAAAAAATGGTGGCAAACTTTTTAGCAGGGCCTGTTGTGACAGGACAAGGGGGAATGGCTTTAAACTAAAAGAGGGTAGATTTAGACTAGATATAAGGAAGAAATTTTTTACGCTGAGGATGGTGAAAGACTGGCACAGGTTGCCCAGAGGGATGGTGGATGCCCCATCCCTGGAAACATTCCAGGTCAGGTTGGACGGGGCTCTGAGCAACCTGATCTAGTTGAAGATGTCCCTGCCCATGGCAGGGGGGTTGGACTAGATGACTTTTAGAGGTCCCTTCCAACCCAAACTATTCTATGATTCTATGATTCTATGACTGAGTTTCATTCCTTGAGAGTTTTTATTCTAACACATTACTTACTTTACTTCATGGGAAATGGTTAAAAGAGAGATCCTCTCCTGTCATAAAACCAATCTAAGTATTTGAAAGCTGCTTTTTTCTATGCCCACTGGTTTTAATTTTGGACTTTATTGAATGTTTTATCAAAAAAACTGGAAAAAAAATGGTGCTCCACTAATAAGTAATCAGGTCAAATGCAAATTTGGTCAATATTTGATACAAATATGTATTTCAGGTTACAAAGGAAAGCAAAATTCATTTTCTCTTTTCATGGTGGCTAACTATGATCCTCCCTCATAAGCATGCCTATTGGCCCAAGGGTTGTTTAAGAGCTGCTGCAGAGTTTACTCTTTGCTTAGTTTGCTTATGGGTGACAGCCAAAGGTATACACGCGATGCAGAATATGGCACTCAGGAACTGTGCAAGTTTCATTCAAATGCAAGCTTTAAACTAGGTATTTTTTCTTGTTATTTTAGCTAGAGATAGCTTTTCTAAAGTGAAAGGTTTCAAAAGGTCACCATGATTATGATAACACTGTCACTAACACAGCTGGTGTATTGGGAGTTGTGTTGGGAATATGTTTAAAAGAGAGACAAAGACTGTGTCACTCTGGAATCTGAAAGGAGAGGAGTAAGGTTTTCTGGCACATTCATGAATCCCCGCTCGCACTTTGTGTATTACATTGCAATTGTTCTGTGTACTGGTGTGAAAGAAAAAAAAAAAGGTAAAATATGCTGTTGAGCTACAATTCTAAACCACTGAATGAGCCCTAATGGTGTGTCTATGATGTCACACAATCCAGCAACATGTCAAAACTCTAGACTGGTTCTGAATATGATGGCATAGCAACACAAGACAACGCACTACCAATGCTGGTGGCAGAGTATCCATACCAGTATGGCACACCACATGATTCTTATTAGGTACTAATAGGCTCTGTCTGACAGAAGGATCTGTGCTGGCATGGCTTGCTTCCAGGACTAGTTTAGCTTCCCTGGAGCTAGCTCCACGGTGCTCTGTGGAAGACACATCATAACAAACTTTCCCGCCACTCTTAGAAGGCAGTTGCAACAACCATAACTGATGGCTCACCATACTTCTACATCTTTTACTTTTTCATCTTTTACATTCTTTACAAGACCCTGGATTATAATTAAAATAACATATATCAAGCTGTACTTCAGAAGATAATATTTCTATATTCTTGCCATAAGTTCATTCAGGTGATTGGGTTTTTTCCTCACAAAACCCTTCTCAATGAAAAAAACACTTTACATTGTATTTTGTGATAATGCTGTCTTCATAGTCATGCCCTAATAATGCCTACTAAAGGGCAGGCAAGAAAAGGCATGTCAACTTAAATATTATGGATAGTTTAGGTGCAAGTTATATGTTGGGCAGCTTAACCTTTTCAAGACTGAAGTATGTGTGGTTATATGCTTAACAAAGACTTCGTTTTAGAAACCTTAATGTTGAAAATTGACACCATGTTTAATAATATGAAATGCTGTGCAACAATACTAGCTTTGGAGCATTACCTCTATAGTGGCTTCAATGCTCATTCCCATCCCTTTGTTTTGCTCTTTCTTCACACATTTTGTCACACACTGCCAACAGCATCTGAAAAATGATCTGAAGAAAATTAATCAGCTACAAAAAAGGCATTTTTTTTGTTCTTTTTTTTCTTTTTAAGCTGTCTTTTTTCTCTAATCAGATTCATAGCCCAGCTATACAAATAGCTGTGCTGGTGCAGTGGTGATGTGCAGTGCATAGACGGCAATGAACACTTGAGAAGAACGGGAGTGATTTAAATCAGTCTTGCTCCTGAAGAGTTTGTGTGCTGATGTTACAGCTTAGGGGAAGTTTGCAGACTGAAATCTCTGGATTGAGGTGGCTGAATCCATTTTGGGCCCTCTGTTTTCTGTATCCAACATGAGCATAATACTTCCCATACAGTCGCAGAGATGTTCTGTTTTATACAGAACTATGATGTATCCAGCTCCAGTGATCATGCGGACCATGTCATAGCTACCTGTGATAGGCTGGCTAAGGAAAAAAGAAAAAACACAAAAAACCCTGCAAATAGTAAAACAAACAGCAGTGATCATTCAGTCATTGCTGATTTTCACTCTTCCCAGAAGACCATTGAAGTTGATAAAAATCTTAGACCGTTTCTATTATGGGATGTTCCAAGGGGGGTGTGGGGGGTGTGTTTCGTGGGGGGACTATGCTGAAAAATGAGGGGATGAACTCACATGAACATGTCTCTGAAAAAAAGCAAAAATCAGAAGAAGAAATTTTGAATATGAATCATGAAAGCTGACACCAGATAAACTTACTGAAAGGAAGAAAGTCAAATACCTCTTACCTGCAACACAAACTTTCTAAAGAGATTAAGGTAGGGCAAAACCACCCCCAAAATCTAAACACTTCATCAATTTATTTTTTTTTTACTTCAGTAAGTTTGAAGCTCTCTCTTACCTCTTAGAAGTCTCCATCATACAGATATAGGGAAAAGGTCAAAAGACTTGAGACACTCTGGCACTGTGGCACTTTCAATTTGCTTTGGCATTCAGGTCAGTTTTTCCTCAGCGTCAATCAAAGACAAAGAGACCTGGAAGCTGATGGAAGTGGAAAAATACTTTCTGGCCTTAGGCATTTGTTTACTAATCATATGGTGTTGCTCAGTGAAGTGATTCACTTTTAATGGGTTGCTTAGCTGTGTAGACCAAAGGAAAAGGAAAAAAAAAAAAAAAAGAACGGTTTGGGTTATACTTATCCCAGTGGCTCTATGTGAAATACTCATAGACAGATCTTCAGCTGTTAGAAATTGTAATAATTACACTGAAATCAAAGGAGTAATGTCCAATTACATCATCAGAGTATCTTATCCTATTATTATTTATCATTAATTTGGGGGAATTTATAAATAGTTTCTATTAGGGGGATCAGTACATGGTATCTACAGTGACTTACAATTAAACCATTTAGATGAGAAAGGAAATTTTAATTTCTGGAGATTGTGAGTGAGTAGAATAAATTGCTATGAGTACCTTTCCAGACAAATATTCCAATTTATTGCTTTAGATAGCATTTAGATTGCTTTGATTAACTTCTGATCTTCTGGAGACTTAATGACGCATGACCAGCTTTAACTTCAGCTTTTTCCTGTGTGGGCCCTGTAACGTCATCCCAGGGCTGCCCACCTGGTGAGACCACCCAACAGCATGGCTTATGTGTAGCCTACCTTATGGGGAGTTGAGCATACCAGGCCTGGCACTAAGAAACTGCTTTTGTGTGGACAGACAGCTCATTCTGCACATGGACTAGTCCTGGGCTGGGCACAACTGAATTGTCTGGGAGGTGTGTGTGTAAGGGGAGGCTCACAGATCTTCCCAGCATTCAAACATCTTCCCAATTTTAACTGAAGTATTTTAACCAATCAGTCTTTCCATCTTTTTCCTCTGCAGGGTATATACCCATCTTTGTCCTTTCTTGCCATAGTTATGGCTCAATTAAAGTAACATCCCCCTACCTTTTAAGCTCCTCCTTATCATGTCTGTCTCTGAATTTTATCTTTGTCTATACAAAGTACTATAGACATTAGGCCGCCTAAATGAGTGTAGCATATTTTCTGAATGCTCTGACATCAGGTTAAGTGCAGTATCTATTTCGTGAGCCAGCTAAACAGGAGCTCTGGGTGGGCTAAAAGTTCGGACTAATCACATCCACATGTAACATTGTGTACACTTATATTAATCAATATAATAACAACCTGCACTTAAAGGACTGCAACATAATGCATAGCCATGATCTTGTTAAAAAAAAAAAAAAAAAATCTTTTGATTCTCATTAACTGCATCTCAGAGAGGGGAAAGGTATATGCATTGTTATGTATAATTACTTCGTGTACATACCTATAGTAAGCATCACAGTGTATGTTTTCAGGTCAGCAGAACTTTTTAAACGCTTTTTCTGGACTGTAAAGTTGCTAGATTTGATTTAAGCACAGATGGTAATTTGGGGAACTTAAAGGAAAATCTAATCAATCAATTTTGAAAAATTGTGAAAATACCACCTTTTTCCTTTTCAGAAGTAGGATATATATAGAATGTTATATTTCTGCCTTATTTATGCAGTTTCTGCTGAATGGGGGGCGGTCTGGCTTTGAAAACACTTCTGTCCTAAAGTATTTGTTCTCATTGCCTCAACTCAAGCATATTTTCAGTTGTCAGAAAATATTTTTGCCTTGTTTGTCCCCTCCATGAAAAAATTCAACTTATTTTAAAACAAAAACTCAAAAAAGAATTTTCAATATTTTTTGAAGAATAGTTGGAATTTTCAGTGGAAATCAGTATTTCCCATTAAGCTTTTTTGTTAGTAAAAAAATCAACCACGTGGTGCTAAATAATTTCAGTTAAAAGTTTGCCATGACTTGACCATGATAAGATGTATAAACTGATAAATGAAGGGCAATATCTCATTCAACAGAAAACATAGAAATATTCATTTTAGTTTTAGGGAGGTACCTTTATCTTCCTCTTTTTCAGTCACAGAATACCTCCTTTCAACAGCTATAGTTCTTTTATTTCTGTTGTTTGTGTGATTAAATCAATGTCATCTGGAGAACATAGAACTTTATATCTCTTGCTTTTTCTAAGGTGTAAGAGCTTCCTTATTTCATTCAGTTTTCTTAACTGGATTGTTGAAGTTCATATTTTCATAAGTAGCATCTCACACTTTTTTTTCCTTAACTCTGGTATCAGTGAGTTTCATTTATGTTTTTTAATAGGCATTTATTTTCCTTCTTGGCCACGAGATAGTTGTACTATAAACATTGGCTTCATCATGAGTGCAACTGATTACATTTCATGGATAAAAAATGAAAGGTCATTATTGAGTAAATGTTCACTATTAATGGGATGTGCTGAATAGACCATATAATGATTATAAGGGAGCTTAGTAACATGTCAGTATTGTGGTGCTTCTTTTATAGCTAGAGGAAACAGAACATTTGAAAAAAATATGAGAACTTAAGTTTCTATGTGGAACAGAAGGTCATTCTGTTCATGTAGAAAAATGGATAATTGGAAAAATTATTTTGCTTGAATTAAAAGTTTTGACTTAAAATAATACAGTATTATCAGAAGTTAACAATTATGACCAAAATCTCTTCCTTGTCTTCCCATGGAAAAGAAAAAAAAGAAAAACAACCCCACAATGTGGAGTTCCTTTTTTGTTTGTTTGTTTTATTTTGTTAAGTCATTATATTTCACATATGTGTTTTGTTGATAGCTGCATGTAATTATCTCACAGTGTCTGAAAGCTACTGTACCGCTACTCTGTTATTTAGGATAATAGCCTGCGTATGGTTGGTACTGGTTCCTTTCAATTTTTGTTACCTCTGAATGCAGGTCATTTCCTGAAATCCATTAAAATCATTTGAGAAGTTAATTATATAGATATAGATATGTTTTTTATTACCAAGAAATTTAATGGAACATGTACTGAAATTCAGAGAATGCTAAGTTTTAATGTAATGAGTCAAAATATACTAAAAGTAGAAACTGAAAGAAAAAGGGGGGTTGTCAAAATGGAAACTTCCATAAGAAGCTCCAAATATTGAAAATGATCCTGTTACAAATAGTTCCTTTCTCTCTGTATAGCTCTGTAAGAGCAAAAAGCTGATATTTGCATTTTGGGAGCAAAACAAAAGAAAACTGAAGGGAAAAATATTTGATTCTATTTGAAATTTGCAGGTGCAACATGCTACTTATGGCAGAATTCCATAAGCTAACTCTAGTATACACTATGTCCCCAAATCCAAACATGTTTATTAATTCTATACTGTCTAAATGCCAGATAGATGCTTGTATTTGTTTAGATTCTCAGATTAAAGGCTGCAATTTCTACTAATATCAACAAAAAACACACACTGACTAAATCATGTAATGTAATTTAAATATTCAGATATTATGAGTGGAGGTTTTTTTTTTTTTAATGACTGCTAATAGTGGCTTATTTAGTACACTGAATTTGAGTTATGGTCATTAATAAAATCCAATTTTTAGCACAATATTATTTTACTCGTTCTTTATCACTATTTTCTCCAAAATGAGATTCTTTTTTAAATTAGATTGCACAAAAATATTATGTACCTTTCTCATAACACTAAAAAGATTTTTGCATTGTTAGCTGACATCCTGCTGTCTGGAGACTTAGTTCAGGAATATGACAATTTGGTACTTTTGAAGCTAGTACACCAATAAAGAAAAAAATGTGACAAGCAAGGCAGAAGATACTGATTATTGTAGAAATTCAATCTGAAAACTAGGTACCGTAATATTGGTATTTAATGGCTTTAGAAGAATAGATTTTGGTTCAGAGAGGAAGCTTTGAATGATTTATTGAGCATTATTAATATTATTGTTTTGTGAAAAGAAAATGGTCATTTAAGTACAATACTTTCCTTCAAGGAGTACTTACAAAATGTTTTGTTACCTCAGATAAACGATCTTTATACTGTGTTCTATGAAAAAATGAGAAAATCATGTTCTGCTCTATATTGCCAAACTAATACAGGCATCTATTTTAGAAGAACTGTAGAAAACATACACTTCAACAGAAGATTCATGATTGAATTTATATGAAAAATTGAAACATTATAGAAAAAAACCACTAGGACACTGAAAGGTTTTATTGTAAGGGATACAAAGGTTTTTTGAGATTCAGAGATACTGTCCTAGCTAAAATGATCGAAAAATATTGGTACTTTTTAAAAAATACATTAATTGCACATGTTTGTAAAGCTTGTACTTGCAGTGGGGAAGCACATTTTATGAGACTGTACTTCTGTACAAAATGTTTAGAAAGAAAGATACTTTTTATCTAATGAAGAGTGAAATTTGCACCTGTTTAACAGTTTCTTTACACTGCGTTTAACTTTCTGAATTGTTGCTATATTAACTGTAAGAAGTGTTTACTTTAATAGTGTGTTTCCATGCTCTTAGCTTCAAAATCTGATTTAGGAGGGTTAGAACATATAAACTAATTTCTTCTGCATGTTTTTCACTGTAAAATTACAAACAGGTAAATCAGTTACTCGTATTATTTATAGAGGGCACTGCCCTGAAGCTGCCATTTCCTGATTTTGAGAAGTGTTCACACTGTAGTAGGAAAAGAAGTTTACTACTTCCGTGTTCCATGTCCCTGTAATTCAGGCACTGTAACACAGGCAGCCAGAGCACAGGAAGCTATGTACAATGGATTAGCATGTTTTCATGGTCTGGAAATATATATGTGTAATATTGTATGACAAAAAAAAAACAAAATGAGGGGGTCTAAGAGTTCCTTATGAAATCACATGTTCAAATTAGAATTAATGTACAAAACTTATTTAGAAGTTCAAATTATTTTATTTCAGTAAACTTTCAAAACTGCATTTTCTCTAGCAATGGATTGCTACATCTTAATGCACAGGGATCATTCTTTCTTGGAGGGAAAGTGTCTGTATTTAGATATGCTCCTTACAGAAGCATGATCTGATGTATGTCTTCCTTACTGCAGCTTCAGGTGACAATTAAGGACAATTAAAAAAAAAAAAAAAATCCCAAAGAATATTAGGATTGCAAAGTGAAGCAATTGAATATTAGTAAATACAAGAATTCACGCCTCCTGTACATATCCATAATGAAACATACTCCAATTACGCTCTTGCATCCTTCATTTTCCACAGGACTCCCAAGCTGCAGCAGACCATATTCATTAGAGCTCCCTTCATTCCGGTCCGTTGAGATGGGAAACAAGGATAATCCCTGCAGACATGAGCGAGCTGGTGTCCAACCAGCACAGACTGGGATATGTACTGAGGTCTCACTAGTAATCTCCAATATTAGTGTAGTTAGAGCCTGAGGTTATTTACACTGCAAGTGTAGAAATACGGACTGGTTCTTTCGGCAGAGAGAACAAACTTGTTAAAGTCCTGCTGAGCACCTGCAATCATTCCTGTTCGGTGGCTTTGTGAAAATGGCAAATGTGCAGTTGTATAGTAAACTCTGATAAATATCTAATGATATAATGAAACTTGAAACTCTGTCTGCGAACATGTATTAATGTGAGTCTAGACATGTATGAATGTACATATAGACATTTTTTAACAGAAATGAAAAGGGCAAGCCTCTAGGAGCACTCAACAAGACTATTTCTCGCAAAGTTCAAGTATCATTGACAAAGTCTCACAGTTTCCAATCGTGTAAGATCTATTTATTGATTGATATGAACAAAGCAATGCACTTTTTTTAATCTTGTTTTGAAAAGAATTAATATATTGTCTGAAAATTTAAAAAAAAAATCAATCTTAGATGTCTCAAATGAAAAACATCAGCTGAAGTGCTTTATGTTTTGTATAATTGTAATCATCTGAAAACTAGGGTTTGTAATAGAAAGTGTGAAATGATCTTAACTGCCTTTAAAGTATTATTATTTAACTGCCTACAAAACTCTATTATTCTGGGAGAACACATAGCTCTTTTTAGAAACAGCATTGGTTTGGAACACCGAAAAAGAAAGAATGAACACTTAAATAAAACGAATAAACTTGTGTTATTAATCTTCTTTATTGTATATTGTATATGGATATGTATATGGATATGTCAATCCTTGTAGCGTTATTCAAAGCTGTCCTACAATCCCCAGATGACAAATATGCAGGAGATGCAAAGCTGACTTTTGACCACCTCCACAGTCTCTGTTTATCAGCCACATACCATCTAGTTTCAGGCAGGACTGAGAAAACCCTACTCTCCATCAAATATTTGTACAGTAGGAAAAGAAGGTAACTGAGCAGACAGAAGTAAGAATGAAGAATTACTATCCATGGAGAAAAGGTGGAAAACATAAAATAATCTTTGAAGGGTTATTTTATGTGCCTTGTGGTGTACCGCCAAAGAAGAGTGACTTACATGGAAGTCTACTATCAAGGAAAAGAAGGGAAACTGAAAATTAGAGCTACTGGCCAAGAATGGGCACTCTTGGCAAGTTGCCTTGGCCTCTGAAGATGTGGGTAGCAACAAAGATTGAGTGGGAGCTTACCAGACTCTCCTAAGTGAGAGACAAATCCAGTTACTCAGTACGCTGATAAGGTAGAGGGAAATCACTGGAGAAGGAGTCTTGTTGAAATGTTCCTTAATACAGAAAGTCTCATTGACATGGGATGGTCTGCATTGCACCTCCTATTTATTGGATAGGAGTTGATAATATTGCAATCTATCTTTTGTAGGTTAATTATTTAATGTCTTAGAATATGCCCAAAATTTAATTTTGTTGAGTCACTGTAAGTTGTATGAAATTTCCTAATCATACTGTTTTTTAACCAGGTCAATTGCACATTTTATTGATGAGGCATCATATTAGTTAATAGTAATTATTTCAAATGAATACTGATAATTCCATTTTTCCATAGCTAAACATCTTTTTATAACCATCAATATGCACAGCTGTTGCTTTTTTCTGACAATTTCAATACTAATGGGTCCTGTATATTAACAACTGATTTACTTCTAAGTGCTAAAATACAGCACTTAATGCACTATGCACAAATACTTGGAAAGTAATTTGTTGAAAGCTAAGTGACATCTATTCCAGAGCTTTATATGCATTTTTGCAGTGTTGTATCATATATATCTATATAGACACATACACATACATTTAAAATTTAGGCAACAGCATTTTTCTTACAAATATGAATTCTCTTATAATACTCAAGTAGAATTAAAAGTAAACTTTGCAAGTTGTGAGGTAATGTCAGGAAACTAAGTATAGCACATTATTTCTGCACTGAAAAGCTAAACTTTAGAAAAAAGATATGACCTCTATAAAGAGCAGGAACTAGTATGTTTTTATTTCTTACTCAGAATTCCTGTTAAAGTCAATAGGAATAAAAAACAGGTGAGAAGATTAGACAAAAAAGATTATTAAAATACAATGCAGACGAATGTATTACTGTGTTGTTACTACTCAGCACAAAGTAGCTGGTACTTCTTCAAGCTCTTTTGTAACATCTTAGGCTTGTCAAATTACTACAAAATAATTTTGCATTTAACTTACAAAAACATAAGCAGATATACTAACAAAGACTCTGTAATCAATTTTTGCAATGCTAGGTTATGCTCATGAATCCTGAATAGCATAAATTTGCCAAACACAGCAACAAATTCTTTTGGGTTTTTTTCTGATTATACTGGTAGTGTAATTCTGCTATGTTCCTGGTGCGCTGTTGTTTCACTGGTTTGGAGTTCTCCTTTGAAAGGCATGCCAATGTACTGGAAACTGAAATAATTCATTACAGTACGTTTGCTTTGGTACACTGTTGAAGACATACAGCAGGTAGTGCAATACTGCAGGGTGTCCTGTGTCTTACCTGAATGGTGCCACTCTACACAGTCCATGGTGAACACAGGCTGTGAAGGGGTGAGAGCTACCCCAAAGCACTGCCCAGTTACATGAGTCCACAACTAACTCAATCTACCCAACTCTGACTGACTAGATCCATTTGGTATTAGCTAGAAAAAGAAGAAGCAACAGGCAAACACTACGTAACCACTGTCAGCTTCACACTTCTGCAGCACATTTGGGGCGGGAGAGCACACAGTGACAGGGTAACAACTGCTAATTGGCCTTAGATACAGAAAAAGTCATGAGACCTCAGAGCTTCTAGCCTGTACGTGTGGGACAGTGGTGCCACGCAGTCTGTATCAGCTTGGCAGACCTCAGCATGGCAGACTGGGCAGGAGATGAAGAGCTCAAAGAGCCTGTTGACCTTAAAACTTCAAGGGCATCTGGCCTATGAGCCGGGGTAGCTTGCTTGGTACATTTTTCTTGAGAGGCCAAATGGACGTAGATCCTGAATGCCGTTTTCACTGCTTGTCTTTCTGAGAAGCACAGAATAGTTATTTGGTATCTTATTGCCTAGTGTATTAAATACTTGCTTTTATTCTGATAATTCTGATTTTATGTTGCATTATAGCAGAAATAGTCACCATTTGGAAAGAACTAAATTTGTGCAGGTCTAAGCAGATTACACATGAAAATTGTCCCACCAATATTGGTATTAACTGATGAGTCAGAATTACTCATCTATTAGTTTAATATTCTATTTAAATGAAGTCCAGTTTAGTTATACACTGCTTCTCAAGTTTCCTGCCTTTGTTGGCAAACCCAGGTAGTCCAGTTTCAAGTTGTGGAGCTAGGACCTAGGTTCAGGGCCTCTGGCATTACTACCTCACTCTTCATCTAAGCAATAGCTTCAAGCTACTGCTTTCCATTTCTTCCAGTGTCCAGCCAGAAAGCACAGACCGTTTTGTGTATGAAGAACGAATCATTTGAGGTATTCACAAGCTGTCCTCACCTCATCTGAAACCAGGAAAAACTTGATCCCGATATACACTGACTACCAAAATCTTGCCAGCACAGAATCCTTGACGTCTTCCATAGATAACTTTGTTCAGCCAGTTGACATATACAGGAGCACTATATAGTGCCACGTAATACCTATTTAGAAGCATACACTGTGCAGAGACATCATCCTCACAGGCAATTGATGATCTTGATGCCTACTGCTAGCAGATAGGATTGTCCATCTGAGAAAGGACTGGAGAATATCCTGATTGATGGCTTCTCTTCTCTAACATGTCTGTGAAGCAGCCCTTGCCTCTGCTCAGTGTGTCGTTTGGATGAAACTGCAGTCCTGAATGTCCCTCCTGATTTCTTCCTCTACAGTCTTATTTCCTCTCTCTTGCAGGACATATTTAGTGCTTGTCCCTGTCTGCATGACCATGATCTTCCTTGTTGTACCTTTTGCCTTAGTTATCATTACTCTGGATAGAACCCTGAGTTCCTGATCTTCAGACTTCTGGACAAATTCATGATCTCTGAAAAGTTTTCTTTCTCTCTAATCTTGACGGAACATAACCTAGGGTTCCTCTGGTTCCTGACTTCAGAATCTCCTTAGATTCCAGCAAATGTTTACGTTCAGCTGGGACCTAGTGAACCAGTACCTCAGCATGAGAGCAGGCCAGTGGGTCTATGCAGGAACGACTTCACGGTCCCCAACAACTTTTCTCGTGCCAGCCATCTTCAAGAAGTTATCTGTGCAACTTAAAAAAAAAAAAAAAAACCAACCTGTTGGGTTTTTTTGGTTATTGTTTGGTTGTTTGGGTTTTTTTTTTATAGACACTGTTTTTCATATAGACCCACACATTCCAAGCAGTTTAGCAGGCCTTGGACTACCTCATCTGTGCAGGTCTCCAAGAACCACATGGTGGCAGAATCAAGCCTACAAACTCTTATAAAAAGATCAATACAAGATTTCTTATTTCCATGGATTGATTGATGCCTTTAGTCCTAGTTTACATCTGCTTGACTCCTGTCTTACCTATTTAGATTATTCTGGACTGTTATTAGCTACATGACGTTGTGCATTTGTGCCTTGAACAAAAAGTACACAGTATTCTCTGAGGCCAGTATACACTGCTGTCAAAGAAATAATTGATAGTGACAGTCCAGAAAAAACAAAGTTATCTATTCTTTGTTGATATGGAAAAATGTTAACAGATACATTTTATATCATGAGACACTTCTATTCCTGGGAGCCAGGAATAGAAGGAAAAGTATTTATATTTACTTTAAAGTCATTTAAATAAGCAAATAAATAAAAGTAGAAAAAAAAATTAATATACAAAAATACCTGACAGATACACAGACAGTCCCTGTTTGAAAAGTTGGTCTTTGTATTTCTGTGTGTGTTGATCTTGTTTCAAAAGTGCTGCTCCTTTGAGTTAATACTCCTTTTTACCATGACCTCTTTGTTATGCCAATGGCAAATCACCATGAATATCAGACAAAATTTTTACATTCTGCCACAGCAAAATTAGAAATTAAAAAATGCAACACTTTGTGTGTTCTTTTTTTTGTGGTATGTTGCATCTTTTATCTTGATATAAAGTAGTTATGAAATATGTTAGGTGTGCCCCAGCATAAAACAAAACTTAAAAACCACTTATAGTAATTCTGTACATATCATCCCGTAAACAAAAACTGCCTGGGGATTTCTTCAGCTTGCACATCAAACTCATCTATACTCTCTGCACTACAGATTGGAAATTTTGCATTCAAGTAGCATTCTTGCTTACTTGAGTTATGTTGCTTAATTTCTCCTAATGTAATGACCCTTTGATTCCAGATTCCCTGTTGATGAACTTTACTTTAATGTAAGTAACCCCTGATTGGAGTATTTATTATGTGGAACCATTAAAGACAATTAACCCTTCCTTTGAGGTTCAAAAGATGTTTGGTTTTAATTCTTTTTCCAAAGATCTTTATACATGGAAAATAATATATATAATCATACATATGTGTGTGTATTTATATACACAGTGTATACAGTATGCTATATATACATGCATGTACAATATAAACTGCATGATTAGGTATTAATTGCTCATAAGTTAGTATGTAACTCTTTCCTCTTCATTCTCAACCTCATCTCCTCCAACACAAATACACCCAGAATATTGTATGGGAGACAGCATCAGTATTTTTAGAATGAAGTTACTTATACACTCATAATATAGAATCATAGAATCATTTAGGTTGGAAAAGACCCTTAAGACCATCAAGTCCAACTGTAAACACTGCCAAGTCCACCACTAAACCATGTCCCTAAGCACCACATCTACACGTCTTTTAAATACCTCCAGGGATGGGGACTCAAACACTTCCCTGGGCAGCCTGCTCCAGTGCTTGACAACCCTCTCAGTGAAGAAATTTTTCTTCATATCCCATCTAAACCTCCCCTGGCGCAACTTGAGGCTGTTTCCTCTTGTCCTATCACTTGTTACTTGGGAGAAGAGACCGACACCCACCTCGCTACAACCTCCTTTCAGGTAGCGGTAGAGAGCATTAAGGTCTCCCCTGAGCCTCCTTTTCTCCAGGCTAAACAACCCCAGTTCCCTCACCTGCTCCTCATAAGACTTGTTCTCTAGACACTTCACCAGCTTTTTTTCTCTTCTTTGGATGTGCCAGCATATATTTGTGTATACTTTACATACATACAAATAAATATGATAATATATAAACTGGTATACACTACTGATATATTTGGCCAGTAGCTCTTTTGAGGACTAGAAGAGAACACCATGATTATATGATCTGATGTCTTTAATCAACTCTATTTGATATTATGTATATAAAAATTCTAAGCTCTATGTGAGCTTTACCATTTTGAAAGGGGTGTGTCCAAAAGTAATACAAATGATGAAAAAATGTGCTCTATCCTTAGCTAAGTAATTCCATTTGTTAATTTCTATCCTTCTTAAATAACTGTATCTTATTTCTAAACAGATTTTTTTTAGCAATATGTTCCAAATATTTATTCTCAGTATAGTCACATTTTTTTCCTAAGTAAAACACAATACCTCTCTTTCGGGTATTGACAAGAGGACCAAATTGACAGGGTAGTGGGAAAGAAGCACTTAAATATCTTTAAAAATTGCTGATACTCATATTAGCTAGATTTAACTAGGAAAATTAACAGACTTACTTTAGGAGGTAGGGGCGAAAGAACTGGACTTTTTTTGAGGTGGATTTAGTATTTCTGAAGAAGAAATCACATGGCATGAGGACATGAGAAAGAGCTCACTGAGTCATGAAATCCCTATGAGTCTTATTTCTTATGAAAGACTAGTCCATGTAGGTTTCATTAAAGAAGCAGTTAAAAAGCTGTTGCAGACAGAAGAGGATTGTAGGTTTCTGAACAAGTGCAAATCCGGTCCCATTTACAGATGTGCATCTAGGCTAATTATTAGACACTTCATCAAACTTTTGCTCACATCAGTGGCAAATCTGCTTGGTTTAGAAGAAATGCAGGCCTGGCTTGTTTAGAGGGAGAACTGCTGTGGAAAACATGACAAAGTCATGGAGACCTATCAAAAGACAGACTAATATCTACTATCAATATTTATGAAGCAAACTATCAAGATGCATTTGCTAAGCAATTATTGACCTATTCACTCAGAATTTAGGATAAAGTGTTTTATAAATTGAAAGGAAAATGCTTTTGCTTTTGCTAATCTTCAGTGGAAGCCACTGAGCTTTGCCACTGACTTTCCATAGCAGCAAAACCCATCTCTCTAAGCGTCTCTGATGTCTAACATGGCAAAGATGTATATTAATAAATGAGCATTTATAAAAGCCTTCAGTTACTAGGTGCATTCATTGAAATGCTGAATTCCCTTTGACTGACAGGTATTTACCCAGAAAAAATGACCGCTTTATTAAACTTCAGAATATTTAATTAATTACTCTTACTTGCAAATGTTTCAAAATGAAGTGCAAAGTGCACTATACCATTAAAACAAGCATAAAAGCAACTGTATTGGGTTTAATGAGTTTAAAAGGCATTTTGTGAGGATGCAGGCAATCATTCATAATACCAAATCTAGAGAAAATCAACTTAATGGATTTAATGACCTGTGAATAATTTGTAAAGAAAAAAGCTTGTAAGATTTGTCATACCTAATTTTGTTTTTAAAATATGTTTTATTTTCCTATTCTGTATTGACGATGTTACAACTTATATGGGTTTTTTTCCAAGGAGGATTTCACCATTTTGTGGCTCTAATATCCCGGGGACAGAGGACTTTTAAACTTCTATATCTGAGTGCCATCATCTTGCTTCAGCTTCAGGGCTAATGCAGCTCCCAATTCTTAATGGAACAGGAACAAAATGAGCATTGGAGCCCCTGCTGAGCAAGTCAGCAAAAGTTAAAGGTATCTGAAATTTTAAGTAGCTATGAAAAGTGATTGCAAGTTAAAAGCCTGCTGTTTTCTCTTAAAATACTGCAATGATGTGTAAATTAAGCTGTATAAGAAAGGGATAACTCTTAAGAAGCAGCTTGGGTTCTCTGTACATGGACATGAATTGCTAAGCCATATTGCATAATTTTATATGGGGAAGAGAGAGAGGGAGAGAGAGACCAAAGGAGATGTCAATTATTTTATAGTGTTAACTCACTAAAGGATGGTTTTGGTTATAATTCCTTATCTGATGGAAACGTACATATCATCCTTAAATAGTACACATAAGAGTAAAACCAGTGACATACAGAGCTTCTTTCTATGCTTTCCTACAAGAAGCACACAGAGGATTGCACTAACAAACATCTGAGTCTTAAACTGGTCACTTCCATTCATTGCTTTGCAAGACCTGAAGGAATCCCAATATAAGCTGAATAAGGGTTTTGGCTTTACTAGTTGCTTATAAGGATAATCCTAAACACAAATACAGGCTGGGCAGAGAATGGATTGAGAGCAGCCCTGAGGAGAAGGACTTGGGGGTTTTGGTAGATGAGAAGCTCAACATGACCCAGCAATGTGCGCTCGCAGCCCAGGAAGCCAACTATATCCTGGGCTGCATCCAAAGAAGTGTGACCAGCAGGTCGAGGGAGGTGATTCTGCCCCTCCACTCCACTCCCATGAGACCCCACCTGGAGTACTGCATCCAGCTCTGGGGCCCCCAACATAAGAAGGACGTGGATCTGTTGGAGCGAGTCCAGAGGAGGGCCACGAAGATGATCAGAGGGCTGGAGCACCTCTCCTATAAAGACAGGCTGAGACAGTTGCGGTTGTTCAGCCTGGAGAAGAGAAGGCTCCGGGAAGACCTTGTAGCAGCCTTCCAGTACTTCAAGGGGGCCTACAAGAAGCTGGAGAGGGACTTTTTACAAGGGCATGTAGTGATAGGACAAGGGGTAATGGCTTTAAACTGAAAGAGGGTAGACTTAGATTAGACATAAGGAAGAAATTCACCACTATGAGGGTGGTGAGGCACTGGAACAGGTTTCCCAGAGAAGTTGTGGATGCCCCATCCCTGGAAGTGTTCAAGGTCAGGTTGGATGGGGCTTTGAGTAACCTGGTCTAGTGGTAAGTGTCCCTGCTCATTGCAGGGGGGTTGGAACTATATGATCTTTAAGGTCTCTTCCAACCCAAACCATTCTATGATTCTATGATTCTGATAGTCTGGAGGACTGGGATTTTCCAGCTCTGTTTGACTAACTGACAAATAAAACAACTATCTAAAACTCTTTACAAAAACTTTAATCTAGTAATATTTTTTTTTAAATTTATATAGAGGTAACTTTTTTCAGTCACAGGTTATATTGATATTGGCTCTCTATGTCACTATGTTACTGTGGTCTATGAAGATTTGATCTAAGATGTTTCAAGATTATGTAAACTGGAGCAGAAACCATTCTTCAGCAGATATTGATTTTCATTTCATCTCAATAACTAAGGTATTACATTATGTTGCTGACTAAAGCTCCCATGAAGTCAAAGTATAAAAGCTCCCAATGCTATGTTTTACAGGTTACTATGGTTTAGCTGTCTTTAAGTGCACACAGAGTTCTGACAACAATGCCATACTGCCAAACCAGACGTGTGTGATCTATACAGAGGAGGTAAAACTGAGTTACATGGAATGACACAGAAATGTGCTTGGTAAGATTTTAGTCGGTTATGTTGTGTTTAAAAGGAAAGATTTTGTTAGGGTATATTCAAGGATTCAGAAACCTAAACTGTCATGGTAGGATTTATTTCCAAGACTGTCTCTGAAGTTTTTTAAGAGAAACAAAAGGCACATAACTGTGGGAAATAAGGCTGCAGAAAACTTGTGGATAAAATCGTAATACATTGAACCCAATGGTAGAACTCTCAATAACTTCCCTATTACCAGAATTTTAACCCCTAAGTTTGACAACAAAAGGGAGGAAGGTATTAGGACTGTCTTTTCAAGTTTCCTTTGAATTCAGAATTTAAAAAGTCGCAAATGCTACTTTTTAATAGGTTAATACCTGTTGCAAGTATATCAAAAGTAAATCTCGTGATAAAATGTTTTAAAGGAACTGCTCTCATTTTTCTGTCCAAAACTTATGATAAATTTCTTTTATGCAGAAATTTTATCTTTTGCTTAGTTATCCTGTTCAGTCAAATTCAGAATAACTGCATGATTCTACACAAGCAGGTCACAGATGTGATTTATGTAGAAAAGACCTATGTTGGTCAGAATTATCCTTTTGTTCTTTTCCTATAAAAAAAACCCAACCACTTAATAATGTTAAGAGAAACACTGTGAAACAAAAAAAGGGATAAATATAAAAGAGAGACCTGATACCCAGAGGGAGAAAGTAATTTCTGTGGTATTACAGTTTTTTAAACCTGACATTTCACTTGTAATTCCTAACTGCCTACCTCATATGCAGATAAATGAATATTACTAAATCTAGATAAGTATTTGGAAGAGGAAACAGAAGGAAAGAATATGGTAAAATATAGAGGAGGTAGAGTAAAAATACTTCTCATCTCTCCCTAACAAAAAAGCACCAAAACCTAGGACTGAATAAAATGAGGAAAAAAGAATGAAAATGTGATTGAAATGACAGATAAAAAATTAGAAATAAGAAATGAGTGAATTAACATTGGAAAGAGTGGTTTAAAAAAAGTCAAGTGTTGCTTTAATAGTTTCATTGCAGAATGTGTATATATTATATATTTCTTCATTTTTGTTTCATTCTCATTAAGGGCTTGCTTTCAAGAATGTAATTTATCATCATTTTATTTTCTCCTTGTCATCACTTCTTTCTTCCTTTTTTCCTGTGTTGAATCTTTTAGAGAATTGCTATAATACTCCCCATTTTGGGAATCTGTATGCATAAAGCAATCTCTACAGCTAAGGCAGCTGCATGGGAAACTTTTCAAGAGGCTGATGCAAAGCTTTTATATTACTCAGGTGGATTTGTAATCAGATGTTCAAATTTAGAATCAATGATAGAAATTAGAACCTGGAAGGCATGACTTTAAGTCCTATCCTACAGCTTCACTTCTTTTCTGTGTCCTTAATGGCAACAGAAAAAAGTTTCATAAAAGGACATACATCAGATGCTCTCAACATGATGTATATTCAGTGCCATTAATGTAAAGCAATAATTAGTATAACTAAAGACTTGAACTAGGTAGAAGTATAAGGGTTATTAAGGATACTATATAATTGAATCTGATTACGTCCCTTTATCCAAATACCTTGACCTTAGTCTTCTTTTGGACATTCATAACTATTGTGTTTATTATCTATTTCTATTAAGTTTTAATTGAAATCTAAGAAGCAAGTTATCAAATAAATGACTAATGTTCTTTTGGTGGTTTTTTTTTTCTGTGATTTTTCTTCCTATAAACCAAGAAAAATGGCATGATGGCAGTGTAACACCTCATCATTTTTCTTTAACCAAGCTGATAGCGTTAAAATGCAATTTTGTTCACGAATAAATTTTCACATTTCATTGAACAGTTAGTTGTATTGATGAAAACAAATACAAATTGATCCCTCTCTCAAACAAGCCTGAAGAAAAGTACCAATATTTTCACAACTGTCTGTTGCCTTTAAAGGCTTTCCTTCATTGACAGTCTTGTACACTTTCTTTAATGGGTTACTATGGGTGAGAATGCCTGTGAGGTAGTCCAGCATTAGTCTGATAAGATGGTTAAAATATTGAAAAATAAAACTTTGAAAATGAGATTAGCAAAGGAAATTTTTGCAAAGAAAAAAAAGAATATTTCAAAAAATATTCAGTAATTTTTTGTTTGTTTTTAAATCTATTACAGACTCTTATCCATATTTAATAGCAGAAATATCACAGCTGTGATTAAAAGAGAAGTGTCCAGGAGACAAAATGGAAATTCAGATGCATGGGCAACCACTTCTAGAGAACCTCACTCAAACATGCATGTGTATCTGTGCTAGGTAAGAGTTAAACAACACCCTGAGCCACTCCACTAAGGAAATCATAGAATTTTAACGCCTGCCGTAATCAGGGTTTCTTGTTAATCTGCCCCTGCTTCACCTTCTTCCCATTCTCCACTGAGAATGCCAACATTTTTGTCTGGTTCTTCCGGTTCTTCCATTTTTTCAAGAATACTTGTATAAGTCTATGGTTAATGTATCATGGCCTCAGAACCACATGTTAACACAGTGATTTAATTGATTTTCAAGCAGGGACTGATTCCTGTACAGACGTTTGGTCCAGCTCTATGCTTCTCTACATTTTACTGATCCCCATCTGGTAGAACCACAGAAGGAACTGTAAAAGGTTTAGAGACGGTTCTTGGAGAACTAATGGGCAATTCACCTCTGTCAGAGAAGAGAAGAAAGGGAGAAAATAATTACAGCAAATTAAATGAATGTGAATTGAAAAGGGTCTTTGCCAGACATTGAATTGAGTAAATACAAATGAAAAAATAAAGATAAGTTTTTACCATCTCATTTTATTTTGCAGTACTTTTTTTCAGCTATGTATTTAAACATGCAACACACAAGGTATTTGAAGAAGTAGTTTAAGAAGCTCTAAAAGGAAAAAATGTCATTGAGATAGTTTGTTAAAAAGTTAGGAGATATTTAAGTCGTAAGTGTTTAGGTAAGATAAGTAAGAGGAAAAGAAATCAGATTCAGCCCAAATCTAAATGAAATCATTCAGTCTATAAATTTGTTTTCAGGTAGTTGATTATAACAATGCAAGTAGATAAGACTGATGGAATCAGTAGCTTAAATGTGTTTGCTGGTGTTTTGAATGATAATTCTGAAAAACATCAGTCTCCAAAAGAATACAAAATATTCTGTCAATTTTTACCTGTCAGGCATGTGTTGTAATACGGAACATGGGCCCTTCAACAGCTGAGAACAGTCTGTGGATCTAATCGCCATCTGGCAAAATTATGTAAGATTTTCAACATAGAAATAAATATTTAGTTCCTTGCCTCTCAAGCAGAGTATGTCTGAAAACAGAGGTGAATGACTATGAATCCAGAGATACAGGTGGTTGTAGAGGTTTCCCCTGAGAGCACTTGGAGGGTGTTGCTGCTAAATGCAAGGCAAGGGCAGAGACATGTAGAAATCTTTTGGACTGGGGCTAGTTTATTTCGTGGCAGGCATGTGTTTTCTATTAACTGGGTACAGTAACCTAATTTTTTTAAACTGACAAGATATATTTAGAGATATTCCATCTGAGTGACTGTGTCACACATTGTCCTAACTGGTAACAGGGTTACTAGTGTCAATTAACACTGAACAGCACAGCTCTCCATCCTTGGCTTTTTGTTGACAGAGAGGAAGTTCATACAGTATCAGGTGGACTCAAGCTCTCTCATGGTAATAAGAATTACTGTTCTCTGTATGTAAGATAATAGTGCCCTTGAGTTCTGGGAGGAATGAGACCTAATTAACCTCTACTCATTGTTTCTTTGTCTTATCTCAAGTAGCCATCTGTGTGACTAAAACTTGATTAGTTTCTACCTTCCTGTACAACAGTAAAGCTTAGTCTGGGTAGCACGTTACTGGACCTTCTGACATTTATGTGACTCTCACAGACAAGATTAATTTAGATGGAGTTTCTCATACATCTGTTTTCACTAAAATACCTTCTAAAGCCTGAGATGCCAACTGTTAACATGAAAAATTAAGGAGATTGTCCCTAGCTTCTGCTTACAGCTTGGCTGCTCTTACGCTGCCCATGGCAGTGGGTATGACGAGGAAATAATTGCTTAATATATTTGCCTATGTATGCAGCTTCTGGGTGATGGTGCGCATCTGGCCATGGTACTTTTCGTATTTCATTTCTACAAAGAACACAACACAGCCTTACTAGGTATGACAGAGGATAACTATGATCACTAAGAAGCATTTGTCATTTTCAGCCACATCAAGTATAAAGTGATAGCACAGTCTGGTACAGCTACAGGACAAGCAATTAACATCAATTAACGTGTAATGATACATACATTTTTGAAACTGTAATTCTTCTACAGATGTGAGCTACAGCACACTACTTTGTGAAGTGCTAAATATGACTAGCATCATGTCATGTTGCCTGTGTAGCTCACTTGGACCATGCGCTCAAAGAAGTTAAGGAATAGACAGGAAATTTCTGGCATAGTAACCAAATAAAAAGTTTCTCCTGCAGCTTCTGGCTCCCAGAAAAGTACTTTTAAAGACATAGTAACTATGCTTTTTGATTCTTAATGTATAACAGTTCCCCCAAATTAGAAACCTATTATTTTAATATATATCCCCCTATCTGTCCCTGCCAAGAGACATGCATATCAAAGATGGATGCTTATCCTGGCTGGAAATGGGTGTGTTGACTGAACATACAACACATGAAACTATTGATGACAGCTGTAGTGAAGGGCAAAAGTTATTTTGAGATTAGTGCAACTCTTTGTAAGAGTTGTTGACAGGGGCCACGGATGGAGACTGCAAGATGTAACAGAGCACAATGACTTTCCTCGGAAGACTCTCCTATGTGTGCCTTGGAGTGAAAAATGGTAGGCTCTTGTTGGTATCCTCTTGTCCAAATATTTAACTGAGATCACTGAAATGGGTTTGTGGTACTTCCACCATCAGTGATTATAACTCAAAAGGATTGCTTTCAGCATCCTGAATTTGAACCAACACTGGTCCCAAGATGCCTGGCAGCATAAAGAAGATTCTCTGCCTCCTAAAGCTGCTACGAGGTGATTGCATCTCTGAAAAATGCTCAGTCCTTTAATGGGAAAGCTGCTTCCATATGGCAGTCTGCTCACTGACATAAGCTGCTCCTCTCTGGTACTGCCTCTGTGCTTAGGAAAAAAAAGACTTTGAAAGTAAAAGCTAAGAACAAATTGGGACGTGAAGAAGGGCTTGTTAAAGGTCACAAGTAGATTACAGTTTTTTAGGAAATTTGAGAAAAGGTAACAGGCAAATATGAACAACTAGATGGTCAGAATGACACAGAAATAGAGGTTTGTAAGGATCTGAGAGTTGCATGCAAAAGGAGGATGTAACACCTGAACACTTTTGTAATATGAACCACCTGAAGGAACTGGGATCTCCTAAGGATCCCAGGGACAGCTGGTAGTAAATGGGTGGTGTGGGAGTACTGGGCACATGCTGGGTGTGGTTCTGGAACCCACACAGAAAATTTCCTTCAAAAGGAATTTAGATCAAATGCACCAAAAGCACTTTGAGACCAAAGAAACAACAGAAAACAACCAAAACTCATAAGGGGTTTCTCATCAAAACAATTACCGCTCTGAGTTAAGTTGCTAAGATACGTGTACTCTGAAAGAAATATGGGCACGGAAGGAGAGCCCGCAAAATGAATTGAAAATTTTTCTTTGAATTTAGATTTCTAAAATAATTAGCTAAATTTTGAACTTATCTAAGTGACCAGCTATTAATTTAACAGGAACTAATCCATACGTAAAAAGAAAATGAAATTAGGAAAACATCAAGTGTGGTAACTGCTGTGTGAAATGAGAGACAACAGCATGATCCAACACAAAGCTAAAAAGGCCCTGATACAACAATTCTTCTTTGAATAACTGATGCTTTCAAGGTGGGAAAGGTGATAAGCTTTTATGATTTGCATAAGAAAATCTTATTTTCAAGACAAAAATAAAGGAAAATGAAAAATACAATAGACTGTTTATTATATTCCAAGAACTATGCTCCTTCCCTTCCTCAAGACACACCACCAGCATTTTTTTGATTAACCAGCAAAAGTTTTGCGATTTCTGAAAAAAATAACTTCCATGAAAGCTAAAACTTGATTCCAAATAATCATTCTCTTTTTCTTTCTTGGAATATATGGGTGAAAATGTAATTCTTTGCTAACTAGCAAGTAAGATGTGAAACTAGTTAGCTTCCAGCCAAAGTGAATAATTAAGAAACCTTGGTGACAATTAGTTACAATTGATTGTAATGAATAATTCTCCAGCTGTATTTCTTACTAATTAAACTTCATGAACAGAATATTAATATATAGCTGAAAGAGTGTTCATGTTGCAACTATAGCAGTGGGCCTGTGTTCTCATTCATATTAAGGTAATTCATCTGGTATGCAATAGCTATTCTCAGTTTATATTGGCATACATGTGAAGTATTCAATATGGTTGTCAGAAAAGGTGAGGTACAAAAATATCATCATATGAATAGTATACATCAGTTCTGGCATGTAAAGATAAAGTTCTACTTTCCACTTAGTAATACTACCACAATCCAAATATGCTACTTTCACTCTGATTTTCTTTTACCTTTTGCAGAATTTGACGGTAGTCAGATTGTGAAGATGGATCGGGGGAGGTGGGAGGGAGAGAGATCCTATTTGTTCCTGGAGAACCATCATATTTCTTTATTCAGTAGTATCCAGATTCAGAAAAATATCTGACCATCTGTAAGAGACATACATAGTCCCTGGAGACAGAATTCCCTATTTTCGGGCTTTCTACTCTGTGATTTGGATTCATAATAGCTAACAGTTCTCTGCTGGCATATGGGGAAGCCAAGCAGTATGCATGTCTTAAATTTTTCCACCCTCTAGAGGAAAAAACACATAAAGTGGCAGTTCACCAAATGAGCTGATATGTGATCTTCAGAAACATTTACTTGGTCCCGTAAGTTGGAGGAAGGAGGCACAAACAGGCTGAAGAATGAAGGTGACCTTGCTGGCCTGCCTCCTAGTCAGCTGTTACTATTACTTCATGGGCATGGCAGTTGCAGTTCAGAACGTTGCAGTTCTGAACCAAATCTTAAATCTAGTCTTGAATTATTTTAGATTTAGGCACTCCTTCCACCTAACCCCTACTTTAGTTTCCAGAGTTTTTTATTGGAACTATTTCTGGATCTGTGTAGCTGGCTGGGTTATAATTATTGCTGCTAATCTGATCCTAATAGAGTTTATTGTGCACCTATCACCCAGGAGAATCTTATGACTGGTTGCACATAAAAAAATGAACATATTACATTTTTCACACATTGACAAGATTTTAATTACCTTTTAAGTAATGTTAATGTCCATCAAATAAATACATATTTCCTGAATGACTTTAAAGAACAGCCCCTTGGAAATGTTAAAGCCTTTGTAAAAATGTCAAGAGTACTCTATTGAATCTTAGGATAGCATCTGTTTTCAAAAAGGATGACAGGAGAGAGTCACACAGTTAATGGGTACACTCAAAGTCATGAATTTATGTGGAAAAGCAAGTCAGCGAATACACAGCTAGAATACAAAGGCTACTGATTTTATTCTGTTTATTCAAAGGAAATTATTTTATTCTGTCCCCTTCAGGGCAGGGAAGGTGGGAGGAACTGTGAAGTACAGTTATTTAGAAATCCTTTCTTAAGAAATAATGCTGTATAAGGTAAATGTGCTTAAAAAGAACAAACAGAAAACCAAGCAGAATACTTTGTTTCTCTCTGTCCCTTCAACTCAGAAGAAAGAAAAAAAGAAAATAAAAATTAAAAGACAGTTTTGTTAGACTGCAACTTCACTGATTTACCCTATTCGAACATTACTTCCATAGTACACAATAGTATTGCTATCACTTACTTCCTGCTCTCATTTATACTGGGGACAATGGTAGGTCCTATTCCTTCTAGAGCTGGCTGTCTACAGAGGTCTTGGATTTTCTTGGGAGAAGGGTTGGCAAAAAGTGTGTCTAATTCTGAAACTCCACTCTTCTTTCCCACTCTCATCATAGCTATGGAATTGTTATTGATTTGTTCTCTCTTCCTCATTCCAGAATTTATTATGTTGTCAACAAAACACAATATAACCTATATGAGTAAGAGTTAGGCTAGAAATTAATTGATCTTTTGTAATTATAAATGTGAAGAAAAGACAGATTTTCATCTAAGACATGGGACTGACAATCTCATTTCATTTCTGACTCTGGCATTATAGACATAGTAATTAGGACCACAAACATATAGATATTTAGGCACCTAACTCTGCAGATAGGCACCAAGGCTTCAATCCTCAAAGATACTTAAATCCCACCTGAAGTTCGATGTAAGCATTTAAAAATTTTTGAAGAGCTGGGTCATATTTATATAGAAATTAATGGAAATTTCTTCTAATTCGCTCCTGAAATATCTTGTATCCTAACTAGCAGCACCTTTGGCTTCCTAAAGAGTCTTAAATTCTTAAATGTTTTGACTCAGCTCCTTTCTGAAAAATGAAGGCAATGGTCCTTTGATCCATCTCTCTTCTGTCAGCCTGTTGATTAGGATATAGCTTCATACTGCACAAGTCCATAGGCTTTTTTTTTTTTTCCACTGAAATATTTCTGCTTCTTCCTAATCTAATGGGGTTTATATTAGATTAACGATAATAATTTTGAATTTTGGCATGTACAAAGTTAGACACCTGTATAGTAAAAAGATATATTATTAATAATATGAAAACATGAGAAATGCAAAATGGTACTGGAGCTGCAAAATGGTACTTGTTCAGTACTGAAATGTGCATGTGGAAGTTTGTGCCATATATGTTTGTCAATAATACTGTGGCAAATACAAAATACTTGTTACAAGGCTGTCCCGGTGCCCCCCAGCTGCCCTGCTCCTGGCTGGGGGCATGGGATGGGCCCTTGACTTTTTTTTTTTCCCCCTGCTTTTCTTGCTACAACTCAGAAAGGGATGGCAGGCAGGTAGTAGACTTGTTTCTTTCTTGGAGCACTAGGAAACAGTTGTGTGGCTGAGCAGCTACAATATAAATTTCTCCACTGCTCACTTTTTTGGATCTCACAAGCACTTCCATCCATATTCTCTCTTACGCATAAAGTGGATTTACTAGGCAAGGACACTACTCCTTGATTCCTGATGTCTGCAGCAATCACATCTGTAATAAACAGTTAACTGAAAGTAGCTAGGCATTTTCATCACTTATTTCTCTAAATCTCTGTTATAAGCTTTAGTACCCATGGTAATATGTAGTAAGATTTCCAGCTATCTGTGTTCTCTATTTTAACTTCCTGCAGAAAAACCTCCATCAATATGCTCCACTGCTTGCATTTTTTCATTTATTCATTTTGCAGTGTTTTTTAGTTCAGATCTTCCTATGTTCTTACAGTATGCAGAGCAATTATTAATCTTGGTAGGAACTCCTAGTCTACTGTAATTGTCATAATAGATACTAATTTCATACTTCCTTCATACTGCATTGCACTTGCTGGGGGGGGCTGGGACTTTTTAAAAGTTGCTTCAGTTAGGGGGGAAAAAAATACCATCAGTGGACAGAGCTGAAGCCCCAGTCCCATAATAGTCACTGTGGAATACCAATAATAAAATTTCAAATTAACAATGAGCTTGCATTAAAGTTTGCACACTTCATTCCCAAGAAGGTAGACTGGTTACAAGTCTGGTTAAACACGCATGGTTCATTTTCCTTCTCTTACTTAACAGACACTAAACAGAAACCTACATGAAAGGACTACAGACAACTGAGAAGAAAGTGAACAAGTGTCCTTAAACTGTATTCTTCTCAAATCTGTTTAGGACTGCAGTACAAATCTGAATGCACTCAGTGCACCTGAGTTTACTAAATGGTAACTGAGAAACAAGAACTCCACATGCTGCCACAGTAGCACACTACTTTCCTTCTTTGAATCATATCAATGAAAAATACATGCTTTCCGTTTCTTCCTAGTCAATTGATTACAGGTTTCATGACCAGAGTGGTGGTAGTCTTTGCATGGAGCTGAGAATGGGTCAAATTAATATTTTTAAATGTAAAAAAATCAATGCTGATTTAGTCAATTATGCTAGAATTTCTGCAAAGCTTCACCTGCAAAGAAACAACCAAGTTTTAAATTAATTTGTGTGTGATCGAATTGTTTTGAACACAGAGGAATGTGCAGACACAAAAAAAGGACAAAGTTATTAGATGACAGCACAATATCTAGACCAATGAAAATCTGAAGGTATTAAAAAGGTTTCTCACATAGCCTCATTTCTGTCACAATAGTCACTCTTAAGAAAGAGAACTACTTATGTGACAAAATGGAGGAACTGTATTGGACAAAAATTCACTGCTTTTTTGATGGGCTGTATGTTGATTAATTATTACAAGATTAAAAAATTGAAGTGATCTTGTTCTTCAGTAATATGGTTAAGAATGGCCTTTATACAATACGTCAAATCCAAAAAAAAGATACACTATCTGACAAAAATACATCTGAGAGTTCCCTAAAGCTATTGATGTAAACAGAATATCAGAGGCAATACTATTGTTGCTTAGTTGTGCCAATAATTTGCACTCCAGTTTACTGATATTGGTATGAAATGACATCTTGTTTTTCTGATAGTACTTTAATATAATTCAACCGAATGTTGTAGAGAGCTAAATTTTCTTTATGCATTTTACCACTAATCACGACAAGAGTGATTTATGAATCCCAAAATAAATTAAAAAACAAAAAACTACAAAATTGTGTGTGTATTTCAGGGGACTCTGAAAAATACTTAAAATCTTTCTTCTTGAGAGTACACTTAAAGGCAGACTCCCATCTATAAGCTGAGTTTTAGTTGGTGTCAACATGCTTTCATTGCTGAGACATTCAATATGCATTTGGTGCTTAGGTTACTTATCAGGGTATTCATATCAGTACTTCTAAAGCAGTATCACCACTACCATATCAGCTGGCTGATATGAAGACCTCGTGCAGCTCATGTCTGATACTGCAGGAGCATGGGCTTCACAGGAAACTTGGGAAATTTAGAATCATAGAATCACAGAATCATAGAATCATTAAGGTTGGAAAAGACCTCTAAGATCATCGAGTCCAACTGTCAACCCAACACCACCATGCCCACTAAACCATGTCCCTAAGTGCCTCATCTACACGTCTTTTAAATACCTCCAGGGATGGTGACTCCACCACTTCCCTGGGCAGCCTGTTCCAATGTTTCACCACTCTTTCAGTAAAGAAATTTTTCCTCATGTCCAATCTAAAGCTCCCCTGGTGCAACTTGAGGCCATTAAATAAGCATTTAGAATGCTTATTTGGAAAAGGAACTTAATGTCTAGGTTAAGTATGGTAGGTATAGTGCCTGGTGGTTTTACTATACTATCTTCTTATACCTGAAAGTGAAAGCTTCCTCTTCACTTTCCAGGTATGACTCCAATTAACTAACTATGATAGTAGGTTCATACACATATCCAGATATAGACTTGGAGCCTTAAATAATTTTTACTTCCCTTTTTATATTCTCCTTTAAGCTGTCATCACTATTACTCTAAAACTTTTCAAGTGATATGGTACATATATTTTCACAGCATTGAGAGGTTCTGTTTTAGAAATAAATGCATTTGGGAAAATTAACCTCAAACCCTTCACACTCTATCAGTAGTCAGTCAAGAGAAATATTATGCCAGGTGTTTTATCGCTGCTTTCTTTTTTTATTTTCCTAGTGTCGGACAAAAGACATGGGTCAGTAGTTTCAGGAAAAATGCGGCATCCTGTGTTCCACAAATTATATCATAAAACTTGTGTCAAAATGGAACATGGGGTCAGAGTGTCCTGCCCTCTTAGTGACTGTAAATTTACTAATGCCATGGAAGAGAAAGGGAAAAGGAAACTACTTGGAGCAGATGTTGCCAGAACTAAGCTCTGCTGTGGGGAAGGCTTAGGAGAACAGGCTTAAAACCAGGGCCCCTGCAGGGGTCTGTGGTAAGGCCTGAGGACGATTGAGAGGTGGGGAGAGAGGGAGACTTGAGACTGCAACTGGCAGTCTCACCCCAAAAAAGTAGAGTTGGAAAGCAAAAGCAAATAGGAAATTAGAATATATGGAGGATTAAAATTAGATGAGAGAATTCAGGAGGAAAGGAGCGCCAGTTTTGACAAGAAATGGATGTGGAAAGAGGACTGAGTTTGCCCTCCCAAAACACTAAGGAAGCACTGAAGCTTGTGTAAAGACTTGAGGTAGGAAGGCTGAAGCCCAGGGGCATGGAGGACAGAAGCCGGGGAGGGGAGGTTTAAGGGTAAACTGGATGTAACAAAAGAGTTTCTTTCTTCTGAGAAGCAAATGGTTCTGGAACAGAAAGCCAGGGGTGGGAGACAGAGTCTGCAGAGACAGAAAGAGAGGCAGCTGCTGGGACCGGGCCTCCTCTCCCCCATCTGTCCTGCGGGCCAGGCAGCAGTCCCTGGGGAAGACAGTCCTGCGGCTGGTGGGCGCAGCTGGCTCCAGGAAGCTGCGAGGGGGCGGGTGGGGATAGGCCTCCCCTGGGGCTGCCGCACGATGGCTGCTGCCAGCTCCTGCCTTGCTCTTGGGCCCAGCCATGCCGCAGCCCTCGAATGCAGCAAGTACAGTTCTTTGAGCCAAATAAAACCAGAAAAAATATTCAAATGGTGATACTGACACACAATGTCATTGCTTGCTAACCTTCCAGTACCATTTGATTCTTCCAGCTCCTCTCCATTTTCCTCCTTTCTCCTCTCCTCTACCCCAAGAATTGGGCGATTAGGTTGTGTGTTAAGCATGAACCAACAATGTTGTTTCTTTGCAATTCTTATTCTTTATTTTAAAATAATCATACTAATATTATGCTTGTGGGAGAGAGAATTGGGAAGTTGGAATGAAAAGAAATGAATGTTGGGGCCTGGGGAGAGCAGAATGGGTGAAATCTGAAGTGGGAGACCTGGCCCAAATGAACAACTGGTAGCTAAGGAGATCACGTTAGTATCCTTACTTGCCTGTTTGTGCAGAGTCAGGAGCTGATTTATAGCAAAACAATAGAAATATTATGGGATTAATTTTTTTCCCTATGATATCTCTGCCATCCCTCTGCAGACAACAATATTTTTAAGAGGCTTGAAAAGTATAGACTGTTGCTATTTCTAGTTAACTTGCATGGTTACTGTTTAGAAGCTGTGCCAGCCTTGTCTTTGGCTGTTTTCTTGACTTTGTTTCTGTTCCTGAAACCAAAGAAGGGCAACGAAGCTGGTGAAGGGTCTAGAGCACAAGTCTTATGAAGAGCAGCTGAGGGAACTGGGGTTGTTTAGCCCAGAGAAAAGGGGGCTCAAGTGAGACCTTATCGCTCTCTACAACTGCCTGAAAGGAGGTTGTAGCGAGGTGGGTGTCGGTCTCTTCTCCCAAGTAACAAATGATAGGACAAGAGGAAACAGCCTCAATTTGTGCCAGGGCAGGTTTAGATTGGGTGTTAGGAAAAATTTCTTCACTGAGAGGGTTGTCAAACACTGGAGCAGGCTGCCCAGGGAAGTGTTTGAGTCACCATCCCTGGAGGTGTTTAAAAGACATGTAGATATGGTGCTTAGGGACATGGTTTAGTGGTGGACTTGGCAGTGCTAGGTTAACAGTTGGACTCGATGATCTTATAGGTCTTTTCCAACCTAAACAATTCTATGATTCTATACTGAATTGGCCAGAAGTTGGCAATATATGCTACTGCTCAGTTTTGCTTAGGAAACTTTATGACTTGATTTCCATTTAAAAATTTGAATCCCCAGTTAGAAAGTAGGTGCTGCCTCTTCACAGTTGTTCCTGAGACAGACAGCTATGAAAAAAACCACGAATATCCTTTAATAACAAATTATTAGATTCCACAGAAATAAAGAGTTAATCACTAAAGAACTCAACTAAGAGCTCAAAATGACACTGTAGCTTGACCACGGAACAGTTATAAAATTTGTGGTCAAATGATTCAGATTCAGCAAGGATACAAGAATATTTAAAAATTAAAAGATTAATTTCCCACAGTTTCATATAAGCTAGAAAACATTTTACATGCCTACAAATTGTAAGGAGTAATTAGCAAAGTTTGCCATGAATCATGTTCTCAGGTACGTTAATATTTTGATTAACTCAGGACATGACTCATAGCTAGATGCAGTAGTTCATGTATAGGAAAATGAAAAATCAGTGAGTTATAATTAGCCAATACTCAAGAGAGTTAGGAATTCTGCAGAAGTTCTAAGACTATCAGAATAGATACTTTTCAGGGTCCTCAACCTCTCTGTGGTTCAGCTATTTAGCTACACAACAAAATTAGGGAGAAATCTAGACTAACACATGAGGAAACATATCTGGAACCTGTATTTTACGGAAAACATATAATGGGACATGAAGTAAGGATTTAATAGTCATAACAGCAAGGCATAGTATATTCTCCAGACTTCCCTTATTGCTAGCTTAGCCAGTAAATACAGCTGCAATAGCTGCATTTTAATTAAAGTAACTGAAAATTAGAAAAATCAATTTATTTTTTTTTCCTCTGGTATATAAATGTACAGACCTGATCTACCTAACATAGCCAAATTACAACTAGAACTACTTGTCTCAAGTAGTCTTCAGTAGGACTTGCAATTATCTTGCAAAGCTGTGAAATATTACAGAGCTAGTCTATGATAGTTCAGCTACAATGTTGCTACGACTTTTCATTGCATGTATCCTCTAAAAGTTTGGAAAACAGTAAACTAGTATGTGAATAATGTGAAATGATCTTAAGTTAAACATCATGACTGTATAGGGCTGGACTCCTGATTTTAAATACTAGGAGCTGTTAGCATTACACAGTGAATTTCCTAGTACAGAAAAGGTCAAAAAGCCTATTTTCAAACTGGTGTCAAAAGTTTTTGTAGAACCCTTCACATTTTCTACACTCCTGAACACATGTGCAGACCTTGGTGTTTTTCAGAAGTCTCTGCTTTAATTTAAGGGTTTTTCTTTTTCTGGTCTAGAGTTCAGTAAGTTTGGCTTTCTCAGGCAATTTTCAGGTGCTTTCATCTTTTATGTTACCAAGAGATTGAAGCTTGCAGAAGGTAAATTGAGAGTCCTTTCTGAGTACTGTCCTCAGCAGGCACCCCACCTGACTTTCTCAAACTTCCCTGTGTCCTTCTTTTCAGCTTTTTATTCTTCGCCTCTTTAGGAGGGACAAAGACCCTAGAAACTTTTAACATTCAAGTATTATTTGACAATTATTTCAGTCTAGAATATCTAAAAGTAAGGCAAGGAAGATTGAGGAGAACCACAAATGAACAGTAATCCCTATGGGATATACACTTTATATACAAACACCACTTAAAATAATTTTGTGTGTGTTTCAAGATTAGGAAAAAATATCATGAAAAAAATTACTACTCACAACATGACTGAAGCAATTTGCCCTATGGTATTAAATATTACCTCATGGTAAAACAATACATCAACAAACAGCCAATTTAATTGAACTCAGATGTACAAAGGGATGGCACAATATAATTTTTTTTCAATAACCAATGAATTATTCACTTTCTTGAAATGTTTTGGTCCTGGTAAATCTTTTTGAATCTTCCACACTGAATTTACAGCTAAAATACTGAAGCTGGTCTTTCTCCAGAAGCATGTTAACTGTAACTATATTTTTAATTTAAATTTATTTATTATTTGCATTAACATCCTAATTATGGGACAAGCTGAATGAATTCTCCTGGTAGCAAAAATGTCTTGAAAACTAACTGAAAAAAAAAAAAACCTGTAATACAATTTTACCTCCATTGCTTCAAATTTAAAACCAAAATAGCTATCCAATGTTCTGAACCACAGTCAAATTGCTTTTGGCATTTCAGCATGTCCAGAGGCAAATTTCTACATGGCCTCACTCAACTTTTACTCAGCTCAAACTTCAAGAATATTCCTAACTATCACAACTGAAAAAATATACATTTTTAATTGAATATTCTCCAGTGTTTGAACGACATAAATGTTAGACTATGGTGTTTCTATTGTGATATATTTATTAACATCCTGGGTGTGCATGCATGACTCTTTGGAAAGACTTCAATAAACTGTTCAGGTTATTTTGCATGCCCATAAATTTGCATCAAACCACATAGTATTAGATGTGATTAAAGCTGCAATATCCAACATTTGAATAAGCATCTAAAGTTTCTTAGAAGTATATGTATGCACGTGTGTGTACATATGCAAACATATGCACACATACATCTGTGTATCTTTCTGTCTATATGTATAGTACAGGTACTATCTCTTCTTTAACCACTTCCTTCCTGTCTAAGTGATAGCTTCAAGGGAAAAAACAAAACAAAACAAAGAAACTCACAAACTAGAATACATATTTTAGACAAGATTAAGACTAAAAAGTATACTTTTTCATATAATACTTTAAATCACTGGGAAAATTAGGATTCCATCTGTCTCATTAAGGAAAGACAACATGGCAGCTCCTCAGTTATACAGCTGAGATGAAATTAATGGACATATGCTAATATAAACCTGAAAATCTGGCCTGATACCTGTATAATAGCTTTAACAGTCTGTAAGACATCAGACACAAAAATACCACTAGTCTATCATCGAAGATTATAGACATACAGCCAGTCATAGATATAGATGACAAGAGCATAAAATATGAATTTAAATGGTAAACCACACCTTTATTTAACCTATACAAATATTCTGAGAGAACTAAAAATATAGATATCTCAGTAAATGAGAAAGATCTTGAGGGCCCACTACTTTGGGTGGTGACCTGGGAAAGAACGGGTTTAATTCCCAAGCTGACTTTCTGCATAACCTTGAACAACTTATTTTTGTCTCTCTGATCTCTATGAGCAGGAGTGCTTTGCATTCACTAAGCCCAGAAACATCAGCTGACTCTGTAATGGCAGGAGGCCTTCTTATTTTCTTGCTCTTGGTTGAGTATACTGCACAACTACTCTAATCAGAGATTTCTGATCTAAGCATCTGAGAAAGGGGAGGAAAAAACCCACAAAAGAAGCAAAATAAAAACATAACATGATGCAGAAGATAAAATCATAGAATAATTTAGGTTAGAAAGGATCTCTAGAGATCATCTGTTTCATCCACAACCCCCAAACAAGGCCATTTTGAGTATAGTTGTCATTTCAACATTAGATCAAATTACTTAGGGCCTTGTACAGTTGAGTTTTGAGTAACTCCAAGGGTGGAGTTCCCAGTGTCTCTCTGGGCACCTATTCAAGTGGTTGACGATCCTCACTGTGAAGAATTTTTTCCTTCTATTTAATCAGAATTTCCCTTGCTGCAACATGGGTCCAATGTCACTTGTCCTATCACTGTGGACCTCCAGAAGAGTCTGGCTCCATCTTACTACAACTCCTCACCAGGTAATTGAGGACAGCTATCTCATCCCCCCTTAGCCTTCTGCAGGCTGAACAAGCCCACCTCCATCAGGTTTTCCTTCTATGTCATGTGATCCAGCCCCATAACTATTTTAGTGGCTTTCCACTAGACAGTACTCTAGATGTAGTCCTGTAAGTGTCATGTAGAGGAGAATAATAATTTCTCTCATTCTGCCAGCTCTTTTTCTGCTGATGTATACCAGTATCCTGTTTGCCTTCATCACTGCAAGAGTGTACTGCTAATTCACACTTAATGCATTGTCTCAAGGTCTACAGCCTTTTACTGCAAAGCATCTCCCTGGCCAGCAAGTCCCCATCCTGAATTGTCATGGCACAGGGTTATTCTTCCAAGTGATGGACTTTGTGTTTGTGTTTGTAGCACTTCATAAGGCTCCTGAGGAGCCCAGCTCCAAGCTGTCAAAGTTTCTCTGAATGGTAGATCTACCCTCCAGTGTATTCCACTTCCTCAATTTTAGTGTCAGTTTTTGAGGGTTCATTCTGTCTCATTGTCCAGGTCATTAATGGAGATACTAAACAGTATTGGCACCAGTATGAACCATTAAGGGGTGCTACAAGTAACGAGCTGCCAACTGGACTTTGAACAATTTACCACTAGTCTTACAGCCCAGTGGTCCAGTCTATTTTCTGCCTAGAATTTTTAAAGCCTTGCTTAGTTCAAGGTAAATGACATCCATTGCTATCCTCTCATGCACAGAACTAGTCGTTTCACCACAGAAGATAGTCATGTTTGTTAGGCCCGATATGTCCTTGGTGATTATGTGTTGGCTATTTCCAATCACCTTCTTGTCTGCCATTTATCTAGTTGTTTCCAGGAGCATTTGGTCCATAACCTTCCTGCAAACTGAGGTTAGGCTGGCTGCGGTTTGCCGGTTCGTCATTCTTGCCATTTGAAGATGGACACATTTATCTTTTCTAGTCATTGGGGAATTCCCCCAGTCACCAGGACTTACCAGAGATAATAGAAATTGGCATTGCAATAAAATCAGCCAGCTCTCTCCACATCCTTGTACACATCCAAGCCAGTCCTGTGAACTTGTGTCTCTGAATTGCTTAAATGGTTCTTACCTTGACCATCCTCTATCATGGGTAGTACTTCACTCACCCAGATTCTCGCACTAGCCACACACCATAATAGCTTGAGAGCAGACCCTGCCACTAAAGAGCAAGGCAAAGGAAGTGCTGAGTACTTTCAGACTTTTCCATGTCCTTTGTCACTGGGTTGTTGTCCTGTTCTGCAATAAACACCTCCTTGTCCTTCCTTTTGCTGCTTCCACCTGTAGAAGACTTTCTTGTTGCTTTTTCCCATCTGTAGGCCAGTAAATATGACTTTAGTCATAGGCTTTCTGTTGACCTGATAGTACAGGGTCTCAGGACTTGTGTGGACCTGTCTTAGCTTCTGCTGATTTTAGGCTGTTTTATCTGTGCTGGCAACTGCCCATCTGTCAGCTGACTCACCTAGCTTATTTTAGCTTAGCTCTGTGAATACTGTAAGTGTCTGTCATGGTTTAACCTCAGCCGGCAACTGAGCACCACACAGCCGCTCTCTCATTCTCACCCCCCTGGTGGGATAGGGGAGAAAAACGCAAGAGTAAAAGTGAGAAAACTCATGGGTTGAGATAAAAACAGTTTAATAATTGAAGTAAAATATTATTATTAATAATAATAATAATAATAAAAAGAATATACAAAGCAAGTGATACACAATGCACTTGCTCACCACCTGCCGACCAATGCCCAGCCAGTCCCCGAGCAGCGGACCCCCCGGCCAGTTTTCCCCCAGTTTATGTACTGAGCATGATGTCACACGGTATGGAATATCCCTTGGGCCAGTTTGGGTCAGCTGTCCTGGCTGTGCCCCCTCCCAGCTTCTTGTGCACCTCCAGCCTTCTCAGTCGGTAGAGCATGGGAAGCTGAAAAGTCCTTGAGTAGCGTAGGCACTACTTAGCAACAACTAAAATATCGGTGTGTTATCAACATTATTCTCATCCTAAATCCAAACCACAGCACTGTACCAGCTACAAGGAAGAAAATTAACTCTATCCCAGCTGAAACCAGGACAGGGTCTGACAAACCCCTGTAGTCACTAAGTAATGAGAAAAGGCCCTTTTTATGAATTAAGCTAGAGGAGTCTATTGTGTAAGTTTAACTAACACCCAAGAGGTGAAGACAGTCATGCTTTAGCTGAGAACCAGTGAAGAAAGAGCATTATACCCTCGTAAATGTGAGTTTTGCCATTACTAGCAGAAGGACACAGATATGGGACTGCCCATTTCAGATTCCAGGGTGTGGCTGGGCTGTTCTTGGCCTGAGCAAGGCTGAGCCGGGTTTACCAGGTGCCCCATGGCCAAGTGTTTATTGCCCAGCCTGTCTGAATTTCATCCCTGTAAGTGCCAGCGGGGAAAGGGGCTGACAGCCCCAGGCAGTCCCTGTGGGACAAACAGCTCCCGGGAGATACTGGGGAGCTGTGGGCAGCTTTAACCCCTTCCTGGGAGCAGGGAAAAGGGAGCAGGATGGGGTAAGGAAACATAAAAGTAGCCTCAGGCAGACCTCGAGACTGATGAGGAAGAGGCACCTGCCATGAGCCTCATACTCTGGTAAATACCTCAAGCTGCTGACAATTTTCTCACTCAGCCTTCTTGAGGAAGGCTTAAACTGTCAATGTTGGGAATCAGAGAGATACTGGAAGGGTGAGCATAACATCAGAGGAAAGGAATAGACAGTAAGAAATCACTGTAGAAAATTTTATCTGTATTAAGGCTTCTCAATAATTAGATCATTTGGATTATAGCACTTTGTATCATTGTAAATAAACTAATAGTAACTATTTGTTTTATTATTTAGACTCTCAAATTTGACTACCAGTAAATTCTTAGCTCCACACATAAGATGGTCTCCTTTTACCCATAACAAGAATTGGAAGGTAATACGTCTGCCACCACTTGCAACTTCTAACACAGTCTCTCCACACACACACACACACACACACACACAATGTTTCTGTAATACTCCTAGACTCTAGCCTGTCCACACTTCCTCTTTTGGTACATTTCTTTTCTGTGCTTCAGTTCGATTGAGAGTTTCGTCTTCAGTGACACTGTCTACCTGCTACTGTCATATTCTCCTGCACTTTGGAATGGATTATTATTATCTGCAAAGGCTGTCCTTCATGACCAGAAAGCTTTCCCTGTCCCTTTGCCCTGTCCTGGTTCCTGCCTACCAGTTCCCTGAACAAGCTGAAGCCCACTCTGCTGAAATCCAGGGTCATTATTTTGTTGACTGTCCTCAGACAAGAGACTGCCATAAGACTGCCCCAATTTGAAAATTAGGAAAATCATACTTACCTTCAGTGGAGGGTTATGAGTGTTAATGGATGATCCACTCATCGAGCAACATATACGTACCCCAATACCATCTAATATATGAAGAAAGCCTGTTACATGTTTCTAATGATTCTTCTCCTATATAAGATATAAACTTGTCATTATGAATTGAGTTTTGAACAAGGGAAAGTTAGTAGATACTAAAGGAATCATCACGCACCATGGAAATGGGAGGCAGAATGCTATGTCACAAGTTTTATCAGAGCAAACATACAGCTGTAACCATGTGAATACTGCTAATATAGATGATACGCATGAAATATTATGTTTAAATATTTTATTATTATATTACTATTACAGGGCTTTTAAAGGTCACTTTGGTAAAGGCTTCTTGTCTCCTAGCAGCTGGTTCTTCTTTTCTTCAGTAGCTTTCCACTTATTTGGGGAACACTGGTAATATTAAGAAGTCTCTATTATGTGGAATGTGATCTGCAAGTGAATGTATGTGCATTTTCTCCATCAAATTTTTGGGAATGTGAATAGTGTTAGTGCAGTCTAGAAATAATGGCAATGATAAAATTACATAGCAATATGTGTTAAATACATTGTAGATAAAGGTTTTTATTATAAGAACTGCTTTAAATATTTAAAACTCTTTTGGAGTTTGATGTATGTCACTGCATTGCAAGTTTTCTTGAAGCTCTGCTTTCCTTTATCAGATGGATACATCTTTCTGCCAACCTTCTGATCTATTTTTAAAGTAGTGAATATGGTTGTTTCTAGTGACAGACATACAATTATATAAGATGTTTATCCATAGGGTTCTAAACATACTCTGTTATCCATGAAGGAGTGCATGTCCTCTTGCTGTAATCCTGCAGAAAGATTACAGAGAGGTGAGGAAAAGTAATCACATTTGACTTCTAGAGAGTCTAAATGATTCTTTTAGTCCAAAGAGGCAGATCAGAGAGAAAGAAGAAGTGACAATAGCATTATGTATACTGTAGAGTAAGAATGAAATTATCATAGGTTGTGTCTAGATCTTCATTCTGATCTCTTTTCTATCCCATGCATGGATTTTTACTTTGTGTGAACAGACCGAAGCAGGAGGGTATGATGGTGTGACTTGAACTGACCCCAATGTACTGTTGAAATACCCTTCAGGCACATGGCCAGAATCAGAAACTCTTCATTTAATGAAATTGATTTTGTCGTAATGTCATGAAACTTCTTATGTTAAGACAGCTTCTTCTAGGTATGTGATGTCTCTGCAACCTTTGATTCAATGTTGTGACAACCACAGCTTTGAGGTGAATCTGCCCAAAACATCTTCTTATACTGAGCCACTTTAAGAAGACTAAAGAGCTTTTAACTTCAAAGGAAACAAGTTCTCTTAGAATATAGGCTATAATATTTAGCTATTTATAGGGATGAAACTCAAAAAGAAATTTCAAAACTGGGTCAGTTCGTCCTGACTAGATCAGAAAAGAAATTAAAGAGAGGTTTATACAAGGTTCTCGTCCTGTGCGTTGTGTCCTTGTGGAAAAGTCCTGGTTTCCAACCTTGGTTTCACTCATATCAGTGCCTCTGAAAGCTGTTGCAAACCCTTTTCCATTTTCTCTGGTTCATGAGAAACTTTTTTTTCTGTAGCCCCTGAGACTTTGTTGTGGATCTCCTTCCCTGTTCGTTTCAAAAGTTTCTCCATCCTCAGATGAGCTAAAAGCGCCAAGCTCCCTCTTGCAAATCCTCTTTACCTGCCACATCCTTCATTCTCTACAAAATGTTATTTTCTTTGAGCAGGATCAAATGATTTCAAAAGGCAGGAGAACTCTCCCTCTCTCTCCTGCATGTTTCACTTAATCCCATCAGTCTGTTGGTAGAAAAACTACCATGCAGACTGAGAAAACACAAATAGAACCGACACTGATTGCGACGATGGCCATCTCTGAGTGAGGAAGGGAGAGGAGTGGAACAAATTGCTACAAGAAGCAATGTTAGCATCTTTGTGAGCAACTAGCTAATATCGACCAGTGTACTCTGTCCATGACTGCACACCTGGCAGGTAATGCAACTGTTGACTAGCAAATGGTTTGGCAGAGTAGAGGCTTGTGTAGTAATAGATTTTAGTGTAGCTGTAGATAATAATAATTTGTTGAATTGTTTTTTTGTATTTCTGCTGATTCAGTGGGAGATCAATAGAGACCCACTGATGATGAAAGTAGGCAGGAAAATAGGCTTATATTTCTGTACCTGAGCTGATTCATTTTTAAATACTTCCAGGTGGGAAGAGCAGAATGGAGACTGCTAAATGCATATAATATTTCTCATGTAATACATCACTGTTCCTCTTTTTCATTTCCTACAGTAGTTTTCTTTTGAAAAGGCTGTGCTAGGTGTTCAGTAACATCTAAGGGACATTTGGCATCTTTTTTCCTTTTTTCTTTTTTTCTTTTGTTATTTGAAAGTTGCATATGGGAACTAAAGACACTGTTTTTTGACATTTCTCATGAAATGAAAGAATGGGTTGTTGCAGAAGAAGATTGGTGAATATAAACAAAGTGAATTTGTAGTAGGAAATCAATTATCCATTCATTTCATACTGGAGAGGCAATGTTATTCTTTAAGTGTACATTTTTAACAGTAAACACATTTTAAAAAATTAAATACTTGACACTTTTTTTTTATTGAGAGCTACTTTTATAGGTGTAATGGAAGCAAAATTAAGAATTTTACCATATTCATTGCTGCTGATGTTGTTTAACATATAGTTATCACAGAGGTAATTATTATGTTTGTTATATTATAATTTAGAACTCCCATGTTATCTATGTGGAATGTTATCTATATATATGCACTGTGAAACTGTCTTGTAATAGGCAACTGTGTATTTATGAAAAATGCAAATTAGCCATTAGTCATTTTTTTCACGTTGCCTAACTCTAGAGTCAGGCAGTAGGTGTTCTTTAAGGAAGAAAAATAAATAAATGTGTCACGTACAACTGAATATAGGAAACATTATGTACTGTTTTTATGTCAAGACTGTGCAACATGAATTCACAGTGACAAATACTTTCTTATATAAAAAGTCCTAGTGACTTTAGCATGAGCAGTCATGTGAGTAAATGACCATGAACATGAAAGAGGGTTACATAGGGTACACTTCTGTGATTATATTCCTTAGCTTGAAAAAGAACAATCAGCTTTCACGAACAACTAGTTCCTTGACAGTGATACAAAAGACATATTCAGATCCATCAGTATCCAGAAGGGACAGTATCTTAATCCATGTGTTATATAAGTTGTAGGAAGCCTCTAATAGTTTTAACAAGGCAATGAGCCTCCTATGGATAAGGCATATAGGGAGTCTAGAATTGACATCATATCCGTAGGTATATAGACACACTTCTTACATTTCAATACCTAACAGTAGATGCAATATGGTTAATGGCATGGCACAAAGTAGAGAAAGAATAATTCATCATAAAACTGGACCGCAGCATGTGATCAGTTTCATATTTCAGTGTTTTGATTACATTGTAATTCACAATGATAAAGGTGAAAAATAAATCTAGATTTGTGTAAAAGGTAAATTTTGGTTTAAAATGAGGGCAATCAACCGGTAGTCTTACAGGTGAGAGATGCCTACATAAACTTATTGAAAAAGAAACTGGAGTAAATTGTATATACCAGTAATGAGAAAAATATTTCTTCTGTACATGCAATCTTAAATGAAGAAAACGTTGTATATAAAACATACTATAGAAAAGAACTAAAAGAAAATAAACTTTCTTCAGTTTGGGAGGTCTTTTATCAAAGTCACTAACTACAAAGGTCACTAATAAAATGACTGCAATACACCTTGTTTGACAGATTTAATTGAGATTGTTGTCAGATACAATGCAAAGAAACTATGCACTTTGGTTTCTTCTTTCTCTCCTGAGAGAGATTCAAGAAGGCTTATTTCATCTAGCATACTTCTATATTTGCACTCGGTCTATCAGTCATGATGTCCGTGACTATGTTGTGCAATATTTTTCATTCTTCCCTTGATCCAGTCTTTAGAATTGTACTTCTTTGTCTCTATAACAGCACCTGGAGACAGAGAAAGGAGGATATATCATTATTCTTTTGAATTTAGTTTCAAATAAACATTCTGAAATAATAGTAAGGTCTAGAAACAGTGAAACTGTAATGACATAAGATTCCAAATCTAACAAGACAATTTACAATACATAGGGGATTTCTGTACTGTTCAGTAAAATTCTGGAAGGGGTTGAGCATCCTTAACATTCATTAAAGTAACTAGGATGTTTGAAGTATTCTCACTATTTTTCAGGAAATTATCATTGCAACACCAAATTATTAGTGCTGTTAATAATGCACTAATTATTGTTTGCAAAGTGCTTTGGAGTTCCCGATGAAGGTCATTATGAGAAGATAAGCGTTATAATGAAGACAGCGTGGAAAATATTTTCTTCAAAAATAAAAATTCTAGCTGGAGTTGTCCCAGTTTCATTCCTCAGAGTATTTTCCAAATGTAATGAAAAGGAAACTTACGAGATTTGTTATAGCATTTTATCTTATTAATTTTTTCCATCTTGATTTTTGTTAAGCATTTATATCACTAGATTCTATTTTGTGTGGGTTGCTATGAAAACATCAAAGAAATTGCAATTCAAAAGAGAAATTTCTAGATAAATTGTGAGGAACAGTACATGTCTAAGGTTTTATCCATAGTTTTAGAGAGAAAATTTTCCTTCAGATATTGCAGTGCAAGATAATAACCATCACATCCTAATCAGAGGCAATCTCAGTCTGGAATGTGATCTTTAGAAAAAAATATCATCAGGACATATTTGAAAAACATTTGTATAGGTTGTATATATGTCATAAAGGAAAAGGATAAAAGAAGAATGTAATGAAAGTGAGGAAAATCAGCAATATATACACCTGGTTGTTTCCCACCTCATCCCCTCTCTTATGGTACACACTAATATGATGGTAGAACCCTGTTTCATTTAATGTTTAAACACTCCTTGTGTTTTAAATAAGGAACACTTTCTGCTTGGCCTGTTTTGTTGGCATTTCCTGTTTATCTAAAGGTTATTCAAGAATAAAACTCTTCTCCTCCAAGCAAATTTCCAACTTACTAGTAAAATACTCAAATAATTCTAAAATTTTATTATCCCAGAAAGACAAATTTGAGAATAACATTCTTTATAGTTTATTGAGCAGATCTGTTGTCTGGAGAATGCGATTTTACTCTTCTTATGATCTAGAAATGATAGAACAGTATACATGTTTGTACACAGTTTCTTTTTCCCTTCAGGTTAGAAACATAGGTCTTTACCAGTTTCTGTAGCAGTTCCAAATCACAGTCAAACTGATGAACTGAATGGGAAATTATTTTTAAGTTCCTTATGTTACTAGTACCTCTTTTGCTTAAATGGATAAATCAAACAGAAGTATAACATCATATTGCTAATTATTAAACCTGCTCCTTTTATGAAGATATGCAAGTCTTTATCTCCAGGTTCACTAGTAAAACAGTCTGAAAAAGTTAACGTCAATATTTGTTAGGTAATCCAACAGTTTAAAATGTTGTCTTAAAAATAGTCTTTTCAAAGATCAATTCATTTTTATACTTTCATCCCAGTCCATAACAGTATTCTTTCAGTGCATTGAAGATATGTAGCATTGTTTGAATGTTAAGTACTTTTTAATTCCTTGCAATAAAAGATCAGGCACATTATCTTTCCCACCAACAATATTGTGGCTCTTTTCCTGATTTTAAGTAGCAAATACTCCACCCTCACTCCCCAATATATTTAAATGATTGTAAGTGTGATCCTATGCAAGTTATTCTGGAGTTGCATTGCATTCTTATATGTAAATATAATGTAAAAGTATAATAAATTATGATTTGCAATTGAGTTTGTATGTTTGTTGTATCGCTATCATATCTTAAATGAGAGCAATGGCAATTTAGCCAGGTAATAAAGTAAATTACTCTCTGTAAGTCCTAAAAACCATATAAATAACTTCTTAGAAGTTTATTTCAAATAATTTAACTGATTTAATTAACCCCAAAGTAAACACACTAATTAGGTACTAGGAAAAGAAAAATTGGGACATGCTGGGATAATGAAAAGAGTGGCAGAGAGTGATTGAATTGTCTTTAATCTCATGTTTCAAGGGAATCATCATGAATAAATCCTGTATTTATAATTTTTGAAAAATACTTTAAAGTAGCTGTCACTCCCAATAGAAATATCCATCTGGGTAATTATTTTGCCTCCCTTCCTCCCCACAAGCCTCTCAAAACCCAGACAAAACAGAAAGTAATAATTGACCAGTAATAATATAGAAGTCATGCCATGAAACATCAATTCATGGGAAAGGCTTTGTTCTTCAAAAACATTTGAAACATTGCAAGCCTGCTGCAGGACATTAATCAATACATTCCAGGAACTCCTGAGAATACAGATAACATTACTGATGGTCTCACATGCACCCAGCACTGCTAAGCATGCACTCTTTAGCAATGAATTAAATATTTTATATCTTAACTTGTAGGCAGTCAAGAAATTATGAAGGAGAAGGTTTCAGGTCAGCACCACGCATATCAACATCATTATCATCCCTGTTCACCCCATCACCATAACATAATCATTCTTTCACCTTAACTAGAGGATAATATTTCAAAATTATTTTTCTGCCTTGTCTGAAGCTTAAATACCTTGCAGAGAGGACAGATGTTTTAGTTTTCATGGTGACTGAGTTCAAAGTGAACAGTATTCACAATGAACCTATTTATTCATAGGCAGTTCAACAAACTCTGTGTATGGACCCAAGATGTAGAAGAATTTCTTGTTGAAGAATAAACACTACTGAACATTAAATGAGGGTTTATTTGTATATTCAGAAGTGTATGACATCTACTGAGCTAGATCCTCATAAGAATAATGAATTTCTACTAAACTTTCATTAAAGCAATACTGATTTACTATGATCAATTATCTTTAGCATTCTAGTTTCTTTGATCCTTTTTTCAAGATAATTAAACAGAAAAATTACCTCATGACAATGTATTTTTTAACTCTTTCATTACAAAACTGAAACTATGGTAACAGACAATTTGGGGGAAACATTCTTAGCACACCCTGTGGTAATCCTCATTTCTGCATATTTTCTTCAAAGATTAATTTTTTTTTTTTAAGACAAAAACTCTAGCTGACCTCTCTGGCAAGAGATGCGTTACCTGCATGGAGGTGCCATTTAATGCATATACATAAACAATAACGTATTTTCTAATGATCAGCCTTAATATCTGAAGGAAAAATCAACAAGATTAATTTTCTGTCCACATATTTTTTCCATATATTTTTGTCTTCTATGAGATTCAGGCTTTTAACTGTAGATGTAGAAGTAGTAGACTGGCATGATTTGTTTAATTTCATTCACTGCCTTTTTGTGCTGAGGAAAAACAAAACCAAACAAACGAAACCTACACCAAATGAAAAATAACAAAGTAACTCTGCAGATGCAGAGGTAAGTAGTTTTTAGGTTAATTTAAATCAGTAATATTGTATTTGAGTAAAAATACAAATAAAAGGAGAAAAAACAAGGAATGAAAATAAGGTGAAATAGCTTCCAATACAAAGAAAATGTAGAAAGATGGTGCTTCAGTTCCTGCCCTTCCCTCAAGCCATGATGAAGGTAAAAGTTAAGTACTGTGGCAAAATTACTGCAGAAACAAAATGGAAAACACTTTTAATGCTTAAAGACTGACTTTTTTGTCAATTTTAACTTCTATGGTGTAAAATAAATTTAATCTCAAGGTTTCAGACAATGTTGAACTAACTAGGAACTGAGCAACAAAGCAATTTAGGAAAACAGCTTAGAAACCAATTTTTTAAGCATATGTTAAGGTGATTTCTTAAAGGAAGAAGAAAAAGATACTTTGTTAGAAACTTTAAAAACTGTCAAGCTTATCAACTTGTTTCATGAACAGGCAGCTTCATTTCTAATTGTCAAGTAATCATGACTATTGTTACTTTAAAAAGTAAGAGAGAGACAACAGAGCATGTTGTTTAGCTTAAAGAGTGAAATTCATCCTGTGCAGAGATGTGGCATAAAGCATATGAAAAACCTTAAGTTTCATATAAGCACAGGTTCTTAAAAAACCTTGGTAGATCTTGCTTCAGCAGCTGAAATTAATCTCTGAAAAAATATATGTAACACTGTTTAGATGACCAGATCTGTACCTGAAATAGTCATCCTGATACAAGTATTTAATTTGCCAAAACACATATGTGTATAAGTGACCAAAAGATGAAGGAAAGTAAATTGATGTTCTTCACTGGATTTGGTTGTTGGCTTTTACTGCATATAGAATACAAACAGATCCAAATGTTGCAAAGGTTTTGTTGTTCCCCATCTCAGCTTACGTTTTACCTAGCCTGACTTTCTTCCCCATAATGAACAGAAAATGCAATACACAACTACCTTGTACCTTTCATGCACTAAAAAAAAAGATCTGTAGTTTGTTTAAGAGCACCCATGCTTTAGGTAGGGCTGCTATATGTCATTGCAAGAAACAGCCATATGGTAAACCAAGCATCAAATAGACTGTAAATCTTTTTCCTTTACACTAATATGCTACTTAGTGAAAGGTTGTATAAATGTCACAGGCTTTCTTTACTTGAAATACTTTTGGAAGCAGATGTGACCCAATGCGAGTCTGCAGAGCAAACTGAATCAACAAGGATTGGTTTGTTTGAAAATCTATTGAATTCAGAGTAAAAACATGCATTGTGATAGCAGTAGAAGGATGTCTTGCAGGGCAGCAGAAAAATAAGAAAGCTAAATTTTTTTTTCATTAGTTGTTGATTTTATAAATTAATTAAATATCCAACTGAACTTATCAAAACAACTTGAGGCTCTCAGTCTTCATAACTTTTAGAGAAACATTCATACCGCCTTTCCATACAATCTCTGACTGTACACAGAACCCAGCTTCAGCTCCTATTTCAATAATAAAACACTAGTATTCTGCCCCCTCCCCCAACCCCTGAAGTCCCTACCTCCTGAGAAACCCTTGAAAAACAATGTCAGGTTTGCAAGGACAAGCATTCAAAAGAGAGGAAACACCAGATCAGTTGCATTATTATAGACATCATGTTTACATAGTCTCTTACCCAAAAACTTTTTCAGAACATGAAATAGACAGTCCTTATTGAATGAGTGAATTTATTATACTTTTTTAGCTTGTCATTTTAGATGGCTGCCTGCATATTGTTCCTGGATTTAGAAAGCCCTGCACAGAATAATGATCTGTTATTTACAGATGAGTTTTTTCTCAGATGATTTTTTTGTTTCTTCTCAGGGCTTTATTAACTGACATTAATATATGTATTTCCATAATAGGAAAAGTAGCATTGATTTTCTTGAACAAATGTGAAGCACAGGTTAAGGTCAGAAAGTATCAGTTTATTGGGATGACCATTTGAAAACACTATGGCTGGATATTTCAAATAGCTCAGTATTTTATAGCACATGTTCAGAATACAATAATATTGTGTTAGTGATGTGCTCAGAAAATCTGAAACTCAGATTCTGTCCTATATCAATCTGGGAACCAGGAAAGAAGAAATAAAGTGGATGCTTATGATTCTTTGTTTCATCTTGCGAAGGGTCATCATCTTTAAAGGCTCTCACATGAACCAATTATACTGTACAGTCAGCTAGAATTCAAACACTGATGGGACATGTATTTCCTTTCCATTGTTCTCTGATCAATGCTTTCACAGTCCTTGTCACCTGTTCCTTTCCTCCTGCTCTGGTTTCTCATCTTCCTTTTCTTATTTAGATTCATGTCCTTCTGCCTAACAATACAATCCCTCTTCCACAGTGTTTAGCTTTTTCCTTATCACTCTGCATTTAAGTGAAGAATCTCTGTTTCCTGTGCTGTCTGGTCCACGGAATATTGAGAATCCAGAACAGATAGTTTCCTTGTTACATTTTCCAATATTTAGCACCATGGATGCTCATGATTTGTAAGACTATCTTGGAAATGGCTTTAAGTTTACTTTGGATTTTTCAGGATATATGGGAGAAGTTTATGACAGAAAAATAAAAGGTAGAAAAGATTAATATTTGGCACTGCTCTGAAGAACTACAGGTAACTTTTGTTATTTCTGTCACTCTATGTCCTGGTCTACTTCCCTAAATACTTTCTTACCTCAAAGGGGGCTGGATTTTTTAGCAGATGCATATCTTACTCTTTAGGATTAAGATGTGTTTCAAGAAAAATGTGGAAGTGTGGACCAGCAGAAATGCTATGAAATTTAACACATTGCCAAATGGGAGAAGGGGAGAGAGTGCAGTGCAGGAACACCCTGAAGTTTGTTCTGTGTAAACAAGCAAGCAAGCAAAAACATTTGAACAATTGCTTTATTCTATCAGGATTTTATATTGGCTGGAAATGCCATGTCAGGAATTCTTTACCTCTGTCAAAGGACTTACTAACATAAATTTGCATGGATTTCACAAGGCTGATTTGTAATAACATTAGAAAATGCATAGTTCTTATCTTAATTGAATGTTCAGTACAAATGGATTTGCATAACTCCTATATTAAGAACTAACACCCAGTTAAATAAAATTCATAACACTTACAACATACATTTTTTCAAACCTCATTTAATCAGACCGCATTACCAGCGTCAGGTAAATAAACCCAAAAATGTTATGAAACTTTCTCTTAAAAGGAAGTAAAGAGCAGATTCAGTCTATCTTTTTCACAGTATGTGATTTATAATTCCTCAAGTCTTCTGCTTTCGGTGGGACTAAACACCAAGTAAGTACTACATTTAAAAAGAGCTGAAAGAATCTTGCTGTAACTAATTTACTTCATTCTTACCCAGGCCTTGCAAAATATTAAGCAAAATTGGCATCCAGTCTAGTTGATGATGAAAAAAGAGCTCATTTAATTCATTCTGAATTTATGAAATGCTATGGTCTATAAATGATGTTGTATCATTAGGTTAGCGTCTGCTCCAGGATTCATGGTATTTTGAAGAGGAATGATTAAGGACGTTATTAGTAAATCTACAAAGAACAGGACATGCAGCCTTTAAACATTACCCTATCATCTGTGCAACAAATGTTCAGCATCATTATGTTTCCACAATAGCAATTTGCTATTGCTCTGTGGGGTAAGCAATCAATACAGGCAGGCGATGCTTTTTATATCAATAGAAAGAGAGTACAGCTTAGTCTGTTCCAGCCTTTGCAAAATCAATAAGCATGTCTCTTTATACGGCAGACAATTAGTCTCAGTTGCAGACGAGAGTGACAAGGTATGGGTTATAATTAACACAGGAAAGCCTTACAAAATGTTCACCCCTCTGTTTGTAAAATGTCATTCAACTTTTTACTGAGCATTAAGTGTAAATATTGTTTATATCAGTCCCTAATGCACAAAGAGCTGCCTAGAATCTTAATTCTTTCACAGCAAGATAAGAACCTCTAAAAATGACGTTGTCAAAGTTTTTAGCAGAGTACACAAAGTGTGCTTAATACCTATCTGGATCTGTGTATGATTTTTAAAACACAGAATAAATAGATTTCAAATCACACTCTGACCTCAGTAAGACAAAGTGCGTATGAACAGTTCTGCAGAGAGTGGTTGCCATCAGAAACTGATAGTTTACTCCTTCACATTGGCAAGTTGTACTTACCAATGCACTGAAGTGGTAGAGCCCACCTATTCCTTTCCTCATTCTAGCTGTCACCTGGTCAGTTCTAAGGAATCAAAAATGAAAGTCAACAGATCCATGAAGATCTTACCAAAGCTATTACCCATGAGTCATCACCCCCTGTAGCCTTGTAGAACAAACCCCAACATTTTCTTGAGTTTTCATTTAGAACTGCAATGTCAATAATGGTTAACTTGTAAAACACTAAAAATAGAATTTAATTATCACATGCAGTGTAGTACTTTTCAGTCAGAAACTTTCAATTGTGGATTTGAAAAAACAGGCAGTTAGATTCCTTTTGTTTGTTTGTTTACTTTTTAGAACACTTAGTATTCAACACTTTCTCAAGTCCTGGTATAAAGGGGTCATCCAGACCTTATATGTAGACAAGTAATGGTGAATTCAGTAAAATTTGTAATCTTACCACTGTGTTCAGCTGACTTTATTAATGTTCAAGGTCTTTAAAACCTCTAAAAGATGGTTGGTATGGAAATACAAAGCACTTTCATGAAACAAAACTTCATTGTTAATAACTCTACTGTCTACGTGAGTTAAAAAAAAAAAAAAAAGAAAGCACATCCAAGTACTTGCTTATGCAACTTTACCCTAAGATACATTTAAATCAGTAGTTGCATTTTTTCATTTTAAATACCATACTTAATGCTTAAATTAAATTTAATTAGAAACATGAATCATGTTATAAGCAAGAACTTCAGAAGAGTTGTTTTAAAAATCACTACTTTTAAAAAGAAGAAAGGTCAGAAGTACAAATTACTGACTGCATGTGTCCATAAATGGATCTGTTGCTTCTGATTTTCTAGAGTAGTTTTGTCTTTTAGACTCCTAACAACTATTGCACCTTATCAATGAGTAGTTAAGCAGTAACATTTATGGTAGTACAACTTTCAGCTAGCTCTATTTGAAGTTTTGTGATGATTTTTCTAAACATATAATTTTAATTGCTTTTTTAAACTAGGTTTTATCTTACCTAACATTTTTATCGACACTAAAGAAGTTATCAGTAACATTCTTTATCTGTTTCTCTTAGTGTTTTATCTTTTTGATTCTAACATTTCCTGATTTCTAATATCCCACCCTCCACTCTTTTTTCTGATTTTTTAAATGCTATTCAGTAAAAAACTAACTGCTTGGGATGACATTCACTGAACATTAGTTCCTTTTTGAGCTTTAACCACAGTAATACTCAGCCTATGAGTCCTTGTGTATCATGAACTTGTGAACTGGAGTCTTTTGCCTTGATGGTGTCTCAGTTTGCATACTGATCCAGCAAGTGGCGTTCAGAGAGATAAAAAGTTGAAGTCCTCACAGACTCAGTTCCTTACAGCTACAGACAGAGCACTGGTTCCCTCCAACCCTTGAACTGGTCATAATTCATTAAAACATCTTTAATTCCTTCCAGTTTCCCTGTAAGAAATTGAACAACCAGTGGCTTCAGGCCTCTATGAAAAAATGAAATACAAAGGAAGCCCACTGCTTTAATGGTACAGAACTAGTTGATGCATAAATGACATCTCACATCTCCTCCAGAAGCAATTTAGGAGAGTGTTCTTTACTGACTTTTAGCCTATGGCCGTGAAACATCAAGAGTCACAGAAGATTTAAAACATACTCACAGGTATAATCTTTTGAGCTCTGGTAATAACCTAGCTATTCACCTCTTCTAACAAGTATTTCAAAGATCTGTCTAACTGATCAAGAACAGCTTTGCTTTGTATTGTATTTCTTCCTTTTTCTCCTTCCTGTGAAGGCAGGTTGGACAGCATTGTTTCCATGTGTGCTTCTGTCACGCTGTTGGATTGGTGGAGTCTTCAGACCACAGTCCACACCCATTCAGTCGAGACTGGACACGCATCCCCCTTGCATTTCTCTTTTTTTTATTGTATGAGAAACTGCTTCAATAGGAGAAGGCATCCCTTGATTCTAAGAGCCATAGATGTGGTTATCATGTACCACAAAGAAAATGGGATTTACAGTATTTATTCCAAAGAAAAAGGAGGATGATAACCCATTTGGTAATTAATTAACATACCCCAAATCCTTTTGATGATGTGTGCTTGTGTGTCTCTGTACAACATAGTCGTATTACTTGCATACTCTAAAGGAAAGCTGAGAATAAAAACATTAGATCGTGAAAACTTCAGGTGCTACTATAGAGGTGGATTCATGCCATTAATATGACAAGCTCTTCAGGCCAAGTTAGGGTATTTTATATTTTTAATAGACATAAAACCATATGATTTTAAAAAGAAGCCATTTCAAAGTTTTCTAATTAGGTGGTTTTGTTTTCTTCTATTTTGCTCTTTCCCTACCCCAAAGCATAACTGATTTAAAATAATGTCTTAATTTTTTTGAATGTATCTAATAGACCTGATCTCATTCTATAGCTAAAGAACACGAAGTATAGCTCCAGGGCAGGAGACCCCTTGCAATTCCTGATCCTGAAGCTATAAAGAGTTTTGGTCTTTTTTCTAGTTGTAAGCAGACCCAAGAGGCTGTTGCGTCAGTAAAGATTAGTCAGGCATAAAATAATAAAATCATAGAATCATAGAATCATTAGGTTGGAAAAGACCTTTAAGATCATCAAGTCCAACCATGAACCTAACACTGCTGACTCCACCAATAAACCATGTCCCTAAGCACCTCATCTATACATCTTTTAAATATCTCCAGGGATGGTGACTCAAACACTTCCCTGGGCAGCCTGTTCCAATACTTGATAACCTTTTCAGTGAAGAATTTTTTCTAATATTTTTCCTAATATCTAATCTAAACCTCCCCTGACACAACTTAAGGCTGTTTCCTCTCATTCTATCACTTGTTACTTGGGAAAAGTGACCGACACCCACCTCGCTACAACCTCCTTTCAGGGAGTTGTAGAGAGTGATAAGGTCTCCCCTGAGCCTCCTTTTCTCCAGGCTAAACAGTCCCAGTTCCCTCAGCTGCTCCTCATAAAACTTGTTTTTTCGACCTTTCACCAGCTTCATTGCCCTTCTTTGGACACGCTCCAGCACCTCAATTTCTCTCCTGTAGTGAGGGGCCCAAAACTGAACACAGTATTCGAGGTGTGGCCTCACCAGGGCCGAGTACAGGGGCACGATCACTTCCCTACTCCTGCTGGCCACGCTATTTCTGATACAGGCCAGGATGCCATTGGCCTTCTTGGCCACCTGGGCACACTGCCGGCTCATGTTCAGCCGGCTGTCGACCAGCACCCCCAGGTCCTTTTCTGACAGGCAGCTTTCCAGCCACTCTTCCCCAAGCCTGTAGCGCTGCATGGGGTTGTTGTGGCCAAAGTGCAGGACCCAGCACTTGGCCTTGTTGAATCTCATACAGTTGGCCTGGGCCCATCGATCCAGCCTGTCCAGGTCCCTCTGCAGAGCCTTCCTACCCTCAAGCAGATCAACAGTGTTGTCGTCTGCAAACTTACTGAGGGTGCACTCGATCCCCTCATCCAGATCATTGATAAAGATATTAAACAGAACTGGCCCCAGTACTGAGCCCTGGGGAACACCGCTCGTGACCAGCCACCAGCTGGATTTAACTCCATTTACCACAACTCTGGATAGTTTCCCAGCCATCCAGCCAGTTTTTTACCCAGTGAAGAGTATACCCATCCAAGCCATGAGCAGCCAGCTTCTCGAGGAGAGTGCTGTGGGAAACGGTGTCAAAAAAGGATAACGGATTAAAGGCACATGTCTGAAAATACTTTTAGACATAGAGTAGTCCAGGACTCCTGTGTGAGCTTGTTGCCACTCCAGTATAACTGTCTGTTTCATGAATTCTGTCCTCCTTAGCTAAAATAATTACAGCCTTTATTTTGTGCTGCCAAAGTAGCCCAGAGCTGTCTCAACCTGCAACAGAATCAGCCCAAATCCTTTTTCCTATTTCATTATTTGCTACTTTAGCATTTAAAATAGTACCAGCTGTGCATGTCACTTGAAAATGAAATGAACATGATCCAATTAAGTTTGCACTACTGGGTGAAAGAAAGCTAAACTGAAAGGTAGGTGTTAACTGCTATCTCCAGATTTCAGACTGCTACTACTTGATGCTTATGACCTAATTCTTTTATTGATGACACTAATTTAAAGTGAGTGACCAAGCATCCCACTGTGATCAGAACAGTTGCACAGAGTAATCAAATGTGCAGCTACTGAAATGATTTTACTATCCAATAGACAAGTTAAGGCAGCTACCGTGCACTTTTAAACAACATCAGTCTTGATCTGCAGAGAGACAGTCTGCAAAAGTTTTAAAGGTTTCTCTATGGAGTATTTTTAAGCTGTGCTTTGATTAAAATAAAACTATGCATTCATAACAATACTTGCTTAAATCTGGAAATAGATCACATTATATTAATTCAGATATCTGTGTAATGTCACTTTTAGGAAAAAACAATCTGAAATTGTAATTTGGAATTTTTATAAGAGGTGTATTTTAATTTTTGCTTTTTTAAAATAACCTCAGGAAGATGGTGGCTTTTTCCTCTTTTGATTTGTTCAGTGTGGTGTAATTTTGTATTTACAACTTGAGTGAGATCCCAATCAAATGGTGTTGTCTCTCTTTTTGAATCAATAAAAGAGACTTACATGAATAAATAATCTCTCAAATCATTCTAATAGATACACACAATTGACAGGATATTAAAATGTGTCTACTTATAAGAACATGTTTAGTCCAATTAGACTTAGTAGATTGATTACATATTTAAAGATAGGAATGTATTTCCTAAATCAGGACCAAGTTTTTAAAAATAAATATATTCTAAGAATATGTGAGTTGTTGTCCTTAACACTTCAGTCTCTCAGACTCTGTGGAAATTGTATTAGAAATTAGTTAGTTCAGAAAAGTCCTTAGGTGAGTGAGTTCAATTTTTCCCCAAAAATAATGATCTTAATAATACAACATATATTTGCTGGGTTTGTCAGGCTTGCTGACACAGATGAGCTGTATTACAATGTATATATGTGAGAAGGGAGTAGGGAACTACGGAAATGTCTGTAAGAGTGAAGAAAATTAAAGTGCCTGAAATAGGTGATTTCACACCGTCATTGGAAAAGATCTAAATAGCCGTGAGAGATTACTGAAAGATTTCAAGGGCCAATCGAAAGACATACAGGATGAGAAACACAGAACCACAGCATTTGAGTGGTCTGGGGCTCTGGAGCAACAGCAATGAACTGAAGACCTTTGGAGAGTTTTTTGGGGAGAGAAAAAATATCATTAAAATTTTCCTAAAATGCTTTTAGGACCGGCTATAGGAGAGCTTTATGTTTCAAGTGGGATAACTGAAGGATGGAAGTCTTCAGTTACTGGAAGAGAAATGTGACAATATTTTGTGATGTTTCCAAAACAAATTCAGATAGGTTCAGACTTGAAGAGCAGAATATTTTTGGAAATGTAAAAAATCCACTGAAAAAGAAAATTATTTCCCATGACTCATTGTTTAATGTTCTCCATGCCTATTTTTGTCATTGTCCTGGATTTTACAGCCAGTTTCTATTAAGCCAAGCTAGTGCTTTCTGTTTGGTCTGAAATGTCTCTATAGTACCTCCAAAGCCAAATTCTCTGTCTTCTGGGTACATTTTGAGAAAAGACTCATTGGCATGTCTCAGTTGTGGTCTTTCCAGCACTCTGCAGTGCACTTCCTAAAAAATTTGTTGGATAACTCAGCTCCTCCTAGCACTCCTTGATGAGCTTTGTTAGCCTGTCAGTACATACAGTCTGAGAAAACATGGCAAAGAACACCCACATCTCTCAGACATACCAAATATCAGAATCTCGCCTTCACACCAACCAATGCCGGCATCTGGGCCATCATATACTCCCATAAATAAGAGCAGGATGTTTCGTAAGTCACTGGCATGCCAACACATTCCTCTGTCCTTTAGCTTTCAGAAACGTAAGGTGCACTCACCTGAACTCCTTGTTCACCCCACTTCTACTAACCAGAGACTACAGTGGCCAAACCATGTAGATATGTCAAAACCTAAGACAATACCAGTCAATTGCAGAAGACCTTATCGACCAGTATAACATCTTTACACAAGTCTGAAAAATATGTAGAGAGAACACCTTTGCCCATCTATCTTCTGAAAAGCAAAAATAAACCATTTGGTCATCTGCACCGTTTCCCAGAGTAACCCTTTCATATTTAGCTGTGATCTTCAAAGGAGAGACAAGATTGTGCAGCTTCTCTGGACATATACAGCCCTGACCATTTACTGGTGGAAACGAATCATCCATGACAAGTAGATTGTGTACTTTCCCTTCACATCATTACTTACGTGGTTGCTAGCTCCCATTTTTTCTTATGTGTTTTCAGAGTTTGTATTTCAAGAATATACTTGAAAAGGTACCCAGGAACAACCCCCTGCCTTTCAGCCATGATGTGCTCTTCCCTCTCAGCCTCTTTCTAAGCTGCTTCCAGCCACTAAGTACAAAATTTTGGACTTATATCTCCAATAGTTTCCTGAGCTGCTGGCTGTTTTGTGATTCTCTTGCCCCTTGCTTATTAATGTTCTGCTGACTTCTGTACTAAACTTACTCTATCATGCAGATGGAATGATTCAGATATTTTCCATGCTATTTCTTTCTGGAAAGAAGATAGACAGATGATTAAAAATGGTCAAACTCATTTAAAAAAAAAAAAAATAGAAAAACAAAATTATAAGTGCTGACACATTTTACGTTCCATCCATCCATCCTTCTCTCCTTTAACTCCCCAGTGATTTCAGGAAACAGCTAAAATACTTGCCCATCTGCTTCTGAAATGCCTACAGTTCATCTTTCACACTCTGTTTTCTACTTTCTTATTGTTCAACCCATTTTTTCTTCTCTCTCCTTTTAACAGAGGGCTGGAGGTTAGACTGAAATGCACCTTATATTTCATTTTGCTAATAGTCCAACCCACACACTGTCAAGCAGCAGAGATGCACTCTGACAAATGGGTCCTTCCAAAATAGAAGTGACCCTGGATACAGCTGCTAATTCCCTTTTTATATACTCGATAAGTCACAATGAAAAATCAATCAAATATCATTATTTCATCATTAAAAAATGAGACACAATATCTCTGAAGTCTGAGAGAAAAAAAAGATGAGGTTAAAATCACAAACTGTAGCTATAATTTATGACTTAATTAAACTGCATTGATATCCTTATCTGACAATATCTTTTTTGCTCTTAAGTTGTCGCAGTGGGAATGAATCACAAGGGGTGTGATTAACTGAATCTCAAGAGGCAGTAACCAATTAGATAGGAAATGGGAACAGATGTATTGAAGATTTCTAATGTTCTCAATTCCTTCTTTCTCTTTTCAGCATCTCTGCAAGATGACATCTATCCCAAAGCTGTAGAGAGTTTTGAGAAGAGGTCATGCAAGGAGCCTAATTACTGATTTTTTTTTTTTTTTTTTTTGTAAAATGAAAGAGTTATGACACAGGTCATCATACTTCCTTGTACGATTTGGAATATTTGTTTTTGATAGCAGTCTTTGTCCCTTACAGAAAGAAAGAGGAGTCCATATTATACAATAGTGCTACATACAGATTTGACACTCTGCAGTGTTGTGCCCTGGTAAAGGTTATATCCTATACATACAAATTATCCAACTACAGATATTTTGACTACAAAGGCTAATATAATATAATATAATATAATATAATATAATATAATATAAATATAACATATGTACATAAAAAGATTTATATTGAGGTCATAACTGTTTTTAAGCCTTATTTTGTCTCTTTCTTACTCCCAAAAGCAATGACAAAAAATTGTGGGTTGAATAAAAACCACCTTTTTTGGCAATGATTTCTTCTTTTTAAGGGTGAACAGACTCAGTCATCTAGTTAATCTTAATATGACAGGTAAATTAAGAAGTAAAGAATTGCCTAAATTAATTTTTAGTGGCTTAAAGAATATGAAATGAAAGAGTTCTTCATCCTAAATTAAAAAATAGCTTGTGTTGGGTCAGCTAACTTTGGTACTAAATTACTAGAACTTCAGCTCTAGCTTTGCATGTCTATATGTCTTAGTAATTTTTACTCGTATATTTTTTTATTTAGGACTCATTTTATCTGTGGAATACATTATACAAATACAAAATATTAATACTGTAAATAAGGCAGCAATGCTTCTATGTTGATATAGAAATTTTAAAATGTGTGTCCATTTTTTGCTTTGCTTTTATTGTTGTTATGCTAGTTTAATATAGAGAGCATTTCAGAATCCATGTCCTGGAGAGAAAGGACCTCCACTGAGTTAAGAATACTATGTGGGCTATGTCTGGAGAATAAAAGGGGATTTTGCATGAACTGGCCCCCAAATAGTAATTTTTAATCCAGTTGGGAATGGATTGAGTAGGATGCTGGCATACAGTTATCAAAGGCCTCACTTCCTAAAACTAACACACAAAAATAACCATCAGCCAAGACATGTTCTGATAACTATACTTCATTGACCAATGTGTATTTCTTAGTATTAACTTGATGTTAATATTTTCTATTAATTTCTATTAATTATTATATAAGAAGAAAAATGTATAAGAAAAACCCACTAGGTGTGGGTTTGTTGTGCATAAAACTTATATGGCTTGGTATGGATTTTTTAACAATATGCAGAAATGTAATAAAAATGTGTCGGTTGATTTTAAATACTGGAAACTGTTTATGTTTTGAAATTTGACTTTATTATGCTAGAGAAATAAATAAAAGCAAATAAAAATGCAGGAGACCTGGCATGATTGTATGAATCTCTAATATGAAAAAGGCCATAGGCAGACTTTTAGTCACATCTGTAATCATCTTACACAACTCATAAAATCTCTTATAAGATTCTTTTCATCCCATTTTTCTGTTTTCTGTTTTTGCATTTTAGGAAAAGAAGCAGTGACGAGCCTAAAGTGGCCATTTTGTAGCTGTGTCTTCCGGGCAGTATCTTCCTGCTCTCCCCCAGATAATTGGTCTTTGGCTGGCTTCTCACCTGATCAAGGGGAAAAAAAATCAAATTACAAACGAGCAGACCAAGTCATAGGTCTTATGGTTTTGAAATAAAGTTTCAGGGGATTGAATGAGATAATTAACCAAAAGTCTGTCATGATTGGAGTGGTTAAAGAATAGCAAGCAAGAATGTCTGAGCTGCAAATGGTATCATGGAAGGGCACTATATTATAGCAGTCACTGGCTGAATTGGAGGGAATGCCTACAAAATACTGAAAACAGCCAATGCTCCAAAGCCATTCAGACCTTAAAACAGAGAGACTAATAAAAACATTACCAAGAGATTTCCCTTTGCATCCATCCATCTGATGTTTCCCTTTTAATTTGTTATAGAACATAACTGAAATATTGTATATTTAACCCTGTTTTTTTGGGCATTGCAGAATGTGTGAGAATTTACTGTATTATTCAAAACATGTAAAGGGAGCACATGTAAAGGGAATAAGATATTTCAACTTTATTCCATAAACATGAACCCACAAGAGAAATGCCTTCATTAGAAACAAGTGAAAAGATTTTATCAACTTTTGATACACCTAACATAAATGCTTGCAGAAATTTACAAAAAGCATCTCAATCCCAAGTCAACATTCCTTCAACTGGGGATAAAAGAAAGAAAACAAAATAAATGTTCATGAGAGATACCTCTCCCCAAAACACTTCCTTTTATTTCTTGGCTGGTACTACTTCTTAACAATTCAATGTATTACTTCGTTGGTAGGATGTTGCCAGTATTTGAAATCCAGTATTTTCGTTTGTTTGCTTGCTTTGTTTCTTTTCTCTCTCTGGTCTTCCAAGTCATTTAACCTTATTTTCTTATTTTTCTCCCCCAAAACCATTTATGCCTGAATTCCCCTGTTCTTTTAAACTGTTTCAATACCTGCAAAATCCATCTGCCTCAGACCATTTTCTGCTACATTCGAGGATGAAAATGAAAATAACTTAATGACTCACTGCCTGTAAAATTATTTTCATTTTATCATGAATTGTAGTACAGTCCCGTAGTGAGTACAGCTTCAATGCAATCTTTGTGTTTTTTGCTCTGAATTTGTGATTTCAACTAAATTAAAGCTGCCCCTTTACTCAGAAACTGTGTATTAATCTTCAGGAAGATTCATTTGCAGAACATAATACACCGCTGATCACTTGAAAAATTCTGATCCTTGGCCACTCCACCTCATGCCTGAAAAATGTAGACAAAAAAATAGTACATGGTTTGGAGAGTTTCTTAAACTAATTTATCTAAGTGGGTTTTTTGCTATTTTTTTCCATATACTCATTAAGAGTTGTTTGGTTATTGCATTAGCAGGCTTTGGGAATCAACATGCAAATATAAATTTAGGAGTTACCTGTATTTAGGAACAGACCAGAATAATGCTTTAATCCCATCAATTTTGGCCATATCAAACTAAAGGAGACATCAGCTTGAACAATGTGTGATATTTAAATAAAAGCAGACTTTGTTTGCATACAAAGCATCACATTTTAAAATCACTCATATTTTTCCCCCATTTCTGTTACAAAGAAAGCCATACCAAAAAAATAATTATTTGTTTATTACATACAGGAACACTGAACTGCTCCTTCCTAATTTTTGAGTCTACCTTTAGAGACTACAGAGTATTTTCTTACAATATGCACCATGTTGAAAGACAAGGTGACCAGAATTTCACCAATTACCCTTTCGGAAATTGAACAAGTGGGAATTATACCATGGAATCAGTTCTGGCAATAGATTTTTCAAAGTTGCTCCTGATTTTGTCCACCTCTACTTGGCAAGATTATTTTTCCTGTCTCACTTATTACACTGTAGAGAACAAAAAAAAAAAAAAAACATCCAGGATGTCTTTGGTTTTGCAAAGAAGTACTTGAATGGCTGTTTTAATTTGGAGTAGGATTATTTTCTCCCGTACTCAAATTTCATTTCCTGATTCATTCTGCATGAAACCAATCTATTCATTGCATAAATTGAACATACTGCATAATAAGGCAATAATTGTGTTCAACTATAGATGCTCAGATGAAAATTGTTTAATATTAAAGCACTGATTTGTGTCTGACTTTGCAATAGGATATTTTTTTGTTTCAATGTACTGTATCTAAAATAGCTTTAATAACCATTTTCCCCTTATTTCTTCAGTAAGATGAGGCCAGCTGTACTTTTCAATCTAATGATGCTGATCTTTATGTGAATCGTTAATAAAAATTGCTCTTCGTGCAAGGATTATTTTTCATCTAGCTTTAGCAAATGGAGAAGAAGCATTTTCTCAGCTCCTACAGTTTCAGCCAAACAGGCTGATACAAATGAAACTGTGCCTGTAAACATCCAAGCAAATAAAGCTTAAAGTTTAATTGGGACAAAAAAAACTTGGAAAATTGTGGCTCCCAGGCTTACTATGTTGATAAACTCAACTAATTGACTTCTGTGCCTATTGAAATGGTTTGAACTGCTATTCACAGTAGTTATGGCTGTGCCTAACTAAAAATTACAATAAGTATAGTTACAATCAGTATTCATTGACTGGATTTTTATGGAAACCTGAAGGATGAGTAAGGACAGGTCTGTGTTATGCTAGTCACTGTAGGTTTTTGGACTGTATGAATGTCATATTAATGACATTTAAATTATCTAAAAATTTTAGTCTGAACTTCAATTTGAAGAGAATCCCAATTATTTAGACATAAGCTTCCTTCTGATGAATGGAGCTACACAGATTAACAGGAAAAGAAATTGGTGAATACAAGAATTTTCAAAGGGTCCATATTCTTATTAAGTAGTAGTAATATATAGGGCAAATATCAAATGGAAAGGAGGAGCAATTTCTGTGGCAGCACTGAACAGCAGGTTTGGGACTGTGGAGATAGGTGAGGAACTCTCCTTTGAAGAGTTTTGATTAAAAAAACTGCTTTTCACATTAATAAATAAATAAAAAAAACACCAAAACAAGCAAAACAAAACAAAAAAACCTCAAAACCAAACCCAAAGCTTTCTGAATCAGTGACTGTTAGAAGAGAATTTTTAATTCTATTTTTAGTGCAACATTTCAAAGACCAGATCATAGAGCTGTCGACAAGATACTGATGGTTTCTAAGAAAGCATTTTGATAAGGACATCAGTAGGAGGAGAGAGGGTAGAGATGATGAGACCAGTGACAACCAAGAGGAGTACAACTAAGATAGAAATATTTCAACAGCAGAAAAGGTCTAAAATAGAATCAGTAATCTTCAAGCTATGTTCACGTTGAACACAATTATTCAGTTTAACCTGATTATATTCATTGATGAGACAGTTTGAAACAAAAGGTAATTACTACTTGGGGAGAAGAGGTGGGTGACAAGAAAAGGTGATAAGGTCACGAGCCTTCATGGAAAAGAAAGAGAATTACAAGTAATTATTATCCACAGACCAACAAGGAGTTTGCTGGAAAGGTATGGAAAACTATAACATGTTTAAATTCTTAGTGATACATTAGGATACTTAGTCCTCAGGAGCCAAAGCTTTCATTTTGGCTTCCCACGCAGATTTGTTTTTAACATAGGTACCTAGAGAACACAACTGTTAGAAGAACCTTCAAATGTCTGGCTAGTTCTAGTCTTCACAAGCGTACACGAAGGTCAACGGTAATCTTAAGCAGATGTGGAAATGAAATTTTCTACACTGTAGAGCCTTTTGAGATTCAACAATTTATTTTCCTTATGTTTTTACCACTTTATTTTACTTATTTCCTATCTATTATAAAATTCCTTGAATAGAGAGATGTATTCAGTCAGTCCAGCAAGATGTGGGAGTTTCTATTCTTGTTTTTATTGAGTTGGCACTTTTTTCATGTTGTTGCCATGGTTTCCTTAATATTTTTCACTCTCCTGCAATCCTTGCTGATACTGTTCACAAAGAATTCCTGAATTCTGCTCTAGTCAATGATATTCAAACAAGGTCACCAGCCCACACTGTGTTGTTAATATTCACTTCATTCATTCAAATGTCTCATTTACAATGTTCTTGATTCTTCTGCAGATTGTTATACTTTCTGCATCTGTGTTGAATAGTTACAAAGATAAAATATGCAACCTTGGCACACATTTTTCTTGATGTTACACTGTTTAGCAGCTTCACAATCTGTTTGTATTGCTGCTTTCTCCCCAAGTACGCATTTTTTTCATTAGCTGCATATTTCATGTCACCATTATGTATTCAAACATATGTATTAATCTGACATATTGGGTTTTATCAACAGTCTTTTCAAAATCAACAAAACATTAATGAGCTTTTCTTTGAACTTCTAATACATACACATACCAACATTTTGTTTCTTATGCCTAATTCTATGTAGAATCCAAACATACATACGTTAAGTTTGTCTTAGTGTCTTGATAAATACATATGCAGAGGAGTTTTAACAATACTTTTTTAGTAAAATATATAGTTTGATGTTCTTTATAGTCTTTGGTGAAGGAATAAAGACCAATTAGTTGAATAAGTTTGTATATATGTTTTGTAAAAGTTTAAGGATGTTTGTAGTTTACTTTGAGGGAGAGAAATTTTTCAAGTTTTTAATACCATCCTGCCAACATGTTCTTTTTTGCTTGGTACTGTCTAGCTTCTGCCTAGATGCCATCTGTAGCTTTATCTTCAGATTTATAAGAATCACAAAAATCATTCAGATATTGGCTATTCAAATAATAGCCCTTCATTTCAGAAGGTGCATAGGCATAGAGTCCACATTTATGTCATTAAAGGATTGGTTATAATTAAATATTTAAATAATTTTTATTTTACTTTCCTCTTGTGCCTACGTTGCTGTTGGATGTTATAAACTACTGATAATAGATGACAGTCAGTGTGGACATTAAGACTACAGGCAGCTTTAGGGTCAAAGTCACCTTCTGACATCGATCTCTCCAAATAGTGTGCACTGCTTTTCTGGGCAAAATGAGCTAGATGAGTGTGATGGCACTTCACTTTAAATCAATGCGTGTTGGATTAGCTACTTTAAACTAAATGATTTGGTGTCAGAGACAGTGTGCAGGTGGAAATGATCATTGCAGTCATTGCTTTATAGAACTGTTGTGAAACAGAATGTCTTTGGTCATGCTTGCAGGTTCCTAGAAATTACATGAGCTGCAGTTTAATTTGAGGACAGGTTATCAGACTATCTGAAGAAACAGGTATCTTTGGAATAAGAAGTCTCCTGGGACCCAAAACTCATAGTGACTTTCCGTGTTTCACTTTTCCACTGAGAATACTGTGTGCTTTTGCTCTGTCCTTTTTATTTTCTCTGTTAGGCTTGAGCCACAAAGAATGAACTTTGCTTTTTTCCTAGGTGCAGCATTAAAGTGAAAACACCAAAATAAGGATATAAGTATTGTGCAGACTGCACTGTTTTTGAAACTATACCTGAACTGTTCCAGCCTAGCAAGCTTGAGCCTCAGAAGCAAGACATCTGGAGGTGACATTAACCAGAGTTTCACCCTATCTCACGAGGCTTTGTGGCCTACAATGCAGATGTACCCACAGACTACTTTTCCTCATTATGAATGTCTCAGGTATTAAAGCTGGATGAAGAAATAGTATTGGTAGATACTTGTATGAAAAATAGAACCTAAAATTTGCACTCTGTCTGCTTGGTTCTCGTTGCAGCTTTCTGGCTCCATGATGCAGAACCCTGAAATTTCTGCAGAAAGTCAGCCTGGTATTATTACGGTATTGAGTTTATTTAAAAATAGAAAAACAAAGCTACTCACTTCATTTTAGATGTTTTTGCTAATATGTTTTATGTTGTTCTCAATGTGACATGGCATGGAATTTAAGTATTGGATTTATATAAATATACTATGAAAAAATAGGAGAAAAATTTAGAGGCTCACAAGGTCACAACAGTTGATTTTGCCTTCTATGTGTATAGAATATAAAAAAAAGATATTTAGTAAATTAATTTGAATTTTGAAATTATTTTTCTCTGCGTGTACCTTCCATGTTTGCTTTTAGTGCATGTGTTAGCAAGAAAGGTCACTGCCAGACCACTGAAAGCACAAACTTTAGCCAGTTAGATTATTTGCACAGAACGGATACTGTATATGTTGTTCAAACATGTGTGCCAGGACTCTATCAAAACAACACTAATTCTGAATTGCTCAAAAAATTGCTCAGAGAAATGGTCTGTTAAAATATTGGGGTTTGTTATTTGCTACAAATGGTTTCATAATTTTCATCCATGTGGCCTTCACTTGGGAACAAAAAAACTCTGGGTTAAATTTTCACTTCAGGGTAATAAGAAGAAAAACTAATAGTTTTTTTATCATCATGAGGAAAATTACCTTTGCATGCTTCACCCTCTTCCTTCATGGTAAGAACTACTTGTCATGCTCACGTACCAGTTGATAATGATGCAGGCGAATGGCTAGGGCATGATTGCAACAAAAAAATGTAAGGACTTCTTCAAACAGGACCAGAGAGAGAGGAAAGGGGTACCTATTCCAGGAATTACTCTGAGCCAGGGCCAAACAGATGAAAATAGTCCTGATCAGGTTTCTGCCACAGCTGCTATTGCTCCTACTGGAAAAAAAAGTCACCGCAGGTACCCGGAAATGAGTAGGGAAAGACAGGGGAGGACCAGTGATGAGTGTCACAGGTAAGACAGAGTAAATGACAGACCAGAGTGGATCTGGATACTGGGGCTTATTTAAAAACAAGGGCAATGAGAGCTTTTACCCTGCTCGATTATCTCACACATTCAGTCACTCCCTCCCCTGAAGCACTATGTTCCCTAGGTCTCACCATCCCTTCACTGCAGGGAGGTTGCTGCTGGCCCAGGAAGGTCTCCAGAAAATCAGGTCTGTTCCTTCTCTGATGCTGCTCATCATTACCCATCTTGGGTGTTGCCAGCCAAGGTCTCCAGGCATCCCTTGGTTTTTGTCTCTATACAGTTCCCTGATTTCCAGGATCTTCCCCCACTTCCAGGATCTCTCCTCCAGCCAAGGTCTTCACCTTTTCAGGATCATCTTCTTTCCAAGACCACTTCTTACAGGAATCCTTCTTTTCAGAGCAAGTCCTTCTTTCCAAATCCTCAATTCTCCTGTTTTCCCATTTTAAACAGTCTACATGCTGAAACACAACACATGATCAGCCTCTTAATTAGTGGTTCTGTCTTATGTTTGCTTATTAATTGGAGGATTCAGGGCATGCCACTTTCGTTTAGTCCAGATGCTGACAAAATTTACAAACAGCCCATATCTGTTGCTGCCAGCATGTAGTGGGCTTCTGCTTGAGAGCTCAAAAGTTCGATTTTGGACATTCACTCACCTACACGTCCACACACACACATATCCAATTATCTGCTGTCTGTTGGTGTTTACAGTGTAAGCTGTTTTTTCACCTATGACAGCGGGTAAAAGACCATTTTGGTAAGGAACAAACAAAAAATATCCAAGCAGCCAAAACGTGTTGCTGTATGTCTGCCTATAAAAGTAGAAGAAAAAAAAAAATCACATGCCTAAATACTCTGCGATGCATCTTGCCACTCTACAGTAACATCATACATTATGTTGGTGATGGTGCAGCACTGCAATTGTGAAATGTTTTCAAAACCTTGCTCACTTTGATGGGAAGATTTTTTTCTTCAGCTTGTGAAAGGAGATTGAATCACCAGGATATAACTGTCTTCTATGTAGTTAAAATTGAACTTGCTTATAGTCAAAGTGGAATTAGTTTTGGGGGTAAAGACAGACAGACAAAAATAGAGGAAAAGAAAAGAAGGAGAGCTGGAGAATTTTGATGAACTCTAGCTCAGAATGTCAGCTGAGCCCCCTTTAGTCTCCATCCTACATCTTTCTCTTAGACATCTGTCTAGACTGCATCTCTCAGTTGCTGACAAGCTCGTGGAGTCTTATTAACTCTTCAAGTCCACTGACATCTGTTGCTTTATGATCAACATTGACAAGCATTTACAAGAAGAGTAAAAATTCTGTAGTTTAAAAATTCCAGGAAAGTTATATTAAACAATCTCTCTCTCTCTCTCTCAGCTTTAGTCCTTTATAAGCCTTTAATAACAAAGTGCACTTTTTTTTAAAGTGGAGTCATTATCACTACAGAAGGTTCGTATAAAATCTTTGTTTTTCCTGGTGTATTTATTGAAGGAGAAAAACATATGAGTTGAAAGAATAAGGAAGAAATCAAGGAAGAAGATAATTTTGTGAAACCATGTGGTACAAAAGGATCCTTTTGTTATACAGTTGAAGGCACATCTTAGTCTTCACTTTCATATCATAATAAGCAGTGTCTTCCAGAGTTGCATGATGACAGCTGTATCGCTTCCAGGCAGCATGTTAGCCCTGCCCTTAATAATGAAGGGATCATACCTTTTTTTCTGGTTCACTCAAAATAAGTTTTACAGAGCTAGTATATTCTCTGTCATTGTGGCATGGTGACATGCCAAGCCAAGAGTGTAACGAAATTTAAGAAATCTGCGTAGTTAACTGCTGTTCTCATCTCTTAGTTTTCTCCAAGGATCCTGACATATAGCTGAACCTACTGCAATGTTAAAGGATAAGATACAAATTTACAAAAAAATATTTTAATTTACTGAAACCATGGATTTCTCAAAGATTTGAGCCTATACACGAGTACTTTTCTAGTAATCTCAGAACATTCAACAACACTGTTTAAATGGAGCCCGTATGATGCTGTGTTTTGGATTTGTGACCAAAACAGTGTTGATAGCATGTTGTTTTAACTATTGTTGAGCAGTGCTTACACAGTATCAAGGCCTTTTCTTTTTCCTACCCTGCCCCTCCCAGCAAGTAGGCTGGGGTGGGCAAGAAGTTAGGAGGGGACACAGCTGGGATAGCTGACCTCAGCTGACCAAAGGGATATTCCCTACCATATGACCTTGTGCTCAGCAATAAAATCTCAGGGAAAGGAGAAAGGGTGGACATTTGGGGTTATGGCATTTGTCTTCCTACATAACCGTTACACTTGCTGAGGCCCTGCATTCCTGGAAATGTCTGGACATCTGCCTGCTGATGGGATGTAGTGAATGAATGCCTTGTTTTGCTTTGCTTGTGCATGCAGCTTTGCTTCACTTATTAAGATGTCTTTATCTTGACCTGTGAGTTCTTACCACTTTTGCCCTTCTGATGCTCTCCCCCACCCCACTGCAGGGGGAGTGAGCGAGTGGCTGGGTGGGGGCTTAGCTGCTAGCCGAGGTCAACCCACCACACAAGTTAAGTAGCACAAACACATTAAAAGGTGGTTCTGATCCTCAATTTTTAATGAGAAGGCTTTCATGAGAGTCTTACACTGGATATGAATCCATAGAGCTTGATCCTGTCTCAACTAACTTTCACCCGATGGGATCAAGCCTTGGGCAGTTCAAGCTTTTTGTTCAAAATATGCTCCATGTCTCTGTCTCTGCAGTAAATTTTGAGTTAGCGCAACCAATCTTAGTGATATATACTAATACACACTTCTCATAGATCCTTGTTACCCTAATCATAGGAAAAACTGAAAGGTGTCTATATTTTTTTCTTCCTTTATCCCCAGCTCTGTCAGGATTTAATTCCAACACTCTACACTGTGGCTTTTCCAGCTTTCTTAGGGACATCCCAAGTTCGAGTAGTTAGTAGGTGGTGACAGAGCAGTCTGTGACAGCAGGGTCTTAATTCTGCTTCAATTCTGCCTTCAGCTGGGTGATGGAGGGGTGAAACACTATCCCATTAGTGTGATCTTACATATGTTGCTTTCATTGTTCACAGATTGCAAAAGAGGAGAATAGAATGAGACCTCTTGAAATCCTCTGACACATTCAAACGTTAAATGATCTTGCGAGCAACAGATTATTAAAAACAGTAGCTGTGTCTTAAGTCTGAGTCCTGGGTGCAAACGGATTCAGTACTTTTGCCTCAAATTTTATGTACATTTACACCGTATATTACAGTAAATGTAATTGTAACACATGTAACATATTACAGTAGATGTAATACAATATGGAGACAATTGAAGATTCATGCTATACTATAGCAATTCTTTATGGTGTAAAACTATTCTGTGTCCAAGCACAAGAGAGTGGTTTTATAGGATTTGTAGTGTAAACATCTCTGTCGTATTTTCAGTAGTACAGTATCTCAAAGATGAACTGAATTTAGTGAAAGATGGAGTTGATGATTGTACCTTAGGTGATGATTTTCTTCAATCCTGAGTTTTTCACATCTGTCCATGACCAACCTGAACACTAGTTTCCAGGTTGTAATTATATCAAACGCCTAAGATAATTAAAACTGAAAATTTACACAAGCTTTAGATATGGGTGTGCTTATTGTGTATAACTAACTGATGGATGTTATAATTGCAGAGTAAAAATAGGTGTGGGTATTCTATAATGACTACATATTGGCCTGTGCCCTGGTTTCAGCAGGGATAGAGTTAATTTTCTTCCTAGTAGCTGGTACAGTGCTGTGTTTTGGATTTAGGATGAGAATAATGTTGATAACACGCCGATGTTTTAGTTGTTCTAAGTAGTGCTGACACTAGTCAAGGACTTTTCAGCTTCCCATGCTCCACCAACTGAGAAGGCTGGAGGTGCACAAGAAGCTGGGAGGGGGCACAGCCGGGACAGCTGACCCAAACTGGCCAAAGGGACATTCCATACCATGTGACGTCATGCTCAGTACATAAACTGGGGGAAAGCTGGCCGGGGGGGGCTGCTGCTCGGGGACTGGCTGGGCATCGGTCGGTGGGTGGTGAGCAATTGCATTGTGCATCACTTGCTTTGTATATTCTTTTATTAATTATTATTATTATTGTTATTATTTTATTTCAATTATTAAACTGTTTTTATTTCAACCCACGAGTTTTCTCACTTTTACTCTTCCAATTCTCTCCCCCATCCCACTGGGAGCGGCTGTGTGGTGCTCAGTTGCCGACTGAGGTTAAACCATGACAGCCTGTTAAATAAAATAATTATTTTCTGTTGTAGATAATTTCAGTTGCACTTTAAGTCCATTATTATCTTGTATTTTAGTAATTAATAATCTAAACTATAATCAGAGGGGTTTTAGCTACTAGCGTTTAAACATTATTTAACATTTTTGCTTCTTTGTCCAATACAAAAAAAAATTTGTCTAAAATTACCCCTCAGCATGTGGAAGTATTAGTTTCCATAGCATCTCTGAATATAATTTCAGGCTTTCACCAGATTTCAGTCCTTGAAATAACATTTGGAAGTGTGAAAAGTGTGAAGAAAAAAAATTAATTAAAAGTATAATTTTTATTTACTGTATAGGTTTACTAGTAATCATCAATTTTGAGCACTGTATTGTCTGTTACCTTCCAGTCAGTGCTATGAACCCTTTGGTCATAATAGTTCTTTGGTCTGACTAGATTACAGGATTAACTCTTGACTGAAACTCAGATAAAGATTTCTGAGCTTCCTAAAAATATTTTTAATAGTCCAGCTGCCTTCAGCTGTCTGATTCAGGTTTCAGTCTGAGAAGTAACTTTTGCCAGCTGTGAAGCTGAGAATGCTCTGTGCTTACAGTGTGGCATTTCAGAACAAATGAAAATGACAAAACCAGGTTTGAAACCAAAAAGTCTCAGTGTGTCTGTTCTCCTTCATCACATGCACAGACTCAACCATTTTCTGCCACACTCATATATGTGCATGAACATACACATTCCCAGGTTAAAAATAATCTTTAGAAAAAAAACAGAAATAACTGCCACAGAGAACTGTTTCTATTAATTATATATTTTACTCTTTTGTTTGAACGGTCACTATTTTGTTACCCACATGAAGCAAAAAGAGCCTTGACTGAAATATGACTTATACCAGGTCTAAAGTAGCTGGAGAATCATCTTTTGAAGCTGTATTTTGCCCCTACATGGAGGGGTGGAAAAAAAATTAAATTAATTAAATACAAAAAATAAATAAACTGGAGCCTCAGTAGGACCCATCCATCTTTTGTTTCCCTCATTCAGGAAATCTTGCATTTTCTGGCATGGATTCTTGCCATTGTCTTTTTGTTAAGGCTTACCTTTCTTGCCTGTCTTCAGTTTTGCACAGTTCTTGTGCTTGGCCTCATTTATCTTCTTTACCATGTTTCCACTTGGCTACATACAGTTGCATCAAATTCTGTGCTTCTCCCCCCAGTTAAACACAGTATTTTAAGATGAACAACTGTGTAGGTGGACCACAGTATAAACATTCTTTGAACAAGCTATAACACCTAGAGGGATTTTACTCACAATATTTGTCACTGTCTATTTATGGATTTTGCTAAATGGGTGACAATATCAACGTACACTGTAATATTCTCTGATTCTCTCCCTATGACTTTTGAGAAACACATTCTGGATCATCCTTTTTTTTTGTGACCTCTCTCCCAATCCCATTCAAATATAGGCACTTCCCAATTATTAGTGTTATTGTAACTGGCATTTTACTGACACCTGCATGAATTTGCTCTTTTTTTCCTCAGAGTTTGCCTTTCCTCCTTCACTAAGCAATGATAAACTGTACTTTTGGAAAAGAACTTATATAACTTACTTTTAGATTTATACCTTACTTGTAAATAGTCTTATAAGAACTGCTAATGGAAGAAATGGAGTCTAACAAATAACCTTTCTAGAGCACAATTCATTGAAACATTTAATTTGTTTTAAATCCTGAGATAAGGGGTCAAATACCTTCTCTGCCATATACCATTTGTGTGAAAATATTTTTCTGTGGAACTCGGTTTCCCATTTATAAAATGGTAAAAGTTGTTGGATACCTCATAGATATAAATATATATATGAGACCTTGTGGTGGTTAAATACAACAGTAATGATGCTCTGTAAAGAACTGACTGAAGTACAAGTTAGTGTTTTCTAGATTGTATCATTAGGGTTTCAGAGAAATTATAGTCCTATTTTCTAAGTACTAGAATAAAATTTAAAAAAAAATAAGAAACTGTTCTATGATGATTATGGGAAAAGGAAGGTTAAGTGCTCATTTTAGACCCCTTTCTATAATGAGGAAAACAAAAATGAAACTAACTTACCAGTAGGACTGCTATATTTCCCGTTCTGTGCTACCTTTTAATTCACTTTTAAACACATATTAAGTGAAAATTGATTTTATGCATGTGGCTAGGGAGATTAGACTCAAGTGTAGGGTCCACCTACACTTTCTTATGTGTGTGTGAATTTATAGATCTCAGATTGTACTCAAGAAAGACATTTTAGAAGTTATCAGAAGAAATATACATGAAAATTTCATCAGCAGCTCAAGTCAGCATATGGCATTCTGTCTGGCAGGTAAGTCATTTCCCATCATGATTCTGTGGCACATTAATAATGTCCTTTCCTTTTCACCACAGCTAGTAATATTCAAAGCTGCTAGTACAGGTTCATAATTATTACGGTTCTGTTAACAGTTAACAAATGTATGGCAAGTATGGTGATACATAATTAGCAAACCCGGTCTTTCCTCATCCACTTAATTAGCTTTCCCTTCACATGCCCTTTGCATAGTGTGCAGCACTACTTTGACTTTTGGGGCTATGTGTAATTTTTTGAGAGTGAAAAGGGTGTGATGTCTCAAAGTTATTTTTACATTAGAGATTCAATAGTAAAAGAAAACTGCCAATGAGTTGTGATTTTCCCAGTGGGAAGGTGAGTCTCTTCTTTCCCAAGAAACTGCAGGCACAATGTGAGATGGTGTGGTGTGGCACATGGTCTGCATTACTTATTGGTGGTCTTCCTGAGCTGGAATTGTGCTGCAGTACCCAGATATAACCTGCTGTCTTTAGGTGCCACTTTCCAGTAAAGGTGGTGGCTTTAGGGCATAAATTATCTCATACTTGATTTTTCAGATAAAACTCTGCTTCAAATCTAGCCTCTTGGAAGCACATCTCCTTCCTTCAGGGAAGCTGTCCTTCTGTCTAGCTACCGAATACACTATGTCTCTCAAGTCTTTTTTCCAATGGGGGCAGTTATACCAAGGTAACTAAAAGAGTTGTGTTTTTTAGTCAGGAGAGCAGAAGATATCCACTTATTCCCAGCCATGGCCCCCCATCTAATCTTGAACTGTTTTCTCTGCCTGTCATTCCTGATCCATTCAGGAGGGTGTCTTCATGAATGCCTTTCTGATGACCCCTTGCTTAGCTGCCAGACGGGTCCTGTGGTGACCAGCAGCTCTCACAGTGCGCTATTCTGCCAGCAGTCAAGATGACGGGGTTTGCAGTGTTATGGATTTCATCATCTCCTGAGACTTCAGCCCTAAATCATAGAATCATAGAATGGTTTGAGCTGGAAGGGACCTTTAAAGGTCATCTAGTCCAACCCCTCTGCCGTGGGCAGGGACATCTTCAACTAGATCAGGTTGCTCAGAGCCCCATCCAGCCTGACTTTGAATGTTTCCAGGGATGGGGCATCTACCACCTCTCTGGGCAAACTGTGCCAGTGTTTCACCACCCTCAGCATAAAAAATTTCTTCCTTATATCTAGTCTAAATCTACCCTCTTTTAGTTTAAAGCCATTCCCCCTTGTCCTATTACAACAGGCCCTACTGAAAAGTCTGTCCCCATCTTTTCTATAAGCCCCCTTTAAGTACTGATAGGCTGCAATAAGGTATCCCCGGGGCCTTCTTTTCACCAGGCTAACCAACCCCAACTCTCTCAGCCTTTCTTCACAGGAGAGGTGTTCCAACCCTCTGATCATTTTTGTGACCCTCCTCTGGACCTGCTCCAACAGGTCCATGTCATTCTTATGCTGAGGGCTCCAGAGCTGGACGCAGTACTCCAGATGGGGTCTCACCAGAGCAGAGGGGCAGAATCACCTCCTTTAACCTGCTAGTCGCTCTTCTGTTGATGCAGCCCAAGGTTTCGGTTGGCCCTCTGGGCTGCGAGCGCACATTGCTGGCTTATATCCAGCTTTTAATCCACCAGTACCTCCAAATCCTTCTCGGCAGGGCTGCTCTCAATCCCTTCATCCCTCCAGCCTGTACTGATACTGGAGGTTGCCCTGACTCAGGTGCAGGACCTTGCACTTGTCCTTGTTAAATCTCATGAGGTTCACATGGGCTCACTTCTCGAGCTTGTCCAGGTCCCTCTAGATGGCATCCTGTCATCTGCAAACTTGCTGAGGGTGCACTCAATCCCACTGTTTATGTCATTGATGGAGATACTAAACAGTACTTGTCCCAATACGGACCCCTGCGGGACGCCACTTGTCACTGATCCCCATCTGGACATTTAGCTGTTGAGCACTACCCTCTGGATGTGACCATCCAACCAGTTCCTCACCCACCGGACAGTCCACCCATCAAATCCATCTCTCTCCAATTTAGAGAGAAGGATGTTGTGGGGGACCGTGTCAAAGGCCTTACAGAAGTCCAATCTGTAGCTCTTCCCTCGTCCACTGATGTAGTCACTCCATCATAGAATTCCACTAGATTGGTCAGTCAAGACTTGCCCTTGGTGAAGCCATGCTGGCTGTCTCGAATCACCTCCTTGTCCTCCATGTGCCTTAGCATAGCTTCCAGGAGGATCTGTTCCATGATCTTCCCAGGCACAGAGGTGAGGCTGACAGGTCGGTAGTTCCCAGGGTCCTCCTTTCTACACTTTTTAAAACCTGATGCAATGTTTCCCTTTTTCCAGTCACCAGGGACTTCACCTGACTGCCAGGACTTTTTGGATATCATGGAGAGTGTCTTGGCAACTACATCAGCCAATTCCCTCAGGACTCTGGGATGCAACTCGTCAGGTCCCCTAGACTTATGTATGTTCAGGTTCCTCAGGTGGTCATGAACCTGATCTTCTCTTACAGTGGGAGGGACCTTGCTCCCCCAGTCCCTGTCTTGTGGTCCATCCACTCGAGAGGTGTGGGAAGAGAGATTGCCAGGGAAGACTGAGGCAAAAAAGCTGTTGAGTACCTCAGCCTTCTCCTCGTCTGTTGTTACCAGTTTGCCAGTCTTGTTCATCAGGGGGTGTATGCTTTCTTTGACCTTCCTCTTCTGGCTGACATACCTGTAGAAGCCCTTCTCAATATTCTTTGTGTCCCTTGCCAAGTTCAGCTTCAGTCACACCTTGGCCTTCCTGATTCCATCCCTACACAATTGGGCAGCATCCCTATACTCTTCCCAGGATACCTGTCCCTGCTTCCACTGCCTGTGCATTTCCTCCTTGCCCTTTAGTTTGACCAGCAGGTCTTGACTCATCCATGCTTGTCTCTTTCCTTCCTTGCCTGATTTCTTACACCTGGGGACTGAGAGCTCGTGCACTCTATGGAAAGCGTCCTTAAGGCTTCTGCCACCTCTGCTCTGCTCCCTTGTCCCTGAGGACAGTTTCCCAGGGGGTCTTATTGACTAACTCCTTGAACAGCTGGAATTTTGCTTTCCTAAAATTCAGGGTCCCGACTTTACTCTTCGCCTGACCCATATCCCTCAGGACTGTGAACTCCACCAGTGCATGATCACTCTAGCCCAGGCTGCCTCCAATCTTGACGTTACCAATTAGCTCACTTGCGTTGGTGACCATCAGGTCCAGTATCACATCCCGTCTGGTAGGGCTGTCTATTACCTGGCTTAAGAAGTTATCCTCAATGCACTCCAGGAATCTCCTGGATTGCCTACAGCTCGCCATGCTACTTTTCCAGCACGTGTCAGGGTGGTTGAAGTCCCCCAGCAGGACGAGAGCTTGTAAGCGCAGTGCACCCTGTAGCTGGAGTAAGAAGGCTTCATCAACAGGCTCCCCTTGATCAGGCAGCCTGTAGTAAACACCAACCACAAGGTTCCCTTTGTTGCCTTGGTCTCTAATTCTTACCCATAAGCTTTCAACCTGCTCATGGCTATTCTTCAGAGACAGCTCTTCAGAATCTATTCATTTCTTGACATAGAGGTCAACCCCTCTGCCCCTCCTTCCTTGCCTGTCCCCTCTGAACAGCCTGTAGCCATCGATAGCCGCACTTCCAGTCATGGGATTCGTCCCACCAAGTTTCAGTAATGGCAACTAGGTCATAGCTTTCTAGCAGCACAGTGGCTTCCAGCTCCTCCCGTTTGTTGCCTATGCTGTATGCATTGGTGTAGAGGCACTTCAGCTGAGCTATTGACCGTAACACCTTAATTCCTTTGAGGTATTTCACTGGTGTTCCCCTGTTGGTTTCTATTACCTCAGGAGCCCCGGCTCATCTCCGCAAGACTTCAGGTGTGCTCCAGTGTACCCAGCACATCTCAGAGCAACAGGCTGAGGGCCCTCGCTAGCACCCCATCCTTCTAACCTTGGCATGTTGTCCCACAGTTTGTCACGGGCAAGCCTGATATTATCCCCCTCCCACTTCAAGTCTAGTTTAAAGCTCTGTCAGTCCGTCCTGCTAGCTCCTGAGCAAAGACCTGCTTCCCCTTTTGAGAAAGATAAATCCCATCTGATACCACCAGACCTGGTGCCACATAGACCATCCCATTATAAAAAAAACCAAAATTCTAGTGGTGACACCAGCCACGGAGCCATGTATCAATAGACTGGGTCCATCTGTTTCTTCCAATATCGCTGCCCGCAACTGGAATGATAGAGGAAAAAATTACCTGTGCTCAGCCTTCCCAAGGCCCTGAAGTGTCTTTTGATTGCCCTTGGACTATGCGTTGTGGCTTCATCGCCACCCACATGGAAGAGCAATAGTCTGAGTGCTGTACCAGGCTAGGGAGTTTCCTAGTGGTGTCCTTAACCCAGGCCCCATGGAGGCAGCAGACTTCACTAGGAGGAGGGTTTGTCTGGCATGTTGGACCCTCTGTTCCCCTCAGAAGGGAGTTACCTACATCTATAACCTGTCTTTTTTTCCTCATGAAGGTGGTCGTGATATGGGGGGTAGGCCTTTCTGACCTTGGCAACACTTCTGGTGTAGATGGACCATCATCCACGTCATCTATTGACTAACTTTCCACATCCAGAGCCTCATACCTGTTGTACAGAGGCACCTGGTAAGGCAAGGTAGGCAAAGAGGGGGTTCGCCTGCTGCCCCAGCATAGACTTGCTTCCATTCACGCCTTTCCTTTAAGCTACTGCCTTTTGCCTGGTGGGGGGAGGATACAGAATCCCCTTGATCTTGTTTTTTTTCTGGTGGATGTTCCTGTTTCTGTCTCAGGGAGGGTAGAGCATGGTTCCACCAGTCTCTCTTTCTTAGACTCCCTGATGCTCCTTAACCTTTCTACTTCCTCTCGTAGCTCTGCCACTAGGCTGAGCAGATTGTCCACTTGGTCACACCTCACACAGCTGTTCACTACTGCCATCCATTACCAGTGAAAGGCTCTGGCACGCCCTGCAGCCTGAGACCTGAATGGCTGCATGTTTTCGTGGGAGCTCTGTCTGGGTAGTAACATCAGTTCTCGTGAGTACAGAGGACATAGCTTTCTGTCGGGTGGATACCATAGCTTAGCTCCTTCTGGGAGGGTGATGAACACCAACTGAACTCACCTTTTGAGCTGGTAGGGTGGCGACACCCTTCCTGCACGGCCTTTGGTGCAAACTGCCACTTAAACTGCCACGCCACACCCCTGTTTGCCCACTCTGGTGACAGTGCTCCTGGTCACTAAAGCTCCCTAGGCTGCTTTCTATAGGTGTGAATACACAGATGGGGAGGACTTCTCTTTCTGCTGCCCTTGTTTTCTCTCATTCTAATAGGCTTTGTAAGAATTAGAGATGGTGTTAGATCTTAGTCACTGTCAAGACATGCTATAATTAACCTGAGTTTAAAAGAAAAAGACTTGTAAAAATATATATTTATATAAATTAATTGGATTTTCACAAGTATTATAATTACCCGTACTTTTGTTTAAAGGTTTTAAATAGAGTGTAATTTTGATGATGAAACATTTGCAGCTTCCCTTCTTAATCACTAAACAGACACAAACCTTTCTGTTTCATCCCAGTTGCTAGACTATTAATAAATCATCTTTGTAATAGAGCTGTTCAAATTAATGAATTTTGGATTTATACAAATATTCTGATAAAGCTGCAAATTACAGTCTCTAGTAAATAAAACCAGTCTTATTTAACAATAGTAATCTATGAATAAAGTTATTATAGCAGCTTTGTTTGCCATGTTTGTTTTTTCCAAATTCCTATTCAACAATTCTTCCAATTCTTCAGATCTGCCTATAACAGCTTCTCCATGTGACTCATTCTGTTTTGGAGGGCAAGACTCGGACAACATGACAGGTTCTTTGAATCAAGCATCCTCAACTAGTTTCAATTTTTATAACATTGACAGTGATTTTTTTTTCTAATTTATGCATTTTTTTACAGTTACACTTCAAATCAAAGATTAAACAGTGATGTGGCAGTCAGATGAATAGATATGCTTTTGATTTTATAAGGGGAACATAAGACAGTCAATAAAATAAATTTTTTACTAAATAACCTTTTAAGACTTTTTCCTAAGTGCACTTGTACCGATACCACATTTTCCCCTAATTTTTCAATTTAATTGCATTTGCTTTGACTGTGTTTACAACTTTCTCTCTGCTTGCTGCAAATAATGAGCAAATTAGTTCACTGGCATGAATGTTAATGTAAAATTTATTTTACCTGGGTATTGTCAAATATTTGTAGGAATAAACTATCATTCATATACAACATTATTCACAGATGAAATCTCATTATAAGATTTTGGTTCATTAAATAAAATAAATAGATTTTATGACTGTGTTTAATCAAAACAGCTGGACTTACAAAATATGAACATTTAAAATTAGTTGTACTTTAAAAGTTACTGATAAGGATTTTGTGCACACAATTTGTCTGATGACAAAATAATGGCTCATATGTGAACTGGAGACCCAAATCAGTTTGGTTTTTTTAACGAAATTTGCACATGAAGTAAGTGTTTATTTACAGGAAACATATAAACAGAATTAAACTGTAATAATTTGTTATGAATTACTTGCCAACATATGACTTATATGCTGGGTCACAGTTGCAGTAGGAAACAGCTGCTCATTATTTACATAAAATCAGTGGTGGGTCCAAAGAACAGCTTGTTATGCTGTGCCATGCATTTAAAAAAAAACAAAAACAAAAACTCAAAACATGAAAAAAAATTGATTGTGTCACTATATTTTGCAAACCTGTTCTACTTAAAAATTTTCTTAAAGCCCTGGCTTTAAGAATTAAATTATTAAATGAAACCTTTCATTTATTTGAAGAATTTTTTTTTTTTTTTTTTCAAGAATAAAGCTCAGGACATGATATAAACCCAAGAATAATATCAAATAAAAATAAACAAGGTAAATAATTTTTAAATCTCATTTTCTAAACCAGGAGATAGGTATATCTTGTCTTGAGAAATAGTTCAGCCTTGACCTGGTTATTTGTTTTAAATACAATCTTTACTCAGAAACTTAGTCCACTTCCTTATTTAGGACCTACTAGTGTGAATAAAAGTTATTTGATATGTTCCTTATTATTACAACTGTTTTTAAGAAAAAGACCGTTTCATCTTGAAGTCTTTAATCATAGCACAGCAAAGGTCATTCTTTGCTTTAACAAGTGCAGTGTATGTGTGTGTGTGTTTATTTTAAGGGGATTCCCTTAAAGAACTCTTCATATTGGTGTAACAAGCTTCTGCTTATGGGTGCTGAGCCTAAGTCCTGATGATTATTCCAATTGAATGACTGGGGCATTTTCCTAGTTTGAGATAACACACAGAAGTTGACCCAGTAATGACTGACAAAATAGTCACTTTATATGGCCTTAACCATTCTAGTTTCTGTAACATTCTTTTTATGAGGAGTGGATAAACAGGGAAACAACAAGGAGGAAGAGAACAGGATTTATTCAGTTATTTGTGACACTGAACATCTGCAGAAAGCAGAGGAAGAAGCAGAACTATATAAATATAGCTGGAAAAATAAGGTTGGCTGAGAAAATGTAACTGCTATCCAAAGATATTGTCCAGGACAGCTGCTGTTCTGATAAAAAACAGGAAAAGATATTTGTTCCAGGTATCTGGCACCACATATGTATATCTAAGTCTGGCAATTGTTAACAAGCTTTTGCTTAGTCTGTAGGATGAATAGCTTAATTAGTTCTGTGTAATTAATGCTTGATAGTTAGTAGTCAATCGTTTAATTAATTAGCTCACAACAGCAACTCTCCGAGCCTGAAAACCTTCACACCTTTAATTGCAAGAAAAGTGGTGTATAGTCAAAGCCAGGGGTGACAGGGACACCTTTTGCAGCTGTAAGGAGCAAGCTTTGCCTTTGCAATGGCCACTGACCTGACCCAGCTTGTCTCTGGGGGTGCTGCTGCTGTTCAGCTGTGGGAACACTACTGAAAACTGTGAAAGATCAGGAAGACTGAAAAAGTTCACATCCATAGCTGCTTGGGTATCTTGGAGACCATATTTCTGCTTCAGAACATGGCGGGTTACAACTTCCAGGAAGACAAAACTGCGTTAAGTTTTTCATCCTGTCTGCGAGGAATTTTGGTCTTCAAAGTCAGTTCTGCACACAAAAAAAAAAAACAGTTATTGCTCCTTAATTCTGAACCCTCACTTGCTGTGGAGCCAGCTCTGCAATAAGTTATCCTAATTTATTCTAGCTGTTTTCCTTCCCTGAAAGCTGACAATAGCTGATTCAGTAAACTCCAGTGGAACCATATGCTGTCAAACCATGAAGTTTTGTCAGTTGAAATTCTTCATGAAATTGGCTTCTTTTAGCCAAAGTCTGTTTCAGGAAGAGGAGGGTGGGGGGGAAGTCCTGTTTTGACACTTTCACTTTGAAACTTCCTGAAGGCAAATGTAATTACTTTGTCTGAAAAATGAGGGTTTGGGCTTCTCTTAATCTGAAGATGTAAAAAACCTTTTGGCTTTCTGAATAAATGTAAGGTAAAAGATCGTAAATACTATCCGTCCCCTCCCCCACAATTGTTTATTGTAACTCTTTTTCCAGGATGAGCATGACAGAACAACTGTGCAAGGTTTGGACACAATTAATTTTTGTCTCATTTAACGAGTCTATTAACATCAAATGATTCTGCAGCTAATGGTAACAAAACACAAGCTTTTTCTGTTGTTCTGCCTCTAGTTTAAATTAACTCTATCAGAATCCCTGTTAAAATTTAGTTTCAGTGATCTTTTCTGCGTTTAAAGAGAAACCACAGCACAACTGAATGCATGGGAAAGAGGCAGGTAGTGAGACAATTAAATTACCTCAGAAACTAAAAAATCTATTAGTTTAACTTAAATGGGAATAGCTAGGTCAGCTGTACTGGAGGGATTCATCGTTTTCCTAGAAATCACTTCTTGTCGGAGCTTTTTATTCACACTGAATACGTGTTTTATTCATACAGAATAAGCCTTTGATGCTAAACATTAATTTGTTAAAATGTCCTTTTTCATAAAAAATGAGGGGGCAGTAGTTCAGAAGGGTAAGTAATGATGATGAAATGTATAAACGATTAATGATGAGCTATATAAACTATTAGATCTAAACTCAGAATGAACTCTCAGAGTGAATAAGTCAATAAAAACAGCAGCTTGCACTTTCTGAATTCATACTTTAGGACACAGAGAAGCTTTAGCAGAAACCAAATTAAGCCCTTTGAAACACACCACGCTGGAAGAAAAATGAGAGGTCCATTGCAGTCTGAAATCCTAACCCTTATTTTCCTTCCATCTTCTGTCCTTTCATCCTCTCTTCCTAGAAGGATTTCTGTATGTAAAATACTTTGCCTTTAAGAATATCTGAAGGCATCTTAACAGTTACATTCGTATTGCAATTTCCACAAAGAAAGAATTAAAAATTCCAAACCCTGCTGTTGGAGACATTGCTGCAAGAGATCTTCCTACTCCAGATGTTTGTTTAGACATAATCCAGTGTGTCTGTGGGTTTGGTTCATTCCTTATGCATGTTCCCTTACGTAGTTCAGTTTGTTAGATTAGAAGGCTTCTTAAGATTCCACAAGGCTTCTGGCATATGATATCACGCTTGTGTTGCTGGTGGGACGACCATGGTAGTAAGCAACTGGCACCCAGATCATAGGTGGTGGTTTTGCATAGGTTGCTGGTTTTGGCTAGTGCCAGTAGCTTGGCCGTTAGCATGCACAAAAGTACTCGATTTTTACTGCTATAGTTATAAATAAAGATATGATTATATGAAAATATATATATATACTTCATATTATTTTCATACTATATGAAAAAGAATGTTATAAGTAAATTTACACATAAGTCTTCAGTCTGAACAAAGCATTTGATACAATTTTTGCTGCTTAAAGAAAAAGTCAGAGGGTAGGCTTAGGTCCTGATTAGAGTCTTTGTCATCATGAAGGTCCCTAGAGGCTTCTGCACAAATCTGTTTAAGGTGTTTGTTGATGGCATGTTGAGGAGGGTCCTGAGTGAAGTGGAGTGTTAGCGCTTTCATGGTTGAAAACAGACAGAAGGAAGTTTGGGTTTTGGTTTGGTTTGGTGTTTGGGAGGGAGGGTTGGGGTGGCTTTTTTGTTTTGGTTTGTTTTTTGAAACAGGTCCTTACTCGTTCCTATTAAGCATCTTTTCTACAGCAGCTCTTGATTTTGAGTCAATAATAAAGGAATCCATATTTGTATTTTAATAATGATGGAATTTTCTGCCTACAGAGACTGCACTAAGTCAAAGATTGTAGGCCCGTGACTTACTCTTTGGTAATGATTATATACAGACTGTACACACACTAGAGGATTTGCAGTACGTTACTATTTTGATCCTGCTGCTAAGTGGTTTGGCCCAAACTTAAACTTGGCCCAGCTTAAAAAACAGAGGTCTGGGTCCAGCCATATCCTAATGGAAAGCTAGTCAAGCCAGTTGTTTTTGTTGACAGTGCAGCACCAGCTATTCTGCCCTTGTGGCAGCGTGCCATCTCAGAGTGTCATGATTGATGATGAAGTCCCATGGAGCAGACGAAAAGCTTGAACAGCTTTTAAGGAGATTAAAACAGCCTTTCAAGAAGGAAATAGGCATCTGAATCCAAGCAAAAGTAAATGTGCACTGTGTAGTTGTAATCCCTGTTCTCTTGTGTGGCTGAAAAATGTAGACAATTTAGAGCTGTTCCAGTAAGCATTTTGGGCTCTTACACACACACTCTCTCTCTGTGCCCATGTGGTACAGTATTTCAGAATAAGAACCAACGTAGTCATAGTCAAATATTCAGCATTCAAACAACACTCCTACAGGATCAGTTATATTGGACTGGCATCTGATGCATATGTCAAAGTAGAGTGCCTAAAACTATTTCAAGAGGTGGTAAAACCGAGTGGATCTCCAGGAGGCAGGCCAATGAACATGTAAAAAAATGTGCTCAGGCAAATCATTAGCTATCTGATGTTAGTTCCACAACATGGGAAACTGCTATTATGGTCCATGTGTTGGTGGCAGAGTTGCCAGAGCTGGTGGTTGTAGTGATGTTGTCAGCGCCACTAAGCTAAACTGGCAGAACAAAAGGCAACAGATGAAAACAGTCACAACAAACAGAAGAATCTGCATCTGTGATGCCTGTGGCAAAATTGGGCTAATTTATCACCCAAGCCACAAAAGTAGACTCATCCCTGCAGTCTATAGAGACTATAAATTTAGGAGAAATCAACTCATGGTTTTGGTTTTTGCACCAACTTAATCCAGTGTTATCCATTTCACACACGAGATCCAAACGCTGTCAAGTACTATTATCTGATTCTATCTCTACCCAAGGGATAGTGGGCACGTTATGTCTAAAAGGGAAAACATCCAGTGATTCTGTTGTGGACACAATTTTAAGGTACGATTTTATCTTCAAATGGAGCTTTTGGGTCAGTGGAATGGATTGTGCCTCAGGAAATGTTCCCCATTTTGGAGGCATAATAGCATTTCATATGAATATTCAGTGTCTATATAGCTGTTGTGGTTTAGCCCAGCAGGCAGCTAAACATGGCACAGCCGTTTGCTCACTCCCCCCCACAGTGGGATGGGGGAGAGAATCAGGGAAAAAAAAGTAAAATTCTGGGTTGAGGTAAAGACAGTTTAATAGGACAGAAAAGGAAGGGATAATAATAATAATAATAATAATAATAATAATAATAATAAAAGTTGATAAAAGAATATACAAAATAAGTGATGCACAATGCAATTTCTTACCACCCGCTGACCGATGCCCAGCCAGTCCCCGAGCAGTTGTCACCCCTCCACAGCTAACTCCCCCCAGTTTATATACTGAGCATGACGTCACATGGTATGGAATACCCCTTTGGCCAGTTTGGGTCAGCTGTCCTGGCTGTGCCCCCTCCTGGCTTCTCACTGGCAGGGCATGAGAAGCTGAGAAGTCCTTGACTAGTGTCAGCACTGCTTAGCAACAACTAAAACATGGGTGTGTTATCAACATTATTCTCATTCTAAATCCAAACCACAGCACTGTACCAGCTACTAGGAAGGAAATTAACTCTGTCCCAACCAAAACCAGGACAATGGCTTTTAGAACAATTAAGGGTCAACATTTAGAGAAAGACAGATTTTCAACCTTAAGTACAATAAAATGGAACTCTGTTATAATCAAAAGGTTACCCTCAAAAGGCCCATAAGTTACCCCATGAAAGACATAGACAGTAAAACCCAGAATCAGAATTATGTTTGCGAGATAAATCATTCTTAAGAACAGTGATAGGCTGAGTCATTCATCAGTACAGTAAATTCTAAGCCCTCACTTGGGCCTCTTCTCTATTTGTCACATTTTGTTAAACCAGACAGCATTGTTAGTGATGCTGTCTTTGACAAACATGGTTCCTGTCAGACATGAGTACTACTCTACCCTTTTCTTTTATATGAGAGCAAGGTTCTAGCTCTTTACCTGTTTTCAGAAAAGGCTTAATAAAGAACAGAGAAGAGTATAGATTATTGCTTACCAGCATTTATTCATTAGTGAAATTTTCTTTTTATGAACTTGATTTTTCACTAATTACTATAGATTATTATTTATTTTCCTAATTATTTCTTATCTTCCTATTCCATTTACCAGTTTTTACCTCCTCATTTTTTTCATAACTAATTTAAATAACACTCTTTTGCAAATCCTTTCTTTGGAATACATGTACATAATCTGCATCTTAAGCCCATTACTTTCAATTTTTTAGACAGTAGCCACTACATCAGTAGATTGTAAGAATACTCTTCTCTTGTTGTCCTGTGTTATTATACTAGACACATCTAGGCTGCTGCATGAATAACCTCTATAATCAAAAGATATCACATCTGTATGAGAGGAATAAAATTTATTATTCTTAGAAAAAGTTATCACAACTGTTTTCTTTGAGTTTCTTTCAGTGTTTTCTACAAGTTCAATAACACTCAAGTAAAATAAGACTTTAATGGAAAATTATTGCTTTAACATCAAATAATTTTATTTCCTTAAAGGCTCAACTGATGTCCCCTTGTGGATTCTCTTGGAATTAAGAGGTATTCATAGAAATACCCATTCCACTGGAATACACTGTTCAATTTGTAGAACTAGAAGGAAGCTATCAGCATCAAAGTGTCTGGATGACTAACTAAATACCTGAATTCTTTCAATATAGACATCTCTGTATCTTGCTAAAACCAAATGAGTGTCAGAAACATGGCAATGAGTAGAAGAGATGATACTTTGTTGGTAAGTAGAAGAAAAGTTTTATCCAGCCAAAGAAAAAAAAAAGCATGAGTTACACTCAAATGTGTATACCTACAATATCCATATGCACACTCACATGTATGTATAATAAGCAGATTTTGTGTGTGTGTGTGTGTATACAGAAAGAGAGAGGTACACACTACATATATGTATAGAGATGCATATAAATGTTTCTAACCTCACTTTATGGGGAAAAAATAAGAATTGCTAACATGAGATTACATCATTCAGATTTATTCAAAAGATATAAACTATGTCCCCATGAAATGATGGTTGACAGGAAACAGTACAGTAACATTTTGGTTCTGCAACCTGAAATGAGCTAAAAAAATTACATCTCTTTGGCAAAATTTAAAATTTCTTCAGGAAACAGACTACTCTTATATTCCAGAGTTTCCAAAAGTAAGAGCAAGATACATAAAATCTGATTGTGAAGAAGCAAAGTAAATTTCAGCAAAAACATGAAAAGCTGCCAAGTGCCTAACTAAACCATGAGTTAGGCAGGAAAAAAAATTGGAAGCCTTTATCCACATCACAATTCAAAATGGCCATATCCTTAGAACTATAAGTTGTATTAATTAGGACATGCAAAAATTTCTCTAAACTATAGTTGGATGCTACAATTGCTCTCTAGTATAGAAAATTCCTGTGCAGAGAAACAGGACTATATAGGCACTGCTATTAGTGCCTGTATGATATATTTGACAGGAAATTAATCCTGACCCCTGAAAACAGACAATTTCATAAAGATAATCCCTTATTAAAAGCATAAGATATTGTTTTTTCCTCACCACAGATTCTTATCACACAAGCACATCTGAAGACATTCCTTTCATTTAAGAAGACAGTTAAAAAGACTGGGAGAAGAAACCAGTACAGCACACTCAAAACATTTGAGAGATAAGCTCTGTTTGAAGTAAATGACTGGGTTATTAATTTAGCAAAAATTCTACTTTAAAAGAAACAAGTCGATATATGTTCCAACTTTCTTGAAGTCTTAGATGATTAAACATAATACAGGATTAGTTCAATCATTTCTTCACTTAAGATGTGTATATGTTTCAGTTTTGCTTTCCTGTGCCCACCAAAAAGGAGAAGAAATGGTTAGTTTATACTAATGTTCCTCTTCCTTTGCTTTTGTTGCTACATTGACTAGCACTGAATGAATCAAACAGGCCTTAATAACACAATTTAAAGTCTCATCAAATTTTACATTATATAGAGTCGATTGAAACTATGTTTTTGGAAGCAAAGTTCTAACAATAATAATGAAAATAACAGTGAAATAATTGTTAGCTTAACTTGTTTCATTTTTTTTAACTTCGGGCAAACCAAATATGATCACAATATTCTTTAAACATTACATTTGTTTTCTCAGTACTTCATGTAAACTATCAATATGATGTAATCTCACCTGCCACACTTATTACACATGCACTAAAACTATTTCAACCATTATTTCATATTACTTAAAAAAATTAGCTTTCCAGTAAAGCATTTCACTTTCTGTTGTCAGCTGTCAAAAGCCCTAATCTCAGTCTATGCAAAGAACTTGTTCTGCAGCTGAAGTTTCATTCTGAGTTCTCTGTCCTACTCCCGGGCACAGTCAGGGAAGGACATATGCTGAAATGGGTAACGCTTCTGGCTCATTATGGGCACTCATAAGATTTTGTGCAGATGTAACTCTTCTTTTACTTCTACCCTTTGATTCCAGCCTTGCATAAACTTTTTGCTCCCTTTGCTTTTGGCATTCTCTTCATTATCAGTGTTCATACCTGTTTTATATTTTTTCTTGAAGTATCTAATTTAATGTATAAAAATGACCTTGAAAATATAAATTTTCAATTTTAAATTTACTCATAAAGTATTCCTCAAAATCACTTTGAGACCGAGACTGGCAGAAGATTTTCAGACTCTATCTAAAGGTGAAAAGGAACATTGAAAGAGTCCCTGCCACCTGGCAACTTTAATTTGCATATTTATCACTTGGTTTCAATATCATTTTATAAACTGTTCAATTTTTTTGTATCAGAAACCTTCCTAAGAGGATTTCTTTATGACCTTCTCTTAGGAATGACAGTGACAATGATATGTAGCTCAGTGTGCATAGGAAGGTTCAGTGAGCACACTTAAGGGAAAAAAAAGTGTATCAAAGGTTCTCCTTTGAGTCACTTAACAACTCCTTTCAAAAGGAGTCCTACTTCTTATAATCATGTGCATTTTAAAAGTTTAATTTATGATAGCATAATTTATTAACACTATGGAGAGAAAGTTGGACGTCCTAGTCAAGTGGTCCCTTGGTTGCATTAGATAGTCCAAAGTGGACAAAGATGAAGTGGAAATTCCTAAGGGTCTTGCTCAGTCCAACAAGTTATAACTTAGGTTGCTGGAATTCATTGAACAGTCTCAGGTGCCACTGAAAGTCACGACGTGGATGGGAAGCTAGAGCAGGTACCTGTTCACTGCATTCAATGGTTATGAATGTCAGGCACTCAATTTATTGTAGTGATGCAGTGACTGGAAAATGAGGCTTTCATTTAAATTACAGAAAACACTCAAGATAATATAAGCTTTAGGATTTTACAAATACATCCATAGGCAAATACCCAACCTTCAGGTAGCATAAATTATAAGTGTTGTTAGAATTATTTGAAAATTGTTACTTTATAGGATTTTTTTTTTCCATTGGTAAATAACACTGAAAAATGTTTCAAACAATTATACTGTGACTATACACCTGGATAAGAGCTGCAAATTTGTACCAGACAACTGACTAAAATTCCAACGCACATAAATGCATTTTTCTGCTAAGAGGATATTTAACCACGTAACAGCAGCAGTAGCTCAGCAAAGACAGAGGATGTAATGGAAGGCAAACAGACCTCAAATATTAAAGCTTTGGAAAAGAAACTTATGGGGTTAGCACTTGGCATCATTGAGTAAGCCGGAATATTAGCAGTAGGTTCTCTCTGATACAATCCTGAATTCCACCGATTTTACATCTGCATTGAACCATGTAGTCCTCCATTTAGTTTCTGGTGTTATTTTCTGCCTTTGCTGGGGTACTAAGGTGAAAAGTTTACTTAAGACTGTAAGGCCTCATACTGAAACAATCAATCAGAAAGATCTATCATTTGAGCTGCAGCAATGCAGGTATACATGATTTCTTTCATTTTGGGAAAAAAAAAAAAAGGCGGAGGGGAGATAATCTGTCGTTGACATTTAACTTTTTCCCCCACAGTTAAAGTTGCAACATCCTAAGCCGATATCAGAATACAAAATGGAATGGTAACACTCCAGAGCTCTGGCACCATGGCTCAGGCGAAGCCTGAATCCACGCTGCCAGTATGAGCTCTGCAAGGCAGCACTGTGATGTCTCAGAACCCAAGAGCTGCTCCCCTAGGTTAGAGGGCACAGCGAGAGCAGGACGTGCTGGGGAGTGGGTTACCCTGTGCTGGCACCTCAGAAGTTTCATGGTTGCCTACATTATTGTAGGGAAGCGTGATTAAAATTAGGGGACATGGAATAGCTAGCAGGGAAGTGGAGCACCAATAATGAATATTTTCTACTAAATGTACCTTTTTTTTTTACCTACTCTGGTGAATATTATGTGGTATAACAAGGTGTCTGTTGGATAGGAAGAACTGCTGGTGACGGGTTGTACCTGTGCATAAAAATATTCATGTTCATGTGTCAAAGCGGGGAGATAATTGTCAGTTAAATCTACTGGAAAATTATTAATTATATTAATAATAAAGCTTTGAAAATAAAGTTGGTTTTAAAACTTTTAAAGATAATGCTGACTTCACAAATATTTTTACTTTAAAGATTTAAAAACCAATATTTTTTGTTCTGCTTCCTCCCTCTCCTCTCTGCTTCCCCTCCATTATCACCTGCTCCTTCTCCCTCAGTTCAAGAAAAGATCTTGCAAGAAAGATGAGATGATGGTGCCTGTCTTGCGTTTCTACCGGGAATTAATTTAAGAATAGCACAATTATTCCACTCAGATAAGCACAATCTCATAAGAGCACCACCATGTAACCTTTTTAAGGCATTACAAAGAACCTATAACTTGTTATTTTGGAAAAGAGTAGACAAAGGTGAACTGGTGACCATAATTTAACTAAGGCTAATATTAAAGTCTTTATGCATTAACTTGCAGCATAGAGCACATCAGAGCAATAAAATCAATTAATACTGATATACTATGCTGCAATTTTGTGCGGTCCATTTACATTTCAATGGAAAACTGGAAACAGGTATTCTAAAGGATGCAATTAGATAATTGCACATTAGATAAATGCACACTTTTTTCCTAAGGATTTCCTTTTGACAGCAAATTCTTTTCCCGTTTGAAAAAACAATACAGATGAAACAACACAAAGTTACTCTGGCAAAGGGGTCTAGCAGATATTTCAGAGCTTGGTGATGATCAGTCAAGGTTAAAAAGTAACTTTTGGCTATGAGATAAGTAACTATGCACACAAGAGTGGGATGAGCAGGTTTTTTTTCTTTTTGCTTTTTTTAACCTACTCACTAAGAATGACTAGTATAGCACCTTGGTGCTATAAAGTGCAACAGTGAAACACACTGTCCATCCTTAACAGAAATCATCAAGTACTTATATAGAAAAATTGGTGTGAAACATGAAGCATTTGTTTTCCACATGAATAAAGATAAGAGTTCGTATCACTCTAAGTCCCTCCTCAAGCTTTTCCACCTCTAGAAACCAAACTATTTTGCAATGGTAGTTTGTTGATGCCATTCCTATTTCACAAGTGGGAATGCTACTTTAACAAGTAACACGGAAGCGTGTCTTCCACTTTGAATACCAATTCTGATTAAAATAAAAAAATCTTTAAAATTAAAAATGCTTAAATCTGTACTAGACCCACATAAGCAAATTCTTATACTTACAACTTGTGCTTTCTTTCAGAAAATTAGTTAACAACACTACTGATCCAACTAACATACGGTAACAAAGTATGATTACAGTTCCAGAAAAACATTTCAAGACTAACTAACTCTTTAATCACTGAGTTTGCATGTTGAACTTGTCAACAACAACAGCATATGCAGTCTTCATCCAGTTACAGGCATCAAAAGCAGCTCTAGACCCAAATGTTTATCAGGGCCACCAGTATAACCACCAGTCATATCCCTTGATACCATGAAGCCCAGCTATCAATTATTTTCCAAACCATATTGACAGATTTGGTGTCATGTCATTAGATCAAGCAGGACATACACTTATTTTCAATAGCTCTTGCTCAGTGAGTCACCCCCTAGGACAGCAATTTTCTGTGGCACTGTCAAGAATTTCCTTGGGAGAATGGCATATGCACTTCCAAAAAGCAGAGAAACCCTTTCTTTATTCAGAGGTGTCAATGTAACTTATGTTTAAGAGAGGGACACTCATGCCCATTTATTCATTCCATCTAAGCTCAGTGAAAGCAGGATTTTGGCAGACCTGAGACAAGTGAAAATTCAGGCTGTCTTATACTATGTTACATACCAGGTATAGTATAAGATTCCTGTCTATAGTTGCCTCAGACTTCCACATTAATCAGTCTTCCTCTGTCAGGCTTTCTTGTCAATCTCATTTTTTGCCTGCTGAAGCAAAACCTCACACATTAAATGTGGTTAGCACACTGCCCTTCGCTGAAGAAAAGTCCTAGGTCAATGAGCGTCTTATTGTATGCGATAGGAAACCTAAGAAGACACCCTCTTAATTTTTGTTGAGTGATTTTATACTTACTGCTATTTTTAATAAAATGAACATCGCTTCCACATATTAGATGTTTTACAGCAGAGTGGTATGCAGACCTGCCCTTCATGGCCTTTAGACAGAGATGAAAAGCTTAGTAACTGGACATTCATATGACATATGTAATTATGAGAACCAGTTCTCCACCGTATTTTTAGTATAGGATCTAGTCATATATATGTGTGTGTGTATTTATGTAAATATACAAATTAAATTTTTCAATATATACATAATTTTTATATATCAGCTGACCTATATGTTTCAGTTGCTCTGCTAGGTCAGCTATTTACAAAACTTCAAATAAAAATATCTTTATAACTTACATTTTTTGAGTAAAACATTAATTGAAACCATGACCCTGGAAGTTAATATCATTATTTGACCCTATCCTTAATAGCACATTTAACAGAATGCAGTATTTTTCTTGCATCTTAAATTAATCTCAAGTATATGCTAACATTTTCAACTGCTGGAGAAAACCTCCATTATGTAAGCCTATGAAAGAAAGAATCTAAAATAATAAAATACTTTTTATCTTCTGGCAGAAACCATTGCCTTTTAAGAGTCATAGAGGAGTTTAGTTTGGAAAGAATCTCTGGAGGTCAACTTCTTTTACCTTCTGCACAAGGCAGGGCAGGCTTGGATGATTGCATTATGCCCCAGGTTTCTGCGTGGGTCGAGGCCTCTAGCATGCCAGAGGCAGCCAATGCAACCAGTGCAGGACAGCTACGGTGGCATGTTACCATACTCTTGGTGCCAAAGCTACAGTCATGTGCCATCTTAAGTGACCCCTCTGGGCTCCTTTGCACACCATCTAGTTCATTTGCTCATCCAGTTTGAAGCTCTCCTCATCACTGGCACTTCCTTCATGTTAGTTAAGTAGGAAGCCAAACGTGAGCCTGCTCCACCTCTTCTATGCACCATGAGATCAGTTACTTAAAAGGCAACTTCTCATACCGTCTTTTGGTTCCCAGTTGTGGCTCACTCATCTTGTGAATTCTGGGTCAATTACATGCTCCTTCCACCCACACGTTTTAGATGTAAAAAAATCACCAACCTGCTCTGAGCATGGGTTTGGACCAGGTGACCTCTGGAGGTCCCTTGCAACCTACATTATTCTGACTTTATACATTTAAAAAAAATAGTTTTCTTATTTATATACCATGAACAGAGGACAGAAGGATCGGTAGCAAAAAAGGTTCCAGTGATGGTATCATTCTATTGTTTAAAGGAACACATAAAATTTACAGTGACAAATGTTTCATTGCAGAATTTTTGAACTCAAACAGGCTTTATTATGACACAGGTTTGTTGTAAAAGTAAAATAAAATCTTTGTTGTTATAAGATTTTAGGGCATTCCTGTCATGTTTTCCACCTTGGTGTAACTGCAAGTTTTGTTGTGGGTTTCTTCAGTGTACATATTGATTTATTAGGGGAGCCATTATCAGTAAGTCTGGTCATTTTCATTCTTTTCAGATGTGAAGCAACAGGCAAAATATTATGACTCACTGTTATTGACATTTTCCAATGAAGATTTTTATCTGATTTAACTAAAGTCCACATTTCCATGTCTGAGAATTGTGTGGATTGGGACATGAAAAGGAAAAGCTTACTTTCAAGACAGCCCTAGCCACAGAACTTGTGATCAGCTTTTCAGATCCAAACCTCTTTCCCTTTTGTCTTCCACTCTACTTTTATGAAAAACTACAGCAAATAACATTAAGAACATTATTTTTCTTCTAGGCATAAAGGTCTTCCTCTCCTGTAAGTGTATCCGATTGTTGAAGTGAAAAACGGTCAGCACAGCTGATCTGAGAAAAGAAAAAGAACAGTAACAGCTGACTATAGATAGATAGATAGATAGATAGATGGAAAGAAAGAAAGAAAGAAAGAAAGAAAGAAAGAAAGAAAGAAAGAAAGAAAGAAAGAAAGAAAGAAAGAAAGAAAGAAAGAAAGAAAGAAAGAAAGAAAGAAAGAAAGAAAGAAAGAAAGAAAGAAAGAAAGAAAGAAAGAAAGAAAGAAAGAAAGAAAGAAAGAAAGATAGATATCTGGTTCATTTAGAATGGGAAAGATTTTTTCAGATAACTTATTTTGTCTCTTTTTGGACAGACTTTTCCACTAGATTGATGTGAATAACTTCTGTGACATCTTTGTTGCTGGGCAACAGCCTGGGAGATATAAAAAGATGAGCCAATAAAAGCAAAGTTATACTAGAAGCCAAACCAGAATTTGCAGATTCCTTGTATAGTTCTTAAAAAATATAGTGTAATTATGCAAATCTTTCTGATTCTGTTAGTTAAAATGTTTGTCAACCAATCAGAGTTAATGTGAGGAAGATAAAATATCCATATGGCATTTTTGTAAAGCATGATTATTTCAGTCAGAGTGTAGGGATCCCCTTTGTACAGCTCTGTTCCAGCTCTGCCTGGAGCTGGAAATTGTCCTTTAGCTGTTTTCTCCTTGTGGCAGGTACGTATGCTTGTGCCTGCCAGAGGGGAAAGTCCTTCCTCAGACTTGGCATCACATCGTACAAGACCCAACATAAGGCATTCATTAAAATCTGCACTCCTCAGAAACAACTTGTAATACAATCCGTAAGATGTACTGGAACTTCCACCTTATTTGGCTTCATTGCCTCTGTAGAGATGATGCATCCTAACCTTGCTCACATCGCTTGATCTACACCAGGTAAACTTACTGTAAATGAAGACAGCACTTCTAAGCAAGTCTTAGGGGAGCAGGTTACAGGTATTGAAAGAAAAACTGCTACCCTGGTCAAGCAGAAAAGCTGGATCCCTTTCAAGTGATTCAGACTGTCTTATATAGTGTCCACCAGCCCTACGTTTGAAATGTCTAAAGCCAGACCAGCAGCTGAACACGGCTCTGCAAGATACAGCTCATGCAAACATGCCTTATTGTCACCATTGAGCAACAGATATATCCCTTCCACTGACAGCGCCAGTGAATGTAACATCAGTCTGCCACACTGGACAAGAAATTGCAGAGCCTCCATGAGCTGATTTAGAAATGTTGTTAACTTTCTGGAAGTGTTTTTTAATATTTCTTAGGCTAATTAATAAGGAGATATTTATATTCTCAAGTTTTTTCCCTCAAACAATATTTGAAAAGCTGCATCAATGTCATCTTTAGGAGATCTTACCCAGTTTTGCCATAACAGATTTCCCCTACTAAAAAGTCTTTCACTGTACAGAATTAAAAAACAACTGTTATTAAAACAAAAGATTTAATCAGGAACCTCTCTTCCTAAGATTAGAAAAGATTATTGATTCCTGTTATTTTCTATTTGGGATGTTGCTTTGTTGAAATGTGCACGTGTAGTCCATATCATTTAATTTTCACTGGCAGACAATGAATTGAGCTTTCACTAACAGAACACATTTGGGTTAATGTGAAACTTCCTGTTTTCAGAGTACGTATATTGGATAAGATGTTATATATTTGGTATATATTTCTTAGTCACCCTCATCCTTCTATTTCTTTTATCCTTTAAGAAAATATGTTAAAAAAAAATGCACACTGTGGCATTTTACCTTTCTCCCGTCTTCACAGCATGTCCCTCACTGACAGAATTGTTTAATGAGATTTTAAAAACAGTACCAAATCACAATAATGGATTTTTTTTTTCCACCTTCCTTATACAGTGTTTCTTCTCCAGTCAATGCATGTCTGCTGCCATTTTGGTCATACCAGTAAACATCCATAATTTAGAATGCTTGGTTTTTGCACAATGGCATTAATATAGACATATAGAGAGTGTCTCTACAGGATAAAATGCTAAAGTTTGGACAAAAGTAGAACAGCAACTGGCAAATGCACCTCCTAAAGGAAGTGAAGAGAAGATTATGTTTGCCAGAGCACAATCTTTGGGCAATGTTATTGATAAAAGGAGAAACTTGTAATATGTTATACTGAAGTGCTGCTTAGGCATGCACGCTTTGAAGAGAAAATCACCAGGAAGACTAATTCGAACCAGGCACTGAGGCTGTTTCTGTGACTGAAGGCAGTGCACAAAAATGAAAGAGCGAGTAGACCTGTGAGATATGACTTGGAAATTTGGGGTTGCTTCTTGGGTCAGACATAGTGTGCTTGCATTTCAGTACTCAGAATTTAGGAGGGAAAGGGTTTTCAGTTGCAATAGAGTTGGAGTTCAAAGTGTAAATTAAAGTTTGGTACTGTCCTGAAAGGTGGCCAAGAAGCCTGGGTGAGCACAGGTATTATCCAGTATATAATGCTTTGGGTAATTTTTCTTCATCTTAGTAGCAGTCATTTTCTGGTACAGACAATTTAAAAACAGGTGAGTAGATTATTTTGATCACTAACTCAGAGTGTTAATTAAATTGACTGCGTGTATAATAAATAAACAAATAGCCCAATGTTCATAAAAATTTATGTCCCAATTTAAGGACATTTTGGAATTCAGACTGCAGTTTCATTACATCCATTGCTACTTGGATGAGGAATTTGCAAAAACTACCTCATTACCAAGGTCACAGCATTATATATCATGTCTCACTGGTTCTTGCAGCTCTTTCCGGTGTAAGTTGTTACACTTATTTTAGGCATACACAAGACTGCTAGTGGCTGGTCCTACAGTATTGTCATGTGTTCTCTGGGATCCCCTCATTCAGGTATACAAATTCCCTGTTCATCAAGAAACAGCAGCCAATATCTTGATTGCTCAGATAGAAGAGATCAACCTTGCAAAACTATCTGGTAAGAGAACTGAAAAAGGAAATAGTGAGACATCAGCTTGCTCTTTGATCTGTGGTCTCAGATCCATTTTAAATTGTCAGTGATGCAACCAAGGTGCGCTGGGTGTTATAGCATATGGCTGGAACATGTTATCAAAACAGTCAAATCACACATTTACATGATTCCATGAACTTCACTGGCAGTATGATTATACTTGAAGAAATAAAATACACAAATGGGTTCATAGAAGGTGGCACATGTCTATGGACAGAGGATTTGACATCAAGCTGTATTGTGTAAAAAGGTATTTTGGTGTCAGTCTGACCAGGCACATGTGATATAATGTGGAAACATTATACACTGTACTGCTGATTGTAGGATCTGAAAAATAAAGAATCGAGCAGACTTTAAGAACAGTCAAGGTCCAGATCACTTCAAGAAATGTCTCAAGTAGGCTTGAAGAGCCAGATTTGGAGAAAGGGTGGGGTCCTCTGGTTTTTAGGGGACAAGGTATCCTTCCCTCTTACATTTTATGACTCCTAAATCGACCACAGAATTTTGGAGTCCTACTGCCATGAGAGTGTATGATAAGATGCATGCATACAAACACTCAACACATCTGGATATAGATCTAGTTATGAATCAAAACTTTATTATAAGACTACTATTCAATCTGGTTACTTTAACAAGTGTCACCTTTTCAACCATGTCACCGCTGAGCATTTTCACTTCTTCCCAGCTTACTATTAGGATACTTAACCAGAATGACAGACTCTGGATTAGCTTCTGAGATAAATACACATTTTAACTACTAAAACATCTCACAAGATTCTAGGTGGGATTTGTTTTTGAAAAGTTGAGATAAAATAGCATGCAGCACAAATTATATATTGCTTGATGGAAATTTTCAAACCCTAGCAGTAAAACAGCTGTCAGATTTTGTTTTAAACTGCAGGGTTTATTCTCCTGCTCTAGAGACTTAAGGTTTTACGTAACTTTTATCTCATCTAATGTCAATCTAGTATGATCTAGACTCCAGTAATTTTAGTGGCAAATTCTCTTAGCTTGCAAGTATTTTTCAGTGTTTGTGTGTTAGTCCATTTGTAGGGTTGCGCTTAATATGCACCATAATAAACTTCAGTTTATGTATCTTTCAGTCATGCTGGGAATGTATAAATAGGCAAAGGAAACATAACTCGCTGAAAATGACATTCTGCTTAATGTCAACAACTGCTTAGTAGGCTCCTTTATGAGCTTATTTAAATCACGTATTGCAAGGTACAACAGAATTTTTCTGTGAGCTAAGTGGAACTGCCTAATTACTCTTCCTGAGTGCAACAGAACTCCTTGGCATTCTTTGGAGTACTTTCTCTTTCCAGCATTTGCATTAGAGTTGCCATGGACAGCAGTGTATGTTTGCTACCAGTAGTTAATCATCTTAATTTTTTTAAGCATCCCCTTAAACAGCAGCTGATTTTATACAAGCAGCTCCACCTCCAATTGGTTAGAATTTAAGGGCAAGCTACCAGGCAGTTTTAAAACAGAAAATAAAATACCTTGTTGTACCTTCTGCTTAACTCTGAATACTGCTGTTGCCTTGCAGTGTAGTTGGCCCATTTTCCTAAATATCTCATGTTGATTGTAATCGCTCATCTTAATTTTTCCCGTATGTATAGAGTAAGAAGAGAAGTATTTAAACTGCAGATGCTCCTCCCCACTGTTTTATGACACCTTGTGGAAAGATTGGAAAGCTTCTTAAAAAGGCACATGTAGCCTGTACGAGCTCTCTCTCTCTCTTCCCTTTTCTCACCTTACATATGCATGTTATGTAGATATGTGTGTATATATACCTATACACTCCAGTGTATTTTGTATGTATGTCCATCAAAAAGTAAATGTTCAGGTAACATAAGCTAGTTTTTAAATACCATAAATAAGTCTATTCTACATAAATGAAGCCTATTAGTTGTAATGGCCTTAATGTTTTACACTGTCTGAGGTACTGTCCATCATTTAAGCAGCAAATTTATTTATAAGAAATGAGAAATGGGATTTGTTCATGGAATTTGAGAATGACATAAGAAAGTGTAATTTTTTTACTAAATGCTTTTCAAAATTTTTTAAAACAGGTGTTCTTTTTCAGAGAGCTTGTTTTTATTTATTAAAGGAAAAAAGAGGACATGATGTTTCTAACAATTTTTACTTTTCTAATACTTTTAACTATTTAATTACTTGTGCTTACTTTTTCCCTATTAATTTTTAGGAGAAAAAGAAATCCTGTTAGACAATGGAATCCTCAGAGGCTGTAAACAGAAAGAAGGTAAAAGACTCACATCAGTCTTTTGGAAAAATATTGTTTCAAAATTTCACTTCAAAAATAACTCCTCTCTCAAAAAAGGTGAAAGTTTTCACTGTTGCATCATGAAAACTGTTTTTCCATCCTCAACCAACAGTACCTAACATGTTCACAAAAATCAGTACTGTAATCCTACGCTGACGAGAAGCTGTGAGGATATTCTTTTTCATCAGTTTTAATGCTGATGAAATACTGAGCACTTTACTTTTACTTTAAAAAGTCTTTGAAGAATATGCTTAAATGTAAGCTTCTGGTTTCAATTACAGCAATGAGGCAGTATGCATTGATATTGTAGCAGTATTTACTGAGGCACACAAACAGTGGCATGATGTCAGCGAACACTTCAGTGCTAAAACTGAAATAAGTAACACTGCTTTACGCGCTTAAACTTAAGCATGTGCTTCAGTCAGAAAGCACAGTGCCTGGGGATCATCTCTTGGTCCCCTCTGCTGCCTGCACAATGTAAGCCTGTAGCCCTGTAGCACAGCATTGCCATTGCTAGTAACAGGCCATAAGCACTGTACTGAATTTGCAAGGCCTCAGGACTGAGGTTTGTCAGTCCTGCTCTGTATTCACTTTTCTTGATCTGCCTGCAGCTTCTTTTTTCTTGGGTTAGCTGTGACAACAGTTTCTCTAATTGACCAGGTGTCCATTGCTAGATCTGTTTACTTTATATTTGTGTGATACAAGCACAGTTTTAAGTAGACAGCAGCAACAAGCAGTTACTCTGTGCAGAACAAGATATTTACAATTAACACAAAGACACAGTGTAGGGAAACACAGCCCTGGTACAACAACAGAGGCCTTGTCAAGTGGAGCACGGGACGCTGTGCAGAGGTGCACAGGCGTGGGATGGTCAGAGATGGGAGGCAGGATGGCCCTGGAGGCCCCCTGGCTATACACAGCTCACCCATGGTCCCTTACAGAAATGCAGACCTGGACAAAATGGGGTTTAGGAGTGCAAAGACAACACAGAAATAGTATTTAACATATCTTTAAGGCAATATATACTGTAAATTCTGATGTAACATGGACTGCAGACCAGTAAAGAAGCAGAAAGGTGTAAAGTGTGTTACCAAACATGCGAAAAACAACCCCAAGTGAATCCTAGACCAAGGAAGAAGCAGTGACCAACTTCAGCATCATAATCCTGCCAGCGAAGGACTCCAAATGCTGAAGACTGCGTAATGCATACCTCCTCTCAGCACCAGCATGAGCTCCCCTGACCTTAGGACACAAAGGAGCAGGGGGAGGGTGAGCATAGCTCCAGGAGAAGGAGCAGAAACTAAGATGCGTATAACAGTTTTAACTGCATTATTTTTCTTTCTTTTTTCTGTAACGATTAGATCTAGACTCATAATTCTTGAATTATACTATTAAGATTTCAGTCATACTAACAATAAATTCTTGGCTTTATATACATATTTTTATATATATAATGTGTGTTTCCTCTTTGCATATAAACCAGTTTTTGAGCATAACAACAATGAAGTATTGGACTGTTTGTAGGTATTTCTGGTTTGGTATTACCAGAACAAAAATTAGTGCTTTGCTGGACTGAAGGCAGCACATTCTATGAGGCAGAATTCTCTATTTCAAAGATGAATAACCTCAGGGTTATGTCAGCAAGCAAAATTTCTATTGATATGTTGTTTTGCTCAAGTGAAGTTAACACTTGAAAGAAGCAACACTCTCAGACCAAATTTCCGTTACAAACTTTTGCTGGAACAGTTTGTTGATCCAGAGTACATGATGAAGTATGATTAACTACCAAATTAATTATGCTAGGGAAAAAATTACTGATATAGGGTATACAGGGACAATTTTTTAACTTTTTTAATTTTTTAAAGACAGGATTCCAGCTAAGCTCTTTTCACATAAAGGAACATCTGTATATTGGATCCTGAAGATGGTTTATCTTCTCCCTAGACCCTCCTGAGTGACAGGCTTCTCTTCTTATCCTGTCAAAATGTTCCCAACCATCAAACTACTCCGTTCTGGTACCTGTAATAGTCTTAGGTCCTTCCATCCTCCTTAGAGTCTGAAAAATCACCCTATATCCCGCTTCTTTAAATGTGAGAAATATTCATATTTGTTAAGCCTTTGGTATATCAACTTTGTTCCCTTTCAGGTTCTAGTTTCCATCTTCCACAGTTTTTTACTTTTTGCATGTTTTTTGTCTGTCTCTCTCACCTCATGTATTTATTCTATTCCCACTTCATTGTCTTATCTCTTTTTTTCTGACCTTCAGGATGAAACCTTTTACTATTCCGCCACTTTTGTTAGTCCTGCTTTTTTTTCTGTTGGCAGATGTCTATACTTCTGGAGTTGCCTGTGCAGCTTCTGCTCTTTCCCATTCCATCATGTCATTAAAAATTCTTCACGTTCAGACAGACCCTCTCTGAAGTATTATTCCAGAAAAATCTGACATGACTGCAACCTAAGCATTTTCTTGACTCATGGATTATCAAGGCAGATCAAATTAACTAGATTTTGGAAAACCTGTCCATGAAATCATAGAATCATTTAGGTTGGAAAAGACCTTTAAGATCATCGAGTCCAACCGTAAACCCAACACTGCCAAGTCCACCACTAAACCATGTCCCCAAGCACCACATCTACACGTCTTTCAAATACCTCCAGGGATGGTGACTCAACCACTTCCATGGGCAGCCTCTTCCAATACTTGATAACCCTTTCAGTGAATAAATTTTTCAAATATTTTTCCTAATACCCAATCTAAACCTCCCCTGGTGCAACTTGAGGCCATTTCCTCTTGTTCTATCACTTGTTACTTGGGAGAAGAGACCGACACCCACCTCACTACAACCTCCTTTCAGGTAGTTGTAGAGCACGGTAAGGTCTCCCCTGAGCCTCCTTTTCTCCAGGCTAAACGACGCCAGTTCCCTCAGACGCTCCTCATAAGACTTGTGCTCTAGACCCCTCACCAGCTTCGTTGCCCTTCCCTGGACATGCTCCAGCACCTCGATGTGCTTCTTGTAGTGAGGGGCCCAAAACTGAACACAGTATTTGAGGTGCGGCCTCACCAGTGCCGAGTACAGGGGCACGATCACTTCCCTACTCCTGCTGGCCACACGATTTCTGATACAGGCCAGGATGCCATTGGCCTTCTTGGCCACCTGGGCACACTGCCGGCTCATGTTCAGGTGTTGGCTGTCGACCAGCACCCCCAGGTCCTTTTCCGCCAGGCAGCTTTCCAGCCACTCTTCCCCAAGCCTGTAGCGCTGCATGGGGTTGTTGTGACCCAAGTGCAGGACCCAGCACTTGGCCTTGTTGAACCTCATACAGTTGGCCTGGGCCCATCGATCCAGCCTGTCCAGATTCCTCTACAGACCCTTTCTACTAACGATTAACTATTTCAAATGCTCAGATGGCAAATAAAGGAGATTGTATCTTGCAACTGTGTAATATACTAGACACATAATCTACTAAAGCCCATGGGATACTGTTCTTTCCTCACAACCCTTAATTTTAATAAGAGGAATAAGGATCTTGTAGCAAACACATGTTCACCTTGAGGGTATTGTGAAGGCACAACTGGCCTTTACTGCCGTGAGTGGCCTTACCTGGGACCTGGACACACACTCCTGCCCATGGGCCCAGGAGCCCCATTCAAGCTCAAGACCTGCAGGTCTGGCTTCCTGCAGGTTGGTTTCTAGTTGGATCTCAGACCCAAGTTGTAGCCATGTCCTGCTGCCCCTGGTGGATCTCCCCTGGTCAGGCCCCAGTCCCGGTCTGTCCCCTTGCAATGCCCAGGGCTGCCAAGAGGCCCACTGCCTCCCGCGGCTCTGCCCGCCACACTCAGGGGCTAGAGGGTGAGGACAGGGCCCTGCCTGTGCCCAGGTCAATGCTGCCCATGCTGGAGTCACACCCATCCCGTCATGCTCCCTGGCAGGTGTTTCTGGTCAGGACATCTCTTAATAGGAAACGCCACGTTCTCCTTTTCTTGTCGTCCTGCCTGCTCAGTCATTCCTGTCTTTTTTCCTCTTCTTGTCTTTGATGAGATTAAATGGGCGTATGGGGGAAAACTGTACTCTTGAAAATGAGTTCTAGTATTGCTCTTAAAATGCTTGGAAAGTATGTGGATCCCCAGCTGAAATCAGGATGAGGCATAGCTCAATTTTCTTTGCTGTTAACCTCGCAAATTAATATTTTATAAAGGATATTTTTAGTGAAGCAAAACTCCAGTTACAGAAGAGATCATAACATTGTGGTGGGTTTTTTTAATAAAAAAGAAGGAAAGTTTAAGTTATATAACCTGTATTTCTTCCTAACTTATTCCTAATATAAAACAGATTTTTTAAACGTGATATAAATTGAATGTTCATCTAATGTTTATAAATATTACTCCTGGAATGGATCAGTGTTTACTTTGGTTTTAATTACTGAAAAATCAAATATCAACTAGAATGTGTTAAAATGGGCTTGCTTCAAGGACCTGTGACTTCAAATTCTCAGCCTTTTGAAACTTATTGCAAGATTTTCTGTACTGTTTGAGCTGTTCAAGCTCTTCTCCATGGGTTTTAAAATGTAACAATATATTTCAAGATCCAGAACAAGAGGAGAGAGGAACTTCTAACGCAAACCAGCATAAAAGCAAGTAAGCATCTACTTATGTGTGATGAAACAAGGAACCCCAGAGGTAATCACATTTTCATATAAACTTTGTAGTCTAAGAGTTCCTCAATTTAGGGCTTCTCTGCCAGCTAGATTTCAGGATCTTTTATCCACACAAAATCCAGAATTTTTTTTCTTGGTTTTGGTGTGTAGTTTGTTAGAGTTTGTTTGTTTCTTAGGAGGGAAGAGGGTGTCTAGATTTTGAAGACAGATGGTGGTTTTAATCCATGTAAAAATCTTTCCAAATTACCTGAACTTTATCACTTCCAAAATTGTAGGTCTGGACAACTCTAGGGAACCACTTTGTTCCTGAACATTTGCTTACATTGTTGTACCTTTGCAAAATTGTGAGAAGGTTAGAAATAACCTTCCTCTACCACAAGGTATCAATCTCAGCTACAGAGAAAGCCCCCCCCCCAGAGCAGATACCTTGGTCACTCAATTTTAGTAAGATTGTTATATGCTTTTTGTAACTCCTTTCACATCAATAGAAAGCTTAAATGTCGGTGAGGAGGGATGTGTAATTCTAATTTTTATGCAAAACATTGCATAATTTCTTTGAAGTTAGGAGTTGCTAAGAATATTAACCATGACAGTAAAAGGTCCTGCTAATGATGAAAGATGCAAGGCAGTATCCTGTTATGAGGTTTCACCATTTCAGACTTGCTTGATGCTTAAGTACTGAAAAAGCTAAACCAATTTGAAGATAATTGTGGACTGTGCCTTGGGTGTGGATTTGGGAGGTGGTAAACAGGCTAGGACTTGGACAATTTCTACGCTGGCTGGCTCTGGAGTTGGTAATTCTGCTGCTTGCTGGCCAGAATCACTGGGACTGCAAAACAGCACCTGTCATAAGAAGAAATGTGATCTAGTGCTAATTAAATGAATGAATGAAACATGCTATTTTAAGCTATCTAGCTATAAATAAAAATAGCACAGCAGTATTCTCTTCCTCCCTCTTCTGCCATGCCATCATATTATCAACACCTAATTACTTCCAAATAGAGAGACTATAAAGTATTATCCAAAAAACTGACAGATAAATACTCAAGTTTTATCTGTTATTTCTATTACAGATGAATATTTTTTTCCTGCCATTAATAAGTTCTGTGAATTTGTCAGCGAGTGTTCTCTTTATTGGTGATTCTATCACTTTTGCTTACAAAGGTCAACCTGCCATTTTCTCAAAGAACAGAGATTTGGATATTAGTTTTTTTTCTTATAGATTTACTGGATAAGAATGGACTTTGAAGAGCATATGGTGTAAATAAAGAGGATTACAATTATTTCTTGTTTTAGATAAATTTAGAAAGCAACCAGATAAATTTAGAAAGTAACCAAAACCCAATTACTCAATCATACAAGACCTCTGAAAGGAAAAAGCTACATTTATTGTCTAGTTTCAGGTTTTTGCCTGTCTGTATAAAAGATACAAGAGCTTTATAGGCAAAGATTAATTGTGATTTCACCTAACTGTGCAGATAGTTCAAATGCCACTGAATAACCCCTTCAAAGACTGTCCTCTATCAAAAACCTGAGTTTTCCTGCCTTTCCCCAGATGTAGCTAACTAAAGCAATAATGTATGCACAGAACTAATTTATATATATAAATGAAATATTGTTAGTGATCACTTTCCATAACAATTGGAAAGAACAATTAACATCTGAAAGTGCAATAAGACCACAAATGGTCTATTTTTATGCTATTCTTTGCTGTTCCTATAAAATCCTTCCAAAATGATCTTATGTGTGTAAGATATTATATGAGATACTGGGTTCGAGCAAAACCAATGTAATAAAAACAAAACAAACAAAAAATAACAGTGTCAGATAGAATTCAAAGTCATGTAGACTTCTGTTACTTATAAGGAAACATAATTAATCATGCATATTCTTGAAGTAAAGCATATGTTTAATTGCATTGCAGGTTGAAAAATTACTCATGCAAAATCCTTCTAGAAGAAAAAAAGAATCCATTAACAATTGTATTATCTTTTTACATCTTGGTGGCCTACTTGTAATGACTGGACAGGGCAGGAGGGAAAGGTTTAGAAAGTAATGCAATCTACTTGGTGACCAGTAGCCCATACAACTCAAAAGAGATGTGAATGTGAAGAAAGATGAGACACAACATTTGGAGGAAGTTTAAAAGGAAGATATTCGGCTTTTAAAAGAGGAATGCTATTGTAAGAAATAGGTAGTACTGTTGGAGAAGAATGAGGATGCGTGTAACAAGAATTTGCTTATGAGCTGAAAGTGCCAGGTACTGTTTTATCTGCAGGTGTTTTCTAAAACTGTGGGAGTGGGATTTCTTTCATTGAATGCTAGCCATCAAAATTAGACATCTGGTCTAAACTAGTCCCGACTTCTCCTGTAGCCAGTGGAAAAAGAAAACATCTCCACCTGAAATTTCATCCCTACTCTTATGCCAAAGAGAGGTGGGCTAAGTAATTTTCCAGAAGAGGTCCCTACTCCATCTTGGCTAAATAGTGTCTAAATGGGTAATCTAGCCTCTACATCTCAATTTTAGATGACTAAAACTGATTGAGATGGCTTCTACTGGTAGTGTTAAAAATATACTGAAAAAAATAAATTGAAGAATAAAAACTACATTTAGTTAAAACCCCACTAATTTCCACTCAATAAAGTAAATACATGTGAAAGAGTTTGAAGTCACAAAATCATTGACCTGTGAGAGATCAGCAAGTCTGTTCCCCTGTCCTAGGGCCTGATAACTTAGATGATAACCTTCTTGCCAGGGTCTTTTCTAGTTTGTTCTTGAAGTTTTCTATGGGTGAAGACCATTTCACTTACTTCCATAGTAGAAAATTGTACATGGACATCCTGTCTTCATAGGTCTTCTTTCTTGCAGCAACCTTTTTAAGTCTTTGGAGATCTGTACCATATCCATTCTCAGTATTCATTTATTTTGACTAAAAGAACCAAAGTAGGACATATTTAATTGATGATGACCAATCATTCTTTTTTCTCGCTTCTGCAATACCTCCGCTTGAAACATGGCACGTGGCCAAAGTAGTCCTGGTAAGTGTAGGACACATTTGTTTATTCACAACCCTTCCAATTGTTCCTCTCCTCAGCTTTCGACCGTATTGGTCATCTATTGGTCACTAACTAGACTAGATCATTCTGTTCTAGGACATCGAGGTGGTTTTGATTCACCCTCAGCTTGCAATTCAATGATGCACCCTGATGCCTTTACTGGATAGCTGCTACCTACAAAGTTCTTGATTGCTACATGAATTTGCCTAAGTGACAGCACCTTGCCCTTTCCTCTGTTAAAGAACATCATGCATCTTTCATATCATATATCATCAATTTTTCAAGATCATTTTGAGTCCCAAATTCCCTCTCCTGTATTTGAGCAATCTCTTGCAAAGTGATGTAATTTGTGAGTTGAATAAGCATATTTCATCATTCTGGTTGTTAATAAAAATATTGAAAACAACAAAAATCTGATTCTGCTTGATAACCTTTCATTGTTAATAGCAAACCACTGAGAGTCATTCAGATTCCAATGAGTTCACAGCCCAGTACATTATTTTCAGCTAGACCACGCTTCCTTGTTTGCACATAAGAATGTCGTGTCAAAAGCCTTACTAGCATGAAAAAATGACATTTGCTACTTCTTCTCTATCCACAAGTCTTATTGCCATGTCAGAGAAGGAAATTAAATTGGTCTGACAGAGCTTTTTTCTTCACAAATCCATGTTAGCTTCTCCATACCTCTTGAAAGACATTTTTTCCACTCGGTTGTTCCAGTTTCTTAACTGGAACTGGAACTGTCATGAGACCTCAGTTGTTTTCTAATTACCACAGAGCTTTTGTGACAGAAAAGGTCTGGATTGCTTATTTTTAAAAGTAAAATAATATTGTTAATTTTTTTCCTAGGCTTTTTAGCAGTTAGAAAGAGAATATGTAAGCAAACTTTCAGCTTATATCTGTTAGTGTTTTATTTGACTACTGTCTGCAACATACAGATGGTTGAACTTTAAAACATATTTGGATTTTTTTTTTAATATTTTAGTCTTTTTACACTTAACACTTAGCATTATCTATAACCACAATATATTTAATGTGTGATTATAATATGGGATATTCTGCCATGAACAATATGAGTAAAAATGTTTATTTCCATGAATTTGAGTTCTAGGGCAAAACCATACATTTACCATAAGTGTTATCATTTCCTTTGATTCCCAAGTGCAGAATAACAATCAATTCTTTAAAACAACAAAATAAAACTCCAAAAAGAAATTCTAAATGATTGCCCATTCTAATACGATAGTCAATGGCTATCTACTTTTGAGATGTTTTTTTGAAAATGCTGTTGAAAAAACTGACAATTTCATTGATAAATGGTCTTTATTTATAAAATACAGATGATTAGTCTTTATTTATAAAATGAAAATAAAAAGTGTTTTGTCTTTTGTTCATGCTACACTGAATATCTGCATGTTGTAATAGCCTTCTGCTTATGGGAGGGTCACAGTACCACACACTATGTAATGATACAGCTCACACTGGGCAAGCTCAATGTCTGATGGAAAAATAAATCCATAATATTCAATAAACAAGAAGGGAAAAAATGCCCTGAGAGTAAGGCATCTGATATTAATTTTATTTGTAGTTTGCAACAAGTCATGCTGAAATATAGATGAGATTCAAGAACCTACTACAAAATGAAATTATGTGCTAAGGGGATTTTCTCTTGTCCCTTGTTGAACATTTGTGCTAGTAAACTTAAAGTTTTACTGAAAAGTTTACCTGTGTATTCCAGGAATGTGAGAAAATTGCCCTTAAACAGATGGCTTGGTCATTTGTGAGTATGTTTAAAGCAGTCAGGTGGACTCTGTTTCTGAATGTGAACCAGCTGATCAAGAGGGAGTCAGAAAATCTCAGATGTACTCTTATTGTGCCTATTAGCTGCCTAACATTTGGCAAGTGATTTTTTTTTTTTTTTTTTTTTTTTTTTTGTGTGTGTGTGTGTTGCTTTCTTCATGCTGCCTTCAAATATAAGATGGGAACATAAGAACAGTCCAAAGATCCATCTGGTAATGTGTTCTCCTACTGACAGTGGTCAAAAGCAGATGCCTAGGGAAGAGTATAAAAACAGGGCAAGCATATGGTGACACTTCCCCGAACACTCCTTTAACTGTCAATGATTTATGGCTCAAAGGTTTTTTCTTCTCTCTGCCCAAAGATATCACAAAGCATGGTTCTTGTTTCATAGTCACTTTCAGAAATCCTGATGAAGTCAAATGAACAAACTTAGACTTGTGCTTCTATATCCTTCTTGTCCTTACCCTTATGTGAACAACATATAATTTCATTAATCAGTTCAACAACTACTTTCTAACCCCACTTACTAGCATGCTGTAATCTCATTTATTAGCAGTGCCCAAGATGGATTTTGGATTTACAGATTTATCTTCTCTCTCCGACTCTGAACGCTACCTGCAGAAAGGCTCTATTCCAGAATTTCTAGCCACTGATAGAACTGCAAATTTGAAATGCTGGGCTGCCAATAAATTGTAGTGAACCACATTTTTTACAGATTGCAACTTACTTCATTAGGAAGTTGGACTGGTGCTCTCACAGTGCCTGATATCCTTATTGTAGATAAAACCTTAATTTTTAGATAAGATTGTAGTGTTAATCATTCCGTTCAGCCAATTTGTATTCTTTAATGTTTGTTTTGTTTTTTACCAGATGTGTTTTGAGCAATTCAGCTCTTCAGGTATAACCAAAAAGATTTATGAAAAGCTAGAAAGGTAAGATAAATTTCACTGGACATTATGAAAGTACCTTTGAGAATATTTTGACAACCAAAAGTTTGAGCTAAATATGACAACAGTGTTCAGTCACCATTATTAAAGTTTTTACAGTATGATAAGACATTGGCTGCCCTGCACGTTTTTGCAATAATTTTCTTTTTTCCTTGTCAATTTTGAGGCCTCTTAATGTAGCAAAGTGCTTCAGTGGAGTTACGATAAAAGTCCCCAGCTGATGATCTTCTGAGAAGAAAGAAGTCGAGAGAATGAAAAACCTCCTATAGTTTAACAAAAATTTATGATACAGAATTTTGTTTTTCAAAACACCTTTGTTGGCTTTGTTATTGAGAATTTATGTTCACCTCCAACCATACATGCATATAGGAAGATTTTTTTTTTTATTAAAATGTACAATATGACTTCAAATTTTACAGATTACAGCATGTATTTTTGATTGCTATACATTTGAGGAGCAATGTGACAAAAGCAAGGAGTTGGTATTGATTAAGGGTAATCAGTTCTGATGGGAGAATCAATTAATATATAACATTTTCAGAAGTCAGCTTTAAGCTAACAGTGGCTAGAAAGTGAGGACAGAATATAATTACAGTCTAAATGCTCAAATTCGATTTCCATCTAAGCTATTAATAAAGCCTTTAGAATTCATTTCTTGTTGATTACATTCTCTTCTTTTTATAATCCAATTTGAAGGCAGCTTTAGGCATTTCAGACATGGATACGTGACATCTGAGTGTCAGGTAAATGCCAATTAAATCAATCTTCTATCTTTCCTATTAAAACTGTCTGATGTTGGCAGTTTGTAGGCCTAACATTCAGTCAATAAATAAATAAAGACCCAACAGCTATAGACAGTGTTGTAAACACAAAGCATTCCAGTAATACAAATCAGGACCCCTGAATAAAAAAAAAAAAATTAAAAACAGACTTTAGAATAATTAACTAAAACGTATTTTTGTGCTTTTTCACATGCATTGAAAGAGTTCGGATTAATTTTTAAAGTAATTTTCTCTCTAATCTTGAGGACTGAAAATGTCAGTAAGTGTTTTTTTGTGTAATCAAATGACTGGAGCACCTAAGTACAAATTAAGAGTGGTAGAATATGTGGAAAGCAAATGTTAACCATCCAAGAAAATATTGAATTGATTAATTTTCTGCACACAGTGTCTTTCTTCTAAACAAAGACTTTGAGAATGGGCAACTGGCATTGATGAATAAACAGATTGTAAAATTCTTGTGTTACTTGCCTAGTTTGGATTTATAGGAAGTAGAGTCCTTTACATTTATGAGCAATGTGGGCAGAGCTGGAAAATTATTTAAGAATGGTTTTATTTTTTTGAGAAAGTAAGTGCTGAAACTGATCTTCTCTTCCTCTTCTTACTGACTTTAGAGTGATGTTCTTCCCTTAACTATTAATGTTCCAAATGAAACTTAACTTTCTGAGTTTCTGTCCAGATCCAAGCACAAAGCAGGCAGTGACTCATAGGAAAATGTGACATAAGTCCAGCAGGGTCCAGGGTCTGAGGAGGAATATGCTCATAGCATAGAGGAGATGAGCATGACAGTCAGCCTTGGGAATGTGTGACTTCCTGTAAAATAAGTCTTATCAAGTAGTTTGAATATTAGTAACAAATGGCAACCTAGACCTTGCTGACACATAGGCTAATTTGCATTTGGGTTTGTACTTAATTCTTTGACATATTCAGAAGGTGGAAGGAGGGAGAAACTATATATAAGGTGGAAGCATGGACAGGTAACCTGGGAGGAAGAGAGACAGTGTCTGAGCATGCAGACAGGGGATTGGGAAAGACAAAGCCCAAGTGGAATTCAATCTGTCAAGGGATGTCAAAGACAACAAGAATGGCTTATATAAGTATGCGGGTGATAAAAGGAAGACAAGGGGAAATGTGGATACACAGCTGAATGAGGCAGGGGACCTTGTTACACAGAAAATGATAAAGGCTGAGGTACTGAATGTCTTCTTCACATCAGTCTTTACTAGCAAGAGCAGCCTTCAGGAATCCCAGGCCTCAGAGACCAGGGGGAAAGTCTGTAACAAGGAATAGGTACCCTTGGTGGGAGAGGGTCAGGTCACAGAGTACTTAAGCAAACTGGACGTACATTAGTCCAAGGGACCTGATGGGATGAGTGCTGAGGGAGCTGGTTGATGTCATTGCAAGGCAATTCCTGATAATCCTTGAAAGATCATGGCAATTGGGAGAGGTGCCTGAAGACTGAAGGAAAGCAAATGTTACTCCTATCTTCTAAAAGGGCAGAACAGAGGGCTTGGGGAGCTGTAGAATGTTCAGCCTAACCTCGATAGCTGGGAAGGCAACTGTTGTGGTTTAACCTCAGTCGGCAACTGAGCACCACGCAGCCACTCACTCACTCCTCCCCCACCACCGGTGAGATGGGGGAGAGAATAGGAAGAGTAGAAGTGAGAAAAACTCATGGGTTGAGATAAAAACAGTTTAATAATTGAAATAAAATAATTATAACAATAATAATAATAATGTAATAATAATAATAATACACAAAGCAAGTGATGCACAGTGCAATTACTCACCACCAGCCAACCGATGCCCAGCCAGTCCCCGAGCAGCGGCCTCCTCCGGCCAGCTTTCCCCAGTTTATGTACTGAGCATGACGTCACATGGTATGGAATGTCCCTGTGGCCAGTTTGGCTGTGGCCCCCTCCTAGCTTCTTGTGCACTTGCAGCCTTCTCAGTCGGTAGAGCATGGGAAACTGAAAACTCCTTGAATCGTGTCAGCACTACCTAGCAACAACTAAAACATCGGCGTGTTATCAACATTGTTCTCACCCTAAATCCAAAACACAGCACTGTACCAGCTACTAGGAAGGAAACTAACTCTATCCCTGCCGAAACCAGGACAATATCCACCCCTTATTCTATACCATCTATGTCATGCTCAGGTCTCATATTTTCCAGTACATTTCCCTTAATCACCACCCCTTTTCCCGGATTTCTTTTAATATATATATATGCACACACAGATATCATTCCCTTAGTCTATGGACCATCCCTCTAAAATGTTTGGTGAGTTCATTTAGTCCATGACTTTGGGCTCCGTCTGTCATAATAATCTTCTAGGGCAGGAAAGATGGAAATGGTATGTGGTGTTGGACTGTTTCATGTTGAAGTCAGTTCTGGTACCATTATCACTGTGCTTTGCTTGGTTTCATTGAAGTTATTCTTCATTAATCTGGGTGATTCTTATTGTAATATCATTAGTATGGGCATATAATATTAGGTAGCACTTAACATCACATAAATCAGATCATTGGCTATTCTCACCCAAAATCAAATCCCCTTGAGGTACACATCGGACTTCCCCATCCTCCCGCATTATCCACCAAGTGCACCCAGGTCCTTGAGCAAAAGCAATCCCACGGATGGGTTTGCCTTTGCCCAAGGCAGGAATAACCCAGACTGTCTTCCCCAGCATATTTTTTATGTGCACTACAGGGACTTTATTCCCATCTACAGTACGTAAAAGTTCTGACTGGGCAGGGCCTGCTCGATTGGCAGATCCCCTAGTGTTGACTAACCAGGTGGCCTTTGCTAAATGCGTATCCCAATGTTTGAATGTCCCGCCACCCATTGCTCTCAGCGTAGTCTTTAACAGTCCAGTGTATCGTTCAATCTTCCCGGAGGCTGGTGCATGATAGGGGATGTGATACACCCACTCAATGCCGTGCTCTTTGGCCCAGGTGTCTATGAGGTTGTTTTGGAAATGAGTCCCGTTGTCTGACTCAATTCTTTCTGGGGTGCCATGTCGCCATAGGACTTGCTTTTCAAGGCCCAGGATAGTGTTCCGGGCAGTGGCATGGGGCACGGGATATGTTTCCAGCCATCCGGTGGTTGCCTCCACCATTGTAAGCACGTGGCGCTTGCCTTGGCGGGTTTGTGGGAGTGTGATATAATCGATCTGCCAGGCCTCCCCATATTTATATTTCAGCCATCGTCCTTCATACCAGAGATGCTTTAACCGCTTGGCTTGCTTGATCGCAGTGCATGTTTCACATTCATGGATAACCTGCACAATAGCGTCCATGGTCAAGTCCACCCCTCGATCACGAGCCCATCTGTATGTTGCATCTCTTCCTTGGTGACCTGAGGTGTCATGGGCCCACCGAGCTAGAAATAACTCACCCTTATGTTGCCAGTCCAGATCCACCTGAGCCACTTCAATCTCAGCAGCCTGATCCACCTGCTGGTTGTTTTGATGTTCTTCAGTGGCCCGACTCTTGGGTACGTGAGCATCTACGTGACAGACTTTTACAACCAGGTTCTCCACCCGGGCAGCAATATCTTGCCACAATGCGGCAGCCCAGATGGGTTTGCCTCTGCGCTGCCAGTTGCTCTGCTTCCATTGCTGCAACCACCCCCACAGGGCATTTGCCACCATCCATGAGTCAATACAGAGATAGAGCACTGGCCACTTTTCTCGGTCAGCAATGCCTGAAGCCAGCTGGATGGCCTTTACTTCTGCAAATTGGCTTGATTCACCTTCTCTTTCAGCAGTTTCTATGACTTGTCACACAGGACTCCATACAGCAGCTTTCCACCTCCGATGCTTTCCCACAAGACGACAGGACCCATCAGTGAACAGGGCATATTGTTTCTCATTTTCTGGTAGTTTACTGTACAGTGGGGCCTCTTCAGTGCGCGTTACCTCCTCCTCTGGCGATATTCTGAAATCTTTGCCTTCTGGCCAATCCATGATCACTTCCAAGATTCCTGGGCGACTGGGGTTTCCTATTCGAGCCCGTTGTGTGATCAGTGCGACCCACTTACTCCATGTAGCATCAGTTGCATGATGTGTACAGGGGACCCTCCCTCTGAACATCCAGCCCAGCACCGGCAGTCGGGGTGCCAGGAGGAGCTGTGCTTCAGTGCCGATCACTTCCGAAGCAGCTGGAACCCCTTCATATGCTGCTAATATCTCTGTTTCAGTTGGAGTATAGCGGGCCTCGGATCCTCTGTATCCCCGGCTCCAAAACCCTAGGGGTCGACCTCGAGTCTCCCCTGGTGCTTTCTGCCAGAGGCTCCAGGTAGGGCCATTCTCCCCGGCTGCAGTGTAGAGCACATTTTATACATCTTGTCCTGCCCGGACTGGCCCCAGGGCTACTGCATGAACTATCTCCTCTTTAATTTGTTCAAAAGCTTGTCGTTGCTCAGGGCCCCATTTGAAATCGTTCTTCTTCCGGGTCACTTGATAGAGAGGGTTTACAATCAGACTGTAATTTGGAATGTGCATTCTCCAAAAACCCACGACACCTAAGAAAGCTTGTGTTTCCTTTTGGCTAGTTGGTGGAGCTGTGGCTGTTATTTTGTTGATCACATCCATTGGGATTTGACGATGTCCATCTTGCCATTTTATTCCTAAAACCTGGATCTCCTGTGCAGGTCCCTTGACTTTACTTTGTTTTATGGCAAAACCAGCCTTCAGCAGGATTTGGACTATTTTCTTCCCTTTTTCAAAAACTTCTCCTGCTGTGTTGCCCCACACGATGATGTCATCAATGTATTGTAGGTGTTCCAGAGCCTCGCCCTGTTCTAGTGCAGTCTGGATCAGTCCATGGCAAATGGTGGGGCTGTGTTTCCAGCCCTGGGGCAGTCGGTTCCAGGTGTCCTGGATGCCCCTCCAAGTGAAAGCAAACTGTGGCCTGCACTCTGCTGCCAAAGGGATTGAGAAAAACGCATTAGCAATATCAACTGTGGCATACCACTTGGCTGCCGTTGACTCCAGTTCATATTGAAGTTCTAGCATGTCTGGCACAGCAGCACTCAGCGGTGGCGTGACTTCATTTAGGCCATGATAGTCTACTGTTAGTCTCCACTCTCCATTAGACTTCTGCACTGGCCATATGGGACTGTTAAAGGGTGAGCGAGTCTTGCTGATCACTCCTTGGCTCTCCAGTCAACAAATCAGCTTATGGATGGAAATCAGGGAGTCTCGGTTGGTGCGATATTGCTGCTGGTGCACTGTTGTGGTAGCGATTGTCACCTGTTGGTCTTCGACCTTCAGCAACCCCACAACAGAGGGGTCCTCCGAGAGACCAGGCAAGGTGGACAGCTGGTTATTTCTTCCATCTCCAAGGCAGCTATACCAAAAGCCCACCGGTACCCTTTTGGGTCCTTGAAATGCCCTCTCCTGAGGTAGTCTATGCCAAGGGTGCACAGAGCCTCTGGGCCAGTCACAATGGGGTGCTTCTGCCACCCATTCCCAGTTAGACTTACTTCGGCTTCCAATACAGTTAGGTGTTGGGATCCCCCCGTCATTCCAGAAATACAGATGGGTTCTGCCCCTATATATCTTGATGGCATTAGGGTACACTGTGCACCGGTGTCTACTAGAGCCTTATACTCCTGTGGGTCCGATGTGCCAGGCCACCGAATCCACACAGTCCAGTAAACCCAGTTGTCCCTTTCCTCCCCCTGGCTGGAGGCAGGGCCCCTCTAGTCCTCATCACAGTATTCATTTCTCATTTCTTGTAAATACAAGTCAGAAGTTTCTTCATTAAGATCAGAAGTAAGATCAGCCCTTCTACTCTGTCTGGGGAACTGCCCACTGGAAACTGGAGCAGCAATTTTCCTGGAAGAACCCCCTTCTGTGATTGTTTTCCCTTGCAATTCACGTACCCGTGCCCCTAGGGCTGCAGTAGGTTTTCCATCCCGCTTCCTCATGTCCTCTCCCTGGTCATGCAGGTAAAACCATAGGGTGCCCCGTGGTGTGTACCCTTTATGTTCTCTCTCTTGAGCAAAAAAATGCTGACTCCTAATAGCTGAGATATTGGTCTATACAGATGGGGAGTAGGACCTATCCTCTCTGAGTTGCTGGAACTCCTGGGACAGTTTCTTCACAGCCGAGACGAGGGAGGAAGAGAGACTTTCTTCGTATTGCTGGAGTTGGCCAGCCAATTCATCCACCATTTGCTCCTCTCCATCTTTCCAGGTCATCACTGCCAATGAATTGGCGTATGACGATGGTGAGCTCCTTATAAACTTCCGCCACATGGGTCATGTGCACTTGACTTCATCGGGATCTTTGGATAATTGCTCATTGTTCAGGTCACCATAAATCACCTCCAGCACAGCTAATTCCCTCAGGAACTGGATACCTTTCTCCATGGTGGCCCACTTGCTTGGGCGACATATGACATCTTCCTTGAAAGGATACCTTTCCTTCACGCTTGACAAGAGTTGCCTCCAAAGGCTGAGGACTTGTGTCCCTTTTCCAATTGCTTTGTCAATGCCCCCTTCCCTAGAAAGGGATCCCAGCTGCTTGGCTTCTTTACCCTCTAATTCCAGGCTACTGGCCCCATTATCCCAGCATCGGAGCAGCCAGGTGACAATATGCTCACCTGGACGGCGGCTGAAATCTTTTCGTATATCTCGCAGCTCACTCAGGGATAGAGATCGGGTGGTTACTGCCTCTTTCATGAATTCTTCCTCTTCTTCCTCCCCGAGCAGTTGCCGGCCCTCCTCCTCCTGTTCTCGTGATGGCCCTTCTCCAGGGTAGTCTGCCTCGTACACTTCTTCCTCTGGCTCCCTTTTAGAAGAAGTTTCTTCCTCCTTTACTAAATGAGCCGACTTCTGCTTCCAAGATTTCTTCTTGTGTACAGGGGCGACTGATACCGGCACAGGCTGGTTCTTTGGTTCAGCCACAGGGCCTGTCGCCGGGGTCGGAGTGGCCGCAGTGGGTGTCGTTTTACCGTCAGATCCAGAGACCTTCTCTTCCCTTTGAGGGTACTGCATGGTGTTGAACAGGGCTCGGTAGGCATGGGCCAGGCCCCAGCACGTTGCAATGATCTGCATCTCTCTGGAGCTGCCGGGGTGACAGCATACTTGGTCCAAATGTTCTACTAACTTTTCAGGATTTTGCACTTGCTCAGGGGTGAAGTTCCAAAACACTGGGGGTGCCCATTGGCCTAGGTACTTGCCCATCTTGTCCCACACACCCTGCCACTCATAACTATCCAGCCTTGGGGCAGATCTCTGGATGATATTCTTAAATTGCTTATTAACTTTAGACAAAACCGAAACAATATTCCAAAGAAGTACCAATAGAAGTATCTTAACTGCCCAAGGATGTTCAAAATACTGAAGAGTTACTGTAATGAAGGAGGAAACATCATAGAACAAGGTAGTGACCCTGCCATTCTGTATTTCCTCCGTAAAAAAACTCTCAGAAAAGTTACTGTAGTTGCTAGTTGTCTCCACGAAGTGGTATCCGAAGTATAGTAATGGCTTCATTGCAAAATTCAGATACCAAATTAAGACCAAGGTCAATGTTTTAAAAATAAACCTCCCAAGCAGAACATCACCAATCACTGCATACCACAGCAAACTGCAAAAACCAACACCAATCTTTAGCATGTACAGCAAAAAAACGAGCACGATGCAGATTAGACAAATCAATATCAAGAACAGATGAACCAACATTGTGACCCACAACTGTTAACAGATATAAATTTCTTAATACGCTCCGGTTAATCTGTTTTTATCTCAAAACCTTTGTGCCTCACATTGGGCGCCAAAAAAGGACTGTTGTGGTTTAACCTCAGTCGGCAACTAAGCACCACACAGCCGCTCGCTTACTCCTCCCCACCCGCCCCGGTTGGTTGGGGGAGAGAATTGGAAGAGTAAAAGTGAGAAAAACTCATGGGTTGAGATAAAAACAGTTTAATAATTGAAATAAAATAATTATAACAATAATAATAATAATGTAATAATAATAATAGTAATAATACACAAAACAAGTGACGCACAGTGCAATTGCTCACCACCTGCCAACCGATGCCCAGCCAGTCCCCGAGCAGTGGCCCCCCCGGGCCAGCTTTCCCCAGTTTATGTGCTGAGCATGACGTCACATGGTATGGAATGTCCCTTTGGCCAGTTTGGCTGTGCCCCCTCCCAGCTTCTTGTGCACTTGCAGCCTTCTCAGTCAGTAGAGCATGGGAAGCTGAAAAGTCCTTGGCTAGTGTCAGCACTACTTAGCAACAACTAAAACATTGGTGCGTTATCAACATTGTTCTCTTCCTAAATCCAAACCACAGCACTGTACCAGCTACTAAGAAGGAAATTAACTCTATCCCTGCTGAAACCAGGACAGTAATGATGCAACGAATCCTGAGAACCATTTCCAGGCACATGAAGGACAAGTCTATCAGGAGTGGTCAGCACGGATTCACCAAGCGGAAGTGATGCTTGACCAACCTGGTACGCTTCTATGATGAAATAATTGGTTTGGTAGATGAGGGGAGAGCTCTGGTTACTGTCTACGTTGACTTTGGTAAGACTTTTACATTGTTTCCTTTAAGATCCTCACAGAGAAGCTGGTGAAGTATAAGCTGAATGAGCAGACAGTGGAGGTGGATTGAAAACTGGCTGAACAGCCAGGCCCAGAGGGTGGTGATCAGTGGCATGAAGTCTAGTCAGAGGCCAGTAACCAGAGGTGTATCGCGGTGGTCAATGCTAGGTCAGATCTTGTTTAACATATTCATTAATGATCTGGATGTTGAGGCAGAATTTACCCTCAGCAACTTTGCTGATGATACAAAACTGAGAGGAGTGGCTGATACACCAGAAAGTCATGCTGCCACCCAGAGGGACTGACAGACTGGACAAATGGGCTGACAGGAACCTCATGAAGTTCAACAAGGAGGAATTGTAAAGTCCTGCACCTGGGGAGGAACAACCCCATGCACCAATATATGCTGGGGGCCACCCAGCCGGAAAGCAGCTCTACAGAAAAGGCCCTAGGGGGTCCTGGTGGACACCAGGTTGAACATGAGTCAGCAATGGGCCCTTGTGGCAAAGAATTAATTATATCCTGGGCTGCATTAGGAGCAGCGTTGCCAGCAGGTGAAAGGAGGTGTTTCTTCCCCTCTACTAAGCACTGGTGAGAGCACACTTGGAGTACTGTGTCTAGTTCTAGGCTCCCCAGTACAAGAGAGACATGGAGCTCTGGAGAGAGTCCAGTGAAGGGCCACTAAGATGACTAAGAGACTGGAGCATCTCTTCTATGAAGAAAGGCTGAGAGAGCTGCGAGACCTCAGGGGGGGATCTTATCAATGTATTTAAATACATGAAAAGCAAGTCTAGAAGTAGCAAGGCTCTTTTCAGTGGTGTCCAGTGACAGGACAAGAGGCAATGAACACAAACTGAAACACAGGAGCCTCTGTCTGAACATAAGAAAACTTTTTTTTTTACTGTGAGGCTGACTGAGCATTGGAGCCGCTTTCTCAGGAAAGTTGTGGAATATTCTTGGAGATATTCAAAAGCTATTTGGACATAGTCCTGGGCAACCTGCTTTAGGTGACTCTTCTAAAGCAAAAGGATTGGACCAGATGACCTCCAGAGGTCGCTTCCAACTTCAACCATTCTGTGAGTCTGTGACTGACATGCAGATATTCACAGAGCGAGAAAAAACAGCTCCTCCCTTGAGTGTCATGGATTAGGCAGGAGAAAAGAGACTCATATTTCCTTTCCTCATGAGATAGAGAAATGGTACACTGAAGAAGTTACTCAGCTAGTATCTGAGTCTGTCTTCCATGTAGATGGAGGTTAAGATCTGGAGACAGGTACCTGATGGTTTCCTTTGTCTCTCAGCCATAACACTGACTTTAGCCAAGGGTTACTCTCCAAAATCCTTGCCCAAGGGATACAGCCCTATTACCTTTGAGAACAGTCAGAACAGATTTTTTTTAAGTATATATCTGTATACACTACTGTTATTATTATTATTAAATCATTTTTACTACAGCAGTGCCAAAGCCCCTGTCAAGACTGAATTCTCATCATTCTAAGTAATATAAGTTCAGAACTATAGACAATCCCTGGTGTGAACAATTTATAATTTGCACAGCACAGTTGTAAAATTTATACCTACAAACACTAGTACACCTTTCCCTCTTTCTCTTCACAAATAATGATGTTTTCAAATGTATGCAGAGAAAAATAAAAAATTTAGCTCTCTGGACCACAGAAATTAAAGCATTTAAAATTATATAGCACGGTATTATATGAACACTGCTGTGCTTTCTGAATGAATATTGAATTTCATGTTATCCTGGACTCAACTGTGGTGGAATATATACAGCACTTCATTTGTGAATTTATGACTACCTTAGTTTTCCCCATACAAAGCAAAACAAACTATCTTTTATTAATGGGCGAAATATTCAGTTCCAAATCTTTGAGTTGCAAGGTTCAAACAATCTCATCTGAGCACAAACAGAAGACTGATTTGAGAAAAGCAAGAAGAAATTATATTGAAGCCTTTTGTAGGAAAACTGTAAACGTCATATGTTCAAAATTTGAGAATGCAACTCTCTATCTTGTAATTTGATATTGTTCCCATGAATCACAGAGGCCTATTTATTTGCCAAACAACAAATTATATGGGCTAAAAGAAATGAGAATATAATTTTACTATTTTTTTTTTAATTATTTAAATTTCACTCCTCCCATCCCATCTTAAGCTAAAGATGTCTTTCCACTGTGAAAAATCTAGTCAACTGTGGACTAGCATGACAGATTTCAGGGAAAATTAAATCTTAAAACTGCATATAAGCCTGAGTCATATAAAGTTTAATAAGATTAGCACTGATTTCTGTGGAAACTGGTGCAAACATATTGTATTTACCTAGAAAATATTACTGAGCAAATTCAGAGAAATGCGTGCAAACATTTTTTTTTCCAAGTCTAGACACCAATGTTCCCCATAAAATAATGTAATATATAAAAGAAACCCTGATTCTTTTCATATAAAGTTTTGTCACTATTGGTGAATAACCCTTGAGAATTCACATCAAGAACTATTATACTATAAACTGGATTAAACTGATTCAGTATTTTGGGCCACAGGTGGACACTTAGGTTTGGATTTTCATTTTTCCAGTAACTCCTGTTAATGCCTGCAGCATTCCCATGGGGAAAACAAGTCAAACTCTCTGTTTTTAATTCTTCTGTCGGCAGCTAATCAAGGAAATAGAAGCCTGGCTTGTGGATGTTGTCAGCCATGATCTCCATTCTCACTCTTAATTACAAAATTAATGTAGTACAAAAATCATGATATTAGGATTTAAATTATTATAAGTAGCTAACCTACCATAGAACTGCTTTTATTTCATTTAAAAAAAAAAAAAAAAAAAAGACATTTTGGGAAACATAGTGACAGGAAATATTTTGTACAAAAACATACTGAGAGTGAATATTTTGTATGATTTGACAGTGATAGTCCTGAACAATAATTCTTTTCATTCTTACAACAAAGTCAGGATGTTATGATAAACAGGTTTATCAGTGACTTGATGAAAGAGCTGTAGTAGAAGCTGGATCTCTTGAAACAGTATTTTAGAATTATATCCTCCTAAAACTGCAGTTTCCTGACTGATGCTGAAAATATGGGCTTCAGCATGAATATTTGAATACGGGAGCAAACTTTTTGTCTTCTGTGTGTGTGTGAAGCCTAACTCCATGTAAGACAGACAGCATATCACATATGAGAAACAGTGAACTTTGCATTACTCCCATCAGGTTCTAATAATATTGTGAGGTTCAATATTCTTAGAGCTAAATCCACACACGACTCAATCTCTGCTCAGCTATCAACCTGTAGACTAAGGATACTTACTTTATTGACACTGAAACAGGCACCCAAAGTTCTGCTTTTGTCCTTGCTTCTTACTGTCTCCTCATCTGAACTTGACCAGAACTGAGAAAGGATCAGGCTGGTATGCATGGCTAGAAGCTTATCCCACCTTTACCAAAATGATAGCAGAGACTTGACCTCCATTTTTTGTAGGAGCATGATATAAGCCTCAATCTAAAGTGAGTTCCGGGGATGGTACTGCAGAAGCAATACATTTTGCCTGGAATAATAAAAAACAAAGGAAGGTTGTTTTAACATCTGGCCAGATGATTAGGGTACAGGGTCTCTCCTAGGACAGAAGAGACCTGATTGCAGACTTTACTACACTGACTGCTTAATAAAAATAGCGCACACATCAGACCAGCAGGATAAGCCTTTCACTATAGACCCTTAATTGAATGTTTCTACAATGTATGCACAACTGCCTCTCCTGCACATTTTAAACATCTCAGATTTTCATGACTCTATAATGTCAAGCTCCAACCTGGAACTGTCTTCATGAAGAACTCTATTACAAATTGGAATTATTCACTGTGGAATTACTGGGAAATGTGCAGTGGAGGCAACAGTGGAGAATTACTGGCCTCATAGTAAAGGCCAGTAAATGATCCATATTCTCTTGGATCATTTCTTTAGTATCCTTCCTATCTAATACATTCTCTAAAATACCTTAGCTAGCACCAACCAATGCTTTGCATTTTCACTGGGCATTTTTTGCATTCACAGAAGGATTCAAAATATTTTCAGAAACTTCAATTCTCTTGAGTCAGCATTTATACATTGCAGTGTTTATGCAAATCAGGAAGCAAACAATCTTTTAGATAAATGATTTCACCCTCTTCTATTCCTTGTGTTATCTTAAGTGCTGCAGATACATTGCATTTTTTGTACATATGGATATTTGTATAAGGGGAGCTGAATGCCTGGCGGCTGCAAGGAGTAGTAATACAACCCAGCTGGAAAAGTGAAATCAGCAATTTGACTCCTGGTGCATAAAGTTAAGCACATGCATAAGAGTTTGTAGGACTGAGGCTCGATACAAAAAACATTGTTGAAGTGCAAGTTATGAATATTAGCTTCATGTGAAGCTCTTTTAAAGAAAAGGTAATTTAAATTTTGTGTCTTAGCATTGTAAAAAAAAAATGTTGTGTTTCTCAGCAAAGTTTGTTGTAAACTTTATCAGTGAGGACAATAGATGAGGTCCGAAAGAGACAATTGACATTTAAACTCATTATGCTATTTAAATGGAATTCCCAGGATTATGTACTAGACTTTGGGGGATTTAATTATTGTCTCCGTATAATCACCAAATAAGAATGTATTTTATGTTCTGAACTCTAGTATTCTTAGGGAGAACTACTACTTTTCATTACTGTTATGGGAAAACCATTACAATTATTTCGTTTTATAACATTCCAGACTTAAAGGAAAGAAAACAGACGAATCATGTATTCCTAAATTCTGGGATAGGCACTATGAGTTGTATGCATGCTATTAAAAAGTGGTATTCACAAAGGCCACTTCAATAGAGCATTCCACCCCACTCTCCTGCTTCCAGCTTTGTGTTCATGCTCAGTTTTAACGCTTTCTTACCTTTCTCCTGCAATACTCATTCCAATCATAGTCATCTGCAATTACATTATTTCCTTCCTTGTTCATCACCAGGCTTTCACAGAGTGCTGCTGTGGTACAGAAGTGTTTCTGTTGTCCTGATCTGTTGGTTATCCAGAGTGGAAACACGCCAGACATCCTGTCTCTCTCATATTAGTCATACCTTATTTTTCTATACTAAACGTATCGTGAACCAGTGATGAGGAAGAAAAGGTATGCCTGGATTTTGCTACATATACAGAGATTATGTAACTGAGGAAGACTCCTGCACACACACAAATGAAAAACACACAAGCATACTTACATGTATATGTATTTACAAGGACAGTGACTTTCTCTCTGACAATATTTCAAGTTGACTTTACCTCCGACAATGTTTCAATAACTAGTCTCTTGAAGAGGTCTTTTCTTCTCTTACTTCCATTACAGAACCTCAAACATTTTGTAAAATTCTAAAAAAGTTTTCCCCAAGCTCTATTTGAGAGTTTATGCTTATCCTGTTTCATTCCACACAGCTGAATCTCTCTTTTCTCTATTAGATACAAAATGCTGGCCAGATTCAAATGAAATATAAGCAGAATCATACTGACTTTATTTAGACTTTACCTATGAGGGAAGATTTTTGTTTTCAATTCCCATTGCAGCAATATTTATTACAAAAGGTGTGGGTGAGTATTTATGGTGATATTTATGCTATTTGTTTGCTACATTGTAAAAAAGTGGTCCAGTACAAAGGGTAAGGTAGGTATTTCAGGAAGCTGCATGCAGAGTCACAGCTTTGAGGAAAGAAAAATATCTGAAGCTTTCTGAATTTTCTTACACTTAGTCTAGTAATGCTCTTTGGATTTACACCCCCTTCCTCTTCTCATATCTTCTCACTTATTTAACAATAGCTTGTTAAAAATGATAGAAGCAACTAAGGTCAACTGTTAATGTTTAATAGCCTTAGACCATTAGATTTTCTTTTAAATGACACCATTTATCTTTCTAAATTCAGTCTACAAACTTTAGTGATAACAATGCTAAGTGGTTAGACACAACAGCAGCTTTGCCTTCATTAATCATCATCCTCTGAGAAACTATTAACTGTTTTCCCCAATATTGCTTTGGAGATGCAGAAACAAAGTCCAGTGACTTGTCCAAGGCCTATGAGGTGGTATTTCCCTCATACGAACTTCAGTGTCACATAACCTCATTCAAATTTGTCTTTCTAGGTATCTCTTGCTAGCCCACATTATTTAGCAGATGAATTTATTTACAATAAAATGCAATTACTTGAATTACTATGTCATTCTTTAGCTATTCTGATTCACATACCTGTGAATCACAGAGATGTAGATACACCTTATCTTCATCTTTATTGTGCAAAATTCCTAATTAATGTATCCGCTTGCTATTATTTCCTACAGTGATAACGGCTTCTGAATACAGCAACACAGTGTGAGAATCCGCAACCAAGCAGTACAATTTGAATGTCCTGCTAGCAAGAAAACAAAGCTTGTCACCACTGTAGAGACAGCTTATATTTACAAGTCTTCCATTTGCAACACCTTATTTTGGAGAAAAATACCTACTCAGAAACACATCTATATTAAACAGTAAGTTGAAGAACCTAAAGTGGCAACAGTTTGGGGTGCTGGTTTTGACAGGAAGCTAAGCAGGCTGATGGTCAATGAGACAAATGGAACTGAATTGGAGGTGAGGCTACAAAATTGTCCAGAAGGCCCATTCAGTGATGCACCTGACATGTTGCAGGAGGATCTACCCCAGCAGTGTTGCTAAATATTGCAGTTTTACTGCCTGTTCCATTATACTTTGAATCTTCTCAAAGACAACTGGGGGTTATATTATTACATCAGAATCTCTATTTTGTTACCTTCATTCAACTGAAGAAAAAATAGAAGATATGAAACCTATACCAAAATACCCATAAAGATACCAACAGCAACAAAATTTCAAATATATAAAACTTCTCCTTAGCTTAGATACACATCATCATATTTAAATTTGGTCATGTTGGTACTGCCATGCTTGTGTATGAGAATTCAATTTGCAAGAAGAGCTCTGGAACTGATCCTGTAATCAAAAAAGACAAAAATACAGGTGAATTTATTATAAAGTTAGCATTGTAATACAGGAGTGATTTGTGTAGCCATTTGCTGCCTGCCTTGAACAGCACACAAACATGAAGGTATACTGACTGTTAGTGAAAAAGAACATCATTTGGAGGCATATGAATATATATATATATATATATATATATATATATATCCTCCTGCAACATGTCAGGTGCATCACTGAATGGGCCTTCTGGACAATTTTGTAGCCTCACCTCCAATTCAGTTCCATTTGTTTCATTGACCGTCAGCCTGCTTAGCTTCCTGTCAAAAGATTTGATTCAGGTCTTCTGAGTGATTATAAGGAATTTGATGCCTGCTGGTTGTTCACCAGTAAAACAGAGCAGACAAAGCATCAGAGTTAATGGGAACAGGCCACAGAGACTTTTTAATCTAAATGCATATTACAGCTGGATAGAAACTTTTTATTTTAGTACCTTTATTCAACGACAGTATTGATACATAAAGAAAGGTAAAGATTAATAATCTGACCTTTTCCTCCCTTTAGTGCTGTGGCAATTTACATACCTTTTAAAATATGTTATAGGGTCAATGTTAGTTTTATACTTCAACCTTAATTACGTATTTCTACCTTAGTATTATAAATTCATTTGAGTACTAAGGAATTTGGAATCCCCTTTCTCTTACCCTGCTTTCGCTGTTTTGGATTTGGGACTTCTTCAGCGCAGATCTCTATCTTTGGTAATGAGCCTGTGCAATTCCAATGAGGTGTTTCTTTTGGCCTTTCAGTAAAACAAATAACGACATAAACTAACGTATTCCAAAAGTTTGACTGGAGCATGTTCTTGTGGTATTTGTGGCCCTCAAAGAAGTTCTCAGTCAAACCATTATTCTACATTAATGCACAGTTGGCAAACACATATTATTTACTCCCTATATTCTGATGAGTCTTTTGGGCACATTAGGCTTTGTCAGTGACTATATTCAATTCAATTCAAGGTCTTAATATTTTATTGCTAAAAACAGGAGATGAAAAAGTACTCTAAAAAAACCCCACACAGCTGCTACTACTTCATTACAAGATCTACATAAATCTCTTTTAGATCAAGGATCATTGACCTGATAAACTGCAATAGAGTTGATTGCGCTTGCTTTCCATGTCGATGTCATGAAGGTGCATTAGTTAAGTAAATGCATTAAAGCTGCATTTCTCTGGTGAAGGGTAGATGGTTAGTGTGGGCCTGACAAAATAAGACTATTCATATTATTGTTAGGATTAAAACCACTTAATTCAGGATATCGTTCCCTGAATGACACAGCTGAAGGTGTTCTGCTCACAAGGGTACAAGTCCTGTGACCAAAAAGGTAGTCCTACGGAAGTTTGCACAAGCTATAGAGCTGGATGTCTAGATCTGAATTAACAGGATATAAATAGGCCAACATTGAGCCAAATCATGAATGCAGACATTGTTCTGGTTGGTGTTCATATTGTTTGTTAAAATTTGATTGTGATTTCCCCAATTTATGTTCTTCAGATTTGAGGGGGGGAGGTGGTTATCGCTGAAATCCTAGGTCTCACTCCATAAGTCTTTCACTCAAGGTTCCAGTTTCTTCTGTACGACAGTCCGTGGGCTGCAGGCACAGCACACAGAAATTGTCTTTCCATTGCTGCCCTTGGCATGTTTGACAGCAGAGAGCCAGGAGCAGTAGCAGCGGTTAGTGGAGAAAGCAACAGCCAACAGCTCTGTAGCCTGAAAGGACTTTCCTGGACCCACTCACCACAATAATACTCCTGCCTGGAGAAATTTTTACCTCTCCAAGATTGAACTGGAAGCTAAGAGCATAGCCAACTCAGTATCTATGATTAGTTGCACTATTTAGTGCAAGTGAATGAGCTTGCTCTTAAGATTGTATATTTTAATCTTGTTAATGTAAGTTAAAGCTTTGTTTGAGTTTACCAAAGCAAGTGGAGTGATCTTCAGGGAGACTTAAATACTTTGAATACAGAACAAGGATTATATAAGGCCAAATTCTAAATAACAGTACTTAAAGAACGTAATGTAATGCTTTTCCATGGAAACAAACAAGACTTACTCTAAACCAAAACAAAGTTACACGGCAAACCTAAAATAAGAGTTTAAAATGTAGTTGTTCAAATAAAATCCTGAATTCTTCATTTCTTTCCTATTAATTTCTCATCCAGTGATCTGTTAGTAAATTAATTTTGGCATAATTTTAATGAATAAGTATTTACATAGAAGTTGTTTAAAACAGTAAAAGTTAATTGGGGGGGAGGAACACTTGAATTTAGACAAAAAAGCAGAATAGTGCACACCTAGTAAAAGGATAATCAACCCTGTATTTAGCACAAGCAGATTGATTTGGTCTAGACGTCAAAACAGGGCTGAAAGAACTAATAGTAAGAATATTGTTACTTACAAAAAAAAAAGATACTGCATAAGTGAAAGCTGTGGTCAAGGTTGTGCTACTTTTCACTATCTACTTAAAGGATCTCAGTCCTTTAAATCTGAACACAATTAAACTAGCCTAAAAATAATAATTTAACACCTCTTATTAAAGGTACATTTCTAGCAAAACATGTAGAGCAGTTGTAGTTGGGAGTCTGGGCTGAGAATAGACTAGTTTAGCTTATTGTACAAAAAATCATATATATAAAATTTCAGCAAGTAACATTTTGGAGTGAATGTAACAATGGCATATTTAATTGTAGTTTTTCTTATAAAATATAATGTGGAATTTTAATATCCGAATCTGATCATGGTCTCCATAAAGTGTATCTCAGATGCAAAACTGGACAGACATTTTGGTCAGATATAAATAGGGGAGATTCATGGTAATAAATAATAATGAAGAAGCTTGGACAAAGCACTGAGATATTTCCCATGATAATTCACAAAAGGCAACAATAACTCGGCTAAAGCAGATAAAGAATGTAGGGCTTCAGAAAGCAAGATACTAGGACAAGGGGTGAGTGTACCATTGAAGAAACTATTACAATAGATGCAGAGGCCAGTATGTGTAACCTTATAAACATAAATTGTATGGAATAAAAGAAAGCTGCATTTTATTAAGTGTTGAGAAGAGAGTAAGTACTAGCAGCAATGTTTTGCCTCACGTGTATTTTAAATAAAAAGAAAAATCTTGCTTGGCCTGCTCAGTGAAAAGGGGATGCAGTACAAGCAATCAGTATATAAAAACTATACTCTTAATTAAAAGAAATAATTACAGTGTTCATTATCCTAAGCAACTCAAGTGTTGTGAGTGACTTGACATGAACTGAAAAAGACAAATAGGAAATAATAACGGGGTCAAAGACAAATGGAGAACAGCTACTGAAAAAGGGCAACATTCATTAATTATACGGTTCTGAGCCTGGGAAACTCTCAGGTGCTTTCCTGACAGTGCCATGATGTCCAGGCTCCTGTGCTGACTATGTAGACAACAGGCGGTCTGTCCTACAGCAGTGTACCCCAGAGCACCCAGACACCTTCACTTCCCCCGTCTGCGTATCTTGCGTACGACAGGTCAAGATCTCTGCTTTAGGCTCTCACACGCCCTTCAGACCTGAAATGGGCTTTCCTTGAGACAGGCCCTGTGAAGCAGGAGGTGCTGTTGCCCCTTTCTGCCTCCAAGGCAGTGGGACACCGAGGCTTATGGGACCTATTGATATTAATGCTTTTAACTTCGTACTCAGAGTAACCATTTAGAGGCACTTGCCTTTCTGCATTTACTATGTAGGGATTTTACTTGTGTTATATTTTGCTCCCAAGTTAGACGCTTGTTACAATCTTAAATAAAGTGTGTCACCCGTCTTATAAAGTATAGTAGATTTTTCTATGTTTTACTAGTGCCATGAACATGTTCCAGTGCTTTCTGTGCCATCATGTAGACTATTAATAGTGATATGCAGTTTTACATAGATTTCTACTACCAGTGCATCTAATTGCCTTTCTTTTGGAATTAAGTGTATTATTTATTCAATATATTTCAATGTTGTCCAGAGAAAATAAAAACATTTTTCAAAGAGAAGACTAAAGTAATAATAAAAGGTGATTTCTCTTTTGGTTTCAAACTCTTTATTGTATAATAAATACCATTAAATTCTGTAAAATAAATAGCAGGAAGGAGTAGGGAAAAGGGTAAGAGAAGATGCTGGTAATCAAAGGAAGGCCTTCACAACATAATTCAGTGTCCACTGAAGACAGTAGAAGGATTGAAGACAGTAGAATGAAATTTTTCATGTTTACAGATATATATCCTAGGGGTCATTCATATGTGTTTAATTGTTGTGTTTATTTCTCTTAAGAATAGTGTGTTCAGATACCTGTCTATTTCTTTCTAACAAGTTAAGGTACATGACAGCTTATAAACTCAGAAAGCTCGTGGCATTATTTATTAACATTTGCTAGTTCTTTTTAATATTTTTGGAACTATAATTCAAGTTACTGGAATATTTTACTTCAAAGATGACTTTTCATTATGTGGACCAGGTGGATCCTCATTTGTCCTCTAAGAACTCTTTACTTTTGTCTAATTAACTTGATTTATTCTTACAGCACTGAAGCAAGCTTGTTAAGTCCTTCGTAACTGAAAAAAGAAAGCAACTTTTTCTTTTTTTTTTTTTTTTTTGTTCTTTATTAAAAAGTTGGCTGCTGTGAATATCTCGCTGCTCTGGAAAGGCTTCACTTGAAGCCATGAAAGAAAACTCTTCAGGCTTGAAAGACTAACAGTCACAGCTATTGTGCCTGATCTGTCAAAGCAATATCTCAGTGGTACAAAAACTTCCATCTGCATCAGAAATCCATTAGTCAGTGAACTTTAATGGCAGAATGAGCATAATGGGTGGATGAGCTTCTGCACTGCTTTGCCTGTTTTCTTTGCTTCCTATTAGATACATGATTGTTAAAAATATTGACAAAGCATGAATGTGCACTTTAAAGAGTATATCCTCTAAAATTTTGGACCAAATCAACACACAATGCCGAATATTTTGATACATTACTAATGGTAACTGCAATTAAAAGATATATTAAAAAAAAAAAAAAAAAAATTAAGAAGGGTTCTTCTTCCCCCCTTCACCCCCCAAGCACAATGATGACTCAGGCTTCCCTGGAACTCTTCCAGGCTTGATTCTTGAGTGATATGATGAGTAATCTTGATCTACTATGGGACTGGGAAGATTTTTCCCTTTAATGCAGAATGAAACCAGCTGATTTGTCCTAAAACCTTCCTGTCTCCTTGTCGCCCTCCTAAGGATCTTAGCAGTCTTAGGTTGCCACCTCCCGCTCTTGAACTGCATAGGATGCAGGGAACATGAAAACGACTCCTGAAAAATATCATGGAAGCACAAAAGCAACGTACTTAGCATGTGAAACCTTAAAATTAAGGTTCTATACTTCACTGCTAATGACTGTGCATCAAGAATTGTTTATTGATAACTGAATGCTTTGACAGATGACTTAAATATTAAACACCAAATGATGAGTGGACTGGAGGCAGAAGAAGGGGCAAGTAGGTTTCCTCTTTGCTCTTCCACTTAAGACCTGGATTCTAGAGACTGTCACAAAAAAGGAATAAAGAAAACTGCAGGATTTTAGTTCTGCCCTCAGTGTTCTTTTTTTTTCTTTAAAACCCCCAAAATTAATTGTCTCAATTAGTCTAAAATAGTTGTATTCTTGAAAATCTTTAAATTAATTGTTTCCTTTTTTGTTTTCATACAAATATCAAATTATATTCAGAATTGCTAAAAGTATATTACATTCACCATTCCTGCTGAATATATCTGTCTTTGTGCTGAAAAAAAGCATTAGGACAGTGACATTAAATTCCATTTAGATGGGCAAGGATAAATAGTAGATGAGGTTTTACTCCTCAGTTGCTTTTGCTTATGAATTGTCAGGATGTTTACAGATGCAATGACAAATTTCAGGGCCTACACTTTCAATAAATGCCATGTTAATTCACCACATTTCAAGAGACATTGCACAACACCTTAGCCACCAGAAAAGACTCTTACTGCCTTAAAAGCAGCCAAGATTTTGTCCCTCGGTATCTGTCAGTGACACCGAGACACAGATTCCACACATTGGTGGAATCCTGTTCAATCAACACTGTACTGATATCTGTTGAGCGGCACAGGACATATTTGGCAATCAAGGATAACATAGTGGGTCTGGGACTCAAGTTACAAATTAATTAAAGATGAAGTTTCATCCCCATTTGGCTTGTAGGAATTTTTTTCATTACCTGTTTTCTTGGCCTGTAACATCAGTATGATTTTATTTATTCAATATTTGTGTGTCCCACGGGATACATGTTCCAAAAGTTTCCACTAATTTCATTGGTAATTCAGTGCAAACAGAGAATATAGGGCTGAATTACTTGTTAGTATTTTTAAATAAATGCAATGGAGAAAAAGGATAGGGATGAAAGAGGTAAGTGACATCAACAGGATAAAGGCTTACAACAGTAAATCCTTATGTGGTTATTATGCCTACCTCTGGTTCTACTAAGGAGAACATAATCTTATTTGTATTTAACTTAGCAGGTGCATTACTATTCTATAGGTCTAGAGCCTCCTTCTGTTAGAATTTTTACCTTATTTGAAAAATAGTTTTAGAAGCTTTCATTGTATTTGCATGGAATTTAGTACATTATTGTATGCATATCACAAATTTAGATATGCCATAGATAGTTATTTTTAAGATAAATGGAAATAGTGTCTATCAGTGGCTGCAGTATTGCTCCATTAGAAAAATCTAATGTAAAGCTTGTTTGGATTTCAAAAGGAAATATAATTTTGGATTATATTAAAGATGCAATTACACCCAGTGCATAAACCAGCTGATGAATTTTCTTTGATCTATTGCAAGTAAAGAGTGGTTGTTACAAACATTTGTATTTGTATCCACTAGACACTGATATAATTTGTAAAAATATTACCCCACATTTTTCCCTCCTGCACACTGATCTGGTATTTCATCCTTGTTATTTGTAAAATGTGACAGATCACTAATGTCACATATCAATTTTTCTTCTTTCTTGGTAGGGTGACTTAACCTTTAAAATAAGGATGAGTCACTTTTCCTTTTTGCAAAGAAATAATTTTATTATGTTTTCCATATATGTTTCAGCATGTCAAATGGCATGTAAGTTTTAATTTTGCCTGAAGTGTCAGATTATGGTTTCAACATTACAAAACAGATAACTAATTTTTGAACTAAAAGAAGAACCACAAAACTTTTAAGCATGTTCTGTGTAAAGCTTTTCATCGGTAAGGATTGTTGCCTTACTAGGAAACTGGGGAAAATGCCTTTACTGTGTATTTGTTTTAATTGCCTTGCCTATAAAAATCAGCAAACTTTAAAGTATTCCATTCTCATTTCTGTGTCTCTAAAGTTTGATGATAAAAATATTTGAAAAATCAGTGTATTTTTATCAATCTCCCTAAGTACCATGCTTTGCATATAAACAAATACACTTGTATGCACATGCACCACTGATGCACCTGCACATATATTTATATACGTAACAGAAAACTGTTAAGGCTACAAATGAAGTTATCTTTCAAAGTCTGACTTTTAATTGATTGCCATTTAAAACATTTTATTCTCATTAAATGTAGTAGAACAGCTATAGACTAACTGTTTCAGTCTATGGAAAAAAAATCATGTCACTTTTAGTCATTATTAAAAGTATGTTCTGTACAGAAATTAGACATTCTTTCCTGTGTAATGAAAATGCCAGATTCAGAGTTATTGTGGATAATGTATACTTTGAATTCTGGTTGTGATAAACAAATATAATGTATAATTTGGTCATTAGCTTTTCATGTCAAAGTTTTTGTGGTTTCTATCAGTTACATTGTTAGTAGAGTAATTCCAGCTGCTTTAAAAATATAATTATTATGTATTTTACATAATTTAGCTGTTTGCATAGTGTATAAATATATACTTCCTAAAAACATATATGGCAAGAGGTAAACCATGGCTGTTTTGCACAACCAGAACTATTCAAACTATATCAAAATGCACCATGGAAGGGTAGTCAACTGGATTTTATGCCACTTGCAATGCCAAGGCAAAACAAAGCAAGCTGTACTCTACCACTGCATCAACCTTATTCTAACAGACACACATTGTGTGGTTAAATATTCAAATGCTGGAAAAGTGTTGAAATTATAGTTACATATGCAGGTCATTTTATTCAGGAGCTGTCACTAGAAGGACTGACATTTCATAGACACTAGAGTGAAGAGACCAAGTACTGATCCATAAAATCAGAGAAAATGAATTGAAATTGATGGACCCCAAAAGGTTCAGTGTTTCTGTCTTAACTCTTTTCAGTGACTTTTGGCTTAGAAAATGCATTAACACTAATACCTACTGTAAGTATGGCTGGATTTAAATTTTAATCATTCTATCCATTTCACACTTTCATGCTGTCAAATTCTGTTAGACAGTAGAGCTGATGATAAATCTAAACCATTCCTTTCTTGCTTTCAGAGCTACCCTCAAAGTCAATGGTTACTTAAAGCAGAAGGGACAAGATTGAGGTGTGCAAGGTTATGCCCTAGAGTACTTAAAAACCTGAAAACTTCCCATGGGACACACTTGAAATGAAATCTCCCACACTCAAATTAGTGACTCCCATTCCCTTTCCTGAGTATCAAATTCTGACATCAGTAACAGGTATATAGCATGTCCAAAGAAGAGCAACGAAGCTGGTGAAGGGTCAAGAAAACAAGTCTTATGGGGAGCGGCTGAGGGAACTGGGGTTGTTTAGCCTGGAGAAAAGGAGGCTCAGGGGAGACCTCATCGCTCTCTACAGCTGCCTGAAAGGAGGTTGTAGCATTGTGGGGGTCAGTCTCTTCTCCCAAGTAACAAGTGATAGGATGAGAGAAAACAGCCTCAAGTTGCACCAGGGGAGGTTTTGATTGGATGTGAGGAAAAATGTCTTCACTGAAAGGGTTATCAAGCACTGGAACAGGCTGCCCAGGGAAGTGTTTGAGTCTCCATCCCTGGAGGTATTTAAAAGACATGTACATGTGCTACTTAGGGCCATGGTTTAGTGGTGGAGTCGGCAGTATTAGGTTCATGGTTGGACTTGATGATCTTAAAGGTCTTTTCCAACCTAAATGATTCTATGATTCTATGATATATACAGCAGATATCAGTGTGTATATATACATATATAAGTATGTACATATATATGTGTGTGTACACAAGTTTTACCAAAACATACAGTTGAAAACAAATGTGTCTGTTTCAAACTAGCGTTTGGTCAGGACAGTGTGAAAAGGCTCACTCAATCATATTTCTTCAGTCTAGTTAGCATTTAATAATACTGAAGTACATTTGTAACTGAAACATATAGTTCAGGAAATGCCAAAATGAAATGTTCTTTGTTTTTTCCCAGTGAAACAACTTAATGAAATGTTTCATTGAATCTGAATGTATCCTTCACAACCTGAATCTCCATTTTTCATGGAAAATAAACTTTTGAAACTGTGTACAAAGCTCTACTCTAAACCTCTAAGACATCTGTTGTGGTTTAACCTCAGCCAGCAACTGAGAACCACACAGCCGCTCACTCATTCTTCCCGCCCCCCGGTGGGATGGGGGAGAGAATCGGAAGAGTAGAAGTGAGAAAACTCGTGGGTTGAGATAAAAACAGTTTAATAATTGAAATAAAATTATAATAACAACAACAATAATAATTAATAAAAGACTATACAAAGCAAGTAATGCACAATGTAATTGCTCACCACCCGCCGACCGATGCCCAGCCAGTCCCCGAGCAGCGGCCCCCCCGGCCAGCTTTTCCCAGTTTATGTACTGAGCATGACGTCACATGGTATGGAATGTCCCTTTGGCCAGTTTGGCTGTGCCCCCTCCCAGCTTCTTGTGCACCTCCAGCCTTCTCAGTCGGTAGAGCATGGGAAACTAAAAAGTCCTTGGCTAGTGTAAGCACTACCCAGCAACAACTAAAACATCGGTGTGTTATCAACATTATTCTCATCCTAAATCCAAACCACAGCACTGTACCAGCTACTAAGAAGGAAATTAACTCTATCCCAGCTGAAACCAGGATGACATCACAGCCTTTCACTTTGTTGGATCAAATGTCTCTTCATGTGTACATCCCTGGAAACAAAATGATATCAATGAGGCATAAATAGTGTGATGAATGCTTCTTTTAGAATAACGAGGTAAAAAACCCCACATGGTACACAGATTTTTTTTCTCCTCTTTTCATTTGAAATAATTAAATGAGATAGATAGTGCAAAAAATAATTTTCGCTAACTCTACCTGGTCTATCCTCTGACACTCAGAGGAAAAATCCAGAAATCCAGATTTAGTGCCTCTGTATGCATAAACTACCTGAAATAAGTGGGATGTCAGAGATTAGATGAGTATGTAATGGTTAACAGAGGACAAAACTTTCCCCAGTTCAATCATATAAATGAATAAAAAATATGTGCAAAATGTTTTATTACTATTGTTTTCTCTTAACATAGAGCCTTTTTTCATGTCTTAAGAAAGTGTAAAGTTTATCAGCATTAATCTTACTTTTAAATAACAGAACCTGATACACACTATATGAGCAATTTTCAAAGATGGAGTTTGCCACTCTTCTGTGCCACCATTCCATGCCTGTTTTCTTTGCTTTTCAGCCAGCACGTGTGATTCCCAGCAACACTCCCCAGTCTGTCCTGAAACCGAAAAATTTATTTAATCCCTCCCCTGGTAAAATAAATTTACAATTTGAATGGTTTCTTATGAATCTATGGTCTGAAAAATGTGACACTAAATTATTTGTTTTTACAAAATTTATAACATTTACTATGTTGTTAACTGATTAACTCAGTCAAAGTGGAAATTACATATTATTTCAGCTGGTGCCCTGGTTTTGTCTGGGATAGAGTTAATTTTCTTCCTAGTAGCTGGTACAGTGCTGTGGTTTGGATTTAGGATGAGAATAAAGTTGATAACACAGCGATGTTATAGTTGTTGCTAAGCAGTGCTTACACTAGTCAAGGACTTTTCAGCTTCTCATGCCCTGCCAGCGAGAAGCTGGGAGGGGGCATAGCCAGGACAGCTGACCCAAACTGGCCAAAGGGACATTCCATACCATGTGACGTCATGCTCAGTATATAAACTGGGGGGAGTTAGCCATGGGGCCATGACTGCTGCTCAGGAACTGGCTGGGCATTGGTCGGCGGGAGGTGAGAAATTGCATTATGCATTTTGTATATTCTTTTACCAACATCATCATCATTATTATTATTATTATTATTGTTGTTGTTGTTATTATTTTCCCTTCCTTTTCTGTCCTATTAAACTGTCTTTACCTCAACCCAGAATTTTACTTTATTTTTTTCCCAATTCTCTCCCCCATCCCACTGAGGGGGGTGGAGTGAGCGAACAGCTGTGTGGTATGCCAGGCTAAACCACAACAGCTGGTTATTCTTTACCTTCTTGTTTGTATTACAGTTTAATGCACGATTGCAGGTGAAATACTGAACTACAGTAAATTTGAAACTAAAAGGAAAGATTTTCTTGTTAGCTATGTAAGAATTTCACACACATTTTTCCCATCCTCAACTGAAACTAGGAAGTAAATATTCAGAGGATCATTGAATCATAGAATAGCCCAAGTTGGAAAGGAACCTTGAAAGATCATTTGGTCCAGCTTTTTGTGGGAAAGGGAGCCTAGATGAGATTGCCCAGCACCCTCTCCAATCACATCTTGAAAACCTCCAGTGACGTGTACTCTACCACGTTCTTGGGGAGGTTGTTCCGGGGAATGATTGATCCTATTGTAAAAAGTTTCTTTCTTATGTTGAGATGAAACTTCTCCCAGTGCAACTTGTACCCTTTGCCCCTTGTCTTCTCCATGTGGTCCTTGTGAAGAGAGAGCCTCTGTCCTCTTTGTAGCCACCCTTTAACTACTGGCATACTGTGATGAGGTCCCCCCGAGACTTCACTTCTCCAGGGAGAAAAGACCTATCTCCTTCAGTCTTTCCTCACAGATTAAGTTCCCCAGCCCTCTGATCATCATCATGGCCTTCCTTTGGACCCTATCCAGTACAAATTAAATTATTACTGTTAGTTAAACTAACCTTTCTAAATCTCTAAAGCTTCTGAAATGAAGAATAAGGAAGAAAAATCTGTCTGAGAAAAAATAAATGTTTATTTTATTTTAATTGAACTTAAAATGGGGTACCTTATAAAGAATTTTAATGAGCCGTGAAAAAGATTTTCTAGTAAAATTGGGAAATTAGCAAACTAAATCCTTTAATAAAATGTTTCTTTCCCAAAATTCACCATTTTCTGGTTAAAAAAAAAAAAAGTTTTTATAAATTCTTTATTAGATTTGATTTATAATAAAAAAAACCCTAAAACAGAACTGCAAATTCATACGAATGACTGGGGAAAAAAAGAAATATTACTATTCCTTTTTACATTAAAAAGAATAAATGCACTTAAAGATAAATTGATTGTGTAATGTCCCATGAGAAGCCTAAGAGAAGCAAGAATTGAACCTTCATTTTAGTCTATGACCTTAACTGTAAAAATAGGCAGTCTTGAAACGGTATAATTATTAATACAAATGACAAGTTAATTACAACTATACTCTCCTCACTGCAGTCATCCTTTTGTTTCTCCATTGAGAGGAAAAAAGCTAGTAGAGTCTCTCTAAGAATGTCATTCACTTTTATGGACTGTTATTTCCTCTGTGCCTTTTAAATCTAACTGTCAAACAGCTCAGAGTCTCTTTTGTTGAGAACCTCAAAATCAGTTTGAATGACACTATCAAGGGCAACAGCAGCAGTTTAGCTGTTGGAGTCTATACTGTGCTGTACAGTTGTGACTGGAGACTAGACTGAGAAAACAAAGTGTATTCTCTTTCAAATAAACTCGGCTTTGATTTTACACGTAGTTTCTTTCTTCTCCTTTCAGATACAGAAAAAAACAATTGCACAATGAGAGCTAATTGCTACACATGGTTTTGCTTTTAGTTGAGTTGGTTTAACAGAGTGCTGTGGATTACTTTGGGTAGAATGACCGCAAAGTTGGGGAAAAGATATAGCCAGTATTACAGTGTGTCTAGAGAACACTTTACAGAGCACCATGAGCAATGAGAAGTGACAAGAACAAGTACACATTCCTGTAACTTCCACGATGCCTGACTCCAGTTGTTCTTTGTCTAGTATATATAATGTTCTGTATATATTATAGACTGGATGAGCACACTTAGCACCAAGGGGAGCACTTGATGACATTGCTGTACTGTGTAGAAATGGCTCAATAAAATACATCTCAAAAGACTAAGACTATTAAATGGTTAGGTTTCTGAAAGTCAGGATTCAACCAGCACTCACTGCCTTATGGCTTCTGGTTTCTTTTCCTGCATGTTTACCCACCTTCCGGCAGGATTGCCATCTTGGAGGAAAGGTGCCACAGATGTTTCCTCTGCCTGGGTGATGCTGGAGTCTATCATCCAGTTTTCAACTGCGGTAGTTCTTCCTTAAGGTGAGGAGAAAAGATGTGTCTTCTGGAGTGCTTCTGAACCAAACAAGTCCCAAAAGGAAATCCTGTGGAAGAAATTGGCACTTTACAAATTAGTTTTGGGAAGAACTTGCAAGGAGAACACAATCAGAAGTAGAAGAGGTTGCACTGAAGCAAATGGAGTCAGGAAGTCTACTGCTCAGAGGATGGAGGGAAATATGGACAAAAATATTTGAGGGGATTGTCTGAAGTTCAGAGAAGACTCAGATTATTTCAAGTTAACCTCTATAGAAAATGAAAGTAGTCTACATTAGCTGCCTGAAACATTAGGTATGAAATCCTATCTGTTTGGCTTCAGTCATGGTTTGACTCTTGGTCTTTGTCTCACACTCCAATACAGAATTTTTACACTCATTAGTAGTGCTTGTTCTATTATGGTTATTGTTTTCACTACATTGTTTGTGATTTTAGTGACACTACTAGCTATATCACATGGGAAAAAGGTTGTGGAAAGTGGTTGCTGGAAACAAATTTTCCCCAGTGGGGAAACTTCTTTAAATCAGCCTCTGTGTCTGTGGCTTTATGTATAAATTATTATAATCACAATCTAAGTAGTTTTGCACTTTAGATATTTTTCAAAAGCCAATGTCATTTATCTCCTTAATTTCTTAAATAATCTGACAGAGTGTTAGTCAGATTCATCTTTGTATCATTAAAGAAAAACTAAAACATATAAAATGTTCCATTTTGCATTTGTTATTCAGGAAATACTTAGTCAGTTATCAGAATGAATACTAAAGGATACACAAAATAATGCAAAAAAAAAACCCCAAAAGTGAACAGCAGGGTAGTGGTGGTTGTTGTTGTTGTCATTCCCATGTGTGTTTATATTTAAGATTAATAGAACTATACACATTTCCTTCAGATTTAATGAGAAAATCAAAAGTTTGTTTTCTCATTTTGTATAGATGTACCTTTGTTCTAGATTAAGAACCTGCTCTGTAAATTATTTTTCATTTGTTTCTGAGATTCTTGTAAAGGCATACAGAAAATATACCATAAAGAAAAGTGGATTTGCCAGCTTTTAAAATCTGTACTCTTTCTCTCACTCTGTTTTAAATAGTATCATGCTGTCGATTTAAACCTCTCAGTAAGATATAAGAGGAAAGCATAACAAGTAAAGCACTTTATTTCCATAGCATTTTGGATCCATCAGAGCAAAACATTGATACACATTATTACAGCCATAAACATATTGGGACTGGCAAAGCATTTACCCAAACTAGCACACAATGTATATGAGTTTTAACAGAACAATTAGTGCAGTCATTCTTATATCAAAGTAATATTTCATTTTTTTATTAGTATAAATTTTCCATTCCAGACATATGAAATTTAGCATTATAAATTCACCAGGTTATGTGATATATAACTGTAATTGCATAAGCCTAAATAATTTAAATATATTTTCAATCAAATTTAATTCCTTTGCCAAAATCTCATCCAATAACTGGGGGCAGAGGGGATGGTTTACGGCTTTGTTTATTTGTCTAGAAGCTAGTTTTTGTTTCTTCATTTTAAGGGAAAGGGTAGGTTTGTAATATTTCTTATTTATTTCACTACATCATAGACCAGAGGCTAATATCATTCTGGTTTTGCACTTCTTTTTTTAGTATTTTAAAATATTACATAGCATGTATATAACATCTTACTACATCAGACACTACATACTTAGCTCAGCTTACTGATGTAGAGACTGAAATAGAAATTCCTGTCTGCTAAGATAACTAGTCATAATTAAAAATGTTTCTTTACTTCTTAAAAGGCTATATGACCCATTTTCTTTTCCCCAGATATCTTTGAAGTGTTGGGTTTGTTGGTTTTTTTTTAATTTTTAGTATCTGATCTCATCTATCAAGTAATAATATAGGTTATCAGCTTGAGATTACATTCTAAAATAAACCTTCAGAGATTTAAAAAAAAAAAAAAGCAGTCCCCTAATTCTTCCTCATGTTCCTTAACTTTCCCCCTTTGTTTTAATTTGCAATGTAAATTCTGATCAGAACAAGCCAACACCTCTGCAGAAAAAAATCTCTTAACTACTGATTCACAGCCTGGTAAAAATAATATTATTAAAAGGTGGAGTCTGACACTTTTTGAAAATATTTTAGAGTTATGAAACCTTTGAATGGCTGTTTTAACTGAAATCTTACTGTTTCTCATTTATTTGATTATACAATCTACCTACAAAAATATTTAACTTGCATTAACTCAGGAAGACAGACAGAAGTACCTAAAATTTTGTTTGCTTGTTCTTGAACAAAAAGTATGAGAAGAGTTATTCTACTTTGTCACGAAACAAAGTGGCTTTTGAACTTTTCTGGCCTGATGTTTATTGGCAGTCAGTTTGAATCCAGTTAATGTAACTGTACTATGCAATATAATGGAGTATAATATAAAATGGTATTTCTGCTATTTCTTTTGGTTCAACACATAGTTTTGGCCATAAAGGATTATGCTTTCAGAGAAATAGGGTGTGAAAAAATAGTATCAAAGGGAGGGTTTTAGAAAATCAAAAATAAAGAATTTGTTATAGATTTTGCTACATATTTTCCATATGTAGATTCACTAATTTTTTTTTAAGAGATATGAAATGTATCTGCAAAAAATAAAGACACCGTAGAGTGGCAAACTGTTTAGAAAATATGATTTCTTATTTCTGCTGTTTGCAGAATGAATGACAATTTTTTTTTTTACCTTTCTCCAGACATTGCAGAGGGCTGCTTCTGCACACGCCTGCATGTGACTTCACCTTGACATTTAGCAGCTGGGATTTATTAGCTAGCTTATGCCTATGTAGGAGCCAGATTTTTCTTAATAAACATGAACTTATCTGAAAAACTTGACCTAGGAACACACTTAATACTTGGAGTACAGATTTAAAGTTTTATAAAATGCACTTTGTTGCTGGTTCCATCAGACAAGCAGAAACAAGTTTCCCACATCCTTTCACAGAACCGACTAATGATCCCAAAACTCAGCCGTAAGAGACTGAGGTGCATGCCCATCACCTTGCAGTAGAGGAATAAAAACTCATGGTTTTCTTCTGTTACAATATATTACAATCTCCAGTAATTTGTTCTGCAACAAAGGATAAAGGATGCCCTTTTAATGATGAGATATGACTACTGATCCAACCTAGATGAAAAGTGTGTAAACATGACTTTGTAGGCTAGCAGTAAGGGTTGGGCCAGATTCTCATCCTGGCTTGCTGGATTGTTACTGTTGACAGTATAACGTAAAATGCACTGACAGTTTTTGGAGCAAAAGCCTGAGCTGAGGACTGGTGTCTCCCACATGGTTGCCCACCCAACTTCCCAAGACAATATGCTAATGTTAGGCTTTTGTGAGAAAGGTGGATGCCATCACTGCAACATAGAATCATAGAATCATAGAATCATTGAGGTTGGAAAAGACCTCTAAGATCATCGAGTCCAACCGTCAACCCAACACCACCATGCCCACTAAACCATGTCCCTAAGCGCCTCATCTACACGTCTTTTAAATACCTCCAGGGATGGGGACTCCACCACTTCCCTGGGCAGCCTCTTCCAATGTTTCACCACTCTTTCAGTAAAGAAATTTTTCCTTACATCCAATCTAAACCTCCCCTGCCGCAACTTGAGGCCATTTCCTCTCGTCCTATCGCTTGTTACTTCGGAGAAAAGACCAACACCCACCTCGCTACAACCTCCTTTCAGGTAGTTGTAGAGAGCGATGAGGTCTCCCCTCAGCCTCCTTTACTCCAGGCTGAACAACCCCAGTTCCCTCAGCCGCTCCTCATAAGACTTGTTCTCCAGACCCCTCACCAGCCTCGTTGCCCTTCTCTGGACACGCTCCAGCACCTCAACGTCCTTCTTGTAGTGAGGGGCCCAAAACTGAACACAGTATTCGAGGTGCGGCCTCACCAGTGCCGAGTACAGGGGCACGATCACTTCCCTACTCCTGCTGGCCACACGATTTCTGATACAAGCCAGGATGCCATTGGCCTTCTTGGCCGCCTGGGCACACTGCCAGCTCATGTTCAGCCGGCTGTCGACCAACACCCCCAGGTCCTTCTCTGCTGGGCAGCTTTCCAGCCACTCTTCCCCAAGCCTGTAGCGCTGCATGGGGTTGTTGTGGCCGAAGTGCAGGACCCAGCACTTGGCCTTGTTGAACCTCATCCAGTTGGCCTGGGCCCATCGATCCAGCCTGTCCAGGTCCCTCTGCAGAGCCTTCCTACCCTCGAGCAGATCAACACTCCCGCCCAGCTTGGTGTCATCTGCAAACTTACTGAGGGTGCACTCAATCCCCTCATCCAGATCATCAATAAAGATATTAAACAAGACCGGCCCCAGTACTGAGCCCTGGGGAACACCGCTCGTGACCGGCCGCCAACTGGATGTAACTCCATTCACCACAACTCTCTGGGCCCGGCCATCCAGCCAGTTTTTGACCCAGCGCAGAGTCCACCTGTCTAAGCCGTGAGCCGCCAGCTTCTCTAGGAGAATGCTGTGGGAGACAGTGTCAAAGGCCTTGCTGAAGTCCAGGTAGACCACATCCACAGCCTTTCCCTTTTGTCTTCCTTTCCTCTTCATTATCCTTCTTATGCCACATTTTATAATGAAAGGCATTTTAAGTTTTATAATTAACTTTTAAAGGATGAATATTAAAACCCAATGAACCAATCAACCAACCAGAGGGGTTGGGCTACAGTACCTGAGGACAAGACTTTCAGACAGGAGCACAGCTGAAGGCACAGTTGTTACTTAGCTGCTTCGTATGTTGTATGAGGACTTAAGACAGGGCTCTACTCAGTGTCTGGTCATGTAGCATCCCAGCCTAGGAATCTAACTTTTTAATGTGTTGTAAATGTTGTTTGAGCTTTCGTATTCACCCCAAAACACCTTTTGGGTGGGGTGTCAGCCCCTGGCAGCTGAGGTATCAGTTACCTTGGGGTGTTTATATCCATATTTGCTAAAATTGTTCCATTTATGGAGTTTCTACTGAAGGCTTATCCAAAATAACTCTTAACTGCTCAATCTTAAATAGAGTTTAAATGGTGCAAAAGGACTTGTACAATGGCCTCTGTTGTACAAGGGTAGATTTTTATGGATTCAGACATAGTTCTGTGATGAGATTGTATACAAACCATGAGAGAAAATAGTTTAGTCAGAATTGTATTTAATTTAAGGATATTTCTTAAATTATCTCTGACATGGATTGCCTTATTTTTTTTTTTTTTTTTAAGATACTGCATGTGGTGTATTTTGTACTGTTTTTCATTGCTGTTCTATTTCCATTACGCTTTTCACATGATACATTTTCACCTTACCTTCTGGACTAAAATGTCCTCATTAGAACAAACTTGAACCTTTACCTCACAAGACACAACTTTGTCGTTTTGGTCATTATTAATGATCATTGCTACTTCTAGTGGGTAGATGTATTTCTGCAGTTCAAACATCTCAGGTGAATATTTTATGAATATTAATAGTAGTATTTTAAGTTACTGTCTGTTGTCTTCAAGGACTAAACAAATCTAATGTAACAATAATTCTATTAATTTGAAGTAAATTTTGTTCAGCTTTAAAATTTGTTCCGATTAAAAATTTTATATGGACAAGCAGAACACTTGCTAAGTATTGGCAAGTAATAAATCTGTAAGTCATGTTTCTTTATAGTCTGATAACTGTCTCTTGCAGGGATGGGAAATTTTAGTAGTGCAAAGGGAGAATAAATTAAAGACCATGCAGATACAATACGCCAAAGGATTTAAACTCACTTGTTTTGAAAAGACCTAGCAAGATGACAGTGAAAAACAGAAGGAACTCAAATTGCTAAGACAAAAATTTTATAGGAATATTCTGTCAATTCAAGAATACAAAATAGCTGCTTTCAGCCTTTTATCTAAGATAATTTCCACGTGAAGCAACTTTAAGGAAATATTTACAGTCAGACAATAATTTCTTCAGTGAAGACCTATCTGCTGTATCTGACATTCCTGTCATTATATTGTATCAACGTTATGTGAAATAACAACACATTAGTCTTTTCTCCCTTCTATTAAAATATGTCAGTTTGAAATTAAGCAAGAATTTTCGTCACTCTTGAGTAGTTCATCATCTGAGCTAAATCAGTATATTAGCCAGCTATTTAAAACCTCTAATATAATGAAGGTCTTCAAGGAATCTGAGAATCATTGTGACCAAATGGAAGAGTAGAAACAGAAAATTTGAATAGCCCAAAAGGAAAAGCAGGAAAAATAAGTGAAAATAAAGAAATATGTAGCCTCAGGTCCATCAAACGTAATATTGCCCTTTTTGAGCCAGGCACTCAGGGGAAAAGAATAAGGTGTCGGTTCTTCCATGAAGAAACCAAACATTAAGAATAGTCTGAAGGAAAAAGTCATAAACTAGGAATTTACTCTTCAATGCTCTTTTTGAATTAGAAATAAGTAATAATTTCTGAGAGAGAAGTAATTTTCTCTTTAAAAATATTCTGAAAGACAATAATGAGGAAATAAAATATAACCAAGTTTTCTAACTGAAGGTCTTTTTTTTTAAAAGATTATGTAAAAAAAACATTTAGGAACTTGAATTAGTAAGTAGAGGAGGAGAGACTGGGAGAAGAAGACTGAGTTCAAAAGGTTGACATTTCAAACTAAGTCCCTTTGAAACATGGACCCTTCCTCTCCTTTCTTTATCCCTTGACATAATCTGCGAGGGAGTTAAGAAACGGAAAGAAGAAAGGGCAGAGGGAGGAGTGACAGAACAGCATCTTAGAAATGCTTTAAAGGAATTGTGATTAAGAAGAGATTTCCAGAGTTAGGGAAAAAATTAGTGATGTCTAAAATCTGATCAATAAGTCTCCACTGGTTTTGTGAAATGAAATACTTCCTTTAGATTTTTTTATTGAATAGACCCATATATGTATGCTTTCATGAACTCTTCCCCCTTTAACATCATAAAGTGATTTTAAAGTGAAAGTTCTGAATGTTTCAACTACCACATTCTTTATTTTGAGGTCAGAGAGTATATGTATCCATTCTTCTACATTTTATAGAATTCTTTAGCTGTGTTAGTCTTTTCTTCTCTGTGAGGCGTCTTGGTTTCAATTACTTTCATTATGACCTATTATTCGTTAATGTGAATTCATAATTTACTTTTGTATTCATCAAAGATGTTAGGCCAGCTGTCCAACCGTACCCTTCATCGTCTACCTGACTCCTTTTTCCACCTGTATGGTGGTTATATTAATACAATGTCCCACAAGGGATTTCTGAAACTCAAAAATATGATTGGAAGTGCAGCTCAATTCCTCAAAAAGGTACTATAGTTATATATGCCAGTGTTTTACTTTGAAGGTGCCAGTCACTTTGAATCAAAATTGTTCTTGGCCTTTTATGCATTTGGAGATTCAGATGGCACTTTTCCCTTTGTTTCTTTTCTTCTTTATGTCCATTGGGCTCAGTGGAACTAACTGGTACAGACCTCTGAGATCAGCTTTTGTTGTGTGATAAAAACAATGCAAGAGTTGGAGCCATTGATCAAATCTCCAACAAACTGTAATTTTAAAATTCATCAAATTGCTCCATTTTAGATCTACCTTGTACACAATAAATGCAGCTCAGAAAACCCCTAAATTAAGAACTGATCTCAAATCAGCATAAGATGCCTTTGTTTCCTGAAAACACCCCCCCAGACTTGCAGAATTCAGGCAACGGTTACTTTTCTTTAGACATGGTATAGCTCGCGTGTGGGCTTCTTCTTTCTTTTGCTTTCTCACAGGAGTAGTCCTGTTAATAAAATAAATGTAGTACATGGTTAGGTTCTATAGTCACTATAGGACCTATTTATTTTTTGAATGATATAGTGAAATTAATAGGACTTCATTCAATTAGAGAGCTCTCCACAACAAAATGCCACTACAGGACACACTTAACCCAACCAGGCTAATTGCTTACTCCATTCTAGCAGTTTCTTCACCTTTTCTGGGGGAAAAAGGAGTCATAAAACAGCTTCCGTTTTCATGAAAAGGATGCAAGGTATGTAATTTGATCTTCGCATAGACATCCTTATAAGCACAGGGAAATTTAACACAGTATTTTATTGGTGGCACACTTGTTCATTTTGAAAGTGTTCTGTGAATTGCAACATGAACTGACATAATACCATGCCGAACTTTTAATTTTGTGAAGTAATACAGCTCTGCCTAGTTGTAAGCAATCTGTTCATTTTGCTTTTCTTGTTATACTGGGAGATGGAAGAGATTTCTGAATGAAGATTTATGATGCTCTTGCTCCTCATGTATTGCTTTTATCCATTTTCACACCATCATAAAGTAAGTCAATGACAGTGACAACACCTTTGGAATTTTTAGATGAAAAAAATTACAGCTTGTCAATTTAAAAATTTATGTCAATCACTATTTTTGCATGACCCTGTTATTTTGAAAATATTAAAACTTGGGGAGTTCACAGGTTCTTTCTTTTTTTCTGAACAAGAAGAAATTAATAGCAACACAAAACAATTCTGAAAATGCATGAGATATAGCCCTCATACCTTGACCCTTATAGCTGCCTCAGCCTCTTATACATACACAGCTGCTGCTTCTGCATTTTTACAAGAATGGCAGAAAATAAGCCTAGCCAATAAAGATAGAATACTTATGGGGAAAAAAACACAATTGCTAACAATATTTATTTGCAGGTACTGGGAAAATTACATGCTTTTAGTGAGCTAGTTGAAGTAATGACTGCTCACAGTTCAGAACGGTTTTTACTAGATGAAACATCTACTTTAACAGACATCAGTTTTACCAGAATGGTTTATAAAAAGATGGATCAAATGTGCTGTGAGTTAGGGTAGGGAGAGGAGGTACTTTTATATGTATATATTATAGTTTCAATGTTAATATCACTACACTGGCATAAAGAGGTGACGACCCAGTGAAAGGAGAAAATACAAAAACAGAAGTCTGGGAACGGGTGAGATGTGGGGTGGGTGAAATGGATGTACAGAAACAGTAGCAGAGCCTAGGCCTTGGTGGCTACAAGGACTACTCCAGAAAGAGGTGTCTTGAAAGGATTTCTATTTCCCCTGTGAAGCTTAAGGGGAAAGTATTATTCTTTGCTAAACTTTTTGCTTCTTGTTTTTCTCCCATATTTTCTTTAGTGGTGTTAAATTAGATCTAAAACAGAGCTATGTTTGACTGCTTGAAGAAAAAATATAGGCAGGCAACCCATGAGTCTAACGTTGCTTGTGAAGTCTAGCCTTCATCTGAGACAACCGAACTTGGGTTCCTGAATACCAAGAAAGGGGATGGCCTAGAGCATTGAATCTGGCACTGTCACTAACGGGTCCAGGACTGGACTAAGTAACTAAAGTTTTTCTAATCTGAGTTAGCCTAAAACAAAACTAGCAATAAACCGATGTTTGAACAGGAATTCCTAAATGTTATTCCATGGAAGACTGCACCAAATATAACTCCATTTTGTATCTTAATATTACAGTTAAGTAAATTTGACTTTTTTGTTTGTGGTGATTTTCATGTATTCTGCCAAAATATTTCCTTGTGGGTGAAAATTTCTTGGCATCTGTACTGCCAGGTTTTTGTGTTTTTTTCTGATAAAAACAGATGGCCCTCTATGCCTTTGTAGATGTTTTTCTGTTTGACAGATAAGTCTTGCTATTTAATTTTTATGGACCCCAGAAAGTCACTTAGAGACATTGTTATGCATGAGCTATCTGAAGGCTTTGGTTAGCTTGACCTCCTGATCTCCACGTTCAATATCTCAGTCCCACCTACAATTCAAATTATTTCCCATCTTGCAGTGCTAGTATTTGCATTTTTCCTGCAATACTTCATTTTCAGGACCTCTTAACCTTGTAAGACAAATTCCATAATTACATTTTGTAGTGAAAATGAGCAGGCTAGACTCTTGCTTACATCTATGTCAGCTTCACACCAATCTTACAAGACCTGAGGATGATCATAATGGTGAAGAGGAACATCTGATGAGTAAATAGGCTTTCTTTGTAATGCAGTGATTGTGATGCTTAGGGAAGGTGGAGGCAAAACAATCCAGAAGTACATTCTCCAGACACACTAATTAAAGATGGTCTGTCCCTCTTCCCTAAAGGAGCACAGTTCTTTCAAGGCTGCATGGCTGCTGTTGTCTGAGGTAGAGCAGCCTACCTGTGACTCAGCAGGGTGAGTCCCAGGTACCATATGGGAGCACCCATAGCCGTTCCACAGCAGTTCCTGCAAGTGAAGGCACCTTCTCTCTGGATTCCAGTTCCATACTCAGTCAGTAAGTCTGACTTCAGATCAAGGGGTGAGCACAGCTTTTTTATATAGAACCTGCTACTCCCTCCCCTCAAAGGTCAGATACATTGCCTCTCTCATATGAATGTGGTAGGCACTTGTGCTAGCTTAAGAAACAACCTGATAATGTGAAAATGTTAATTTTCAATGTTTTCACTTTGACTATTTAAATACATACCAAGATATTTTTGTATGTTGTCCTGCTGTGCACCATGTTGCCACAATGATTTCTCTTACTGCCCAACTTAGAACGCATTTTTCTTTCCCTTCCTGACTGAATAAGGTAAAAGTTGATGAACATTTGCTTTCAACAGAAATTGATGAAGTTGGACTCTGGACAGACACTAAGTGCTTTCACAATAATACCTCAGTGTTATGTATAGGTTCTGCGTGCTACAGAGAACATTTTTGAAGTGTACAGGTGCATAAACACCACTGATATCCTTCTGCCATTTGATGAGATGTATATGGAGGGAATGGTTATTCTCTAATCTTTTATATCCTGATAAGAGTCTGGACCTTAAAGTATCACATAATGCACAAACATATAGTTTGGCATGAATTACAGGAAAGAAGTAAGTCTATCTTCATGACACTAATCTGTCTGACTGTAAGGGGTTAAATGACACTGATATAGAATAAGGAAAAAGGAACTGAATCAGTGAGGAAGAAATGATCAAAGGAACAAGGTTGGGGAGGAGAACTGCATGCCTCCCATGAGCCTGGCATGATGTCAAAACTCCTAAACTTTAAAGATGCTGGAGGAGATTGGACCACCCACAAAGTATCAGTGAAAGCTGTCAGGCACACAAAAAGGCATAGGGAGATAGAAGGAACATGCTGAGAGCGTGCTGAGTCAGTCTGTTTTCTCCACAAGCAATAAGGGAAAGGAAGTAAAGCAGCCAAGGCAAACCCACAAAATCATGCAACAAAATAAGAAATTAAGAACTGTAGATAAGGAGAAATATATAGAGAGATTATTATTCTTTGCTCCCTCTGCTATTTATAGAATCATAGATTCATAGAATAGTTTGGGTTAGAAGGGACCTTTAAAGGTCATCTAGTCCAAACCCTTGCCATGGGCAAGGACATCTTCAACTAGATTAGGTTGCTCAGAGCCCTGTCCAACTTGTCCTTGAATGTTTCCAGGGATGGGGCATCCACCACCTCTCTGGGCAACCTGTGCCAGTGTTTCACCACCCTCAGCGTAAAAGATTTCTTCCTTATATCTAGTCTAAGTCTACCCCCTTTAGTTTAAAGCCATTCCCCCTTGTCCTGTCACAACAGGCCCTGCTAAAAGGACCTTACAGAGGTCCACATAGACGACATCTGTAGCCCTTCCCATGTCCACTGATGTAGTCACCCCATCATAGAAGGCCACTAGGTTCGTCAGGCAGGACTTGCCCTCGGTGAAGCCATGCTGGCTGTCTTGAATCACCTCCCTGTCCTCCATGTGCCTTAGCATAGCTTCCAGGAGGATCTGTGCCATGATCTTCCCAGGCACAGAGGTGAGACTGACTGGCCTGTAGTTCCCCGCGTCTTCCTTTTTTCCCTTTCTAAAATGGGGGTTATGTTTCCCCTTTTCCAGTCAGTGGGAACTTCACCGGACTGCCACGATTTCTCAAATACGATGGATAGTGGCTTAGCAACTTCATCTGCCAGTTCCTTCAGGACCCACGGATGGATCTCATCGGGTCCCATGGACTTGTGCATCTTCAGGTGGCTTAGATGGTCTCGAACCTGGTCTTCTCCCACAGTGGGTGGCTCTTCATTCTCCCAGTCCCTGCCTTTGCCTTCTGCGGCTTGGGCAGTCAGGCTCGAACACTTGCCAGTGAAGACCGAGGCAAAAAAGTCATTGAGTACCTCCACCTTCTCTGTATCCCAGGTAACCAGGTCTCTCGTTTCATTCCAGAGAGGGCCCACATTTTCCCTTGTCTTCCTTTTATCCCCGACTTACCTATAGAATCTTTTCTTGTTGCCCTTGATGTCCCTGGCCAGATTTAATTCTATCGGGGCTTTAGCTTTCCTAACCTGATCCCTGGCTGCTTGGACAATTTCTCTGTATTCCTCCCAGGCTACCTGTCCTTGCTTCCACTCACTGTAGGCTTCCTTTTTGTGTTTGAGTTTGTCCAGGAACTCCTTGTTCATCCATGCAGGCCTCCTGGCATTTTTGCCGGACTTCCTCTTTGTTGGGATGCATCGCTCCTGAGCTTGGAGGAGATGATCCTTGAATATTACCCAGCTTTCTTGGGCCCCTCTTCCCTCCAGGGCTTTGTCCCATGGCACCCTACCAAGCAGATCCCTGAAGAGGCCAAAGTCTGCTCTCCTGAAGTCCAGGGTAGTGAGCTTGCTGTGCGCCCTCCTCAGTGCCCTAAGGATCTTGAACTCCACCATTTCATGGTCACTGCAGCCCAGGCTGCCCTTGAGCTTCACATTCCCCACCAGCCCCTCCTTGTTGGTGAGAACAAAGTCCAGCATAGCACCTCTCCTCGTTGGCTCCTCTACCACTTGGAGAAGGAAGTTATCATCGATGCATTCCAGGAACCTCTTGGATTGCTTATGCCCTGCCGTGTTGTCCCTCCAACAGATGTCGGGGTGGTTGAAGTCCCCCATGAGGATGAGGGCTTGTGAGCGTGAGGCTGCTCCTGTCTGTCTATAGAGGGCCTCATATGCTCGGTCTTCCTCATCAGGTGGCCTATAGCAGACTCCCACCGTAATGTCACCTGTCCCTGCCTTCCCTTTAATTCTGACCCATAAGCTCTCGGTCGGTTCCTCATCCATCCCCAGGCAGAGCTCCATGCACTCCAGCTGGTCATTGACATAGAGGGCGACACCCCCTCCTCGTCTCCCCTGCCTGTCCTTCCTAAAGAGCCTGTATCCCTCCATCCCAACACTCCAATCGTAGGAGCCATCCCACCACATCTCCATGATGCCAATAAGGTCACAGCCCTGCAGGCGTGTGCACATCTCTAACTCCTCTTCTTTATTCCCCATGCTACGTGCATTTGCGTAGAGGCATTTAAGTTGGGCCCCCGATGAAGCTGTCTTACTGGCTGGAGTTCCTTTGTGCTGCTCTTCAGGCGCTCTCCTGCTGACCTGTGTTCCTTCTCCAGGCTCTGGGCATCTACTGCTGGCCCTGGCATCAAACTGGTAGGAGTGGGATGGACTGAGGTTCCCCTCCCCTGGCATCTCTAGTTTAAAGCCCTCTTCACCCTACCAGCTTGGCAAGCCTACGACTGAAGATGCTCTTCCCCTTCTCTGACAGATGGACCCCGTCAGCCCCCAGTAGACCAGGTTTCTCAAAGTAGAAAGGTCTGTAGTCTAAGTAGCCGAACCCCTGGCTGTGGCACCAGTCCCGTAACCATTTGTTGACTCGCCAGATTCGACTGGCCCTTTCAAACCCCTTCCCTTTGACCGGCAGGATTGATGAAAAAACTACTTGTGCTCCCGAGTCCCTTTACCACCGCTCCCAGGGCTCTGTAGTCCTTCCTGATAGTCTTCAGACGGCTCCTGGCTGTGTCACTGGTGCCCACGTGAAACAGCAGCAGCGGATAACAGTCAGTGGACTGTACAAGGCTTGGTAGCCTCTCGGTGACATCCCTAATATGAGGCCCAGGTAAGCAGCACACCTCTCTAGAGAGTGTGTCCGGTCAGCAAATGGGTGCCTCTGTACCTCTCGGAGGAGAGTTGCCTACTATCACCCGTCGCCTTTTCTTAGTGGTGCTGTTTGTTATACGGGGGGCAGATCGGGCTGCATTACTCAGCTCCAGCGCTTCCCCTGGTGTGACAGGACTTTCCTCTTCAGCCTGCAGAGCGGTGAAGCAGTTCTGCAAGGGCACCTCAGGCTTCGGGAGAAATGTCTTCCTCCTGCTGGTCCTTGCCGCTGGAACCGTCCATTCTTCTGCATTATTGCCCCCCCCGCTCCTTTCTTCGTGCGCAGGTGGGGGAGTTTTTGGCTGTTTGGCTGTGGGCTGCGGGTCCACTGCAGACTACGCTTGGAACCAGCTATCTAGCTCCTTCTCTGCCTCCCTGATGTTACGCACTCTTTTCACCGCCTCCTGCAGCTCAGCCACCTGCTGCAGGAGGTCCTCCACCTGGGCACACCTTTTGCAGGCAGGTCTGCTGCCCGTCCCTGCCCCAGGAGAGAGGTCTAGGCACTCCCTGCAGCCTGAGGTCAGCACTGCAGCCTCTCCCTTCAGCAGTTCCATCTGCATGGAGGCATCGGCCACTGCTGGGGTAGATGGTGCAGACCCCCCAGCTGGAGCCGCGGCCTTTACCCTCAGACGAGTGCCCGCCATTCTGCCTTGAGGGTCGGGTAGGATGAGTGCCCTTGACCTGTGCCAGTTGCTGGGTTATGTGCACGCCGAGTCCCCCACTCAGCCCGTGGAACGCCTCCCCTTCCAAGAGGCGCCCTCCCTGCGCGCCCTTCTGTGCGAACTGGTGCGTGAACTGCTGCGCCACGCCCTAGCTGACGCACCACGCCCTGTTTGCCCATCCTGTTCACTTCATTCCTGGTTGCCAGCACTCCCTGGGGCTGCCTTTTGTGGGAGTGGGAGGTGGCAGCTATTACTCCTGGCCCTGCCCACGCCTCGTCAGCCACCGTCGTGGGAGCTGCCGGCTCCCGGCGGGTCTCTGTGCTCCTCTGTGGGTTCCCCGGCTCAGGAACTCCCCTGTATGCCGCGATCTGCCACTCCGCTGCAGGATGCGCCTGCGTTGGAGCTGATCGCCTCTGTGAGTGACCAGATATATATAAATATACACAACTGTTTGTTCTGTAGCTTCTGTTTCTATGTCAGTACAAATTTACACCATTAAAGGCTCTTGCAGAGAATTCCTCACAAATGGCAGATGCAGTATAGCAGGACACATTAGGTTTACAAGAAACAGAGATTCAGCCTTGAAGTATCGTACCACTGGATGAACTGCATTATCTCAGTCTGAATCAGATGGGAGAACTCTGGAATTTCAATGAAAAAAAGTCCAACTTGAAATAAATATAATAACAGGTGTCAACTGAATAAATGTCAACTGAACCCTATCAGCTCAGTCCTCATTTCTCATTAATATTTTTAAGATTTTAATAAGTTTTAGATAAGTTATCAATGGGAAATCACTGTCTATTCCACCTCAGTGCTCCCCCCGGTCCCAGCAAAATACCTTATAGTTCTCCACCACTCAGCCGAAGTATTTGAACATGTGATGAAGCAGTACTTTAGAAATATCTTGGCCAGAATGGATTGAGTGGAAAATTCCTAGGTGTCTATGTTTTTTTCCTAACAAAGTGAAACAAATAGTAATTTTGCAAGATTGCACATCTACCCATATTTTCAGCAATGCTGGGGAGTTTCACTTGTGCAGCATTCTGCACAAGTCCAGAAACTGAGAGCTGCTTGGGCTGGCAGGGCCCTCAGGAGGCCTCTAAGTCCAACCTCCTGCCTAAAGCAGGGCCAGCTCTAGCATTGAACCAGGCTGCTCAGAGCCTGAAAAGCTGGGCTTGCACAACCTCCCTGGGCAGCCAGCTCAAATGCTTCACTAGCTTCAGGGTGAAAAAACTTTTCCTTATATCCAGTCAGAACGTCCCCTGTTTCAATTTATGCCCATTTTCTTTTGTCTTCCCACTAGGTATCACTGTAAAGAACCTCTCTGGGTCTCCTTGGTACTCTCTTTGTAGGTACAGGCAGGCAGGCAGGTGTTGGACTTCCTAAAGTTCTCTCTTCTCCAGGCTTAACAAGTCCCAGGCCCTCAGCCTCTCCTCACAGGGCAACTGCTCCAGCCCCAAACATCTTGGTGGCCTTCCATTGAACTTGTCCCAGTTTACCAATGTCTGTCTTGTACTGGGGAGCCTGGATGTAAAACATGCAGCATGCTGAGTAGACAGGGATAATCCCTTCCCTCGATCTACCGGCTGTTCATACAGCCCAGGACAGAACTGGCTGTCTGGGCCGGCTTATGCTCAGCTTGCTGTTAGCCCAGACCCCCAGAGCCTTTTCAGCAGAGCTGCTTCCCAACTGGTTAGTCCCCAGCCTGTGTTGCTAAAAAATTATTATCATTCCTTCCCAGTTAAAGAATTTTTCCCTTGTCCTTGTTGAATTCCATGAAGTTCACTCCTCCAGCATGTCTAGGTCCAAGGGACATTGCATTTTGGAAATATTTATCCTTACGAACCACACCTGCATAATGAAATTGCAACGCATATTAAAAGTCATTTTGCAAAAATTATATTGCCAAACACTTGAGGTTTATTGAGACTCCTTCAGAGCTTGGTGTTTTACTGAAATTCAAACTCAGAAATGCTTCTGCGGCTTATGAACATGCAAAAAAATCCTTTTTATTTCAATCAGTTCTAAATCACTTTGTTTCACAGTCAAAAGTATATCTTAGCGACTAAGGAGCCAGAACTATTTTTCTAAAAGTCCTAGTGATAGTTTTATTAGAGTTTATAATTTGGAGGAGAAATTGAGTTGGTCTATGATTTCTGAGTGTTTGAAATAACAGTGTAGGCTTTGGTTTAAACCAAAGCACACTGGTGTCAGTGGGTTTTGATTTAGGCTCACAGAGTGCACAGCTGGCAAAAACAGTATTTGAAAGAGTCTCTCATCACCCTTGGAGAAGACAGAACTGTACAGAAAGCCAGAGGTGTGCCAAACAGCACTGATTCCTAAATCCAATTGTATCATCATTACTGTCTCTTTTAGACTTTATTAGCAGTGTTTTAATAGATTTGCTTATGCTTTTGCTGTTAAGCACTTTTGCACAGCTGAAGTGTGAACATATGGCCAGAAGAGGTTTACTCAGCAAAGAGTTGACAATGACATTTTATGGTCTTAGAATTTGATTGAATACTCATTATCTCCAGTTGTTCTCTTTTCCCTTTAAACAGAAAATATCCAAATCAAAATTAGTTTAGCCTTCAAATAGGTACGATGATTACTTTCTTTTCTGTCCATTGTTCAGGTCTGATCCCTGAAAAAAGGCAATTGTGTATGATACTTACAGATTATATATGTACTTGCTGTTTCCTAAACTGAACTAAAGTTTCGATCTCATTAAGAGATTGACACCCCTGCAAACACAGACAACCTTTAAGCTTGTATTTCTAATTACTGTTAAAGTTATATTATATCTATGAGAGGGAGCATAAAATCTGAAGGATCTAAATTGGTAAGTCCAATGGTCCAATGCTGCAAAAAGCACATTTTTGATTGTGCTGAGCATGTATCTATCTCACTGTCTCTCTCAGCCTCTCTCTCCCCCTCTCTCCCCCTTTTGTGCACACACACACAGAGACACAGAGTTTTCTCTAGAAAAGATGACCCTTACAGGACAAGTATCAGCCACACTGTTTGGGAACCAATCCAGCAAACATTTGCTTAACATTTCCAGCACAACTAGCTCCACTGATTTTACTAGGACAACCTGTGGCAATAAAATACACGTGGGAGTATTTTCAAGGCTGTGTATTACTGAAGCACTTGGATCCTTCAGCAAAGAAAAGGAAACAAGCAGGTGAGAATGTGCTCTAGTATCCTCTGCTGCCACTTGGGGGGACTGACATCTTTACAGGGCTTTTCTTTAAAAAAATATTTTCTGGGGAAATATATGTGTTAGGAGAGAGAAGAGGAAAGATTTAGTTGGCGTTTGTGATCATAGCACATGAAAAGAGGCCAGAAATAAAACATTGGCCCTACTCTGCTCCTTTTATAGATCAGTACTGACTTAATACAATTACTCCCACCCTATAGTAACATAAAATGAGACTCGTTGAGTCTCAAGTTTCTACCTCTGACTTCATTATAATTTCATTCTTTGTGCAATCCCAGAAATTCTCCTTGGTAAATCACTGTAACAGCAGATGTATCCTTTTTGACCCCAAACTTTATGTTCATTCAGAACCTTTTAAAAATAAATGTTTTGGAAATTGTTAAAGAAATTTATATCCTAACACATTCCTATTCTTTTGTTTTCAACTGGTCTATCAATGATAAAGGAAAAGAGAACATTTTGACCTTACAATCTTCATTGCCATTTTCAGGAGTTCTCTTAATGTCCAGCTACTGACTGAACATTTTATGCAATTTTCTAAATTTACCTTCTAGATAGAATAAGGGGGTAGAAAACAAGTGATAGTTTGTAGCTCTGTGGAGTTATTTCCCCTATTTAAATGTAATTCTATGAATGCATCTTGAACACAATTAAATAAACTGCTAGATAACAGTAATGTGAATATGACTTAAAACAATAAATGAAATTACTTTGCTACTTCTCGGTAATCTCATTTAACTGAAAGTTTTCAAATTATTTCAGTAGGGTATTGTACAACACACTTATCCACAGCTCCCAAAACAATTCTGCTAGTTTATTTATTAATTTTATAACTTAATATGTTTTACTTACATTACAATAAAGCACATTTGCCTTGCAATGTTTCAAAGTTTTTTATTTTAAAAAAAGGAGAAAAGAAAATGTCTTAATAATTTCAAAACAAACCATGCATGAATTAAGTTCTGACAGGATACACAGAGATTTATTACCAGAGCTAGGGGAAGACTTTTAAAAAGACAGGAAAATTCACCTGGATATAACTTGTTTGTTCATATATTCTTATATTCTCTTTCAGAAAGTGTACTGGAGACTAAGTTTTCAGAAAAGAATATTTATGCTAGAATATATTTTAAATGAATACTAGAGAATGTGCATGGGAAGTGAATGTTAGATTAATGTATTCTGATTTTATACAGGGCAAGTGATTCTGTAAGTTAAATTATTGCAGTCCAGGAATTGAAATGTGTCTAATCAAAAATAGACAATATATCTTGATTGTCAAAATCAGGTATCTGTCAAGGGACTGCGAACCATCTACAGTCTAATGGCTTTCTGTAAATTAGTCCAGAAATAATTTAGTCCAAAAAATACACTTGATAAAACTCTGAAATTCTCACAGATGAAAAGAGAGACTAGTTGAATTTTTCAGAAAACACCAGAAAATTTTATCACAAAATTCCCCATTGCACTAAACTTCTGTCACTCGCAGTAGTTATGAATTCTTTGACTAAACTATGTGTTCTGATTTTGTCCTCCATTTTTCTTCCACTGACTTCTCCCATATATTTTAATCTTACTGGTGTGCTCAGAGTATATTTATACTCTGGGCAGATACCGGTATATGTCTTTCCAATTACAGAATGTAACAAGTATCTGACTGAAAGCAAGCTTTCTATTTTGACTAAGACGCTAATCCCAGGTTGAATAACCCGCTTCAGCACGAATCTTGGACTCCTCTGTACCACTCTCACACGTGTGTAGAATGGGGAAAGTAGCACTACTCCCCTGCAACCAAATTTTATCCTTAATCTCATATGAGGAAGAAACTTTTTATTTCAATGTTAAAATCCCATTAGATTTGCAAATATACCAGAATGTCTGCTCTCTTTGTGAACAGGCATCTCTGCATTTCAAAATGTATTAAATGAATAGTGATTTCATAGTAATTACTACTTTTCCTCTAGGCCTGCTGGCTTCAGCAACATCTTATTGTTATTGTCAATTTTGATAAGCATGAATTTAGAAGCTACACAACAGGTAAAATTATAGTAAGGAATGCTAAAGAGATTTTAAATGCTAATCTTTAAACCAACCTTTTTTTTTTTTTTCTTCCTGAGAAAAACTTTCATAATTCATCATTAAATATAGTGGGTCAATTTTTACTCTAAGTATACAGTAAATGTAAAATCAAAATAATAGCAAATCTTATTTTTTATGCAATTACATTACAAATAAAAGCTAAGTATTAGCTTCTGTTTCTCCATATATATAAAATGCATATATATAAACACATATAAATAAATGTTTGTATATCATGCATATATGCACACACATATATAAAAATGTTTGTATGTGTCAATCTTCTAACTCTGAAATACTGTGCTCCTTCTCCTAACTGGGTTTATAATATAAGGAAAATAAACATCTGCGTTTGTAGAAAGTGCTATTAATACGCTATGCAAATTGTAATAGAGATGTTTCTGCTGCAATTTATAAAATTTTGCAATAGAAAAATATCTAGACACATGGGAAAACCTGAGTTTCCATTTATCTTATTTTTTCTAATTGAAATAGTTCTGAAACAATGGCTTTCTGGATAGCAGCTGGCAGTTAAGATAGCCTTCTCTCCCAGGAAATAGCAGTACTACTAATTAACATGTTTTCAAAAAACAGACTGTTGACAGTGAGCTGCAAGAGCAGAAAAAGGTTGCTAGGTACCTGCACTCACAAGACCTGAATTTTTTATTCTTTGGGAGAGAATATATTGCAAGTGTTTCAGCACTGGCAACTTTCCCTGCTAAGAAATTTATTATTCAGTGACTGGAAAACATTAATTTAAATCTTTTTAATGAACTAATGGATCATGTAAAACACCTTATACTTTAGCAAAATCATTTTTAATCAAACATTGTAGGTTTAATTGGTTAATATTTGAGCTACATTTTGTACATAGAAAACTGATTACTAGTATTACCACACAGATGATAGTAAACCCAGCTAAATGGATAGAGTTGAAATATTTATTGCAGTTTTCTCATTGTTTTCTCAATCACGACACCTTCTGCTGGTGTATTTTCAGCCTAGCCTCTTCCCAATGCAAAGTCCATTAAAGATTCCACATACACATATTTATATACAAATAAAAATCATATTTCTATATTAAAGCATTGGAATTGTATATACATATAGTACCAATTGCTGGAATTCTTGTTATAGAATCACAGAATCATAGAATCATATAATAGTTTGGGTTGGAAGGGACATTTAAAGGTTATCTAGTCCAATCCCCTGCTGTGGGCAGGGACATCTTCAACTAAATCAGGTTGCTCAGACCTTATCATCATAGAGACACCTAAAGAGCATATGGAGTTTGTAAAATTGGCTGAGATATTTTCAAGATTTGAAAAATCATGGGCATAAATATGAATGAGATGTAGGTTAATTTTCTTTGTTAAAGCTACATCTTGAAATAGCAACCTGTTTGTGCGTGCTATATGCCCTTCCTGCATATACATTTGCTCTCTTCAGTAGCCTTCATGCAGGATAGTATGCCAGAAACTTCTTCCATTTTGTAAAGGACTCTAGTTCATCAGCATTTATATAACCATTACAAAATTATACACTGAGAGAAGCAAGATCTCAGCAGGTGAGACAAAACTTTGTCCATTGATCGAAAAAGCCCTATGTGGTGGTGTTCAGCCAGTGAAAATGCAGATTTTGGGCAAAATCTGCCTAACATCAGAATGTGAGAATAGCCTAGTTAAAACAAAAATCTGGTTTTTTGTGGGTTTTTTGTTTTGTTTTGGTTTGTTTTTTTCCCTCGGGACTGAGAAGGTGGAAAGTTTAGCAAAGAGGATATGAGAACAGGGCACGATTACAATGATACTCCCCTCCATTGCACTTTCCAGCTCTTGGATAATCAGCTGTAGTTCACCACAAATTATGCTGGTGAGTAATCCACCCCAATTAACACTATTCTATGGTAATCACCAAAAAGCCTTTAATTAGTTTATTTTTACTACTCTAGAAACACAATTTAATTGGCCACCATTGCATGGCTGTATCTCATCATACTGTGGGGTTGGGAAGTCTGAGAACAAGAAGTTAACTCACATCAACCTTGCCCATGGAGAACGGAAACAAGGTCTCCTGCTAGTTAGGTATGTCCCCAGAGCAGGGCAGTGTGTCCCTCGAGCAATCTCTCTTACTTCTAAAACGGTGTATATATGAAGGAAACCACAGGTTTAAATTTACACCAGTTTCTCACATTATGAGAGACATATTGAAACATTTATTGAACAGTCAGGGAGTCATTGTGTTATGGCAGATGACACATTGAACAAGGAATCATGTAGACCTGATACTAATTTCTAAAATGCGATAATTATATTTACTTTCTTCATGATGAATGTTCTACTCCTCTAAGATACTGAGCACCCTCCATCTCCACTGAAGTAAATAAAATGCAGATGTGACCCTCAATGTTAATTCATCCCCTTGTGTTTGCTGTAGGCACAATGCGTGTTTTTTTCAGCTCTAACTAGGCTAGAATAATAATTATCATCATCCTATTATCCCTGTGCTATAAATTAAGAAAACCTTGCTTTGCAGTGAAGAAGCTCTGCAGATTTCAGCATATAAAGAGGGAAATGAATTGGAAGAGACCAAAGATGCAGAACTCTTGTCAAACATGTCTGAATTGACAGAAGTTGTGAACTACAGCTGCTAATCCAATGAACCAGATGGTATCAATTGTCAAACCAGGTGCAGGAAATAGGGTTGTTAGCCTTCCTGCAAATCAATTAGATCAGCATGAAAAATCCGTAAATGAACTTCCCACCAAACAAACAAATTGTACCAAAAACTGTCTCGGGTGCTCAGATGAGTCATGAATGATTGGTCCTTTTGCAAGTGGCAGCTGCCATTAAATCTCTTTATTTCTTTTATGAATAAACCTACCCAAATTTAATTTTCAACTGTTAATGCACCATTGGAAGCTGCCTGATCCAACACCTTTCTTTTTACTGATCCATGCTAATTGGAAGTGTCAGAAAGCATGAAGTATGTCACTGAGCTAATACCAGTTTCTACAGCGTATGTTTCAGTAGGCCTTATTTGTCCCAGTAGACAAGTAAGTAAGCTTTTATTTCACTTAGGAGAAAGCTATTCCCAAAATTATGTTTCTATAAAATATAGGGTCATATTAGTTAATCAGTTTTTGGCTGATGCTTTGATACTCTTTCTAATGAAATCTGATCTGCCGTTTTCCCAAAATGATACACAATATGCAGCAGGTTTCGTAAGAGACTATGGAGACTGGTGGGCTGCTAGAGCTGGTATGAGGTTGTTTAGCACGAGTTATCTGGGATTATTCCAGGGTAGTGGTGAGAAGAGAACTGATGAATTAGATTACAGCAATTCCCCATATTATGTTGTTTCCTAATTCTGACAGTAGGAAGGAAGTAGAAGATTTTTAAAGGAAATGTCCAAGAATACCCATCAATAGCCTTCCCACTGAGGGACTGTCTTCTTAAATATGCTCTGTAAATGGTTTTCTAGTCAAATATGTAACTGCAATCTTGAAATACGTTATACATATATTAGCTATATACACATATTTTATACACATGTGCATATATAGATATATATTTACATTAGCTATATTAAAACTATTCTTTTCACTTATATTTTAATTAATTTTTCAGCTAAGAGAAGACACAGAAACAGATTCATGTTGCACTCTGGACTGGAATTGAAGTACATTTAAGTGATTCATAACCAACCTAATTCTTTCTCTGTAAGCACTTCTAGAAGAAAGAAAGCAAATGAGAAGGAGAAATGCACTGAGTGGGGTTTCTCTATATTTAAATCCTCTTATACAAAATGGACTACTACTGGGTTGGACTAAAAGAGAGTACTCCAATTAAACTTGCACTCTCTAGCTAAAAGTTAATTGGAAGTATTAAAAAGGTGTAGCAATCAGGATAAACATGTACAAATCTGGATAGTTCTACAGATTAAGTTATCCAAAAAGAAAAAAAAAAATCAGGAAAACTTGGAGTATGAAGACAGAGTATATAACTCAGAATATGTGTTGCATGATAACAAATGGGGAAAAAATACCAGGAAAGCTGAACAATCTAAATTAGGACAATTTGTTCCACTCACAAAGGTTCCATAGACAGAATCCTGTTGTTCTGTTTTTTAAAAGTCTCTGTTTGTTATACATCCCAGAACACAAAAGACTTCGACCAAATAAACCTGAGCCAAACACTTATAATTTTTAAAATTTCATGCTGTTTAAAGCATTGATTAAGGATATGACTCTTAAATGCTCAGCATGCATGCTATCCCAAGAAACTAGGAATAGTATGCTGTTCCAGGGAAATGCTGGATCAGATAACATCAGAAAAAAATCAAAGCCCCAGAAAAAAAGAGTCTAATCACATCACTTAGACATTTAGAGGCAAATATTTCACTGAATATGAAATGAGACAAATTTAACCTTTATTTTCCATAGGTGTACTTATAAAGAAATTATAATACAGTAACAAGTATGAAAAAAAAGCATAATGTAGTTTTCAAGGATTTTTTTTACTGGGTAGTTCAGTATACAAATGATAACAACTGCAGTGTATATTCAATACAGCAAATATAACTGGATTTTAATATGAAGACCATCATCAAAGGAATAGTAGCATGAAATTCAATCATACAGTTAACTTTCTGGTTAGGAGCATTTTTATTTATTATTTAAGGTCTGAGCGCGCACACACATATTTATTTTTCTATTGTAACAGTACTAAACATGTATATGATCTCATCATGTTGCAATCTCACTGAAAACAACAAAAAAAACCCCTAATAAACTTACAAAATTACATTTCTGATATAACAATTCTTATTGTACCTCAACATATTTATAATTTTGCAGCAATTTCAGTCAAGTCTCTGAAAGCTTCTTGTGGTTTACAAAAAATAAATGTTGCATTTATTTTCTGTATGAGTTATTATTTAAAATATCTACATGTTGAAGGAAATTAAGTAAGGATTATCTCCTGAGATGTGTGTATGAGAAAGAAATGTCACTTTCACTACTTTTATATAATAAACTGTCACTGAATGGATCGTTAGATTCCTCTCAGCTAAAGGCAATATTATTCAAAACAATTATAGGGAGGAGGGTATTTCTGTACTACACCTAACAATGGCTTAATGCAAAAGTACACGAGCAATAAAGAGGTCAGGAAATCAAAGCCCATTCCTTCATTGCTGATGTTGCACCAAAAAACTTTTTATGGATAAAAGAGAAGACATTGTATATACGAATTTATCATGAAGTCTAATTAGTGTTTCAGCAGTCCAATAGTCCAAATTACCTAATACAGAAAAACGTCAATGATAATATTCTTAAACCTGTTGCACAATGCCTTCCTATTGCCTACCCTTTTCTGGGGTAGTTATGGTGGTTATGCTCACCCTGGGTCTTAAGGTCAACAGCTTCAGCCTTAAAACCTCTTTCAGTAGACTTTGGGGTGGGGAGTGTCACAGAGAGCCACCAGCATCCCAAGCCATTCACTGGAGGAGTGTGTTCCTAGTGGGGGTCCCTTTCTCTTCTGATTTAGGGCTTGTTTTCCCATCCCCATCTGCTCCCTTCTGCCTGGTCCCTGGGAAGGAATGAAAGCTGCCCCACTGTGCTCGTGCCCCCAGAAGCTGTTTGTCCAGCCCGAACTAACTGGGGCTGTCAGCCCCTTCCCCGGCGGCACTCAGAGCACTGGAGCTCAGACAGGCTGGGCAATGGGCACTCGGCCACGGGGTGCCTGGTAAACCCAGCTCAGCCCCACTCAAGCCAAGGGCAGGCCAGCCACCCCCAGGACCTGCCACAACCGGCCACAACACAGGGCTGCCTGCCCTGGGCAATGGCAAAACCATATTTACTGGGCTACACAGATCAACTGTTTTGTTACTTTTCCTTTTTTTCCAGGAATTTTGCATTCTTTTTTACAGTGTCATGGCCTAAACAGGAAGCAAGGGCATCTGCCTTGTTGAGATCCCAGTCCTAAAAACATTTTCATGGCAGATGCACAACATGCATTTAACTTCCACAGGCATAGGAAAACCTTTATTTTTAAACCTATAGAATACTTAGATGTAGGTAGGAAGGTTAAATGCTCAGTCCTCTACATAGAACATCCATTCTGTGCATACATAATAGTTTTCAATGTTTCTATAGGGCTTTCAAGGCAAAACCAGCTACCTGCATACTTTCAGGCACACAGGAGAGAAAAGAATCATAGAATCATAGAATCATAGAATATATTGAGTTGGAAGGGACCCATAAGGAACATTGAGTCCAACTCCCTGGTCCTCGCAGGACTACATAAAACTAAACCATATGACCAAAAGCATCGTCCAGATGCTTCTTGAACTCTGGCAGAAAGTTTTACTTGATTACATCTATGAATGTAAGAAGTTCCTGCTTAGTCCCAGTTTAGGTGCTCATCTAAGGTTTAAGTCCAAAAGATATAATGAATATGTATTGTATTGACAAGAATTTTTATGTGTCCTAGGAGGGAAAGGAAACCAGATCCCTCTTAAATTCTTCCAAGACAAAGCTAACACTGAGCAGTTCCTTCCCATGTCAAACTCATAACTTGAGCTGATTACTCAATGCAATAATTTAGTGACTGAATAATTGGAACCGACTGATTTATTGATTCAATTTTAAATGTGCCCATTATTTGATCATTGTACTGTTCATCTTTAATTAGCTAATAAAACTGTAGCATATTAGCTCAGAAATATGCCTCATTAAGCGAATATTTGCTTGCTTATGCTTTTCTTTTATAAAATCCATAATTGGTTCATAGACCTGATTTATCTTCTTAAGTTGCAACATGTGCCATGAACTTTCAGACCACAAGTAACTGTATATAAGCAGCTTTTGAGCAGTTGGCCGTCCTCCCATCTAAAGTCATAAACAGAGATTGAGGAGAGTATTCCTTTTTAAGTATCTTTGCCCTAATGTTGAATCCAAAGAAGAGTAGGATTTACCCAAAGGCTAAATTGGGGTAAAGGGGGGGGGGGGGGGGGGGGGCGTGGGGGGGAGGGAGGGAGGGGGAGAGAGGGAGGGAGGAAAGAAATGCCTCATGCTAGCCAAGTGCTCTGTGGAGTTTAAATGCCAGAGTCAAAGCTAGAGGTGAAAGTGCACTTCCAGACACTTAAGAATCACCACCAAGTAGAATAGTGTGGTGCCCCATAATGAATGGATCTCAACCATTAAAACACATCTCTGAGAGGAAGAGAAAAATGACCTTGAATTTTAGCTCATAGCCTGATTGTGCAGAATGTGGTAAACTTGAGAACTTCTGCATCACTTCACTCTCTTCCTATTCCTGAAATAACATCTTATCTCCTTGTACCTGTCTGGCTGGGAATTTTCTTCCTAGCAGCCTGTATGGTGCTGTGCTTCGGATTTGTGGCTGAAACAGTCATGATAACACACCAATGTCTTGACTGTTTCTGAACAGTGCTTGTACAGCTTTCTTACATCCTGCCAGTTACAACAAATCTTCAATAGCATAATTGCCTTATAGATGTTTCTCTCAGTTAAGGACAATCAACCTAATCCACCATCAATCTAAATCACTGCCTCTCTAACCAAGTCAGGAATTCTGCACTGATTCAAACCAGCTGGCATCTCAGCCCAGGAATCAAATATTTAAAGAATTCTTTCTATTTATTTCATACTTGTTCATAATTTTCTTGGAAAGCCACATTTCCAAGAAAATCACAATATCAGAAATGAAATTGCCACTACGTTCTCCTCTTATAGCAGAGAGTACACTTCTATTTTGAGAGTATTAATCAGAGGCACAAGATTACATACACTATAGAAATACTGTAGGGGAAAAAATAGTAAAAAAGGCTCCACACACATTTCTAATAAACTACTGGACATATTAATTGCTAATATATAATCTGGATGTAGAAGTCAAAGTCTGAATTAACTACTTAAAAAAGATATTTTTTAGAAGGATATTCAACAGGAAAATCACATACTAAAAAAAAAGTGCAGTTCATGTTCCTTGAATCATCTGCTTTTATCCAAATGTTCACTTAATAAGTATAAATCGAAAGACAAAATAATGATTGCAACACTTGTAAGAACATTATCGAGAGAAAATAGTTACACATGCAGATAGAGTGAGAAAATTACTTTGCTGACTCTCATTTGAATAATTTAAAAAATATTCCCCTGAAATATTTAATTTAATTAAAAAGTAAATATAACCACCAAGTTTTCTTTGACTACTAATGAAAATAAATCACTTGTCATAAAGTATCATTGAGTGAAACACGATCTCTTTCTTTCTACTTATGACTGTACAAATCCTAAAACAAAACAATGCATGACAAAAGAAAAATATATAAATCAAGTGAATGCAACTGAGCAGCAAAGTGACCCTCTCTTGTAGCTTAAGGAGTATCACTTTGCTGTTCTACTGCAATACTGATTTTTTTATTTTTTTTAAAATTTTATAGCATCTTTCTGCTGAGTTCCTCATATGTGAGCTGCTGGAGTATGAATGGAAGCAGCACTGCTCCACTGACTCTTGGCGAGTTTACCCTTTCTGTACGCAATAGACTCACATTTGAAAATAATTACTTGCCTCCTTCATAGTGGTCAAAAACAGTGACCTTGGCAGTGGATGGAAGTCACAGTTGGTTGATCTAGTCTTTTCTGCTGGCTGGACACAGGAGGGAGTTTCATATCACAAAATGCTCATCTGTTCCCAATGCCGTGGACTGTCAGAGTAAAACACAAGCTAAAGACGTTGCTAGCAACATGAACATACAGTTTTATAGCAGCTTCAAATTTCTCTACGAGCCACTCAAAAAAACCCAAAACCCAACCAAACAAATTAAAAGTCAGTTTAGGTACCTCAGATACTTTTGACTCATTCTAATTCTTTTATTAAAAAAATCTAACTATGAACATCTAGAGATACTTCTGCCTAAGTGAATACCTACTTATTTAAATTATTCCCGTAAATCTTGCATATATCAGGCAAACGACATACATTTCTTGACAGGTTCAATATACATTTTAAGTCCAAATATCTCATTTTTCTTGTGGAATGACAGTTTATTCATTTCCTAAACAGAGTTTTGTTTAAAAAACCAAACCCACGGAAAGGTAAATAAGCAGATTCATTTGTTCTATTAAATTCTTAAGAGAACAAGTCACAATGAATCACTGACTCTTTTTTGTACTTTTGGATGGTCTGTACACTGATTTCAAGTTCCCTGAAGAAACTCCTTTTTTTAATTTTAATAGACCAGGACAGGGAAAACTTTCTTCTTTTTAGTCTGTGAATTGATTATGAACATCTCATTGGCTGTATTTGTGATCTGATGTTTAAAATTCACATTTAATTATTGTTAGTCACAGGAGTTATTACAACATTAACTCTCATTCATCTTGAAAGTCACAGTAGTTAGTTCTGGGGCTTCGAGGTTTGCAAACATATCTAAATGCTCACCTCCCACTGAAGTCAATGGGTACATAAGGTCACCACATACCTGACAGTGGAGAGGAGAGTGAAGAGGAACAGGGCTGCCTAGAGTTCCCATGTGTCAGAGAGAGAAGGGGATGACATGGTCTTGTGTGGACCTCCCAAATGCCAAACTGGGATTGTATTAATAGGTATCTAAGTAAAGGTCTGCTGCATGAGAATCCCAAATCCTTCATACTTTCAAAAACTAACCCACCTCTGACTCTTGGCCATTAATACATAGCTTTTAACTTCTACCCAGAACCTTTCAATGCTGTCTAAACCAAATTCCTAGCTCATGACCACAGTCCACCTATGGTCTCATATTATTTTCAGTCCACTTTTCTCCTCCATGCCTCAAATCTCTAACTTAAACCCCATCAGATTTTCTGAATCCCCTCTTGCTGTTGTGACCCTCTGCAAGCATCCTATAGGTTGCTCTGTCTGTTTGAGACCTCTCCTTGAACTTCTCTGAAGACACACACTCCCACTGGTTTTAGGTGAAGTTCAGAAGCCCTGATGTAGGTGGCACTCACCAAAAATCTGTTCACACTGGTCTTCTGAATATGAATATGAATGAGATTGAGTAATTACTGCAGATTTTGCATCTTTTCTTCCCCCCCATTTTTTTTTTTTTTTTGCATACTTTCTCTACCATTAGACCATTATAAAATTTATTTAGAGACACAGATTAAAGTTACATTCAATATTTTCATTCATAGGAACTAATTGTGAACTTCATATCTGTGGTCATATTTCTGAAGTGTGAATTAGATCTTCACCAGATGATCTCCTTGCACTAGAAGCTCTTACAATCAGCTTCATAAATTCTATTTCTCCAGTGGACCAAGTAGCGTTTGTCCCATGGTAAATGTGTTACAGCTGTGGGCAACTCGCTAGGTTGCTGGCTAGGCCCTCAAGGTTATGCTAACTGGACAGGACATGGAAGACTACTGGACAAGACATAAGAAATTGCTGTACATAACAGGTAACAGTGTGAGAAGCTGACAGAAGTTACAGACGGTGCTGAGAAGGATGGCTGGATTTCACAGGTGGTTACACAGGAAGTTGTGAGCCAGTCTGTGCCAGGCTTCGCAGATACTTAGAGGGGAGTCTTGGGGAAGTTTAGGGGACTAAAACCTTGCAAGGCCAACAGTGCCTAAATATCATTTATACCATATAAGGCTGAGATTTGAGTACAGGTGTAGCATAACTAGAACCACTGGGGAAAATATAATTGGGCAAGTTGTCTGGGAGGGGACTGGCATGGAGAAAGGGAAGTACAAGAGTATCAAAAAGAAGAGTCAGAAAACAGAAAAATGGATAATATGTTACCCCAAGGACATAAGCAGGACTGTACTTGCTAGGAAGCCCAGCATGTGGTCACCACAGCTGGTGCAGGACAATAAATCAAAGCCATTGTTCTGACCATAACACAAAAGTAAAATCTGCTTCCTCCATCAGAAGGAAGCCAGCGAAGGAGCACCTAGATGGAAGAAGGATCAAGCACTCTGGTATCACCACATCAGCACTCACCCACCCATCCGTAACAGTTTACTGGGTTTGTTAATCTCACTGGTCTGGACCAGAGCCATTGTCTCCACTACATGCAGAAAATACAAATATGGGTACATACATTGGATTGTCTTTGAGGAGTATATACTATCTTTGTTCACATTTTCTATCATTTCTGTGCCAATACTCTAATAAGTGGGTTTGGGTAGCCTGCGTTCCAACTGCATTATATACCCCATGTGAAATATAGTACTTCAGGTGTGGATAACTTGTCTGCAAGCATAACTCCTTGCCGTATAAAGATTATGCAGTTAAGTAATCCTTAACTTGTAGCTTATCAGTATGTTAATGCTAAGAGGGAATTGTGTGAATTCAATGTAAATTCAAGTGAACATGTATAGGCAAATACTTTAGAAATACCCTGCACCTATAATGTTTATTAAGAAAGTCAAAACAGCTTCCTAAGAATAAGCTTTTAATTCTGATATCCTGGCTAAGTTTCAGCTCAGGTAATTACACTCTGCCCGCTTCATTTTCCCTTGCATTTTAAATTAGATTCAGCATTCTTCTGCTTTTGTCCTAAGCCATTTTACAGTGCGGCTGTGCTCTATTAACCACTGCAGCATACTACACCACAAATGTACTGCAGAACTGGCTGAAGCAATTTCTTTCTATATAGCTTGTAATGTAAAACAGTTTTGAGGCATTCCAGGAAGAATAGTTCTCTATAAACATATGGACACTTAGCATGAAGTCAATGTAGCAAGAAAATGTTGGCCAGCCTCTCTGGTCCTGATCCAGCAAAGCACTTCCAACACAAGGGCTTCTTTTGGCTTCATCTCCCTTGTGTAAGTATTTTGTTAGATTTGTGTTCAAAAAGAGGAAATTCTGTCTGATCTGCCATCAGAAATGCTGGTGAGGGTTCTGTACAGTCTTTGACCCTAATCACTCCTTTGGAGCTGATTTCCACAGTTTCTCCTCTCTCAGTTCAAGCCATGATGTTTGCTGCAGCAACTACGCAGCTTTTCAGGGAAAGAGTAAAGTAGGCAATAAAGCAAATTACTGTAAGTTCTCAAGGGGAAAAGGATATCATTAACTTTCACCTCATAATTGCCTTTAAGGGGAAATCAAAACATACCTCATCACTGACACAAAAAAATACCATTGTAATCTTTGGTTGTAATAAACTTGTCTCTGCTATACAGGATGCTTTGCGAGCTATATAGCTGATATGCACATCCTTTTTTCATAGCTAATTTTATTAAATTAGATGCTCAGGCTAATTAGTGGAACTTCTACATTACCTTTGCCTTCATTCTGTAAGTGTCAGTTATTAAAAGTACCATGGATAATGTTATCTTACCACAAAAATTCTAGCACATATCACATCTAGTATAATGCTTGGACTTCTGTGTTCCTTTTACAATATATACTAGATTAGAAAGGCAGACCCAGATGCCTACTATTGTGTTTCTTTTCTCTTCATGACGCAGTAAGGGTTGTTAACTGACAACTTACAAGAATTATGAAAATAAGACTATTATTTAGGGAACTGATTAGCCAAAAAAGCATACACCCAACAGGAACTTGTTCTCAAAGAACAGAAACTCTCCTTTTTTAAAGAACATGAACATACTCTTCTCCAAAGGTATTTGAAAGAAACAGTATGGATACCAAGGATACAAAGCTGAGTGCTGCTCTACAAACATATGTTTACCTCCTACCTTCTCTAAGAGAGAAGGACTTCACTTTTAAACCAAAGAATTCTAGGAAACCTCTTTGAAATTATTTTATAAATATTAAAGTCTTAATTCTCTTAATCAAAAAGAAAAATCTCATTTTGATTACAAGAAACTTAAGGTTAGATATAAAGAATGAAAAGATATAGTTATTCTTTAAATACAATACTATAAGGCGACCTCGTGTGATGGTCATTTTAAGACATTTGACATCAAAGGCAAGTGTATCTGATGCTGAAAAACTAGAACTGACAGAAATATTTTTGCAAGAATGTCTTTTCAGAGGAATGCACAGATTAGTAACATGAAAACTTTTAACAGGTTTGCATTGATTTTGCTTCATTGTTTGCTAGGCAACTGCTTCATTTAGTAGCTCCAATACTGATTGCACAGATTCTGGAAAACAACATTATAATCAGCCTACTTCTGTATTGATGTGATGGGGCATAGAAACCACACAATAGCAGAAATGGTGTTAATGGGAGCCAAATGGTTTGATTAGCCCTTGAGGCTGAACCTAGATATGGACAAACAATTGAATTAGGATTTAGAACATGCAGTTTCCTATAAGGACAATGGGACTACTCTTGAGAGATGTACTAGCTCCTGAGAAAAGGTGTGGGAAAAGAAACTACCTCTGAATCACTGTTTCATAATAAATATATGGCTGCATTAAAAAAAAGTATTTGGTTGATTTTGATATTTTGTATTTCCTTTTCTACTAAAAGATGTGACAAGCTTCTGGTCTCATAATTTAAAGGAGAGAAACTAAAAATTACTCCAAATACGGGGATCACATCAGTAAAATAGTCTATTAGAAAGCACAAGACAGTGTTAATATATACTACCTATTTGTACTATCTGCAACATTCTTATGCACTTCCATACAATTTTGAAAGGTGAGCTTATGCAGCTGTCTGTAGGAGAAAGTATACCTATTGCGTAACCACATTTTATTTACACTTTTTTTTTTCCTTAATCAGCTTGCAACAGTCCTTCGTATTGTTCTAAGAGCATGTATTTGTGAGGAGAAACAGAGAAAGTTGCTTCTGAAATGAAGAGAATGTGCTCACTTCAGCAATGAAAAAAGTCACTGCAAATCCCGAAGGTGCTTATAAAATCTTGGGTGAGAAAGAGAAATTCATCTCAATGTATATGTGCTGACATGCCACATGGACCTACAGGCAATGCTGCGCCCTGTTCTAACATGTAACCAATCCATGCACTATGGAAATGGAAGATAGAAAACAAGTAGCTTTAGCTTAACCTTCCCTTTGGGTCAGAGAGACATTAGCGACTAATTCTTCATCTTGGATGTACTGTGATTGCAGCCTTATAGTGCTTTTAAAAGGAAATAAATGCTTTATGGTTGCGATTATAAAATATTTCTTGCACAGTCAGAAAGAATTATTATATGTTTTGTTATCTAGGCTCTTCTCTCACATAACTAAGAGCTAGATTTTGTCATTTTAAGAGAGACATTTTCCAACTGGAAGTCCTTTAAAAAAGTAAAATACCATAAACGTGCCAAAAATTTCAAATCCTAGAGATCCCACTCCCGTAAGTGCCAAGCAAAAAAAGTTTAGATTTCCAATCTAGTAAACAATGTACAATAGTTTAAAAAAGAGACAATCCATTCTACTCTAGATATTATTAAACTAAAACCTGATGTTTTTCATGTGCAGTACTCAATTAAAAAAAAAGTGTAGTAAATATTTATATAAATACCACAATTCAGACTTTTCACTTTATTTCAATGACATAAAGTGATCCTAATGTTATCTTAAACCAGCCCTATGAAGATTTCCTATTTCCTTGTTAGTAATACTCATCAGTAGTGTGTCAATATTTTTTTGTTCTTTTATCAATAGATCTCAGCCCAGGAGAACCAAAAAAAATGGGTGATGGTGAAAACAAAGGTAAAAATCATAAGTTTTTGATCTGTTTTACCTTATCTGAAGGCTTGTGTCCAGATTCTCAAACTGAACATCAGTTCTTGAAGACAACAATTAGGTTTATCATTCTTTTAACATTACAAGGTTTTGAGTGTAAAAAATTAAAAAAACCCTGTTCTGTAACTTGGATGTAACAAACTAGTAAAAACAGAGTGGAAAATTAGACAGGGGTTTTTTTTTGTGGTTTGTTTTTTTTTAATTCACCCTAGCAAAAAATTAAAGTGGCTCAAAATGAAAACATATTTAAAGCAATTACATCTTGCCTACAACTACTTTAGCTTCTTTAAACAAGGTGAAGGTCTGTCCCATGAATTTTAACTATATCCTGATGAAATGGAAAACATTTTTTCTACACAGGTTATATGTTTTCCAGTTTATCTCCATTTTCATTACTGCAGCTGATCATTTCAGTGCAGTGCAGCAACCACCACCTCTGCTTCAGAGCAATGATTTGTCTGACAAACCTGATGGCAGACGAGCAGTATTTACACTGTGACCACTGAAGTCCTAGGAGGTTATTGTTCACAGTGCGAAGCAATTGTGCTTTCAGTGTAATCCGTTTGGTAAAATATCTTTAATTAAAATGTATGATTTGGATCATGCAAAGTGTGAATTGTTATGTTTCTAAATAGACAATAAAACTATGGAGAGTTTCAAATCTTTTTTGTTGACTGGAAAATCTCTGCAATGTATCCTGTTTATTATCATTCAAATGCACCTAAATGTGCAATGCAGAGGTACAATCTAGTAATGCACTGCAGCACACACCTGCATTCCAGAATACAAAAGCCTGGGGAGGCTTTCCTCTTTTCTCTTTTTTTTTTTTTTTTTCCCCTCTCTTAGTGGTAATATTCTTGAAGAAATTAACAGAGATTTCTCACCTCTGAACTTCACAAACATTAAGAATTTTTCACAGGGAAGTACAGCTGAATAGGTAACAGCCAAGAAAATAGTATTTTAATATTACACAAAAGAATAATAACATTTATATTTCATTTATTGGCAGGATCCCAGGAAAATTTTTAATTATAAATCACAGGAATTTGAATAGCATATTCTCACAGAGCTCAAAAATTGTGAAACTTAACACATGAAAATGTGTAAGACAGATCCCAGCTATGTGCAAGTAAAGCAAAATATACTATAAAAGGGTACTATAAAATGCACACTTAATATTTCTATTTTCATTAAATAATTTTAAAAAAACCTTAGTTTTTACTTCGTTAAATCCTAAATATATACATCTAAGTATACGTAAGAAAAATCAGCAAATATCCAGTACTCAGAATAAATCTGTTAGCTCTTTTCCTCTAAAAATGAATGAGTGGTTACTTAGCATGTGTTTTGTCTCTGCGGCTTATTGCACTAATCAGCTATTTCTGTTGTACCTTGCCTTCCCTGCCTTCTCTTCCTGCTAATTTTATTTTTACACTAGATTTTTCTTCAGCATGTGCAAAGGCTAAGATTGTGGAGGGAAGTCTTTCTTATATATTAGAAACTTATAAGGTTTCTGCCAAAATAGAGTGATGATTCTTCAAGTTAAATGGCAAACAGTAAGTATAAACACAAGGGGAAATCACTTTCAAAGAAAGTTTTACCATACACCCTGAAGTAAGACAGGTTTACTACTTACTGTGCTTTGTTTCAAAGCTCGTTAAGAAAGTTCAGAATATGATTTTTTCCGCAAAGTCTGTGTTCCTCTATTTCATCACCTCAGAGCATTATCCTAGCATGGTGTCCCAGTCCACATGGTGTCCCAGTCCACATGGCTATCCCAGGTATTTCTGGACAGTCTACTGGGTGTGTTGGTCTTGAGCCATAACACTTAATTCTGCAAAGGTTTCAGCAACCTTGGGAAAACCTGACATTCACTTTACTTGTTACTAATCTAACCTTTATACAGTGTATGTGTAGCCCTTCCTCAATATGAGTCCAGTATAAAAGTGTACTGTAGAGGCTCTTTTTCTCTCTCACTGGATGCTTGGCTGCCTACAAAGTTTGGCCCTGGATCCCACACTCTGATATGAAGCATTTTTAAGCTTAGATGGTTACAAATCCCGGACGACTGGAGGCTTGCCAATGTGACACCCATCTACAAGAAGGGCCGGAAGGAGGATCCGGGGAACTACAGGCCTGTCAGCCTGACCTCGGTGCCGGGGAAGATTATGGAGCAGTTCATCTTGAGGGCACACACAAGGCATGTGCGGGACAACCAGGGGATCAGGCCCAGCCAGCACGGGTTCATGAGAGGCAGGTCCTGCTTGACCAACCTGATCTCCTTCTATGACCAGGTGACCCACCTAGAGGATGAGGGAAAGGCTGTGGATGTGGTCTGCCTGAACTTCAGTAAAGACTTTGACACTGTTTCCCACAGCATTCTCCTAGAGAAGATGGCGGCTCATGGCTTAGACAGGTGTACTCTGCGCTGGGTCAAAAACTGGCTGGACAGCCAGGCCCAGAGAGTTGTGGTGAATGGAGTTACATCCAGTTGGCGGCCGGTCACGAGCGGTGTTCCCCAGGGCTCAGTACTGGGGCCGGTCTTGTTTAATATCTTTATTGATGATCTGGATGAGGGGATTGAGTGCACCCTCAGTAAGTTTGCAGATGACACCAAGCTGGGCGGGAGTGTTGATCTGCTCGAGGGTAGGAAGGCTCTGCAGAGGGACCTGGACAGGCTGGATCGATGGGCCGAGGCCAACTGGATGAGAATTAACAAGGCCTGCACTTCAGCCACAACAACCCCATGCAGCGCTACAGGCTTGGGGAAGAGTGGCTGGAAAGCTGCCCAGCAGAGAAGGACCTGGGGGTGCTGGTCGACAGCCGGCTGAACATGAGCCGGCAGTGTGCCCAGGCGGCCAAGAAGGCCAATGGCGTCTTGGCCTGTATCAGAAATCGTGTGGCCAGCAGGAGTAGGGAAGTGATGGTGCCCCTGTACTTGGCACTGGTGAGGCCACACCTCGAATACTGTGTTCAGTTTTGGGCCCCTCACTACAAGAAGGACGTTGAGGTGCTGGAGCATGTCCAGAGAAGGGCAACGAGGCTGGTGAAGAGTCTAGAACACAAGTCTTATGAGGAGCGGCTGAGGGAACTGGGACTGTTTAGCCTGGAGAAGAGGAGGCTGAGGGGAGACCTTATCACGCTCTACAACTGCCTGAAAGGAGGTTGTAGCGAGGTGGGTGTCGGTCTCTTCTCCCAAGTAACTAGCGATAGGACGAGAGGAAATGGCCTCAAGTTGCACCAGGGGAGGTTTAGATTGGACATGAGGAAAAATTTCTTTCCTGAAAGAGTGGTTAAACATTGGAAGAGGCTGCCCAGGGAAGTGGTTGAGTCCCCATCCCTGGAGGTATTTAAAAGACGTGTAGATGAGGCGCTTAGGGGCATGATTTAGTGGGCATGGTGGTGTTGGGTCAACGGTTGGACTCGATGATCTTAGAGGTCTCTTCCAACCTTAATGATTCTATGATTTTATGAAATCTGAGATGAAAAGATGTTTCACCTTCCCTTACAAATTTATTTCTTTTGCTTGTTGCCTAAGACCTAAAGGTTCACCACTGTGTCTGTATAAGCTCTGAGTAAGACTACACAACAAAAGCACTACAGTCTTTCCACTTGAAGTCTTCCTTCACTCATATGTAACTATTATCTCCAAGATATTCTTGTAGTTTTTTAAGGTAGGACAGAGAAATTAAAAAAAAAAAAAAAAATCAAAATGAGGAGGAGACACAGATTGTTTAGTTTATTTTGAACTGAACTAACAATATCAGGCAGCTGATGTTTAGGGAAAAGTTGACCAGCTTAAAACCTAGTTTCCCCTGACTATGTATTTGTTTAGATTTACCTTTTCATATTTACGGTTTACTTCTGCTTCATAATGGTGGGTAATGCTGCTGATTTACTAATTGAGTTGTGGGAAACTTCTGTTTTTTTAAATTGTAATAAAGGCAGGAAACTTCAGAAATTTATATTAGAAAACAAAAACTACTCTTCATTCTTCCTTGAAAAAGACAACGTACTTTATACCTGAACCAATATTCTCCTTGTAGTCAGATACTGATAAATGAACTGGAAGAGACTTCAGCAGGGAGGAGGAGAAACGGCATTCATAACTGTTTTATTCAAAGGCAGATTTACTCTGAGGCTACGATTCTATGGCTATTGTAGCTTCTAGAGAAGTGTTTTGACTTCAGAGTGAAAATGACAAGTAAAACAGTCTAATATTCACATTATTGTTAAATTCTGCTTTGCTTATGAAACCACATAGTTTCTCTTGAGATTACCTGCAGTGATCCTTGCAATTTTGGTTCTCCAATTATTCACATCGAAGTACTGGAATATTTTGCACCTCCTCCAGCAGAAAAAATACCTTACAATTTATTTACTTTGTATTGAAACAAGTCTATGAAGGAGTAGCTGACAAACAGCAATAACCTGGGTCTTTTCTTATGATGGTGTTGTGGTAGAGAAAGAGGATATGCTTGTAGACCTGCAGACTGGGAAGATGTCCTGGTCCAGTAATCCTGACATAACCATAATGAGGCTTTCACAGGTGGGTGCTGTATCCTGCAGAGTTCCTTCTCTGTTCCAATGCAGCACACATGAGACAAGGACAGAGGAAATTATTATATCTCTCTTTCACAGATATGTGAAAGTTTGTTTCAGAAGTATTAACTTTAGAAAAGAGATTTAGATACATAAATATTCATTGAGAAAATGAAATCTAAATTTTTAACTGGATTTTTTAAAAATTTAGAAAGATTTAAGACAGATGATAGGTAAAACCTTCCAGTACCAACACTGAGAGCATTAATCATATTGTGTGCTTCTCCTTTTCAGAGTGTCCAGGCTACAAATCTGTTGAGTTGCTAATAGGAGCAGCTTAAACAGAGCGAGACTTCTTCGGTCCTTTTGAAAAGTATGCTTAAGTGTACAGAAATCCCTACTGAGTTTAGAAAACCCTGTGCTGTAAAGCAACCACAGAGATGTTGGACAGAAGTACCTGCTTTGCAACATGTAAGCGCTTAGCATCTAGAAAGGGGCAGGAATTCATATCTTGTCTCTTTGGTAATGGTCATATGTCAGCTGCTTTGCACTTAGTATCCAGGCTTTTTAGATCACCCTTTTATGCACCAAATTCTTTTTATGTAACACTGAGGCAGTGTTGCTAAATGCCTAACTGTAATTTGATTTTCCCTGGAGGAGCAAGTACTTAAAATTGAGGCACTGCAGAACATGTTATAGTTGCCTATAGCATTGGCTCTAGCATTTGATCTCTGATTATTCCTAACTGTGTAAAACCACATAAACAAAAAGCCTAAATAAATAAAATAAATAGTAAAAAGTCAGATAGCAAGGAGTGAAAGTATGAAGATTCTTAAAAGCAATGTATTTCTTATTCATATTCTATTCCACTTGACCCTTGACAGAATCAGCATACCCCTTCACACACATTCTTAATGCCTTTCCACATTAATAGGACTTACAATGGTACAGTGGTACAGCTGTAAAGCTTACCTTGTAAGAGATTACTTAATGCATATGACAGGCATATAGCAAAAGAACCACCATCTATGAACGTACATTTCATAATCACATATTCTATTACAAATTAAATTCCATCTGAGGGAACATGAAATCCAGCATTTTAGCTGGCTAATGGAAAGAGCCCTCTACTTTCTGACACTGTTTGCAATCTAACGTATCTACCAGCTACAGACCCAATTATAAATATTGCTAAAGTAGATAATGCACATTAGTTCCTTAGCAAGTGTAATGTAGCATTCAACTTTCCATTCAGTACTGTCTCAGACTAGAACAAGAATCCATTCTTCAAAGTAACAATGAATTCCTTAAAATATTCAAACTTCTCCAGCAAGAATGGGCAAAAGTCTTTTCAATGTATATTATTACTGATTTTTTGATTCAATTACTAGGATATTTTATGCCCAGCTATCTACCAATATTCTGGTATTTTGCTTTATAGGTCTTACTTTCCTTAGATTAACTACTTCCTTTCAAAAAAATCAATGAAATATTTTTAATATCAGTGGTTTGTACATGTCTCTTCACTGTTGATGCATCCATGAAACTCTACATGGATTTCCATTTTATGCTATAAAGGTCAACAAAAGATAAATGTAGACTCATTCCATCAATGCAAGAGGATTCAAAATATCAAATCCTTCTCATTCTGCTGCTGACTTCTGTGGATTACAAGGATGACGTCCTCCACTTACTCTGTTTGTTTTCTCACATAGTGCAAGCTAGAAAACATTCTTGGATGCATTCAAAAATTTCTTATGAACAGTTACCAGATCAGTAGAAATATCCTTCATTATTGATGAAAAAAAAATTACAAACAAGCTCTCCTACTGCCTTTCGAATGAGACATAGTTACATATTACCAAGGGAAATACTTTAGTATAGGAAAAAATATTTTATAAGAGATCGTAACCACTTTATTCTGATCTTTTTCTTTCAAAGTACAAGGCATGGCTTTTAAAAGATGGGCTTGCAAGGTGCTTTAAGTAGACTTTGGTTCAAATATATCTTATATAGGTTCAAATATATCTTATACAAAACAATTAAAATTATTCTTATTAGGCTTCTCCAAAATGAATCAGCTGAATTAAATTTCGAGCAAGTTTAATTTCCTTTTAACTCACAGGATTATACAAAGTATTAGGAATGTAAATTTGGAGAGAAACAAACAAACAAACAAACAACCAAACAAATACCAAAACCAGACACTTTCCAAATTATTGCAGTCTTCTCTGACCTTGGTATTCCTAGTCCTGCTGATCAGAAAGATAAGTCAAACTTCATTTTGACAAAGAGACTGATAAATTGTTTCTATACTAAAACCTAATACCTACAATTGATTGCATTGTCACTATAAACCATCGCCATCCAGACCATTCCTCATAACCAGTGGCATATTTCAAGTGTTTATTTTGCAATAAAAGACACTTTAAAGCACTGTATCAGCTATGAGTAATGATGTCTCTCAGACTCTACAAAGAAAAGAAATCTATCCAATGTCTGATTCTAGAAAATCAGAAAAAAAATAGGAGAAAAATAGGTTAAATACAGGAATTCATAAGGGAGCTTTTATTACACAAACATACTTAGCAAGGCATCTGCATGCTCAATCACAGATACAGTTGAAACTGTAACCGTTTCTTTAATCCTACATGAAGCCTATTGTAATAATTTGGGGGCTAAGTTTATTACCCCCAAAAACCTACATATTGTTTTAAGATCACTGAGAAGACTGAAGAAGCTTACATAGTCAATAGAAAGATTATGTTGTCAAGAGAGAGGTAGTGGCATCATGACACAAAGAGGATGAGGGGGAATGGAGTGGAAAAGAAGTCAGATGTTTATGCAGATGGTGTGGCTATTCCTTATTCTACTCATTGTTAAGATGTCTAAACACAGAAGTGAGGTAGGTACAAGATGGAGATTTTGAACATTGATGATGGAATTCCCACATAACAGTTACATTTCCGAATTTTCCTCTGTTGAAAGGGATTATAAAGACACATTTGAACTGGGATGGGGGTCTATGTAGTTTCAAGCATATGAGCACTACAAAAGTAGAACAGAGTTACTGTACTGGTTGCAATGCAACTGGAATACATCTCAGGTATCAAAAGGGACAAAACCTTTTCATTCATTTAACTAATACCAATTGTATTTGACTTGTTATACTAACTTTCCCTCAGTTATGCCCACACAATTCCATCGTGACTGGTTTTGTTGGACTCAGCGGGGTCACACAAAAACATCCAGTGAACAATACCAAACAGAACAAGTTCATAAAAATTGTAATCAGTTCTCAATTCATGAACCAAGAAAGATATATTCACTGAGTATAAAAGAAGACTGACATTCGTTCAATGAGCCCCTTAGAACATTAATGTCCCCATGACTTCATAGTACAACCTTGACTGAAGAAAATGTATGCTTTAGTTCTTGATACTTTAAAAGCTATCACCAGGAGCAAGCTGGAAGGCTTTTATAAAACCCTATTTATTCATCGAGAATATATTGTTTGTTATCTTAATGGTATCTGTGAAACACTGTGAATCACTATCTATCCCTATTAAATCTACTTTCATATTTCTCTTCTCTTCTGTTCTCTCAACTCCATTTGGAAAAGTTGATGAGGCTGAATAAAGACTGTAATAACAGGATTTAATGGGTATAGTATCTGTAGGTAGACAAGGTCATAAGTGTTGAGTAAGTAGCAGCAAAGGCAAAGGAAAGAAGCATGGTCTTAAACAAACCAAAACCTTGGAAAAAGCTATTGTTAGTTAATATCCTAAGAAAGTGATTCACTTCCTCTGTGAGTGAAATTCTTTGTTCATTAAAAAAAAAAAAAAGGTTAGATTGTTATTTCTATAAGCTTGTTCCTTTCCTTGAATTTTTCGCTAAATGTCTTGCTTAGACAGTTAAATGTTTATAAAGGCACAGATTAACAAAAGCAGTTATGCAACTAATTCCCCTTGGTTACAGAGGAATTTATGATTCTAAATCCTTTTGCAGATCTGGGATTTTACAGATATTGTGAGTAATCCTGTCTATAATTTGTAATTTGAGGGTTTTGTAATTTGAATTTTCTGCTATTGCTTGACCAAATAATTTAAACTAGGGCTAACTGAACTTTCCACAGTGCAGCACAGTGCAGTGTTAAAGTTAGTATTTCATAGATAGTCCTAACTCTAAGCAGTATTGCTAACTTGATGCATGACATTAAGTTCATTTTAATACATGGATTTGAGTATTTTACATTTTAGGGGATTGAGTAATCATCATTTTTCCTAAGAAATTTCAACTGAATGTGCGTGCTCTTTTATTTGTTATCCTGTCATATTGTAATATCAATAGTACTTAATATGCAGTCCAAGAATGAAGCTCATATATTTTGTCAGGTTATTTTATCAATAATGCTACTAAAACAATAGTAATAAATTGCACAATTACAAATATCCAAATTTTCATATATAAACATTCTTCTTCCCCTGCTTTTCCCTGTCTTCCTCCTCTCACCTAGCTCACAAACATTAATCTTCCTTTCTTCCTCTAAAGCCTGGAACCATTGCTGTTCTTGAGCCAGACTGCTCTTTCTCCTCCCTGCTACAATTATTTAATCCATTTCTATCTCCCTTGCAGCCCTCAACAACTGTTGCATCCTCCATTACATCTCCTGGCTCTTCCCCAGACCTCTTCCATCCCCTCACCATTTCCTCTCCTCCTTTAGGTCAGATTGTTCTGCTCCTAACTTCTGACACATTCAAGTTCTTGGTGTAAGTTTTGTTTCCATATATCTCAGAAACATAATTAGAAAATAATGCATATATTTTGTCAATATTCACTTAACTCAAAAGTTTCTACTATGCAGCATTAGCTGTACGAGTAGAGTTCAGTGAAACACCATTAAATGTATTGGATTATTAACCCACATTAGCCAAAGGAGCATACAAAGTCACCAACATAAGGACTAAAATGAACCAATAGTCATTAGAATATAATCAGAAGCAAGAATTATGGTGTAATAATAGATGGATTTCAGGGAGAAGAGATTAAGTGAAGGGAAAAAATTATATTTGATGTGAGAAGCAATAATAAGGGATCAAACTAAACATTTGAATCATAACCTCCTAATAAAACATTTGCTTCATTTTGAGTATGTACTTTGCAAACATATAATGTCCTACTTGGCATTGCTTTTGGTTGATTAATTCTCTCCAGGTGTAAGTCAGGCACTTTCACTTACACGCTTCAATACACATACTCATCAGTCAAGTCATTACATACTTTTTTTCCCTAATCTTTTCAACTACCAAGAGCTGGACTGAATATATGTGTAATACAATAGAGGGGTAAAACATCCTCCCAATCTGTTTATTACAGTAACTAGAGATAATACAGTAGCAGTGCGTAATAGTAATGCACCAGATCCTTCACTGGTCCAGTGATTTCATGAGCAAGGTCGGTTGCTGGCTGATGATCTGGTCTTATATTTAATTAGTGACTCGCTCACCATGGCAAAGACAGCAACTTGCTATACAAAACAAATAAAAAGAGGAACAGTATTTCCAATGTGTTAAGGAACAGGTAAAACTATTGTAGATTTTCATTCTTTCCCTGTGTGTTTGAATTCTCTGGTAAGACGGTTAGCCAAACCATGTTGCATCTTGATGACAGCTGGGTGAAATCAATAGGAAATTTGTCACATCAATTAGTGAGACTTATTTGATTTGGTTGGGTTGGTTGTTTGTTGTTGTTGTTCTTTAATTTGGGGATTTTTTTTCACCAGTTGAGTAATTTTCTGTTCTTCCTCTGCCAAGATACTTCTATATCCTCATGTTGAATTCAGAACAAAGAAAATATTTCATAGTCTTGCATACACGCTGCAGAAGTGATTTTTTTTCCCTTTGTGTCTTTGTTCCCCAAAGGCTCTGGATGCAACATTAGAAGCCTGCTAGCTTCCAGGCAACTACAAGTGTTTCATGTACAACCCAACAGACTTCCTAAGGTTGTTACGTTTGCTAGGCTTTCGAACACTCTGTATGCTGAGGTTAAACTAACTCCCATTTGCAGTATTTATCACTATTTCATTATAAATGGGAAAACTTCATAATAAACTTCACCAAGCCACAACACTCCAAATACTTCTGCAGTTTAGAATGAAAAATAATTGGAGCTAGACACTCTGTACCTTGATCTCATATTTAATAGTACCTCTAGCTTGTATATAGCTGCTCTACATTAAGTGTCCAAGAATCACTTAAAGCCAGTCAGTGTTCACTGAATTTCACAATAAAAGAAAATCAGTCAGCAAATATATCTATGCAAGTCCTTGTAAATTGTGTAGGTAATTAAAGAAATTTTAAGCCAAAAGTACAGGTCCCAAAAGATTTCAGATATGACTCAGGAAAAGCAGCCACTGTACAGAGAAATTTTACAGTTTTCAATTTAGATGTTGGAGATCTGACTACTGTCTCCTTTAAGTTAATGAAATTCTGTTTGGTTCAAACCATAATTCCCCTTGTGAAAAATTCCCCTTGAAGTTTATGTGCCTAATTCCCCTATGCACATTTGAAAATTCCAGCGCAAGTTGTTTATCATCAAAAGATCATCAGTCTATAAGTATGTGCTGCTTTGCTTGCCCACTTGCTTTTCTGATGTTGTTTCACATTCTGTGGAAACATATAAATATAAGCACTTAATTAAACTTCATTTTAAAAGATTGAGCATATCCGCACTAATGAGAATATTGAACAATTTCTGTAACAATAAGCTAGTTAGCTGATCAGAAAAAACTACTCAACTTTTTGCAAATTAGTGTAGGAAAGAAGGTTGAAAGCCATGCAATTGACACATGAAACAAAGTAGAGGTAAGATAATTACCTAAATATCGAATTACTAGAGTAGATAAGTTACACTGTTACCTATGTTTTTTTTATTATCTCACATATTCAAATTATCTTAAAATAGTCCTCATTGTTTCACTTGTGAAACTAGCTGGATGAGTGCTTGTTTTTGATATAAATGTATGACTTCAAAATCTGAAGAGCTGGAAAACTAATAGCAAGTGCATTTATGCTAGATATTCATAGAATCATAGAGTCGTTTAGGTTGGAAAAGACCTTTAAGATTGACTCCAACCGCAAACCTAACACTGCCAAGTCCACCACTAAACCATGTCCCTAAGCACCACATCTACACATCTTTTAAATACCTCCAGGGATGGTGACTCAACCACTTCCATGGGCAGCCTGTTCCAGTGCTTGATAACACTTTCAATGAAGAAATTTTTCCTAAACCGAATCTAAAGCTCCTGTGGCGTAACTTGAGGCCGTTTCCTCTTGTTCTATCACTTGTTACTTGGGAGAAGAGACCGACACCCACCTCGCTACAACCTCCTTTCAGGGAGTTGTAGAGCACGGTAAGGTCTCCCCGAGCCTCCTTTTCTCCAGGCTAAACGACGCCAGTTCCCTCAGCCGCTCCTCATAAGACTTGTGCTCTAGACTCTTCACCAGCTTTGTTGCCCTTCTCTGGACACGCTCCAGCACCTCGATGTGCTTCTTGTAGTGAGGGGCCCAAAACTGAACACAGTATTCAAGGTGCGGCCTCACCAGTGCCGAGTACAGGGGCACGATCACTTCCCTACTCCTGCTGGCCACACTATTTCAAGAGCAGGCAAGGAGGTAGAGAGAGGAAGAAAAAGAAAGGCAATACCCTACACTTTCAATTTATGAAATTAAAGACTTCCGGAGGTTTTCAGCTGAGTTTGCCCTCTTCATTCTCCTATGAAATAAATTTAGAACTTGGAGAACTCCAGGAATGTACGGTTCTTTCAGTATTACCTGTCTTCAGCACTCAGCCCTGCTGCTTCTGTTACAAAACTCCTACAACTGCTTTTGACTGTGGAGGGAATCCTCTGAAGAGCATATCTTGATGGGCTTTTCTTCTTTGCAGTTAACAAACCAATGCAACCATTACCGAAACTGTAGATTTATGATGGGAGAAAAATCCAAGCTGTTCAATTGGCTTGTTACTAAAATTAATGAAGCAACTGCTGAAGGAATGAAGAATGCAATGAAAGTGATCACTTTATTTCAGTACATATTCCAAAATGAGTTAGCATGGAACACAGCGATTATCCTTGACTCAAAACACAGATACTGCAGTGTTTGATTTGAAAATTTGGCAGATCCTATCATATACTTAATATTTAAGAAATGGTGATATGCATATACCTAAGTTTAACATCAAGGGTGTAGATGAGTGTTTCACCATTGTAACACTGAAGAGAAATCTATTTACCATTTATTTCCCTTTTATACTATTCAAAACAAAATTATAGGATTTTTCATAGGAAATAAAGCTCTCAAGAAAATATTTATTTTTGTTGAAACTGAGAATACAAACTTTGGTTTAGATTTCTAGGCAAAAACTGTCAGATTTTTTTTGCATGTTGATCTTAGTCAAGGTATTTCCATGTCTTTTCTTTTGTTGTGGCATCTAAGCCTCGGCACATTTAGAAACCTAATGAATCTCCATGCTCTAAAGATACCAAGCCAAAGTGTTTGCCTTTAAAGGCCTCCACACTTTAAACCATAACATATTTTTGTGTTCCCCCAAAGTTGCCAGAATTAAAATAACTTTAAATCAATATGAGACACACAACAGCTCTGAAAAGTCTGGACCATTTCATAGTCAGATTGGTCGGGGAGATTAGAATCCAACAAACTGACAATTGGGAAGACAAATGCCATAACTCTGAGCATCCCCCCCTCCCTTCTTCTCCCCCCAGCTTTTATTGCTGAGCATGACGTCATATGGCGTGGGATATCCCTTTAGTCAGTTGGGGTCAGTTGTCCTGGCTGTGTCCCCTCCCAATTTCTTGTGCACCCCCAGCCTACTCGCTGGTGGGGTGGTGTGAGAAGCAGAAAAGGCCTTGACTCTGTGTAGGCACTGCTCAGCAGTAACGAAAACATCCCTGTGTTATCAACCCTGCCTTCAGCACAAATCCAAAACATAGCCCCATATGAGCTACTGTGAAGAAATTTAACTCTATCATCTCAGGCAAACCCATTGCAATAAGAATTATACACTTACACTTTGTCAACAGTACACAAAAGCAGTTCACTCTTTCAGAAATACTAAGGCTATTTTCATTAAAAGAAATGTCAACCATTAGTGATTTAAACTATTAAAGCTGTCAGTTTCAAAATAAAGATTAATAGTCTGCTTCTCAAGAATATTAACAGTGTTTTCTTATCTCTATCCATTATTACTCTCAATATATCTTACAGTTAATCAGATTATTTCTTTCAAAAGCATGAGCATTTAAATTCGAAGCAGGGCAGGATTTTTTTCAGCAAAGTGTATTTGAAGTATTTGAGGCAGTAAAAAAGCATCTCAAAAACTATGTAGGATACATTCTTTTAGGTGTTTACCCATAAGATCAGTCTTTTAAAGCATTTGAAGTTAGACTTAAGGTTATGCCTGAAGTTAGTTATACTTCTCATTATGAAGAAAGAAAGATAATTTAATTTCATTTAAAAAGGATATATTTATATTACACTCTCTTCTGTCATCATGCTCATCAAAATCATAAATAATAGTCTAAAAAAGACAAAGGTCTGATATAAAATACATTGAGCTCAAAGGAAGAAACCCTGCTATGTTGCAAAGATACCTAAAGTGAGTAGCCTGCTTTACAGAGTGATGAACCAGCCATTAAGCTCATTAGAATACTGAAGTTATTAACAAAACTGAGATGCTACAAGCTGACTTGACAGCAAGAGAAGGTAAAAAATGTACTTTTTAAACACTAGCTAGTTTTTGTTCTTAATAATGTGTAAAACGTTAACTATGGGAAGTTATGAATTATACAATATGACCTTTCAAAGTGGTTGTTTTAATCATTATCCAGCAACATATGATATGTCTTGAGACGAAGAGAAGAAAGTCTGATATATACTTAATCAGCTGCTAGAAACACTGGGTGAGAGCATCAGAAACATGGAAGGGCAAGGATTTTGAATATATTGGGAAGATAAAGCTGTTTATATTCACATAAAGGGCTATAGCTTATGTATAAGGTAAACTTTATCTGTATACGCCTATTAAAAGTATTATTTTGATAAAAGCTCCTAAACTTTTACACAAGACTGGTCTCAATCGGAACTATGAAAACATAGATCTTCTTGAATGCCCCAGTCCCAAATGGTCCTTGTTAGATAAATCTATCACTACACACTATACATTATATGCTACTTTAATAACATGACAATAATATTTTAACACCAAGTTTATTTTGTATTTGTTTTTTTTCTTCAGCTCATGAGTCTTTCAATCTTTAAGGCTTTATATAAAAACTAAAGAGCAACAGAGTTGGTGCATATGATGGTATATAATATCAGTATATGCAAGATATCTAATATACAGCAGTTTAATATCTGCATCGAGTGTAGATCTATGCTGCCATAAAAGGGACAGAAGAATACTGGGAAAATTACAAGGTATTCCCCCCAGCCAGTTTCCTGAGTTAGGTCTTTCTCTCTCTTTCTTGTCACCTTGTAAAGTAGATTGCCTGTCTTTAAAGTCAGAAAATTACAAGTCAGGATAAAGGATGCCATTTATAGTCCTGCTTGACAACTGATAGGTACTGTCTGTGTTTAATTTAATCCCTTCTGCCTCTGAATATACTAATATGGGGATCCTAGCAAAAATAGTTTGTCAAAGTGGAACTTTCCACATTTTCAGGGAACTAGCATTGAATCAGTACCTCTTATTTAAAGCATCTTCAAAACCACATACAGGTATCTGTTTTCACTGATTTGAGTATTGCCAGCCTTTACTCTTTGTCACCAGCTGACTAATACCTAGAAGTGCTTTCAGTTGCTTTATTTAAGAATGAATTTGTTTTTTGAAATCACTGTTGAAAACATTCTTGCTGAAGCATAACTGAGCCCTGGCTCACTTTTGTGCAGAAGTAAGAGACCTGGCAGGGGACTGTGTGTGCTTGGGTCTCACTGTGACTTAGAGGCAGGATATTAGCCAGGTTTCTTCACCTAGACCCCCAAAATTAAACAGCTTTCCTAGTCTGGGTGTGGTCAATGGAGTTCATGTCAGGAGTTGCAAGCAAACATTGGTTTTGTTTGTTATCCATTACCAAAACCATACTTAAGGTGATTGATTTCAAATAATGTGTGACCACTATTGCTGTAGTTTTTGCTTTCTCATATTTTTTCCTGTCCTTCCTTATCCTTGCACAGCTGTTTTAAAACTCTAAAAAGTGAAATTATGAAAGTTAAACATTCTAACAAGTTTAGTAAGGATAGACTTTCTTAAGTCTGGAAAACCTTTTCAAAACCTGCAACTGTTCCTTTTTTTATATCATTGTCGTGGTTTAATCTCAGTCAGCAATTAAGCACCACGCAGCCGCTCGCTCACTCCCCCCCCCCCCCCCGGTGGGATGGGGGAGAGAATTGGAAGAGCACAAGTTAGAAAGACTCGTGGGTTGAGATAAAAACAGTTTAATAATTGAAATAAAATGATAATAATAATATGATAATAATAATAATAATACACAAAACAAGTGATGCACAGCACAATTGCTCACCACCCGCTGACCGATGCCCAGCCAGTCCCCGAGCAGCGGCCCCCCTGGCCAGCTTTTCCCAGTTTATGTACTGAGCATGACGTCACATGGTATGGAATGTCCCTTTGGCCAGTTTGGCTGTGCCCCCTCCCAGCTTCTTGTGCACCTCCAGCCTTCTCAGTCAGTAGAGCATGGGAAGCTGAAAAGTCCTTGGCTAGTGTAAGCATTACCTAGCAACAACTAAAACACCGGTGTGTTATCAACTTTGTTCTCATCCTAAATCCAAAACACTGTACCAGCTACTAGAAAGGAAATTAACTCTATCCCTGCCGAAACCAGGACAATATCCACCCCTTATTCTATACCATTTGCATCATGCTCAAGTCTCACATTTTTCAGTACATTTTCATTAATCACCACCCCCTTTTATATATATATATACACACATACACAGATATCATTCCCTTCATCTGTGGGCCATCCCTCTAAAATGTTCGGTGAGTTCATTTAGTCCATGACTTCAGGCTCCATCTGTCATAATAATCTTTCAGGGCAGGGAAAATGGAGATGGTATGTGGTGTTGGATTGTTTCAGGTTGAAGTCAGTTCTGGTACCATCATCACTGTGCTTTGCTTGGTTTCACTGAAGTTATTCTTCATTAATCTGGGTGATTCTTATTATAATAACATTAGTATGGCATATAATATTATTAGTATTATTAGTATATCTGTGTATTATTAGTATAACTATTATAACTATAATTAGTACTTAACATCACATAATTCAGATCATTGGCTATTCTCACCCAAAATCAAATCCCCTTGAGGCACACATCGGACTTCCCCATCCTTCCGCATTATCCACCAAGTGCACCCAGGTCCTTGAGCAAAAGCAATCCCATGGATGGGTCTGCCTCTGCCCGAGGCAGGAATAACCCAGACTGTCTTCCCCAGCATATTTTTTATGTGCACTACAGGGACTTTATTCCCATCTACAGTACGTAAAAGTTCTGACTGGGCAGGGCCAGCTCGATTGGCAGATCCCCTCGTGTTGACTAACCAGGTGGCCTTTGCTAAATGCGTATCCCAATGTTTAAACGTCCCGCCACCCATTGCTCTCAGCGTAGTCTTTAACAGTCCATTGTATCGTTCAATTTTCCCAGAAGCTGGTGCATGATGGGGGATGTGATACACCCACTCAATGCCGTGCTCTTTGGCCCAGGTGTCTATGAGGTTGTTTCGGAAATGAGTCCCATTGTCTGACTCAATTCTTTCTGGGGTGCCATGTCGCCATAGGACTTGCTTTTCAAGGCCCAGGATAGTGTTCCGGGCAGTGGCATGGGGCACGGGATATGTTTCCAGCCATCCGGTGGTTGCCTCCACCATTGTAAGCACGTGGCGCTTGCCTTGGCGGGTTTGTGGGAGTGTGATATAATCGATCTGCCAGGCCTCCCCATATTTATATTTCAACCATCGTCCTCCATACCAAAAAGGCTTTAACCGTTTGGCTTGCTTGATTGCAGCACATGTTTCGCATTCATGGATAACCTGGGCTATAGTGTCCATGGTCAAGTCCACCCCTCGATCACGAGCCCATCTGTATGTTGCATCTCTTCCTTGGTGACCTGAGGTGTCATGGGCCCACCGAGCTAGAAATAACTCACCCTTATGTTGCCAGTCCAGATCCACCTGAGCCACTTCAATCTTAGCAGCTTGATCCACCTGCAGGTTGTTTTGATGTTCTTCAGTGGCCCGACTCTTGGGTACGTGAGCATCTACGTGACGGACTTTTACAACCAGGTTCTCCACCCGGGCAGCAGTATCTTGCCACAATGCGGCAGCCCAGATGAGTTTGCCTCTGCGCTGCCAGTTGCTCTGCTTCCATTGCTGCAACCACCCCCACAGGGCATTTGCCACCATCCATGAGTCAGTATAGAGATAGAGCACTGGCCACTTTTCTCGATCAGCAATGTCTAAAGCCAGCTGGATGGCCTTTACTTCTGCAAATTGGCTTGATTCACCTTCTCCTTCAGCCGTTTCTACAACTTGTCGCATAGGACTCCATACAGCAGCTTTCCACCTCCGATATTTTCCCACAAGACGACAGGACCCATCAGTGAACAGGGCATATTGCTTCTCATTTTCTGGTAGTTCATTATACATTGGGGCCTCTTCAGCACGCGTTACCTCCTCCTCTGGCAATATTCCAAAATTTTTGCCCTCTGGCCAATCCATGATCACTTCCAGAATTCCTGGGTGACTGGGGTTTCCTATTCGAGCCCGTTGTATGATTAGTGAGACCCACTTACTCCATGTAGCATCAGTTGCATGATGTGTACAGGGGACCCTCCCTCTGAACATCCAGCCCAGCACCGGCAGTCGGGGTGCCAGGAGGAGCTGTGCTTCAGTGCCGATCACTTCCGAAGCAGCTCAAACCCCTTCATATGCTGCCAATATCTCTGTTTCAGTTGGAGTATAGCGGGCCTCGGATCCTCTGTATCCCCGACTCCAAAACCCTAGGGGTCGACCTCGAGTCTCCCCTGGTGCTTTCTGCCAGAGGCTCCAGGTAGGGCCATTCTACCCGGCTGCGGTGTAGAGCACATTTTTTACATCTTGCCCTGCCCGGACTGGCCCCAGGGCTACTGCATGAACTATCTCCCGTTTAATTTGTTCAAAAGCTTGTCGTTGCTCAGGGCCCCATTTGAAATCGTTCTTCTTCCGGGTCACTTGATAGAGAGGGTTTACAATCAGACTGTAATTTGGAATGTGCATTCTCCAAAAACCCACCACGCCTAAGAAAGCTTGTGTTTCTTTTTTGCTAGTTGGTGGAGACATGGCTGTTATTTTGTTGATCACATCTATTGGGATCTGACGACGTCCATCTTGCCATTTTATTCCTAAAAACTGGATCTCCTGTGCAGGTCCCTTGACCTTACTTTGTTTTATGGCAAAACCGGCCTTCAGCAGGATTTGGACTATTTCCTTCCCTTTTTCAAAAACTTCTTCTGCTGTGTTGCCCCACACGATGATATCATCAATGTATTGCAGGTGTTCTGGAGCTCCACCCTGTTCTAATGCAGTCTGGATCAGTCCATGGCAAATGGTAGGGCTGTGTTTCCAGCCCTGGGGCAGTCGGTTCCAGGTGTACTGAACGCCCCTCCAAGTGAAAGCAAACTGTGGCCTGCACTCTGCTGCCAAAGGGATTGAGAAAAATGCATTAGCAATATCAATTGTGGCATACCACTGGGCTGCCTTTGATTCCAATTCGTATTGAAGTTCTAGCATGTCTGGCACAGCAGCACTCAGCGGTGGCGTGACTTCATTTAGGCCACGATAGTCTACTGTTAGTCTCCACTCTCCATTAGACTTCCGCACTGGCCATATGGGACTGTTAAAGGGTGAATGGGTCTTGCTGATCACTCCTTGGCTCTCCAGTCGACGAATCAGCTCATGAATGGGAATCAGGGAGTCTCGGTTGGTGCGATATTGCCGCCGGTGCACTGTGGTGGTAGCGATTGGCACTTGTTGGTCTTCGACCTTCAGCAACCCCACAACGGAAGGGTCCTCCGAGAGACCAGGCAAGGTGGACAGCTGTTTAATCTCCTCCGTCTCCAAGGCAGCTATACCAAAAGCCCACCAGTATCCTTTTGGGTCCTTGAAATACCCTCTCCTGAGGTAGTCTATGCCAAGGATGCATGGAGCATCTGGGCCAGTCACAATGGGGTGCTTCTGCCACCCATTCCCAGTTAGACTCACTTCGGCTTCCAATACAGATAGCTGTTGGGATCCCCCCGTCACCCCAGAAATATAGATGGGTTCTGTTCCTATATATCTTGATGGCATTAGGGTACACTGTGCACCGGTGTCTACCAGAGCCTTATACTCCTGTGGGTCTGATGTGCCAGGCCACCGAATCCACACAGTCCAGTAAACCCGGTTGTCCCTTTCCTCCCCCTGGCTGGAGGCAGGGCCCCTCTAATCCTCATCACAGTACTCGTTTCTCATTTCTTGTACGTAGGAGTCAGAAGTTTCTTCATTAAGATCAAGAGTAAGATCAGCCCTTCTACTCTCTCTGGGGAACTGCCCGCTGGAAACTGGAGCAGCAATTTTCCTGGAAGAACCTCTTTCTGTGATTGTTTTCCCTTGTAATTCACGTACCCGTGCCCCTAGGGCTGCAGTAGGTTTCCCATCCCACTTCCTCATGTCCTCTCCGTGGTCACGCAGGTAAAACCATAGGGTGCCCCGTGGTGTGTATCCTTTATATTCTCTCTCTTGAGCAAAAGAACGCTTACTTCTAATAGCCGAGATACTGGTCCGTATAGGTGAGGAGTAGGACCTATCCTCTCTGAGTTGCTGGATCTCCCGGGACAGTTTCTTCACAGCCGAGACGAGGGAGGAAGAAAGACTTTCCTCGTATTGCCGGAGTTGACTAGCCAATTCATCCACTGTTTGTTCCTCTCCATCTTTCCAGGTTATCACTGCCAATGAATTGGCATATGACGATGGTGCGCTCCTTATAAACTTCTGCCACATGGGTCGTGTGCACTTGACTTCGTCTGGATCTTTGGATAGTTGTTCATTGTTCAGGTCATCATAAATCACCTCCAGCACAGCTAATTCTCTCAGAAACTGGATACCCTTCTCCATGGTGGCCCACTTGCTTGGGCGACATATGACATCTTCCTTAAAGGGATACCTTTCCTTCACGCTTGACAGGAGTCGCCTCCAAAGGCTGAGGATACGTGTCCCTTTTCCAATTGCTTTGTCAATGCCCCCTTCCCTAGAAAGGGATCCCAGCTGCTTGGCTTCCTTACCCTCTAATTCCAGGCTACTGGCCCCATTATCCCAGCATCGGAGCAGCCAGGTGACAATATGCTCACCTGGACGGCGGCTGAAATCTTTTCGTATATCTCGCAGCTCACTCAGGGATAGAGATCGGGTGGTCACTGCCTCGTTTATGAGTTCTTCCTCTTCCTCCTCCCCGATCAGCGGCCGGCTCTCCTCCTCCCGTTCTCGTGATGGTCCTTCTCTAGGGTCATCTGTCTCGTATACTTCTTCCTCCGGTTCCCTTTTAGAAGAAGCTTCTTCCTCCCTTACTAAACGAGCTGACTTCCGCTTCCAAGATTTCTTCTTGTGTACAGGGGCGACTGATACCGGCACAGGCTCGTTCTTTGGTTCAGCCACAGGGCCTGTTGCCGGGGTTGGAGTGGCCGCAGTGCAAGTGCATGTCACCGGAGTCTGAGTGGCCGCAGGGCCTGTTGCTGGGGTTGGAGTGGCCGCAGTGCATGTCGCCGGGGTTGGAGTGGCCGTAGTGTGTGTTGCCCGGGTTTGAGTGGCTGCACGGCCTGTTGCCCGGGTCTGAGTGGCCGCAGTGCGTGTCGTTTTACTGTCAGAGCCAGAGACCTTCTCTTCCCTTTGAGGGCACTGAATGGTGTTGAACAGGGCTCGGTAGGCATGGGCCAGGCCCCAGCACATTGCAATGAGTTGCATCTCTCTGGAGTTGCCAGGGTGACAGCATACTTTTTCCAAATATTCTACTAACTTTTCAGGATTCTGCACTTGCTCAGGGGTGAAGTTCCAAAACACTGGGGGTGCCCATTGGCCTAGGTACTTGCCCATCTTGTCCCACACACCCTGCCACTCATAACTACTCAGCCTTGGGGCAGATCTCTGGATGATATTCTTAAATTGCTTACCAACTTTAGACAAAACCGAAACAATATTCCCAAGAAGTATTAATAGAAGTATCTTAACTGCCCAAGGATGCTCAAAATACTGAAAAATTACTGTAATGAAGGAGGAAACATCATAGAAGAAGGTAGTGACACTGCCATTCTGTATTTCCTCCGTAAAAAAACTCTCAGAAAAGTTACTGCAATTGCTAGTTGTCTCCACGATATGGTATCCATGGTACAGTAACGGCTTCATTGCGAAGTTTACATACCACAGAAACGTCAAGGTCAATATTCTAAAAACAAACCTCACAAGCGAGCCATTACTATTCACTGCAGACCACAGCAAACTGCAAAACCCAACACCAATCTTTAACATGTACAGCAGGAAAAAGAGCGTGATGCAGATTATACAAATCAATATTGAGAATAGAGAAACCAACATTGTGACCCTCAACTATTAACAGATATAAGTTCCTTAATACACTCCGGTTAATCTGTTATTATCTCAAACCCTTCGTGCCCCACGTTGGGCGCCAAAAAAGGACTGTCGTGGTTTAATCTCAGTCAGCAATTAAGCACCACGCAGCCGCTCGCTCACTCCCCCCCCCCCCCCGGTGGGATGGGGGAGAGAATTGGAAGAGCACAAGTTAGAAAGACTCGTGGGTTGAGATAAAAACAGTTTAATAATTGAAATAAAATGATAATAATAATATGATAATAATAATAATAATACACAAAACAAGTGATGCACAGCACAATTGCTCACCACCCGCTGACCGATGCCCAGCCAGTCCCCGAGCAGCGGCCCCCCTGGCCAGCTTTTCCCAGTTTATGTACTGAGCATGACGTCACATGGTATGGAATGTCCCTTTGGCCAGTTTGGCTGTGCCCCCTCCCAGCTTCTTGTGCACCTCCAGCCTTCTCAGTCAGTAGAGCATGGGAAGCTGAAAAGTCCTTGGCTAGTGTAAGCATTACCTAGCAACAACTAAAACACCGGTGTGTTATCAACTTTGTTCTCATCCTAAATCCAAAACACTGTACCAGCTACTAGAAAGGAAATTAACTCTATCCCTGCCGAAACCAGGACAATCATATACATTTTATCAGAATAAAATGCATATCATACAAAGAACGCCCTTTCTTCACACAATACAGCATATCTATATCTGTTACAGTATTGTTTCTACATTCTTATCAGGCCCCATGTTATTTTTGTCATTTCAAAACAATAAAACTAATTGAAATAGTAACTATTAACAAAGACAATTTCTTGGCCCTTCATGAGCTCTATTTTATTTCCCTCAGTGGTTCAGTTAGGCTTCTTCAATATATACCTCAAAAAAAGCAAAAGAAAAATTTAACAGTTTCCATAATACCTCACTACAGAGGCTACTTTCTTTCACCTTACACTTTCCCCTCTTTGCCACAGATTTTTCTAAAGGGACCATCTTCCTCTTCTGCAGGACTTACTTGTATAAACTGAGATTAAACATAGCTCTAAAGACATAGGAGAGTTATTCCAGGCTGATGGGGGGTTTAGGTACTGTGTCAGTATATAATATGTATATATATATGAAATATTCCTTTCAATGAGGGACAACTGAAAGGTGTAACAAGGACTGCTTCAATATGAGAATTACAAAAGCTTTCTTTTTTTAGGGACAAAGTTTAGCTCTGCCATGTGAAAATATATAGAATATAATGTTTTAAAACAACATCATCCATTGCAAACATTACACTAAAATATCATACTATAAACTATAACATGGATGGAGGAGATTCAGTAAACCTCATCCCTTAAAAATGTTTCCTTGTGCAGGACTTCCCACATAATTACACCCATGTTTTTTTGGATGTGTTCTACAGGATTCTACTACTACAGAGTTTTATCTATTTATGAACGGTATTTTAAAGCTGTTTTTCAATCAATCCCTCTTCTAGTTATTCGAACTCATACCTAAATTGCAAATAAATGAGAAATCCCAGTGAGACTAGTGGCAATCTAAAGATGCTTCAAATTAAATATCTGTATAAATATCTTGCTCACTTAGGGCCCAACAGTGAGATATGAAGAATGACTTCAGAGGTTTTCAGATACCTACATGTGATTCAGAGAAATCATAAAGGTCTGCCAAAGTCCCACATGACCAAGCATCTCCCCAAAGCAGTGATATAACTCAGATACAGTGAATTCCCTTCCAATTACATTTGTTGAAAATATGGCCATTAACATTTACACGGTCCATTTACAAAAGATCGCGACTTAGCCCATTGTTAAATGTGAGACAATGGCAACACTGCTGATGGTGGTACAACATTTCTACATTTTTACAGTAACTGTGGTGGCTTTGTTAGTCTTTCTGCCTCAGCCAGAGCCCACAGGTATTGTTCAGAATTTATTCACACCATCCTATAAGCAATTGCCATGGAATCAACTGCTCAAGAGACTTGTCTGCCTACAGGTTATTCCAAGCATACCTCTCAAGGGGGAAGACTAATGAGAGTGAAAATGAAATAGTCCAGCGATGATACAGAACAGGAAGACAGAGTCAATGGTGAGAATAGAGGCAGGGAGACATGAGCGTTCATCCTGAATTCAAAATGAAGTCAACTTTAATTTTAGTTTCAGAAAGCCTGGGCTTCATACTGGTCGTTTTCTTTAGCACTGGTTTGAGCAGATAAATTTAGAATAAATTGAGCGTATAAATTTAGGTTTCCTTCTTGATTTATATAAATAAGGGGTCTGAATTCACACAGAGATAAGGTATTAGTGATAGGAAGGAGTTTTCTGTACTTTAAATAATTTTATTTAGCTTGCCTTTATTACTAAGATGTTATCTCTAATAACACCTTAACATCCTTCAACATCACAAAGTGCAAACCTTTAGCAAAAAAGTTAAGGTAGTAACCAAATATAAGTGTAGACAGTGTCCATAACACCACATTAAGGCTAACTGGTGTTTTCAAAGCAGTAGATTATTAGAAATGCATATATCAAAGTAATTCTGTCAGAAAAAGTAAACTTCAGCGTATTCAAAGCCAGCTATCATCTATATAAAAAATTAATTTCTAAAAAGAAAAATTGTAACACTAGTCATCCCCAAAGTGACTTTTGGTGTTATGTAAATACTAACCCTTCCTGTAATAGAGGTTATAAATATATTTACAACAAAGTTCTGTTCACATAAATATTTCAAAAAGAAAGAAAAGGACACGTCTCGTGACTGAAAATATATTTGTTTTCCAATAATTTCTATTCATAAGTAAAGAACTCCACAAGAGCATAGCTTCTAGAAAAAAAAGAGATATCACCTAAGGGCATAGAACTAGTACAAACCAGAGACTGACTGCAAGATAAATAGACAGTTCCTCCATTATTTTCAAACAATCCTCCAATCTGGTTCTATATAAAGAGAAAAATCAAGAGGACAAAGGAAAAAAACCCACAGCTTCTGTTGTTCAAATAAACTTCAAACATGAATGCAAACTGCAGTAAGTAAGGCTGTAGGAAAAGGAGCCTATGGGACTGAAACACCAAGTCTCCTCAGTGACAACTGAACCTGTGCTTTCTGCTGATGTCTTGACTGACAGTTTGTTTTAAATATGAGCAAATATTAACAGAAGGTTCTGCCCATCATCAGATGGCTTAACATAATTTTTCTTCATCCTCAATGCTGTTTTATTGTTAACTTGTTTTTAAAACAGCAAATTTCTTTAACTTATCAAAGTTCTTTCTCGCCTCCTCCCTCCTTCCCCCCAGGAAGGTTTTGCACACTGATTGATTTATGCCAAGACAGTGAATTGTATTTTTATTTTAAATGTCAGATTTACAAGTTCTGTGTACTTATTCATAGATACTTTCATCTCTCCATGCTAAATGGGATTTTTTTATACTTCAAAGCTTGGATAGTTTTCTTTGAAAAAAAAAGGAAAACCAAACTCTCATATTCTTGTGCATATATATGGGAAAGCTTGATGTTAAATTTCATGGAAAGGTATGGCCAAGCATGACCTTATTTTAAATGTAAATCTCAGTTGTACATATTTTTGAAGCAAGTAAAGTCTAGAGCATGCTTTTTTTTTCTTTTGTTCTGTTTGGTTCTGTCCTAAGCTTGTCTGTGATATTAACTGACTTTTTAATAATCTACTAAGTTGGTAAGCCTTAGGTATATGTTGGAATCTTAAAAGCATTAAACTGTTGACTTACAGGCATGAACTAGAAGCTAACAAACTCTTTTAGATGCAACTATCTGATCCTTTATGCCTAACAATTCTGTTTCAATACCTATGAAAAAATCAGTTTTGGTCAGCCAAAACCTGGAGACATTCATAATACCAAAGATATGTGTCCCAAAGACGTGTCCCAAAACCATTTTATAAGCTAATAAAATTAGCAAATTAAGTCAAATATTGTCCCTATTGGTACCTGCAGCTTTTACCAAAGAATCAACACAGGACACTAAAGAACCCAAAACTAGAGGATAAACAGGTTTAGAAAGTAAGGTGATTCTACGTAAGCTTCATGGTAACTGGATGCTCCTATTAATTCACTAAAATATGCATTTATAGAGAGAATGAACTGCATTTTCAAAAATTTTAAATATTTCTTTATAAATAAAAAATGAAAAGTATTTTACCAAAGCATTTAAAATGTCAGAAAACCAGTTCATCTTCTTCACTGCAATTGTGACTACCAGGAAGGATACGTAGGATTGTCTCCAGTTCTGATGTTATCAAATACTGAAACTCATACTGGTGGCAGACTTAAAGAAGGCATTGTATCCCTTTAGATTTGCATCAGCAGGATGAATCTGAGAGACTTCATTAGTATTAATATACTGTGTGGTCATACAGCTGGAAAAAACAATCATCCACACTTTCTCATGCCATAAGCCTCATTGGATGTCCCTGAGTCATAGCAAATTTATGAAGAATAGAAGTGTTTGGCTGCCTACCAGAGATGCTGGCATATTTAATTATGTGAAGTGCTTAGTTAGCTCAGTGGTCAGTCCAGCAAAAAGCATTGAAAGACAGCACTCATTTAATTGTTCCTATTTTGAATATGCTTTCTCAGCCCAATGTCTTCCCCCTCAAGATTGTTCCTAGTCTCTCCAGAGACTAGCTAATTTGAACAAAGGAGAATTATTTCTAATCAAATATTTTTAAACAGAATATGACTCTTACTTTTACTGAGAAATAATGTGTCCAGTAAGAGGTTTTCCTGAGGTCCTCAGGACTGTTCATTTACTATTTTAAGTGAAATGCTGTCTTGGTTATCCTAATCCAAACTCTGTGGGGTTCAGCTACCAAACCAGAACACGTAGTCCCTGAGCAGGCCCAGGGTTTCGAGGTATGCACATGATACGTGCCTATGGCAGACCTGGGCTTTTCTGTACCAGCTGCTGGACACCAGGCACGGTATGTTACAGAATCTCAGATGACACTCAGCGACCACATTACGGCAGCTGAATCCTTACTACTTGGTTAAAAATCAAGCTTACAACCAGAAATAAGGTCTGTCTTTTCCACAGAGGTATTTGTGCCTTTTCTTAATGCTATCATCACATAATCTAGAGTATCAACTCATTTTGCCATATAAATTCATTTTAAGTCAAACATTTCCTTAAATGACATTAGCCAAACATTTCAGTGGGATTTCTCAATGCACCTGTGCCTCTGTGACTATTTATTTACCATGTGCGAACAGCATCTTACATAATATAAGTGGCAGAGAAATTCTACATCTTCCTGAAAGCACAATCTAGTGAAGTACGCATAACACTTTTTATGCATGGTATCTTGCAAAGACCAGAAGGGAGCACACCACATGTATGTAGAACAAAAAAATTATTGTTATTCAGATTCATGTTTTAACAGTGTAAAAGTGCATATTATGATATATAGAAAATTTTCAACAACAATACAGTTTCAATTATTTTTTTTTTTAAAGCCCATCCTAACTTCTACTCATTTTCCCTGGTATTGTGCTTACCCTTCCAATGTCCCCTGCATCTAACACTTGACAAATTTTATGTACTGTCTTTCTTACCCCAACTTTCTCCCTTCCCCTTGTTCCCAGGGAAGGGGTGAAAGCTGCCCCACAGCCCCCAAATACCCCTGGGGGCCATTTGTCCGGCAGGGACCACCTGGGGCTGTCAGCCCCTTCCCCGTCGGCACTCACAGCGCTGGAGCTCAGACAGGCTGGGCAATGGGCACTCGGCCACGGGGCGCCTGGTAAACCCAGCTCAGCCCCGCTCGGGCCAGGGCAGCCCAGACACCCCCTGGGACCTGCACGGGCAGGGCATCCCTCAGTCTGTGGCCTTCTGCTAGTAATGGCAAAAAATGAGTTCAATATCACTGTAGCTAGTAAATTAATTAACATTAATATAATGTTAATACAATTCTGGTTTCTGTTCACAATCTTAGTGGCAAAAAAAAAGCAAAACCAAACAGAAAACCTACATCTTGTCCTATGAATAAAAATAACAACTGTATATTTTTGCATAATGTAGTGGCTCCTGAATAATAGCTAAGGTGGTTATTTCTTAGGTGTCTCCTAAGAATCAGTTAGAATATATTAAAACTGTGTTTGCAATACTAGCCATTTGAGTTATATTTTAAAGAATTTACGATGTTTTTAGGCCTTTAGTAGAGATTGGTAGAATATTGGAGTAGAATCTAGTCATAAAATGTGATCTGCTAATGATAATTTAAAATCAAAACCAATGAAGTTATATATCCCTTTGAAATTCTTCTCTGTGCTACATTATTAAGTGAATTAAAACCATAGTGAAATACGCATCATGTGCTGTTTTCTAAATTTGTTAGAATGGAGTAAGCCTGGCTCTGATAATTACAGACAAAGCTGATGCCTTTATGAGACTAACAAGGGAGTTGTTGAATATTTGCTTAAGTGCCAATTAATTACCATTGAAGTTAGATTTTATACTCTGATGACCTAGTTAAAGAAACATTAATTACAACCAACTAACCTCTTTTTGGTACTGTCACATGAGGCTAAAAGCTACAGACCTCCTACGGAAACAAAATTAATATGCTTCTAGAGTCACACACATGTCCAAAGGGTCAACTATTAAAATTTCTTCTGGGACTCTCAAGATAGAATAAACATTTCCAAATAGGAAAGAATATAGTTGACATGTACCAACAGAAGGATAGAGGATTCAACTGCAATAACAAATGTAGGCTGATGAAGCTTTTAAAATGTTCCAGCAAAAGATAAGCTCCCTTAGAACATGAACAGGAAGGGGCAGGAAAAGGTGTCATGGGAGCAGTGGGCAGCATCCAGCTTCCAGTCTTAGAGAACTGAAGGACATTTGAGTGGATGAAAAAGCTGAAATCTTTAGAGAGGAAACAGGGCTTGTGACTACTTCAGGCCTTTAGGTTTCTGCTCCTCTGACAGTCAAGTAAATGAAGGTGCATTTCCTATAAAGGAAGCATTCAGCATATTACCAAGCACAGCAGCGATCATTGGGCATTTTTCTTCAGTGCTACATCTAGGAGCTGTTGTGAATAAATAATTCCTCAATGTGTGGTCTACCACTGATGAAGGTTATTAGACCTTTTCCAGGTTAGGATGATTTCTATGTGTAAATGAATATTTCACATTCACCCATTAATTCATTCGTTGTGCACCTTTTTCCAGAAAACAAAGTAGCCTAACTCTTTACCTTCCCACCACCATAAAGGAAGAAAAAAATACTGAATACTGCAAGCTCAACTCTGATGTAGGGAAGACAAGCCTTTTGAATGATGCTTGGTTTAGATCCATACTTACAACCTTCCCACACATTGCTGACACTTTCTTAGTTTGTATGTTTTTAATATCAGAATCCTAAAATCATGGAAACAAAGTTATGTAGTATTCCTTGTGGAATAGTTGGAACAATTTATGCATTTAAAATTAAGCTCACATTGATTTGCTGCATTTAAGTAAAAATTGCTATTTATGTTAATAGTTTAAATCCATTTCCATTAAAGCAATATCAACTAATACAGTTACCTTGTCTGTCACATCTTTTTTAATTGTCAAATAAATGTCTTGCATATTTGGAATTTGCAAAATGAGAGATATAGAGAGATAAACTGAGCTGGTCAGGGCAGGTATGGTTAGTCAGTTTGCTCATTATTAGAAGTTGTAATATGATAGCAATGGCAATTTTACCATTAAGAAATAGTATTGTGCTGCTCTGAACATCCAGAGAGAATCAGTCAAAGAAAAAATGAAAACACAGAAATAATTATAAAGTATTTACTAAAAGAGAAAATAAAGTATCAGATGAAAAGTCCTTACTTCGGTAAGGACAATATGAGTCTAAGTGAGACTGAGGTAAATATATCAAACAAATGAAATATGCAGGCTTCATTATTATTACTCTTATGGCCAGTATTGCATTAGAATTTTCATAAAAATTTTCCATGCCTGGGGCTTTGTAAGCATCAGTTCCACCAAACAGTCTTTGTTTGTTTGTTTTAAAGAAAATTTAGAAGCAATTAATTATTTTTTGTAGTATTTTCAGTTTTCTCTATATTAAAAATTATTTTACAGCAGTCACCCAAGCTTGTTTTTTCTCTTTTTTTCAAAATCATAAAACTGGATCCCATCACTGGGTAGTAGGGAATAGAGCACGATGCAGCTATAACAAGGATTAGGAAAATTTTGCCAGTAAGTACACTTACAGATTAATTCTATAGGGTCATTTCTGTTCATTTTTTGGTTTCCAGCTCCATCAAGATTGATATCTTGTGCCAAATAAGATCTCTAAATGCTGTTATTAAAAAAAGTGATTAAAGTTGTTTTATAGTCAATTATTTTCAGAGAAAAGGAGTAGTTATCAAGACTACAGTTCACTGTATCACAATAGGATTTTGACATCTAAGATAATCTATGGGAGAAGTTCTCAGAAAACCTTATTTTTCTATATGTCTTATTTCTCATATGGGGTAAAAAAAAAAAAAAAAAAAAAAGAAGGTTAAAGTTCCATAGTATTTGAAGAAATACAGTTCCTACACTTTTAAGTATGTAGAATTAAAACCTCAGTCCATCATAACAAGCATTAACACTGCTGTCTTCTTTAAAGATGGGGAAGTCTCAACACTTTTTTTTTCATGAGGAATTACAGCAGTTAGTATACTTGAAAGTTAAATTATTTTAGTAAGGGTATAAGATAAAATTCACTGAAAACTACTGACATGTATTTATACTCAAACATAATGTATTGCTTCTTCTAATAACAGAAAATCTTACATTCATGTTTTATTCTGTGATTTCACTAGTGAACCCTGACAAAATTTCAATGCTTCTTGGCCAACACTTGAACAGATCAAAATTAAGGAAATATTAAATATTTTGCTGTCTTTACTATTTGTACCTACAACTCTCATAAACTCTAATGGTACTTATCACAGGCTGAATGAAAATAGATTCTTCAACATTAATCTTTGCAAAATTAAGTGAGATTAGCAGTTTGTTGATCACATAAAATATATATTTAGGCAGCTATATAGGCATAATGAAAGGGAAAAAAATTCTGAATTAATTCAACATACCTACTTAGAATATATTTCTTCTATTAATTTTAGTTAATACTGAAATTCTATTTATGTTCATCTCACGTTCATTAGGAAAAAAGTTATATTATTCCCACAGAGTAACTGGGTAGTTTACCTTTGATATTAATGGGAAGGAGATCAGATTAATGTTGAATAATGTGGAATAGCAAGTGGGTTCTACCTTGATTATGAGCTTCCCATAAAACTAAAACTTCTGGTTTAAATTTTAAAATGTACAAGGAAGTAGTTCTCATGTGCCCTAGTTATTAAGCATTCAGAAATGTGCTTAACTTTAAATGTGAGAGCAATGAGATAAACTATGTATGTAATTGCACTCTGTACTGGTGCCCTTCCCAATGTACGATGCTAACATATAATTTATCTGCAGCTCCTTTTCCATCTTTGATATGCAGAACAAGAGTCAAAGATTTTCTACCTTTTGACCTTGAACATGAGGAACAGGGAAAAGCCTCAGGTAATAATGCAGCTGAAAACACTAGTGCCATTTGTCCATAAGCCCGGCTTGTGGCTTATTCCACTAGCAGCCATTCCTCGTGGAAATGTAAAACTATATGCATATATCACTAGCAACCTAAAAGTCTTCTGATTCTGCGTGCAAAAATATGAGAAATCACTGGTGTTAGTACTGCCTTGGGTTGCTGGATGCTGTTAAAGCCTGAAGTTTAACATATAAACCCCCCAAAATTTTCAGAATTTGACTGCAATAAAACTTCAACATTTGTACAATTGAAAGCCTAAATATTAAAAAGAAAAGCTCTTCAGAATGATTAAACAGAAGCATACTTTCTTTCATCTTAAACATAAAAGTGTTTGTTTTGATGGTCAAAATAATAAAGGAGGTGAGAAATGGCTTTAAAGAATGCCTTTTTTAATATATGATTGTCATATTGAAGCAGTTGAAAAAAAAATGACCAGACCTTTTCTTACTGAAGGAAGTTAATGTTTATCATTACTTTCGATGGCATCAGATTTCCTGTCAATTATAATTTTTGGCTGCCCAAAAACTATCAGGGTTAGAAATGGCAGTAGAATTTAACATCCTTCTTAAAAATCCATTCAATAAGTATATTTCTACTAAGTTACTAAATAATTATTTATGAAGCTCTGCCAGTTCAGTTGAATATAATGAATATAATTTCCTTCAAAAAAGATGAATAAATGAGTATTTTTGAATCAAATGGGAAAAACCTGAGGGAGCAAATGGAACTTATCCTCCATATGCAGTTTCAGAGTGAGTCTGGTGAAATGCAAAGGCAAACACACTTGTAACACAGCAGAACGCAGAAAAATAGTCGCATCATGTATTCACTGCACTCCTATCCCCCAGGAATTCTTCCCTGGAAATGGTGGAAATTGTTTATAATATTGGACCACACATAGCCAGAACAAATTAACAACTTGCCACCCAGCTATTATTCCCTAGTCTCCAAATTTACTACAGTAACAGTGAATCATTTGGAAGGTGGGTTTTTTTTTCTGTTAGAGACTGTAAAAACATATTTGTTGTCTAACTCCTTACAGATCCTCTATTTAACCCATGCCCTGATGGTATCCCAAACTTGGATGCAAAAAAATCAGTAATTTGTCAAACAAAAAGGGCTCTCAGAAATACGTTTCCTTTTTTTTTTCTTACCATCACATCAGCAACTTGCTAGAACAGACCCAGAAGTTCCTCTATGAGATATAAAAAAGTGGAACTGAAATAGATTTCCTGCCACCCTACCTCCACAAATCACTGTCTCCAACCACCCCCTCGTTATTACAAATAAATATCTTAATATAAACCTTTACACAATTGGGTCAAGCCCAACTTTCAAAGTGTTCTTTTACAGGCAATTCTCATAAAAGCTCATGGCTCTGGTGGTTACAAAGCTGTATTCATTTCCACATTAATTTAAATAATTTAATTTTCCTTTCTTTTCTTGTGTTAATAATTTCTTTTAATAAAGCTTCTGGCCCCTCATCTCACTTTCTCCTTGCCCAATATATAATAGTCAGCAAACATCTTTCTCTTTTTGCTAAATTAAAAAAAAAAAGTACATTTTCCAACCATAAAAAGGCTCTCCATTCTGCTTGTTTCCTTGACCGTATCTGTTCCACTGTGAAATAGCCTTTCTTGGGCAAGAATGAATTTTACAGAGTTGCAAAAATGCTTTTGTCAGGGTCTTGTAAAGTTGTCAATTTGTCTTAATTTCTTCAACTATTTGTAAACTAAAAGTCTCTCCTGAAGTCTTGCACATTATTATAGTCAGACTAACACATATTTACTTGTTGCCTTCCAGTCATTGTAGCATTGTGTAGATTTGTTAAAATATCAGATATTCATTGCTTTCAGAATTCAGTAGCAAGTTTTGTCTAATCTCTAGAGCTTCAAAATGAAAAACTCAAACCTCAACTTCTACCTCAACTGAATTAATTTCTATCATCTCCACAGCTTCTTTTTTTTTTTTTCTTTTTTTTCCCCAGCTTTCTTATTTCTTTCCTTGTGTTCAGAATCCATCGGTTTGCATCATATCATCACTGGGAGCCTTGTTACTGATTTCTGTGGTACTAGGTTCAAAACCTTCCTAGGTTTCTAATGTCACTATGCCATGAGAAATGTATCTTCAAAAATCAAAGCAGCAGCAAATACTCCATTTACTATTTTCAAACTGACTTGAAAAGAAGGTTCTAAATATGTACAAAGCATCACTCTAGAATGCAACCTAAATTCATCAAGATACAATCCAGCATTAGTTACTAACTTCATCTCTGCATAGCCATTTGCATATGGGTAAGGTTAGCCACTTACTAGTTCAAAAGTGATAGCTAAACTGAAGACAGCATTCAGATTGCATGTTCATTAGCCAGTAAGCACTTTAACTTTACTGTCATCCAAATTATTTTAAGTACTTTGAAATGTATCTACTCAAAGCTAAAAGCATTTCCTCCTCTATTGAATGCAAATATGTAAAAGAGCATTATTGGCCAACATAATTTATTTGGAAAAAGCATAATATTGTAAGTGGAAAGCAGAAGA